>NC_067436.1:11689090-12939090 GCF_009764475.1 Pristis pectinata | reverse complement strand
TGGGAATTTGATCAATGGCTGAGTGCTCTGTTACCCAAGTATCCTTCACTATGTATCGCCTCTGGCTCTCTGCTTCTGATCCAGAAGTCTCTGGATCTGGGCGCCGTATCAGTGACCATCCATCGACTTTTCATTGTACCACTGAGGGGGTGCTGCACAGAGATTCCACCTGCCTCCACCTTTCAGACAGTTAATTCTACACCACTGCCATAATTTAGGTGAAATTGTCTCTTTTCTTCAACTCTTCTCTAATCCTCCTACCAATGAACTTGAATCTAAAATCAAAAAAGCTGCAGATGCTGGAAATCTAAAATGGAAGCAGAAAATACTGGAAACGCTCAGCAGGTCAGGCTGCACCTGCAGGGAGAGAAACAGCATTAAAATTTCAGGTTGAAGACCCTTTGTCAGAAATTCATTAGCTGTGTTTCTCTTCCCACAGATGCAGCCCGACCTGCTGAGTACTTCCAGCATTTTCTGTTTTTAAGTTAAATCAATTCCTTGCATTTGGAGACCTCCTGAAGGATATAACCCCTTGCTGTTCACCCATTCTCAGGCTGAAGGGGCTGCCTTTATGTAAAAGACTGCATAGTGATGTTCTGATGCACAGCAGGGGAGTTCACCCCAATATCACAAGGCAAAGTTATCCCTTTACCAAATAAATTAAGTCAGTCGAGTTTATTGTCATATGCACAAGTACATGTATGCACAGGTGCAATGTAAAACTTACTTGCAGCAGTATCACAGGCACATAGCATCAGATATACAACATTCACAAGAAAAACATAAACTAAACATAAATTATACAAGAAAGAACAACTAAAACACAAACAACAAAGTCTATTATAGTGCAAAGTGGTCATAGTGTTGCTATACTGAGGTAGTGATTAGGGTTGTGCAGGTTAGTTCAAGAATTGAATAGTTGAAGGGAAGTAGCTGTTCTTGTGAGAGTTTGTTGTGTTAAAATTAGCTTCCACATTTCCCATATTGCAGCAGAGGCTGTAGAGCACTTTGGATCAAGAAACTTTGTATATAAATGCAATTCTATCATCATTTAACATTGACGAATAATGCGAAAGCCTTGCTTTCAGATGCTGCATCTCAGGCTTGCTGCGCATTGACGCTAGATGCATCCTGTCACACAATCAGTTCCAGACAATTTTTAGTGATGCAGTTACACAATTTGGTGTCATTTTGGCATGTCCTGCCTTGTGAATTAAACACAACTGTTTATTTCGATTGTTTTCTGAAAATGCCCAATTTTCTTCTCCCAGAATAATGATGGCAGATCTGCATTTCTGTAATGCAGTTGTGCAAGCAAAAGTGCATTTCAACCGATGAGGTGCTTTCCAAGTGTAACATGGGAAGGGTGAAGGCTAGAGAGTGCAGATGCTCGAAGCTGGAGCAACAAACAGTCTGCTGAAGGAATTCATTTGGTTGAACGGCATCTGTTGGGGGAGGGAGGGGACGGGAAGTGAAATTGTTGACATTTCAGGTCAAAACCCTGCATCAGGACTAAGACTGGAGAGGAGATGGCTAGTATAAAGAGGGGAGAGTGGTAAGACATAAAGGCGATTTGTACATGGCAAGCTCCTACAAATAACAATGTAATAATGACCAGATAATTGCCTAGAAATTGGTCTTTAGACTTTCAGAGAGAAGCTGGCCCTGCATTGGTACCTCTGAACCAAGGCAACACTGCAGACCACAGTTAGTACAGCTGTCTCACAGTTCCATAGACCCATATTCGATTCTAACTTCCAGTGCTACCTGTGTGGAGTTTGCGCGTTCTCCCTGTTATTGCGTGCCTCCCCTGGGTGCTGGAGTTTCCTTCCGCATCCCAAAGATTCCGATGGGTTAGTAAGGCAAGTTATAGTTACCGAATTATACCCAGTTGGTGGGAGAAGTCAAGGAGAGTTAATGGGCATGGCGAGTGAGAAAGTAGGTTGTGGGGGAATGGGATTGTGTGAGAGCCAGTCTGGACATGATGGACTGAATGGCCTTCTATGCCATGGGGAAATGTGAATTGCTGGCATACTTGTTGCACTAGCTGGGTTGCTGCAGTATAAGAAGGCACAAAAAGAATCTCAAAATTGGGGCATTATTGCTTTAATAAATTGTGATACTGCTTTTCTTTCCCTCATTAAAAATCTTTGACCTGCGCTCTCCACAGACAGAAACTGCTTCCCAGACGAGTAGCTGACAGGTTATTCACGTGCTGATGCTTGGGAAGTAGGTCAACACTTATTTTAAAAGGGATCTCTCCATGGCAGTCTGTGGGGACCTGGAAAGGGGGGAGGGTGAAATCATAGGAATGTGTGGGGAGGGGGGGTGGGGGGAAGGAAAGGGAGGAGGGGGAAGAAAATGGGGGTGGGAAGAATTTAAAGATCCCAATGCATGTCCCAAGGAAGACCTTAATGTCTATGGAATGCCCCAATAGCATTCTGTGGCAGATTTGGGTTTAGAGGTTGAGGAGTATTTGTACTACAGTTAACTGCTTACAGATCTCTTGGTCATCACAGTATCCGGAAACCCCAGTGGAATTTTTTTTAAACTTAAATCCTTTTTTTAACACATTGAAACACTGTTCCATGGGGACACTTTAAGCATGATCTTGTTTTACTGTGAGTTATTTCTGAAGATTGAACATTGTGACCTACTGATCCAATTTCTATTGTCAAGTGATTTAAAATGATACTTGCACACTGATATCAACATGCACAAAACATGACAGGGAAGCAACACATTCACTAAGGTGAATTGGAAAAAGAAGTGCTTCTAATTTTTCAGTGGGTGGATGTTCAACAGGAAGTGGATACAAAGCTCTCCAAAACAGATGCAAAATATTTTGTGTTATTTGCGCATTAGAATTGGTAATTGGTTTATTATTGACACATGTACCAAAGTATAGTGGAAAAACTGTTTTGTATGCCATCCATACAGAGATCATTTCATTACAATAGTGCATTGAGGTAGTACAAGGAAAAATGGAATGCAGAATATAGTGTTACGGTTACAGAGAAAATGCAGGCAGACAATAAGATGCAAGGCCATAACAAGACAGACTCTTGACCTCGCATTATCTTATCATACTAGGGGACCATACAGTAGTTCTATAACAGTGGGATAGAAGCTGTCCTTGAGCCCGGTTGTACATGCTTTTAGGCTTTTGTATCTTCTGCCCAATGAGAGGAGAGAGAATGTCCGGGGTGGGAGGGGTCTTTGATTATGTTGGCTGCTTTACCGAGGCAGCGAAGTGTAGACAAGGGAGGCTGGTTTCCATGATGCGCTGAGCTGCGTCCACAACTCGCTGCAGTTTCTTGCAGTCTCAGGCAGAGTAGTTGCCATACCAAACCGTGACGCATCCTGATGGGCTGCTTTCTATGGTACATTTATAAAAATCGGTGAGGGTCAGTAGGGACATGCCAAATTTCTTTAACCTCCTAAGGAAGTAGAGATGCTGGTGCACTTTCTTGGTCGTGGCAGACACAAGACTAATTTCCTGGCAAATATGTTTTTAAACTAGCATTGATTAAAAGATTCAACCTGGACACCAGGGTTAATTTTGAAATATTGCCTTGGCACCTTTTTCTTCCAAATGAATACCTCGGTTTAGCATTTCATTCAGAAGTGCCGCACTGATTCAAAGACGCAGCTTAGATTATTATGTTTAAATCTCTAGAGCGGGATAAAACTACTTCCATATCTGGGGCCTTAGATTAACGTGTAAATGATGGTGCCTGTGACACTACCTCAGTGCAGGACTGAAATCTGAATCAGTATTGAGATCCATTAGCTTTCCAATTCTAGAGCTGTAAAGTGTCACCAGGTTGACCATTTTGGCACTTGGTTGGTCTGCAAGGTGTTACACTCCACTGGCAGGGAACCAACATCGTTTCTTAAATTTATTACTTCTCTGAGAGGATAAAGGTGTTTAATTTTAGCTGTTTAGTTTCAACTATTCATTAGTCTCTGACAGAGAACCACTTCAAAAAGTCATTTTTTTAAAAAAATGTAATATTTCTCTGGTGTTAATCTAATTTGTAGATGGCAGAAAGACAGCAGTAAGGCAGTAATTCAATAGAGCAGTTTTGAGCTATAACTGTTGAAGGCCAAGCTTGGAGTTACCCAGTGGAGTTTATATGGATCTACCTGCATGCAGTCCTGAGAAGTAATTACTGATGTGCATGTGCTGCTAATTATTTATTATTATTGACCATTCCCTGTGAGAGATGTATATGGTGGAATCTGTGTTACCTTTGTTCAATTCAGATAATTGTTACAGCACTGATGGTGGCCATTTGGCCCATTGAGTCTATGCTGGCTTCTGGTAGAACAATCCCCTTGATCTCCTCCCCTTTTTTTCATGGTAATCCTGCAAATTGCTCCCTCGAGTGCCTCTCCAGTTGAAATCCTTGTTAGGGTCTATGTCTATCCTTTGTCAAACTATGAATTCCAGACTCTTTAATTATGTTCTGTGTAAAGAAACTTTTTCTCGCATTCCTCTGGTATCTTTTGCCCAAATGTTTAAATCTGTGCCTCTGGTCTTTGAACCATTTGGTTTATTGTCATAGGCATACATACCTAGAGTACAAATGCAATGAAAATTAGCTTTTTGCAGCAGCACAGTATGTTACACTACCATAGGAACCACTTCCCAGTAACCTGATCTAAACTAAGGGCGGCACAGTAGTGTAGTGGTTAGCATAACGCTATTACAGTGCCAGCAACCTGGGTTCAATTCCTGCCGCTGTCCAAGAAGTTTGTATGTTCTCCCTGTGTCTGCGTGGGTTTGCTCCGATTTCCTGCCACGTTCCAAAGACCTACAGGTTAGGAGCTGTGGGCATGCTATGTTGGCGCCGGAAGCGTGGCAACACTTGTGGGCTGCCCCCAGAACACTCTACACAAAAGACGCATTTCCCTGTGTGTTTTGAAGTGCATGTGACTAATAAATACCTTGTGACCTTTACCAACCATCTCACTCCCTCTCCTTTGCTCCAGGGAGAACCACTCCAGCTTCTCCGGTCTAAATTTGTCACTGCTGAAGTCATAATGACTTGTGTGGGTCTGTATATTGCCAAAGGAGGAGGAATGGGAGATAAACCTGAAGTACACAGACTTGCCCTGGTTCGAGGATGCATGAAGGGCAAAGAGCTCTGTGAAGGTGGGGGAAGTAGATTTGACTTACTTGGCTGTAGGATCATTGGGGTGGTGGTCTGGAACTCTCTGCCTGAAAGGTTAGTGGAGGCAGAACCATCCCGTTTAAGATGCCCTGATGGTGTATTTTGTAAGCTGTAAGACCTTGAGCCCAAGAGCTGGGATATGGGAGAAATCAAAGTCGCCCATTACAGACCAGTGTGGATGTGGACTGAATGGCTCCCTTTTTGTTGTCATGGTTGAACTATCTTTTAAGTAAATTTGGTTACTTATTTATGGAAGCTACTGTGGTGGTACAAGTCCTCCCCAGCTTACAAACACCCAACTTGTGTACAGCCCATACATACCAATGAATATTTGGAAGTCTGCTGGGGTGGATCTGCCGGTTGCTGTGGAGCTGCAGGCATCTTCTGTCGTTTGGGAACTCTGTCCACAGCCGCATTTCCAACTTGTGAACTGTTCGGGTTACGGACAGTTCTCGGGAGCGGAACCCTTCCGCAACCTGGGGATGACCAGTACTGCAGGTCACACTGTTGCCTTAAAGCTCCAACGACCCAGGTTCAACCCCAACTTCTGTTACTGTCGGTGTGGACTCACGTACTTTCTGTGACCGTGTAGGATTCCCCATGATTCTCTGGTTCCTTCCCATGTCCTAAAGACAAGGTGGTAGGTTAATTGACCGCTGTAAATTACCACTTGCCCAGACGATAGGGGTAGAAGCGGGGGAGAAAGGGTTGTAGTTGATGGAGAATAAGTTGTAGGATGAAATTAGTTGCGGAAAGGGATTACTTTGTGAGCCAATGTGAACTCGTGGGCTGTTGTAACTTTTTTCTATGCCATAAGGAAATATGGGAAGTACCTTAAGATGAATGACCCAAAGTTGAAAGTTACTTTAGATGAGGAAACCATCTATTTGTCAATCGGAAGAACCTTTGTTTTATGCTCTAAACCTTCCACACAGTAATAAGTGCCCTAAGCTCTGGTTATAGAAGTTGTTTCCACTGACTTCAGTACGTGTTCTTGCATCACACATTTAACACATGCAGAAGAGATTGCTTTAACTCTCAAGCTTTCAGGCAAAAGACACTGGGGATGAGACCAGGAACCGTTTTGTAAGATGGAATGGTTGTGACCTGGAACTTGCTGTTTGCAGGGGTGGTGGAGAGTCAAGTCAAGCTGTCAAAAGCGAATTGAATGGGTAGTTAAGAGGGAGTAACTACCATGGATTTGGTAGGAGATTTGCAAATGTGAATTTCTGCCCCGACCCCCCCCCCCCCCCCCCCCCCCATATCTAGGAGCCTCTTATAGACTTGATGGAATGAATGTTCTCCTATGCTGTTATGAGCTTTGTTTCAGCATCTCAGTCAAAGGACTGCACCTCCCATGAGAGAATACCTCATTATTAAGGCAGGTTAATCCTGACATGGGACAAAACAGCATTGACCTTTAGCAGTGATATCCTTGTGCACCAAATGTTTTGTTCAGTGGACACCATGGTGCAATTTAAATTTTTGCAACAGTCCTGTCATAAACTTACCAGGCACATGGTAGTGGCTCAGAACCAGCTACTACTTCACTGGGCAATACTAACTGGTTTATAAACAAGCACAGAATGTTAAGCGTGGGCAAGAGATCAGAAATCTGTGACCATCCTACTCTTTTCATCAGAGTCTTGCAACAGACCAGTAAGTAAACTGCATTAAGTGTGCATTTACATTTGGGCACCATTGTTCCTTGGAATGCAGCATTAGCCACACACAAACTCAACTGTCAGATCTGAGTTGACTGTATTGCTGTGCGTCAACAGTTATGTATAGACCAGACTCTTGAGATTTTCTTCCCTGTCCTACATTAGTAACCCAGCTGAGGTTTTCTAACAAACCAATATTTTTGTGGTCATTTTAGTTATTATGTTTCCTGAATTCTTGGAGAGCCACACTGGGATTTGAATTTGCTTTCTTGGGATTAATTGTCCAGGCAGGTGGATTGCCAGTAACATCTCCACAATACCTTACCAGGTTATCCTCTTCAATGGAAAGTCGCCATTATGAATACATCCAAAATCCAAAAACATTTGAATTCCTGTTGAAAATGATTGGGGGTTTCTGGTCAAGAATGGTCTTTAGCGATGGAGATATCTTTATTAGTCACATGTACGTTGAAACACAGTGAAATGCATGTTTTGCGTAGAGTGTTCTTGGGTCAGCCCGCAAGTGTTGCCTCTCTTCCGGCGCTAACATAGCATGCCCACAACTTCCTAACCCATACGTCTTTGGAATGTGGGAGGAAACCAGAGCACCCGGAGGAAACCCACGCAGACACGGGGAGAGCGTACAAACTCCTTACAGATAGTGGCTGGATTTGAACCCGGGTCGCTGGTGTTGTAAAGTGTTATGCTAACTGCTACACTACCGTACCTGCCCTTGGTATCTGACTCAAATGTTTAATGCTTTTGTATATTTTGAAAATAAACTTCATTCATAAAATGTGCAGGAAATGCAATACAATCAGTGCATGTCTACCTTTGCATTCATTTTGCCATCAAATTGATGTATTCATTGCGTTACTCAACCAATTCATAGTCATAGACCAATACAGGCCCTTTGGCCCAACCAGTCCGTGCCGATCCCAGTACCCACCCAACTCATTCTAATTTCCTACGTTTAACTTGTGCGTACTTTGTTGCTAGGAATTTCAGTACAGTTTAAAACTTTATGCAAAGAGTGATTCAGTGAAGAACATCGCCAAATGTAGGAACATGCATGAAGCTAAAGCAGCGCGAGTGGGGCAAGCTAGCTTACAGTGAAGGAGTAACTGTTGCTGATCCACTATTGTATGTCTTGTGAGTTTGACAAGACTGTTGCAAAAAAAAAATTAAGCTGCATCCAGTGCATAAATCACATTGGGTACACACAAACTGCACTGCTAAAGATTGACAAAATTGGAATATATAATCCGAGTTTATCTGTAATGCAAATACCGCTTGGTCCCAAGGAATTCTGACTGGAGATTTTCTGCTGGACCAGGTAGATATTATAGATTAGTTTCTATATCCCTGTAGGGACCTTGCTGATTAAATGCTTGCATCTGTTCTACATCAGCTGCTTAACTGTAAATTGTGGCATTCCTTCTACATATTTATGTAGCGGTCCCTGTAACGCTTTACAGGGCCAGCGACCCGGGTTCAATTCCGGCCGCTGTCTGTAAGGAGTTTGTACATTCTCCCCGTGTCTGCGTGGGTTTCCTCTGGGTATTCTGGTTTCCTCCGACATTCCAAAGGCGTATGGATTAGGAAGTTGTGGGCATGCTATGTTGGCGCTGGAAGCGTTGCGACACTTGCGGGCTGCCCCAGAACACTCTACGCAAAAGATGCATTTCCCTGTATGTTTCGATATACATGTGACTAATAAAGAAATCTGCTTCCCCACCCATCCCTCCTGCTGTTAGAAGCTCAGTCTATGACATGGCACTGGGTCACCTGTCCCAATAACTCTTTTGACATGAGGATGTGAACTCTGAAAAGACAAATCAATTTCACTGCAGACACTGAAGAGCCCACAAACCAAGGCTGCTTAAAATAAGGAGACAAGAATCAAAGGAATTGCAAAGAATATTATGCAAAGTACTTGTGTACAGTGAATGAGATTGAAATAGCTTGAGGATTTGTCCATTGGTCTGACATGGACAAAGGTACAAATTATCAGCAGGAGTTGGCCACTCAACCCCCTCGCGTTTACTTGGCTGTTAAATAAAATTGTGACTGATCTCGTTGTAATCTCAATTCCACATTCCCACCCCTTATTAAGAATTAACTATCTGTGCTTTCATTTTCCTTCCACCCTTTTAAGGAAAAGAATTGTCCATAAGCTCTGAGTAGAAATTTCACCTCGTCTCTGATGGGTGGCTCCTTTTTGTTTCAAACATCCTATCCACATCCACCCTGTCAAGACCTTCTCAAGATCTTGTATGCATCAACCAAACTGCCTTTTTTTCCTCCCAAGTTCCAGACTATACAAGCTTTCCCTGTTTAACCTTTTCTCATGAGTTGATGTATGAAGGTCTTGCCAATAGATGTTAGTGTATGTCAGGATTGCAGAGCACTTCTTAAAGCAGCGCTCCAGGTGTGAAGGAAGCCTGCAAGACCATTCCAATGGATCCACAAAGATTATTGTTTTAAAAAAAAGTGGGAACAACATTTATCACTAATTGACAGCCATTCAAAGTGGTTAGAAGTAAAGCAATATAGGGACATGCAGCATCCCAAAGCACTGACAGAGGAATTAAAACCAATCTTTGCCACATAATTTGTTTGTGAAGACTATTTTACAGGCAGTGGTCTTCGGTGCAGATAACTTTGGTGTTGTCTACGAAGAACTGTAAATTGAAGCATCATTTCACTTCTCATTGACACCCAGTCTTAAATGGAGAAGTGGGAAAGGAATGTTTGAACCTGTCGATCTTTCTCTGAATTTTGGGTAGGATATTATCAGGGGCATTATTACATATTTAAACCTCCATTTATGTCGTCCACTTCAACTGCATAAATTAGCATAAATTAGCAGTCTTTGTGATCCACGTGCTGAATCTGAGATTAGGACGAAGAAATTAATATTTGCAAGTCTCCATCCAAGATGCAATGGAAAGTTCAGATTGGGGTTACTGTGATAATTAGGGCCATGGTTTTGCACTGATTGAAGTAGTCAGATTTCTTTCTCATTACAAGGATTTCGGGGATCTACAACTGGTGCTTTTAGAATCACATTGCTCAATTCTGTCCAATTTCTTTTTCAAGCATAGATATCGTGAGCTAGGGATCTGAGCCGTAATGAACTGTGCATATTAATTCGGTTGCCTTGCGTTGTCAGGCGTAGTGTTTCTATCAGGTCCTCATTTTAATATACGGAATTATCATTAATTTACAATGCACAATGCATATTAATTTGGCCTCCTTGCAACAGTCCTCAAAAACAGTTCTAGCAACATTGCCATTATAATTAACCTTGACCTGTATTTCCCCACCTACCTCCCCTCTCTTGCCCATATTTCACTTGATTTATAAATGGTTTATTCATTTTTCATTTATGAATAATTTATGGTATCAATATCACCAGTGGATTTCAACAAAAAAGGTTTTGTTTTTACCAATGTGAGTTGGCCATATTCCTGGAAAGTCCTTTTTCTACAATTTCTTCTGTCTTTCTCCTTTCTCCCAATGTGTTTGTAATAAATAATCATAGTTGTACAGAGAGGCAATGTGGAAACAGGCCCTTCTGCCCATCGAGTCCATGCTGATCATCAACCCATCTGCACTCATCCTACATTAATCCTATTTTTATTCTCCCCAAATCCCCCAGATTCTACCACTCATCTACGCACTAGCAGTGGTTTACAGTGGCCAATTAACCTACCAACCTGCACATCTTGGAGATATGGGAGGAAATCAGAGCACCGCGGAAGGTGGGGAGGGGAGTATTCGAAGTAAAGGCAGGTCGGGGGAGTAAGTTTCACCAATGATTTCTCATTCCAGTTCTGACCTTCAGGGTTGGTCCATTGACTTACTTCTTTGGGATTCCCCTTCTTTCACCCAACCCCCGCCCCCCCCCCCCCCCCCCACCATCTACAAAGACATTGAAAATGGTGGAGTGCCTGGAAATGGTCTTTGAGGGAAATTGAGCAGTGAATGAATGACAGCATGACTGAGGGTGCCAACCAACCCTTTGGATTCATTTGGCAGTGAGGCTGATTCAATGAGCTTTGGGTCTAAGTCTGGACCTCCCTACTCAACGGCACTGTAGGAGCACCTTTACTCAAGGGACTGCAGCAGTTCATGAAGGCGCAGCTTGCCACCCCCTTCTCCAGGCAGTTTGGGAATGGGCAATAAATCCTTCAGCAAAATGGCGCCAGAGCATGGTGACTCTTTGAGCTGATGCCAGCAGATATTCTAATTATTATAATAATTCTACTCTTAAATCTCAATTCCAAGTCTGTCAGAATCACCAACAATGTTCTGTTGCTGTTACACCATATTCTGCATTCTGTTTTCTTTTTACTTCCTCTATGAACTTGTGTATGGTATGATCTGTCGAGATGGCACGCATCCATTTGAACTAAACCCTTTGTATTCTCCCTACAATTTCATCGACTCTCCCTGCCCCAACCCCCACCAATATTCTACCATTCAATGCTATCAATCTGAAACGTCAGCTCTTTCTCTCTACTGATGCTTCCTGACTTGCTGAATATCTCCAGTATAGTCAGCTCAGATTTTCAACATGTGTATTATTTTGGCTTTCAGTTATCCAGTGACCTGGATTAATGACCCAGATTGGCGAGTTCAAGTCCCACCATGGCCGCTGTGGAAATTTTAATTCTAGATCGACCTTGTAAACTGAACTGGGAAAGCAGTGTATTGGTAACCGTGACCACAAAACTGCTGGACTGTCTAAACTGGCTAATTTATGATTCTAGTGGAAATTACGTTCCTTGGTTGAGGGAGCGCTGCACTATTGAAGTTTCAGTATTTTGGGTGAACTGTAAAAGAGGGCTCTGTCTTTTGATTGTAAAAGAAGATCCCATATCACATTTTACGGAGGTGGCGGTGAGTTCTCCACAGTGCCTGACCTGTATTCATCCCGCAACCAATATCACAAAGACAGATGGCTGGTCTATAACATACTGCTGCTGCAGTGAGGGCTTGCCAAGTATAGGCGACAGTAGAACCACGAAGATGTTCCAGAAGTACTTAATTGACTGTGAGCCACTTTGGGGCATACTTAAGCAGATGTTTTATGAAAAAACAGACTTTTCTATAAATTTTCTATTCCTTCCTCCACTGTGGTGCAGCTGGTAGAGCTACTTTCTCACAGCTCCACCAAGCTCAGTTCAATCCTGACCTCTGATGCTGTGTGTGGTGAGTTTGCATGTTCTCCCCATGAACATGTGGATTTCCTCCGGGTGCTTGGGTTTCCTCCCACATCCCTAAAACATGCAGGTTGGTAAATTGATTGTCCACTGGAAATTGCTGCTTGTGTACAGCTGAGTGGTAGGATTTGGGATGTGGGAGTGTTGAAGGGAAAGTAGGGAGAATAAAATAGATTAGGATTTATGTACAAATGGGTGCTTGATTGTCAGCACGGATGGAATGGGCTGAAGGGCCTGTTTCTATGCTGTATCTATCTATGACTCCGTGAACTCATCTGGCTTCCCCTGATGTTAGTCCAGGTGAATTAACAAGGAAAAGGTTGTCAAAAATTTGCACTGTATTTCAATATTTACTCCCAGTGATTTTGAGTAACAAGAATACTAATTAAAAATTGTTTTTAAAATTAGCTAAATATTCTGATTTAAAAACTGAATTTTTGATCATTTCTTTACCTTGTAATTTTCTTCCCCACATGACTATTTAATCAATAATCTCGCAGTGAACACGAAAAAGGGAATGAAATTGTCCTGATATTTATAATCAATCCACTTAAATTGAAATTTCTCTGCATGCTGTTCAACTCGAGCTTGTTAATAAACTTAAACAGATTTATTCACAATTATATTAACAGGAGAAAGGTGCAGATATTGCATGGGAGTAATTTTTCACCCAAATAAATCTGGAAGTGAAAAAGGACAATTTTGATCAACAATAACAATAGGTCTGCCCAAATTTCTTCATAGCTGAAAGTTGCATTATGGAGGATTATCCCCAGATGTCGTAGAGAAGGGAAGATTAATCTTCAAGACCCTGCAAACTGGGAGACGAATTTTAATTTTTTTTCAATTTGTTTTGAAACTATTGAAGATGTGAGAGATGTTGTTTGGGTGAGCTGTCCACTTGTCCAGAAGAATGTTAGCTGAATGACTAAGAACAGAAGGAGGGAGTTGAGAGGCAGGTTAACACTGCAGTCTAAACTTCAAGTCTGCCTTAAGTAAACCAACATGGATTGAAATTTGCTGAGAATTTCCATCCAAGCATGTTGTGAGGAATGATAGGGCTTTGAACTTCACAAAGAAATGCCAAGCTGAGGAGAAGTGTTGAAGAAATTGTTCACACAGACACACAAAGGACGCAGTTGGAATTCCACTGCATTTGTCTCCAAACCCCCGTCAATCATGATTCACAAGTCAGCACATAAGTAATGAAGATGGTGCTGGTGTGGCTAGTCCTGTTTTTAACAACTTTTTGAAAGTGGTAAATGTCAGAATCAGCCCTAGAGTAAATCCCATTCACTAGCTTTTTGGATTGTTGATAAACTCTAGCTTTTCCTTTTTAATCAAAGTATTTTTGTTGTACTGATGGTTGAACATCAAACCTTTCTATATCAGTTTATGGGCGCACAGGAAAACAGAATGGAGATGGTACCATCAAAGGGGGCAGGAATGCCACATGAGTCAAAGGGAAACTTTAGAATCTTGCACGAGTTGGTGGGCGATGCTGACCCCTGGAAACCATGTGACATTCAAAAATCATTTAGTGAGTGATGTTCAAAGTTAAAAGGCAGCTAGCAAGAGAACTGCGGGTGGGGCCGATCATCTGTACAGTTGGGGACTGGCTCCTTCAAGTGATCATTTGAGTGAGTTGTATTCAGATTTGGTTAGACATGTATGTGAGTGAATGCCATAGTTGAAGGTTAAAAGTTGTGTTGAGTTCAGATTACAGGGGTCATATTAGAGTACAGTAGTTTGTAGAATTTTACACTAGGTTCATATAATACTTTGTGTCACATTATTTGCAGTCATACAAACCCACAGCACAGAAATGGGTGCTATGGCCCACTGCCTACCATCAAACACCCATTTGCGCCAATCCTACATTGCTTGCCTTTATATTATTTGTTGCACTTGCTCAGTCTTCAGCTTTTCAGAGTGTACTGTTGTAAGCCTTGACTAGTTTCACCCCAACTGTTGGGATGAGGACCTGGGAAGGCTGCTCCAAGAGGCAACGACATAGTGTCCAATGAATCTTTCCGAGGGATGTCCAAACTGGAACTGGGAGAACTTAAGTACCCAAGTCGAGCACAAAGGGCATGTGCTGGGTTTGGATTGGGTTGTCTTTATGCTTGGCCCAGTTTGGGCTGGGCTATGCTAGCTCATGAAGTTTTAAAAAATTTACTACCCTTTGACTAATTGTTGGGTGCGGCGTGCACCTTATCCAGGGTGGGAACTCCTTGAGAGGGAGCACAAGGCTGTGGGGTAACCCCGAGCCAGAGAGACTGGTATAAAAGAGTAGCTTGAGGATATAGTGGTGGGGGGAGGTTCCTGAGACCAATGGTAGTGGAGCCCTGAGTAACCTGGTGGTGAGTCAAGCTAGAACCTTTCACCATTCTCCCTCCACCCTTGCTGCCTCAAAAAAAAAGTCTGATAACCCAACCTGGCCCAGCAGAACTTGATTATACATGGAAGGAGTCGTTCTCCCATCAGACTGACCCGCTGAGTATTTCCGCTATTTACTGTGTTTATTCCAGAACACTTGGATCACCATGCTTTTGGTTCCCAATTTTGGACCTGATATCAAAGTTATGTCATGGGAGTAGGTGGGGTTTGGACTGGGTTAATTTTATACCTGAGCAAAGCTCTCAAGCCCTAGGCCGGGTAGTGCATTGCTGTGTGGTACAGACCAGTCCTATCTCTGCATTGTACTGAGTTAACTGAAGAAAGGGTCAGAAAAACTAACTATAGTTGCTTTGAGCTGTGAGGGGCTGAGTAGGTTGTTCAAGAGTCTCGAGCATGGACAGGAACTCCTGCTGAAAAGTACATTTACAAAGAGGTAGGTTAGTGACAATAGAGCAGAAACTTGAAGTTCAATGTATTTGGACACTCAAGAATGCCTCTTTCTTGTCCCCAGAATGAATTGCAACCCTGATTTCAAGTTGGAAGTTTACGAGGAGATGATGGGAATTAATTGCAACTTCATGAACTATTCTGGGAATCCAGACTCCTTAAGGAACAACTTAATTTATACTTGCAGAATAGAACATAATAGCTGACAGAGAAATTTTGCCTCCTGGGGATATCCCACAGAGCTCTGTGGTCAATGGACTATTTTTGAAGTTTCTTCACTGTTGTACATGGCAGTGAGATTGCTGTTTTGGGATCTTGCTGTGTGCAATGTGATGATGGCCGCTGAGAAATGCAGCACAGAAACAGGCCCACAGAGTCTGCACCAACCATCAGGCACCCATCTACACTGTCCACTTTCTTTTCTCCCCACTTGTGACCCTTGCATTTTGTTTACTTGCTGTGCACTTTCTCTGTAGCTGCAACACTATATTCTGCATTCTGTTTTTTTTTCTTTTTACTATCTCAATGTTCTTGTGTGTGGCATGATCTGCCTGGATGGCACGCAAACAAAAGCTTTTCACAGTATTTTGGTACATGTGACAATAACATACTAGTACGTCCTCCACCCACCCACCACCACCCCCTCCACCCCAAGATTCTATCACATGCCAACACACCACAGACAATTTTCAGTGGCCAATTAACCTGCCATCCCATATGCCTTTTGGGATGTGGGAGATAGCCCACTCATTCACGGGGAGAACATGCAAACTGCACACAGACAACACCCAGTCAGGATTGAACCCAAGTCTGTGGTGTTGGGAGGCAGTTGCTCCACCCTGGTGCCCAGAGAAGCGAGGATAAAATCCTAAACTGATGTTCCAGTGTGGTACTGAGGGAAGGATTAGATCCATCTGTTTTTGTGGAATTAAGTGAGGGACAATCAGCTACGTCAAACTCCCCTGCGCTTTGAAGTGTCTCAATGGGTTTTTTTTCTGTAAGTCCATCAGAGGGCAAAGGTGTCATCCAAAAGAAAATGCCTCCAACTGTGCAGCACTCCTCGATATCACACTGGAGTACCAGCTTGCATTTTTGTTCTTGCATCTCTAATTAGTTAATTATGTCCCTTTTTAAACTTTCTGTAAAGAGGTTTGGCCTGTGATTTTTGACAGAGATTATATCTGAGCACTAGAGTCTTGCATTGAGTTGGCAAGGATTTGAATGCAGATTTCACATGTCTGAATTGGATTGAGTTTCTGCGGGGGGATTCTGTTTTACATCAATTATTTACTCACTTGTTGTTCTCTTTGTGTTTATTTCTATCCATGAGAGAACAAGAAGAGTTTATTTTCAAAAAGCCATTTTCTCTTTTTCAAGGTACAAATATATGCTGGGAAATTATTTTGTGAGCAATAGGTAACTTTTTCTAAGCCGTGGTATGTTAGCCAAGGCAGCGGAGTGGGGCATGAGGATATTCTCAATGAGCCTGGCTATGTTCTTGTCTAACAGTTGTTCCAGGGTGGTTGGACAGCAATCAGGAATGGTCTCCGTTCATTGCACTCTGGTCCTATTGGGAAGCATTGTTGTTCAAGGCCAATACTTTCACCTGCATTCCTAGATTCCCAAGGCTCTTGGCAAAATATTTATTTCCCAGTGTCCTGCTCAATGTTCACTCCTTGATGTATCATTCACACCTTAATATCGACTATCATTTTGCCTCCGCAGATGCTACTTAACCCTATGAGTTCCTCTAGCAGTTATTATTTTTTGTTGAGATTCCAATGTCTGCAGTTTCTTGTGTCTCAATGTTTGTCCTTGAAGCAGTGAGCCAGGGTATCTTTGCCCAACACCTGTGCTGATGCTGGAACTTGCCCAGGTTTATCCTCATTAAGAATGCGTGTGTGCCAATGCATTGCGTAAAGCATGAATCTCAGGAGGCAATGAGAACATTGCCTAGCAAAACAAGTGAAAGGTCTCAGACCTGAAATGTTGACTGTTTCTCTTTCAACAGATGCTGCCCGACCCACTGAGCATGTTGTTTTTATTTCAGATTTCTAGCATCTGTGGTTTTTAAACTTTCATAACCTCAAAGTCCTGGTTTGTAGTCCTAGCACGGGTCTAACTTAGCAGTGTTATTTTCTGCACTGCTGCCTGTGTTAGCTACTCTGGACTCCTTGTGAGGTGTGGTAGGGCAACAAGATCTTCCACAGATTTCCCAGCTCCTGAACCTGTATATCACATTAAACTTGGCTGTTCTGGCCCAACTGAATGGGAAACATCAGCCCACATATGAAAAGTAAAACAGTTACATTCTGATTGCTTTCATAGTGTATGGGTGTGGATTTTTGTTTCCAGATATAAAGAATTATTGTTTTTAAAACTTGTGTGCCCTGAGTGGAGTTGGATGTTTGTGAATGCCAAAGATGTTCGTGAAGATTTGGTGGACCTAATTCCATTGGCAGCCATTGGGGGTGGGGTCTTGCCAGCTGTCAGAACCATTGTATGAGGGCAGCTGGCTTCCATGCACTGGGCTGCACTGAAGTGCTAGGAGCTGGGCTCCCTGTGGTACACTGCACCAGGATCACACTAGAACACAGTGGCCAGCCAACTGTGGAGGCAGAAAATGATGAGGTCATAATCGCATTGGTATTGGTGGGAGCTTGCTGTGCAAATTACCTGTTCTGCACTACGACAGTAACTAGGCTCAGTAGTACTTCATTGATTGTAAAGTAGTTTGGGGTATGTTGAAAGTGGTGTGAAAGGTGTTTCAGAAATGTCTGTCACTTAAACTGCTATCTATCTGGGCTGGTGCTTTGAATGGATGAGAGGGCAAGAGCAAAGTGTGTGATATCTGTTTGCATTGCTGAGTGTACTGTTGCTAAGCTGAAGGTTAATGAGTCTAGTTGTAGTCCAGCACTGCTTGAGATTTGCTGACTTTAATTTGCATTGGGAAATCAAATGATTTTGATAACACCAACCTGATCGGATTCCTCTCCTGATCTGCATATTAGCTGAAACTCAGCAGCCAATGACCTTCCAAGAAGACTTTTTCGGCCAGATGAGAGATTTGACCTGGAGAATCTGTCCATCTGTAGACTCGATGCCTTTTTGTTGAAGACTGCCTTTAACTGTGAGCAGAGACGTTCCTGTTGAGTGAAGAAATATGTGATGGTTTGTATTTTAGGCAGGTTCCATTTTATTGCATTGAGCTTTGCTGATCTGGATTGCAAAAAGTTTTTGAGTATATTTCATAATTGAGCTGATTTGTAAAATCACCTTAACTTTGAATAATAAAACCAAAATGCTGGAGCTATCTTGCTGTTATAAGACTCTCGAATGGGATCTCTTGTGGAATAAAGATCAACTCTTGACCTCACAACTTACCTCATCATGGCTCTTGCACCTTATTGTCTACTGCACTGCACTTTCTCTGTAACTGTAACACCACATTCTGCATTCTGTTATTGCTTTTCCCTTGTACCACCTTGATGTACTTCTGTCTTGAAATCTTTCTGGATGCAATGCAAAACAAAGCTTTTCACTGTACCTCAGTACATGTGACAATAATAAACTGAACACTCAGCAGGTCAGGCAGCATCTGTGGAAAGAGAAATAGTTAAAGTTTCAGGTTGAGTACCCTTGGTAAGAACTGGGAAAAAGACAAAAGCAACAAAGTTTAAAACTAACTCACTTTCCTTGACCTGAAACACTATTTATCTTTCCCACAGATGTGCCAGACCAGCTCAGTGTGCCTCTACCATCTTCTGTGTGTGTTTTTAAATTTCAGATTCAAAGCATTTGCTATTTTTTATTTTCATTAACTGTGAATAATTATAGTTGCACTTTGTGCTGTGTCATTCCATTTTTATGAATCTCTGGTAGTGACTCATTTCTTTCATGCTGCATTTGTGAAAGGTTGCTGGATTAATTTTGCTTCATTGTACTAATACCTACCATAATAATTTCATCAGTGGTACACTGTCTCTATGTATGGTGAGCAATAATATCATTACATTTGTGTAATAAAGTGATATTAGAACAGGTGGCTAAAATGTCAATGGAAACAAAGTTCAAAAGAAGTGTCTGAAAGGAAGAGAGGCAGAGTAAGGCGGGAACTGAGGTTCCCGAGCTTAGGGTCCAGGCTGCTGAAGTCACAGATGTACAAGAGGTGTTAGCACAGGAACAATCCCTTCGGCCCACAATGTTGTGCTGAACCAATTACACTAGTAATAAAATGCCCTACCAAACGAATCCCTTCTGCCTCCACAATGTCCATATCCTACCATTTCCCTCACATTCCTGTGCCTATCCAAGAGCTTCTCGAATGCCCCTATCGTATTTGCCTCCACCACCACCCCAGGCAGCACGTTCCAGGGACCCACCACTCTGTATAGTTTAAAACAAAAACTTGTTCCACACATCTCCTTTTGAATTTAACCCCATCACCTTAAATGTATGCCCTCTGGTATTAGACATTTCAACTCTAGGGAAAAGATGCTGGCTGTCTATGCTTCTCACAATCTTATAAACCTCTGTCAGATCTACCCTCAGCCTCCACTGCTCCAGAGAGAACAACCCAAGTTTGTCCAACCTCTCCTCATAACACATGGCCTCTAATCCAGACAGCATCTTGGTAAACCTCTTCTGCACCCTCTCCAGAGCCTCGACATCCTTCCTACAATGGGGCGACCAGAACTGAATGTAATACTCCAGATGTGGCCTAACTAAAGTTTTATAAAGCTGAAGCGTAACTTCCTGACTCTTGAACTCAATGCCTCGACTAATGAAGGCAAGCCTGCAATATGCCGCCTTTACACCCTATCAACCTGTGTAGCCACTTTCAGGGAACAATGAACTTGGACCCCAAGATCCCTCTGCTCATCAACACTGTTAAGGGTCTTGCCATTAACAGTGTACTATCTCTTTACATTTGATCTTTCAAGGTGCAACATTTCACATTTGGCCGGGTTGAACTCCATCTGCCGTTTCTCTGCCCATATCTGCAAGGTGTTAGTTGAAAGGATTCTGAATTATTTGCAGGTTGTAGGAAGGGACAGAGATGGGATGAAAATAAAAATAAGCATGTTTAAATGCACCTTGGAAGATCAAACGTAAAGGGAAAGTACACAGTCAATGGAAGAACCCTTAACAGCATTGATATACAGAGGGATCTTGGGGTCCAATTCCATGGCTCTCTGAAAGTGGTTGTACAAGTTGATAGGGTGGGAAAGACGGTGTAAGGCGTGCTTGCTTTTATTGGTTGAGGCATTGAGTTTCAGTCAGGCAGCTTTATAAAACTCTGGTTTGGCAACATCTGGAGTATTGCATTCAATTCTGGTCGTCCCAGTATGGAAAGGATGTGAAAACTTTGGAGAGGGTGCAGAAGAGATTTACCAGGATGCTGCCTGCATTAGAGGGTATGAGCTATGAGGAGAGGTGGGATAAACTTGGGTTGTTTTCTCTGGAGCGTCAGTAGCTGAGGGGAGATCTGATAGAAGTTTATAAGATAGTGAGAGGCATAGCTAGAATAAGGAGCCGGCATCTTTTTTTCACCCGATGTCAAAATGTCTAATACTAGAGGGCATTTAAGATGAGGGGGAAAGTTCAAAGGAGATGTGCAGGGCAAGTTTTCTTTTTGAGTGGTGGGTGCCTGGAATGCATTGCCTGGGGTGGTGGTAGAGGCGGATACGATAGAGGTGTTTAAGAGGCTCTTTAGATAGGCACCCAAATATGCAGGGGTATGGACATTGTGCAGGCAGAAGGGATGAGTTTAATTTGGCATCGTTAGCTTAATTAGTTCAGTACAGCATTGTGGGCTGAAGGGCCCATTCCTGTGCTGTACTGTTCTGTGTTCTAAATTAATTCTAACTCTTGGCATGTGTCCTGACATTGGACTCTTCTTGCTGAAATTTCTCCATTGTTTCCTACTGCATCAACTCCCTGCTCTATTCTTGTAAATCTCGTTTCTGCTGTGCTTGCTCTCCCAATGTGGAATGTCATCTGTAAGTGAACAACGTCTTTGCCAAAAATAATGCAGTTGTCTCGTCTGATTAAGGAAACAGCAGAGAGGGCAGAAGGAGGCCATTCAGCCCTTCTGACCTTTGCTACCGTTCAACCTGGTCTTGGCTGAGTTGTACCTTCACTCCATCATAGCAAACATGTGCCGGTGGTGGTCTGAAATTCTCAGTTAACCTCACTTCAGGAGCAGGGAGATCTCTCCTAGTTGGCATTGGGTATTGTGCTGCTGACGGGCACAGCAAATGTGAGATATACCCAACAAAGTCTAGGTACATTGGTTGACTGCTTGGATAATTGTGTTAACAGCATTGGTATGGAGACATACAACCTGAAACGGGTCCTTCACTTGACTAAGTCCATAACAATCATCGAGCAACCATTGCGTTAACCTGGCACTATTTCTGTTTCATTCTCTCCACATTCCCTCTCGATTCTGCCTCTCACCTACAAACTAGGGGGCAATTTACAGTGACCAATTAACCTACCAGCCCAAACATCTTTGGGATGTGGGAGGAAACTGGAACATCCAGATGAAACCCATGCAGTCACAGGGAGAACACGTAAACTCCACACGCAAATGGCACCAGAGGTCATGATTGAACCTGGGGCACTGGAGCTATGAGGTAGCAGCTCTCCTAGCTCTGCCATTGTGCCACCCAGTCCTGACTGTATTGTCTTTCTTTTTAGTGGTCTTCCTCTCCCAAATTTGTAATGGTGACAGATACATTGAAAAGCTGACGCAGCAAATTCTTATCCTTTAGAATACCACACTGGGTAATAAGGTTTCCCATTGCGTCTGTCAGTTGCACATGGGTATACCTGCGGTCCACAGAAACTAGAAGGAGAACATAATCTGACCATAAAATAATTCATTTACCAGCACATTGTCTGAGTTTAAAGTGAGTTCACATTTTTTTAAATGTATTTCTTCACTTTTTTTTATAGGACAGCAATGTGCTCCCCTGCAAAATGCCCACCACTTCCAGCCCCGCTCCCTCCCTTCTCCCCCCTCCCCTTACTCACACCATCCACTCCCCCCCCCACCCCCCGCCAACTCTCTCATTTTAATCTCGTCCAACATTTTAATGGTTCTCTAATCCCAATTCAAAGTCTGGAAAACATTAATAAATGAATGAATATTCATCCATATCTTTTGACTAGCGCTAGACTAATTGCAGCTTTTTAATTGAAATAGGATTTGCTGTAAAGTTCAATTGATTCCAATAGGTTTAATCTTGGCAGCAAGGAATGCGAACAGTTTGCTTAATTTACATAGAAATGAATTTCAGTTCATTTTTTCCCTGCACCAAACACCCATGAAAACTAACATCTGCATATATTCATCACGGACTAAGATAGTAGTCCAGCTTGTAATGACGCAGGGTGAGCATTTATAGATATTCCTTTTTAAAATCAATGTTTCATATCCATTTGAGTGTATAATTTAACAATCAGTATCTGGCAGCGTATCAAATAAGCAGTCAGTTTGAGACGGATTACTCTTGGGAGGAGGCTGTAAACAGAGGAAGACTTTGCATTTTGATAGCACCTTTTCAGGACATCCCAAAAGAGCCAGTGAAGAGCTGTTGGAATATGGGATGATCTTATTGAAATAAATTAGATCCTAATGGGTTGTGATATGTGGCGATGTTTCCACGAGTGGGAGAGCCTTGAACATAGTTGCAAGCGAACGGGGTGGTCATTCAACGCTGAGGTACGTAGGAATTTATTCTTGCAGATGGTGGTGAAACTATGGAGCGTTGTACAGGCTGGATCATGGGAGGTATTTAAAGAAAAAGGTAAGTAGGTTTTAGAAAGATTTGAGGGCTATGGGGAACAGGCACAGAAGAGGAGAAATGGTGAGACAGCACAAAAACAGCTTTTGGCCCACAACATCCATGTTTGTCTATGTTAACTCCATTTGCTCCCATTTGGTTCGTATCATTCCATGCCTTGCCTACTCAAGTTCATGTCTAAATGTCTCTTAAATATAGTGATTGTGTTGGATCCCACCAGCTTTAGCAGTGAGTTCCAGATACAAACCACTGTGTGTGTATAAGAACACAATTTGCTCCCTCAAATACCCTTTAAAGCTCCCCCCCCCCCCCCCGGTTTAGTCACACCTACTATGGGAGAAAATATCTTAGCTATGTCTCTCATAATTTTGTAAACCTCTGTCAGATCCCCCTTCAGCCTCTCTTCGCTCCAGGGAAAACGAATCCAACCTCTCCCCACAACTGAAGTCCTCCGGTCCAGGCCACATTCCTGGTGAATCTCCTCTGCACTCTTTCCAGTGCAGTCACATCCTGTGGTAGATGTGAGACCTGGGGTAGATCAGCCATGATCCTATTGAATGTTAGGGCAGGTTTCAGGGGCTGAGTAGAACACTATTTTCTTATGTTCAGTGCTGTGATAGAGGAACCAAGGCAGACAACTTGCCCAGGGATGACGAAATGCCTTTTTAAAAGTGAATCAAAACTGCATCTCCCAAAAAGCGAGCTGTAAAGTTGGCTCCCACTGTGTTGAGCAATGTATTGGGTCAATGAAATGAACTTCAGTCCCACTGGGTGTGAAAGGAGGAGGACTTTTTGATGTTGGTGAAGCAGGCACAAGACCAATATTTACTTCCCATTCCTTATCACATTTGGATTGAAACCTTTTCCAATAGTTGTAGGCCTGGAGTCACACACAGGCCAGGTGACAGATTTCCTTCCCCCAAAGGACATTGAACCAAATGGATTTTTACAATTCATTTGCTGTTAATTGTTGCATTACATAAATGCTAAAATGCTGAATGTAAATTTCCCAGCTGTCCTGGGTTAATTTGGACCTGTGCTGGGTTCATTAACTCAGACCTCCTGGATTACCAGTCTACTTGGCAAGAATACCTTTGCTTTGGTCAGCTGGCAAGACCTCTGCCTTTTAAGAATTGGCCATCAAACATGACAAAATCAAAATGCTTATTTTCGCAAGCAGATCCTTTCACTCTTCATTGAACCAACGTGATTAGGACCCAGTGGACTTCCCGGACACTTCTGAACAGAACACCAAGCATCAAATCTTGGTATTCTTTTTGAAGTTTCTTTTTCTGCATGCTAGTGGCTTACAAATGTGTTTGCCATTCAGGCTGCTAACATTTTTTAATTGAGATTTTAACTTCAGCTGAAAAAATACCAAAGAAGTCTTGAACCATGATGCTACTCCATGACTAGAACTTAGAACAAGATTTATTATTTTCCATGGCAATATGTGACGTCCACCTTCAAGATTGTTATGAAGTATCCAAAGAATTGGAACATCTATAGATATTGCCTCAAAAACAAAAGAAAAGAAATAGGGGTACTAAAGCAAATTCTATTTCATGTTTTTTTTTCCCAATGCCACTTATTAAAATGTTGATTTAAGACCCTTTTTGACTTGTGTCGAGATCCAGTAGAGCAATAAAGATTCTGTTCCCTTTCAAATTGACCAGTGGCAGAAGTGTAAGGGTGAGATGAAAGAGCTACGGCATAATGTAGTTAAAACTTCATACAACTTGTGTTCATGAGCCCGAGGTAGAGCTTAATCACCACCACCAATTAGAGGGTTGTCCAATCCAGTTTGGGTCCATATCCCTTGGAGTCTAGAAGAATGAGGGGTGATTTTATTCAAACATAAGGGGCCAGTTGTTTAAAACTGAGGAATCTCTTCTCTGTGAATCTCTAGAAATGGTGAATTGGTCTATTACTGTCACATACCAAAGTACAGTGGAAAAACTTGTTTTGCTTGCTGTCCATACAAATCATTTAATTCTGCACTTAGTGTTTTCCCTTGTACTACCTCAATGCACTGTGGTAATGAAGTGTTACAGTTACAGAGAAAGTGCAGAGCAGGCAGACAATAAGGTGCAAGGCCATAACAAGGTAGATTGTGGGATCAAGAGCGCCTGCGACTCGGGTTCAATTCCGGCCACTGTCTGTAAGGAGTTTGTATGTTCTTCCCGTGTCTGCGTGGGTTTCCTCTAGATGCTCCGGTTTCCTCCCACATTCCAAAGACATACGGGTTAGGAAGTTGTGGGCATACTACGTTGGTGCTGGAAGCGCGGCGACACTTAGGGCCTGCCCCCCGAATGCTCTACGCAAAAAGATGCATTTCACTGTGTGTTTCAATGTACATGTGACTAATAAAGATATCTTATGTTTTGCCCTGAGGGTTGTAGAGAGCAGATCAAGGTGGAGAAGCATAAATATTTAAAAGATCGAGGAATTGGGGGTTATGGGGAACTGGCACAGAAGAGGAGTTGAGGCCAGCATGAATCAGCCACTATTGTACTGAAGGGGCAGGCATGTGGGGGGGGGGGGGGGGGGGGGAGAGAGGAGGTGTTCCTGGTTGGTCTACTCCTGCTCCTATTATTTTTTGTTGTTTTTTATTCAAGGGATCGGCTAACAACTTTCAGCATCTGGACGCCACAATGCATCATCCTTGTACCACACAATACACATAACGGCATTCTACATGTGCACACCCTGCAATCTGAAGCTGGCATTTGTCCCAAATTCATAATTGACCAATGAGAGGCTGAAACAGCAAAAAGTCTCTTTTGCTTTTGAGCTCCCACTAGTTCTCTTGTACTGGCTGACTTTGATATCAGCTGCCTACTGCATCAGACTGTTCGATGCTTTGCTCCTGTGTCGACTGTTTGAAGAAGCTATCCAATTAGTTCCACTCAATTCTTTCCACAGCCTTCAGATTTTTACATTTCAAATATTTATCCAATCCCTCTTAAGGGCTGCTATTGAATCTATTCCCACCACCCATGCAGCCAGAGTATTTCAGATCATGGCAACTTGCCACACAAAAATATTTCTCCTCTCCTCTCCTTTGCTCCTTTTGCCAATTATCTTGTATTTGTCTGCAATAGTTGCTGACCCTCCAGTCTTGTGAAGAATGCTTGCATTGATGAAAACTGTTTCTTCACACTGTCTCCTGTGCAATGTAACGGGCCCATAAATGTAGTCAGGTTATTAGAAACAATTATCGATCCCAGCTTTATCACCTGTCTAAGCCAAGATATTGTAAGCTTTCAGTGATTTCATTATGAATTATGATGGACACTTTCCTAAACCCTTCAGTTCATCAACTTGGTTTCAGTATTGTACGATTGCAGAAATGTATTTTCATTATTCTCATCTGATTACTATTCAAAGAGATCATTGGCATTGAAGCAAAAGCCTGCAGATACTGGAAATCTGAAATAAAAACGCAATGATGGAAATGCTCAGCAGGTCAGGCAGCATCTCTGGGAAGAGAAGCAGTTAATGTTTCAGGTCTGAGACTCTTCAGTGAACTAGGAAAGGGAGAGAATAACTTTGCAAATTGAAGATGGATGAATCCCCATATTCTCTGCAAATTGCATCTAACTATTTTTCTTCCTTTTATAGGAGTCTTCTCTCTGAAACATTGACCCTGTTTCTCTCTCCAGAGATGCTGCTTGAGCTGCTGAATACTTCCAATATTTTCTGTTTTTCAAGGTATTGATGTTGATGAGAAGACTGAACTACTTGTGTTTTGGAGACTGGAACTAATAGTAAACGGCACAATTAACTGGAGAGGTGACTTGCATTGGTGCTCCGCGTATGGGAGACCTAGAACTCTTGAATGTAGAGCATCCAATGAGAGAGAACTTGCAGATGTGCATGGAGATGCTGGGAGCTTTGGGAGTAGCTGGATTGCACTTAAAGCTAGTATGGACGATGAGCTGAATGGCCTCCTTCCACACGGTAACCATTTGCATATCTGAAGGTGTTCAGAAACATCTTGATTGTAGATTGGTGTATTTGTGCATTATGTAAATGAGTCATGTGATTGGAGGACAAGGTGAACATAGAAAATAGGGGTAGGCCATTTGGCCCTTCAAGCCTGCTCTGTCATTTGTCGATTTATTGTGGCTGATCTTCTACCTCATTGATGCCAATGAACTTGTCACATGTGACTTAAGCATCAGGTGTAACGAGTCATTGCTGCTGGAGTAGAATAAACCATTGTTTGAAGCTCCTCTATCCTGGAACCATTATTATAAGGAAATTACACCAACAGCCAGCAGTATCTAAGGACCATCTGAGGTCCCTTGCAGACTTGGCAAAGTGCCTTCACTTTGAAGTCTCTGAGTGGTAGATGTAGAGAAGGGGATGGTAAGTTGTCCTGTGTTGTATGTGTAATAGTCCATCATAGTTGCGTATGCATGTTGAACTATACTTCCATTAAGATAACTGCATTGACTTTCAGAATCATAAGTTAAAAAGCTTGCATTACCCTATGGTACAAACACCATGTACTTCACAAGGTGGAGAGTGAAAACCTAGACACCACAGATGTGTACACAATATACCCAATGAGGAACTTAGAGAGAGGAGAGGGAGTGCCTTTTTACCAGAAAATGGGTAGAATGTGGGAAAAATGTGTTTAGGTTTCTCATGTTTTCTTAGACTTGGGAGGAGCATTCAGGATGGCATTGAGAACCATGAGTCTATGGGTCAGGAGTGACAGAGGTGTTGTGCAACTGGCAGAAAGAGTGCTCTACTCCACAAACTACCCACCTATCCATCCTGTTACACACCCCCTGCTCTGTCTGTGATTCCCACTCATCAGTTTCCTTGGACCCCACAAAACCAGAGAGGAAGAAAGTTGTCCTCAATCCCAAGAGTCTACCTATGAAGTAGTTACTACACTCGTTCAGCTTGAATGTTGCCCAGTATAGTAAGATTGATACCATTCTTTACAGCACAGATGTTAACACATTCATGTGAAATTGCTGTATGTTAATTTAGTGATAAATGGGTTAGCACCTGTCTTCTGATTATTATTAAATGAACTCCATGTGAATGGGTTAATAATTTCTTCACACCAGAATTCTTGGCCTTTCGGAGACTTTTCTCAAAAAGTGAATAGTCCTCATGGTCTCCCTCTTCAGCCATTCGCTAGTTTTTGTGAGCAAAAGTTTGAAAGTTATGCAAAGGAACAATGCCAACAGGAGGAATTATTCCCATTTTAGAGCGAGATGTGCCATTCAATTGGACCATGTCTGAATTTGAGCTCTAAATCCATACACCCATCGTTTTTGCCATATTCATTTAGTGGATCATCTAAATCGACCAATCACAGACTTGACATTAACAATTGGACTCTTCCATCAATTGCCTTTTGAGGAAGAGTGTCCCAATTTTTACCATCCATGCATGTAGTGTGTTAATTCTGAAAGACTTCCCTCCAGTTTTTGTTTTGATACTTGGCTCTTTATGCTGGCAATCTCCCCTTTACACTCCTAGCCCTGATCCAGGGTCTCGACCCAAAATGTTGACTATCTCTTTGCCTCCACGGGTGCTGCCTGACCCACTGAGTTCCTTCAGCAACTGTCTATTTAACTTCTGATTCCAGCATCTCCACTTTTTTTTGATTATGTCCACTGACCCTGAATTTCCCAGCAAAAAAAGTTGATACCTTGCAGCACTCCTGAATCAGGTGAAGATTCAATTTAGTCAATGGTTAACCTTGTGAGTTCCAAGCAAAACATCCCTAGATTCTGTATATTTCCAATAAATCCACACAGCGCATCCTCGGTGGCTAATATAGCCTTCCTTGGTTGTGGTGTCTTGTTCTATTTGCAGTGCACTTCCAGGCTGGCTTGTTTGTGAATCCAAAATTCATTCATATCATTCTGATTAATACACATTCTCTTGTTCACCTGCTCATTTTGTCTCATTCTGTCATTCACCTTCCTTGCACTAACGCAAATTTAAGAAAGATAAATAGAGCACATGATCACATCTCCCTAAGACAAAGCATGGCTCACATTCATTTAACTATTTTGTGTTGTCACAATGCTGAGTAGCAAATATGTCAGTTAATCTTTGCACAAAAGAAAAATCTTGTGAAACACTGAGACTCTGCCAGTTCTATGCAAAATTGAAGATGGTAGGACCTGTTTTTTTTCTGGATTCTAACCTCCAATCTAGTAATAGTTGAGGCCTCACTTCAACAGTAAAGGTACAATTTCCACTGATGCAACGCCAAATTAGGTGACATGATGTCCTCAGATCGAGGTGGGATTTGAACCCTTAACCTTCAGCCTTGAGGTACAAAGGGCACAAAATGACAATGATGCAACTTTTAATCATCACTCTTCCCTCCATGTGTTTTGTACATCAGTATTTCCCATGTTTGATGCATATCTCCTCAGTTAAGTATTTCCAAACAATCTACTGTAAGCTCACCTTCAAACATCCTCATTGTTTGTGTACACATTTTAATACGGAATTTTGAATGGTTATGATCAAAAGAACTAAAACTGCATTATGTCATTAAACATTGTTTTAAGATAAGAAATATGTTCTTGAGACTGAGTGAGGGATATTTCTGCACTTGATGTGCAAATAAGAAAGGGAGATGTGTATTTAAGTGCTTATGAAATGGCCCCATGAGTAACAGAACACAGTTTTCAAAGACTGACCTGCATGCTGGAGGTAGACAGTAACCTCAGGGGATGGGCAAATACTGAAAAGTTAGTGGATTTTCTTCATTTTTGAACCAAAACAAAAGTACCCCAGTGTTTCATTGGATTGAATTGCCCAGTACATCAGTTCCCCATTTCCTTGGTACTTTGCCAACACATGGTTCAGCTGTTTAATGCAGTGAATAGCCGAACCTTGTTTTTCTGGCAGAGTCCAAGTGATATTGATCTCAATGCCCCTTCAGGTAGGACACAGTTTGGCTTCAAAATCCTGCTTGTCGCTGGCCATCTCTGCAGGTCTGGACATTGGGATGTCTTATGAGTCAATGTCCACCCTTCTCCACCATCACCACAACCACCCTCTCAAAGTGCTTCCTATTTGTTAAATATTCACCTGGTGGCTGGTTCCCGGTTTAGAGGTGAAGGGAGTTGATGCCATTAGAAGTGTACTCCAGTAAGAATGGACACTTCCATGGCATGCAGCGAGAGAGAGAGGAAGCTGATGCAAGAGACTGCCAAGATGGGAGAGATTTGGGAATGAGGAACACATTCCAATGAAAGACCAGACAAGCTTGCATTTTTCAATCTTTTTTTCTTTGACATTTGAGTTCAGATCTTGCTGTTAAACAGCCACCTCAGTGTTGTATCTCATTTGTTGCAGACATTTTTTTTGTACATTTCATCTATTTAGATATCTTCCCGACCCGTTTTTTTTGTATACTGATGCCATTACCTTCTCTCAGCAGGCTTCAGCGCCCTTCTTGTCAAATTACCTTTTATCCAATCATAGACCTTCCCCTTTTTTTCTCTCCTCCCCTCTCCGGGAGAAGAGAGAATGACCAGGGTGGGGGGGGGGGGGCCTTGATTATGTTGGCTGCTTTCCCGAGGCAGCGGGAAATGTAGACAGAGTCAATGGAGGGAGGCTGGTTTTCACGAAGGACTGGGCTGCGTTCAGAACATTCTGCAATTTCTTGCGGTCTTGGGCAGAACAGTTTCCATACTGATCTGTGATGCATCCAGATAGGGTGCTTTCTCTGGTGCATCCGTAAATATTGATAAGAGTGAACGGGAACATCCAAATTTCTTTAGCTTGGAGTAACAGGACCCCAGTGAGGTTAAAGCAAACCTGGTGAACCAGGTGCCAGACAAATTGGATACTGGATTATAAGAGCTTTGCTGTTGTAAAATTTCTAAAAAATTTTATTCTTTTTGACATGAATAAAATTGAACTTCAAGAGCAAAGCCACTATTTAACAATGCAGCCAAGGTTCCAAACATATGGATTATTAATCCTGTGGTGCTTTTAAATTGCCCTTTCCCAGTTATATCTAAAAGATAATAAAGAGGTGTAGAGCATTATGTTATCATAGAATTGTACAGCAGGAGGCCATTTGGCCCATTGTTCATTTGCTGACAGCTTGAAAGAACTTTTTCCAATTAATCTCTCTCCCCCACTCCTCTGTTCTTTCATTGGAACCCTGAACATTTTTCCTCTTCAAGTATTTATCTAATTCTTTTTCATTGAATTTACTTCAACCACCTCGTGGATTCTGTATCATAACAACTTATTGCATTAAAAAAAAGTCCTCATGCATATAAAATAGTAAATGTTACAGGAAAAGCTAAATCCCCAAAATTGCTTGAAATAAAATCACAGGAGATGAAGCCACAGGCTCAAACTGGTAATGAGTAAATTTAGGATTGATCCAGCTTGTTATTTACAGAAAAAAGTAATTTGTGCAAGAGTTAAGGTAAAAATAGTGGAATCGTTTAAGAAGAATTACAACTGTTTACATTTAGCTCCTGCATTGTGTTTGTGTCACTAGGCACTACAGTGAAGTTGAACAAAAATTGGCCCTGATCAGTTTCCCTCCAAGTTGCATACCATCCTGAATTCAAAGTATATTAATTTGCATGTATCAAAATCCCAATAGCACGTTTTATCAAGACTGCTCAAGAATGTGGCTTGCTGCACCACTCCCACTCCCCCCCCCAACAAGAGTACTTGGGGATGGGCAACAAATGCTGACCCTTGTCCGTGACATCCTCGTTGTGTTAATGAATGAGTTTTGAATAAGGAGATGTTAGAACAGTCCAGCAAAAGCCATAGACCTTAAATGGATCACGGAAGGAGAGACATCACTCAGGAGGTTTAAGAAAGGATTTCCAAAGCCTGTTTTGTAGACCCAATAGTGGTAATTAAATTTAGAGCTATGCCTGAGAGTTCTTGGGTGCTTGGGTGGTGTGATATATGGACAAGAGTTGAATGAACCATTATAACTTAAGAATTTATTCATCCATAACTTGCCAGTGTAAACATTGTTACACTGCCATTATCTCTTGTGTCATTGCAGGATGCCAAGGCAAGGTGCTACAATCCCTTCAAACCAAGCTACAAGGAAGCTTCAAGATTGTACCTTCCTGCATCCAAAATTATATTAAATTAAGCAACCCAACTCTGAGAAACCTAATTAGAAGTGAGCTGCATCTGTAGGGTTTTATTCAATTAGCTTTTGCCTTCTGATGCAATTTCCTCTGAAGACTATACTTGATCACTTTTTTTTGTTGTTGATCTTCAAGAGGGATTGATTAGTTATGGAATCTAAATGCTCAACAGAAGGTTTTGCATCTCCTATGAATAAGTTATCCACTCCTGGTTCTAAATGATTCCCAAAGAACACTAGACAGTGCGTAGATTGACTCAAAAGAGGTATCTCTGCATGTACTTTGGACATGTGTATAAGGTAGTTATTTATTCGTCACATGTACATCAAAACACACAGTGAAATGCATCTTTTTGCATTACTGAAAATGTGCTGGGGGCAGCCCGCAAGTGTTGCCACTCTTCCAGTACCGATATAGCATGCCCACAACTTCTAACCCGTATATCTTTGGAACGTGGGAGGAAACCGGAGCACCCAGAGGAAACCCACGCAGACACGGGGAGAACATACAAACTCCTTACAGACAGTGGCCGGAATTGAACCCAGGTTTCTGGTATTGTAATAGTGTTACGCTAACCGCTACACTACAGTGCCGCCCTACATGTGAATTTAGTAAGGTGTTACAGGAAGATTTATGTTTTATCAACCATGTGCAACTGCATCTCCAATGAGATCTGCTTGAGTACAAAATTAAAACAAGACCATGGCCAATCTGAACCCAGTCCTAAATGGAGAACATAATTTTTGATACCTGACCCAACCCATACATGACACAATAATCAGGTCTTGAGCTGAGTAGACTTGAGTTTGTTGAGTAATCCAAATGCTGCTGGGTTTTGCCTGCATTTCATTATAAGAAAATATCTTTATTAGTCACATGTACATCAAAACACACAGTGAAATGCATCTTTTTGCATTACTGAAAATGTGCTGGGGGCAGCCCGCAAGTGTCGCCACACTTCCGGCGCCAACATAGCACGCCCACAACTTCCTAACCCGTACGTCTTTGGAATGTGGGAGGAAACCGGAGCACCCGGAGGAAACCCACGCAGACACTGGGAGAACGTACAAACTCCTTACAGACAGCGGCCGGAATTGAAGCCGGGTCGCTGGTGCTGTAATAGCGTTGCATTAACCGCTACACTATTGGTATTAAGACGCACTCTACTGTCTTAAACTGTTCCTCCCCTGCTTAATAACTATAGGACACCATTCCACCCTTCTGTACTGTACTGCCTCTTAAAGCCAAGATTTGGAATAGCCCAACTGATGAGAATTTTATCTAGTCTTGGCTTTGTCTTTCACTACAACAACACCACGTCCAAGAATCAGACAATGATCGCTGTTGCTGCATCTCCCGAATGAGGTTCAGTTGCGAAACCATTGTTTTGTTGTTTTGTTTTTTTCTGAAAAGCCCGATGTTATCAGTAGCTCAGGTACCATACTGGGTTGAGTAGCATAGTCATTAAATTGCTGATCTAGAATCTAGGGGTCTTGACTTAGTAATGTGTTCAAATCCCACCACAACAGCTCGGAAATTTAAATTCAACAGATTAACTAGCTCGTATCAGTAATGGTAAATATGGTTCACCAATGTCTTTGGGGAAAGAAATCTGCTGTTCTTAACTGGTCTGGCCTACGTGTGACTTGAGACTCATCAATGTGGTGAATTGCCCCAGTAAGCCTTTTGGTGGTCAATTGGGGGTGAACAACTAATGTCAACTTTGCCAATGATGCCTGTGTCCCGTGAATGAATAAATAATAAAGTGTAACTAATGAGCACTGTGTATAATTAACAAGCAATGGCACTTAGACTAAAACCTGAATGATTACAATGATTGCAAATTCATCGAATCATAATCTGCAATTGAATGTGTGGAAACAACACAATTGATGACCTATCAATAAACTGTGTGTGTTTTGCATACTGAGGCTAGATTTTCGCTACGTATACCAAAGGCTGTGTTGCAAGCGGGGATTTGCTGCTAAGTGTGTTTTGTTATCAGTTCTGTTGCAACTCAAACTAATGTTCTTGCATTTGTGCCTTATTAATTTGAATTTAAGAGAATAAAATGCAGCATTTTAATTTGAATGTTGTGCTGGCTATACAATATTGGATCAAAGATTCTACATAGTAGGAGACAATTAGAGTTTAATTTTATAAGTTATGGCGAGATTTAGACTCTGAGTTGGGTAGAAATTATACGCTTGGAGTAGAAAGCCAGGTACCAATGTAGTAAAACGTGAACATTGAACTGTTCTTCTAAATTGGAATGAGCATGGTCATGATGAGTTAAATAGCCTTCAACTGCAGTGTAAGCTTTTTGTTATTTAACATGGAGTTCAACATGTGTGTATCTATGTTTACACATCATGTGTTTAGTGCATTTGATGCAGACTGTGTATCTAGCCTCTCCCACTTCCCAACTATACCCCTCCCCCACCACGTTCCCTCTACCCACCATCACCCACCCCTCCTCTGCCCACCAATCACTTCTGCCCCCTGCTTCACTCTCTCCCCTTTTATACTGGCTATCATCCCTCCCAACTCTCAGCCCTGATGCAGGGTCTTACTCTGAAACATTGACAATTCACCGCCCTCCCCCACCCCCCCCCCCCCCCCCCCCCCCACAACCACCTCACAGATACTACTGTCAGTAAACATCATAAAACCGATTTTCCTCCAGCAGTTTGCTTTTTCTGAATTCCTTGCCTGTTGTGAGTCTAATTCCTACCATAAGATGTCCTGTGGTTGCTGTTGCAAAAATTGAGAGATTTTTAGATGTGAATGGAATCTACTGTAAATTGAACTTTTTTTTTCACAAAAAGGAAAGAAATTACTTGACAAAATCAATATTTTTTCTTGTTTGATCACTGGTAACAACTTGATATCACCTCTGTACTTTCCAACTTCATGGAAGGGCCAGTATTTTAAAATGTTCTCCTGTAGAGTTTGGGAGTGTCCAATAAATAATGTCAGAGCATTGAATAAGAAGGAAGCCAAGGACTATTATGGAAATAATTTTTCATTCTCTTTTCCCTTTCTCTATTTAATATTTTTTATTTATTTTTGCCCTTTTCCCACATTTTCTACTTCTGTCGCTTTTAATTCTGCATTGTTTCTTGGGGATTATTCACATGCCCATCCATCCATACTTGATCAGAATGATTCAGAATGGCACAGAAGGAAGCCATTCAGAGCATTAAGTTCACGCTGGCTTCTCGTAGAGAAATCCAGTCAGTCCCCTTCCTTGGTTCTTCTCCCCCGTATCCCTGTAAGTTATCCTTCAAGTGCTTATGTCATTCTTTTTTGCAACAACTTATTGATTTTGCTTCTGTAACTCTTCAGTAGTGGTTCTTCACAATAACCACTCTCCTTGTTAAATAGTCTTTTCCCCACACTTTGCCATTTTAGTATCTTTAATCTATTATTTTTAAAGTGTTTCCCTATTTCCACCACCTCCCCTTTCCTGGTTTTAACCTCTTGGAGATGGAAAGTTTTTTGCATCTTTTCAGCAATGTTCACCACCTGGATGTTCCAAAGTGTTTTTACAGTCAATTATGTTATTTTTAATTGCAGATTGTTGAAAACGAAGCATCTGATTGATGCACGAGCTCCCACACTGTGCAAAGAGAGAAATGCAATTCCTTTGTTCTGACAAACCAGTTCTGATGAAGTGTCTTCGACCTGAAATTTAACTTTGTTTCTCTTGTAGATGCTGCCTGACCTGAGTGTTTCCAGCATTTTCTGCTTTTATTTAGATTTCCAGCATCTGTAGTTTCTTTGATTTTTTTTTCAACAAATGGGTAGTTTAATTTCTAAATTGTCCATGGGACAAATATTGGCTCAAACAACAGTCAAGAACTTCCTTGCTCTTTTAGAACACTTCCTGACATAATTAAAAAAAAAACTGCAGATGGGTGTAGAATTATCACTGTCCATGCTTCATTGATTAGAACAAATTATAATGGCACAGAAAGGAACTGTGGACGATTTATTGTCCATCCCTAATATTGCAAGGTTATTTTCTATGGGTCTGTCAGCTGCAAAAATTCACCCAATTTCTGTACGATTATGGAAAAGCAGCCGAAGCTTGATCTTTGAGGAGAAGCCTTTTGCAAGGTGGTGTATTTTGTGTTTGTTACAGTAACGAACACTTCAAGCTGCCAAATGGCTTTGGTTCTAAATATCTCATGATAGATGGCACCCCAGATGGTTCAGGGCTCCCTTAGTGCTACCTTGGAATGTTAGCATCAATTTTTGTGCCCAGGTCTCAGGACTGGGATTTCATAGACTAATGGAATTGTAACAGATGGGAAGGGGGTGATTGTACTTGAGTCCATCATTGAAAGCACTTGCAGAGACGAGAGAATAACATTGTTTCTTAAAGCAGACCACTTAGAAGTGCTGAGTTTTTGCAATCCACGTCTTGCTCGTGCTAACAGAGTGTGAGTTGCTTCTCCACCACTTGAAGTTGATTGACAGCTGATGGAGAAGTGGAATCTTTATAATAAATGCAACATTTTCCTTGTGTAGACCAGGAGCAGGAAATAACCGTCCACTGCCTTTTGATTCTGGACAGCCTCTATCACTGAACAATCCCTCCATTTCCCCCAATCCCACCCTCATTGATGCCAATTACTTTCCGGTCCATGGGCCCACAAGTTTACTCTGCCCAAATGTTTCTCCCTTTCTCGATGTCTTGCGTTCTCTCATTTATGGAATCTTGCTGTGCCAATGTCATCCTTGTCCGCAATGCCTCAGTGACGGCACCTCTGGCTGTGAAGTGCACGGGGACATCCGGAAGGTGGGAAGCATTGTGGACAGTACTATACCTGTCCCACCTTTTGCTGCAGTTCATTATTTCAGGGCTAGAAAGGGTAAAAAAAGATATTGTTTGAGTCATCGATTGTAGGGAAATTTTTTTCTGGAATAAAAATACAGAAAGCAGATAAATTGGTTAAAATTTTCCTCATGACTGAACCAGATATTAGATATTCAAGAACCCAAACTTGGTTTGTGGAAATTCCAGTCAGCATGACCTGTGTAGCAACGTGTGTCATAAAAGAACCCAGTAGGCCATTTGGTCCATCTGATCCATGACAGCTACCAGTAGGATAATCCCATTATGATGATGCCAAATCTTCCCAGATGCTTAAGCCGATGTGGTTTCTTGATCACTGCATCAGTGTGGAGGGACCAGGTGAGGTTGCTGGTGATATGGATGCCAAGGAACTTGAAGCTGTCGACCATCTCTACAGCAGCTCCATTGACGAGCCAAGTTAAAAGAAGTGGCCAACCAGGAACTAAAGGAGAGTGGGCAAGGAATTTTAGATCTTTGATCACCTGGAGTCATGACTGCTGATGATGTGGGAATTAAATTTGGGCTTGCTGAAGGATTCAGGACTTCACTTTGTGTATGAAATTGACCCTTTTTCAACAGGCACGAGTACGGTTGCCCAACCAGATCAGTGCCAATCTCTACTAACACGTGGCCAACTAACTGCGTGCTGCCATTTCCCCCATGGAGAACAATTAGGGAACAGATGGGTGTTAAGTAGGGCTGGAAGTGAATGATAAATATGTCTATTTGTTAGGCAGTGCCTAGTGGGAATAGAGGAACTATGCTTCCGGTGATATATCTGGGAACAAACACAAGGTGTCTGTGAGGAGAGGCTTGGTTCAAAGAGCTGCCTTCTATGTACAGCACAATAATCTGTTATCAGAGTGTGAAGGTTAAGGCACCTCAAACAATGGAAACAGCTGCTGTGAGCCATAAACTATTGCTGATATGCTGGTAGAGAGACCTGTAGTTCTGCTCGTTCATCAAGATTATTTAAGCAAAGAGAAATCGGGCCCAAATGTAAATGTTTGCTCAAAGCTGACAAGCTGGGGTTTCTGGACTAATCTGACAATGACCTGTTTACACTCGACTCCGCTGTGCTTTAATTTAGTTGCCTACATTTCATTTTGGACTTTGTAATTCACTCTGTCAGTCTTTAGCTCAGGGAAAGTATCTAACTCCTGAGGTTGCGGGTTCAAGCCCTAATTACACCCATGCCAGATTCAAGGATGTGGCAGAATAGTGGTTAAGTTATGGGACTAATATCCAGCCGTCTGGTTTGGAGAAGCAAGTTCAAATTTCAAATCCCGTTGTGGTCGGTGATGTATTTAAATTCAAGTAATTAGTGGAACTGCAAGATAGTATTGTTGACTTAAGGAAAGGAAATCTCTTATTTTTACTTGGTTAGGCCGGTATTTGATTCTAGATTTATAACAATATTTAAGTCTTCATGCCCAAATGTCTTGACTGCAATTAGGGATGAGTAATATGTTCTGCCTTTGCCTGGTGTGAATAACTTTTTTTAAATAAAAGATATCTTTATTAGTCACAGGTACATTGAAACATGCAGTGAAATGCATCTTTTGCGTAGAGTGTTCTGGGGGCAGCCTGCAAGTGTCGCCACGCTTCTGGCGCAAACATAGCATGCCCACAACTTCCTAACCCGTACGTCTTTAGAATGTGGGAGGAAACCGGAGCACCTGGAGGAAACACTCTCAGACACGGAGAATATACAAGCTCCTTACAGACAGTGGCCGGAATTGAACCCGGGTCGCTGGCGCTGTAATAGCGTTATGCTAACCGCTACACTACCGTGCCTGCCCAACACAAATCTAAGCATCAGAATCCATGCAGTACTGAGGGAATGCTGCTAAAATGAGACTGATGTCTGTTGTCTGTACTTCGAAGAGTTTCTCTTGGTAAATGTTTACCAAACAAGAAAATTGTAGAATAAGCTGTAGCTCATGAGCAGATAGTTAGCTTAGGATGTCTTTAAAATTGAGATGAAGAGGAATTTCTTCAACTAGAGTGTGGTGAAACTATGGAATTCGTTGTGACAGAAGGCTGTGTAAGCCAAGTCATTGGGTGAATTTAACGGAGAGATTGATAGGTTTTTGACTGGTAAGGGGGTTACGGGAGAAGGCGGGTGAATGAAGTTGGAAAAAATCAGCCATGGTTGAATGGCGGAGTAGACTCGATGGGCCGAATAGCCTAATTCCGCTCCTATATCTTATGATATTTGATGACAAGATTCCTGTGGACAAGGTGGCTTCTGTTATCCATCTTACAAGGAGAAAATTTCTAATTTATTCACAGGACAGGCATATTTATTCAATTCTCTCAGGCCACAGCCCAACAAATAGTAATATTTATCATTCACTTCCAGACCTACTTAACACCATCCTGGAGCTGCTGGCATTTATTACCCATCTCTATTTGCCCCTGGACTGAAGAGATAATTAAGAGTTGACTCCTTTGGTGCATGTGGTGTCACATGCAGACTAGACTGGCTGGGGATGTTTCCTTGGGATTTGATGATTACCGTGACTGAAACTAGCTCCCCCCCCCCCTCCATTTAATTTCACATATCATTTGAATCTGACATGTCTAATACTAGAGGGCATGCATTTAAGGTGAGAGGGGGAAAGTTCAAAGGAGATGTGTGTGGGGCAGGATATTTTTTTTAACACAGTGTGGTGGGTGCCTGTAATGGCCAATGACTTTCACCACTGCCAGGGGTGGTGGTGGAGGCAGATACGATAGAGGTGTTTAAATCCTCAGGCACATGGATATGCAGAGAATGAAGGGATATGGACCGTGTGCAGGTAGAAGGGATTAGGTGTCATTAGTAAATAGTTCAACACAACATCAGGAGCTGAAGGGCCTGTTCCTGTGATGTTCTATGTTCTAGACATGAATTTGTTTCCCCAGCTTCCCCGGTGGGGTTTGAACTTCTGTCTCTGGGTCGTTGGTCTTGAACTCTGGATCATAGCCCAGTAACTTAACAACTATGCTATTTGTTAGCTTCAAAGCACTTGCTCCCTGTGTAAAGCAGTTGCCATCATCAGGGGAGACTTGCCCTGCAGTTGCTGTCTTCAGCATATCCCCATTGACCTTCAATTTTTATAGCTCCACAACTGAAAACATCCTATCTGGATGCATCACGGCTCTGTATGGCAACAGTTCTGCCCAAGACCACAAGAAATTGCAGAGGGTCGTGGACACAGCTCAGTCCATCATGAAAATCAGCCTCCCCTCCATGGACTCTGTCCACACTTCTGGCTGCCTTAGAAAAGTAGCCAGCCTAATCAAAAACCACTCCCACCCCAGACATTCTCTCTTCTTCCCCCTTTCTGTGGGGCAGAAAATACAAAAGCTCAAACATGCACCACCAGGCTCAAGGACAGCTTCTATTCCGCTGTATCTTATGACTCTTGAATGGACCTTCTGTATGTTAAAGATGAACTCTTGATCTCTAAATCTACCTCGTCATGGCCCTTGCACCTTATTGTCTCCCTGCACTGCACTTTCTCTGTAACTACAACACTATATTCTGCATTCTGTTATTGCTTTTCCCTTGTACTATGTACTTTTGTTTTGAAATGATCTGTATGGATAACTGTTTTTTCCTCTATGTACATGTGACAATAATAAACTGAGGAGGAGAAGGAATCTTTGGAATGACACAGGAGAAGGCCTTTCAGGTCATTGAAAATTAAAATCACAGGCGCTGATCAGTGTGCATTTGAAGCTGTGCCAGGACTTAAGGGACAGTTATAGGGAGTGGTTATAAAGGCTAGGACTTTATTCCTTGGAACGTAGGAGAGGAGTTCTTACAGAGGTGTATAAAATTATGAGGGGCATAGGCAGGGTGAATGCACTTGGTCTTTTTCCCAGGGTTACGGAATCAAGAACTAGAGGAGATAGGTTTAAGGTGAGAGGGAAAAGATTTAATTGGAACTTGAGGCAACTTTTTTACACCAAGTGTGGCGTATATGGAATGAGTTGCCAGAGGAAGTGGTTGAGGCAGGTACACTAACAACTTTTAAAAGATTGTCGGACAGGTACATGATTGAAAAGATTCAGAAGGTTAGCAAATTAGACTAGCTTGGAAGAGGCATCTTGGTTGGCATGGACCAGTTGGGCCAAAGGGCCTGTTTCCATGCTGTATGACTCTATGAACAAGTAGGGAATGGTCCCATGTGGGAAATGGAAATACAAGAGACATGGTTCTCATACAAATGATGTGAACCTCCTGTCAGTTTTTATGCAGTGTTGCCTGTAATTCTAAATTCTCAGAAGGAGACGTGTTTTATGACTACAGTATCCTTGTCAGTTTCAGGTCAGTTTTATAACTTATGAAAGGAGCCAACAGGTGATTTGTAGCTGATTTTTTTTTTGTCACCTCAATCAGGACTAGATGTGACCTCAGAAATGATGGGATAGTGGTCGAGCTCGCTGTAATACCAGTTCCCAAGACGCTAATCCAAATTATAAAATCACCATGACAACTCACTTCTGCCGGGGTAAATTATGAGATGCTGTGCAATCACAATGTAGAGTACAGGAAACCCCAAAGATAGCTTTGGCATTGTCTTAATGTTTCTATTACTTATTGAATTACTGGATATCAAAGCAGAGCTTGTTGTCTTGACAACTTCCCTGGCACTTTACAAGGAACCTTCTGTGACTTCAGTATTTAACTTCATCCATGCTGTCATGCAAGCTTTTTAATTAATAGAACATCAGACTTTTTGGATCCCTTTTATATACGAGATTAGAAAACTGGGAATAAGGAAGAGTTCTGCAAATGTGCCAAGTTGCAGTGGGTGCAATATTATTTAGTTGATCGTGGCTGCCATTTTGTATTTGCAGTGTCCCTCCCACGACGAGCACTTAGATGATGTTTGTTCGTGGTAATCGCCGGGGAGCAAGATGTACCAGGACAAGATAATGTTGCAGCATCTTGAACATCCAGGCAGACAGGTGGCATCCTTTTAGCATTCCGTTTAATGAAAAGGGAAAAGTTGCAGGTTTTTGCATCCCTTTCACAGTCCCGGATCTTGCTGCCAAAGCACATGATCACTGTTGCTAACACAGGAAGTACTGTAGAAAGCCTTCAAATTGCAATGTGAAAATGACCAAATAAAATGTTGATTAAAAGGTTAATATTGGTCAGAATACCCATGGAAACTCACCTGCTCTTCAAAATAGAACCATAGGATCGTTGTTTATCTTCACCTGAGAATACAGCAGCAGCTCATGTCAATGTCTGATCCTTAAGATGGCATCTTCAACAGTACTACACAGAAAGTGCTGGAGGAACTCAGCAGGTCAGGCAGCATCTATGGAGGGAAATAAACAGTCCCTATTTCGGGCTGGGTTTCAGCCCGAAACATCGACTGTTTATTTCCCTCCATGGATGCTGCCTGACCTGCTGAGTTCCTCCAGCACTTTCTGTGTATTGCTCCAGATTCCAGCATCTGCAGAATTTCTTGCGTTTGCATCTTCAATGGTACAGCCTTCCTCAGCACCAGCAGTGTGGTGTTCCATCAGCGCACTCCCCTCCCTCCCACCACCCCCCATTCCCTCCGCCCCCAACCTCACCCCCGCCCACCCACACACTCTTGAACAGACCTTTTGTACAGTGAAGCTGAACTCCTGATCTTTCAATCTATCTGGTCATGGCCCTTGCACCTTATTGTCTGCCTGAACTGCACTTTCTCTGTAACTGTAACACTATATTCTGCATTCTGTTATTGTTTTTCCCTTTGTACTACTTTGATGTACTTGTGTTTTGGAATGATCTGTCTGGATGGCATGCAGAACAAAGTTTTGCAAAACAATGTGTCTCGATACCTGTGACAATCATAAAGCAATTACCAGACTGACTCAGAAGTGGGATCTTTACCAATAGAATCGTGCTTGACACATATGGTTGGCAAGCCAAATGCCAATCCATTTGACCCCCAGCTCCCCACTGCCGCCACCCTCCCCACTCTCCCACCACCCCCCCCACCCCCCAACCCTGCCCCCTTCCTCTTCAGCCCAGCGTCACTCACCAAAAGTCTTGGCTTCATCATACTGAATGCAAGAACAAACCCCTCCCATCTCTGTGTGACCGAGTTCAACTGTATATTCTGATCTACTGGCTTTTCGATCAAGTCCTCCCCTGCTTGACTTGCCACGGAGATGCTGCCACTGCTTCCTTTTACTAAAAGTTCTGGGAATCTGCTGATGCATATGTGACTAACATACTGCTCTGCCTGTGACTTCATAGGTCGAAGCTTTGAGCTCTCAGTATTCAGGTGGCACTTGGACTGCGTGCAGTCTAATTATTAAGAACGAGAAAGGATACAATGGCAGAAAATGTTAATTCAGACCATAAAAGGCTGAATGTTATTATCATAAGCAATAATTTGTAGTACAAGCTAGGATGTATGTTAAAGTGAGATATTTTATAGTCCAACTAATGGACCGATGCTACAAGCATTTTTATTACCGAGAAATATTAATTTGCAGTTTAAAGAATTCATTAACCCCCCTCTGGTATTCTTAAAGATGATGTTTACAGTTCCTAAAGCACGCAGATTCAATATACGTATCAGTTAATGCATGCACTGATGGCTAGGACTCCCTGTGTCTGAAATATAATGACCTGCAAAAAGCAAGTATAAATCAGCAAATATGTTTCTGTAACTGGCCTGCTGGCTAAAACTAAGAGTGTTCTACACTCCTGAGCTCTACTGTAGCATAATTAAGGAAGATTGCTTTGATTTACCTCGAGCCCAGGAATCCCTGTGCATGGCTTGCTGAACTACAAAGGGGTTGAACCCACTGGACAGAAATCGCCAAAGAAAATCTGTTGGTTTTTCAGGTGAAGGATATACTGAGTGAAAAGTTGTTGACACGATGACAGGCAGGATTAGATGCAGAAGCTTTCAGGTCAACAGACACATTGCGGTGAAAAATTGATGGGTGAATTAGTTTAGACATCTCGACAAATTTGCAAATTTCATGTTGATGTCTGATCTGTAGCAGCCCAGTTAAGGTATAACACACAGTTTGGCATCAGACTGAGATGAAGCAGGAAGTTCTAGGTCTGATCTATACTCTGTTTTGAGTTGGTTGGCAGCAAGCAAGAGAGGACTTGAATTTGTATGAAGCTTTATAGTAACCTGGGGGAGTCGAGAGTTGTTTTGCATTTGTGAGATGCTTCCACCGAGGTGATAACCCTGTCTTCCAATAACGCATGGCTGTGTCCCACAAGCAAGCGTGAGATGAGTAACCAGTTAATCTACTCTTGATAATGGTGATGACAGTTGGGGCCAGGGAGAGAAGACACTTCCTTCACCTTGAGCAGTGCTTTCCAATCTTTTCAACCTTCTCTGTACTTTTAAGGCTTCCCTGTAAATAAACATGGACCTCTAATTTAACTAGATGGGGAAATAGAAACCAACAGTGCCAAAAGAGGGGAATTTGTCAATAGGGAACAGATAGTTGGGGGTCTAAAGAGCACTCACAGCTGGGGTACTAGCAAAGCAGACTGTTGTGTCTCAATGAATAACTTCTGCTCCCATTATCCTGCCCTGCCATGAATTACAATTTTCCTTTGAGTCCTTTATACAAGAGTTATTGCAATCCTGATACCTGGAGGTGGATCTTAAACCCAGCAGGGAATTTAAGAGGAATTTTAGCTAGACATGATTGGAGTATGAAATTGGCTCTTGTGTTGAGGGGTTGAGAAGCATAGATGGGTTTGAGGGAAAGCTTAATAAGAACATGTGAGAGAGAGAGAGAGAGAGAACACGGTGTTGGCAAAACAATGCTTTCTGAGCTCGTGTTCAAAGGTGGTTCTTGGAGCTTCATGCAAACATGTTCTTTGACACTAAGTTTCATCAGAAATGTATCGGAGGTTAATCATGCCTGGCTAACATTACCCTGTCTATAAAACGTGAACTATGGGAAGTGTTGTGGGTCATGATATCAGAGGGCTTGGACAGATCACACTCAGCATTGTGTTCACACCTGAAGTGCTGTGCACTCCCTGAAGACTTTCTGCAGAATACAGACCTGAGTATTTCTTGTTATAACATTTAAATAGTAATAAAAGTACTAAAAACAAGTAGTAATAAATGACGATAGAGCTGTGCAAGATGATAAGAGGCATAGATTGAGTGGACAGTCAGGGACTTTTCCCCAGTGCAACAATGGCTAACACGAGGGGACATAATTTTAAGGTGATTGGAGGAAGGTATAAGGGGGATGTCAGGGGTAAGTATTTCTACACAGAGTGGTGGGTGTGTGGAACGCACTGCTGGCAGAGGTTGTGGGGGCAGATACATTAGGGACATTTAAGAGACTCTTAGATAGCCCCCTATTTTTCTATCATTCATGTGTCTATGTGGGAGGGAAGGGTCAGATAGATCTTAGAGCAGGATAAAATGATGGCACAAAATTGTGGGCCGAAGAGCCTGTACTACTTCAAGTGTTAAACTAGCATGAAAATATTTTGAAATAGAAATTAAAGATGGCAAACCATTGCTTTAGCTGCAAAACACTGAGCTATTTGAACCATCACCACAAAACAAATCACAACAAGTTTCCATCTGCATATCTTCCTGGATCTGTGGATCTGAATTAAGGAAAATGGCAACAACTCTGAAATCATTCCTAAACTGCAGCAGACTCTTAATTTCTGTGTTTGCTCAGGCAGCTGACAGTACAACCAAAGCTGGTTTTGTTATTCCATGGTAAACTGCCTGTGTTAAACACCCATAATATGACAGGGACTTTAATATTGAAGAAGTGGCTGCAGTGTTAGATTTGAATAGTGTGAAACTTCAGTGACTAATAAAGCAAACTCTAATTTCCAGAACACTTACAAGCAGGATGGAGACTGAAAGGCTTCCAATCCTAACTCTGAAGTCATAATGAAGCTAGCATGATTTGTCTAAGCATTTTCTAAATTGGAGTGTTAACAATAAAATGCACGTATAAGAGTAAGGTGTGTGCGTTTCTTGAACCTCTCAATATCATCAATTGCAAGTCTGAGCACCAGTAGATGTAGTTATCCTGGTTTAGAAGGATGTGTAAAGTAGGATCTGTGAAGACTCATAGGATCTAGGATGGACCAATTGAATTGACTGATCTGTTCCTTGGTTGCATACTTTGGTTATTTTTTTGAAATGATTGAAATTCCTCTTTCCTAGAATGAGGAATTCTCGCTCAAGTGGGCATTGATCACACTTGAAGAAAACTTCAGAATAATCCCTAACAGTAACATTTCATCATTTCAGTCTTGTTGACACAGTTCAGGGATATGTATAGAGGTGGTGCTCTTGTGTACAATTGATTCCGCCTGTTGAGCAGTTAGTCCGGTAATTATTGCAATTTAAAAAGCTTTACAGGTGTGATCAAGTCTTGGACTGCTTATAGTTCCTATGAGGAATGTGGAAAACCTGCCAAATTACTAAATAGCTACCATGGCCTATCTTGGCTAATCCATCTAGGAAAAGGTCAAGGTATTCCTGTGTGGGAACATGTAACACCAAGGAGTTTCTGCCTGTGTAAACTGTTGTGACTGTGAACCAGGTCACCAGTGAGACACTGAAGCTGGAGATATAAAAGTCTTTCATTCAACACAGCAGATCTATGTTTTGTACTTCTTGAAAAGAGAGACAACAAACGATTAACTACAGTTTCAATGGTTATAATTACCAACTTTAACATTTTGAAAGTAGACAGGTAACTTTGCAGAACTACACATTTACAATGGGAGCACATCCCGACTAGCAGAATCTCTTTGAATATCTAAATATTGATGGCTGATCTGAATTCTTCTAAGCACAAACTCCAGACACCCAAAATATATCTGTGTAGAAGGATGGCTCCCTGAATTGACAATTGGCCAGAATATTAAGTGATGGGACAGACCTGTCCTGAACTGTGTTAAAGGTGTATCTCTGCCACTTAATACAATGTGTTAAATCAGGAAATGGCCACTTAATGCCTTCCCTCATCTCATCCTGAAGGTTTCAATGAGCGCCAATTAACATGAACATTCATCTATTGTCTTCCCCTGTGTAGCTTCAGTGGTGTAGAATCAGAATGTGCCACACTGAATGATTTGGTTTCAATAGTCTTGACGTATTAATTGGTCAAATTGTGAACAGGTTTTCTGAAGACTGGTTTTCATTTTAATATCTGCTATCCATAATTTCAGAATAATCCCTAACAATAAGAATGAATTCTCTGGCAGTAATTCAACATTTGTAGCTTCCACTTTGAACCTGGAGTCCACTACAGGGGTTCAGGTTGATGTTGTTTACCCTACTCATAATCTTTCTTAACTCTGAGATCATTTTGGTTGTCAGCTTTGAAGGTCTAAAACTCTGGTGGTCTTGCTCAACTCTTGACAACTTGTGCATTGTGTCACCTGCAAGGGTTAAAGCTCTGCAGTGATTCACACAGTGCATGATGAGCCCATTCAGCCCATTACTCTACTGGCTTTTTAATTAATTCCACTTTTGTTCTGTACCCACTGCCTTTTATTAATGTTCCTTTCCTAAGTATACATCCTCTTCCTCTTTCCACGTTGCTCATGAATCTGCTTCCACATTCAGACAGTGGGTTCTAGATGAAAAGAACTCAATCCATTTAAAAAGAACACATTCCTTGAACAAAAACAGAAATGTTGAAAATACTCAACTGGTCAGGTAGTATCTGTGGAAAGAATCACGGTTTCAGGTCTGAGACCCTTCATTAGAACTGGGAAAGAGAGATGCAAGTTAGTTCTCAGTGGGAGAGAAGCTCAGGGAGGAATGTGTAGGGAAAAAAGTAAGTATCACTGATAGGGTGAGTTAAAATGAATTAATGTGGGCAGTACCAGTACGTTAAGATGCTTGGTCTGTATAATTTGTTAATAGTTGCAGAGAGTTGTAGACTTGGCCAGTTCCATCACAGGCACAACCCTCCCCACCATCAAGGACACCTTCAAGAGGTGGTGCCTCAAGAAGGCGGCATCCATCATTAAGGACCCTCACCATCTGGGACATGCCCTCTTCTCATTACTACCATCGGGGAGGAGGTGCAGGAGCCTGAAGATCCACACTCAACGATTCAGAAACACCTTCTTTCCCTTTGCCATCAGATTGCTGAATGGTCCATGAACAGTAGCTCATTATTGCTTTTTTTTTGCACCATTTATTTAAATTCCTAAATTGGTTTATTATTGTCACATGTATCGAGGTACAGTGAAAAGCTTGCCTTGCATACCGTTCATACAGATCAATTAATTACACGGTGCATTGAGGTAGTACAAGGTAAAACAATGACAGAATGCAGAATAAAGACTGCAGAGAAAGTGCAGTACAGCTAGACAATAAGGTGTAAGGTAGTAATGGGGTAGACTGAGGTCAAGAGTTCATCTTATCATACTAGGGAATTGTTCAATAGTCTTAACAGCGGGATAGAAACTGTTCTTGAGCCTGGCGGTACGTGCTTTCAGGCTTTTGTATCTTCTGTCCAATGGGAGAGAGGAGAAGAGGGAATGTCAGGGGTGGGTGGGCCTTTGATTATGCTGGCTGCTTTACCGAGGCAGTGAGATGTATTTTATACTAACTTTGTCTTTGCACTGTACTGCTGCTGCAAAACAACAAATTTTAACATCGTACAAGTCAGTGATAATAAATCTGATTCTGGTGAAGCCAGACTTGTACAAGTAGGAAAAGAAAAGCTGAGCCAACATGATATAAAATGGAAAATGCTAGAAAAACTAAGTAGGTCAGACAGCATTTTTGGGAGGGGGGGAGAAAAACAGTTGATGTCTCGTCTGAAATGTTAACTGTTTCTCTTCCACAGATGATGCCTGGAATGTAGTTGGTGGGTTGAAGTCCCTTCTTCTGTGCTGTATCTCTATGATAGGCAGAGAGGAAACTTGGGGTGACTCTAACAGATGAGATCATACTGGTGGTGAGGGATGAACTCCTTAGCCAATACCATGACATAAAATTGGTTTGGGTGATAATAAGAAATAGTAAAAGTAAGTAGTTGGTGATGGGAATAACATATAGGCCACCTAACAGGAGCAGTGTTGTAGGACAGAGTGTAAATCAACAAATAACAGGGGAAGAGAAATAAAGGACTGCGGATGCTGGAACCTAGATGAAAAACACGATGATGCTGGAGGAACTCAGCAGGCCAGGCAGCATCCGTTGAGAAAAACAGGCGGTCAACGTTTCGGGTCAGGACCCTTCTTCAGGACTGAAGATGGGAATAACCGAGCCTTGAAAGAAAGTTGTTGCAATAATCTCGGGCAATTTTAATTATGATACAGATAGACAAATCAAATTGGAAATGATGAGTTTAAGGACAAGCTGAGTGTACTTGGGTTGATTTCTGAGAGGAACACCTTATAAAGCAATTGGAAAGCAGGCTGTTATAGGCCTTGCATTATATTAAGAGACAGGATTAATTAATAGTCTTGAAGTAAAAAATCCCCGAGGAAAAAGTGAATGTAGCACGGTAGAATTTCAAATTCAGTTTGAGGGTGGGAATCTTGGGTCTGGAACTGACCTCCTAAACTTTTAAATAAAGGCAATTAATATGGTATGAGTGTAAAGTTGGTAGAAGTGGACTGGGAAAATAGATTAAAGGATAAAGTGGTGGATCAGTTGTGGCAGACATTTAAGGAGATATTACATAAATCTCAGAAAAGTGTATTCCAGTGAGAAATACAGGGAAGTGGCGATGGGTTGAAAGGCACATACTGTTGCAAAGATTTGTGGACTAAGTATTTGGGGAAACTTTTAGAAATAATAAATAGATGACAAAAATATGGGAGTAGATTAACAAATATTAAAAATAGAGCTTGTACAGATACAGGAAAGAAATGCCTTTAAAATAATGAGATTGGGGGATTCATAACCTTGCCTGGTCCCTTCACACTGATGTGCTCACGAAAGCACATCAGCATATTTATTTTCTTTAGTACCTGAGAAGATTCGGCATGTCCGTAAGGATTAATAACTGGATGTATGGAAATAGCCGGTTCTACCATGAAGATAATGATTTGGAAGACACCAAAACATCCCAATAATAGATGATCAAGAGACAATAAGGAAGAGAGACTCCTACCATCACTAGCAGAAGAAGAAAAGATCGCAAGGCTATCTACTGGGACTAGAGGCTGAGAAGTTCCCTAATTTGGTAATCTGCATCTGTACGTGGCTTTAGAGGTGGTGGAGGTGTTATTTGCCATACTCAGTCATGCAGCATGGAAACAGGCCCTTTTGACCCAACTCGTCCATGCCGACTGTGTTGCCCAGCGAGCTGGTCCCATCTGCCCATAGCCCTCTAAACCTCATCCACCAAAATTCTTTCAATTCTCTGGAGGTGTCAGGAGATTGAGACAATTAACATTCAAAGTTTGGGAGACAAAAAAAGCAGGGAACGTCTAATGCCTGTCATGAGGAAAATGCTGACATCCATTATTAAGGAAGTAATGCCAAGTTGTTTCCAAAATCCTGCAATAGTCGAGCATATTCATGGGTCTCATGAAAGAGAAATTATGTTTGACAAATGTGCTGGAATTCTTTGTACTAAGCTGGGTGGCAAAAGGGGAGCCAGTAGATGTGATGTATGTAGATTTTCAGAAGGGTTTTGATAAGGTACCACATAAAAGGTTACTGTACGAGCACAGTGTTGAGTGTAGCATATTCACATGGAAGGGAAGAATGGATAACTAGCACAGCAGAGTCTGGATAAATAGGTCATTTTCAGACTGGTAATCAGTAAAGAGTGTGGTACCCTTGCCTGGTCCCTTCATACTGCAATGATCAAGAAAGGGCATCAGTGTATTTAATTAGGCATGTGAGAAGATTTGCATTGTCCATGAGGATTCTCTTGAACTGCTACAGATGCACTGTAGAAAGTATCCTGATGGGTTGCATGTCAGCCTGGTATGGCAACTGCTCTGTTCTGAACTGACAGAACTTGCAGAGAGCAGTCCATGACATTCTCGTCACTTCCTTCCATCCAGTCCATCTTCGCGGTGCGTTGCATCAGGAAGGCTAATAGCATCAACAAGGATGCCTGCCACCCCGGCCATTCCTTTTTCTCTCTTCTACCTTCTGGAAGAAGGTACAGGAGCTTGAAAGCCCAGACATCCAGACTTAAGAAAAGCTTCTTCCCCACTGCTATCAGACTCCTGTATCAATCACCTCTTTCACATCCCCTTCCCAGTGGTGCTGCCATGTTCTGTTATTCTTACCTCTACCTCTCTCAGTTATTCTGTTACTATCATTTTAGCATTTCTTTTTGCACTACGATCTTTGCACCATGCTGCTGTTTTGCGCTCATGGTTGTATTTATTATTACTATTTATACTGTTTACTCTGAGCTTCACACGAGCAAGGAATTTCATTGGACCCTGGTGTATGTGACGATAAACTAATCTGAATCTGCCACAAAGATCAATGCTGAACGCTCAACAATTTATAATCTGTTAATGACTTAAATGAAGGGACTGAGTGTACTGTAGTTTAATCTGATGATACAAGGATAGGTGGGTTAGCAAGCTGAGGATACAAAGAGCTTCTAAAGTGGTACAGATAAGTAAAGTGAGTGGGCAAGGTTTGCAGATGAAATATAGTGTGGGAAATTGTGAGTTTATCCGCTTTGGAAGGAAGAACGAAAAAGCAAATTGTTATTTAAATGGAGTGAGATAACAAAATATTGTGGTACAAAAGCATTTCTGGCTCTGACAAAAAGCCAACATGCAGGTAGATCTACTGAGACACCTCATGAAATGTTAATCTTTATTAGGGTTATGGAGTAGGATCACTTTTATGCAGCTTTACAGAATGCTGGTGAGATTGCTCTTGGAGTACTTTGTACATTTTTTTTTATAAGGAAGAATATGCTTTCATCAGAGAACACAAAATGAGATTAGGCCACTTGGCCCCTCAAGCCTGCCTCACCATTCAAAATGATCTATGCTGGCCTCAACTCCTCTTCTATACCAGTTGCCCATAACCAATTCCTTAAATCTTTAAAATATTTATCTATTTTCAACTTAAGATGTATCTAATGATCTGCCCTCTAATTCCCTCAGGTGCAGAAAATTCCAGAGATTCACCATCCTCTGAGAGAAGCAAGTTCTACACACCTCAGTTTGAAATGACCAACCACTTATTTTGTAGCTATTTCCCCTTGTTTGTGACTCTCCCACTTGTGAAAACAACTTAGCATCTACCCTGTGGAGCCTCCTTAGGATCTTGCTTGTTTGAATAAATTCACCTCTTATTATTCTAAACTCCCAAGGAATACAGACCCAAACTGTCTAGTCACTTTTGATAGGACAACCCTCTCATCCAGGAGTTAGTCTGGTGAATCGTCTTTGGACTGCCTCCAATGTTATTTTATCTTTCTTTTCAGGGAAAGCGACCAAAACTGGATGCAGTACTCCAGGTGTGGCCTCACCTATGCCCTCCACAACTGTAACAAAACCTTCCTGTCCTTAAACTCCTCCTCCTTTGCAATAAAGGCCAAAATCCTCTTTGTTGCCTTAACTACCTGTTGGACCTATCTGCTAACTTTCTATGATTCATGCACTAGACCATCTAGATCCCTCTGAACTTCACCAATTTTCACCTCTCTACATTTTAGGTGACAATCCCTTTTTGATTCTTGCACTTCGCGCTTCCCCACATTAAACTCCAATTTGCCAATAACTCAATCATTTCATCATCCATATCCTGTTGGCGAGTCCTGATGCAGGGTTTTGACCCAAAACGTTAATTTAAATGCGCAGGAACACAAGAAAATGAGGTGAGTAGTGGACTCTGCCCAATACATCACGGGCACATCCCTCCCCACCGTCAGTAATATCTACGGGAAGTGCTGCCTCAGGAAGGCATCATCTATCATCAAAGATCCCCACCATCCGGGCCATGCCATCTTGTCACATCCACTATTGGGCAGGAGGTACAGAAGCCTGAAGTCCCACACCACCAGGTTCAAGAACAGTTACTTCCCTTCAACCATTCGGTTCTTGAACCAACCTGCACAACCCTAATCACTATAGTTTAGCAACACTTTGACTGCTCTAAGATGGACTTATTTTTTGTTCTAATTGTGTTTTCTTGTAAAAATTGTGTATAATTTATATTTAATTTCTGACTTCCCTGTGAATCCTGCTTGTATGATGCTATTTGCCTGTGATGCCGCTGCAAATAAGTTTTTCATTGCTCCTGTGCGTATGACAATAATCTCAACTTGACTCTCTACAGTGCTCTGTATTGAGTTTCTCACCTTCCTCCTTATCCGTGGAAGCTGTGTCATTACCAGCTTCAGTCTGATGAAAGGTTGTCTCCTGGTGTTCATTAGCTCACAGACTTCCCCCATACTGCTTGCTGTCGAGGACTACATGTGTTTCCCTTGCTCTGAAAATGGCAGATCACTGCCCCAGTGACACACTGAGGCTGCTCATAATGGGTTCTCCACTACTGTGGGATACATCTCCTGGCTCAATGCCTTGCTCTGCAGATTTCTTTCTCTGTCTCAGTGGCTTCTGCAGACACTTCATTAACACACACTGTCTGCCCAGGTATCTTGCTGTCATTGTACTGCCAGGTTTCCTTTTACATGCTGCCCTCCAGTGAAGTAAAAGTGTGCGGCCCATGTTGGAGATAACCAATCAACACTACAAATCTCTGGAATTCAACAAACACTCTAATATTCTTTCCATATCCAAAAGGGTTCATTCTTCATTACTATTGCCAACTTGCATTACAAACCTATTTATGGAAATATCACCTTTCTTGTCTCTGTCACCAGATTTCATCACACCCTTGGCTCTACATCACTCAAACTTTTATCGATCTCTTTGATAACTGTTGCACGTGTTGGCCCAACTTAATTCCCCGACTTTCTTGTATTTAGAAGATACAAGAGATTGCAGATGCTGGAATCTGGAATGACAAACAATATGCTGGGGGAACTCGGCAGGTTGAGCAGCATCTGTGGGAGCAAAGGAAATATCAACATTTTGACCTGAAATGTCAACATTTCCTTTCCTCCTACAGATGCTGCTTGACCTGCTGAGTTCCTCTAGCAGAGTGTTTGTTGCTGTCTTTAGCTACTTAGCTTCCCTTGTAGCCCAGCTTCACGTTCTGCTTCATATGGACTCCCATCAAACTGTGCAATGGTGCCTGTGGGTCATTACTTCTATCACCACACCTTCCTTAACGGTGAGAGTGTTCCATAGCCCTAATGTGCTCATCCCTAATGATGTTGTCTCTTTCCATTTCTGCACTGCAGTGGCACACGAGGGGCAGAAGGAGGCCATTCGGTTGAACCTTGGATGATCTTTCTATCATTCCATTCACCACCTATGTTCTATACCCAACAAACTTCTGTCAATCAAAACTGAAATAAAAAGTAATGGAAACACTCAGCAGGTCAGGCAGCATCTGTGGAGAGAGAAACAGATAATGTTTCAAGTTGAAGACCCTTTGAGAACTTTCTGCCCTGCTGATGAATGGGCTTCGACCTGAAATACTACCTCTGTTTCTCCTTGTGCAGAGACTGCTTGACTTGCTGAGTGTTTCTAATATTTTCTACTTTTATTTTAAAAAAACTGTTGAGTGGATTTTTCGAAGACTGTGATTTTCCTTACAGCCGCAACCAATTGGGAGAGCATCCAAAATGTCAATTACCATATAGTGGAAAAATTGCTTCCTGGCCTTTGCCCCTAAGTTGGTAAACTTTAGTTGGCTAGAATTGTCCAACTGATTTCCCCCAACCCTAACAAAGGAAATACTTTCTCTGTATCCTAATCAAACTAACTTTAACCAACAGAATTAGGCCATCTCTCAGTCTCCAAGGCAATACCTTCTTGACATAACCCACACTTCACTTTAATTCTACCAGTCTGAATCTATATGCCTGTGATGTTGCTGCAAGCAAGTTTTTCATTGTACTTGTATCTTGCTGTACTTGTGCATATGATAATCTCTGAATTGACTTCATGGAATTATTCTGGAGAGTTTAGTCCCTTCACAGAATCAGGATGAGATTTGGTTCTGTTCTTGTCCTTACCACAATTCTTTCAGACCGAATACACCAAAGAATGGGATAAATATTTCGACACTTCCTCCATTTTCACGGAGCCTCTCCACTGCAGGAGTCGAGGAATGAAACGTTAAGAGGAAAAGGAAAAAAAATGAAGCGTATTAATTCCTTTACATGTAGAAATTCTTCTGTCAGCTGTTTACCATGAACTGTTGCGCACGGATTCCTCCTGGCAGTTCCTGACTGGGAACCTATTAAACAAACATGAAGATAAATTCCTGATGAAAAATTCATTAAGCCATTGCAATAAAGAAAAATTAAATAGCGAGGAAAGTGGTGGTGGAGGGGTAGGTATTTGGGGAGAGCAGACTCCATTTAAATAGGCAAGTGAGCTGCAGGTACTAATTTTTTTTTTAGTGAAAAATTCATCTTTTTCTATTACTTCCTTTGGCCAAGCATCATTTGAATAATCTTTTGGTGCATTCTCTCCCTGTAGTCAATGCTATTCATTGCCGAACTATCAAATTTGAACCATTAGCTATTTTGGGCGACATTGGTACTTAATCTAAACGCAAATAATTTTTTATAATGTGGTCTCTTTCTTTTCCATGAAATATATACACTGTGCGCTTAACTGTGAAGCAATTAATGGTGAACTGCACATGCAAGTGAGATATTCCATCTTTATATCACACTATAAGTTGCTGCTCCTATATAAGTAATTGCATTAAAGTTTAATATGGTACATGTTTAATGTCAAACTTGCACTGAACTGTTTCTTTGAGTGAAGTGGGTAGCAAACGTTGCTGTATTTAGTATGTTAAGGCCCTTGGTCGCTTTTTAAAAGCACTTTTAATGGGAAATGAACAATTCCATTAAGCACAGCTCAAGCCATCCTTTGTGTGAAATAAAAAGGTCCTAACTTCAGAAGGAAACGTGTTCTCCTAGAATGGAGATTTTCTCAGTTTTTCTTTTGGCTAGTGAACTCAGGATTTGTAGATTTTCCCATTTAAAAGTTGCACCATTTCCAGAGGAAGAGAGATCACTTTCTCTCAATTCTTTCTTAATTCTGAGTAGAATCTGGCAGGGTGACCTTTTGCATTTTGCTTTGTTCCCCAGTTACGTATATTAACAAGGGAGCTAAGATCCAATTTCCAATGAGAAACCATTTCACTGTACCTTGTTCCTTTTTCTGGGCTAGTCATGAAGTAAACTGACTGAAGCTAAAATAAAGAGCTAGTACCAGTAACAGTGATCATGGAACTACTGACTTGTTTCAAAAAATAGAGACATAAGAAATTCTGCAGATTCTGGAATCTGGAGCAATATACAAAAAGTGCTGGAGGAACTCAGCAGGTCAGGCAGCATCCATGGAGGGAAATAAACAGTCGACTTTTCGGGCTGAGACCCTTCATCAGGACTGGAAAGGAAGAGGACAGAAACATTTCACTAGTCATTCAAGGAAGGAAATCTGCCTTTCTTACTGGCAATGGTGCAGTCCTGTGAACTAAAGATAATTCTGAACCCTGATCCCTGTCCCAACCTCAGTCCTGTTCAGCTGTAGGTTTCACTGTGCCTAACTTGGTGCTGTGTAAGTCACTTTATTTATCTTTCAGCATCACTTTTATTGCAGCATTTGAAAAATCTGCTGACCTGCCTGAATGTCAGGATGGGGGTACTGAATTACTGAGGGAAGTTGATGGACAAGTAGATATAACCCACTGTAAGATTCTATGGGTTTATTCTCTGTACAGCCCAACAGTTTACCTTCTGAACTACGTTGTAGCTCAGTTTAAAATAGAGACATGGCCACAGCTCCACAACCTTACACCTCTGCACATGCTCACAATAGAGTGCTGTTAGATGGGAAATACTTGCAGTGATCTTAGTGAATACAATCCTTTAACAAAATAAAGTAACACCATTGAGTAAGACTCAAATCCTGCACTCTTGGGGACTTTGGTACTGTACTGGCAGAGTTTTGGACATTACTCCTATTAATACACTAACGTGCTTTTAGTCCACTTTAGACATTATACAGTAGTATAATGAAGTTTTCGGTGAACCTATTGAGTTTAAAAGGAGTGCAGGACATAATGTGTTTAAATAGAGTGCAAGAAATGGGGTCTTGGTGTGCTTAAGGAGAGTGTGGACACCAGGGCCCCAGTAAGCCAGATGCTGAACCATCTGGGTTTCCAGTGGATTATCGGAATTTCACTGGACAACACTCTTCATCCAACCTTCCTGTAATTAATCAACATTTGGCTGGACTAAACTCTGTAGCGGTAGCTTTTTCTCTGGGTGATGCCTGGGTTGTGGCATCTGTGACTTTGAATGAATATCACCTGTGCACACTGGGATGAGGGGATAGATATTAGATGGGTTCTTGTTCGGTTTTATTGCTTGATTTTTGTTGCTGTCACAAGTAGAACTTGATCTGAGTTTCTGTTGGTGTAAAAGCTGTCACACCTTGTCTACTTCGTACTAGTGTAGGACTGTGCATTTAGCACGTAGATGGTCTGGTGCAGGTCTTTGTTCCTTTAGGGTCGTAAAGAGATGTAGCATAGAACATTACAGTACAGCACAGGACAGGCCCTTCGGCCCATAATGTTGTGCCGAACTAATTAAACCAATGACTCGTAATTAATCTCGTCCCTCTTCCTTGCACGTTGACCATATCCCTCCCTTCTCTGCATATTCATGTGCTTACATAAAAGTCTCTTAAATGCTCCTATACTGTCTATCTCCACCACCACCCCTGGCAGTGCATTCCAGGCCTCCACCACTCTCTATATGTTTAAAAAAAATTGTGCCTCGCACATCTCCTTTGTACTTTCCCCCTCTCACCTTAAGTACATGCCCACTAGTACTAGACATTTCAAACCTGGGAAAAAGATATTGGCTGTCTATTTGATCTGTGCCTCATGTAATTTTATAAACTTGCATCAAATCTCCCCTCAGCCTCCGCCACTCGAGAAAAAACAGCCCCAGCTTGTCCAACCTCTCCTCAAAGTGCACGTCCTCCAAACCAGGCAGCATCCTGGTAAACCTCCACTGCACCCCCTCCAAAGCCTCCACGTCCTTTCTATAATGAGGCGACCAGAATTGAAGGCAATACTCTAAATTGAAACGGCCTTTCCGACCACTGACTCTGTGCTGACCATCAACCACCCATTTCCACCAATCCTGCATTAATCCTACATTCTCATCATGCTTCGCCTACCCACCCTTGGATTCTTGCCTACGCACTAGGAACAATTAACAGTGGCCAATTAATCCACCAATCCACACATCCTTGAGATGTTCCTGTTTCATTCAGACCTCAGTGTGAATCTTTCTTCAAATCTAGGATCAAAGTCTTCCACTCTTCACATGTGAAATATTCAAGAACTTTTGGAGAGATGTGACAAAACTCTTCATAAATGATTATCAGCATGATGTTATACTCCAAATATTAAAATGCGATTGAAGACTTATCAAAGTCTGGAATAATAATTGCCCAAAACTTTCCTATATGAAAAATTGTTTGAGAAGTGGAAAGTTTAGACCTTTCTTTTGTGGTCTATTTGAGGCCCAAGAGCATTAGCACAGCCAACATACCACCTTGCAAGCATAGTTACTGTTGTAATGTTGGGCAACACACAAAAAGTGCTGGAGGAACTCAGCAGGTCAGGCAGCATCCATGGAGGGAAATAAACAGTCGACGTTTCGGGCCGAGACCCTTCATCAGGACTGGAAAGGAAGAGGGCAGAAGCCAAAATAAGAAGGTCAGTGGAGGGGGAGGAGCACACGCAGGCAGGGGATAGGTGAGTCCAGGTGAGGGGGGGAAGATGTAATAAGCTGAGAGGTGATAGGTGGAAGAGGCAAAGGGCTGAAGAAGAAGGAATCTGGTAGGAGAGGGCAGTGGACCATAGAATAAAGGATGAGGGAGGGGAGGAGATGGGCAGGTCATTAAGGTGGGGGAACGGAGCCACAGGAATAACAGAAGACAAAGGAGTTGGGGGGGAGGTAGCAAAAGAAGGGGTGGTGTTACCGGAAGTTAGAGAACTCGATGTTGATGCCATCAGGTTGGAGACTCCCAAGGCGGAATATGAGATGTTGTTCCTCCAACTTGCGCCTGGCCTCAACGTGGCAGTCGTGGGAAAGGATAGACATGTCAGTATGGGAATGGGATGTGGAATTGAAGTGGGTGGCCAACGGAAGGTCTTGGCTTTGCGGCAGACGGAGTGAAGGTTCTGTGTGTACTCCTCCCCCTCCTCCCACCACCTTATTCTGGCTTCTGCCCTCTTCCTTTCCAGTCCTGATGAAGGGTCTCAGCCCAAAAAGTCGACTGTTTATTTCCCTCCATGGATGCTGCCTGACCTGCTGAGTTCCTCCAGCACTTTTTGCGTATTGCTCGATTCCAGCATCTGAAGAATTTCTTGTGTCTCTGTTGTAATGTTGGATTCTTTTATCACTTTTACAGTGTGTGCTGACTGAATACCAATTGACAATTTTTTACACGGCATTTCCTGTGTATGTAACCAAACAAGAAGCTTGCCAAACCCATGGTAACCACATCTCCCTTGAGACAACACCTACTACCAGTCTCTTTTGGCAAGTGACACCACTAGATAAGATAAGGTATCTTTATTAGTCACATGTACATCGAAACACACAGTGAAATGCATCTTTTGCGTAGAGTGTTCTGGGGGCAGCCCACAAGTATTGCCACGCTTCCGGCGCCAACATGGCATGCTCACAACTTCCTAACCCGTGTGTCTTTGGAATGTGGGAGGAAACCGGTGCACCCGGAGGAAACCCACGCAGACACGGGGAGAACGTACAAACTCCTTACAGACAGTGGCCGGATTTGAACCCGGGTCATTGGCGCTGTAAAGCGTTACGCTAACTGCTACACTACCTTGTACCTATTTGGCTCGAGACCCTTCAAAGCTGCTAGGAGTTGTTAGAGCAGAGGGCAACAGTATGTATATAAGAATGGTGAAACTTTGTGAGCCATCCCCAGTTAACATGGTGGAAATTGTGCAGGCATAGAGACAGCAGATGCTGGAATCTAGAGCAACAAAGGAGCTGCTGGACGAACTCAGCATGTCAGGCAGCATCTGTGGTGGAAAATGGACAGTCAGTGTTCCGGATTGAGATCCTAAATCTGGACTGAACATAGAAGGGAGATGGCCAGTATAAAGTGGGGAGAGGGATGGGTGGGGGCAAGAGCTGACAAAGCCAAAAGAAAAGGACTTTTTCTGCCAATCACGATCATTATCAAGGATGGCCTTCCACTTCCAGATTAGAGCAGCATTCTAAGTAAGAATATCTCTCTGATAAAGTATGGGAACTGCCCTTCATCCCACCGAGTCCACGTCAACCACCAAGCACCCATTTCTGCACTCATCCTATTCTAACGCACTGTTTTTATTCTTCTCACATTCCCACCAAATATCCACCAAATTTTACCCCTCATTTTCACTTGAGGGGCAATTTTCCAGAGGCCAGCTTTAACCCCAATCCATATGTCCATGGGATGTGGGAGGAGACTGGAGCACCTGGAGGAAACCCACGCAGCCACAGAGAGAACGAGCAAACTCCACACAGACAGCACCGTGAAGCAGAGTAGAGCTGCTGACTTGTACCTCCAGCGATCTGGGTTTGATCCTGCCCTCTGCTGCTATTTACAGTCATAGTTATACAGCACAGCAATGGGCCCTTTGACCTAACTCATCCAGGTGACCAAGTTGCCTAACTGAGCTAGTCCCATTTGCCTGCATTTGGCCCATATCCCTCTAAATGTTTCCTATCCATATACCTGACCAGATGTCTTTTAAATGATGTAATTGTACCTGTCTCTACCACTTCCTCTGGCAGCTCGTTCCATATACCCACCACACTCTGTGTGGGGAAAAAAGTTGCCCCTCAGGGCCCCTTTAAATCTTTTCCCTTTCACCTTAAACCTGTGTGTGGAGTTTGCTCGTTCTCCCTGTGACCATGTGGATTTCTTCTGGATGCTTCAGTTTTCTCCCACATCCCAAAGATGTGTGGATTGGTAGGTTAATTGGTGGCTGTAAATACCCCAAGTGAGAAAGTGCAGGGTAAAACCCAGGGGATATTTGATGGGTGGAGAATAAAAAATGGATTAGTGAAAAAATGGCTCTTGACGTAGGAAAAGGGCTTGTTTCCATGTTGTATCTCTCTATGACTCTTAATTATTCCACTGAATTCGTATTCCACATTGTAGGACTGGGGCTTGAGCTCTCATTTCCAGATCAGCAACAAGAGCTCTTGTATTGCTCAACCAGTAAGCAACAGCACTCAGCCACACCTTGGTATTGGTATTGGTCTTGGAAGAGTGCACAGTGGAACGGTTGGTTCCTCCCATAAGATTTAGTCACATTGACACCAATTGGTATTGGTATTGATTTGTTATTGTCACTTATACCGAGGTACAGTGAAAAGCTTGTCTTACAAACCGATCGTACAGGTCAATTCATTACACAGTGCAGTTGCATTGATTCAGTACAGAGTGCATTGATGCAGTACAGGTAAAAACAATAACAGTACAGAGTATAGTGTCACAGCTACAGAGAAAGTGCAGTGCAGGTAGACAATAAGGTGCAAGGTCACAACAAGGTAGATTGTGAGGTCCATCTCATTGTACAAGGGAACCGTTCAATAGTCTTATCACAGTGGGATAGAAGCTGTCCTTGAGCTTGGTGGTACGTGCCCTCAGGCTCCTGTATCTTCTACCTGATGGAAGAGGAGAGAAGAGAGAATGACCTGGGTGGGTGGGGGCTTTGATTATGCTGGCTGCTTCGCCAAGGCATTGAGAGGTATAGACAGAGTCCAGGGAGGGGAGGCTGGTTTCCGTGATGCACTGGGCTGTGTCCACAACTCTCTGCAGTTTCTTGCGGTCCTGGGCAGAGCAGTTGCCATTCCAAGCCCTGATTAATCCAGATTGGATGCTTTCTTTGGTGCATCGATAAAAGTTGGTGAGTGTCAAAGGGAACAAACCGAATTTCTTTAGCCTCCTGAGGAAGTAGAGGCAATGGTGAGCTTTCTTGGCTGTGGCATCTCGTGATATTGTCCTTGCACTCTCTTAACTGACACAATTTTAATCTGAAGCAAGTTGTAAAAGTGTCTGATATCTCAGCTCGGGTAAGTACAGAAAGTGAAGAGTGAGCTTCTAAAAGCAACTCAAGTTAGAATGCTTTTAACTCAGTGATGTTTACATTACAACATCAAAATAAAAAAGTACTTTGCAGGTTGTAAAGTGGTTTGGGGCCATATTAAGAAATACTTCTTCAATGGCACTTAAATTCTGAGAATTTGCATGGTAGGGGTGTGCTAAGTGTCTGCTAACTGCAGTGAGCAGCCTATTACACACACCAGCCAGTCTCTGCCTCCACTCCAAGGCTCAGTGAGAGAGAAGGAATGTATGTGTATCAGTATGTGATAAGCTACCACTGGTTCAAAGACCACTGCTAAGTAAATGGTGTATCTTACACTGGCGTGAAGACTGAAGTTGTGCTACGTTCTGTCAATCGATCACCTTGCAAGTAAAAACACAAAAATTCTAAATGCTGGTTTTCAAAGTGAATGCAAAATTGCTGAAAATACTCAGTGGTATATAAAGAGTTGTAATAAATACATTGGATCTTGCTGGACCTGACTTGCTGCTCATGGTGCCAGTCTGACTCTCTCCAGATGTGCAGGATGGTACCGGGTGACTCTCCACACCCAAGAGGTGTCCCGTGGTCTCAGAACAGTTGCTGGGCACCATAGCACCGAGGCCTGACCCTGACGGCCTTTGGTGACTTTGGAAATGTTTTTTAAATGTCCCTGGAGACTAACTTAAAAACTATTAGAGTTGATTTAAATAATTAAAATGCGTAAAAATTATTAAAGGTAAATAAATGTAATTACAGTAAAAAGCCTTTTTTGTGTTCTCCACAACCTTTCAGGTTGGAAAATTCTGGAGACTCACCACCCTCTGCAAGAAGTTCCTTCTACAGTTTTAAATGAGTGTCTCCCACTCGTGGTGACATCTCAATGTCTACCTTGTTCTGCCCTCTTAAGATCGCCAATGTTTCTGTAAGATCACCCCTCATTCTTCTAAATGTCAAAGACTTCATATCCGACCTCTTTAACTGCTCGTGATTGAATGGTCCTCTTATCCCAGGAATTAGCCTTGGATATCACTTCAGGACTATCTACAGTATTAGTATGTCTGTTCTTAAATAAGAGGACCAAACCTGTAAACTATACTCTAGGTGCAGCCTCACTAACACCCTGTACAGTCATAACAATGGAATTGAGTGAAGAAAGGAGAGACACAGTGGTGTGGCCAGTAAAGCTGCTGCCTCACAGCTCCAGTGACCAGGGTTCGATCCTGACCTCTGGTGCTGCCTGTGTGGAGTTTGCATGTCCTTCCTGTGACTGCATGGGTTTCCTCTGGGGGGAGGGGGCTCCAGTTTCCTCCCAAATCCCAAAGAGATGCAGGTGGGTAGGTTAATTGGTCACTGTGAATTGCCCCTAGTGTGTAAGTGAGGGGTAGAATCTGGAGGATAGTTGGTGGGAATGTGGGGAGAATAAAGTGGGTTAGGGCAGGATTAGGAGCTCAATGGTTGGTATGGACTCTGGGTTGTAGGGACTGTTTTTGTCCAGTATCTCTGTGAATCTGACCTTTTCTGATATCATCTTTGATCTGCCTCAATATATTAAATCTAATATCCAAAATACTGATGAAGGGCCACTATTTAATGGGGTAGATGAAGACTTCACCTTCAACAAAGCAAGACTACTAGTCAGCCTGAACTGAGTGCTTGGGTTAGGAAATGGATGGACCCAACTCCAAGAGTAAGATTGCAACTATGATCTCTGCTCTGCCTTTCAGTCCATTGTACCAAATCAAAAGTACTCCATTTAAACTATCTGAGGAAGTAATTCCGACAAATGTAATTGTTGCCAATAGAAACTTCCAGTCTGTGGTGTTGTCAGTCTAAGTTGTCAATAGTTATCATTCTCAAACGAGTAGCTGTGGTCCTGACTCCATATTCAGGTGCCAGCAGTGAATGCACATAACACCATCCAACTTTCGTCACCTGTCCTCTGTAGCCTCTGTCACCAGTTACTATTGTGGAACAATGTCCCTTGACAAGTATAAGAGCCCAGTGCTGATAAAGATGGGAAGTATTTCCAAATTAGCTCACAACAGCTGCTCTGAAATGTTGCTCAGAATAAGTGTTGAAAAGAAAGACATTTGGCTGGATTGTGAAAATAGCCATTGGATTTAGATCAAGGCTCCTATATGGTGGATACGATAATTCCACTTAGCAACAGCCTTTGTGAAAATACACCCTGCTTCGAAAGAGCATATCCTGACAGGTTGCATCATGGTCTGGTACGGCAATTTGAATGTGCCAGAATGTAAGAAGCTGCAGAGAGTAGTGGACTCAGCCCAGTTCATCACGGGCACATCCCTCCCCACCATCAGTAGTATCTACAGGAAGACAGCATCCATCATCAAAGGTCCCCACCATCCGGGTCATGTCATCTTCTTACATCTACATCGGGCGGGAGGTACAGAAGCCTGAAGTCCCACACCACCAAGTTCAGGAATAGCTACTTCCCTTCAGCCATTTGGTTCTTAAACCAACCAGCACAACCCTAATCACTACCTCAGTATAGCAACACTATGGTCACTTTTATTACTTTGCACTACAATGGACTCTTTTTTTTTGGTTTATTCTAATTGTGTTCTTACTTGTATAATTTTGTATAACTTGTGTTTAATTTGTTTTTCTTGTGAATGTTGTGTATCTGATGCTATGTGCCTGTGATGCTGCTGCAAGTAACTTTTTCATTACACCTGTGCATACATGTACTTACACAATAAGCTCAACTTTGACTGTGAGCATTGTCTACTGCTTAGAGTACGTCTTGGAAGAGCGCACAGTGGAATGGTTGGTTCCTCCCATAAGATTTAGTCACATTGACACCGATGTCATAGAAGCAAATAACTGTTAGGTCCAGAGCCAATTTAGTCTGCACTTTTTCTGTCAATTCCATTCCTTGATGGAGTCTGGGCCAAACAGTTGCAACAAATCTTCACTGGAGCCCCTTCAAGACCGATTTGAGGGAGGTACCACTCTTGCACTCCAGTATTTAACTCTTTGAAATCTCAGCTCCAATTGTGATCTCTACCAGGCAGTAAGTTTTTCAGCAGTTCAAAGCTTTTGTATTTTAACAAGCTGCTAATGCAAATCCAATTTTACTCTTGGCCAATAGCATGTGACCTCTTGCTATGGCAAATGAGGCATTCCACTTCTGCAGTGTGATTTGCCTGAAAAATCCTTACCTTGTACTTTAAATTTTATTTACAGCGTGGTAACAGGCCCTTCCGGCCCAACGAGTCCACGTTGCCCATTTTAAACCCAAATTAATCTACCCGTACGTCTTTGCAATGTGGGAGGAAACCAGAGCACCCGGAGGAAACCCACGCAGACACGGGTAGAGATTTCTCTCTCGGTGACTACAAGACAGTTTTGTCATTTGACATACCGTCTGGACTTCTCAATAGCTAGTAATTGGACCACGTGTCCAAAATATATCATCCTCTGGGCTGCAATAAGTGGTAGTAGAAGCTGCACATTTGTCATCTCTATTGGAAGTGGGACAGAACATCCAACATCAGCCCATGGTCTAAATCACACCAGGAAGGACAGCAGGAGGGGTCAGACCACTAACCCCACTTTGGGAGGAGCCTTTGGCTTGAGGTGTCATCCTTAGCCTCTTGAGATTTTTCTCCTTCCTCTTCCCCCACCCGTCCCTACGAAAAAAAAATCCAGAGACAACACAAATTTGCAAAACTGTTGCAAAGTTCTCATAGAGTCCTACAGCATGGAAAATTTGGCCCACTACATCCATGCTGACCAGTGGGCACCCATCTGTATTACCATAAGACAAAGGAGCAGAAGTCGACCATTCGGCCCATCGAGTCTGCTCTGCCATTCTATCATGAGCTGATCCATTCTCCCATTTAGCCCCACTCCCCCGCCTTCTCACCATAACCTTTGATGCCCTGGCTACCCAGATACCTCTCAATCTCTGACTTAAATACATCCAATGACTCCCATCTTCCAGCACTTGGCCCATAACCTTCTATTCCTAGGCGATTAAAAATGCTCATCTAGAGACTTCTTTAATGGTGTCAGTGACTCTGCTTCCACCACTCTCTCTGGCCGTGTAATCATGTCAAGCCCCTTAAGTTACAATAAAATCATCTCCTATCCTTCTGAATCTCAGCAGCAGAGACTCAAACTGCTTAAACTTCCCTCATTAAACAACCTGCTCATCCCAATAAGCTGCTGTTCTTATTTAAGATTCGTTCTATTATGATTTTGTGATTAAGTTAGTAAATCACTTCTCCCTCCCCTCCCCCCCCCACCCCCCAAGACATCCCATTCCTTTTGGAGAAAAAAAAATCACTCTAACCTGTCCATCAAATCTATTCGATCTGTGAGAAGGCCTGAGACTGCAATAGAAATCCAAACTTCAGTCTGAATGAGCATTATGTTGCTGGAGATGGTGCAATTAATATTTTATTCCAAGATCAAAGCATAGTAATCTTGAGAAAACTGTTTTAACCTCTGCTAAAAGTTCCGATATTTATTTATGTTGATGAGCCTTTTGGCAGCCATCCACGCGATGGTGTGGGTCAGAACCTTGAGAAAACTCCATCCAAATGTGGAGTAACAGGCTCCCAACTCAGTTCACGATTGTCTAGGATTCCGGGCAGATGTCTTCCCTGAGGTGTTTTTTTTTCTCTGGTTTCCTACTTTCATGCTCTGGTAATCTTACTGCCTGACAACATTTCCTACAGGACATCTTAGTAACAGAGCCAAGAGGCACAGAAATAGACTGTTCAGCCCATTGAGTTCATGCAAATGATCAAGTACCTATTTAACCTAACAAACAATCTGCTGGAGGAACTCAGTGGGTCGTGCAGCATCTGTGGGAGGAAAGGAATTGTCGATGTTTCGGGTCGAGACCCTGCATCAGGACTGAGATTCCCCTGAAAATAACCTTTCAATTTAGAGGAACGGAGTTGACGACATAATATTGCTCTGTTTCTATTGAGAAATTTTAGTCCACTTTTTTTTTCCTGTTTTTTTTTTAATTTTTTTTTTCTTTAGCTTCGTTTGGTTTGATATATTGTTTATAATTTTTCTTATTGTTTTGGGATTCTTTTATATTTTTTTCATTCACTAACAGATCGTTGGATCTACAGATTCTTTTTATACTTTATTGTTTTTTATGATTATCCATGTCATGATTGTTCTCCTGATCTCTTTGTATCACATGTACAAACATTGATGCTATATATTAATCTGTATTAATCTGAAAACTAATAAAAAGATTGAAAAAGAAAGAAAGGACTGAGAGGGGAGGTGTCCAGTATAAAGAGGAGTGGTGAGAGACTGGAGTCCAAGATGATTGGTGGACTGAAGGTGGGAGGGGCGCGCGGGGGTAAAGATGACTGTTGTCTTTCAGTGAGTCATCTGAGACATTGATTCCTTCCACAGATGCTGCTCGACCCGCTGAGTTCCTCCAGCAGATAGCTTGTTGCTTCAGAGGGCAGACACAGTAGTGTAGCGGTTAGCGTAACGCTATTACAGCGCCAGCGACCCAGGTTCAATTCCCGCCGCTGTCTGTAAGGAGTTTGTACGTTCTCCCCGTGTCTGCGTGGGTTTCCTCCGGGTGCTCCGGTTTCCTCCCACATTCCAAAGACGTACAGGTTAGGAAGTTGTGGACATGCTATGTTGGCGCCGGAAGCGTGGCGACACTTGCGGGCTGCCCCCAGAACACTCTACGCAAAAGATGCATTTCACTGTGTGTTTCGATGTACATGTGACTAATAAGGAAATCTTATCTATTATTGTCACATATAACGAGGTACGGTGGAAAAACTTTGTTTTGCATGCCATCCATACAGATCATTTCATCACATCCATGCATCGAGGTAGTACAAGGGAAAAACAATAACAGAATGCAGAATAAAGTGTTACAGTTACAGATAAAGTGCAGTGCAGGCAGAAAATAAGGTGCAAGAGCCATGACAAGGTAGACTTGTGAGGACAAGAGTCCATCTTCTCAGAAATCACTATAGGAACTCTCTCTATCATACTAGGGGCTGTGGTTTAAAAAAGAACCTCATTGGTTTGAAAGCACTTTGTGATGAATTCTTACTTCTGTTCAATCTCTTGCTGCCCCTTCTCACATGAGTGCACCTATTTGATTGAATTAATGCTATCTTTCCTAGTTTGCTATCAACTGTTGGTGTTTTCCATGGCAAACGTTACCTGTAGAATCAATAACCTGTCTTGGATATGCTACCCAGATCTCTGTGCAGACCCCAATGTTTATCACACTCCTCACTGGCTGTTTTCTATTTGGATCAGCTAATTATTACAAGAAATATGGACAACAAACACTGATGTCTCACTATTTATTTTCTGGAAAGTATTCCAATTAGTGTACTTTCTCCTGGGTTTCAATCCCAACTCTTAATTGGTGGACATCCTTGGGACTCTAATTGGATCCAGTGCCAGAATGGTGTGCACCTTATTAAAAAGACACTTTCGTTTTCTGTAATGCCTCTGGGACTGAATTTGACTGGTTATTTTAAGGATTTTGTCATCTTGTGAGACTTTGCCTAGTTTTGTAAACAGGGATGTGATATCGTCACTTGTTTTTCTTGACATTTCTTTTCAAGAGGAAAAAAATGACTTTGAACTAAAATTAGTGCTGTAAAATTTAAGCTTGTAACATTTGTGGCAGATGTACTTACCCAAGCTGGCCTTTATAGTGTAGGGATGTCAACTGTGGAATATTAACTGACACCTTTTCATTCAAAATAAATGCTCAGCTCTTTGTTATCCAGTGTGGCTCCATTGTCCTAAGTAGGTAGGTTTCTGCTCTGTTTTCCAGTCTCTGCTGCATCAGCTAAATCCCAACTGAATTGGAAATTGGGAGTTCCATCAACAGACCATCCCAGTAGTTCCAAACCTTCCTCCATTGAAGCTTCACACATTCATACTCGCTAATATACGTGTCCTTGTTCCTTCAACAGATAATCTCATCTGCCTCTCCCTTTAAAGAGTTGGGGCTCTCTTGAAGGATTTAACCATCAGCTGGGCCAGCTAGAGAGCCAAGAATATGTTTTTGTGAACTTTCTAACTAAATTAGCTCTATTAAACCCTGAGCACAGTTTAAAAACAAAATGCCTTATGGGTTGTGAAGTGCTTTGTGATGTCTTGTGATTCCATAAATGCAAATTACCTGGAGTAACAAAGAGTTATATAGCACAGAAACAGGCCCATCAAGCATCCATTTTTACACTAACATTTTATTCTTTTTCTCCATTTTATTCTTCCCACGCTCCCATCAGCCTCCCCTCCTTGGACTGTCTTTACCGCTTGCTGCCTGGGCGAAGCAGCCAGCATAATCAAAGACCCCACCCACCTGGGTCATTCTCTCTTCTCTCCTCTTCCATCAGGTAGAAGATACAGGAGCTTGAGAGCACGTACCACCAGGCTTAAGGTCAGCTTCCATCCCGCTGTGATAAGACTATTGAACAGTTCCCTTGTACGATGAGATGGACTCTGACCTCACAATCTACCTTGTTGTGACCTTGCAATTTATTGCCTACCTGCACTGCACTTTCTCTGTAGCTGTGACACTTTACTCTGTACTGTTATTGTTTTTACATACTACCTCAATGCACTCTGTACTAACTCAATATAACTGCACTGTGTAATGAATTGACCTGTATGATCAATATGCAAGACAAGTTTTTCACTGTACCTCGGTACAAGTGACAATAATAAACCAAAACCAATACCAATTAACATCCCATCCCCAGATTCTTCTACTCAGCACACTATGGGCAATGGAAATTCGCCAATTCGCCCACCAATTCAAACGTTTTTGAGATCTGGCAGGAAACCGGAGCACTCGGAGGAAACTCGTGTGATCGCGGAGAACATGCAAGCTTCACATAGGCAGCACCGGAGGTTGGGATTGAGCCTGGGTCGCTGGAGCTGTGAGGCAGTGGCTCTACCAGCTGCGTCTTCCAGAGGGAACTGGTTGGACACCTGAGGCAATAATTTGTAGGTTGTGGGGGAGGAGCAGGGAAATGGCACTGAGTGGATTCCTCTGTTAGGAACTAGCACAGACTTCGAAGGGCAGAATTCCTTAATTTTTTTATAACTCAATGATTTATACATCCTCCATCTCCTTCAAGCTATCAACTGTCCTGGCTTCACCCAGTCGGTTACAATCTCTGAATTCATTGAAGTTATCTTCTTTTGTTTCCCCAGTCCCTCTCTTAAACTCTTTTTGACCAGGTTGCAGTCACCCCTTTGGCTCGCTGTCAAGTTCTTGCCAGTCCAGATGAAGGGCCTCAACCTGAAATGTCGACTGTCCATTTCCCTCCACAGATGCTGATCGACTCTCTGTGTTCCTCCAGCAGTTTGTTTGTTACTCAGCCTTTTGCCTGTGTTCTCCAATGATTCACCCAGGGCTTGGTCTCCAGTGACAACAAAATAAGCTTTATAAATGTGAGCTGTCCACAAGGTATAGGAGCAGAATTAGGTCCATTGTGTCTGCTCTGCCATTCGATCATGGCTGATTTATTTTTCCCTCTCAACCCCTTTCTCCTACCTTCTCCCCGTAACCTTTGACACCCTTACTAATCAAGAACTTATTAACCTCTTCTTTAAATATAACATAACTTGGCCTCCACAGCCGTCTGTGGCAATGAGTTCCACGGAATAACCACCTTCTGGCTAAAGAAATTCCTCCTCATGTCTGTTCTAAAGGGACATCCTTTTATTCTGTGGCCTCTGGTTATGGGAGTACGGCGGCATGGAAGCACGTGGATGCTATTTCTGCTTGTGGGTTTAGTGAACGCAGCAAGGCTGGATTCCTACCCCAATGTGTTATGAAATGCAGAAGTGCATTAGTTGAGACAGCAGCAGTGCCTCAGCGTGTAATGTTGCTCTGAAGTACTGTAAAATGACCTGAAAATTTTGCTGCATTACACAGACACTTACTGATGCAGAAAAAAACACAGATCCTGCATAATACCTTGCAAGTCCAAAGCTGTTCATTTTGCTTCATGTCATCATGTTAATCCAGAGCAGGTGGTTATGCCGCACAGTCTCTTAGTTCCACCAGATTAATGTAGCATTGTGTGACATCACTTTTATTTAAGACAACTTAACATACCTCCTGCAGTGATGCCAAACTGTACCCTATGAGCCAGAGTTCTGGATCTTTGACTGGAGACATGAGTTTGAATCCCACCATGGCATTTGGAAAAGTCAATGAATAAGTACATAGATCTGGATTTTTTATATATAAAAGCTTGTCTCAGTGATAACCATGGATTGACAATTGACTACTAATGATACCACATCTTGTTCTGCAAGTTGTCACAAGCTTAACAGAAACACATGAATTAAGGATTATACATTTCAAGAAAACAGCATGAAAATAACTCATTTCAGGAATCCAAGAGAAGAAAAAGTCAGGAGTTTTATTTTGAAAGTAATCTTGTTTTACAAGTTTTGGGTAGACGTGAGTTACCACCCAGCAGGCAGCCATGAGTAGGCTTGCAACAGTGACACATATGCTCATTTTCGTGGGAACATAGCAGAGTATCATTGACACCAAAGACTTAATTCAGGCCTGGTTGGTAGTGGCAAATGCAATACGTTAGCACCCTGTACATTGCCTATGAAATTCATTCAATTGAAATCAATGAATTCTGGTTATAGAGAGATACAGCACGAACACAGGCCCTTCAGACCACTGAATCTGCACTGACCACCAACCCATTTACACTAATCCCACATTAATCCCATTTTTTTATTCTCCCCACATACTCAACAGCTCCTCCCAGATTCTGCTGCTCATCCACATACTGGGGACAATCTACAATGGGCAATTAACCTGTCAACCCACACGAATTTGGGAGGAAAGCGGAGCATTCAGAGAGTAACCAGGTGGTCACAGAGAATGTGCAAACACCACGCAGACAGCACCAGAAGTCAGGATTGTACACAGGTCTCTGGCGCTGCAAGACATCAGGTCTATCAGCTGCACTACTCTGCTGTCCATAGGCTGTGCACTGATGTACAGATAAGGACCGAGGATGGAATTCTAGTGTATGAAATAGAACAAGGACTAAACAGTTCCTGCTCCACCATTCAGTAAGAACTTTTACCTCAGTGCCACTTTCCTGCATAACCTTGACTCTCTTCATATCTGAAAATCTATGGATCTCTGTCACTCGGCAACTGAGCCTCCTCGGCCCTTTTTGGACGGGGAATTCCAAAGATTCACTGGCCTTTAGATGAAGAAATTACTTCTTGTCTCGGTCATTGAGTGTCTGAGATGAGAAGCAAGTCTGCAGAACCATCCAACCACAAGAAGCAACTCTATAATTCTTTCTCATTTGGTGAAATGTTGAAAGCTCAGCAAATCTCTGCTGTAAAAATGTCAGAGTCCTGTTGTCAATGCTACACTTTAACATCACTTTAGTCAGTCAGTAACCATCCTTCTCATACACACTCACACCACCACCCCCCCCCCACCCCCCCACCCCTCCCCCCCTTTGGAGAGGTACTAAGGTATTGATATTGGTTTATTATTGTCACATGCATCAAGATATAGTGAAAAGCTTTTGTTTGCTTTCCATCCAGATAGATCATGCCATGCAAAAGTATATCAAGATAGCTGAAAAGAAAACAATGCCGAATATAGTTGTTACAGTTACAGAAAGTGCAGTACAGGTAGACAAATAAAGTGCAAGGGCCATGACGGTGTAGGTTGGGAGATCGCTGGTGCTACATCTCAGTAACACTGGCAGCAGAGAGAATAGGGCCGGTAAAACACACGGCATCTTTTGATTGTACAGCTTGTCAATTGGTACCAGTTGCAATGGCAGCAACGGGAATTATTATTGCGATTCTCTGATTATTGCAGACTTGAATGGTTTGAAACCTATTTGGTGATTAGGGTAGTGGTACATGTAAGTGCTTCAGTGCCTGAAGGCTTTTGCCCTGCAACAGTCAAATAAGAAGCCACCTTATGCAGCTTAAAGCTTTGTGCATAGAAATTAATTGTAACTTAAGCCAAATTAAGCAGCCACCTGCACCTAATGAGCAAACTATGTTTGCAAAAATTTACTGTACCTTAAAGGAAATTGAGTGTGTGTGCGCCCTTGTGCGAGTGTGGTAAATTTGTGAACATGTACAGTAGGGGTCAGGCACAGTGTGTCTTTTTAAAAAAAAGGAAACACAAATTTGGCACGTTGCATCACTCTCAAGTGCTACACACCCTGGAGTTGCTGTCTCTCTGTGAGAATATTAATGCAAGGACCTCTTTGCCTCTCTACAGTAGACATTGAAGATTACCTTGTTTTAACGAATGCTGAGAGGCTATCCCTAAATTTGGTTAGTCATGCATAAACCTCACTAAAACAGTCTGTCTGGTCATTGTGGGAGCGTGGTGTATGCGAGTTAGTAGCCATATATTTCTGCATCACAGCAGTGGCTCCATTTGAAAAGTACCTTGCTTGCAAAACAGTGGGATAAACTAAAGGGACGTGAAAGGCAACATCTAAACACAGAGAATGGAGACGTGATGCTTGAATCTGGAGCAACGCACAACAAGCTGGAGGAACTCAGTGGGTTGGGCAGCATCTATGGAGGAAAATGGACAAGTCCAGGTGACGGGTCTTGACCCGAAATGTTGACTGTCCATTTCCCTCCATAGATGCCACCTGTTCCACTGAGCTGCTACAGTGCTTTGTGCGAAACATTCCAAACACAACCTGCCTTTAAGCCAAGATATCTTCATTTCAGATTTGATATCCTGCCTTTGAGGAAAATAGAAGCCAATAATGCAGCAGAAAAAAATAGTATGTTATAAGAGTAATGAATGAAATGAAACATCTGTCAGATGCCGAACTTTATTTTGGGTTGTAGCTAGGTACCAGGTGCACATTGATTGTGAAATATCCAGTGTTTTCCTTCAATGCAGACTTGATGAGTGGGTGCAGTTACAAGTCTGGCAATCATCTGGCCACTGATTGTTTCCTAGACAACAGGCAAGTAATTGGAGATTGCGGTTGTTCAGCAGGCTGAGCTTATTGTCCTCTTCACGGCTAATTAAAGGGACAGTGGCCTCGTGGTTGAGTTCTGCAGAAGGCTTTAAAGGGGGCAGTGGCTTAGAAATGAACACACCCTGTTAAAATGTTGTCACGTGAGAGGGATGCCAGTGGCAATGTTTTATCAAGTATGAGGCCAAGACATTGAACGATGGATAGATGTACAAAGGCGTATACATCATCACCCGAGTGACTGGTGCAGGGGGCAGGGCTTCAGATTTCTGGATCATTGGGACCTTTTTTGGGGGAGGCATGACCTATTCACTAAGGATGGGTTACACCTAAACTCCAAAGGGTCCAATATCCTGGCGGGAATGTTTAATTTAGCTTTTGGGGAGGGTTTAGACTAATCTGGCAGGGGGATAGAAACCAGGATGTTAGGATACAAGATGTTAGGGTAAGGGAGGAGGTTTATAGAAACAAGTCCAAGACAGTGTGCCGTGAGGATGGCAAGAAGGACAGGCAGGTGAGAAGTCAGGATAATTTGCTGAACAATAGAAGTACAACAAATCAGGATGTTAGGATACAGGATGTTAGGCTAGAGGATGAGGTACATAGAAACATGTCTAAGATAGTGTGTAGTGAGGGTGGTATGAAGAACAGGCAGGTGAAAAGTCAGGATAATTTGCTGAACAATAGAAATTCAACAAAATCAATAGCAGATACTGGACTAAATGTACTATATTTAAATGCACATGGCATTAGGAATAAAGTAGATGACCTAGTGGCACAACTACAGGTTAATAAATATGACATTGTGGCAATCACAGAGTCATGGCTTTATGACGGATGTGATTGGGAACTGAACGTCCAGGGGTACACAGTGTATAGGGAGGATAGGCGGGTAGGCAGAGGGGGAGGTGTGGCCATGATGGTTAGTAATGATATAAAATCAATAGAAAGGAAGGACATTGGGTCAGAAGAGGTGGAATCCTTATGGGTGGAGCTAAGAAATAGCAAGGGTAAAAGGACAGTAGTAGTAGTTATATATAGGCCCCCTAGTAGCAGTCAGGAAGTGGACCATAAGTTGCAGTTTGAAATAGAAAAAGCGTGCCAGAGGGACAACGTGAAGATAATTATGGGGGATTTTAACATGAAGGTGGACTGGGAAATCCAGCAAGGCAGTAGATCTCAGGAGAGTGAGTTTGTGGAATGTCTACGGGATGGTTTTTTGGAGCAACTTGTTGATGAGCCCACCAGGGGATCGGCTGTTTTGGATTGGGTGCTGTGTAATGAACCGGACGTGATTAGGGAACTAAAGGTAAAGGAACCATTGGTGATCACAATATGATTGAGTTCAGTTTCAAATTTGAGAAGGAGAAGCTGATAACTGGTTTATCGATATTTCAGTGGAACAAAGGAAATTACAGTGGCAGGAGAGAGGAGCTGGCCCAAATTGATTGGAAGAGTAAGCTAGCTGGAGGGATGGCGGAGCAGAAATGGAAGGAATTTCTACAAGAAATAAGGAAAATGCAGGATAGATATATTCCAAGAAAAAAGGTTTTGAATGGAAAAAGGCACAAATGTGGATAACGAGAGAGGTGAAGGCTAAAATAAAAGCAAAAGGGAGGGCATACAAGGAAGCAAAAATTAGTGGGAAAACAGAAGACTGGGAAACTTTTAAAAACCTGCAGAAAGACACTAAGAAGGTCTTTAGGAAAGAAAAGATGAATTATGAAAAGAAGTTGGCAGATAACATTCGAAAGGATACTAAGTTTTTTTTAAATATATAAGTAAAAGACAGACACGGGTTGATATACGACCAATCGATAATGGTGCGGGAGAGATCATAATGGATGATAAAGAGATGGCAGAAGAACTACATGAGTATTTTGCATCGGTCTTCACTGTGGAGGACATCAATAATATACCAGTTAGTCAGGGGTCTCACGGAATGGAACTGAGTTCAGTTAAGATTACTAGAGAGAAGATGCTAGGAAAACTAAATGGGCTAAAGACTGATAAGTCTCCCGGACCGGATGAGGTGCATCCCTGGGTTCTGAAGGAGGTGGCTTTAGAGATAGTGGAGGCATTGGTGATAATTTTCCAGGAATCGATAGACTCCGGCATGGTTCCGGAGGACTGGAGGGTCGCAAATGTAGTTCCGCTGTATAAGAAAGGTGGGAGGCAGCATAAAGGAAATTACAGACCTATTAGTCTGACGTCAGTGGTGGGAAAGTTGTTGGAATCGATCCTCAAGGATGAGGTTATGGAATACTTAGAGGTGCAAGGCAAGATAGGTCCTAGCCAACATGGTTTTGTGAGGGGAAGATCCTGCCTGACCAACCTATTGGTTTTTTTTTTGAAGAAATCACAGGTAAGGTGGATAAGGGAGAGGTGGTAGATGTTGTGTATTTAGACTTTCAAAAGGCCTTCGACAAGGTGCTGCATAAGAGACTGATTAATAAGATGAGAGGTCATGGAATTACAGGTAGGATAACAGAATGGGTGGAGCATTGGCTGGTTGGCAGGAAGCAAAGGGTGGGAATAAAAGGATCTCGTTCTGGTTGGCTACCAGTTACTAGTGGTGTTCCGCAGGGGTCGGTGTTGGGGCTTGTACATTAATGACTTGGATGATGGAGTAAATGGTTTTGTGGCTAAGTTTGCGGATGAGACCAAGATAGGTGGAGGAGTAGAGAGTATTGAGGAGACAGGAAGGTTGCAGAGAGACCTAAATAGTTTAGGAGAATGGGCAAGGAAATGGCAGATGAGATTCAATGTTGAGAAATATGCAGTTGTACACTTTGGAAACAGAAATGAACGGGCAGATTATTATCTAGAAGGAGAGAAAATTCAAAGTATAGAAGTACGAAGGGACTTGGGGATACTCGTGCAGGATACCTTAAAGGTTAACCACCAGGTCGGATCGGTGGTAAAGAAAGGGAATGCTATGTTGGCATTCATTTCGAGAGATATAGTGTATAAAAGTAAGGAAGTGTTGATGAGGCTCTACGGGGCACTAGTGAGGCCTCATTTGGAATACTGTGCACAGTTTTGGGCCCCATATCTTAGGAAAGATGTGCTGATGTTGGAGAGGGTTCAGAGGAGATTTGCAAGGATGATTCCCGGAATGAAAGGGCTTACGTATGATGAGCGTTTGTCGGCTCTTGGACTGTACTCACTGGAGTACAGAAGAATGAGAGGGGATCTCATAGAGACATTTAAAATGTTGAAAAGACTGGACAGAGTAGATGTGGTCAAGCTGTTTCCCTTGGTGGCTGAATCCAGGACCAGAGGGCACAATCTTAGAATTAGAGGGTACAGGTTTAAAACAGAGATGAGGAGAAATGTCTTTAGCCAGAGGGTGGTGAATTTGTGAAATTCCTTGCCACGTACAGCAGTGGAGGCCAGATCATTGGAGGCATTTAAGGAAGAGAGAGATAGATATCTAAATAGTTGGGGTATCAAGGGATATGGGGATGGCTGGAAATTGGGGTTAGAATAGTGTGTTTTTTTTTGCCCCCCCCCAATTTCTCATTTCTTTTTTCCCTTTTCTTTGGAGCAGACTCGATGGGCCAAATGGCCTACTTCTGCTCCCTTGTGATCTTGTGACCTCTGTCGCTGGCAAAGGGAAACGGTACATCAGGGGTGGGATGGTCATGGTACCACGGGCCAGGGGAGGTGGGATGATGGAGGTTTGGAGCCTGGATTAGGGATAGCAATGCCTAGGGTTCCGGAATCAATGGTTGTGGCATTGGGTAAAAGAGATGCCATTGGTTTGCGGTCCACTGCAAGGGTCAGGGTAAACAGTTGGACATGTGTTTGGGAAGTGAATTCTTAAAGCAGCTTGATGCCTTGAACCACTTTGCTACTAAGTAACAAAGTCTCTCCCCTTTAATTGGCCCAGAAGTGGAACTTCTCTCATGATCTGTGCAAGGCCACTATGCAACCATATTTTGTGTGCTGTCAACTTCACAGCACGTGAAGACTTCCATGTGTATACATGTAACATGCGCAGAGGACCTGGAAGAGAGCTTCAAAGCCAAGCAATCCTTGTGCAGAGGGCAAATTTAAACTTATGTCGTGAAAAGAGTTTCCAACCATCTGATCTATGTGGTAGGAGCATTTTGGGGCAAATTTTCAGATGTGTTATCTCGGGCTTTTACTTCTACCAGGTATGCTTTCATTATTGGGTTGACTTCAAGTCCTATTTGAAGTTGAAGGTTTATGTATTGGTGGGCCTTGGACATCATGAGTTACGCCCATCAAAGAGGTGTTACTGATTTTATTTGCTTCAATAGCAGAACAGGACCTGAGCTCTGGGGAATATTACTTGCATGGGGATACGGGTACAGGGGAATTTGAAAAGTAAAAGGAGGAAGGTCTTCCAATTATATAAGACCTTCATGGAGGCTCCAAGTGCTTTAAGATAAGATAAGATTTCTTTATTAGTCACATATACATCGAAACACACAGTGAAATTCATCTTTTGAGTAGAGTGTTTTGGGGGCATCCCGCAAGTGTCACCACGCTTCCGGCGCCAACATAGCATGCCCACAACTTCCTAATCCGTATGTCTTTGGGATGTGAGAGGAAACCGGAGCACCAGGAGGAAACCCACGCAGACACGGGGAGAATGTACAAACTCCTTACAGACAGCAGCTGGAATTGAACCCGGGTCGCAGGTGCTGTAATAGCGTTACACTAACCACTACACTTCCGTGCCTGCCATCTACACTACCGTGTCAATAAAGGTCCTTGAAGCCTGTTGTAATAGCAGTCAATCTGAGCACAGCAAACTCCCACAAACACTGATGTGACAGCGAGTGGATCATGTGTTTCAGTAGTTTCCACCAGGGATGAATATTCTTCTTTTGCAGTCCCTTGGAATCGAGAGTGACTGACTTCCAGTTGTGTTCCAGGAGTCCTTGAGTCCTGCATAAGATCTCCAAACTCTGTCACAAGTGCATGAGATGGTGCTTGGCAGGACAGGTGGATGGTTTGAGCTGCCAAGGGCACCTCCCACAGTTTGTGTTTGGTGTCCGAGAGTCTCTGGGAACTTCTTGAGGGTTTCCCATCCACGTGGTCCAAGAACAATTAGTGACTGATGGAAGGGAGGCATTGGACGGTGTGCCTGGTAGAAGCGTTCCATCACTCCACTAGAACTGGGTACCTCATCAGCAGAAATTCTGTGGCATTGTGTCATTTCAATTTGAATCATGCAGTCTTTGAGTTTATTGTGTTTGTGTGTGAGTAAGTCTGGGCTAGGGGCTGCCACACAATAGCGTTGATGTAACACAAGTATTGGCTCAGCATAGCGTCACTAAATTTATCACTCTTTGAATCAGTGCTATGTGAACTCATCTAAAAACCAATTTTTAATTCATCCTCAAAGACCCTTGGACCATAGATGCATTGTTTAAATATATATCTGTATCACAAAAGGCAAAGCTTCTTGTGTCTTTCCCTGTTAGTTTTGGTCGGAAAAGTTGCTAGCACTGAAAGCAACCAGTCATTCTGGCTTGGTGGAAAACATGGTCCCAGAACATCCAGGAACTGATGCAAGGGAGGCATTGGACTATACAGCTGACAGGAGCATTTTATCGCTCAACTGGAACTTGGTACCACATCAGTAGGTGTTCTGTGGGATTATATTATTTCAGTTTGAGTCAGGTGATCTTTGAGTGTATCATGTTTGTGTGAAAATCTGGAGCTAAGAATTGCTGTCAACACATACAATCTGGTCAGTGATTCCAGAAGCTCCCAGATTTTTGTGAGACATTTTGGGCCCCATATTCAGGGAAAGACCTGCTGGCCCTGGAGAGGTTCGCAAGAATTATCCCAGGAATGATAGGCTTAACATTTGAGGAGTGTTTGATGCCTCTGGGCCTGTACTGAATAGAGTTCAGGATGAGGGGGGGACCTCATTGAAACCTACTGGGTACTGAAAGGCCTGGATAGTGTGGACAGGATGTTTCCATTAGTAGGAGTCTAGGATCTGAGGGCACAACCTCAGAATAAAGGGATGTCCCTTTAAAACTGAGATGAGGAATTTCTTCAGCCAGAGGATGGTGAATCTGTGGAATTCATGTCACAGGAGGCTGTGGAGGCCAAGTCATTGGGTGTATACAAGGCAGAGATTGATAGGTTCTTGACTGGCAAGGGGGTTAAGGGTTACAGGGAGAAATCGAGAGAATGGGTTTGAAAAAAAATCAGCCATGATTGAATGGCAGAGCAGACTCGATAGGCTGAATGGCCTCATTCTGCTCCTATATCTTATGGCCAAGCAGAGATCACCTACACATAATGTATAATGGATAAGGCTTCCTGACAATATGAAAAGCAATGTATGAAGTCTTAATTTGCTGCGGCCAATGAAATGCTATTGAGATGTAGAAATGCTTGTACAAAAGACAATACTGTACTCCAGTAGGGCTGGCTTTAATTAGTCTGTTTTAGAGTCACAAAAATTGGGCTATATTAGGGCCAGTTGGAGGATAACTGCTGTTGATGAGCTGACATTCACAGGTTGGTAAATGCTTGTAAATGTTCTGGCTGCAGCTCATGGGATAATTGGTCATCCTAAAGATATCTTGCTGCTTAAAGAGTCATGGATATATGTTCCATTAAAGTTCTGTGTTGAAGAGGCTGCGACAAAGAATGAAGGCACCACTGTACAAGATCCCAGATTCAGTGCTTTGTTTGGGTTGAGTCATTTGACAAGCAGAATGACATTAAAAGTTGTCCATATGGCCTTGGACCTCCTACGTTGCAGCAGGGATACATATCAGCCTGTGTTTTACTCCTGGTTGCTGTTTAGGGTGCAGTGTAAGACTGTTGAGTGAGGATAGCCAAGCTCCATCAAACCACGTGGCCAAATAGCCCACCAAACCTTCAGCGTCAACCCTTCTGCATGAAGAATTACCTGCTTCCCTGATGGACAGCGGGGCTGATTTATCATCTAGGTAGGAACGGGGCTGGTGAAAGTGATGATGTGGGAGCAAAGCCCATACAACAACTAGTAAATGCCTCTCTATTCCAGGGCAGACCGTTTTGTAGTGCCAAGGGAGATATCGGGGTAGAAATTCATTCTCCATTGCATGCACAAGACACGATGCAGGAAGGTTGAACTCTGTTTTTAAAATTTGATTCCATATGTCAGTGAAACATATTTCAATAAAGGATTTCAAAGTACCTACTGTACCAGGTCGCCCCATCAGCTCAGAGGGGAAAGGACAAACTTCAGACCTAATTTCCCTTTGCTCATTGGCTCTATAGCAAGATAACATAAGATATTTACTTTATAGTCACATGTACATTGAAACACACGGTGAAGTGCTTCTTTTTGTGTTACTGAGAATGTGCTGGGGGCTGCCCGCAAGTGTCACCACACTTCCGGCGCCAGCATAGCATGCCCACAACTTCCTAACCCGTACGTCTTTGGAATGTGGGAGGAAACCGGAGCACCCGGAGGAAACCCACGCAGACATGGGGAGAACGTACAAACTCCTTGCAGACAGCGGTGGGAATTGAACCCGGGTTGCTGGCGCTGTAATAACATTATGCTAACTGCTACTCTACCATGCCGCCCAAATGGGATATTTTTAAATTGTAGTCACTCTTGTGCCTTAGGAAACACAATACCTAACTTGTCCAGAAACTTATCACAACTCCAACAATGGCTACTCATCAAAAGTTCTTCATTGGCTCTAAAGCACACTTGAATACCTTTTGAGTATTAAAGCTGCTCCATTGTTTATATAGATTTCCATTGTTTTCACTAATATTTACTTAAAAATACAAATTTGAAGAGGAAAATAGGAAATCAGATGAGAAGATCATGCATTGCTCAATGTCTGATTAATAATGTACAAGAAAGTTGAATTCCATTTCCTAAATTCACTTTCAGCTTGAAAATAGCCAGCCAGGCTTCCCACTCTGGTGTCACCTTTGGACAGGTGATGGCAGCTGGATTTAGCTCTTCTGCAGGTTCAATGACCTGCCGATGCTCTGGATTCAGCTTACGGCAAAGATGAGGACCACCCAGCAACCAGTCAACTCTACACAAGGAGAAAGCTGGCCAAGTAGCTGGTGAAGTCAACAGCCCTGAAAGGGTTAAAGCACATAGCCTGGTGCAACCTGTGGTTTGTGTCTGATTGGCACCCAATTCCAAAATTGATTGGCAGTACTAGGAGTTCCAGGGGAGCTCAGCGTCTTAATATTAGAATAGATCTGTGGTCAATGGATCAGGCAATGCCAAGATCTAATGCATGTAATTCAAACCTTTGCTGAACAAGCAGTTGTGACCTCTATGAAGTGAGCCACTTGTCCAACATTTCCCAGTTTAAACCACTACAAGGAATGGTGAACTCTGTGGCAGAACTTGGAAACGTTAAACCTGATTTCATGCCGAGTCACAGGCCTTTTGTTGTCAATTATCTTGCATTGATCAAGACTATAGGAACTATTCAATGTGGCTGTCAGTGTATTGGTGCTGTTAATGTAATGTGACTGTTGGGTAGGAAGGACACGTGTTTACAAAGGCAACATTGATCTATGTTTGTGGGAGCTTGCTGTGTGCAAATGAGCCACTGTGTTTCCTGAATTACAATGCTTCAAAAAACAAAGGGCTTCATTATCTGTAAAGCATCTTTGGAGGTTCTGAAAGGGATGTGAAAGGTGCTATGGAAATTCAAGTGTTTCCTTCTCTTTAAGTTGCCTTTGTTAAATTTACCTGGACAGTGATCTCTTGCAATTGAATTACAGGTCGTGGCCACCTTCAAAGTTTCTCTGGGGATCATTCTTCTGTCTTTTAACCAACATCTTAAATCTGTGCACTAAGTTCCTTGAGTCATCCTCTGTGGATGATTTATTCTAAACCAGTCATGGTCTTGTCCACCTCTATCAAGTCTCCCCTCAACCTCCTTTGCTCCAAGGAGAACAACCCCAGCCTCTGTTGTCTAACCTCAGAGGTGAAATTCCTCATCCCGGAAACTACTGGTAAATCTCTTCTGAGGGAGCACGGTGCCATCAGAACTTTGCAGATGCTCTATTAAGAAGCCTCTTCTGCTCTCTGTGCTGGTTGTAAAATATCCCATGGCTGTACTTTGGGGGGGAAAGAAAAACAAGGGAGATTTCTTTGATGCCATGACCAACATTTATCTCTCATTGGAAAAAGACTGTCTGCTCATTAGGGAAGGTACTTTGAACCATTTTAATTGGTATTGGTTTATTATTGTCACTTGTACCAAGGTACAGTGAAGAACTTGTCTTACAAGCCGATCGTACAGGCCAATTCATTACACAGTGCAGTTACATTGAGTTAGTACAGAGTGCATGCTGATTGGTGTATTGCATCCAATTCTGGTCTCTGTAATTCGGATGATGTGAAGGTCTTATAAGAGGGTGTGGAAGACGTGTGCTAGAATGGCCCCAGAGATTAGAGATTTCGGCTCCTGTGTTAGTCTGGAGAAACTGGGGTTCCCTTTGAAACAATGAAGGCTGAGGGGAGATTTGATAGTGTTGTTCAGATTATAAATGGATAACAGAGGGAAGGGACTTCTCTTCAGGAGATGGTTTAAAAACCATGTGAAAAGATTTAATATTTTGGGCTAAAGACACGAAGAGGATTGGAGGAGAAACTGTTTTGCCCAGAGGGTAGTTATAATCTGTAGAACAGAGAACAGTACAGCACAGGAACAGGCCCTTCGGCCCACGATGTCTGTGCTGAACTAGTTTTGCTAATGACACCTAATCCCTTCTGCCTGCTCATGATCCATATCCCTCCATTCCCTGCATATTCATGTGCCTATCTAAAAGCCTTGTGAATGCCACTATTATCTCTGCTTCCACTACCACACCTGGCATCCCGTTCCAGGCACCTACCGTACTCTGTGTTCAAAAAAAATTTTCCCCACACATCCGCTTTTAAATCTTCCCCCTCTCACCTTCAAGCCAGACCCAATAGTATTCAACATTTCTACCCTGGGAAAAAGATTCTGTCTACCCTATCTATGCCCCTCATAATTTTATGAACTTCTACCAGGTCTCCCCTCAACCTACCGAGAAAACTTCTAAAAGCTGGTAGATCTTAGAGCAGGATAAAATGTTGGCACAACACTGTGGGCCGAAGGGCCTGTACTGTGCTGTTGTGTTCTAAAACTTCTAAAACAACCCAAGGTTATGGTATGCAAAGGTATTGGAAATAGTCAATAATAATTTGGGCAACAACACAAAAGACAGGATTGCTATACTAAGAGAGAGCATACGTGCCAAATGGTGACCTCCTCTGTTATGGTCATTATCTCATTCTGGAAGCTTGCTGCTCACAAATTGGCTTGCATGTTTGCCACAATAGTAAATGGTTTCAGACCACTCGGAGGCTGGGAAACAGGCAATGGAAGTAGAATCCTTTCCATCTCATCAAGGGGAATTTTTATTGATGCACCATAGAAAGCATCCTGTCTGGATGCATCTTGGCTTGGTATGGCAACTGCTCCGCCCAGGACCATAAGAAACTACAGAGAGTTGTGGACGCAGCTCAGGACATCACAGAAACCAGCCTCCCCTCCATGGACTCTGTCTTTACCTCTCGCAGCCTTGGTGAAGCAGCCAGCATAATCAAAGACCCCACCCACCCGGGTCATTCTCTTTTCGTTCCTCTCCCATCAGGCAGAAGATACAGGAGCCTGCGAGCACATACCACCAGGCTCAAGGACAGCTTCTATCCCATGGTGATGACTATTGAACGGTTCCCTTCTATGATGAGATGGATTTGTTTGACCTTGCACCTTATTGTCTACCTGCAGTACACTTCCCTGTAGCTGTGACACTTTACTCTATATTCTGTTATTGTTTTTACCCTGTACTACCTCAATGCTCTCTGTACTAGGTCAATGCACTGTGTAATGAATTGATCTGTACGAACGGTATGCAAGACAAGTTTTTCACTGTACCTTGGTACAAGTGACAAGTATAAACCAATACCGATACCTATTGTCAAACAGTGGCACAGCGATGAACTTGGGGAAAATATTAGGAGAGAGAGCATTTGAAGCAGGCAGACATTTCAAATCAAGATTTACGAGGGAATGAGGCAACACAGATCTCGGATTGCACTGTTGGTGTCTCTGGGTTTCCACAGGTGATGCAGGATATTAGAAAAATCAAATTACTATGTTATTGAAAAATTGCACATTACCGTCAACATTGTGTGATGTGATTAGGTTTTTGGAGAAACCTGTGTAAATATATATTGGAGCCGATTGTAAGCAGCATCTTGACAGGATCCTGAGCGACAATGCAAAAATAAGATTGTTTTTTATATGTATTTTTGGTGCTTTTTATTTTTGGAAACAGATGTCTGCTGATGTTTATAAGGAAAGGTGACACAACTAGTAGAACTGCTGCCTCACAGCTCCAGTGACTGGATTCTGTTCTGACTTCCCAGTGCTGTCTGTGTGGAGTCTACACGTTCTCCCAGTGATTGCATGGGTTTCCTCTGAGTGTTCCGGTTTCCTCCCTTATCCCAAAAACACGGCAGTTGGTAGGATAAACATCCACTGTTTATTGTCCCTGGCGTGTGGATGTGTGTTAGAGGCCTATTTCTTTGCTCTATGACTTCAGAGAAAATGACGGTTGAAAATTTGCTGTGTTTACCAGAGAGTTAACCATCTTGGTCCAATAAATAAAACAACAATTAGCGATAGAATTCTATTTACTGTCCATCCGAGATTATTATGCACTTTGAGGTTGGTTCTCCCCAGACACTGTTTTAATAGAGGCATTAACTCGATTAAAGTGAACAGGCAATGATGGTTAAAGTAATACTCAGCTAAATATCATACAAGGATATTAAACAATAATACGTTAAATAGAACAGGTGCTGGAAATCCAAAGTAAAGACAAAACTATTGGAAATAGTCCATAGATCAGGCGGCATCTGTGGAGAGAGTAAAAGTTAATGGCGATGATTGGCATGTGATTGGTAATTGGCTTTTTTTTGTCACATGTACCAAGATGTGCCAAAAGGCTTTTGTTTGCATGCCATCCAGACAGATCATTCCATACATTAGTACATCGAGGTAGTACAAAAGGAAAAACAAGCAACAGAATTAAGATTTAAAAGAGTAGAACAATTATAATAAATGTAACAAATAGATCTGTTGAAGCCATCTCGCAAAGAGTCACCATGCTCTGGCGCTATCTTGGAACCCTTGGTTGTCAGCCACGTGTTTCTCAGCTTGTCTTGGACCACAGATGCTCAGCTGAGTGCGGAAATCCAAGACGAGCTTTAGGTCAGAAGCTGGTGCGTGGGTTTGCCTCTGAGCCCATCAGAGGAATAGTGGCCTGCTCAAGAGACAGGCAAATGCACTTCACACCTGGCCCCTCAGCTTTGAAACATGGACCCTGTGGAGGATGACCAGCATATCCATTCATTTGAACCACTGACCCTGTGGAGAAAGGTAAGGGTAGGTTTGAGTAACTTACCTTCCTTTAAATTGGTTTATTATTGTCACATGTACTGAGGTACAGAGGAAAAACTTTGTTTTTCATGCCATCCATACAAATCATTTCATCACATCAGTACATCAAGGTTGTACAAGGGAAAAGCTATAACAGAATGCAGAATATAGTGTTACAGTTAGAGAAAGTGTAGTTCAGGTAGACAATAAGGTGCAACGCCATGACGAAGTAGATTGTGAGGTCAAGAGTCCATCTTAACACATAAGAGGTCCATTCGGTAGTCTTATTACAGCAGGATAGAAAGTGTCCTTGAGCCTGGTGGTACGTGCTTTCAGGCTTTTGTATCTTCTGCCCAATGGGGTGGGAGGGGGGGAGAAGAAGAGAGACTGTCCAGGGTGGAAGGGTAACATGTTTAATTATTTGTTAATACTTAAAATTAATTAGTTATACTCAAATAGTTTTAAAGTATCTCTGATTGACAAACAGTTCAAAAGCCCGCGATGTCCAGTGAGCTGTCAAAAGTCTTTGAACCATTCTGGGGAGGCGGGACTTCAGAATGAACAGCCTAAGGCCTACTTACTGCTAGGAGCTTGCTCTTGCACCCAGGAGCTTGCTCTTGCACCCAGGAGCGTGCCTCTTTGGTTGTTCCTTTTGCTTTGGGCATCCAGAAGACCCAAGTCCAAGCCATGGGCCTGTTCCAGCCCAACACAGCCTATTGTTTGGTTGATAACAAGGAGAGTGGAAGATTAAGGAGCATGATTTAAGGAAGGTATAGCTGGAGGAAGAGGAAGGACAGGTGCAGGTAAAAGTCTTCTAGGAGGACAGGGTGGAATGGTAGAGAAGATGGGCACATTACTAATTACATGCAAACTTGTCATAGAACATAAAATTGGACTAGCTTAGGTAGTCACCTTGGTTGGCATGGACAAGTTGGACTGAAGGGCCTGTTTCTCTGCTCTATGACGCTATAATTTGGAATTGATTTATTATTGTCACTTGTACAGAGGTACATTGAAAAACTTACCATTCATACAAATCAACTCATTACTCTGAGGTAGTACAAGGGAAGACAATACAGGATGCCAAGTAAAGTGTCGCAGCTACAAAGATGGGCACATTACTAATTACATGCAAACTTGTCATAGAACATAAAATTGGACTAGCTTAGGTAGTCACCTTGGTTGGCATGGACAAGTTGGACTGAAGGGCCTGTTTCTCTGCTCTATGACGCTATAATTTGGAATTGATTTATTATTGTCACTTGTACAGAGGTACATTGAAAAACTTACCATTCATACAAATCAACTCATTACTCTGAGGTAGTACAAGGGAAGACAATACAGGATGCCAAGTAAAGTGTCGCAGCTACAAAGAAAATGCAGTGCAGGTAGACAATAAGGTGCAAGGTCATAATGAGGTAGATTGTGAGGTCAAGAGTCCATCTGAACATACTAAGGTACCGTTCAATAGTTTTATAATAGCAGGATAGAAGCTGTCCTTGAGCCTGATGGTACGTGCTTTCAGGCTTTTGTATCTTCTGCCTGATGGGAGAGGGGAGAAGAGAAATTTGTAGATTTCTGGTCCTTTGAGTTGGCAATGGTGTGTGGTGACCAATGTAAAGTAAACTATTTTTCAATGAATTTCTTAAAAATGAATATGAAGAATAAGAAATTATATGTCTATGTTGGAATAGAGATTTGTACAACTTGGAAACAGGTCCTTTGGCCCAACAAGTTTATACTGACCAGTAAGCATCTGTTTACACTAATCCTGCACTAATCCCATTTTATTCTCCCCACTTTCCCATCAAATCTCCTCCCAGATTCTATCACTCACCCACACACTAGGGGCAATTCACAATGGCTAATTAGCCCACCAAAGTGCATGTCTTTGAGATGCGCAGGGAAACTGAAGCATCCAGAGGAAACCCACATGGTTATAGGAAGAATGCACAAACTTCACACAGACAGAACTAGAAGCCAGCTTCAGTGACCTGGGTTCAATGCTGTGACCTCTGATGCTGTCTGTGTGGAGTTTTCACATTATCTCTATGACCATGCGGATTTCCTTCTGGTGCTCTGATTTCCCAAAGATGTGTAGGTTGGTAGTTTAAGTGGTTACTGTAAGTTACCTCAGGTGTGTAGGTAGGTGGTAGATTCAAAGGGGAGTTGATGAGAATGTTGGAAGAATAAAATTGAATTAGTGTAGGATTAAGGTAACTTGACAGTTGGCATGGACTAGATGGGCAGAAAGGCCTGTTTCTTTGTTGAATGTCTCTAGGACATGTTGAATGCAGTAAGACAACGCATGACGTAAACAATATTTTACTCTGCACCATGTGGTGTTAAGTGACCAGATGTTTGGTTTTTAAAGTGTGGTTTTGAAGTCTCAGTACATTAAAAAAACAGGAAGGGGAACAGAAATTTGGTCCTTTGAGGCTGTTCTGCTATTCATATAGATCATGGCTGATCTTCTACCTCAATGCCATTTTCCTCCTCTATTCCCGCATCGCAGTGCAGAGAATTCCAAAAGTTCAACTCCCTCTGGGTGAAAATACTTTTTTTGCCATCTGTATCCTTAATGGCCTCCCCCCTTCTTCTGAGACTGCCTATGCACCTGGAGGTATGTTTGCAAATGTCTGACTGTTACTAGAGGAGGATTAGAGGAATTGGACATTCCAGATTGTTAGAAGTTGGAGTGAAAATATGGTGGGATTTAATGGATGAAAAGATGGGATTTAGGATTGTGCTGGGGTGAACAGTGAAGCTCCTTGCCTCTATTACACTTGCAGTGGGAAAACTCCTGTAAAACAGTTTGAAGCTTACAGTTGTGTCAGACGCTAAAGACAATTCCAGAAAATATCCCAAAAGCATACTGGAAAAACTTGAAGCACGAGACAAAAAAAACAAAGCAAAGTCCCTGTCTATCATATGTATAATTATGCAAAGTTTTCCTATCTGGACATAAATATGTATGTGTGATATACACAATTATATACATACATACATGCAAACCTGCTCATGCCTGCTTTGAAATTCAGAACAAAATACATTGGAACCAGTTAATGGAAGCATTGGCCCATAATGATCTGCTAATCACACATGTCTGCAGCCATGTAATAAACTGCTCACTGCCTGGGTGTCTCTGTTTTGCAAATTGCAAATCCGGTAACCTTAGCCTGAGACGGGCTTTGTTCAACAACAAAAGAAAGCAACTTAAAAATATGTTTGGTGCTTCAAGGAGGAGGGAGGGTGGTTGAAGCAACTTTGAAAGGCAAGTATTGGTATCTTCCCACAGAAAAAGCCCCAGAGAAGTCTGATGAGAGAAAGTGAAGGGAAATCTGTCTGCGTATCAACATTGGGAAAAGTGTCTTGTGTGGGGAAAGAGCCTAGTCCAGGGTCCTGCCGTGACTGGACACTGGAGACCTGGGTCCGGTGAAACAGCTTCTCAAATGCTTCATGGATGTATTGTTCAAGAAGGAAACAATGGTGGTATTGACACATTATAAGAGAATGTATTGTATTGATGGTACAATGAATGTAGAGAAAGAGGTGTCCTGATTGTGATGTATACACTATGCACTTGTATACTTTACTCACAGCTACTATCGGGCAGGAGGTACAGAATTCTCAAGTCCCACACCACCAGGTTCAAGAACAGCTACTTTCCTTCAACCATTCAGTTCTTGAACCAACCTGCACAAGGTTTATTAGGATGCTGCCTGGATTAGAGAGCATGTGCTATCAGGAGAGGCTGGACAAACTTGGGATCTCTTCTCTGGAGCAGCGGAGGCTGAGGGGTAATCTGTTGGAAGTGTATAAAGTTATGAGGCGCATAGATAAGGTGGACAAGCAATATCTTTTTCCCATTATTGAGCGACCCAATACCAGAGGACATGCATTTGAGGTGAGAGGGGGTAGGTTCAGAACGGACGTGAGTGATACGTTTTTTTACTGAGAGCGTGGTGAATGCCTGGAATACATTGCCTTAATAGGGTGGTGGAGGCAAGTTCATTGGGGGCTTTTAAGAGTGGTTTGGATGGACACATGAATGAGAGGAAAATAGAGGGATATGGGCATTCTGTAGGTAGGAGGGAATAGCTATGTCGGCACAACATTGTGGTCCGAAGGGCCTGTTCTGTGCTGTACTGTTCTATGTTCTAACCCTAATCACTACTTCAGTATAACAACACTGTGACCACTTTCACCACTTTGCACTACAATGGACAATGTTTTTTATTTGTTCTAATTGTGTTCTTTCTTGTAAAATTTGCATATAATTTGTTTAATTTATATTTTTTTCTTGTGATGCATCCCTAATGCTACGTGCCTGTGATGCTGCTGCAAGTAAGTTTTTCATTGCACCAGTGCATACATGTACCTGTGCATTTGACAATAAACTTGACTTTGACTTAATATATTTTGGAATATTTCAATATATTTTGAAATTAAAAAAACATAAGCTTGTGAACGGCTAGTAGATGTGGCAAGATAGGCCTTGGGTCAGTGGTAGGGGGGCATAAGGAAGAGCACATTGTAAGCTTATTGATTATTGGATGTTGGCTCTTATGTTAATGATGGGCACAAAGGTATGAAAAACTAGGTATCAGCACATGAACACTGCAAGCACACAAACCCTTTCTTTCATTGTTTGTTTGACTTGAGAAGGGAGTTGTACAGGTTCTGATAAATGTGCCAAGAACTGTTCTTCCGTATGGTATGTCCCAAACTCCGCTCCACTCTATTAATACCGCAGAAACAGACCATTTGGACCAACACTCCATGCTGGTATATAGGCCCCACTTGAGCTCCCTCCTGTCTTTTGTTATCCACATAAGGTTAAGTTTTGCCAGATTCTGGTTTACTTTGAAGTTTTGAAGGGAGCAAGAATTGGGTTTGGGCGTCAGTGTCCCCTGTTTCTGTTGTTCTCTGATGGATAATCAAGCGCACTGTGAATCTGCTGCATACATTTCCAAGATTCACAGAACTCCAATCAGATGTCTACTTGAACAGAGATTCTAGACAAAGAATGGAGTCCCACAACATCCTCTTCAGAGAGTGCTCCCTCCTTTGTAAAACTCATACTCATTTAATGAAAACTTGGATAGGGGTAGTGGGGAAGTTAATACTGAGGAGGATGACAACATATTACAAGAGAACTTTAATAAACTGGCATGTGGGCAATTAATTACAAATGAAGCTCAATACAGATAAATGCAAGGTAGATATTTTGGTCAGAAGAGTAAGGAGGTAACTTGTTACATGGAACATGCAAGTCTGGGTGTGGTAGAGGAACGAAGGAACCTCGGAGTAAAAATACCCCAATCACTGAAAGTTCGACCACAAGTTAGCAAAGGCATGAAGAAAAGTAAAAGTAAGTTCTCGGATTTTTTTGAGACTTTTGAATTAAAAGGCAGTGAAGTTACCTGAAGGGTGTTCAGAAGGTTTAAAGACAATACCAGAAACATGAAGATATGTACATCAGAAAACAAAAATGAACAGACTGTGTCTCTTTTGTCTTGAGCAAAGAAGGCCGAGAGGTGATCTAGTAGAGATCTGTAAAATTATGAACGGATTTGACTGAGTGGATGCAGAGAGAATGTTCCCCCAGGAGGGAAGAGCAGAACCAGATATCAAATGGTCACCGTGAAATCCAATTGAGAATTCGGAGAAACTCATTTACCCAAAGGAGTGACGAGAATATGGAACTTGGTCCCCCAGGGAGTGGTTGAACTGCATCATGTTGATACATTTACGAGGAAGCTGGTCAAACGCCTAAGGGAGAATAGAATAGATGGTTACACTGGTATATTTAGATCAGGGTAAATGGGAGGAGATTGAGTGGAGCATAAACACAGAAGGGACTGGTTGGGCTGAATAGTGCACAGCTTGGGTAATCCCATGTGTGTTGTTGACGTACATGTGGAGGAGAAATTGGCCATTTGGCCCATAGAACCAGTTCCTCTGAAGCAGAATCTGGACAAGTTCAACAAACAAGAAGCTGGAGGGACTCAGTGGGTCAGGCAGCATCTGTGTGGAGGGAAGTGGACACCTGGGTCCTCAAATGTCCGCTGTCCATTTCCCTCCACAGATGCCGCCTGACCCGCTGCGTTCCTCCAGAAGTTTATTTTTTGTTCCAGATTCCAGCATCTGCAGTCTTCATCTGTACAAGTGCCACTGTTGTAGATTCCACACAGTTTATTTTGCCTTCTCAGGGACTGAAGAACTGAAACGTCAATGGGAAGCATTCCGGCCTTGATTTAAATCATCAGAATAATGGGCACCTCTTACTGTCAATATTACTCATTTCAGCTGTTCTGCGGCAAACAACTTCATCACCTTAGCAACTACAGAACGTGCAATAATCAGAGCTTTTGATCGTTCATCTTGAGACTTATCCACCAAATATTGAGCCTTCTTTTCCTCCCTCAACACATTGCTTCCCTCCATTACTTCAGGTGCCAATTCACAATGGGGATTGTTCCCCAGTCAATTGGTGACACTTGAGTAGCTGACACAAATAGAGTCATAGAGCACAGATACAGGCCCTTCTGCCCAGCGAGTCCATGCTAACCCCAGTGCTCACCCAGCTAGTCCCAATTTCCTGCATCCCACCCATATCCCTGTAAGCCCTGCCCCTCAACGTATCTATCGAAGTGCTCCTGAAGTGATACTATTGTACCTGCCTCAACCACTCCCTCTGGCAGCTCGTTCCATATACTCACCACTCTCTGCATGAAAAAGTTGCCCCTCAGGTTCCTTTTAAATCTTTCCCCTCTCACCCTAAACCTATACCCCCTAGTTTTTTTTTTAGACTCCCCTACCCTGGAGAAATGACTGTTACCATCCACCTTATCTATGCCTCTCATAATTTTAAAGATTTCTATAATGTTGCCCCTCATTCTCATATGTTCCAAGGAATAAAGACCTAGCCTGGCCAACCTCTCCCTATCACTCAGGCCCTCGAGTCCTGGCAACATCCTCGTAAGTCTTTTCTGCACTCTTTCCAGTTTGACAATGTCTTTCCTATAACAGGGTGACCAAAACTGTCCAAAATGATTGTTCTTCAGGTCTGAGCCTGGGTGTGGGCTTCCCTGAAAAGTGCCTGAACACGTACCAATCAACGTGCAGACCAATACCATGGTCACAAGGTGGGTGGAATCTCAGATGATATTTCCACCCGCCCCCCCCATACAGCAAGAATAGTGGAGGTCACCTATAGAACCTCAATCTGCTTTTTCAAAGTCAAAGTCAAGTCTTTTGTCATCTGCACAAGTACATGTGTGCACAGGTGCAGTGAAAAACTTACTTGCAGCAGCATCACAGGGACATAGCATCATATAAGCAGCATTCACAAGAAAAATATATACACAACTTTTACAGGAAAGAACACAATTAAAACAAAAAAAATTCAATTTTAGTGGTCAGAGTGTTACTATGCTGTAGTGATTAGGGTTGTGCAGGTTGGTTCAAGAACCGAATGGTTGAAGGGAAGTAGCTGTTCCTGAACCTGGTGGTGTGGGACTTCAGGCTTCTGTACCTCCTGCCCGATGGTAGCTGCAAGATGATCCCTAAGACGTGTTCCCTGTTAATTTTTCTTGTTGGAGCACCTATCTCGAAACTCCACCTGGTTTCAAAGGAAATAAAAGGAACAGAAAGGGAAAGGACTTGGATGTTGAATGTGAGAGTAAGCAACAATGAGAGAAATGGAAGACAGGCTCATTTCCTGGTACAATCATCTTGTGTGCAGACAACAGTATAAAATACATAATTTTCACTTTTGTGCGAGGGCTCCCTGGAGAGATGATGTATGGTTCATGTTGATTCATTCAGATGCAAATTAGAAATATTACTATGCTGTAGTGATTAGGGTTGTGCAGGTTGGTTCAAGAACCGAATGGTTGAAGGGAAGTAGCTGTTCCTGAACCTGGTGGTGTGGGACTTCAGGCTTCTGTACCTCCTGCCCGATGGTAGCTGCAAGATGATCCCTAAGACGTGTTCCCTGTTAATTTTTCATGTTGGAGCACCTATCTCGAAACTCCACCTGGTTTCAAAGGAAATAAAAGGAACAGAAAGGGAAAGGACTTGGATGTTGAATGTGAGAGTAAGCAACAATGAGAGAAATGGAAGACAGGCTCATTTCTTGGTACAATCATCTTGTGTGCAGACAACAGTATAAAATACATAATTTTCACTTTTGTGCGAGGGCTCCCTGGAGAGATGATGTATGGTTCATGTTGATTCATTCAGATGCAAATTAGAAATATTTCTTTCAGAAGAAACTGTTGCAATATAGTCCATGAGCAATGTTTAAAATGGCAAGTGGTCGGTGTAGTATTACTTGGAAGAAAAAGTCGGTTTGGACCTGGGATTCTCAAGCTTTCCATTGGTGGGGCTACCCTCACCTGTTGTCTGGGGTCTGCTGTGGACTGATTGGTAAAAATTGATTACTGTGAACACGAGAACATAGGAGAAGGGGCAGACAAACGGGCCCCTCAAGCCTTCCCCACCATTCAATGTGATCGTGACTGGTCTGCCCCACATCTGAGCCAGTTCCCCACAGCCCCCTTTCCCCCATCTTTCAAAAATGTATCCACATGCAAGTGATCTCACCTCCTTGACCCTCTGGTGTATTTAGTTAATACCTCTGTTATTGTTGGATGAGGAAGTTGATAGAATGTGCTTGGACCTTTTTTTTCAAAATCCTACAATTCATATTTCTGAATCCACAAAGCCTTTCCACCATCTATAGGTCATGCAAGGAGCTTGGATTTAAAAAGCGCTGTTTAGATCATCCATTTTAGGGCAGGCACGGTAGTGTAGCGGTTAACGTAACGTCTTACAGCGCCAGTGACCTGGGTTCAGTTCCGGCCACTGTCTGTAAGGAGTTTGTACGTTCTCCCCGTGTCTGCGTGGGTTTCCTCCGGGTGCTCCGGCTTCCTCCCACATTCCAAAGACGTACGGGTTAGGAAGTTGTGGGCATGCTATGTTGGCATTGGAAGCGTGACGACACTTGCAGGATGCCCCCAGAACACTCTACACAAAAGGATATATTTCACTCTGTGTTTCAATGTACTGTGACCAATAAAGAAATCTTATCTTAATCTTATCTTTTTCACATTACTTTACAAATAAAGATTCCTTCCTAATGAAGGTGAACAGGAACCAATAAGGAAGAAGTAAGGATGAACAAACAGCATAGAGATAAATGGCCTTTCAATGTAATGTCAGTCAGAGAAAGAGTGTTGGCCATGACATCAGGTATTGCTCCCCTTCAAGTAGAGCTGTGGACTGTTGAACCTCAACTGAAACAGGTGGTTCAAAGTCTCAACTGAGTTGAAGGCAGCTGCAACACTCTTAGAATAAATCTAAATGTATCAGGTAAAAAGCTACCTTTACAATGATGCTGAGGCAGCCAGGAGGTAAATGAAGTGGACTCACAGCAATAGGAGTTGAGTGGATGTAACCAGGGATGTGAGTAGATGGAGTGAAGATAATGCTGGAATTCCTAGATCAAAGCACAGTGGGCTTGGCTTTGCTAGTTTCATTCCAGCGTGCTGTAAACCACCTAGCAAATGCAGTATGGTAAAGTGCCAGACTATTAAAGGATGAGAACAAAGCCACCTAAACTATCTACATTTGTCTAGATTATAAAAGTGTGCTTTTGTTCCCGTCCTGAATCTCAAGCTTATGTGGATGTGCCTACTTGTGGACACAGTCATGCAGATTCACGTGTACATAAAAAAAGCTGCCACACTCTCGCACATGCTTGGTAATTGCTTTATTATTGTCACATGTACCGAGATGCAGTGAAAAGCTTTTGTTTGCATGCTGTCCAGACAGATCATTCCATATGTAAGTACACTGAGGTAGTAAAAAGGAAAAAAGTATAGAGTGTAAAATATAGTTTTACAGTTATTCAGTGTTACTACATTATTATTGTTCTGCTATATTGCATTTCTCTCTTAAGATCAAGTGCCTATTTCCTCCAAGGACACTATAGTTCAAAATATAACCATTGCCTTGGGTGTGGCAATAAAGCCACTGCTGTTTCCAAGGTTCTCGGTAGTGAGTCTCTATGATTAATCACAATCTAAAAGCTGAAATGGCCAGAGTTTATAGTGTGCATGCACACATGTATGTTGTTGCGGACACATTTACCAGTACTCGATCTTGGTCATTAGTAAAATGAATGAAAGCCCTACATTATTGTTGCTTTTTTGCCAACTTTCGGATTCCCCAAACACCATACACATAGCGTAACGCTATTACAGCGCCGGTGACCTGGGTTCATTTCCCGCCACTGTCTGTAAGGAGTTTGCACATTCTCCCTGTGTCTGCATGGGTTTCCTCCAGGTGCTCCGGTTTCCTCCCATATTCCAAAGATGTACGGGTTAGGAAGTTGTGGGCATGCTATGATGGCACTGGAAGCGTGGCGACACTTGTGGGCTGCCCCCAGAACACTCTATGCAAAAGACTCATTTCACTGTGTATTTCGATGTACATGTGACTAATAAAGAAATATTATCTTATTAATTTAAGAGCAGCTGTTCTTGTACTTCTGTAATGTGTCATGATCAGTCAAATGTTATTTTCTCTCTCTCTCTTCCTTCTCTTTATACAAAATGGAATCAGGCCCTTCGGCCCACTTGAGTCAATGCTGACCATAGAGCAGCCATTCCCACATTCCCACTTACCTCCCCCCCCCTCCCCGCCCCAGATTCTACTGCTAACCTACACACCAAGGACAATTTACATAGTCAATTAACTGACCCACCTGTGTGTCTTCCGAAGGTGGGAGGAAACCAGAGCACCTGAGAGAAACCTACGTTGTCACAGAGAGAACGTGCAAGCTCCACAGACAGCAGCAGAGCTCAGAAGGATCAAACCCTGGTCACTGGGGCTGTGAGGCAGCGGCTAAACTAACTGCACCATTGCGTGGCCTTTCTTGTTTTCATTCTCTCAGTGCCACCCAGTTTCACTTTAAAGGCAAAGTTCAAAACTGTTTGCAGAGCATGTGGCACAAAAGATTGTTCAGTCTCTGCTTTGGATATGGCTTTTTATCTAATCTTTTGCATCCTTCTTGCTGTCTCTTTTATTTTGCTTTCACATTTTCTGTTTCCTTCCTATTTCATTCACACTTGATGTTCAATTGATGTTCTAAATATCCAAGTTTCCTGGAGCAAAGGAACAAGGCTGGAAATTGAGGTGTGCTGAAGAGAGGAAATAGCATTAAAGTGGAAGATAAAATTGGAGATAGGAAAGATACAAACAAGAGGAAAGAGGCTGAGACATTTAGTTGATGGAGAAGGTTTCGTAGGGAGGGTCTACACAATTCTGGAATGGGTCAGTGAAGCGTTCATTCAGTTCACAGAAACAAAGGAAAGATTTGTGTTTATGTAGCACCATGAATACAGCAAGATCTTTCAATGGAGATGGTTGCCGTGTGACATTGGAAACAGGCAGCTACCTTCTGCACAGCAAGCTCCCACAAACACAATGTGATTATGACCAGATGTTGAGTGTAAGTGTTGATTTCAAGATCCATAATATCCAGGACTGGAGAGATTTCCCTTCCTCCCTTCTAAGATCATGACATAAAATTATTTGATATCTAATTAAGAAAGCAGATGGGGCCTTACTTTCCAGGTGTAGATTTTTTTGACAGGAATTGCAGCAAAACTGCCAGTGCGCATCACCATTATTCAGTGAGTGATAGGAACTTCAGAATTTCCATGAGCATGTAATTCAAAATGGAACATCGGTAATTTTCTGTCTACCACCCCTTTCCAAGGAAACCTGTCACCTGCTTGCAGCTTCCCTCCTGCAATCTAGGAAAATCATTTAGATTGATAAGATATTTATTTATTAGTCACATGTACATCAAAACATACAGTGAAATGTGTCGTTTTGCATTACTGAGAATGTACAGGGGGCAGCCTGCAAATGTTGCCACTCTTCCGGCACCAAATTAGCATGCCCACAGCTCCTAACCTGTACGTCTTTGGAATGTGGGAGGAAACCATTGACATGAATTCCAACTTTTTTATGAACTTGTAAATGCAAAAGAGCCTGAAAAATTAATGCCTTTCTTTTAAGCATCAGGTTCTAATGTTATACAACCATAATTATGTTTAGAATCCCATCTGGGCCTCAAGATTTGTTTTATATGTGTGGATTGTAATTCCCTTCATATGAATATTTTAATTTGTGAGGGATTTAATTTTTTTTTACTTTATATTTGTGCTTCTTCCTTAATCCATTTGTGCATGTCCCAGACTTTATTCAGTATTCTGCATAATGTTTAAAAAGTTAATTAAAAATTTGCATTCTTAGTTTGCTGTGTGAGAATGTGATTGGTTATTTAGCCAGTCTGATAACATCACAGTTAATGGGCTTCAGGGTTTCTATTGAACCTGATGACAAATGTTGTTGGCATAAAGGGAGTAGTTTCTATCGAGATTATTGGACCATGAATCTAAATGGGAAGGATCTTCATTTTACCACTAACAGCAGACTCTGGAACAATGTTTTTTCTGAAAGATAGTACTACTGCCAATGCAGCACTCGCTCAGTACTGCACTGGTAGTGTTAGCCTAGATATGGTGCTCATGCCACTGGAATGGGGTTTGAATGCAGAGCACATTCTGTGTAAATGCACCTCTGCAACAGACTTGAATTTTCATTCTGTGGAAAATGACTTTTTAGTTTGCTTTAGACTGCAGTGTGAATTGGAATATGGAAGAGCCCCATGGGTTCTCTCTAATCCAGGTTTACAGAGAGAAAGAAAAGTTTACACTGTCATCCAGGGACAGGGGAGACATTTAGACCAGAGGCTATGTTTTAGTTTGGTCACCCATGTGAGCAAAGTTGTGATTTTAAGATAAAGATCTTGCCTTATTTTGCACATGTGCTGATTACTCTTTATTTTCCATAAGCCAACCTTCAGTTTCCCCACAGGAGTCTGTTTTAAGTATCAGATGGCCTACACATTCCAAGTTTAGCCTTCACCCAAAATCTCTTCCTCTCAAATCACTTTGCTTCTTTCCTTCACCAAAAGCTTGCCTCCCTGAGAATGCAATTAGTCCTGCTCCTTATCTCCCCTCTGGTTCTAATAGTTCCTTCCTTCTGCATAAGATCACTCTTCTACTCTTCAAAAAATTGATTAACATTTGGTGCTGCTAACTGTAGCTCTCTTGTGCCTGGGATGGGTCCCAGGTTGAAATTCTACTCCTGACACTAGAACCAAAAATCCAGGCTGATGCTCCTGTGGAGTACTGTTGGAAGTCCTGTCTCCTAGATGAGATGTTAAACCAAGGCTCTGTCTGCTCCTTTGGATGGATGTAAGAGATCCCACAGCACTAACAAGCAAAAAAGTGGGATTAACGTGGGATTAGTGTAGACGGGTGTCGAGTGGTTCAGTAGACTGGAATATTGTGAGCAATTTTGGGCCCCATATCTAAGGAAGGATTTGCTGGCCTTGGAGAATATCTCGAGGTTGTTTACAAGAATGAAAGGCTTGATGTTTGAGAAGCATTTGATGTCTCTGGGCCTGTACTTGATGGAGTTTAGAAGGATGAGGGGGGTCACATTGAAACCTACCAGATACTGAAAGTCCTGGATAGAATAGAAGTGGAGTGGATGTTTCCATTAGCCAGACAGTCTAAGATCCGAGGGCACAGCCTCAGAATAAAGGGACGTCCCTTTAAAACTGAGATGAGGAGGAATTTCTTCAGCCAGGGGTTGGTAAATTTGTGTAATTCATTGCCACAGAGGGTTGTTGAGGCCAAGTAATTGGGTGTACATAAAGCAGAGATTGATAGGTTCTTGGTTGGTAAAGGGGTTAAGGGTTACAGGGAGAAGGTAGGAGAATGGGTTTAAAACCATGATTGAAAGGTGGAACAGACTCGATGGGCTGAATAGCCTAATTGTGCTCCTCTCTCTTATGGTCTTATGGCTGAAGGACATGTTTCTGCAGTTCCTCTCAGTGACTATTTCACAGAACAAAGGAGTTATCTCTGATAATCAAGCCTGTATTTGTACTGTAATCAACACCACCAGATAAATCCTTGAGGTTTGTGAATCTTTGGTATTCTTTTCCCCCAGAGAACTGTGGAAACTGAATCATTAAATGTATTCAACCATAGACGGTTTGTTGTATTATTGGCAAGTTGAGGGTTATAGGGAATATGCAGGAAAGTGAAAGTGGGGACAAGATCCGATCAGTCCTCATTTTGTGTTAATCAAAAATACTGCAGGTGCTGGAAAAGTGAAATGAAAGAAAACCACAGAAAATGCTTGAAAAGCTTGGCAGGTCAGACAACATCTGTGGAAAGAGAAATAGAGTTAATGTTTCAGATCCAAAACCCTTCATCAGAACTGGGAAACTGGGAAAACAAGTTAGTTTTCAGTTGCAGAGAAGATAAAGAAGGAATAAGTAGAATGAAGGGAATATCACTGATAGGGTGAGACCCAAATAGTTTAATGTTGTAGTTGGAAGCCCATTTTGTTTCTTTTTCTGTGTTGTGTTGCTAACAGCAGGGCTGTGGGACTATCGGACTATACTCGGAGGGAGAGAAACTGAGCCAAAATCACAGGTGGATGACTGGGAGAAATGGCCTTCTGATTCAGATGAAAAGAAAAAGTGAGTTACTTAAAATTAGAGAATTCAATGTCAAATCTGGAAGGCTGCTAGAAAATAATGAAAATAAAGATAGATGTTATTCCTCAAACTCACCTTGGGCCTCATTGTAACACTGTAGGAGGCCACAGAGAAAGAAAGAGAGTTTGATGGAGAATTAAAAATGGCAGAAAATGGGAAGCTCAAGGTCACACCAGCAGACTAATCTTTCAGAAGAAAAAGACAGACTATTCGGTCAATGTCACAGCACTGTGAGAAGTTGCTGCCCACAAATGATCTGCTGCATTCTCTCCAATGCAACAGTGATTTTAAGAGTACTCAGCTAACTGTAAAACACCACAGGAGATGCTGAGGTTGTGAACTGTGCTATATAAATGCAAGTCTTACTTTTGACGTTTGAAGAACTGTCCACTCTGGAAATATTGTTCTTGCTTTCACCATGAGCTGGAATTTGCAAATCGTAGGACTCATTGAGGTTTGTTGTAATTCCTGGAATTCCAATTGCAATATGTGTTTAGAAAGAGAGAGAATCTGACAATAAAAGCAATCTATTTCATCCTCTGAGTGTGTTCTGCTATCTAACAACATGGCTGAGCTTTTAACTACCATGCCATGCAGCGGACATCACATGAATGTGAAATGCAATCAAGTCCAGTTTATTTTCATGTGCACAAGTGTGGTGAAGTACAGGTACAATGAAAAACTTGTTTCCAATAACATCACAGCACGTAGGTACAGACCATCCCAAAATAACAAATCAAAACCTACTAAAAAGCCTGCAGTCAAAGTGTAGGTGCTGTACTTGGGAGTTTGATGTGAAACTGGCCTATCAGTGACCCAGGAAAGAGAATTACTTCACTTTAAATTTATTGTAAAATGTGTACACAGAATCCGAAGCATCTTTGGGGATGTGAAATGACAGCGTTATTCAAACTTGATCAACTAATGTTCAATTTCTATTAAATACAATCACCAGGAAGCAGCCGAAGATCGATGAAAGAATCGCCTAACTAACAATCCATATTGTACAGAGCACTTAAAACTAAGTTACAAGCTGTGTAAAAATTAATTTGCTAAGGATGTTGGAGACTCCCAGGGCAGCTCTGGAGAGCTTGGGAAGTGTGCGGAGAGTGGCTCCATCCACGTTGGGATGGGCAGTGTGAGTACTGATACCCTTCAGACCTCCCGCCTACGTAAAGCACTCTGCCCTCCTGGACCCTGTCTACATTTGGAGGACCTCATGTAGCACAGAGAAGCTTATCCATCCCAGTGCTGGTCTCTTACGAAGCCTGGGGTATTTTACCATGTACTGACATTCTGCATTATCTTGGAATAGAATATTCCCATTCATTGAATATTTATCTGTTTGACCCTCAGTCTCAGTTCCTGAGAAATATGATATAAAGCAGTCAGGTCCCCAGTGACATATTTAAAGGTTCATTTTCAAGTTTACTTCAAACCCAAATGTCACTTGCATAGTGCCCAATGGAACTTTCGTTCTCCGTATTAAACACTGATATAAAATATTGACATCAAATATAGTTACTTCACTTCTGAGTGAGATTGCTATGTAACTGTGAGCGATGTGGATTATTGTACAGGCTTAAGCTGTAAAGTAAATAAAAATGCAGTTTTTAGAGTGTGTGTGTGTGTGTACGGACGCAAATATGCATGTGTGTGTGTGTGTGTGTGCACTGCTCTCTGTGTGTGTCTGTGGCTGTGCAACCATGCACGTGTCTGCATGCATGTGTGTGTTTGTACAAAAGTATGCACACAAGTGTGTACACAAGTTTGTGTGTGCATACACTTGCACGTTCTCCCAACGACTGAATGCCTCACTCACAGAACTGGGACAACTTTGTTGACCTGGTGCATTGTTAACCCAGCATCTAGTACTCCCCATGCATAGCCAGCATCTTTTTTCCTCCTTCAGCCTTCGAACACTTGAGTTATACTTCTGTATTTGGAATGACCTTCCTTGAACTCACCTCGTCTCCAATTAGGTTAGTGTTCTGTCAAAGGTCGTCTCATTAATGAAACTTTATGTTACAGACACAGTGAAATACAAGTCAGCTGCTGATTTAAATAATGGATCTTGCTATGTTTGTTAGCAGGCCGAATTCTCAAGTGGCGTACATTATTTATTAGGACCTGGATAACCACCGATATCTCTGGTGAGAGGAACAGAGACTTGTGATGCTGTAATTCAACTTTCTTGAAGAGTAACTCCTGTCATATGAGCTTTGTATTACTGTGGTCTTGGTGTGTGAAGAGCTATAAGAGCAGGAGGATTCAGGAATTGATTACTAATCCATCACAGCACGCTTAAAGTGACAGAGGCCCTTTTAGTCCAATTATAGAAACTATTAGCTGACTTAAAAATCATCGGCATGACTGTGTTATTTTTTTGTTGTGATATGTTTTGTTTGTGGTTTAGTTTGGCTTTCAACTATTTTGCATGGTTCTGGACTAAACTGTTTCCAGTTAACAAGAATAAGTTGAGAGAGAGGGGGCAGGCAATGAAAGTGGTTTGTACACTGCACTCTTGCGCAGTGGTGTGAAAATTGGAAATTTTTGATTGATTGGTAAGTATTGGAAAGGATCCCGGGAACAGTTTCCCTGCACTCCTCCAACTCAGAGCCATGGGATTGCTTGCACACAGATGTAAGGCAGTGCTGCACTCCCTCAGCGCTCCATCCAAGAACCAACCTGAGTGCTTCACATCTCTGGAGGGGAGAGGTGGGAGGAGGGTCTGAACTATTGGAAGAGTGAGTCTGAAAATTCAGGAACCTAGAATAGAAATACTAAAAACAGTTTTTAGCAAAAAATGGAAGATTTTAGCAGCGTGTGGCAATGCATTTTTAAATAATCTGGGGGAACAGATGATGATCTGTACGCCTGTTGTATTACAAAATGTTTTTATTCTGTTCTCCAGACAGCTTGTGAGAGGTGCTAATTGAAAATAATGAGAAAGGGTGCTCAGTTGGATATAGGTCATTGAAGGATTTTTTGTAAAGATCTGTGCTTGGATAAGATCTTTACAAATATCTGTAGATTTTTGCAACCAGCAATTTGCAGCAGTTAATGGTCTCTGTTGTTGACCCAGTCCAAGACTTGGGCTCTATTCCACACTGAAACAGCAAATGTATTTGATAGAAAAAATTATGAACACCCAGCTCCCACACCCAGTCCTTCTCCCCTCTGTTAATTACCCAGGATTAATGTGCCATATTGTGAGTAACTTACAATGACTATTCTGGTTCAATCGGGACATTTGCAACTCCTATTTTGAAGCCTCAAGTCAGACTTTGTGTTAAGTCCACGCCACAGTTTGTCCGGTCTCAACGCTTTCCCTGTTCACAATGGGGATTCATTAAAGATGATTACAATCTCCATGTGTGAACGCTAATTGCATTATCACTATATAATTATATATTATGTAATGATGTTTATCTATATCCTAAAATAAATGTCATTACATCAGTGTTTATCAAGCACGCTGCATGGGGAAATACTGATTGGAATCTGGCATTATCTACACTATCACGGTATTGAACTGAATGCAAGTCCGTAAGTATGGCTGATATTTATAGAGGGCTTTTTGCATCCTTCAGTGGAATATGGTCATCATGGTGACCTGGCAAATGTGACAGCCAATCTTCGCATAGCAAGATCCCCCAAGCAGTAATACAATATTTTTGGTGAGGGTGATTTAGGGATAGACATTGGCCAGGACACTGGGGATACCTGAGTTGATCTTGATTGCAGTAGTGTTGTAGGATTTTTTGCATCCAGCTGGGAAAGTAGATGAGACAGTGGTTTAAGTACACATCTAAAATGTGTCCTCTGTTGAGTTTTCAAGTGTGACATGCAGGTTCACTGATGCCTTTATCTTCTCTAATTTGATGTACGGTATTCATTGTGTGTGAGCAAAGCTGTTCCCCACCCATGGTCTCCTTTCCTGCCCAGCTGAGCTTTTGACAGAACTGGACCTTAGTACAGACCATAAGATATAGGAGCAGAATTAGACCAGTCAGCCCATTGAGTCTGCTGAATGAGATCCCTTCCCTCATCCTTCTGAACTCCTTGGCCCAGAGCCATCAAACATTCCTCATAGGTTAAGCCTTTCATTCCCGGGATCATTCATGTGAACCTCCTCTGGACCCTCTGCAGGGTCAGCACATCTTCCCTTGGATATGGGGCCCAAAATTGTTCACAATATTCCAAATGCGGTCTGACCAATGCCTTATAAAGCCTCAGACATGGACCAAAGAGCTAGATTCCAGCGGTGAAATGATGTTAACACAACATTTGAGTGAACGTGGCATCAAAGAGCCCTGGCAAAACTGAATTTAATGAACTTCAAGAGGAAAAGCCCTTCAATGTTTGGAAGTCATGCCTCGCTCGAAGGAAGATGGTTGTGGTTCTTGGAGGTTAGTCATCCCCGTTCCTGGATCTCACTGCAGGAGTTCCCCAGGGCAGTGTCCTGGGCCCAATCATCTTCAGCTGCATCAACAATAACTTTCCTTCAGTTGCAGTGGGTGATGTTTGCTGATGACTGCACAATGTTCAATTCCATGGGTAACTCCACAACAAATGAATCAGTACATGCCTGCATGCAGCAAGACCTAGACAAAGCTCAGGCAGAGGTCAATAGGGAACATTTGCACCATAAAAGCGACAGGCAATATCACCACCTCCAGAAAGGGAGAGTCTAATCAGCCATCTTTAACATTCAATGGCTCAACCATCACAAAGTCCCCCTCCATCAACACCCTAGGGCTCACTGGAAACTCATCTAGATCAGTTATATATATGTTATGATTATAGAGGATAGATGTCTTGTGGCAAGTGATTCACTTTCTGACACACGTCTTGGAAAAACAAAAAAGAAAATCCATTTTCTCACACCTGTAAGTCAAGCTCTTATGCGGAAGTTACTTACGCTGAGATCCAATCACGCGCAACGTGCCTATGTCAAGCCCATTGGTAAACCAGAACTAATGAGTATGGGAAATGACTGTCCAGGAGAGAGCAGATAAGGTAGACAATCATGCAAACTGACGCACAGGAAGAGGTCAGCAGATATGTCTGTCGAGCTTTCCCAATACACTGGAAAATCATATTTTGTCAAGCTTTACCCTACTAAATGGTATGTCAGAATTATCAGTAAGATGTTGCCCATTACCCTTTTACCCACCACTCTCTTTTCAGCTTAATTGATTCCAGCAAGTTTTGTTCTCTAACTTAAAAAGGCACTCTTCTCACTTTTCCAGCTCTGAGGAGTCCTTGACCTGAAACACAACTCTGTTTCTCTCCCCATGGATGCTGCCTGATTTACTGAGTGCTTCCAGTATTCTCTGTTTATTTCCAGTGTCTTCCGATTTGTTCTTTGTCCAAGTGGATCATACTTCTCTCATGATGCATTGGCGATGATGCCAAAACATTCTGTAACAAGATCATAAAATGTCCCCCTTGAAGAAAGCTGTGGTGTTGCAACATCTAATCTATCCACAATGTGGGTTGAGCAATGTTAGAGTTATACATGACGGAAACAGGCCCTTCAGCCCAACTTGTCCATGCCGACCAAGTTGTCTTCTTGAGGTAGTCCCATTTCCTTGCATTTGGCCCATATCCTCCTCAACCTTCCCTATCCATGTACCTGTCTCAATGTCTTTTAAATGTAATTGTACCCACATTCTAGATCATTGCCACTGCTGCATATGTAGGCACGGTAGTGTAGCAGTTCAATTCTGGCCATCGTCTGTAAGGAGTTTGTATGTTCTCCCTCTGTCTGCGTGGGTTTCCTCCGGGTGCTCCGGTTTCCTCCCACATTCCAAAAATGTACAGGTTAGGAAGTTGTGGGCATGTTGTGTTGGTGCCGGAAGTGTGGCGACACTTGCAGGCTGCCCCCAGAACACCCTACGCAAAAGATCTATTTCACTGTATGTACATGTGACTAATAAAGATATCTTATGTTGTCCATATCTCATCTCATCTCATCTAGCAATTCCTTGGAGGCTCGTTCCATATACTCACCACCCTCTATGTGGAAAAAGTTGTCCCTCAGATCCCCTTTAAGTCTTTCCCCTCCCACCTTAAACCAATGCCCTCCAGCATCTTCTTGTATCTTTGTATTGTGCAGAGGGACAGCTCAACCCCAACTCTTCAAGAGCAGTTAGGGATGGGCAATAAATCTTGGCCATGCCTCTGGTAGTCAGTTTGCCATCCTTCAAGCATAAAAGAAATACTAAAAGCATGGTCCAAATGTGTTCTTTAAATCATAAATATTCTTTTCAAATCAAATGCACAGGAAGGCATGAAGTAAAAAAAAACAAAGCTCTAAAGTTGCCCTGTCAGTATTATTGTTCATTATCCTGTCTCTGTAAAAAGCACACAGCAAAACATCGCAATTGGACTTGGATGAACAAACTACTTCTCTCAGTACTGATCTGTTTAACTAAAACCTTAGAATCTCCATAAGTTTATCCAGAGCCAAGAGTGAAGATGGATGTGAAACTTCTCGTTTTATTTTCATTCTGGTTGATAGTGGAATAGAAACATTTTATTTAAGGAATCTGAGACAAGTCACTGTGGATATTTGGGAAATTCACGGTCTGGTTACATCACGGAAGGAGACCATTGAGCATGTCAAGCCCATACTAACTCTCTGTAAGAGCAATCCAGCTAGTGTATAAAATCACGAGGGGCATAGATAGGGCACTTGACCTACCAAACTGTAACAGCTCCTATTTCTCAGCATTAAATTTCAATTGCTCCCTCTCCAAACAGCCTGCCACCAACTTTTGAGACACCTGCAATCTGAAGATCGCGCCCTTTACTCCCAAGTCCAGATTAATAGTATATCTTAAGGAAAGAGTGGTCGTAATAGATAGGAAAGGTTTAGAAAGATATGGGTCAAACGCGAGCAAATGGGGCTAGCTTAGATAGGCATCTTGACCGGCATGGATGAGTTGGGCCGAAGGGCCTGTTTCCATGCTGTATTGCTCTGGTACCAATTCTTGGAGAACTCCACTATATAACTCCCTCTAGTCCAACATTGATTTATCACTTGGTAAGTGCTAAGTTTGACTGCCATGAACAAAAGCTGAACTATTTTTATTTGAAAAGATCCCGACCTGTCATTTGTTGAAAGTTAAACCTGACTTATTGATCACACACTTGGCCAAATTTCATTGATCTACTTCCAAACCATTCATTCCAGCAGGCATTTGAGAGGCCGCTTACGTACTCACTGTAACATTGCTCTTGGTGGCAAAGCTCTTAGTGCCTCAATAGTGTGTAATGTAGCTGGTGGAGTGGTGAAATTGCAAGCATTATGCATTAGTTGGCAGCAAGGAGTCTGTATTTGAGGATCGGTGCTGCTCACAAGCCCCCAAGTCAATGACCTCATCCCCATTTGTAATTGAAACCACAGCTTTCTGAGTCAAGAATAGAAATTGGAAATACTTTCCACCATCATTCAGAACTCAATGTAGAATTGGCAATAGAAATGTTACAGTCCTGATGCCTAATGTATTTTCTCGGACTTCGGATTTGAAGGATAGAAACTCGTCCTCCAAAGTAGGTGCTAAATGGAGAAGTTAGGAGCAAATATGTTTTGAACACTTCTCAAATTAAATCCCTTTAACTTCAGTGCATACAACAGAGGATGAATCTTTACCCTACACCTGACCTTGAGATACTTAGAGATGATTGGCCATTAGTAACATCAGAACCTAAGTGTACATTGAGGAACACTATTCAAAGGCCCCTTGCATTCTGATGGTATTGTCATCTTGCTCAGATATTAAAGCAAAGGGCCTGGCTATTTGCTTAGAATGGATTTTGTGGCACGATTTAAATGAATGACAATCAAAGAAGTGCAGATGCAGAAATAAAAAAAGTAAATGCTGGAAACTCTCAGCGAGTCAGGCAACACGTGTAGGAAGAGAACCAGAGTTACTGTTTCAGGTCGAAGACCCTTCATCAGAACTGAGAAAGGGAAAACAAGTAAATAAATGGCAGAAGGTAAATACCACAGCCAACATCTCTTTATCCATCATCTGTGAAAGGGATATTATTTGGTAATTTATTAATTTGCAGGTTCATGCAATGTTACTGTACATTAATCAATTGCTATGTTGCAGAAGTTCAGAAGTAATTCATTGGATGTAGTGTATTTGAGGATGCTTTGAAAGATGTATGAATGGAAGTTCTTAATGTATTCTTGTTTAAAAGAGGTCATTTTTTGGGGGGGGGGCGAGTGGCTGGGAAGGCTTTTAACATCCACGCTCCAACAGATTTATTCTGTTATTATTTATTGATGTACTGTTCTTACTGAATTCCATAAGCACATTCCTGCATGCCGTGCTCCTTGTGAAATCATGATCAAGCATATCAACTCTAACTTGTTCTTTCCTGGGACTTAACAGTGTTGTCGCTCAGTAGTTAAGGACCACCCTTGCATCCAGAGGTCTGGATCACTGATTTGGTGGTGTGTTCAAATCCCAGCATGATAATGAGGGCATTTAGTTTCCAGCAATTAATTAAATCTAGGAGGGGTCTCTGTGAGAAAGTTGGCATTGGTAATGGTGACCATGAAACTATAAGATAAGATATCTTTATTAGTCACATGTACATCGAAACAACACAGTGAAATGCATCTTTTGCGAAGGGTGTTCTGGGGGCAGCCTGCAAGTGTCGCCACGCTTCTGGCGCCAACATAGCATGCCCACAACTTCTAACCCGTACGTCTTTGGAATGTGGGAGGAAACTGGAGCACCCGGAGGAAACCCATGCAGACACGGGGAGAATGTACAAACACCTTACAGACGATGGCCGGAATTGAACCCGGGTTACTGGCGCTGTAATAGTGTTACACTAACCACTACACTACTGTGCCTGCCCTATCAGAAACTATCATTTAAAACCCATCAGCATTAGAGAAGGAAGTGTGCTTGCTGTGTCTCCAAACTCTGAACAGCGTCAGGGAGCAGTTAGCTCAGAGGCAATTGGGGATGGACAATAAGTGCTAGCATTGTCAGTGATGTCCACAACTTATGAATAAAATATTTTTTTTATTATTTGAAGGAATCCTGACTTGATATCATGGAGTTGATACATCACAGAAACAGGTCCTTTGGTTCACTGAGTCAATGCTGACCATCAAGCATCATCTGAACTAATTCCATTTTTATTCTCCACAAATTCTGACAACTTTAAACAAATGGCTTCGGTCAGTTGTTGAAAGTTAAATCTGATTTTTTTTCGTTGTATTAATTGGATGCTTGGCCAAATTTCATTGACCCACTTAAGAACCATTCATCTAACAGACATTTGTTGGAAAATATTAGCTCTACAAGTCATCATCTGAACAATCTATAGGGATTTGCTAGCTAACGTAGTGATGATGTAGTTACTTAATACAACACAATCGGAGGCCATTCAACCATTGGGTCTTTCCCCCTTTATAGCCCTGCAACTTGTTAGAGTGAGGGAGTCATAGAGTAATATGGCATGGAAACAGGCCCTTCAACCCAACTGCTCCATGCCAACCACAGGATCCTCCCTATTTTCTCTCACCTGGCCTTCAACTTTGATCCTTTCATCACTAAGGGGTAATTTCTAGCAGTTAATTAACCTACCATATGTTTCTGGGATGTGGGAGGAAACCAGAGCACCCACGAGAAATGTTCAAACTCCAGAGAGACAATACCCGAGGTCAGAATCAAATCGGGGTCCGTGGAGCTGTGAAGCAGCAGCATTTACCACTGAATCACCATGATTATGTTATTGGATAAATAATCCAAGATGTGAGTTCAAATCCCACCCTGGATAGAATTTATCTACAACCAATTTTAAAAATTCAGTGATCGGGGACATAGAAATGCTGGATTTGTTTTTATAAACCTGGCTCACTGAGAAAGGCGTGTGCCTTCCTCACTAGGTATCACTTGTTTGCCTCTCTATACCTGAAACAACATTGTTGGCATCAAACTGCTCCCCGACATGGAAAATAAGCCACTCAGTTGCACCAACTGCAGTGAGTAAAACAGGTGTCATGGTACAGAGACAAGAGGCCATTCATCCCTTCAACTCTCTGCCAGCCCCTGCAAATCAATGTTATCCATTCCATTCCCCCACTTTATCTCCTTAGCCCTGCAAGTTCCTTTCCTTCAAGTGTCGAGCCAATGTCTGTTTAAACTCATTGATTGTCTCTCTTCCACCACCTCACAGGCAGGGCCTTCCAGTTATGAGTGTCTCAAGAAGGCACAAGTATGGTGCAGTGCTTGTTAGTCCAGGCCTCTGGGATAACAATCAAGAGATCTTAGTTCAAATCCCACCATGGCTGTTGTGGAACTTAAGTTTGGTTAACAGAGTCCCACAGCATGGAAAAAGGCCATTCGGCCCAACTGGTTCATGCTATTAAGGTTCCCATCCAAGCTAGTCCCATTTGCCACATTTGGCTCATGCCCCTCTAAACCTTTCCCATCCATGTACCTGTCCAAATGTCCTTTAAAGGTTGTTATTGTTCCAGCCTCAACCACTTCCTCTGGCAGCTCGTTCCATATACAGACCACCCTTTGTGTGAAAAAGCTGCTCCTCAGGTTCCTACTAAATCTCTCCCCTCTCACTTTAAACCTATGTCCTCTAGTTCTTGATTCCCCAACCCTGGGAAACTCACAGTGCACATTCACCTTTTCTATGCCCCTCATGACTTTATACACCTCTATTAGTTCACCCCTCATTCTTCTACACTGCAATGAATAAAGTCCTACCCTGCTCAACCTCTCTCCATAACTCAGTCCTCAACTCCCTCACAGTCTCGCAGCCTCACTAATACAGCCTCACTATAATCTGGAATATAATGAAAGAAACTCAGCTAACCTTGGTGAAGATGGACCTCAAAGCTACCAAATTATTTTTAAACCCACTTAGGTCATTAATGTCCTACAGAGGAGGAATCTGCTTTCCTTGCCCAGTCTGGCCGAGAGAGAGCCTCTAACGTGTTTGACTCTGAACTGGTACAGCAAGCCTCTCTGTTCTGGTACAATTGGGGATAAGTAATGGCAATGAGGAAGCACTTCTACTTTCTTAGAAGTTTAAGGGGATTCAGCATGTAATCAAATACTGACAAACTTATGCAGATGTACAGTGGAAAGCATTCTGACTGGTTACATCATGGCCTGGTATGGAAACTCCAATGCACAGGAACACAAGAGGTTACAGCGAGTGGTGGACTGAGCCAGTTCCATCACGGGTACAGCTCTCCCTACCTTCGAGGACACCGACAAGGGACGATGTCTCAGGAAGGCCCCCACCATCTGGGCCATGCCCTCTTCTCGATGCTGCCATCAGGCAGGAGATACAGTAGCCTGAAGACCCACACCTCACGTTTCAACAACTGCTTCTTCCCCACTGCCATCAGGTTCTTGGACCAACCTGAAAACCAGCACTACCTTCGATTATATCTCTTGCTCTCTCTCACTCTCTTTCTTGCACTAATGTCGGTATGCTTATTTTGTTTATGTTGCTCTGGTGTAGGTTATGTATAATTTATGTTAATTTAAGTTTGTTAACTTAGGTTTGTCTTCATCTTGTATTGTACTGTGCTGCTGCTGTAAACAGCAAATTTTCATGGCATTTATGCCCTAGGTATAGAACATAGAACAGTACAGCACAGTACAGGCCCTTTGGCCCACAATGTTGTGCTGACATTTTATCCTGCTCTAATACCTATCTAACCCTTCCCTCCCACATAGCTCCCCATTTCTCTATCATTTATGTGTCTATCTAAGAGTCTCTTAAATGTCCCTAATGTATCTGCCCCCACAGCCTCTGCAGGCAGTGCGTTCCATGTATGCCTATGACAAGAATGAACTTGAACATAGATGCTGTCCTTGCTAATGATGCATCCACATCCTGAGAAATAATAAAACCTGAACAGCTTGTTTAAATGCATCTGCTACAACACAATGGGCCACACTCCCACCTCTGACTCAGATGGTTGAATCAGTCTCCTTCTCCTTGTGTCTCTTGAGCACAGAAGTTGAGGCTGACACTTTGCTGAGGGAGTGCTGCACTGTCAGGGAATTCATCTTTGAGATCAAACAGGGAATCAGAATCTACTTTGTTCTCTCTTCCGAATATAAAGGATCCAACAACACTGTTTTGAAGTGAGCAGGGCAAGTCTCTCAGGTGTCCGGACAATATTTACCCCTCATTTAACGTCACTTAAAAACAAAATCAATATCTGGTCATTATTGTATTGCTCTTTCTGGGAGTTTGCCATTCACAGTCTGCATATTATTTCCTGCATTAAATCAGTGAACTGCACTTCAGAAAATACTTCTGGTTGTAAAGTTTTCTTGTTCATTGAAGTATTTTTAGATTTAACCACCTTCGACTCTCTCCCTGCATTGGGTGAGGTAAGGGTTAGTCACAGTAACTATGGCTAGGGCTATGGATCTTTTTAACAGGTGTTTAGGTTGAAAAACTACCTCTGCTCAGCTCCTAACTAGAGATTAATATATTGATCACTGATATAAATAGATAATGAATTGCAGGGTCTAATTTAGAGAACGTTTTGCAGAGTTTAATAATTCAACATTAGAACTGTTTAAAAATGTTGATTAAGTCACGTTAGTAGGTAAGTTTAGTTTCTGGCAAAGATTGTTCCCTCCTTATCAAAATGCAGATTCTCACTTGTTCTTTTTTAAAACTTTGACCCTTGAGTTCATTCTCAGTTCTCACCAAGATGAGATCTTCCCCATAGCCTCGAAATTCAACTGAGTAAAGAGGCGACACAGGGAATCAGGGTGGTGAAGAAGGCATCTGGCACACAGGCCTTCATCATTCAGGGCACTGAGTATAGGAATTGGGATGTTATTTTGCAGTTGTACAAGACATTGGTGAGACCACACATTAGAGTACTGTGTACAGTTTTGGGTCACCCTGTTATAGGAAAGACATCATTAAAATGGAAAGAGTGCAAAGAAGATTTGCAAGAATGTTGCCAGGACTCGAGGGCCTGAGTTATAGGGAGAGGTTGGGCAGGCTAGGACTTTTATTCCTTGGAACGTAGGAGATTGAGGGGTGACCTTAGAGAGGTGTATAAAGTCATGAGGGTTTAATAGATAGGGTGAATGCACAGTCTTTCTCCCAGCATTGGGTAATCAAATGCTAGAGAGCAGAGGTTTAAGGTGAGAGGGGAAAGATTTAAAAGGGATCCGATGAGCAACTTCATGCAGGGGGTGGTCCGTATACAGAATGAGCTGCTGGAGAAAGTAGTTGAGGCAGGGACAGCAAAAGATTTGGACAGGTACATGGATAGGTAAGGTTTAGACGGACATGGGACTTCTCAGCCTCAGGGAGAACGTATCAACTCCACACAGCCAGCACCCAAGGCCAGGATCGAATCCGGGTCTCTGGCGTTGTGAGGCAGCGGCTCAACCAGCTGTGCTAATGTGCTGCCCAAATCAACACCTGGGAAATTTTCTAATCCAGGCAGCTTTTGGACCACACACTCCTGGCCCCAGCTGGTCCATATGGAGTACACCCTTGCCCATAATTGGGTGCATGGCTGCAAGTTAGTAGCCTGAAAAGCCCTGAGCCTATTTGCCCTAATATAGATCTGAGGCAAGTGCCCACACAGAGGTTTGACCCAGAGTTTGCTCCATAGAATCAGATTTATTATCACTGACTTCGATGATGTGAAATTTGTTGTTTTGCGGCAGCAGTGCAGTGCAAAGACATAAAATTACTGTAAGTTATAAAGTAAATAAATAGTGCAATAAAAAGGAATGAAGAGATAGTGTTCATGGACTATTCAGAAATATGATGGTGGAGGGAAAGGAATTGTTTCTGAATTGTCGAGTGTGGGTCTTCAGGCTCCTGTACCTCCTCCCTCAAGGTTGTAATGAGAAAAGGGTATGTCCTGGATGGTGAGGTTCCCTAGTCTGTAAAGGCCTGGAATTTTTTTGTAAATTTCCTGTGACTTCAGTCTAAACCTGCAGAGTTCACAGATGAAATAATGTAAACCAATACTCTTGGGTATTTATGCAGTCATTTTGAAAGACAATTGTGAGCAAATTAACCTTTAGTTGTGCTTAGACTTTAGGGTACATACACAAAGTGGGTGTCTATGTCCTGTACTGAATCTTTCAGTAGAAAGCTTGCTAACAATTTGTCAAAAATAAGGAATGGAGATTTTAACTAGAAATTGAAATAAAATTCCTTCAGAAATGAAAGTTAAAATACAAAAAACATTTGCCTTTGAGGTAACTTCAAATTATTGCCAGTCCGAAAATGTAAGCGCGAGGAATGTCAGATTTAAGATTCTGTTTGGCAGGTTTGACAGGACCTATAAAACAAAAGCCTTGTGTTGTTCACTTCAAGGTATTTAAACTCTGCCCTCCCCAGGCAGATGCTAAATCACATGAGCTTGCTCCCGGTAGCTTAGGCAGGCTAAGTGTTGTTCTCTCTGTGAAGAATGGAGGTGTGTGAGAAAATATTGCTCATGCTTCAGGAAGCTGTTACTGGATTCGACAGCCGTGGGTAAAATGTGGCTGTGTGTGCCGTGACTCACGCCCGCCCCTTGGGCAAAGTTAATGCTCGAAGGGTGGAGGTTTGTAAATTAGTAGATGAAAGTGCAGAGAAGTACCTTGGCTTGGATTGCTCTTTCTGAGACCCTTCATCGGCATGGGTTGAAGGACTTGATCTCTGCCTTATCCCTCTGCAACGCCAGCCTGAAGAGAGGGCATGAAACTCAGTAGAAGTGGCAGATGCTTCCACCTTAGTTAATTCTTGCGAGGTCCCCTTTTTACAACAATTTTGGAGCATCGAAGGCTGAGAAGTCTATGAAATTATGGAAGGCACAGATAGTCAGTCTTTCTCTCCAGGTAGAATTGTCAAATACTGGAGGACCTAGGTTTAAGCTGAGAGGGGGAAAACTTAAAGGTGATATGCGAGGCAAGTTTCTTTTTCACACTGAGAGTGGTATTGGTTATTGATAGGTGCTTGGAATGTGCTGCCATAGATGGTGGTAAAAGGAGTTATGATAGCAATGTTTAAGAGGCATTTAGACAGACACGAACAGGCAGGGAATAGAGGGATATAGATCACATGCAGGCAGACGGGGTTAGTTTGATTTGGCATCATGTTCAGCGCAGACCTGGTGGGCTGAAGGCCTATTCCTGTGCTGCATTCGATGTACTTGATGGACTGTAAAGCACATTGAAAGAGATGTGAATGGTGCCTTTTAAACCGGAGAGAAACACAATGATGCTGGAGGAACTCAGCAGACCAGGCAGCATCCGTGGAGAAAAGCAGGCGGTCAACATTTCGGGTCAGGACCCTTCTTCAGGACTGAAGATAGGAAAAGAGGAAGCCCAATATATAGGAGGGAAAAGCAGAGCAGTGATAGGTGGACAAAAGAGGGGAAGCGGGCTGGGCACAGGGTGGTGATAGGTAGATGCGGATAAGAAATAATGATAGGCAGGTGCGGGGGAGGAGGGGAGAGCAGATCCCCCGGGGGGTGGGTCAAAGGGAAGGAGAGAAAAAAAGGGGGGTAGAAAAAAAGAGATAGAGGCTGGGAAAGGGAAGAAAAGACATGGTGTTGGGGGGGGGGGGTTGTGGGGGTTACTTAAAGTGGGCGAATTCAATGTTAATGCCAACTCTTTCTTTGTCTCTCCTATTGTTCTCTCTCCCATTTGTACTCTTCCCCTCCACCTCTCTCATCTTGTCCTGTCTGCCTCTCCATTCCTCTCCCTCTCTTGTTTTCACCCTCTCCCCCTCTCTGATTTTCTCTCCACATCCCATCCTTTCCTCTCTTTAGTTCTTTCCCTTTTCTTTCCCTCCCTCCCCCTCTCCCCCTCTATCCCCTTTCCCTCTCTCTCCCTCTCATATCCCACTCTCCCTCTCCCTTTCTCTCTCTCTCTCTCTCTCTCTCTCTCTCTCTCTCTCTCTACCTTCTTTTCTCTTTTGCCTTTCCGTTCTCTTTCTTTATGCTGCCTCCGTCTCTTCCTCAGGAACGTGAAGGCAATTGTATCACATAACAACCTAAGAAGCAGTCCCTCACATTTCATTAATCTGCGGAAGGAGAAACATTTGTTTGTGTTTGATCCTCTCTCCCTCTCTCTCTCCATAACCAAGACTAATAACCATAATACATAATTTAGTAGCATTCAGAACATTATAAAAATTAATTTGCTATTAAGTTTGAGGCTGCTCAGTGACCGGGAACTTCAAATGTATTCTTTCAAATAGATTTGTTGCTGTATTGTAGAGAGAAAATAAACCTATTCATGCATTTAAGATATGCAAGCTTAAGCTGTTTGCAGCAGATGATTCCAAGGCAGTATAATTCATGGTTTCTGGTATTTTTAGTTCAGTTACTGAATGGAGGGTCTTTATATTACAACTAACAGCTGTTTCCTTTTAAGAGTCATAGAGTTATACAACATGGAAACAGGCCTTTTGGCCCATCTCGTCCATACCAACCTAGCTGCCTAATTGAGCTCGTCTCATTTGCCTGTGTTCTGCCCATATCCCTCTAAATATTTTCTCTCTGTGTCTTTTAAATATCATAATTGTACCCACATCTGCCACTTCCTCTGGCAGCTTGTTCCATATACTCACTGCCCTGTGTGTGAAAAAAGTTGCCCTCAGGTCCCTTTTACATCTTTCCCCTCTCACTTTAAACCTGTGCCCTCTAGTTTTAGACTCACCTACCCTGGGGAAAAAACTGTGACTATTCACCTTATCTATACCCCTTATGATTTTAAAAACCTCTGTAATGTCACCCCTCAGCCTCCTACACTCCAGGGAAAACAGTCCCAGCCTATCCAGCCTCTCCCTGTAACCCAAGCCCTCCAGTCCCAGTAACATTCGCGTAAATCTTTTTTGTGCCCTCTCCAGTTCAGTGACATCCTTCTTGTAGCAGGCTGAACAGAATTGTGTGCAGTACTCTGAACGTGGCCTCACCAACATCTTGTACAGCTGTAACATGACGTCCCGGCTCCTGTACTCAGTATTCTGACTGATGAAGGCAAGAGTGCCAAATGGAGCCTTCACCATCTACCTGTGCGGCCACTTCCAAGGAATAATATACCTGTATCCCTTGGTCTCTCTGTTCCGTAACACTCCCAGGGGCCCTACCATTTACTGTGCAAGTCATGCCCTGGTTTGTCTTACCAAAATGCAACACCTCACATTAATCTGAATTAAACTGCATCTGCCATTCCTCGGCCCACTGGCCCAGTTGATCAAGATCCCGTTGTAATCTCAGAGAACTTTCTTCACTGTCCACTATACCACCAATTATAGTGTCTTTCTTTTTATGGCACCTTTAAAACAGCAAATGCACCAAGTTGCTGTGAAGAAGCAGCAAGACATTTTCGTAATTTTTATATTTCCTTACAATATGGGAGGTTATTCGGCCCATTGGGTCTATGTCAGCTCTTGGAGCAGTCCCTTCCCCCCCAACTTATTTCCCATTACAGGCGGTCCCCAGATTACAACAAGGTTCCGTCTCTGAGAACTGTTCGTAAGTCAGAAGTGAACAACAACGGTGTGTGGGAGAGGGTCACAGGAACAGTGGTGATGGGGGGGAGTGAGCAGGCGCGGGAAGAGCGGCCGCCAGCCGGCCTCACTGACTTGGTGAGTCTGCTCAGTGCTCCCGGCTCTGCTCGGTTCCACCTAACCCTCGATTGTTGTGGCTCAGGGGCTGGGAGTGGAGGAGCTGTGGAGAGAATGCACTGGGATATACCCCATTCCCACCCGGCAGAAGATACCTACAGCAGCCGGCAAATCCATCCCCATCCATGCTGCCAGTCTCCCCAATACTAGCTTGTACGTATGGAGTGTCCATAGGTCAGGTGCTTATAACCTGGGGAGGACCTGTAAATCACATGTCCATCAACTCCTCCCCATTCCCTTTTACTAAGGGTCATTTGGATAATGCAATTAACCTTACCAACCAGCATGTCTGTGGGACAGAGGTTGGAATTGAACCTGTGTCGCTGGAGCTGTTGAGGCAGCAACTCTCCTAGCTGCACCACTGTGCCACCCAGAACATTGATGCAGACCCTTGTGAGATATTAGATACAAGGTGCTGAGCGATCTTGACAGGGTGGATGTGGAGAGGATGTTTCCTCTTGTGGATGAATCCAAAACTAGGGATCACCGTATAAATATAAGGAGTCACCCATTTAAGGCAGAGATGGTGTTCTATTGAGGGTCATCGGGGACATGCTGAATTTCCTTAGCCTTCTGATGAAGTAGAGGTGCTGGCGTGACTTCTTGGCCGTGGCTTCTACATGGTTGGACCAAGACAAACTATTGGTGATACTTACACCGAGGAACTTGAAGCTCTTAGTGAGAATGTGTTTTTTTTCGTGGTAGGGTTTTAGGAGGTGGAGAGATGGTACAAAAGTAGAGAGGAGTTAATAATAACAGCTAATGTGACAACAAGGGCAGCTGAGTGGTTCACTGAGTGAATTGTTCACTCTGCACAGGACAGAGAGGGCATAAGGGGTATAGGAGGGAAAGTAGATGTGAGCTTGGCACTAGGTCTTGAGATTGCTGATGTCCAGTTACAACATATACCCAAAACTCTCTCTCTTACCTCAAGATTTGACCAATGTACTCTCGACTGGCCTTCCTCCTTCCACTCTCTGTAAGCCTGAGGTCATCCAATAGTCTCTTCCCACATCCTAACCAGCAACGTCCCATTCATCCTATGCTTTGTGATCTACACCAGCCCCTGGTTGGAAAACCCCCCGTTTCATCACTCCTCAATTTCTCTGGAACCTTCTTTAGCCCCACAATGTTCCCTGGTCCCTTCACGGTCTCAGGGTTCCTGAATCGTCCAGGATCCCCGCATTGTACTTCTGATCTTTTGATCACCCCGAATCTAATTGTCCCGTCATTAGCGACATCCCTTTAACTTTCAACATTTCAAACTCCAGAGTACCTCCCCAACCTTCTCTACCTCTCTGTCCCCATTTAACGCACATTAAAATACGTAGGATGTCAGAATCTGGAGCAACAACCAATCTGCTGGAGGAACTCAGTCAAGGAACTCAGGAGGAAGGAATTGTCAACGTTTTGGGTCTAAACCCTGCAAGATGACCTCCTCACATTGATGCAGGCTGTCGACAATGTCAACAATTCCTTTTCCCCCTTCAGATGCTGCTCTACCTGCTGAGTTCTTCCAGCAGATTGTTTGTTACTCCTTAAAATACCTCTCTAACCAGTCTCCTTGTCACATACCCTGATATTACCTAAATGGTGTGGCATCGGATTTTGTTTAATAACACTCCTGTGAAGCCTCTTGGGAGTTTTTTCTATGCCAGAGACACTGTATAAATATGAATAATTGTTATTTTATTATATTGATTGGAATGCTGAAATCTTATCTTCTCAGCTGATGTTTGCAGGATTATTTTTTCAGCCAATTAATCTACCAGACTGGGTGAGTTTGGGATGTGGCCGGTGGTCAGAGCACCCAGGGAGACACACACACACAGTCACAGGGAGGACGTGGAAACACGACATAGACAGCACCGGAGTTCAGGATTGAACCTGGGTCATGGGAGCTGTGAGGCAGCAGCTCTGACAGCTGAGCCGCCCTTGCATAACACTACTATTTTCTATTTGCTGTTGCGTTGGCCATTAAACTTGTGGCATCCCCATGTGATGAAATTGAATGTGCAATATATCCAAGTAGTCTTCTCTCTCCCTCTCACTCTCTCTCTCTGTCTCTTCCTCCCCCTTCCTCCCTCCCCACTCTCTTCCTCCCCCTCTCTCCCCTCCCCTCCACTCCCTCTCCCCCTCCCCTCTCTCCCCCTCCCCTCTCTCCCCCTCCCCTTCTCTCCCCTCCCCTTCTCTCCCCCTCCCCTCCCCTTCCCCCCTCTCTCTCACCCCACTCCTCTTCCCCCCTCCTCTCTCTCTCCCCCCTCTCTCTCAGATATTACTGCATGTGAAGTTCTGGGTCCAAGTGCCTCTCCTGTGGAGCAACGTCTTCCGACTGAGAGATTAAATTAAGCCTTTCTGTCTCTGTGCAGGTAGATATTAAAAAATCCAGGGCATATTTCAGGGTGAACAGGGAATTTTCTCTCTCTTTCCTGGCTTATCAGCCAATAAAATAGGTTAGTTGGTCATTTATCTCATTGCTATATGCTGGACCTCATTGTGCACAAAATGGCTGGCGCCTTGCCCAGTTTCTGACAGTGCCTAAATTTCAGAGTAATTAATTCTACATGAAGCCCCTTTGGACATTTCTGAAATGCATTACATATGGGTCGGTTCCATGAACCCTTTCCTGCTAGCTTATGTGAGCTGGTTTAACTCTAGCAGTACTTCTTGGACAGATTTGGAGTTTTGTTTGGTGCCAGTATTGGTAATTGGTTTATTCTTGTCACATGTACTGAGATACAGTGAAACGCTTGTTTGCATGCCATGCAGACAGATCTTTCCATACATAAGTACATTGATGTAGTAAAAAAGGAAAAAGAATGCAGAATATAGTGTTACAGTTGTAGAGAGAGTGCAAGACAGGTAGACAAATCAAGTGCAAAGGTCATGATGAGGTAGATTGAGAGGTCAACTATTCATCTTTATCGTATAAGAGGTCCGTTCGAGAGTCCTATAACAGCGGATAGAAGCTGCCCTTGAGTCTGGTGGTATGTACTCTCAGGCTTTTGCATCTTCTGCCCAATGGAAGGGAGGAGAAGAGAGAATGACCTCGGTGGGAGGGGTCCTTGATTATGTTAGCTGCTTTCCTGAGGTGGTGGGAAGTGTAGACAGAGTCCAAAGAGGGGAGGCTGGTTTTTGTGATGGACTGGGCTGCGTTCACAACTCTCTGCAACTTCTTGCAGTCTTGGGCAGAGCAGTTGCCGTACCAAGCTATGCACAGGGGTTCCTCACCAGCAGAGAGTGTGATGCCTTGATCAGGACTTCTCCTCTCAGAGGATAGTTATGTTGGTAGGTTGTATTAATAACGAGCCTCACTTTGGGTATCATGGACACAACCCTCCCCGCCATCGAGAAGGCAGCATCCATCACCAAGGACCCTCACCATCCGGGATGTGCCCTCTTCTCATTACTACCATCAGGGAGGAGGTACAGGTGCCTGAAGACCCACACTCAATGATTCAGGAACAGCTTCTTCCCCTCTGCCATCAGATTTCTGAATAGTCCATGAGCACTATCTCATTATTGTTTTTTGTACTATTTATTTATTTTTGTAACTTATAGATTTTATGTCTTTGCACTGTACTGCTGCTGCAAAACAACAAAATTGTCAGTGATAATAAACCTGATTCTGATTCATACTGATCATCATTATTGAAAATCAAAAAAAAACTGCTGGTGAAAAAGATCTGAAACTAAACCAAAATGCTGGAAACACTCAGCAGATCAGACAGCATGAGTGGGGAGAAAGACAGATTTAACATTTCAGGTCAGAGTCCCTTCGCAGACCTGGGACAGAGAGAGAAAAGACCACTTTTTATTTCTGCTTTTTGACTTTTCTAAAGGTAACAGGGCCTGCAGACAGAGTTCAGGACTATTGATTGAGAGACATGAGTTTGAATCCCACCATGGTAACTGAGGATTTTAAATTCATTTATTGGATTATTATAGAAACCCATCTGGTTCACTAATCTCCATCAGTGAAGGAAATCTGTCATCCTTACCCAGTCTGGCCTCTATGTGATTCCAGACCCACCAATGTGGTTGACTGTACACATTTCTCCTCATCTCCCCTCTAATCCTTCCACCGATTACTTTAAACCTCTCCTCTCTGATTTTTGACCTCTTATTTAAGGGATATAGAGTAAATTGGAAGGAACTACCAAGACCACTCACAACTTTATACACTTTACTGTAGTCTCCCTCTGGCCTCTCTGTTTCAAAGCTAGTAACCCTGTCTTCCCTTGTGGTTATAATTTCCCGATCCTGGCAGCATCCTTTCCTCCTCTGATTTGCACATCAGGGGCAACTGGAAATTCTGACATTGCCTACGATGACTATGTACGGTGCACATATTTTGAGGACAAGGATGTAACATATGAGGACCGTTTTGATGTCTAGGGTCTGGAGGCACAACCTCAGAATAGAGGGGCATTCCTTTAAAACTGAGGTGAGGAGGAATTTCTTCAGCCAGAGGGTGATGAATCTGTGGAATTCATTGCCACAGAGGCCAAGTCATTGGGTGTATTTAAGACAGAGGTTGATAGGTCCTTGACTGGTAAAAGGATTAAGGGTTACAGGGAGAAGGCAGATGTATGGTGTTGGGGGGAAAAATCAGCCATGATTGAATGGAAGGGCAGACTCGATGGGCCAAATGGCCTACTTCTGTTCCTGTATGTTCTGGTCTTATGGGCTAATCTCCTGCTTGAACACACAACAGATCTCCTTCGTTCCTACAGTGGAGTGCTGTAATGTCAATAGGTGTGATCTTCAGGATGAGATATTAAAGCAAGGGTCTAACACAATGGATCTCATAGTCCTATTCAAGGAAGAGCAGAGATATTCTCTCTGTATAATCATCCAAAGGATACACTGGGCAATCTTATCATGATTTGTTGGACCTTGCTATGGAGAATTTGCTGCTGCTCCCTACATTATAATACTTCCAAGGTGCTTCATTGAATACAAGTCGCCCAGGGTTGCCTTGAGATTGTGAGGTGTGAGCCATTTTTCTTTTGTTTAGTTCTTCCCATACCATGTCCATTGCAGGATTGTGGATGATAAACAAGAGACAATATTCTTGCAATGTCAACCACAGGAAATCCATTGGAGATTTACTAGGGAGAATAGAAAACCTCTTCTTGTTTGTGGCTGGAGAAATATTTATAATTTGAGTTGAGTTTCATAAATCATTGTATGAACTTTTCAGGGAGGGGACTCCATCCTGAAGGTTACGGTGTCCTGCAACACAGAATCAGGCCTTTTGGCCCTCTGAGTCCATACTAACGCTCAAGCACCATTTATGCTAATCCCATTTTATTACCCCGACATTCTTTTTAAGATATCTTTATTAGTAACATGTACATCGAAATACACAGTGAAATGTACCTTTTGCATCGAGTGTTCTGGGGGCAGCCCGCAAGTGTCGCCACGCTTCCGGCGCCAACATAGCACGCCCACAACTTCCTAACCCGTACATCTTTGCAATGTGGAAGGAAACCAGAGGAAACCCACGCAGACATGGAGAGAATGTACAACCTCCTTACAGACAGTGGCCGGAATTGAAACCGGGTCGCTGGCACAGTAATAGTGTTACGCCATCAACTCCCCCAGATTCTACCACCCACCTACACAATAGAGGCAATTGAAAGCAGCCAATTAACCTACCAAATCTGCATGGTAAAAACGTGCAAACTCCACACAGACAGCACTGGAGGTCGGGATTGAACATGGGTCACCGGAGCTGCAGGGCAATAATTCAACTATCTGTGCCACCCAATGTCTGATTGAATCGAAGGCAGTATATGATGATGGGGTCCATTGTTTTATCTGGGTTACTACATCCACAGGCAAGGGTAGGTATGATATTTCAGTTATGTGTTAAGGAGCCACATTGTCCATGTACTGTTCTGATCCTGTTTAGAATTTCCCTTAGTCTTCCGAAGTTGGGGAACCTCCCCGTGTTTCCAATTATGTTAGGTCCAGGATTTATTGCATTTGTCATCACTGATGACACCAGTGAGCTGTGGGTCGTAGGCACGGGAGTAGTGAGTTGAGGTGGCGGAATCAGCAAGGTCCTAACAAATAGGTGCGTGAATTACCGATGGTTCACACTACCTCTCCGTGTGTCGTAGAGTGGTGTGGTAGTGAGGTGGTTAAGTTACAGGACTAGCAGACAGAGTTCCAAACAATGACTCCTGAAACATGAGTTCAAATCCCAACCTGGCAACTGAATGAATTTTCAAAATTCTGGAATTTAAAATAAAAATTAGTTTCAGTTCTGCTAACCACTGGATTGTTGTCAAAACCCATCTGGTTTACCAATGTTTTTACAACATACAACAGTACAGCACAGGAACAGGCCCTTCAGCCCACGATGTCTGGGCTGAACACGACGCTGAATTAAACTAAATCTCTTCTGCCTACACGTGATCCATATCCCTCCATTCCCTGCATATTCATGTGCCCGTCTAACAGCCTCTTAAGCGCCACTATACTGTTTGCTTCCACCACTACTCCGGCAGCCAGTTCTAGGACCCACCACTTGCTGTGTAAAAAAACTTGCCCCACACATCTCCTTTAAATGCTTTCCGCTCTCACCTTAAATGCATGTCCTTTAGTTCTTCAGAGAAAGGAATCTCCTGTACATAATTTAGCCTTTATGTGACTCCAGAACCACAATGCATTTGACTCTTAACTTCCTCTTCAGCTGAGGGGCAATTGGGGATGGACAATAAATACCGTACCATTGACGTCCCAACCTCATGAGTGACTAATAGGTGGATGTGATGTGATGGTGCTATTCGACAGTACCAGTGCACTCCTGAATATTAACTAGTAGCACTCAGATGAGAGCACAGCTGTTTTTATTTATCTGGATGACAATAATAATGATTGATTTGGCTCCTCCTGACAGGCGCATTGAAAGGTAAAAGATTTTTTCACAAACAAAGCTAATTGGGATCAGTTCAGATAGCAAAGCAGTATCGAAATGTAACCTCGGGTGGTATTGAACACTGTATCAGTTTAATGTTGAACATCTTGCAATCAATTGAGACCCCTCTAGGTGTATACCTGCTATACACTGCTGCAGAAAGAGAAATAAGGAACACTATAGCTTGCTTTCCCAATTAGCTATATTGGCATTTCGAACATTTTCCATCGTACTGGGGTCCCATGATTTATTGATGAAAGAGCCAATAGAAGCTAGACCAAATGAGTTCACACATTTTATCTGAAAGGCTTGTTCATGTTAGTGTAATTTTAATGTAATGACATTACCACTTAAAGGTTTAGTGTAATGTAAAAAATTAATACTTTTGCCTGTGGATGTTAGCTCATTAAAAAGACATCCATTCTGCCTAATGTACACTCAATTCAGTGTAAAGATTCACATATTGTAAGCATGTAATCCAGACTGTATCAGTGCAAAGGGATTTCAGTTAAACGTGCTGTATGTTGGGTTGGAGTACAGGTGAGGAGTGGTGCAAATATTCGGTGCCGACATTTTTGCTATAGAACCAAATGGAAGCAGGACTCCTCAGGCTGAGAAATAGTTACTGAATTTGCCGGTGTAAATTTGGAATGAGCGTCAGTTGGCTGATTGTGGTGTTCAAAGAGCATGGGTGAAGTTAAAGTCAATGATAATCAGAGGGAAAACTCCCCACTGGCTGGAGTCATGCCCAAAACAAAATAAGATGGATATGGTTGTTGACAGCCAATCATCACGGCGCAGGATATCACTGCAGATGTTCCTCAGAGCTGTGTCCTAAGCCCATCCATGATCAGCTGCTTCATCGTAATTCCCCTTCCATCATAAGTAGGGATATTCACTAATGATTGCACAGTGTTTTATTCCATTCATAACTCCTTAGTTAACAAAGCAGTCCATACTTCCGTGCACAGAGAACTGGGCAACTCTCAGTCACATGCTGGTAAACAGCTGGTAACATCTGTTCTCTCCAGTCTCAAACAAGGGCCACCTTTGACTAGAGTGAATTTAACTACATCTCTTTGGAGCAACTAGACAACTGCAAAACATATGGCAGGCTGCTGTTTATCGATTACAGCTCAGCATTCAACAACATCACCCCCTCAGTACTAATCAACAAGCTTCAATACCTGGGCCTCTGTACCTCCCTCTGCAACTGGATCCTTGACTTCCTTATTGGGAAACCACAGTCAGTGCGGATCGGTGGTAACATCTCCTCCTCACTGACAATCAACACAGACGCACCTCAAGGATGCATACTTAGCCCACTGCTCTACTCTCTCTTCACTCATGACTGTGTGGCTAGGCACAGCTCAAACACTATCTGTAAATTTGCCAATGAGACTACTGTTGTTGGCAGAATCTCAGATGACGATGAGGAGGTACAGGAGTGAGATAGATCAGCAATGTCAGGAAGACCAAGATTGTAGAGTTCAGGAAGGGGAAGTTGGGAGAACAAACACCAGTGTTCATTGAGGGGTCAGCAGTAGAAAGGGTGAGCAGTTTCAAGTTCCTGGGTGTCAACATCTCAGAAGATCTATCCTGGGCCCAACACATTGACACAATCACAAAGAAGGCACGCCAGCAGCTCTACTTTGTTAGGAGTTTGAGGAGATTCAGTATGTCACCAAAGACTCTTACAAATTTCTATAGGTGTACAGTGGAGAGCATTCTGACTGGTTGCATCACAGCCTGGTACGGAGGCTCCACTGCACAGGATCACAAGAGGCTGCTGAGGGTTGTAGACTCAGCCAGCTCCATCACAGGCTTAACCTTCCCCACCATGAAGGACATTTTCAAAAGGCAGCATCTGGAACATGCCCTCTTCTCATTACGACCATCGGGGAAGAGGTACAGGAGCCTGAAGACCCAAACTCAATTATTCAGGAGCAGCTTCTTCCCCTCCACCATCAGATTTCTGAACAATCCATGAACCCATGAACACTACCTTGTTATTCGTGTTTTGCACTATTTGTTTTTGTAATTTATAGTAATTTTATGTCTTTGCGCTGTACTGCTGCCACAAAACAACAAATTTCATTTCATTTAGGTCAGTGATAATAATTCTAATTCTGACAGTTGACCTCTGCCCTGCATTCCACATTTTTTTTTAGAGATAAGATACAATGAGATAAGATTTCTTTATTAGTCACATGTATATCAAAACACACAGTGAAATGCATCTTTTGCGTAGAGTGTTCTGGGAGCAGCCCACAAGTGTCACCATGCTTCCGGCGCCAACATAGCATGCCCACAACTTCCTAACCCGTACGTCTTTTGGAATGTGGGAGGAAACCGGAGCACCCGGAGGAAACCCACACATATGCCAATGCAACCCACAAAACACTGGAGGAGGTCAGGCAGCATCTATAGAGGGAAATAAACAATCAACGCTTTGGATCGGGACCCTTCATCTGAACTGGACGCAGTCTAGCTGAAAGTTCTTGACCCGAAACATCGACTATCTATTTCCTTCTATAGATGCTGCCTGACCAGCTGAGTTCCTCCAGCATTGTGTGTTGCTCTGAATTCCAGCGTCTGCAGTCTCCTATGTCTCCACATACTCCAATGACTTGGTATAAGGCCACATAAATTAGGGTGGTGGAGAAATTCCATGTTTGGTCTTGTTGTGCCAAAGTCAAGCAGGATTGTTCACAGATCCGACAGAAATAAGCACTGCACACACAATGCTGCACACAACACACTTTATTGCTAAGTTACGACAAGCGGTACTTATCTTGGAAGTGCGCCTGAGCCCGTTTAACTGCAGTGTCTCATTCCAATCAGTCCACAGTGTCAGTCGCGACTTAACCTGTGGTGAGCCCAAATCCAAGAGACCTCACCACTGGTGTGCTCACTCTTTTATACCCTGGTCACTTCTCTCCACCCCTACCTGGGTCAATCCTTTGTCCAGGTCGACCCATCACACGACCATTGCCTCGGGCACTGCAGGCTCACGTCTGCAGAGACAATACCTTGGTTGCCTGGTGCCCAGGTCACCCCTCCCCCCTGCGCGCACGCACACACACATTTGATCCCAGCAATTGTTCCTTGCGCTCTCTGATTGACATTTCAGGATTCTTACTACAGGTCTTCAATCTGTGCTACTTTGCAAGTTTCATCAAAGGGACGATGATATTTCGAGGAAGTTAAAAATCAAAGCCGCTCTTTCTTCAGATCGTGTGTGTGTGTGTGTGTGTGTGTGTGTGTGTGTGTGTGTGTGTGTGTGTGTGTGTGTGTGTGTGTGTAATTTCTTTAGCACACAAAATCTACCTGACTTAAGTGCAGGGAGCACATACGATTCCTTCCTTCACTCCCTGACTTGTCAAGTGACCTGGCAACATCTCCCACCATTGGTGGGTCTCAGTCCCTATCTCCCTCCGCAAGGGTACTGTGGCAGCACCTTCACCAAGTCACACGTGGAATTGAACACTGTGTAATCAGCAGTGAACATCCCTACTTACCTTGGAGAGGGGGATTTTGACAAAGCAGCAGAACATAGTTGAGTCTGGGACACTGCCCTAAAGAACTCCCTCCCCAACAGCACCGTTCCCACAGTGTTGTTGGAGAGGTAGTTCTGAACGGCACCACCTTTTCAAGGGCAATTAAGGACGGGCAATAAAGGCCCAGATCCTGATAAAGATTTTTTTTTACAAACTAGCTTGCCGCAAGAGGTATGTAGAGATACGGGAGGACGTTGGACCTTGTGAACCCACATTCCGCCTCTCTACTGACCTTTCTCTACACCCACCCCTTGACAGTGCACAACTCAAGTTTGGGATGAATGGGAATTGTGGATAAGTCCACTCTTCAACTTTGCCATTAGAACCATCAATTACTTCCAAGGATAAAACAAAATACAATGCAGAACTGAAGTAATTGCAGAAGACAGGCTTTGAAGAGAGAATTGTCTTAACTTGGTTATGCTCTCAATTGGCCTATCCTCAACTTGGCAGCAGGTAACATTGCATTCACAAGTGGCCATTACTGCTTAATTCAACCAGAATTTGTTTGTGCTTAGGTTGGCTGGTGGGATTAAGGCTGTCCTCAAAAGATATTGCTACAGCTCAAACTGCCTGGATCTGCTCCAAGATCAGGCATTGGTGAGGGTATGTCTTCTTGGCAAGGGACTCTACTTGACAAAGCTCCATTACACGTTAAATATCATGGGGTGTGGGGGTTAAGTTACTGGGCTAGCAGCCAGAGTTCAAGACCATTGAGCCAAAGACATCGGTTCAAATCCCACTCCAGCAGCTGGGGAATTTAAATTTGAGTAATTAAATAAATCTGGATTTTTTTTAGAGAAAGCTAGTCTCGGTAATGGTAACCACAAAGCCAGTGGATTGTCATAAAACCCATCTGGTTCACTAATTTCTTTTGGGGAAGGAAATCTGGTGTCTTTACCTGGTCTGGCCTTTATATATGACTCCAGACCCAGTAAGATGGTGTTACTTAATGGTTACCAACATCCAAATGGGCGGCAGGGTTGCACAACCAGCAGAGTTGCTGCCTCACAGCTCCAGAGACATGGGCTCAGTCTGAACCTGAAGTAATTCCTGAACAGTTGATCTCTGATTTGATATTCATTCAGAAATTCTAGAAACAACCCCCTTCAGGCCAACTGGTCTACTGTTCATGATCCACATGGACCTTTGCTCCATTTGATTTCATCCCACCTTCTTTCTTATACACTTAGAACAGAGAATATAGACAAGTACAGCACAGGAACAGGCCCTTCAGCCCATGATGTCTGTGCCGAACACAATGCCAAATTAAACTAAATCCCTTCTGCCTGCACATGATCCATATTCCTCCATTCCCTGCAAATTCATGTGTCTACCTGAAAGCCTTTTAAATACCACGATCGTATCTGCTTCCACCATCACCCTTGGCAGCCTGATCCAAGCACCTACCATTCCCTGTGTAAATAAAACTTACCATTTAAACTTTCCCCTTCTCACCTTAAAAGCATTTCCTCTCATATTTGACATTTCTACCCTGGGAAAAAGATCCTGACTGTCTACCTTATCCATGCCTCTCATCGTTTTATAAATTTCTATCAGGTCTCTCCTCAGCTTCCAACATGCCAGAGTAAACAACCCAAGTTTGTCCCACCTCTCCTTATAGTTCAAATTTAATTTAAACTTAATTTATCTTCCACTTAAATAGGCCTATGCTAAATGTCTCAGCCAGTGCTGTTTTCTGTGTTCTAGTTCTTCCACTATCAAATTCCTCCTAAATATCTAACCAGGCACTGGGACACGGATTCTCTCACCAATTGTGGGAACCATTAACTCTGGATTGTGTTTGAGGGATTTGATTGAAGCAAAGGGCTCCTACAGGAAGTAGATGTCACTTTGAGCAATGCCTTACTCTGAGAGATAACCACGCTCCACCCACTTCTTGATGCAGGAACATTGGATGGTCTGCCTCAGTTGCCTACTTGCGTTGGAGAGGCTGACAGTCTCCCTTGTGGGAAAACTTGAGAGAGCAAACCCGGTGGTGTTTGTTTTATTTCTTCCCATAAAGAAAGGTCAGCAGGTGATGGCTAAATGGCACTCACTATGTTGGGATCCAGGAAGACTTATTTTGTCTGGGACCCCTGGTTCTAGACTTCCCCAAAGTCAAGGGATACCTCCTTCCTGCATCCAACCTGTAAGCTTCTTAAATTCTTAAATTTTGTATGGATCACCTCTGGAGACCAAAGGCTCAGTCTGCTTATTTTTTTCCTCAGAGGACCACTTCCACCATCCCAGACGTCCGGTGAGCCTTTGTTGCCATTCTGAAGTGCAGGGAAATGCAGTTGCAGAGCAGATAGAAACAGAAAATGCTGGGAACACTCAGTAAGTTGGGCAATATTTGTGGAAAGCTAAATGGTCGACATTTCAGGTCTGCAACCCTTCGTTGAACCAGGAAAGAAAAAGATGTGAGTCAGTTTTCGGGAACAGGGAAGGTGGGGGAAGGATATGCAGAACAAAGGAAATGTCTGTGATAGGATGAGTTAAACTGGCTTAATGACAGCAGTTATCAGGGCATTAAACTACTAGGCCTGTGTAGTGAGTTGTTAATGGTAAGGTAGTGGGACTTGTAGGATGAAAGAATAAACAGAAAATGGAAAATCTCAGCAGGTCAGGCTGCATCTGTGGAAATAGAGATGGTGAGTTTTTCCTGCATCTTCTGTCTTTGCTTTTGATTTCCAGCATCTACAGCTTTTCTGATCTGCATGGTAGGATAGCAACTTTCACCTGATCATTCTTACCAACACTTTGGCCTGGATCTCAACTCAGTGAATCTCATTCACCCATCACTCCACTGACCACCCTTGGCTCCCTGTGTAAAATTTAACACTCTGTCTTATCCTCTATGCTGGAAAAACTCACCATCCCTATTTCCACAGATGTACCCCTGATTACAGTCCCTCAGCCATGTCTTCACCTACCCATGGGAAAACACCTTTTAAAATAAATAAAGTCTGTTCATTCATGGAATGTGGAATTCCTACAATTCCAAAGGGTTATCCTTAAACCTGGGAAATTAAGAGTCAATCACACTTTGTAAGCTTGGAGTCACTTTAAAGCCAGATGAGGGAAAGAAATAGATTTTTTATGGTATTAGGTGAGTTGTTAACAAGTTGTTTCACAGTTACCATTACTGTTAAGAGATTCTAATTCCAGGTTTACCTGATTACTCTCTGGTGAGATTTAAACTCATATCTCTGGATCAATAGTTCAGGATTTTACTTACCAGTCAAGTAACTTCAGCACTATGCCACCATACCTCAGCAAGCTATATCAGCACTCATTAGAACTCAACTTTTTGGTCACCTGTTCCAATATCTATCTCCTTCTGCTGCATTGTGTGACATTTGGTCTGTGAAGTGCCTTTGGATGATTTATGTAACAGAGGCAATATTACATTTCCAACTTTAATTATATGTATTTCTGGAACATTTATCACATGACTGCTCCTCCATTAAGCCCATTCAACCAATATTTTTCCTGTCTCTGATATTTTTATAACTAATAAAATTGTTCACAGAAAATCCAAATACCTTTTTAATGGCACATCTCCCGAGTTGCTTGTGATGACATCAACCTTTCATTGTCTGAAACTTTCCAAGTGAGCTGCCTAGAATCCCTTATATTTCTGGCTGCCTTTCTCAACCTCTGGATGTCCAAACTCTCTGCAACCAATGGATCACACTGGGCAATGTTCATAGCACCGTATAGCATGGATGCAGGCCATTTGGCCCACCTTGTGCATACTGACATGGGTGTTGTACTAGTTGGGTTATAAGGTGAGGAACTAAATATTAAGGAATGTTAGTACAATTAATACCTTCTAGAAGGTTCTGGGGCACTCCTTACCCTCCATCTGTATTAATCCCAACTTCCAGCACTTAGTCCATAGCCTTCTATGCCTAGGTGATTCAAGTGCTCACTTAGACACTTCTTAAAATGTTATCACCGACTTCCTTCCACCACACTCTCAGGCAGTGATTTCCAGGCACTTACCACTTTCTGGGTGGAAGTCCCCATCAGATCCCCTCTGAATCACTTACCCTTTACTCTAAATCTATGCCCTCTAGTTTTATCAACTCTGATATGGAAAAGTTTCCTGCAGTCTACCATATCTATACCCCTCATGGTTTTATATACCTCAGCCATGTTTTCTCTTAACCTTCTCTGCTCCAGGGAAAACAGACCTTACCTCTCTGGTCTGTCATCACTAGAACACTCATAGGCATAGATAGAGTAGACAGCCAGCACCTTTTTCCCAGGGTGGCAATGGCCAATACCAGAGGACATCCATTTAAGGTGAATGGAGAAAAGTTTAGGGGAGATGTCAGAGGTAGGTTTTTTACACAGAGGGTGGTGGGTGCCTGGAACGCATTGCCGGGGGTGATGATAGAGGCTGATACAATAGGAGCATTTAAGAGACTTTTAGATAGACACATGGATGTAATAAAAATGGAGGTTTATGAACTATGTAGGATGGAAGGGCTAGATTGATTGTGGAGTAGGTTTACATAGGTCGGCACAACATCGCAGGCCGAAGGGCCCGAACTGTGCTGTACTGTTCTATGTTACACTCCATCCTAGGCAACATCTTGGGGAATCTCTGCTGCACCCTTTCCAATGCTGTCACATCCATGTTGCATTAATTGGGTTACGAGGTGAACAATGAGACAATATGGGGTGTTAGTACAATTAATACCTTCTCTGAAAGTTCTGGGGGCATTCTCCACCTCCTTCCTCCAACCCCACGTCAATTCCCACTGCGGTCAAAAGGAATGAATCCCTTTATTTGTTGAGACCTCTTTACTACTTCAAAATCTGAAATTCTTGATGGATACAGCTTCAACACAAATCCTTTGCCCAATTGCCTTTACAGGGGTGGTTATTGTTCAACTTGACATAGCCCTTCCATTCTACAACACAGAACGAGGCCTTTCAATCCATCTTGCATGTAGGAGAGGCAGATATATTGCAATGTTAATAAGGTATTTGTACTTAGATAGAAAAGTCATAGAGGGATCTGGGTCTAATGCAGGCAATGGGATTAGTACAAATAGATATTGTGTTTGGCATGGTTGAGGTGAGCCGAAAGGTCCCATTTCTGTGCTGTATCCTTCTATCCTTCTATATCCATGCCAAGTCTTTACGGAAGCAGTCCCATTTCCCCTCTTATCTCCTTGCAATCCTGAAACTTATTCCAAGGGAAAACCCAGTCCCTCATGGGAAGAACGTGCAGGCTCCACACAGGCAGCGCAAGATTGAACCTGGGCCACCCAAGCTTTGAGGCAGAAGCTCTGCTTGCTGCATTACTCCTTCTGATGGCTACACTTGGAGCTCAAGAGCTACCACGTTCAGACAGAAAAGAGCCTGCATTATGACAGAAGTTTATATATTAAGTAGAAAAAGATCAAAACAGGGACTTATAAAGGTTGGTGATTTAAAAAAAAGAATTAAAAATGGTTGGTAAAAGGTCAAGTCATTCATTTCATTGAAAAGGTCATGTTCTAAAGAATCTCAATAGCAAATAATTACAAGTAAAAGAAAAATTGGAAATCATCGAGGAAAGCCAGTGTGACTCATGTCAGAGCCAGATTGTATTTTACGAAAAAAATACCTGGCTATAACAAATTATCCATAAAACCCTGGGAGTTTTGTTTCTTAACTGGTAGCATTAATAACTGTAGATAATATTATCATTCAGCTTGCACTGAACCTTTATTGTTAAAATGATAAAGTGGTAATGCTTAAGTAAGTGCCAGAGATGCTCATTGCGTTGGGCAGGATCTGTGTGGCGAGAGAAACAGAGTCAATGTTTCAAGATTGTCTCATCAGAACTCTGAACTGTTTATCTCTGCCTGAGTGGTTGAGTATTTCCAACACACTTAATTATTATGACAGAAGGATTCAGCCCATTGGGTCCATGCTGGTTCCCAATTGAGCAATCCCATCCACCGAATTCCCTCCTCATTTTCCTGTAGCTCTGCAAGTTTTTCTCTCTTGTATGTCTATCAGTTCACCTTTGGTTATTTTTGCCACTGTCCCAAATTAAGGAGGAGTATACAGTGGCCTGCCCTTGGGCTGTCAGAGGAAACCTCATTATAGGAAGGATATGGAAGCATTGGAAAAGGTGCAGAGGAGATTTACCAGGATGCTGCCTGGTTTAGAGAGTATGCATTATGAGGAGAGACTAAAGGAGCTAGGGCTTTACTCTTTGGAGAGAAGGAGGATTAGAGGAGACATGATAAAGGTGTACAAAATATCGAGAGGAATAGATAAAGTGGACAGCCAGCGCCTCTTTCCCAGGGCACCAATGCTCTCAATACAAGAAGGCATGGCTTTAAAGTAATGGGTGGGAAGTTCAAGGGAGATATCAGAGGAAGGCTTTTTTACCCAGAGAGTGGTTGGGGCATGGAATGCGCTTCCTGGGGCGGTGGTGGAGGCAGGTACATTGGTCAAATTCAAGAGATTACTAGATAAGCATATGGAGGAATTTAAAATAGAGGGATATGTGGGAGGAAGGGGTTAGATAGTCTTAGATGAGGTTTAAAGGTTGGCACAACATTGTGGGCTGAAGAGCCTGTATTGTGCTGTACTGTTCTATGAAGCTCATGCCATCAAAGAGAGGATGTGAAAACTCCACACAGACAGAACCGGAGGTTAGGATCGAACCTGGGTCACTGGAGTAGTGAAGCAGCTGCTCTTCTAGCTGAGCCACTGTGGACCTTCTTGAGTCCCTGCAGTCTGTCTGGTGGAGGTGCTCCCACAGTGCTGTTGGGGAGGGAGTCCTGGGAATAGATCCAACAATAATAAAGGTACATTTCCAAGACAAAATGGTGCCCAATTTGGAGGGTGATGTGCCTTTTTAGTCGTTGCAGATTGCACCTTTAGGAGATGCTGTTGAAGAAGCCTAGGCAAGTTCACTTGGTGTGTCACACACTGTAGGATGCAGCTGCTACAGATAGATTGGTTAGTAGTTGGCCAGACTAGATTTTTTAAGAAGTCGTAAAGCATAGAAACAGGCCCTTCAGCCCATTATGTTCATGACCACAGTTTTCTGCTCTTAATTCATATTTACAAGCAGTGTGCTCTTTGTGGCAATATTCGAGTCCAGTCAACAATCACCAAATGATAGCAAAAAAAAACAAACTGCAGGAGGAACTCAGCAGGTCAGGCAGCATCTGTGGAGGAAAATGGACAGTTGGCATTTCAGGTTGAGACCCTTCATCTACAATTACCAAATGATGTTACCTCAAGGACACAAACATAGCAACGAATATGGAAGGACTATCCATTCCCTCTTTTACAGATACCCAATGTCCATTGACTCCACAGTAATTCTAAGGGATCTTTCCTCCATTTATTCTAGGTGTTGGTTAAGAAATCTTTTCTGACCACCACCCTGAGGCTTAACTGTTATATTTTGTAGGAAGAAACCCTCTTATTGTACTAAACATTTTCTATACTCTGATATCATATTTGCATTGGTTTAGTAACCTTGTAAATGCCACTTTGAAAACAATTTTAAAAATCACATTGTCACTTGAGATTTTATTTCAAGATTCCAACAATAAAATCAATTTTGTTATTCCTCAAAATGCAATATATCAGTTAAGTTTGCTCTAAATTAATTTCTGTGTTTTGCCCTTAATTCCTCATGTGTTCTCCTTTTGACGACGACCCCACAGGTATTACTTTTCTCCAGCAGTGTGCTATTACAGATATTTTAATCAATTTCAGAAGGCGGTTAAGAGTCAACCACAGTGGTGGTTCTGGAGTCACACTTGGGCTGGGTAAGGATGGCAGGTTTCCTTCCCTGAAGGACACCAAGGACCCAGATGGGTTGTAGGACAGTTTCATGTTTACTGTGACTTATTACTTATTTAAATTTAAAAGCTGTAAATTGAGCTTGTGTCTCTGGATTAATGGTCCAGGCTTTTGGAGGTTAGTGCAGTAACCTTATCACAATGCTCCCATACCTGGTTCTGGAACTTTTTCCGTGAACCTCTCCACCTCTGTTATGACCTTCCTTGCAATTTATTTCTTTGCTTCACCCTTTGGATACCTGCCCTAATATCTAATGTAGCTTGACATTAGGCATGGCTCTCATTCCCTTGAAGTACCTTGTAGCGTTTACTATACTGACAATGGAACGTAAATGCAAGTTGTTATAGATTAGTGTGACATTGTGCATTCTAACCTATTGTGGATCAGTGCATGCAATGTACTCAACTGACCTAGGCTGACAGGTTGTCACACCAAATGATTTCTCTTCATTTTGGTTCATAGAAGTGCCTGCATTAATCATCCCTAATTGCCTCTGAGCTGAGGAGGCTGTTAAGAGCCAACTGTATTGGTGGATTTGCAATCACATATAGCCCAGATGGGGTAAGGATAGAAAGCTTCCTTTCATGACGGATGTCAGTGAACGAGATGAGGTGCAATGAAAAAAATGGCAATTTTGTGATGGCCACGACTGATGCCATCTTCTTCATTCCAATGTTATTTAATTCCAAACATTTTTTTCTTCATTCAAGATTTATTTAATTACTTGAATTTAAATTCCCCACTTAGTGAGATTTGAACTCGTGTCTTTGTATCAATGGCGTAGGCCTCTGGGTACAACCACTATGATGCATTGCTTCTTCTTAATTGGATTAAATGGATAATCCATTTAAAGCCCAGTGGTTTAACGCTTGACAAATTGAGGGAATTTGGTCCTGGGGAAAGGAATTCTTTCTATTTTCAGAACTTATTGTCCAAACCCTTCTTTAGCCACATTTAAGTCTCCAACATCCACCACCTGAAAGGACAAGGGCAGCAGTTATATGGGACCGACCACCATTACCTCCTCCCCATGAAGTTGCACGCTATCATGAGTTATCGAGCTGTTGGGGGATCATCCTGGAACATCTGGCTTAACCATGCCATAGGAGAGTCATCAATGTGTTGTCTGCAGTGCATTCCAGAGGGCAGCAAGTGATGGGCAATAAATACCCACTTTAACAGTGATGCACAAACACCTGGATTGAAAAGGAAATTAAAGACGGGAAAAGCATAGGGATGCGCCTCTCCCTGGAACGGAGACGTAATGCTGGGTCAGGGTCAAAAGACTTTCTATCATATTTTCCCATCATCCACCATTAGGGGTTTATGGCACACTGGATAAGCTGGTAGGGCTGCTCCAGCGACCTGAGTTCAACATCCGGTGCTGTCTGTGTGGCGTTTGCACGTTCTCCCTGTGACTGCGTGGGTTTCCTCTGGATGCTCTGGTTTCCTCCCACATCCAGAAGACATGCAAATTTAGTAGGTTAATTGGCCACTGTTAGTTGCCCATAGTGTGTAGGTGAGTGGTAGAGTCTGGAGGAATTTGATGGGAACATGGGGCGAATATAATGGCTTAGTGTGGGATGTGGAAATGGGTGCCAGATGGTTGGCATAAGCAATGGGCCAAAGGACCTTTTCCATGATGTATGACACTAATTAGGAGATCTAAATGAAACGTACAAACCTCTTGTGGGACTTCATAGTGGAGACATAGAGCTGATGTTTTTCCTGTCTAGAGCCAGCAGTCAGTCTCAAACAGGACCAAGGTGAGAAGAAATTTCTTCACCTGGGGCTAGGGTTTGGAATCCACTTCTTAAGAGGTGTCACAGATAAACAAGGTGGTGAAGAAGACTTTTGGCCTGCTGACCAACATCAGTCAGGGCATTGAGTGTAGAAGTTGGGATGTTATGTTGTAGTTGCACAAGATGTTTTTGAGGCTGCATTTGGAATATTCTGTTCAGTTTGGCCACCCTGCTATAGGACCGATGTTATTAAGCTGGAAAGAGTGCAGAGGAGATTTATGAGGATGTTGTTGGGACTCGAGGGATTGAGTTATGGAGAGAGGTCATGCAGGCTGGGACTTTTTCGCTGGAGCGTCGGAGTATGATGAGTGATATTATAAAGGTGTATAAAATCATCAGCGGCATAGATAGGGTGAATTCGCACAGTCTTTTTCTCAGAGTTGGGGAATCAAGAACTAAAAGACATGGGTTTGGGGTGAGAACGGAGAGATTCAGTAGGAACCCTGGGGGGCAACTTTTTCACCCAGAAGGTAGTCCGTATATGGAATGAGCTGCCAGAGGAAGTGGTTGAGGCAGGTATATTAACAACATTTGAAAGGCACTTAAATAGGTGCACGGATAGGAAAGGTTTAGAGGGATCTGGATCAAAAGCAGGCAAATAGGACAAGCTGAGATGGGAATCTTGGCCAGAGTGGGCCAGTTGGTCCAAAGGGCCTATTTCCATGCTCTGTGACTGGGGAGGCTCAGTATATTCAAGACCGAGATTGATTTTTTTTGGATATTAAAGGAATCAAAAGATATGGGCTTAATGTGGGGAAAGTGATGTTGAGCCATGATCTTGTTGAATGTCACAGTTGGCATAAGGGGTAAAGTGGCTTATTCCTGCTCCAGATTCTTATGTTCTTACAATTGAGGTATCTCTGTGCTGTTAATTTAGGCCCATGAGGACTGAAATGGTCCAAATCCACTGCAGTGGTTTGTCTAGTCAGAAGGGAGAAGGTACATCTGACCCTTGCTTCTGGCTTTGATTTGACCCCGAGCCCCTGTAGTGGAAGATCAGTGCCTACCCATTGAAGTACTCAGGTCTCATACACTTCAAGTGACAATAGATACCCTGTCTAGACAGGTAGGGAGGGCTCCTGCACCAAAGAGAAGTGGAGCCAACTCCAATTGACAAGTAGACCCAATCCTAATTGACAATTAGACCCAACTCCAATTGACAAGTAGACCCGAGACAATATATTACTGAGACCCTGCCTCTGGAACTCCCAGAATGTTCACTGGCGACCAAAGACTTTTGAAGTGTTTATAAATGCCACTGATATATTTAGATTCAAGTAAGTTTTTTTTAACTTTGATAATCATTGAAAAGAAATAAGATTATTCATTAAACATATTAACATAGTAATACATAATGAAAGTCTGCAGACCATCCCACCATAGATTAAAGCTAAGGGTTGGATGTTGAAGTGCATTCGGCCCCTTGCCACACCATGGTACTAGCCTGTGCAGGTCTCCATGGTGAATCAGGCAATGGAGCAGGAGCTGCAGAGTCATACAGCATGGAAACAGGCCCTTTGGCCCTTTGTGTCCATGCCGGCTATCAGTTAACTGTCTTTACAAATCCCATTTTCCAGCACTCGCCCTGCTATACCTTGGCAATTCAAGTGCTCATCAAAATCCTTACATGTTGTGAGAGTACCTCACACCACAACCCACTCAGACAGAGAATTCCAGATTTCACCACCTTCAGGGTGAAAAAAATTCTGCCTCATCCTCTGTAAATCTTCTATCCTGTACTTCAATCTATACCCTCTGGTTATTGATTCCTCTGAAAGGGAATCAATCTTTCTTCATCTTCTCACAGTGCTTGTCTAAGCACACACAGAAATGTGGGTCATGTTGAGTCCTAATGGCTAACGGTTCCTCAAGAACTGATTTAGCCCAATAACACAGATTGTTGCTTGCTTATATAGGGTGACTACTTAAGATGCAGCCAAATATCCTCACTATCATCAGCCACTTCAGAGAGCGCAAAGAATTCTCCCGGTGTCCTGCCCAATGTTCCTTCCTTAACTAACACCACAAAGGTGCTACCCATGGGAATCTCTTTGATTGGTAGGTCCCTTCACACATCCTTGTTACTGAGACGCCATAAACTGAATTTAAGGGGGCAAGATAAATTTTGCTCCCTTAAACTTTGGAGTGAAAACAAAGGTACATATTTGTAGGATTCATCCCTTTAATCTTCACATTTTAATGAATGACTCACCGTCTGTCAAACCTGAAGTGTTTCTCCTTAGCAATTTAATATCTAACATTGTTGGTGTCAAATCACAAACCAACATCATTTCAACTATTGTTATGACTGACACTTCATCATCTGGAAGTTTTCAGTGCAATCTAAAATTGCAATATTGTGGGGAAGAGAAAGGTCGACACATATTTCCAACTAAGTAATGTTTATTTTTTCCCACGCTGGCAATTGAAGGAAGCTAATTGGTCTTATCTCGGGGAATTACCAGCTCTCATAAGTCTTCCTTCAAAGAGCTAAATTTATTTCCAACGTCATTATCACCTCAACACCATACACACTAAGTGAACCTGCCCAACAACTTCAGACCCCATTAGCAATGTGTGAATTGGAGGGACTGGAGCAAATCCCATGGTCTATCAGGTTGTAACCCTGTTCACAGCTCTCGGTTTTTCTCTGCCTCAAACGTATATTCAATTTGCCCTGAAATTCTGCAGCAGTGGCTGCCTCAGGAAGGTGCAGAACACTGCATCCTGCAGCATCCTGTGCAAAGAAAGTTCCTCTAACTTGCTAATTTTATTGTTTTTAACTGTACTACCTCAATGCACTCTGTACTAACTCAATGTATCTGCACTGTGTAATGAATTGATCTGTACGAACGGTACGCAAGACAAGTTTTTCACTGTACCTCGGTACAAGTGACAATAATAAACCAATACCAATAATGCCTGCTTGTGGGCCAGTAACACTCTTTGCAGTAGAAACTTGTTTTGTTGTTGAGTTGCTTGAGGACGAAGTTCTTGATTGCTGGTTACTGGGAGCCAGATGTGAAACACAGAGATCTGCTCAGGTATACAGTGAAAACGCCACCCAATCTTATTTGCCTCTTGTCCTCAGGTCCCATTAGGTAACCAACATCTAGTGCTGAAGGCAGGCTGCCATAAATAGCAGCATTGGGAAGGCTCAGACTTCATTCCTTAGAGCGTAAGAGTCTGAGGGAGTATATAAAATCATGAGGGGCATAGATAGGGTGAATGTCTTTTTCTCAGGGAAAGGGAATCAAAAACTAGAGGGCATATATTTGAGATGAGAGGGAAAAGATTTAAAAAGGATTTGAGGGGCAACTTCTTCATCCAGAGGGTGGTGCGTATATGGAACGAGCTGCCAGAGGAAATGGTGGAGGCAGGTGCAATAATAACATTTAAAAGACATTTGGATATGTACATGGATAGGAAAGAGGGAGATGGGCCAAATGCAGGCAAGTGGGACTATCTTCGATGGACATCTTGGTCAGCGTGAGCAAGTTGGGCCAAAGCTCCTGTTTCCATGCTGTATGACTCTATGACTCCATAATAAGATATTGGGTAAAGGAGGATTGTTGGCCCAGATGCCAGTGCAATATGACACTGCCCCAACCCCTGTCACTCTCACACTGTCACCCTGACAACCACACTGCCTCTCTGTGCTGTTGCAAATTTCCTCTCCCCTTAGCAACCTCATTGGAAGCAGCATAGCAACAGATCTTAGATTGGAGCCTCCTACTTGTATCATTGTGGCTAGGGAATTTAAATTTATAAAATAAAACTGGAATTATAAAAGTAATAGCTAGTGTCAGGAACTAGTGGATCTGTTATTGCAAATACCCATCTGGTTCACTAACCACCATATGTGACTCCAGACCCACCAGTGTACTGATTCTCAATTTCTTCCGCTCTTCAGGGCTAACTAGGAATGGACGATAAATGCTGGCATTGGGAGTGATGTGCACATCCTGTGCTAATGAGTGGAAGATTGCAATAAATCAAAAGGCATTTCTGAGTCAGAATCAGGTTTTAAGATAAGATTTCTTTATTAGTCACATGTACATCGAAACACACAGTGAAATGCATCTTTTTGCGTAGAGTGTTCTGGGGGCAGCCCGCAAATGTCGCCATGCTTCCGGTGCCAACATAGCATGCCCACAACTTCCTAACCCATACATCTTTGGAATGTGGGAGGGACCCTGAGGAAACCCACGCAGACACGGAGAGAATGTACAGACTCTTTACAGACAGTGGCCGGAATTATTTATTATTACTGACTTATGTGATGTGAAATTTGTTGTTCTGCAGCAGCAGTACAGTGCAAAGACATAAAAATTACTATAAATTACATAAATATTGCAAACCAAAAGGAATAACAAGATAGTGTTCGTGGGTCCATGGACTATTCAGAAATCTGATGACAGAGGGGAAGAAGCTGTTCCTAAATCGTTGAATATGGTCTTCAGGCTCCTGTACCTCCTCCCCAATGGCAATAACGAGAAGAGGGCATGTCCTGGATAGTCACAGTTGCCCCAGCGAGTTTTATAAACTACTGGAGCCTCCAGATGAAATGTGGTGAGTTTCTGGTTTTGAGTTGGAGCAAAGAAACTGGGGTGCAACTAATGTGGCATACTCTAATTTCTATCGCGTTTAAATTATAGATGGTTTGGCACAGGCTGGTTCGCAGCTGAATTGTGTGACTAGTCACCCATCTGCAGAGCAACAAATCTGGCTTCTCAGCACCTCCCACCCCTGCTCAAGGGAGTATGTTGTTGCATATTTACAAATGCAAAATGGGCTTCCATAATGATAATGAGGTAGGGAAATGATTGGGTTATCAAACCTTTGGTGCAGACTGGAATTATGGATTGATTTAATGTATGGAAATTCATTCAGAATTGCTGTGCTCACAAACAACTCACACCCTTAGCGACTTGTCACTAAATAGGGCGTTACTTGTTCTGGGTGGACACCTCGCAGAATCTGCTCATCTTGTTTCTGGAAGATTTGCTCTTGTAGATATAACACTGCAGTGTTTAAAGTAAAACTTTGGAGCATAATTTCAAAGGCTTGTTTTATACCCCCTGCCTCATTAATACAGATCGTTCCAATCCCTCTGAAAACACAGTGTCCAAAGCTGGACACAGTTAATCAGGGAGGGAATATAAAACAAGATCTTGAAATTATGCTCAAGTCTTATTTTAAACAATGCAGTTGTATAATTTCAAGGTATTTGCAACTTTGTTGGCCGTGAAACACTTCGGGGGTCATAATGGAAAGGATGTGGACGGTGCTATAGAAATGGAAGTCTTCTGTAGCATACAAATCAACTGAATGACAGAAAAGGCTCTGTGCCGAACACAGATGAAAGAAAACTGGGAGCGAGGAAGGGAGGTGAGAAGAAGAACAGCAAGAAGAATTGGAAGGATACCACTGGCTGTGGTGACACACCCCATTGGTCCATGGGGCTGTTAAGGTACATACATTTGCTTGCGATTCTTCACCAATTGAGTTAACAGACTCGGCTGAACTTGCAGGGGAGGTGTCGTGTGGAAGACACCTGTTGCTTCCTTGTGGAGCGGATGCAGGCAACTAGGAGTCGGGAATGAGTCACTAAATCTCTGCAGGTATTCATCTAAACCCCCAGTAACTGCAGGAAGAAAAGGAGTCAGGTGCATACCCAATCAGTAAGGTAGTACAATGCATTAACTGGCAGGAGATCAAACTTAAAAAGCATAAAATAACTTGGAAAACATGTACACCAACACTAGAGATAGAACTAACTGTGGATGCTGGAAGTTAGAAATAAAAGCAAGGATTTCTACAAATTGCATGCTCTTCTGGTCGTCCCATTACAGGAAGGATGTGCAGGCTTGGAGAGGGTGCAGAAGAGGTTCACGAGGATGCTGCCTGGATTAGAGATTATTAGGTATAGGGAGAGGTTGGATTCTTTCTCTGGAGAATTGGAAGTTGAGGAGAGACCTGATAGAAGTTTATAAAATTATGAGAGGTATATAGGGCAGGCATGGTAGTGTAGCAGTTAGCGCAACGCTATTACAGTGCCAGCAACCTGGGTTCAATTCTGGCCGCTGTCTGTAAGGAGTTTGTACGTTCTCCCCTCGACTGCGTGGGTTTCCTCCAGGTGCTCTGGTTTCCTCCCACATTTTAAAGACGTACAGGTTAGGAAGTTGTGGGCATGCTGTGTTGGTGCCGGAAGTGTGGCAACACTTGCGGGCTGACCCCAGAACACTCTACGCAAAAAGATGCATTTCACTGTGTGTTTTGATGTACATGTGACTAATAAAGATATCTTATCTTATAGATAGGGTAGATAGAGTCTTTTTTTTTACGGGGTAGAAATGCCAAATAATAGTGGACCTGCATTTAAGGTGAGAGGGGGAAAGTTTAAAGGAGATGTGAGGGGTAGGTTTTTTTTTACACAGAGAGTGCTAGGTGACTGGAACAGGCTGCCAGGGGTAGTGGTGGAAGCAGATATGACAGTGGCATTTAAGAGGCTTTTAGATATGCACATGGATGTGCAGGGAAAGTAGGGATATGGTTCATGTGCAGGCAGATAGGTTTATTTAATTTGGCACCATGGTCAGCACAGACATTGTGGGCCGAAGGGCCTGTTCCTGTGCTGTACTGTTCTATGCTCTAAATCCTCGCCAGATCAGGCAACATCTGTAGAGTTGGCAAAGGGGTTAATGGGTTGGATTGTTCAGGACCCAACCCATCCCTTGCATCCACCTTTTCACTAACCTCTACAGTCGCCCAGCTCCCAATGTCCAGCCACCATCACTGTTGTGGTTGTTCCACAAGGCAAAGCACTCTGTAACTGCTGACTCGGCCTCGGGAGTCGGTAACTGAGGTATTGCCCATCGACTGTCCTGATGACCTTGCGACAGCTCAGTCAGTCTTTCCCACTGCCAGCAAATGTCACTGATGATCAGTTGTAAATAAAAAAAAAGTTTAAAACCACATTCAACTTGCATAATTTAATTACAAACATTGACTCCGAAAGGAATTAGAAAAAGCAATCATAGAGGGGTTGAAGGATGAGATGCTGGGGTGTGTAGTCCGGTGGGGTGGAAGTTAATGACCAAGAAAACTCTATCCCTGTTCTGTCTGGGGGAGGTGGGCTGAAGGTGGAAATGTGGGTGAGGGCTCCATCAACCACAGTGAGGGCGAGGGGGTGAGAAGCCACCTTTCCTGAAAATGGAGGACATCTCGGATGTCCTGGAGTGGAAGGACTCGAGAACAGCTCCACTGTTCTAGAAAAACTGAGAGAAAGGAATATTGCCCTTATAAAAAGCAATCCACTTCCCAGCCTTGATTGGGGCTATTAAAAATAAGTGGGTCTGTGCTGGATATCAAGCTGTGGCTGAGGGCCCAGGTGCAAAGTGTATCAAGCCTCCTCGCACCTTATGTATTGAGTACTAAACCCAGGCCAGAAGGAGAGGTTAGAGGTGCCACTGAGCATTCTGCTCCACAGTATGCAAGTGCGGACATTCAGAAGGTGCAGTGTAGACCATGACTATCCATTAGTACTGCTCCTTCCTAAGGTTACATGGCCAGAGAAGCAGTCAGTGTAGCTAATATACTCAAACCCTAGGAAGAAACTGGAGGCTTTAAGCTTTTGACTTCAGGCAAGAAACGTGCCAAGAAAGCCAAGTCATTTCTCAGGATGTGCACATCACTGACAAGGCACAGTGATACAGCTGGTAGAGCTGCTGCCTCATAGCTCCAGCGTCCCAGGTTCAATCATGACCCCCGGATCTGTGTGGAGTTTGCATGTTCTCCCTTTGACCGTGTGGGTATCCTCCATGTGGTCCAGTTTCCTCCCATATCACCATGACATACATGCTGGTAGGTTGGAGGCACAAGAGATTGCAGATGCTGGAATCTGGAGCAAGACACAATCTATTGGAGGCATTCAGTGGGTCGAGCAGAATCCACCCCACAGATGCTGCTTGACCTGCTGAGTTCCTCCAGCAGTTTGTTTGTTTCTCCAGGTTAGTATGTTAATTGACCACTGTAAGTTGCCCCTAGTGTGTAGGATCTGGAGGGGTGGTAGTTGAAAGGAATATGGGGAAAATGGGATGTGTAGTTGGATGCTTGATGGTTGGTGGTATACTCATTGAGCTGAAGTGTCTGTTTCTATCCTGTATGGCTCTGGGACTCTATGACTCACTCATTGCCTTTCCTTGATTACCTTTAAGAAGATGCTGGTAAGCTATCTTCTTAACCACTACAATATTATCAGCAACTTAAAGCATACTCACATGTATTATCCTGGTACATGTTAGCAGGCGTGCACCCATAGCTTGCAATTATATTGAACATATAATGTAATAAAAACACCGAAGACTGTTGTCAAGTAAAAAAAAGCTCTGAGCCACATGAAGAGATAGCATGACAAGTAAAATAGGTTGGTAATGTCTTAAGTGAACAGAAAGGTGAATTCTAAGTTCTTCCACATTATGCAGGGAACAACTGTAGATCAATGAGCTTGGGTGATGGGTGAACAGAACTCGGTGCGAGGTAGCCTGTGGCTGTCAGAGAGTTAGGTGAGCTGAAGATTCACCAAGGTACAAGATGGATAACCACAAGTCCAGTAGAATGGGAGCAAAAAAGCTGCAGATGCTGGAAATCTGAAACAAAACCCAAAAATGCCAGAAACACTCAACTGGTGAAGGGTCGTTGCCCTGAAAATCCTGACTCTGCTTCTCACTCTGTAAGAGCTGCCTGACCTGCCAAGTGCTTTCAGGGCTTCTGGTCTTAATGTAGTGGAGTGGTTTGGTTTGGAGTTAACAAAATGATTTGCATTTCCAGTTGAGGGGTCACAGACCCGAAACATTAACTGTGTCTCTCTCCACAGATGCTGCCTGACCTGCTGAGTGCTTTCAGCATTTTCTGTTTTTGTTTCAGATTTCCAGCATCTGCAGTTCTTTTTTGATCTTTGCTTGCATTTACATCATGGTTTTGTTGTTGTCCCAGTTATTGCCACTGTATGTTGGAAAAGCAGCAGTCAATTTGTGCACACAAAGCCTCCAAGAAGAGTAACGTAATGTAATGATGTGGATTGAAGGATGAATATTGGCCCCAGCTCACTGAAAAGAATGGTGTTGCTTTTCTTTGAAATTGAACCATGGAAAGTTGTCAATAATAACCATGGGAGAGACCTCAGTTTAAGACATTCAAAAGGAGACACCTCCAGTAGTATAGCACTCCCAGAGTACTAGAGTGACTGGCTACCCACATTACCAGACCAGGACTTCAATCCACGGGCTTCTGCCTTAGATATGGTATTGCAGCCACTGCAGGTCCACTTATAGCTTGCCTAAGGAGTCATTATTTGGTTGACCTTAGATGGTACAAGTTGCCAGGCTATAAGGATCTGCCACAACTAAGTGTGACTATCTATGTACATTGAGAAAGTCACAAGATGAATATAAATGAAATCATCCATCTGTCTTACATTTTCACTCCAACATTTCCACCATCCCATCATCCAATTGTTACTTAAATGATTCTGGAGTTTTCACCTTCACTGCTCCATCTGGAAGTATATTCCAATGGCTAAACATTCAACCCACATCAGCAAGTGCTAAACACACTGTTTAGTAGTGGTAGCGTGTTGGGTAGCATGTTGTAATCCACTTCTGAAATTCGGTTGCACTGACATTTCAGAAGTAGAGTTCAAGATGTTGTCTCTACACTATAATAGGTTTGACTCAGACAACATGGGATGGGCTTCTGGAGATATGTGAGTCAGAATTGGTTTATTATTGTCACCCATACCGAGGTACAGTGAAAAACTTAGATTTGCATGCCATCCATACAGATAATTTCAAAACATAAGCACATTGAGATAGTACAAGGTAAAAAGCAATAACAGAATGTAGAACATAATGTTACAGTTACTGAGAAAGTGCAGTGCAGGTAGACAATAAGGTGCAAGGGCCATGACAAGGTAGATTGTGAGGTCAGGAGTTTATCTTTAACGTACAAGAGGTGCATTCAAGAGTCTTATAAAAGTGGGGCAGAAGCTGTCCTTGAGCCTGATGATACATGTTTTCAAGCTTTTGTATCTTCTGCCTGATGGAAGGGGGCAAAAGAGAGAATGCCTGGGGTGGGAGGGGTCTACGGTTATGTTGGCTGCTTCTCTGAGGCAGCGAGAATTGTAGACAGAGTCCATGGAGGGGAGGCTGTTTTTTGTGAATGACAGACTCCTTGACACAAGTCTTAAATGTGCAAGGCAATTTGACTCTTTCCCCCCACCTTATTCTCGTGGTTCTGTTTCAACTACTGTTAACCTAGGTGCCTTCTCAGTCACTTCCTATAAAGTTCCAGTTTTTTCCAGTCTGTGTTCAGAGCTCCGTCTTCTGATGTCACTTGGTATGGTAGCTTGTCCCTGAATTAGTTCTAAATGTCTCTACCAGTGAATTTAATACTGCAATGGACTGTATAGAGCTCTGTAGTTTTGTAGGACAGTTCTTTTTCACTAAGCTTGGGGACACGTCAGATTATGGTGGTTTTCTGGAGCGCAGGTTGGGGATTAAACCTGGGATCTGTTAGGCTCGATACACAACTGTGGAGTAATTACTACTGAGCCATGTTATGGGTAGGGACGTGTATAATGAGCTCTGAGGCTTATAGAGAAGAATAAAAATCTCTCGGGCATCCATGGAGATTATTATTTTCATAAACCCATCCTGCTTCCTGGAGCCATGTATAGCACGTCGCAGGGAAGCTTTCCAACTCTGCAGTGGGACGAGCTGAACTGGGAAATTGGGAGTAAAGTGGGAGTCTTCTGTGCTGCAAATTCTGTGCTAAAACTGAAGAGGAAATGCTAGCAATACTCAGCAGGTCAGGCAGTGTCTGTGGGGAGACAAACTGAGTTAACGTTTCGGGTCAATGATCTTTACACATGGATGATCATGACACCTCATGATGTGTTGATTTTTTTTTACCAGAAGGAGAGTTAAAATTTCAAGTCAAAATCTTTTTGCAGGTTTTCAAACTTAAACATTAATTCTGTTTCTCTCTCTGTGTATAGAGCCAAACAGATCCTAGGTTTAATCCCCAATCTACACTCGAGAAAACCACCATAATCTGACTTGGCCCCCCCCACCACCACCACCACCGAGCTCGGTGAAAAAGAACTGTCCTGCAAAGCTACAGAGCTCCACATCACCCACTGTCACTGGGAAAGACTTGATGAGTGTTTTCTGTATTTTCTGGTTTTGTTTCTGACTTCCAACATTTGCAGTTTCATTTTCATTTTCTGTTGAGTTTTTCAACCGTTTTCTGGTATTTCAGGTTTTTGTTATCTGCAGTACTTCGCTTCTGTGGAAAAAAAAATTGTTTTGAATGCTTTTAAATCTTGCACTCCCAAATATTTCCTAATGCTCATTTCTCTGGACATGTAGCAAAGGGTGAGCAGCCAATAAAATAAAATGAAAGTGATGTCACTTTAAAACAGATTGTGCTCCTGTTTTATGACACGTAGCAAAGAGGCAAGCATGAATGGAAATGAGGAGTAACTGGAGCTTGTGTCAATTTAGCAACGGGGTCCCAGTGGGGGGACTTTTTCCCCGAAGGATATTTCTTTTTAAACCTGAAGCCAAAAACGTGAGGATTTCTTGAAATATCAGATGTAAGTCTGAACTCGGCTGGTGACTTATAGCTAAGTGAAAGTTGGTGAAGGTTTCAGGGAACCTGATCTGTTGGGAGGTGGGACATTAAAATGATTCTATTACCTTCAAATAGGTTACAAGAGTAATTCTGGCTGAGGTCACAACCAGATGTCAGCAATAATTCTATCCAACCAATTCCTCAGTATTATTGTTATTAAAATGCAAAGGTTTATGAATCCACATAAAGTGCAGGAGAGGTAAAGTAATGAGTATTTATTATACCTGGAGGAACAATTTGTGGATATTTTTCACATTCTGCCAGCAATGAAGGAAAGCTTATATATTTAACATCTTACTGGTTCTGAATTGTTATGAACATGCATGGCATTGATTGATAGTGGGGTGGATTAAGTGGAGCTTAAACAGGCTGTGGCTTTTAAATGGAGCTCATCACCAAGGGCTTCAGATGGACCAGTAGCTAAGTTATTGGTTACCCCAAGACCCAGTTTAATAACTTGGCGAGGTGAGTTTAAGTCTCGCAATTGATGATAGGGAATTTAAATGCAGTAAATTAAGTAAATATCTTTTAATTTCTGTGTTTTATAACTTGATGATCTATGACTCTAAATGGTATTAAAAGCTGTTGTGGTAGTAACAAAACTACAAGACTGTCAAGTGGTTCAGCAATGTCTTTGGAGAAGAAATTCTGGTGCCCTTACCTGGTCTGACCATTATTCGACTCAGTGTAAGCTTTTATTTATCCTCAGGATCTGGATGTGGCTGGCAATGACAGCATTTATTGTCCATCCATTCCTAATTGCTCTTGAATGGAGGATGCAGTTGAGAGTCAACCACATTGGTGAGTCTGGAACCGTGCATAGACCAGACAAGGCCTGGAGATTGGTTTGGGGTTTTAAGGATCCCAGATATCCTCGTGCATGAAGGGTGGTTTGAGGGGGGCTGTTTTGGTGGCAGAACACAGAACAGAACAGCACAGGAACAGGGCCTTCAGCCCACCATGTTGTGAAACACTAATTAAACTAGTAATTAAATGCCAAACTAAACTCATCCCTTCTGCCTACACAATGTCTATATCCCTTCATTCTCTGCACACTTATGTGCCTATCTAAGAGTCTATTAAATGCTTCTATCATACTTGCCTCTACCACCACCCCTGGCAGCGCACTCCAGACACCCACCACTCTCTGTGTAAAAAAAACTTGCCCCGCACACCTCTTTTGAACTTACCCCCTCTCACCTTAAATACATGCCCTCTGGTATTAGACCCTTTGATCCTGGGAAAAAGACACTGGCTGTCCATTCTATATATGCCTCTCAAAATTGTATAAACTTCTACCAGGTCTCCCCTCAGCCTCTGCCACTCCAAGGAAAATAACCAAAGTTTGTCCAACCTCTCCTTATAGCACATGCCCTCTAATCCAGGCAGCATCCTGGTGAACCTCTTCTGTACCCTCTCCAAAACCTCCACATCCTTCCTGTAATGGGATGACCAGAACTGAATGCAATACTCCAGATCTGGCCTATCCAAAGTTTTATAAAGCTGCAACATAACTTCCTGACTCTTGAACTCAATGCCTTGACTAAAAAGGGCAAGCGCGCCATGTTGTATGACTCTCTGACTTACCTCCATTCTCACTGGGGCACTGCAAACAATTGGAACACCATGAAAGCACCAAGCCTCTATGTTATCTTTCTACAGCATAGGAAATTAAACATTTACCTCTCCTACTTCTCCGACAACTGTTTAGAAGCTACCAATTGGGCAAATCTTTGATTTTTAACACCTTTATTTTTGTGGCTTGATGTAAGCAGTAAATGCAGCCCAGCTCCTGGTGAGGATATATACCAGATGCTCAAAGTCACCATGGATATCAGAAGGACTTTAATAGTTGGTCATTATTATTGTGCTATACTTCATTCTAGTAACTGAGTGAAAGGACCACAATATCATTCCGACCATGTTGTTTAGATGCAGGAGTTAAGATTGAATTTGGCCGTGGAACTGCAGAAAGGACACACGTGAATGTGAGGGTCTCATTCTGAACTGACTGAGATGAGTTTCTGACCCTACAACCTGTCTGTCATCCACACTGCCATTGAATCACAGTGGTATTTGTATGAGCAATGCCTCAGTTTTAAAATCCACCCTTCCTCCCCCATTTGTTTTCCAATCCTGCAATGTTCTTGCCCGCTCCCCAAACGTCCTATCTCCCTGATCTACTCTTGCCCTATAACTGGGATATCCACACTCCTTTGACCAGTACCTGAAGGTAATCATTTCACCACTGGTGGCTGTCTTCAACTGCCAGGGGCCCTAAGATCTGGAAATCTCTCCCTAAACATTTCTCCCTCTCTAATTCAGTCATTTACCCCTTTGACCAAGCATAAATCACTTTCCTTGCATCTCCTGTGGCTCTGCATCAGGTTTTGTTTGCTAATTCCCCATCCGTTTGGGATAGGATGTGATGTTATGGGCCTGTGTTAATTCTTGTTGGGTAATGTTCTTTGTCCTCTCCTCAGCCACCTACCTATTATGCTAATCCACCTCTTATATTCCAGAACCCTTCTGACTGAACTGCCTCCCATTTTCAGGGTATAGATAGATATCTTTATTAGTCACATGTTCATCATCGAAACACACAGTACATTGCATCTTTGCGTAGAGTGTTCTGGGGTCAGCCCGCAAGTGTTGCCACACGATACTTCACTTGCAAGTGAAGCTCGGGCTTTTCTCTTTGGAGAGAAGGAGAATGAGAGGTGACTTGATGGAGGTGTACAAGATGATAAGTGGCATAGATCGAGTGGACAGAGATTTTTTCCCCAGGGTGACAATGGCTAACACAAGGGGTCTTAATTTTAAGGTGATTTGAGGAAGGTATAAGGGGGATGTCAGGGTTAAGTTTTTTGCACAGAGAGTGGTGGGTGCATGGAACGTACTGCTGGCAGAGGTTGTGAGGGCAGATATATTACGGATATTTAAGAGAATCTTAGATAGACACATGAATGATAGAAAAATTAAGGGCTATGTGGGAGGGAAGGGTTAGATAGATCTTAGAACAGGATAAAAAGTCAGAACAACATTGTGGGCCGAAGGGCCTGTATTGTGTTGTAATGTCCTATGTCATATACCATGCCCACAACTTCCTAACCTGGACGTATTTGGAATGTGGGAGGAAACCGGAGCACCCGGAGGAAACCCACACAGACACTGGGAGAACGTACAAACTCCTTACAGACAGCGGCCGGAATTGAAGCCGGGTCGCTGGTGCTGTAATAGCGTTATGCTAACTGCTACACTACCATGCTTGCCCGTGATGTGTTTAAGCAGTGTAGTGTTTAAGTTAACATAAGAAACAGAAGCAGCAGGAGGCCAGTCAGCCCCTCGTGACTGTTCTGCCACTCCATGGCTAATCTTTTACCTCAGCGCCACTTTTCCGCACTAACCCCATACCCCTTGATTCCCTCAATATCTGAAAGTCTACAACTGGATGAGCAGCTGGATTGTTCAGCTAGAGATGAGAGTCCGAGTTCTACTGCGGCAGCCGGTGAATTTAAACTCAATCAATTTACTAAATCGGGAATTTAAAAATAAAGTAAGTCTCAGCCATGGTAACCTTGAAAGTTCCAGATTGTTGCAAAAACCCCATTGGATTTACTAACATCCTTCAGGGTAGGAAATCTGTCCCTTTCTCAGGTAGAAATGTCAAATACTAGAGGACATGGATTTGAGGTGAGAAGGGGAAAGTTTAAAGGAGATGTACGGGTCATGTTTTTTTACACAGAGAGTGGTGGGTGCCTGGGGCGGGCTGCCAGGGGTGGTGGTGGAAGCAGATACGATAATGGTGTTTAAAAGGCTGTTAGGTAGACACATGAATATGCTGGGAGTGGAGGGATATGGATCATGTGCAGGCAGAAGAGATTTAATTTAATTCGGCATCGTGTTCGGTGCAGACATTGTGGGCCGAAGGGCCTGTTCTTGTGCTGTTCCTGTTCTATGTAGTCCGGCCTTTATGTGACTCCAGACCCAACAATGCGATCAACTCTCAACAAAGTCCTCAGTTCAATTTGGGATACAAAATGAAGTTTGACTTTGCATGTGATGTCCACAATACGGATGATTAAATAAATGATCTTAAACCCGACTCTCCTACCCATCTCCTGAAGCCATTCACCCACCACTTCTGCACTGGTTGACTGAACCTTGCCTGTAGCCTGGCAATAAATCATTCTTGTTGGACCTTGGTTATTTTGAAACATTACAGGTGTCAGAACTTTACAGCTCTTTTGCACTGTAAGTTTTAAGAGTCGAGGGCTATCGAAACGGCCGTGAACTGGACCAATGCTTTCCCTTCAAATACATTGTGGGTCCCCATTAACCCCTGGATATGCCCAATGTAGGTAGTGATAGGCCACTTACCACAGCAAGAGGCCCAACTCTCTCCACCGGCCACATTGGCCAGAGTGCTAATATTGGTGGCTGTGGAAGAAAGAAACTCTGTGAAGGAGTTATCCGATAAGTAGCTCAAAAGATCGCATTTCACAGTCCCAGGCACAGACCGTGATTAAACTAGGCTGTCCTCCTGCTCTTGTGACCCTCCCTTGATCTACCACATCTCTCAAACCAGAGTTATCAGATTATCACATTGCATTGATAGGCATTCAGTTCCAAACATCGCACTTTGGAACCAACCTCACTTGCCAGTTCCATCCAACTTTTCCTTGCACTTTATATGGAACACATTGAACAAAATGAATCACCAGTGCAGAACCAGGCCATTTGGCCCCTCTAGTCCATTCTGGTTTCTGCCCCACATTAGCTGCCTCACACCTGCCCATTTGGTCTCACCTTCTCCTATCCCTTATGTTTATTCAGCTTCCCTTACTCGTGTGGTTGACTTCAAACACTTCCACACCCAACATTCACGGTAAGTTTTGATGCCTAATGAAGCCATTTCGTGCACACCAAGACTTCATAAACAGCACTGAAATGGTTGTCTGGGGTGCAGAGAGGGGGATATGTCAGTGATAATAAATCTGATTTTGATTCTGATAGGGGATTTACCATCAAGGCAACCGAGCAGTCATCAAAATTGGGCAGGAGTCGGGCTGGGTTTAGATGCTCTCCTCTCTGGTCTTCCTCGACACCACACCTTTGCTGATCCTTACCCTCTAACCCCAACAACACCCACAGACTTCTGCTTAGACTGGCACATTAGACTGGCTCTCCCTGCCACGGCATCCTTCTCATTTCATTGGTCCAAACGAAACCATAGAGCTTGTCACATTTATGATAGGACGACCTCCCCAGTTACTGGGCTACTTACACCATGAGACTCATCTGATGAAGAAACCCCATGCATTTATCCCCTGATGTAAATAGGATTTCTCTCCTTTGATCCACAGCTTATGTAAGTTATTGCTATTGGCTAGGCTATCTGTCGGAACTTATTCTAAGCTTTGAGTCCATAACCTAGACCAGACTGCAGCTTGGTATGGATGAATACTCTGCCAGAACGCTGTCAGTGAGATGATTAATTGCCCTATCGTGCCTGCTCCTGTCAATTCAGGGAATAATCAAGTACGTATTTTACAAAGAACAAAGAGTGTTTCTGCAGTGGGATCCTCATTGTATCCATTACAGGAAGGGTGTGGAAGCTTTGGAGAGGGTGCGGAAGAGGTTTACCAGGATGCTGCCTGGATTAAGGGGTATGAGCTATAAGGAGAGGTTGGACAAACTTGGGTTGTTTTCTCTGGAGCGTCGGAGACTTAGGGGAGACCTGATAGAAGTCTAAGATTATGAGAGGCATAGATAGGGTAGGCAGTCAGAATCTCTTTCCCAGGAAAGAAATGTCAAATACTAGAGGACGTGCATTTAAGGTGAGAAGGGGAAAGTTTAAAGGAGATGTACAGGGCAATTTTTTTTCACACAGGGGTGGTAGGTGCCTGGAATGAGCTGCTGGAGTTAGTGGCGGAAGCAGATATGGTAGTGGTGTGTTAGATATATATGTGAATATTCCAGGAATGGAGGGATATGGATCATGTACAGGCAGAAGAGATTTAGTTTAATTCCTGCTCGGCACAGACATGGTGGGCTGAAGGGCCTTTTCCTGTGCTGTACTGTTTTATTTTCTATCTCTATGACAAAGACCAGCGAGTAATTAATTTCCTCCAAATTGTTCTCCTTGCACTACCTTCCCCCTCACCCTTTCTGAGGGGAATGATTTCTGTTCTGTGACTCGGTTTGTGGCATGCCTGCTTCTAGGGAGTTTGTGGTTCAAATTCTAGTCCAGCCTCTCAAGAAGAAAGTCTCAGCTGTGCCAGGGCAACAGTGAGGGAATTCAGATGAGACCTTAAACTGTCTGCTCCCTAAAGCAGAAATTAAAGGTCCTTTGCCTTTCCTCTTCCAGGTGAGTAGAGGTGTCATCTGCATTAATTTTTTTTTTAAATTTTATTTACAGCGTGGTAACAGGTCCTTCTGGCCCAACGAGTCCGCACCGCCCATTTTAAACCCATATTAACCTACCTGTACGTCTTTAGAATGTGGGAGGAAACCAGGGCACCCGGAGGAAACCCATGCAGACACAGGAGAATGTACAAACTCCTTACAGACAGCGACGGGAATCGAACCCCGATCGCTGGCGCTGTAATAGCATCGCGCTAACCAATACGTTACCATGTCGCCCCAATACCGTGGCCCATTCTTGGCCAATACTTGCTCAATTTTACTGATAAGTGAATATTATGAATAAAAGTACTCAGGCAGTCAGGCAGCAACTATGGAGGGAGAAACAGACTTAATGTTTTAGGTCAGTGACCTTTTACCTTGTCATTTGTACCAGTTGTGGGAAGCTTGTTGTAGTAATTGGTTTATTATTGTCACATGTACTGAGAGACAGTGAAAAGCTTTGTTTGTGTGCCATCCAGATAGACCATTCCATACATAAGTACATCGAGATAGTACAAAAGGAAAAACAAAAACAGAATACAGAATATAGTGCAATAGTTACTGAGAAAGTGCAGTGCAAATAGACAAATAAAGTGCAAGAGCCATGACGAGGTGAATTGTTAGATTGAGTGTTCATCTTTACTGTACAAGAGGTTCGTTCCAGAGTCTTATAACAGCGGGATAGAAGCTGTCCTCAAGCCTGGTGGTACGTGTTCTCAAGCTTTTGTATCTTCTGCCCAGTGGAAGGGGGCAGAAGAGAGGATGACCAGGGTGGGAGGAATCTTTGATCAAGTGCTCCTACATTGACTATAAGGAATGAATATGTCTTGACTATAGAGCACTTGGGACGTTCTGAAAGGGAAGTGAAAGGCTCTGTAGAAATGTAAGCCTTCTCTCTTTTGCAAATCAAATGTACAGACTTTTTCTCCTCCATATGTAGGTGACTGGAACTGCATTCAAGGGCCGAGCCTGAATCTCTTTATTTTTTCCCTGAACTTTACCCTATGCCTTGCGCTGCCTGATCTATTTGAATTCTCCCTTGGAGTCATTAATCATTGGTTGCTCTAATGCGTATTAATAGGTGCTTTGTGATCGAGTGCAAAGTCTGCCGATTTATTGTGGCTGTGAAATATGTTATGAATGCCTTTCATGGATTGGACCATTAAGTGATTACTCACTGTGCTGAATTATCATTTTATAATATCTACTGGCTGCAGAGTCTCCTGGTAATCAACAGCAAATCATTCCTCGATAAACTCTCTGTGCTGTTGCTGCCATCGTCAATCCTTTAGTGTGCATCTGTAGGTTACAAGTGACTGTTGAAGCTGCTGAACGATGGAGGTCAGGCTTAAGGCTGAGCCAACCCATCCTGTAGAAACAGAATAATAAGAAGTGAACAGGATCCAGGGTGTATTCGATACTTTAATCTCACTTCTCTAAGGGGAGGAACAGGAATATTCCATGCGAGTCCCTCACTAATAGAATACATAAGAAATAGGAGCAGGAGGAGGCCATCTGGCCCATTGAGCCTGCTCCACCATTCAGTAAGATCATGGCTGATCTGGCCGTGGACTCAGATCCACCTACCTGCCTTTTCCCCATAACCCTTAATTCCCCTACTATGCAAAAATCTATCTAACTGTGCCTTAAATATATTTAATGCGGTAGCCTCTACTGCTTCCCTGGGCAGAGAATTCCACAGATTCACTAGTCTCTGGGAAAAACAGTTCCTCCTCATGTCTGTCCTGAATCTATTCCCCCGAATCTTGAGGCTATGTCCCCTAGTTCTAGTCTCACCTACCAGTGGAAACAACCTTCCTGCCTCTATCTTATCTATCCCTTTCATAATTTTATGTTTCTATAAAATCCCCTTTCATTTTTCTGAATCCCAGGCAACTCAATCTCTCCTCATAGGCTAACCCTAGGCCATTCATGGGCCATTCAGCCCATTATATCTGTGCTGTAATGACTTGCACTAATCCCACACTAGTCCCATTTTATTCTCTGCATCAGTTCCCCCCAGATTCTATCACTCACCTGGGGGCAATTTACTGTGGCTAATTTATCTAATAATCTGCACATCTTTGCGATGTGGGAGGAAACTGGAACATCCAGAGGAAACCCACGTGGTCACAGAGAGAACGTGCAAACTCCACACGATACCAGAGGTCAGGATTGAACTTGGATTGCTGGAGCTGTGAGGTAGCAGCTTCACTAGCTGTAGCGCAGAATAATTTAAGGAATCAGTGTTATAAAATGTTTTTTTGGAAATGGAAGAGATTGAGTTACAGAGTCCTCAATACAAAGATTTCCAATTTATTCTCCTCTTATCTGGAGTTCATAGAATTCCTGATGCAAATATTTTGTTCTTGGAAAGTTTGGCTGGGTTGGTTCTGCCAAAATTCTGTTACACTGTGGACAAGATGGGACTGTTACCCATGGGGACATTGTTTTTATATTTACAGTAAAAAGTTATGGAGAAAGTGTGTTTATTCATTTGTCGATTACATTGTAGCCTGTCTGACATCAATCATGCCCAGAAAGGTGCAGGGGTCGAAGTCGCTCAGAACTGAGTTATGAAGGCAAAACAATTGCTGCAGAATTAGATTCCACAGAAGATGCATTAATAATTTGTGCTGTGCAATGGGGATTCTTTTAAATATTGAAGTTTTGGGAATCGATATGTATGGAAATGGCAATTGCACTGTTCATTTTCCCTTCCTTCTCCTCTTTCTTTTGTCACTCCTTCCCTCTTTCCCCTCTGCCCTCACTCCCCTCTTCCCTCACTCCCCTCTGCCCTCACTCCCCTCTGCCCTCACCCCTCTGCCCTCACTGCCCTCACTCCCCTCTGCCCTCACTCCCCTCTGCCCTCACTCCCCTCTTGACCTCACTCCCCTCTGCCCTCTCCCCTCTTCCCTCACTCCCCTCTGCCCTCACTCCCCTCTTCCCTCACTCCCCTCTTCCCTCTGCCCTCACTGCCCTCACTCCCCTCTGCCCTCACTCCCCTCTGCCCTCACTGCCCTCTGCCCTCACTCCCCTCTTCCCTCACTCCCCTCTGCCCTCACTCCCCTCTTCCCTCACTCCCCTCTGCCCTCACTCCCCTCTTCCCTCACTCCCCTCTGCCCTCACTCCCCTCTTCCCTCTGCCCTCACTGCCCTCACTCCCCTCTGCCCTCACTCCCCTCTTCCCTCACTCCCCTCTGCCCTCACTCCCCTCTTCCCTCACTCCCCTCTGCCCTCACTCCCCTCTTCCCTCACTCCCCTCTGCCCTCACTCCCCTCTTCCCTCACTCCCCTCTTCCCTCTGCCCTCACTGCCCTCACTCCCCTCTGCCCTCACTCCCCTCTTCCCTCACTCCCCTCTGCCCTCACTCCCCTCTGCCCTCACTCCCCTCTTCCCTCACTCCCCTCTGCCCTCACTCCCCTCTTCCCTCACTCCCCTCTGCCCTCACTCCCCTCTGCCCTCACTCCCCTCTTCCCTCACTCCCCTCTGCCCTCACTCCCCTCTTCCCTCACTCCCCTCTGCCCTCACTCCCCTCTTCCCTCACTCCCCTCTGCCCTCACTCCCCTCTTCCCTCTGCCCTCACTGCCCTCACTCCCCTCTGCCCTCACTCCCCTCTGCCCTCACTCCCCTCTGCCCTCACTCCCCTCTGCCCTCATTCCCCTCTGCCCTCACTCCTCTCTGCCCTCACTCCCCTCTTCCCTCTGCCCTCACTGCCCTCACTCCCCTCTGCCCTCATTCCCCTCTGCCCTCACTCCCCTCTGCCCTCACTCCTCTCTTCCCTCACTCCCCTCTGCCCTCACACCCCTCTGCCCTCACTCCCCTCTGCCCTCACTCCCCTCTTCCCTCACTCCCCTCTGCCCTCACTCCCCTCTTCCGTCTGCCCTCACTGCCCTCACTCCCCTCTGCCCTCACTCCCCTCTGCCCTCACTCCCCTCTGCCCTCACTGCCCTCACTCCCCTCTGCCCTCACTCCCCTCTGCCCTCACTCCTCTCTTCCCTCACTCCCCTCTGCCCTCACACCCCTCTGCCCTCACTCCTCTCTTCCCTCACTCCCCTCTGCCCTCACTCCTCTCTTCCCTCATTCCCCTCACTCCCCTCTGCCCTCATTCCCCTCACTCCCCTCTGCCCTCACTCCCCTCTGCCCTCACTCCTCTCTTCCCTCACTCCCCTCTGCCCTCACACCCCTCTGCCCTCACTCCTCTCTTCCCTCACTCCCCTCTGCCCTCACTCCTCTCTTCCCTCATTCCCCTCACTCCCCTCTGCCCTCATTCCCCTCTGCCCTCATTCCCCTCTGCCCTCACTCCCCTCTTCCCTCACTCCCCTCTGCCCTCACTCCTCTCTGCTCTCATTCCCCTCTGCCCTCACTCCCCTCTGCCCTCACTGCCCTCACTCCCCTCTGCCCTCACTCCCCTCTTCCCTCACTCCCCTCTTCCCTCACTCCCCTCTGCCCTCACTCCCCTCTTCCCTCTGCCCTCACTGCCCTCACTCCCCTCTGCCCTCACACCCCTCTGCCCTCACTCCCCTCTGCCCTCACTCCCCTCTGCCCTCATTCCCCTCTGCCCTCACTCCCCTCTGCCCTCACTCCCCTCTGCCCTCATTCCCCTCTGCCCTCATTCCCCTCTGCCCTCACTCCTCTCTTCCCTCATTCCCCTCTTCCCTCACTTCCTTCCACCACTCCTTTGTTTCCCTCCCTCCTCCTCTCACTTCACTCTCCCCACTTCCTCCTTCACTCCCTACCTTCGCCGCACTCTTTCACACTTTCCTTTCTTGGGTAAGTTTTTCATTGCCGCTGTGTATACTTGTGTACACAACAATAAACTCGACTCGACTTGCCCCTTTTCTCCTGGTTCCATTCACACTCGCTTCCCTTCAGTCCACCCTCCCTCCTGTCACTCCTCCCTTCACCTCGCTTCATCCTTTCTTCCCCATCCCTTCATTCATCCCTTCTCCTCTTCACTCCTTGCTTGCACAATCTCCTTTCTCCTTCCTGCATACCTCCGTCATTCTGTCCATCGCTTTCATTGACTCATCTCTTGATGTCTTTCCTCCCTTGACAACACTCTTTCCTTCCTCACTCTCCGTTGCTCCCCCCTTTCCTTCGCTCCCCCCTTTCCTTCTTTCCCAAAATTACACCAGATATGGAGGCCACGTGAGCCACTGTTGGTGTGAACGTTTCACTCGCAGCTTCCTGACCACCTGTGTAAACTTTTACGTTTCTCCTTTTTCAAATTGTTATCCACTTGTTTTCAATTTAAAAAATTGTTCCCATTGACTGAGTGGCCACTGGTATAAAACAATCCAAGTCGTAATCATCCTTTATATGAGAGAAAAGAATCTTCTCAACCCCCTCTATTTCTGCACTGACCAATCTATGTCAATAAAAGCTGTTTATATTTTTCTACTTACCCCTATAAAACCTTCTTTTAGATCCCCCATTTAAACACTACGCTTTCAGTGTAAAAAGTCTCTTAGTTTTGCCTCATCAGTCATTTCTCTCCAACCCAGTATCTTCTAGTGAACCTTTATTATATACCTGTATTCTTCCAATCTCTTTCTGTGGTGATGGACCTCAAGATAGCGTCGAAGGCATGTCACAGCATAGAGGCTGGAGGTTATTAATTCCAACCCCGCCATAAAATTGAATCCAGTAAATCTGATGATTTGTTCACAAAAGTGACCATTAAATCGGTCAAATTCTTGCAAGACCAAACGAGTTCTGTGCCCTTAAGGGAAACAAACCTGTCACCCTTTTTTGGTCTGGCCTATACCTGACCTCAAGCCAACAATATACAGTTGGGTCCTAATACTTTCAGGAGTAAATTAACCACAATGGTAGTTTAGTAATTGCCTATTCTCTTGTACAAGTTTTTTTGCTTTTACTTCAGTGGTCATAATCAGTGTATAAAACCCACAATGTCAACCATCCTCAGCCTTCTTTATCTTTACTCATTAGCAATCTTCAAATTTGCTCCCTTTTGGTTTTGCTGCCTTTTGTGCATTTTCAATCCGAGGTTCAGTATTTATTTTCCAATAGGGAAGTTTCTAAATCATTGCTGGGTCATTTTTGGGCCTTTATTTAAATACAAAAGTTGAGCTTTGGTTTATTTCCTTTCAATATTGCAAATATAAATTTTAAGAACCTTTTGGGGCCTTTGCCATATGATAACAATTGACTTGCATATTATATGTATTTTTTGGAAATTAAACATGTCCTCTGTTGGCAGTAAGCATACAGGTTCCAGTGGGATGTTCAAAGACAGTGATACCCCACAGTGTGCATTGTGAAGTATATCAGGCCAGACCCAGGGAATAATGTTGACAGCGTGCAGAGATGACTTTTATTAGTCTGTGATGTTTGTAGTTGAGGGATATTTCACAATAATTTGCTTACAAAGATGCTGTTTAAAATAGTTGAAGCTTCAGGATTCTGAAGTGAAACACTTCAACAGCACGGTATCCAGACTGCCCAGACACGGCTACAGGGTTTGAGGCGAATAAAATGAGGAATCTCATGACAGGGAAGAAGACCATTCTGCCCATCGTGTTTCTGCTGGCTGTTGGTAGAGCAATCCCATCAGTCTTGTTATCCGCTTTTTCCCCCGTAGTCCTACACATTATCCTCTCTCAGGTGCTGACTCCATTCCCCATTGAAGACACCAGCCCTTGCTCTCCCTCTCTTTTCCTGCATTTGGCTCTTTCTTCCTCTCTCTACCTTCAGTGTCTCACACTCCTTTTTCTTTCTTTCCTCTGTCATTCCTTCATCTGTCTTGATCTTTTTATTTTATTTGTTTTAGCTCTTCCTCCTTGTTGTGGAATCCTTTTTCTTTAATGCCTGCCTTTCTTTCTCCTCCACAGTCTTTTTCTCTCCTTTTCTAGTATTTGACCCTCATTCAGTAAGTAGATCATGAAATTTACTGAGGGCAGTAACTTTTCTATTAACTTATTGGGATCTGGATATCGCTGGCAAGGCCGATATTAATTGCCAATCCCTCAATGCCCTTTGAAAAGATGGTAGTGAGCTGCCTTCTTGAAGGGTTGCAGTCCTTTTGGTTGTGTTGGGTGAGGAGATGCAGGATTTAAGAGGGAGCAGCAATGAAGGTCTGTTGATATATTTCCAAGTCGGGATGATGGGTGTCTTGTTGGGGAACCTTCAGGTGATGGTGTTCTCACGTACCTCCTGCCTCAGAGGTTGCAGGTTGTCGGAGTATTCTAGGTGAATAAATGCAGTGCATTTTGTTGATGGTACACACTGTAGCCACAATGTGTCAGTGGTGGAGGGAGTGAATGTTTAGTGTGGCAGAAAAGGTATCATGTGAGTTGCTTTGTCCTCAATGCTGCTTGTGTGTTGTTGGAACTTCACTCATCCAGGTAAGAAGAGAGTATTCCGTCATACTCCTGACTTGTAGATGGTGGAAAGGCTTTGGGAGTCTGGGAGGTTAGTCAGGACACCCAGCCCTAGCCCTGTGCTTGTTATGAGAGTGAAGTTGTTTAGTGGTTCCTCAGTCGAGTACAGAAGCAAGAACTCTGTCTGTACATAAATGACTCTGCCCACCTAGGCATTTCCAATTTGTGTTCCACTGTCAAATCACATTTGTGCATAATGTTTATGTGACACAGAAATCGGCATGACATAACAAGACTTCCAGATAAGGCAATACTTTTGATTTCCCAGTCTTCCTCATTGTGTCCCTTGTACTTGCCTACCTGCACTGCACTTTCTCTGTATCTGTTACACTCTATTCTGCATGGTATATTTCTTTTCACTATCTCAACGTACTTATGTATGGAATGATCTGTCTGGATGGCATGCAATCAAAAGCTTTTCACTGTATCTCCTAACTTCCCTAATACTAGAAGGCATGAATTTAAGGTGAGAGGAGGTAAGTTCAAAGGAGATGTGCGGGGCAAGTAGTTACACACAGAGAGTGGTGGGTGCCTGGAATGTGCTGCCAGGTGGTGGAGGTAAGTACAATAGAGGCGTTTAAGAGGCTCTTAGATAAGCACATGAATGTGCAGAGAATGAAGGGATATGGACCTTGTGTAGGGAGAAGGGATTAGTTTACTTAGGTGTTTAATTTCCCAGGGTGACAATGGCTAACACGAGGGGACATAATTTTAAGGGGATTTGAGGAAGGTATAAAGGGGATGTCAGGGGTAAGTTTTTTTACACAGAGAGTGGTGGGTGCGTGGAACGCACTGCCAGCAGAGGTTGTGGGGGCAGATATATTAGGGAAATTTAAGGGACTCTTAGATAGATACATGAATGATAGAAAAATAGGGGGCTATGTGGGAGGGAAGGGTTAGATAGATCTTAGAGCAGGATAAAATGTCGGCACAACATCGTGGGCCGAAGGGCCTGTTCCTATGCTGTACTGTTCCATATTCTATCTCGGTACATGAGACAATAATAAACCAATAGAGTACACAAGGACACCACTCTCAAATTCCCTGCTCTCCCCAAGAGTAGGGACCACCTCCAACTGGCTGCTACCACTCACACTCATCAGGACTGCCAGTCACCCTCCCCTCCTTCCAAGACCCCCAGCAGCCCAAAGCCCAGATCCGTGGAACCTTGCCCATGAAACCTCAGGAGAATCCCCTGTGGCTGGGTTAACAGACCAGCCATCCGTTTGCAAAGCTTCCCATGTCATAGGGAAGATAGAGATTTGAGCAAATTCTAAAGGTCATGTTGCTTTAGCTAGTTGTACGGTTGAAATTACTAGAAGAATTGGCAGCACAACAAACCCTGGTAGTAAACTTCAACCACTCTATCATAAACACATAGTCATCTAGATTGGATTTTTTGATAGCCAGCGGACACAGCTGAGGTATGCTGCCTCAGAGCGATACTGTGTCTTTAAAAAAGAACCCTGCAAGGAGAAGGGAAATCTAATCTATTTGAAACAAAATACTGTCATATTAAAGCCATCACAGAGGAATAATGGGACCTGTGTGTGCCTCTCTCCCCAAGTCAAACCATCTCTGGAACTACTGTATTGATACTGTTATCAGCCTTTGAAGTACCTTAAGCCAACATCTTGTAAATGAGAAACTTCAAGGATTTAACCATTTTTAGACTGATGCTATTTAGCCTGAATTTTGGCAACGTGTTTTAGACTGAGGACACAACTCCCTGCCTATTCCATCAACTCCCCACAAGATGGATAAAGAGCAGGTGACGTAAATACTTGTGGATGGTTCGATTGCTGAGGGTATTGACAATCCAATGCATGTCCCCAGAGCACCAACCTGTCAATCTGCCGTTATAGATGTACCAGTGCATTTATTGTGACATAGGCCCTCATTACAGAGGAAGATATTGGTTTATTGTCACCAACATACAGTGAAAAACTTTTGTTTGCATGCTGTCCAGACAGATCATGCCATACATAAGAACATCAAGGTAGTAAAAGGAAAACAGAATGCAGAATGAAGTGTTGCAGTTATTAGAGAAAGTGCAGTGCTAGTAGACAAATAAAGTGCAAGGGCCATGACATGGTGGACTGGGAGATCAACAGTTCATCTTTAAGATGAGATATCTTTATTAGTCACATGTACATTGAAACACACAGCGAAATGCATCTTTTGTGTAGAGTGCTCTGGGGGCAGCCCGCAAGTGTTGCCACGCTTCCGGCGCCAACATAGCATGCCCACAACTTTCTAATCCATACGTCTTTGGAACGTGGGAGGAAACTGGAGCACCCAGAGGAAACCCATGCAGAAACACGGGGAGTACGTACAAACTCCTTACAGACAGCAGCCGGAATTGAACCCGGGTTGCTGGCGCTGTAATAGCATTATGCTAACCGCTACACTACCGTGAATGTATGAGGTCTGTAAGAGTCTGATAAACAGAAGGGATAGAAGCTGCCCTTGAGCCTGGTGGTACATGCTTTCAGGCTGTTGTATCTTCTACCCGATGGGAGAGGAGAGATGGCCGGGTTGGGTGGGGGTCTTTGATAATGTTGGCTGCTTTCCTGAGGCAGCAGGAAGTGTAAATGAAGTTCATGAAGGGGAGGCTCATTTGTGTGATGGACTGAGCTGTGTCTACAACTCTCTGCAATTTCTTGCAGTCTTGGGCAGAGCAGTTGCCATGCTAAGCTGTGATGCATCCGGAATGGATGCTGTCCGTGGTGCATCTGTTAAAAACTGAAGGTGAGGCTAGCAAGAAGTGAAGAGCGGTGGGTAGCAACAACAATGATGAAGAGAGGCTGTAAAAGAGCCAACCTTAGATCAGTAGCTAATAGCAGACATTACATGTTGATTTCAATCCACCACATTTACCAGTTTGTAACTTCATTATGTTATTTGTGGATCTTTCTCAGCATTGCCCATGGAAAGTCAAGGCAAGGTAGCTTTCCCAAGATCTGGAGAACGATGATGCAGAGATCAGGAGCTCTGTTCGGTGGGAGCAAATGTTACAGAATATTGACGGCCAAATAAGGGCTGTTGGATTTGGGAAATGTAATGCAAAGGTAACGTTGCAGGAGATATCAGTGATGCTTCTGATGCTGAATACAAAATCAATGATTTGTTACCAGATTATACTCTTCTATTGGTCTCCTGGCTGGTTTCCCTTCTTTCCATTCACAAGCTCATCCAGCATTCAAAAAGTCAAAATAAAAGCTGCAGATTCTGGAAATCTGAAATAAAAAACAGAAAATTCTGGAAAAAACCTCAGCAAGTCAGGCAGCATCTATGGAAAGGTCAAAAACCCTTCATCATGAAGGGTCTTCGACTTGAAACATCAACTGTTTCTCGTTCCAGAGATGCTGCCTGACTGGTTTTAGTGCTGCCTGTATTTTCGGTTTTCATCCAGCATTTCACTCTCTCTGCACCTCAGCTCATACTGAGTCCCAGTCACCCACCACCTTGCGTTCCCTGATCTGTACTGGTCCTGAACCAGCAAAACTCCCTTTAATATCCTCCTTCCTTTTATTTAAAATCTTTTGCTTCGATCTCTGACAGCCTATATCCACAATCTATAACCTTATGCACTACCTCTAATCCCTCCCTCACTCAACAACTGTTGGTGGCTGTGCTTTTGGTGCTGATATTGGTATTGGTTTATTATTGTCACATGTAATGAGATACATGGAAAACCTTTTGTTTGCATGCCATCCAGACAGATCATGCCATAAATAAGTACATCGAGGTAGTAAAAAGAAAACAGAACGCAGAATCTTGTGACACGAAAGACTGCAGATGCTGGAAATCTGGAGCAATGAACACAAAATGCTGGATGAACTCAGCAGGTCAGGTAGCACCTATGGAGGGAAATGAACAGTTGATGTTTCGGGCCGAGACCTTTCATCAGGACTGATTTATTTCCCTCCATAGATGCTGCCTGACCTGCTGAGTTCCTCCAGCATTTTGTATTCAGTGTAGAGTATAGTATTGCAGCTACAAAGAAAGGGCAGTGCAGGTAGACAAATAAAATGCAAAGGCCATGATGAGGTCAGTTGGGGGAATCAAGATTTCGTCTTTAGCATATGAGAGGTCCATTCAGTCTGATAACAGCAAGATAGAATCTGTCCTTGAGTCCAGTGGTATGTTAAGCTTTTGTATCTTCTGCCCGATAGGAGAGGGGAGAAGAGAGAATAGCCAGGCTGGGAGGGGTCCTGATTTTGTTGCGTAGCCACATTACCAGAGCCTTGTCCCCTTCCTCTAATCTTTCCCCCACCCAACCGTTGTCGGTGACTGTGCTTTGAGACATTCAGCCTCCAAAGCCCTTAATTGCTCCTTTGAAATTTGGTGTTCTCCTCTTTTTAAACCTACCTCTGACTAAACTGCCAGACACTTCTGGTGATCTAACAAGGAATGAGGTCAGTTTCTATCTGATTAAGCTCTGCCAAACATCTTGAGCTACATATAAATACAACTTATTGCTCTATTTCATAGATACTGTCGGTTGAATATAATTATCATTTTGGAAAGGAAAGTGAAGTGTGAGAAATTGAAATTAAAATGTATTTCTACATGTTGGGCTATGAGATGAAGCCAGCTTGTTAACAACAAGCGTCAGCAGCTTTATCACATCCACAATGAGTCAAATTCCATTTTTTCTTATAACCTGAGAGTGGGGGATTTTAACTGGCATTTTAGGGCCTTGCATTTCCATCCATGTCTCCACACTAAACACAAATCAGCAGCTTTGACAGTGAGCTAAATCAACAGCCACTCTTCCTCTCCCCTCTCCCACACTTCATTCCAATTTCCAGAATATGATTGGTTCAGTGTCAGGAGGTGAATGGCTGTCAATCATCTTCATCGTTGATCTTTCAAGTGTTGAGTGTCTCAGGCTGAGCTGCAGTAAAACAAGTCTCTTTCATTATTTCTAATTTGGAGGCACTCTCCTGAAACCATGAAGCAGTTGAGGCATCTTCTTAATTAAAAAGCTATGGTGTTTCCATGCTGTTTTTTTTTACTCTATCGTTGCTGCTGCTTTTAAATTGGCAGAATGACTGGGAATAATTCCCAGGCCTGATGTGTGTCAAGAAATGTATGGTACTGGGGTTAAGGGCTTCATAGATGTCTTTACTCAACAGTTAATTGGCCATTAAGAGGAATGCATGGACCAGCTGAGGTTCCTTGCTGTTTGGCTGAGGAGTTGCAGTTAGTCATCGTTCCTGACGGCCTTTGCCAACAAGGCCTGAGAGTTGAAGAGTCCAAGAGACATACAGCACAGATAAAGGCCATTCGGCCCAACTGGTTCATGCCAAACAAGGTGCCCCATCCAAGCTAGTCCAATTTTAAATTTAAATTAAATTTTAAATTTTACATTTTTAAAAAATTTTTTTTAAACTTTTATTTACAGCGTGGTAACAGGCCCTTCCGGCCCAATGAGTCCGCGCCACCCATTTTTTAAACCTAAGTTAACCTACCCGTACGTCTTTGGAATGTGAGAACATACAAACTCCTTACAGACAGTGACGGGAATCGAACCCCGATCGCTGGTGCTGTAATAGCGTTGCGCTAACTGCTATGCTACCGTGCCGGCATTTGGCTCATGACCTTCTAATCCTTTCCAATCTATGTACCTATCCAACAGTCTTTTAGAAGATAAAATAAGGTATCTTTACTAATCACATGTACATCAAAACAGACAGTGAAATGCATCTTTTGTGTAGAGTGTTCTGGGGGCAGCCCACAAGTGTCGCCACGCTTCCTGTGCGAACATAGCATGCCCACAACTTCCTAACCCGTACATCTTTGGAATGTAGGAGGAAACCGGAGCACCCGGAGGAAACTCATGCAGTCATGGGGAGAACATACAAACTCCTTACAGACAGCAGCCGGAATTGAACCTGGGTCACTGGCACTGTAATAGTGTTATGCTAACCGCTACACTACAGTGCCTGCTTCAGTTGTTATTACCTCTGACTCAGCCACTTCCTCTGGCAGCTGATTCCACATGGATACCACCCTTTGTGTAAAAAAAGTTGCACCTCAAGTTCCTCTCAAATTTTTCCCCTCTCACCTTAAACCTGTGCCCTCTAGTTCTTGATTCCCCAACCCTGGGAAAGAATACGTTCATCCTATCTCTGCCCCTCATGATTTTATACACGTCTATAAGATCACCTCTCAGTCTCCCACACTCTAAGGAATAAAGTCCTAGCCTGTCCAACCTCTCCCTATAACTCAGTCCCTCAAGTCCTGGCAACATCCTTGTAAATCTTTTCTGCACTCTTTCCAGTTTAATAGCATCTTTCCTCAAGCAGGGCGACCAAAACTGAACACAATGCTCCAAGTGCGGCCTCACCAGCGTCCTGTACAACCGCACCATGACTCTCCCAACTTTTACACTCAATGCCCTGACTGATGAAGGCCAGTGTATTAAAAGCCTTCTTCGCCACCCTGTCTGCTTGTGACTCCATTTTCAGTGAACTATATACTTGTACTCCAAGGTTCTTCTGTTCTACAATACTCCCCAAGGCCCTGCCGTTCACTGTGAAAGTCCGACCTGGATTTGACTTTCCAAAATTCAACACCTCGCACTTATCCAAATTAAACTCCATTTGCCATTCCTCAGTCCACTTCCTCAGCTGATCAAGATCCCCCTGTAATTTTTGATAACCTTCTTCATTGTCCATTCTCCCACCTATTTTAATGTCATCTGCAAACTTACTAACCATGCCTTGTACATTCTTATCCAAATCATTGATATAGATGATTACAAGATGGTTGTATATGCTTACAAGTCTTTGGAACTCTTTCGGGAACAACTCTTTGAAACACCCACTGGTAGGTGAGACCAAAACTAGGGGACATAGCCTCAAGATTCAGGGGAACAGATTTAGGACAGGGAGGCGGAGAAACTGTTTTTCCCAGAGAGTTGTGAATCTGTGGCACTCTCTGCCCAGGGAAGCAGTAGAGGCTACCTCATTAAATATATTTAAGACACAGTTAGGTAGATTTTTGCACAGTAGGGGAATTAAGGGTTATGGGGAGAAAACAGGTAGGTGGATCTGAGTTCACAGCCAGATCAGCCGGAGCAGGCTCGACGGGCCAGATGGCCTACTCTTGCTCCTATTTCTTCTGTTCTTATGTTCCTTCTCAGATGCAGTGGAAGTAGAGTCTTTGAATATTATTAAGGCAGAGGTAGGTAGATTAAAGAGCAAGGGGTAAAAGGCTACTGGGAACATAAGAGTTAATTGGGTGGCAAAGTGGACCAACTAGTCGAGCCGCTATCTTGCAGGTTTAATCCTGACATCGGGTACTGTCTGTGCAGAGTTTGCACGTTCTCCCTGTGATTGTGTGGGATTCCCCGGATGTTCCAGTTTCCTCCCACCTTCAAAAGTATGCAGGTTGAGAAGTTAATTGGCCGCTGTAAATTGTTCCTGATGTGCAGGTGAGTGGGCGGATCTGGAGGGAGTTTCGACAGGAAAGTGGGGAGAATAAAATGGGATTAGTGTAAATGGGTGCTTGGAGGTTAGCACAGATTTGGTGGGCCGAAGGGCCTGTTTCCATGCTGTATGACAATCAGACCAGCTGTGATCTTATTGAATAGTGGGGTGTGAGTGGCTGACTCCTGCTCCTAATCCATCAGTTTATACGTGAGTGCTAAAGACTGGAATTCCAGTCTGGATGCAGGAGAGAGAGGCAAGGACTGGATAATTTGGGTTTTCCCAAATCCCAATTTGCGATTGGGCAAGGTGAGTGTGAACAACAAGCGGGTTTGAGTTACGTCGCCTTCTGCATCAGATCGTGTTACAGAATCATAAAACCGTTACGGTACTGGAGGACTTACTGCGTCTGTGCTGTTTGAGAAAGAGCAACCTAGCCTAACCCTACCTTCCAGCCCTGGGCTGTAACCCTGCAGGTCACAGCTCTGCAAGTACATCTCCACCTCAGCCACTGGGTCCTAGACCCCCACCACCATCTGAGTGAAAATATCTTCCCCACTCTCCCCTCTGACCCATTTCCAATTACTTGAAAGCTGTGCACACCAATTTTGACCCTGCTGTTAAAGAAAATAAGTCCTTAGTTATTCTTTCTGGGTCCCTCATCATTTTACATTGGAGAGGGTGCAGTAGAGGTTTACCAGGATGCTGCCTGGACTAGAGGGTATGAGCTATATGGAGAGGTTGGACAAACTTGGAACGTTGGAGGCTGAAGAGAGACCTGATAGAAGTTTATAAAATTATGAGAGGCATAGATAGGATAGACAGAATCTATTTCCCAGGGTAGAAATGATCAAATACTAGAGAGCATGCACTTAAGGTGAGAGGGGGAAAGTTTAAAGCAGGTGTGTGGGGCAAGTTTTTTTTACACAGAGAGCGGTGGGTGCCTGGAACAGGCCACCAGTAGTAGTAGTGGAAGCAGACACTATAATGACGTTTAAGAGGCTGTTAGTATGAATATTCAGGGAATGGATGGATGTGGATAATGCACAGGCAGAAGAGGTAATTCCGTATTGTGCTCAGTGCAGACATTGTGAGCTAAAGGCCCTGTTCCTGTGCCGTACACATCTCAGCTGACTTTCCCTTCAGCCTTTCTGTCCCAGAGCAAATAATCCCAGCCTAGCCAATCTTTCTTCATGACCGCAATGATTCCAGTCTTGGTAACACCCTCGTAAATCTCCTCTGCACCCTCTCCAGTGCAATCATATCTTTCCTGTAATGTGTTCTATTGTATTCTGTGCCTTGGCTAATAAAGGAAAGCCCTTTAAACCACCCTATTAACCTGCCCTGTTACCGACAAGGATCTGTGGACATATTGCCCAACGTCACTTTGTTCCTCCAAGCATTTAATATTCTCCCACTTATTGTTTAGTCTGTTACCTAGTTGTGATCAATCCAGTCTGCTATTCAAGTTCGTTATACACCCCTGCCTTTTTCCAAATGCCACTTTTACCAAATTGTGGGTATAGATTTGACTGGCTGCTGCAGCTGTCCCACAATGCAGTGCGAGTCATGACGGTCAACTGGGCTTCAGGAGCAGTTCCTAAGGCCTGCCTCCCCTCCACCCAGATTACTCCAACAATCTTTAATTAATTTTGTGCATAGAGTTCTTCCAATAGATTTAACTTCTTAGTTTAGCTGGAATCACTTTAACTTGGTTTCATGATTTAACGTGAGGCAGTGTTGGAGATACTTCCACCCAGAAACCAATGCTAACTCTGGGACTTACACAAATCCTGAAGGGAAGGTGCCAAAATCCAGACACAAGACTGCAGATTCTGGATTCCTGATGTAGGGTCTTGATCCAAAATGTTGACCATCCCTTTGCCTCCACGGATGTTGCTTGACCCACTGAGTTCCTCCCGCGGTTTGTTTTTTGGAATCAAATCCAAACTGGCATGGGCTTAAACTGGTGATAACACCTCCCCCTCCCTCTCCTCCTCTTTCCAACCTCCCCCTCTTCTCTCTCCCCCCCCCCCCACAAACTCCCCAACCTCACTCCCCCACCCAAATCTGTTCTGGTTATTTCTCAGGCGGGGAAATTTGCCTGCTGACCCCACACCAGATTAAACCTAGCTCAAGTACAGTGTGAGGGAAGAGGTGATCTATTATGGTCTTGCACCTTATAGGACCAGATGTCATGAACCAAGGTTTGTATGGGCAACTCATAAACCAAGCCTAACCCTGGCAATTCACTAACCCCTGCCTACCTCTGTTTACAATGGGCTAGGATTAGTAAATTACAAAGAGGAAGAACTCTTTAATCTGTAGTGAAGTACCTTTACTTGAAGTTGAGAGATTACAGTAACTGCTCACTCCAGGGTTTTCTTCCCTCTTATGAGCTGAGCCTGGTATTTATTCAGTATTCTCTGCAATTTCTTGCATTCTTGGGCAGAGCAGTTGCCATACTAAGCTGTGGTAAATTGGTTTATTATTGTCACATGTACCGAAGTACAGTGAAAAATTTGTTTTGCATGCCATCCATACAGATCATTTCATTACATCAGTGCATTGAGGTAGTACAAGGGAAAACAGTAACAGAATGCAGAATAGTGTTGCAGTTACAGAAAAAATGCAGTGCCGGCAGACAATAAGGTGCAAGGCCATAATGACGTGATGCATCTGGATAGGATGCTTTCTATGATAAATTATCAGTCACATGTACATCGAAACACACAGTGAAATACATCTTTCTTGCATAGTGTTCTGGGGGCAGCCCGCAAGTGTTGCCACACTTCCAGCGCCAACATAGCATGCCCACAACTTCCTAACCCGTACGTCTTTGGAATGTGGGAGGAAACTGGAGCACCCGGAGGAAACCCACGCAGACATGGGGAGGACGTACAAACTCCTTACAGACAGTGGCCGGATTTGAACCCAGGTCGCTGGCGCTGTAAAGCGTTACACTAACCGCTACACTATGAATATGTAAAAATTGGTGAGTGTCATTGGGGACATGTCGAATTTCCTCAGCCTTCTGAGGAAGTAAGGCATTAAGGTGCTGTCTAGGCTGTACCGTTTCTGTGGCTGAACCAGGAAAAATTGTTGGTGATAGTTACACGTGACCCACTGTGCGCAGATTATGAGTATTCCAGGGGTTGACCTTATTAAGATCTGGAAATCTGCAGAATGACATGCATCTTCTGGTCCTGCCCACATGATACGTTGTGTCACAGCAGCTGTTGGTACAAGCAGAATGATGGCATCTTCATAGCATGGGTGAATAGACCATTTGGCAGTCTTGTGGATAATATCGTGAACTCTCGGTGGCGCCTGTTAGACTTCTCTGCAGTAGGGTCGGGACAGAGCATTGTGCTTTGTGGGAAAGCTTGTAGCAAGGGGAAGCTAATAGAAACAGATAAAAATCAATTTTAATCTTCCTGGGGCTTAAGAACTGCATTCTATTCTTTTTTTTAGCATCTGAGAAATAGTCATGTTCTTTGTCAATTTTTTTTATCCATACAAGCCTTTGACAGGTATAAGGCTGTGGGAAGATTGATCCCAAGTCTCTGATTGTGCTAGGCTGGTGCTACTGGTACTTTGCTCCCCCAGTTCACCATCTGGAAGTTTCCAATTCTGATAGAGGAATATTATTGATTGTGGCGTCCACCGTAAGGGCATGATTTATCTGCGCACACCGCTTGTCTTCCTGTGGACGATGGGTTGAAGTGCATTTGGCTCTCATGGAAGTATAACCACACAAGCACCAACACCCGAAGGGGAGGATTTTGAAGGAAAAAAAGACAAGATCCATCAGTTAACTGATGACTTTTAAACATGATGCCGCCCTCATTCATAAGTTGATGACTATTTGTGCTCAGAACACAGGATAGGAACAAAATTTGGCAATTATTTATTTAATGCAGTAAATTTAAGGCACAGGCTCAGTATATGGGCCTGTTCAAATTGTCAATAATTTAAACTTAAATGGATGCACTATGACAACGATGTTTGCGGATGATACAAAATTTGGCCCTGTGGTTGAAGAAGAAAGCTTTACTCTGGATATAGAGAGAGATGCTCTGTTCAGTTGGGAGTCAGAATGGCAAATGGAATTTCAAAGTCAAGTTTATTGTCATATGCACAAGTACATATATGCATAGGTGCAATGGAAAACTTACTTGCAACAGTATCACAGGCACATAGCTTCAGATACATAACATTCACAAGAAAACCATCAATTATATACAATTTTCATGAGAAAGAACATAATTGGAACAAAAAAATGCGAAGTCCATTGTAGTGCAAAGTGGTCATAGTGCTGCTATTACTGAGGTAGTGATCAGGGTTATGCAGGTTGGCTCAAGAACTGAATGCTTGAAGGGAAGTAGCTGTTCTTGAACCTGGTGACGTGGGACTTCAGGCTTCTATACCTCCAGAAAAGTGTGTAACACATTTGGGGAGGTGCAGTCAGGCAAGGGAGGTGGGGAAATAAAGAAAAACTTACATATCTACAATGTCTTTCATACTTCATTCAATGATCCCCAAACTCCCTTCAGCGATTGAAGTACTTTCTAAGTGTGGTCACTGCTGTGCAACAGCAACTGTGGTAGCCAATTTTACACAGCAAACTCCTCTGGACTGCAATATGTCGATGAGCATATAACCCAATGTTAGTTGATGGGATAAATATCGACCCTGGGAATGAAGGAGCGGGGATGGAGAGACATGGTGATTTGCAGTTTCCATGCTGGGAGTACCTCAGTTGCGATAACAGGCCCATGCTGGTTGGACGTACACCAACATGGGTGGAACAAGAGGTACAGGAGTTCTCACACTGCTCCAGGGACCCAGGCTTGTTCCTGACCTAGGGTGCTGTATGTGCAGGGTTTGTTTGTTCTCAATGTGATTTCATAGGTCCTCTGGTTTCCTCCCATACCTCAAAAACATATGAGTAGATTGATTAACCACTATGAACAACCCCCGAGGCAGGTGGTCATGTGTGAGAGAGAATAAGTTGCATGCAGTCAAGGAAATGGGGAGGCCAATGGGATTGCTTCTCCAGGAGCTGGCATGAATCTGGTGGGCAAAATGGCCTCCTCCTGAGGCATGGGCTAAGTCAGGAAGACATCACAACTCCTCACCCTCTGCTGTAAACATTAGTTTAATTCTCTCTGCAATCCAGATAACCAACACCATAACTTTACAAGGATTTACTGTACACTTTTCCTGCAATACTTTTAATTGAATGAAGCTGTACAAAATTAATACATTCTTATTATCAAGCATTGCTCTGTTATTTGATTGTGTCTACCCTTCATTCCGGATGGAGAAAAAAGAGCTAATTATTAAATTGCGTGCACCTTCAAACAATTAGAATTCTTTGCCTTGGCTGATATCTTTGTGCTTCCTATTAAATAGAAGCTAAAACCAATTAGAAAGGATTTTTTTTAATACATGTGGAGGGAATTCTAATCTCTTCCTTTACATGGGATCTTAACCTTCCTGTTTGAATGCAAAGTTGTTAATTAAGTGATGTGGGGGAATACTACAAAATAAGTGTCCATTTAGACAGGCGCATGGAGGGATATAGACCATTTGCAGGTGGATGGGATTAGTTTAAATTGGCATCATGGTTGTTTCAGTCATTGTGGGCTGAAGGGCCTGTTCCTGTCCTGAACTGTTTCATTGTTCTGTGTATGTGCACTGTGCTGTAACCATAGAACATAGAACAGTACAACACGGGAACAGGCCCTTCGGCCCACAATGTTGTACCGATCTAATTAAGCTAATGACACCTAATCCATTTTGCCTGCACATGGTCCATATTCCTCCATTCTCTGCACATTCATGTGCCTATCTAAGAGTCTCTTAAATGCCTCTATTATGTCTCTTGCCACTACCAACCCTGGCAGTGCATTCCAGGCACGCACCACTCTGTGTGTGTGTGTGTAAAATAAAAATACTTGCCCCACACATCTCCTTTGAACTTTCCCCCTCTCACCTTAAATACATGTCCTCTAGTATTTGACATTTCTACCCTGGGGAAAAGAGTCTGACTGTCTACTCCATTTATGCCTCTCATAATTTTATAAACTTCTATCAGGTCTCCCCTCAGCCTCTGACGCTCCAGAGAAAACAACCCAAGTTTATCCAACCTCTCCTTTGAGCACATGCCCTCTTATCCAGGCAGCATCCTGGTAAATCTCCTCTGCACCCTCTCCAAAGCCTCCACGTCCTTCCTATAATGGGGCAACCAGAAATGAATGCAATACTCCAGAGGCAGCCTAACCAGAGTTTTATAAAACTGCAACATAACTGACTCTTGATCACAAGCCCTCGGCTATTGAAGACGAGCATGCCATATGCCTTCTTTACCACACTAGAAACTTGTGCGGCCATTTTCAGGGAGCTTTGGACTTTGGACCCCAAGATCCCTCTGTACATCGACGCTGTTAAGGGTCCTGCCATTAACTGTGTACCCAATGTGCCTGGAGAGAGGGGACCAATGAGCAAAAAAAGTAAATATTTCCAGTAATTTAATTTTCTAGTTTTTTTCTCTCTGTTAAGTACACATGGAGCACACATTTCAAAAGGTCCTTGCAATATATGCAAGCTCATCCCCAGGGAAAAGCATGTCTCAAGTAAACTCTCAGTTCCCACTTGATAGACCAGGAGTGCAGAGGAGTTGGAATAAAGAGTAATGCAATGCTGTTAAGAGACAAATTAACGTCCAGGACAAGGATGTGAACTTAGGGTTTTCTTTGGCTCGTAGAAAGTGCTGAGCAGCGGGAGAAATCATATGTTCATCCTTTCACACCGTCAGATATCAAAGCAATAAGACACTCACAAATGCAGCTATTGAGCATAAAAAAAAATTCCTCAACAACACAAGTGTAGGTAAGGAATTGCCTCGGGAGCCAAGCTCTGTTCTCCTCTCAGACTTCTCCACCTCAGCTGATTTGAGATGAAGGTTTTCTGGTTCCCTTTGTGACTGCCTCTACCTAAAGCAACTTTCAGGAATTGGTGAGGTACTCTCAGGTGCATAGATGGGGCTTGTGGTCTGTGGTCTTTTGGAAAAGAAATGGTTCCATTAAAGAATGGGGGTCACTTGGTTGCTAGGGAGCAGATCTTCTAAAAGCCTGCACCAACAGAGAGAGGCCATTTGCCCTACCATGCCTCAGCCAGCTCTTTAAAGGAGCTAACCAACAAGCTAAACTTCCTTGTTCCACTGACTTTAGTATGATCGAGCAGCAAATAGAAAAGCAGTGGTGATGTTGAATGGTATGTCAGGCTTGGGAGGAATGAACAAGTAGGGGCAGTGTGTAGCCAACTTCGACAGTTCTTGTACACATGTTTTTATGTGGGATGCAAGGCTCTTGGTAAAATACCTGCTGACTGTCTATCAGGATCAGATTTATTATCACTAATTTAGATGACATGAAATTTGTTGTTTTGTGGCAGTGGTACAGTGCAAAGTCATAAAATTACTATAAATTGCAAAAACAAATAAATAGTGCAAAAAAAAGCAATGACGAGATAGTGTTCATGGATCAATCAGAAGTCTGGTGGTGGAGGGGAAGAAGCTATTCCTGAATTGTTGAGTGTGGGTCTTCAGGCTCCTGTACCTCCTCCCCGATGGTAGTAACGTAAAGAGGATGTGTCCTGGATGGTGAGGGTCCTTAGTGATGGATGTCGCCTTCTTGAGGTATCGCTTCTTGAAGATGTCCTCGATGGTGGGGAGGGTTGTGCCTGTGATGGAGCTGGCTAAACCCTCTGCAGCCTCTTGCGATCCTGTGCATTAGAGCCTCCACGTCAAGGTGTGATGCAACCAGTCAGGATGCTCTCCTTCGTACATGTATAGAAATTCTGGGCCTGCATTGGGGAAGTAATGGGAACTGGTACTCCCTGGATACTGCAGATTGCAGAGTCACTGACCTGAATTATCAACCGCTTCACTTAGAATCTTTTAAAACAACTTTGTAAAGGAAGTACAAAGATTTAAAGCCCCTGACCCATGCCTTTAGGAGATGAAAGACGAGTATAAAACATTTTTTTTAATTTAAATTTTTTTTTAAATTTTATTTACAGCATGGTAACAGGCCCTTCCGGCCCAACGAGTCTGCGCCGCCCATTTTTTAAACCCAAATTAACCTACCCGTATGTCTTTGGAATGTGGGAGGAAACCAGAGCTCCTGGATGAAACCAATGCAGACACGGGAGAACATACAAACTCCTTACAGACAGCTACGGGAATCGAACCCCGATTGCTGGCGCTGTAATAGCGTCGCGCTAACCGCTACGCTACGGTGCCACCATTTTGCAACCATTCTTTGGCAATCATGCAGAAATTATCATTATGAAGACAAGACAGTCATCTGAATGCAACGAGTTGTATTTCGGGAGCGTAACACTCTGTTAAATATCTTTGACTTCCAGTTTTCCATTTCCAACAAAGTCAGACATCAAGGGCCACTTTTTAAATTCAAATGTTGACACTGCCAGCATTTATTGTAAGTCATTGATCTGTCCTTGAGAAGATGGGGTGAGCTGCCTTCTTGGCTTGCTGTTTTCCCTGTAATGAAGGGCTGCCGCCACAATAACTGCCCCCACTGTTAAACGGGGTTGCAGGATTTAGACCCAGCGACGATGAAGGAAGTCTGAATGTGGTTTGACTTGCGAGAGGAGGTATTGCCATGCAGCTGACACTTTGACACTTTGTTCTTCTTGGATAGATGGGGGGGGGGGGGTGGTTAGGTGGGGTTGTTGCTGAGAAGCAGGTGAACCATGTCTCTGGAAAAATGCCATTTCATTATTTCAGTCAGGGGATAAGAGGAAGAGGATGCAGAGAATGCAGAGACTGCAAATACTCATAGAGTCATACAGCACGGAAACAGGTCCTTTTCCATGTTCATGCTGACTATAGTATACCTATCTATAAGACAAGATATCTTTATTAGTCATATGCACATCAAAACACACAGTCAAATGCATCCTTTGCATAGAGTGTTCTGGGGGTAGCCTGCAAGTGTCGCCACACTTCCAGTGCCAACATAGCATGCCCACAACTTCCTAACCCGTACGTCTTTGGAATGTGGGAGGAAACCAGAGCACCCGGAGGAAACCCACGCAGACACAGGGAGAACGTACAAACTCCTCACAGACAAGAGGCTGGAATTGAACCAGGGTCACTGGCACTGTAAAGCATTACGCTAACCACTACACTACCATGCCTGCCCTGTGCTAGTTCCATTTACCAGCACTTGGTCTGTAGCCCACGTTGCTTTGGCATTTCAAGTGCTCGTCAGATGCTTCTGACACGCTGTGAATGTCCCTGCCTCCATCACTTCCTCAGGCAGCATGTTCCAGATTGCAAACACCTCCTAGGTCAAAATAAAATCTTCCTCAGATCCCCTCCACGCCTTTTACTCCTCACTTTAAACCCATGTCCTCTGGTCTTAGCCATGGAGAAAAATTCCTTGCGATGTACCCTATCTATTGCCTCTCATAATTTGGCAGGCACAGTAGTATAGCGGTTTGCATAATGCTTTACAGCGCCAGCGACCCAGGTTCAAATCTGGCCACTGTCTGTAAGGAGTTTGTACGTTCTCCCCGTGTCTGTGTGGGTTTCCTCCGGGTGCTCCGGTTTCCTCCCACATTCCAAAGACGTACAGGTTAGGAGGTTATGGGCATGCTATGTTGGCGCCGGAAGCGTGGCGACACTTGCAGGCTGCCCCCCAAAAATCACTACGCAAAAGATGCATTTCACTGTGTGTTTCGATGTACATGTGACTAATAAAGATCTTATCTTATCTTTGCCTTGGAAAAATTGCTTTCTCATAGTGCAATGGACAAATGTGACCTGGACTTCACTTGTCTCTTGTCTATGAGGAAGCAGCTTCCTCAACCAACCTCCCCTCCATGAAGAGGCAATAGAACAAAGGAATAGCCCCTTCAGCTGAGAATGTCTGTGCTGAACATGATGCTGAACTAAGCTAAATCTCTTCTGCCTGCACGTGATCCATATCCCTCCATTCCCTGCGTATTCACATGCCTATCTATAAAATGCCTTAAGTGCCTCCACCACTCTCACTAGTCAGCCCATTCCAGGCATCCACCACTCTCTGTGTAAAAAGAATAACTTGACCCGCACATCTCTTTTAAACTTTCTCCCTCTCACCTTAAATACGTGTCGTCTAGTACTTGATATTTCTGCCCTGGGAACATTGACTGGATTTTAGGAACTAAATGAACTATTACCCTATCTATGTCTCTCATAATCTTATAAACTTCTGTCAGGTCTTCCCTCAGCCTCCGACGCTCCAGAGGAAAAAAAATGTCTAATCCAGGCAGCATCCTGGTAAACCGCTTCTGTGCCCTTTCCAAAGTCTCCACATCCTCCCTGGAATGGGGCGACCAGAATTGCACACAATACTCCAAGTGCGGCATAACCAAAGTTTTATACAGCTGCAACATGACTTCCTGACTCTTATACTCGATGCCCCGACCAGTGAAGGCTTCCCTTCTTTACCACCCTATCTACTTGCATGGCCACTTTCAGGGAGCTCTGGACTTGGACCCCAAGATCCCTCTGTAAATCGATGGTGCTAAGGGTTCTGCCATCAACTGTTTACTTTCTCCTTATATTTGACCTCCCAAAGTATAACACTTCACACTTGCTTGGATTAACTCCATCTGACACTTCTCCGCCCATATCTGTAACTGATCAATATTCTGCTGTATCGTTTGACAGCCCTCTACACTGTGTACAACTCTACCAAGCTTTGTGCAGTGTTCAAACTTACTAATCCACCCATCTACATTATCCACCAAATCATTTATATATCTCACAAACAACAGGGGCCCCAGCACCGATCCCTGCGGAACCCCGCTGGTCACAGACTTCCAGCCAGAATAACACCCTTCCACCACTACCCTCTGTCTTCTGCAGGCAAGCCAATTCTGAATCCAACAGTAATGATCGGGAAGACGCTGATTGGGAAGTACAGGACTGAATTCTGGTCTGTTGCTCCATTGATCGTGGAGGCAGGAGAGTCACTTACTGAAGGAGCGTTTCAACTGCGGACATATCCTTCAGATCAAACCTTTCCATCCTCATCTCCTTAGGCCAATGCAGGTGGTAATCCATTATTACGTTGTAATAGATAGTTAAAAGCGTGAAGAGCTTGAAGCATATTTAAATTGACTCGATTTTAGGAGCTAAATGAACTATTAGCAGATTTGCATTTTGCTATGTTGGGAATGGAGGGGGGGAGCTGTAAAACTACACACTTAACAGAAAGTGACTTGTGTTATTATACACTTAGCGAAGATGAGCTTCTATCGAAACAAATGAGGCAGATGTTGGCTTTTAAAAAGCTAAGCACTTGACAGGTAAACCCCTAAGTTGAACAGAGCTAAACATTGCAAATCAGAACACTGTCAAACAAATTTTCAATATTTTAATACTCTGCAAGTTTGAATTTGTCCTTGATTTACGTTTCACTATCAGTAAGAGTGCAAATATGTAAGGTGATTATTGAGATGGAGGGCTTTAATTTACGGAAATTGCAATCTCCCTAGCATGACTATAGTAACTGTATCTTCTCTCTACAACATAAGAACTAGAAGCAAGAATAGACCATACAGCACCTTCAGACTGATCCACCGCTTAATAATGGTCACTCTTTGCCTGAACTCCACATCGCACACTTTTCCCTTACTGTGCAAAAATCTATTGACCTGAGCCTCAAACATACTCTACAACTGAACATCCACAGCTCTCTAAGGCAGAGAATTCCAAAGACTTACAGCTCTCAATCATGAAACATCAGCAGAGAGATGACAGCAAGTTTGAGACTTCAGTGTTTGCAAATACACTCAGAGAAATCGTCATACTTGTTGCAACTGGAGTAGTTGCAGAGATGAGGGATTTCGGTCAAAAGGTGAGATTGGAGAAACTGGGGTTGTTCTCCTCGGAGCAAAGACAATTGAGGATAGTTTTGACAGAGATGGGCAAGATTGTGGCTGGTTTAGATGGGGGAAACTGCTGGGGAGGGAGTTCTGGGATATAGATCCAGTGACAATGAAGGACTGGCGATCTATTTCTGAGCTAGAATGGCGTGCGATTTTGAATGACCCTGCTGGGGATATTGTTACCATGTACATATTGTCCTTGTCCTTCTTGGTGATAGAGGTCACAGGCTGAGGAGGTGCTGTCAGAGCCCATGACTCTAAAAAATGACATTTCATCCACTTTGGTCAAAAGAAAATAAAAAGCCAGAGTATTTTCTATATTTTGAGATTGAAAGCTGTTTGTACACTGTGAGATCCTGGAATCCTTACACACAGAAGTTAATGTGCAAGTTCAGCAGGTAATTAGGAAAACAACAGTATGTTGGACTTTATTGTAAGAGGATTTGAGGACAAAAGTAGAAAGGTGTTACTGTTCATATTGTTTTGTGGATTTAAAGTTAGAGGGCAACAGGTTTAGGGGAAAATCTATCGATGCAGAGAGTAGCTTTAGAAGTAGTGGACTTTAAAACCAATTTGATTGGTACTTGAGGGAAAACAATTTGAAGGCTAATAGGAACGGTGTGAGAGAATGGGACTTGCAATATGGTTTGGATTCTTATAGGATCTACCCCCCCCCCACCCCACCCCAGTCAGTTGCTTCATTTACCTTGGCGGCACAGTAGTGTGGTGGTTAGTGTAATGCTATTACAGTGCCAGTGACCCGGGTTCAATTCCCGCCACTGTCTGTAAGGAGTTTGTACATTTTCCCTGTGTGTCTGCATGGGTTTCCTCCGGGTGCTCCGGTTTCCTCCCACATTCCAAAGACGTACGGGTTAGGAGTTGTGGACATACTATGTTGGTGCTGGAAAAAATAGCGACACGTGTGGGCTGCCCCCAGCACATTCTCAGTAACGCAAAAAGATGCATTTCACTGTGTGATTCGATGTACATGTGACTAATAAATAAATATCTTAGATATCTCTTCAGAAGGAAGTGGAGGGTTCCAATTGCATTGTGGGTGTGTGTTGGCAACCCTCCCATTGGGATTAGCTGCCCTGACAGGTTACATTCCCTTGAGGTTCCATCACATAATCTCTAGCTTTGAATGCTCTGTCCAGCGAAGTGGCATTTGTTGCTCCATCCCTGTTATACAATTTTTTTAAAAAAAGCATTCCAGGGAAAATAAAAGTAATATGTGTCTATTTTCAATTATTAGTTAATAGAACCATAAAACCATAGGACACTACAGCACAGAAAACAGGCCATTCAGCCCTTCTAGTCTGTTCCAAAACTTTATTCCGCTTGTCCCATTTACCTGCACCCAGTCCATAACCCTCCGGACCTCTCCCGCCCATGTATCTATCCAATTTATTCTTAAAAATTAAGAGTGAGCCCGCATTTACCACAACAGATGGCAGCCCGTTCCACACTCCCGCCACTCTCTGTGAAGAAGTTCCCCCTAATGTTCCCCCTAAACCTTTCACCCTAAAGCCATGTCTTCTCGTACTTATCTCTCCTAATCTAGGTGGAAAGAGCCTACTCGCATTGACCCTGTCTATACCCCTCATAATTTTGTGATTTTTGTTGCCTGCTGACATCTATGGAATTAATTTTTAGTTTGTGAAAACTCCAGACTGTTCTTTGAGGACTGCCCATTCATTCCTTCTGTCCCACTGCCCAAAAGTGTAGATCAGTGTTGGAAGTGTTAGTCCCTAATTTTACCCAACAGATTATCTGTAAACCTGTCCTGAAAGGGATGTGAAAGGCTCTATGTAAATGCAAATATAATTAAATTGTCCTTTTAGCTATTGAAGGAATCAGGTTAGGACGGGAAAGTGGCGGTGAGGTAAAAGATCAGCCATGAATCTTATTGAATGGCAGAGCAGGTGCTAGGGAGTACTCCTGATTCATATATTCGTGAATCTGCTTTACATCAAAGCTTTTAGTAAGTTCCCAAGCCTTAAGCGCTCTTTGGAGTTATTTTCCTGTCATAGCTACAGAGGCATACAGCAGGGAAACAGGCCATTCCATCCACTGAGACTATGCTGACCATTCGAGCACTCATTTTCACTAATCCTGCATGGATCCCATTTTGTTCTCCCCACATTTACATCAACTCCCCCCCAGAGTTTTCCCTTCACCATCACACTAGGGGCAATTTACAGCGGCCAGCGGACCTCCCAACCTGCATGTCGTTGGGATGTGGGAGGAAAGCGGAGGAAATGGAGGATCTGGATAGAGGAGAGAATGTTTCCATTAGTCAGAGTGTCTGGGATCCCAGGGCACAGCCTCAGAATAAAGGAACATCCCTTTAAAACTCAGATGAGGAGGAATTTCTTCAGCCAGAGGGTGGTGAATCTGTGGAATTTGTTGCCACAGAGGGCTATGGAGGCCAAGTCATTGGGTGTATTTAAGGCAGATTGATAGGTGATTGGTAAGGGGGGGTTTAGGGTTGCGGAGAGAAGGCGGGAGAATGGGGTTGAAAAAAAATCAGCCATGATCGAATGGCGGAGCAGACTCAATGGGCCGAATGGCTTGATTCTGCTCCTATATATTATGGAAATCCACATGTGATTGACCCTGGGTGTCCAGAATTGTGAGGCAGTAGAGGAAGGCTCTTGACCGGAAACGTCAACTGTCCATTTCCCTCCTTAGATGCTGCCTGACCCACTGAGTTCCTCCAGTGCCTTGTGTGTTGCTCCAGATTCCAGCATCTACAGTCTCTGGTGTCTCCAGCTCTACTGGTATTGGTATTGGTTTATTATTGTCACTTGTACCGAGGTACAGTGAAAAACTTGTCCTGCATACCCATCATACAGATCAATTCATTACACAGTGCAGTTACATTGGGTTAGTGCAGAGTGCACTGAGGTAGTACAGGTAAAAACAATAACAGTACAGAGTAAAGTGTCACAGCTGCAGAGAAAGTGCAGTGCAATAACATACAAGGTCACAACAAGGTAGATTGTGAGGTCAGAGTCCATCTCATCGTATAAGGGAACCGTTCAATAGTCTTATAACAATGGGATAGAAGCTGTCCTTGAGCCTGGTGGTACGTGCCCTCAGGTTCCTGTATCTTCTACCTGATGGAAGAGGAGAGAAGAGAGAATGACCCGGGTGGGTGGAGTCTTTGATCATGCTGGCTGCTTTACCATGGCAGTGAGAGGTAAAGACAGAATCCAATGAAGGGAGGCTGGTGTCCGTGATGCGCTGGGCTGTGTCCACGCTACTGGCTGTAATGCTATATTATGTTAATGAAAGGCAAACCAGACCAAACTCCTGTTCAGTCAGGAACCAGTTGTATTATATTTGCCCACGGATTCTTCTCTTCCTTTCTCAGTGTGAATGATATTGAAAGTTTTTTTTTACCTGCAACAGAAACTATTTACTTTAAATGAGAGCTGGAAAATTCCTCACAGGTACCGGCCTTGGCGCTTTCTCTCCCCCTCCCTGGAAACATGAACTCAAGCAGAACTTGTTAAATTAACAATAAATCACCCAGGGTTCTGACAAATTGGATCCCGGACAGAAGATAATTTAAAATACCAACTCATCAAGGAGCTCGGAAGCAAGCTGCATGTTGAACGGGGGCCTGGTGTGACATGTGGATGACTGATTTGCGACTGACAGCCATGTAAAGACATGGGTGCTGTAAACCCAGTTGGAAGAATGAAGCCTCTTAGTGAATACTGCCTTCTGTTGTCAATGGTTACTCCGACTCATTTACTGAGCAGTGGCCTCGCACTGCATTGCAGGGTCACTGAGACACCACACGATCCATTCCATGGACCTTCCCTGAGACAGGGCAATTCAGTGACTCCACTGGGACCCACCTTTTATCTCCATAATGAATGAGTTTATTCCGAGAATAGACCAGGAGTCAAAGGAAAATACAGCACCGAAACAGGCCCTTTGGCCCATCAAGTCTATGTTGACCTTCAAGCACCCATTAACACTAATCCTGCACTGATATACTTAATAGAATCCCAGCAAGATTCTACCACTCATCTGCACACTAGGAGTAATTGACAGTGGCCAATTAACCTACCAATCAGCACATCTTTAGGATGTGGGAGGAAACTGGAGCCCCCACACAGGCACAGGGAGAACTCCGCTCACACAGCACCGGAGGTCAGGATTGAACCCGTGTCTCTGGCGCTGTGGGGGCAGCGACCCTACTGGCTGTGCCACTGTGCTGCCGGAGGAAAGAGAGGCTGTCCAGGTAGAGGAGCACACCATGCGTTTTGTGCAGACTGAGCTGAACTAACATAAAATAAGAGAACTAAGAGGCATCTTTTACAACTTGGGGCATTACTCACAGGCAATGAAGTGTTTCTGAAGAGTTGTTGGAATTAACATGGTGAGCACTTTGGGCACTGCAAGCATTGCGATAATGACCAAATAATCTATGACGTTGATTGAGGGATAATTGTTGGCCATGACAACACAGAATACTCCTCCCCTCCTCCTGTGATAGAAGATTGGAGCTTGCTTTTCTCACCCCATCTGAAAGATAGCGTTTCCAACAGAGCAGCACTCCCTCAGTGCCACACTGAAATGCCAGTCCAGATTTCATCCTGCCATTTCCAGAGTGGTGATTGAACCCAAAGCTCTTGGCTCAGAGGTGAGAGAGAGAGAGAGGGGGCATCTGAGCCACAGCTCACACTCAGTGGTAAATGGATGATTAATGCTCACATTCTCAACAACTTGGAGGGAAAACTCAGGCACAACAGTAAAAGGATCTTTTCTCTCATGGAGCAACATAACATCCTCTCACTTTAGGAGAAATGTGAAGGCTTGAGAGAGGTGGACAAGTCCAAGGTTCCTGGAAGGTGGCAGCACAGGTAGATAAGAGGGTGAAGAAGCATATTTGCCTTCATGAACCGAGCAGAGAATATAAGAGCAAGGAGGATATGGTACAACTTTATAAAACATTGGTTAGGCTAGGCTGGAGTGTTGTGTGCAGTTCTGGCCATCACACCGAAGGAAGGACATGATTGCACTGGAGAGGGAGTAGAGGAGGTTCACCAGGATGTTGCCTGGGGTGGCACATCCAGTATCCCAGGCTCTTGTGTCTCCATTTTACTGCTCCACTGCGGACTCTTCAAGGTATGCCCAGTTGGAAGAAGTTTTTCTCTTTTTTTCAATGGGGGTTCTGTAAGACCCTCTCTCTGTGCTCTCCCTCTGTGTTCCTGCTGCTCTTGCTGCCCAAATGAAGGGTCTCAGCCCAAAACGTTGACTGTCCATTTCCTTTGGCAGATTGGAATTGGTTTATTACTGTCACTTGTATCAAGGTACAGTGAAAAACTTGTCTTGCATACCGTTCATACAGATCAATTCATTAGACAGTGTGTTGAGGTAGTACAAGAAAAACAATACAGAGTGCAGAATAAAGTGTCACAGTTACAGAGAAAGTGCAGTGCAAGTAGACAATGTGCAAGGTCATAACGAGGTAGGTTGTGAGGTCAAGAGTCCATCTTATCGTACTAGTCTTATCACAGCGAGATAGAAGCTGTTCTTGAGCCTGATGCTTCCTGACCTGCTGAGTTCCTCCAGCAGCTCAAGTTTTGCTTCACATTCCAGCATCTGCAGTCTCTTATGTCTCCATGGTGCGTTTCAGTTCATAGAAAAGTTTTACTTGGGTGGTCACAAGAATGAGAGATTTTAGCTATAAGGTTAGACTGGGGGAAGTGGGGTTGCAGCAAAGAAGGTTGGGAGATTTGATGGGGGTGTGAAAGATCATGGACCAGGTCGACCTCTGAGATGGGTGATGATTCCATTGGGAACCAAGTTGACTGATCTTGCTGGTAAATGGGATTAATATAAATGGGTACTTGATGACCAGCATGGACATGGTGGGCCAAAGGGCCTCTTTCTGTGCTCTACGACTACGACTGGAACAGCAGTGCCTGCCCTTTGATGCTTAGTGTGTCTTGCACTCCCACAGCTGTGCACTGCGCACAGACGTCACGCTGGAGGTTATATTCCAGGACATCTGAGCTCTCACCACACTCCTGAGCTCAGTGTCAGTTCTGAGCTGAGGGCCTGTATGCACTTTGTATCTGCTCCACACCAGCTCCAAGCCCATTGTTGTTGATGTGCAAGCAATGACTGGATTTAATAGAAGGGGTTCACCGACCCAAATTCAGGTTAAGATTTTATTTTAATATTTATATTTATATTTTTAATTAATTTACACCGATTTGAATACAGAAAGACCTGGATAGAGTGGACGTGGAAAGGATGTTTCCATTAGTAGGAGAGTCTAAGATCCGAGGGCACAGCCCAGAATAAAGGGATGTCCCTTTAAAACTGAGATGAGGAGAAATTTCTCCAGCCAGAAGGTGGTGAATCTGTGGAATTCGTTGCCACAGAGGGCAGTGGAGGCCAAATCATTGGGTGTATTTAAGGCAGAGATTGATAGTTTCTTGATTGTTAAGTGTAATGGGGAGAAGTTTGGAGAATGGGGTTGAAAAAAAAAATCAGCCATGATTGAATAGCGGAGCAGACTCGATGGGTCGAATGGCCTAATTCTGCTCCTATATCTTATGATTCAATGTACTTTCAGCTACATTTATTTCTTCTATGTTTTAATTTTTTTAAATTCATTTTTAAAAATGACTTAACTGTAATGTGTGTTTGGTGGATGCAGACCTGATGGGCTGAAGGGCCTGTTTCCGTGCTGTATGACTCTATTTAAACTGGCTTTAATTCCCAAATCATCCAGGTCATTTAAATACAATGGAAGATGTCTCTGAGAGCAGTGAGTTGTCAGATTCCATTAGGTAGGACTGAGATTGGGTCCTCATATTTCACCTCCTGAGGCCTGGTTGCTACTTGAGGGTTGCTCCAGGAGTGAGGTCCTCCTGTACATTGGGTCTCAGTGCTGCTGCAGTAGTCCCACAGCGTGGGCTGCAACAGGTTGGTGAGTCCAGAGGATTAGTGTGGGCTGGGGACGAGAGGAGGTGCACGTCAAGTCAAACCACAGAGAAGGGTGAATAGAATGAAGGTGCACTTGTTGGTGGATGGTTCAAGGGCGAGAGGGCACAGGTCTAAAAGGTGCAAGAAGGATATACAGTATAAAAAAAACTCCAAAGATCTTGTCAGTGAGTCATATTATTTCTGCCTTCATTACTAGCTGGGTCTCACTTGTCAGATTTGGCACTGTGGATAGAATTAAGAGTCTTTAAAAGAATGCAGCAAGAACTCCAAGCAATTCCTGTTGCGTATTTGGATCTGCAAGAGGATTTGAGAGGACAAGAGATGGAGCTAATGTGGAGAAACTATGGCATCAATATTAATTAAGACTGAATTGGATCATTGATCCACAAGGAGTGATTAGTCTTCAGAATGCATTGGGATGCAGCAAATATATACTCACTCACTCTCTCTGTCTGTCTGTCTCTCTCGCGCTCTCGATTTCAATTCCAAAGTAAATCTCCACTCTCGCTCCTCTCTACTCTGGCTCCTCTCCCACCTGCGCACCTTCACACACGCACGCACACCTGCACATCCCATCCTTAAAGATGCACTGTAAAGAGGACCTGACCAGTGGGCTTCACGAGAAAGGTCAGAAGACCAAGTAGAGATGGCAACCTCAATTACCAAGTGGCGAACAGCAGAAGGCCTTTTACAACCTGTCCCTTGACACCGCCCCTCAGAATGTCCATGATGTCTACCACTGCCGAATCTGGTTGAATACCTTGGATCTTTTGAATGAATCTCCCTTGACTGCCACTCACTCCATTCATCAGCTCAACAAGCACAGGAACAGGCCTTTCAGCCCACAATATCTGTGCTGAACACGATGCCAAATTGAACTAAATCTCTTCTGCCTGCACATGATCCATAGCCCTCCATTCAGCCTCTTAAACACCACTATCGCATCTGCTTCCACCACTACCCCTGGCAGCCCGTTCCAGGCACCCACCACTCTCTGTGTTTTAAAAAAAACACTTGTCCTGCACATCTCCTTTAAATTTTCCCCTTCGCACCTTAAGTACATGTGCAACCACAGATCTGCCCACTCTGTGCCCCACCTTCTGACAGCCAGTTAGAGAGCAAGAAGCCCTTTGTTATCAAATTACAGATGCTTGCCCATCAGCTGAATCCTTTGCAACCCATTCCCACTAACATCAGGGGTGGTAGTAGGTGGAGTAAATCGAGTGATTACCTATTCTGAGTGCATCTACAACTTTGCTCTTGTGTTGCACTTAAGAATAATCTCACTTTCCGAGCCACTCTGTGCTGGAGGACCGGCAATCTGAAAGAATTCAGGCATAGGAGATCAGCTATTATTTTTAATAATTAAGTATCCAAATGCTGCATTTATTTATCAAACAATAACAGTAGCAAAGTTCTGCGATCGTGGAACAAAGCCATTCTTTGCAAAATAACATTAATTATTTTCCAGGGGTTTTTGTGTTAGGTACTTTGGGAGGAAATATTTCTCAGATAATCTTTTTTTAATTATCTGATCATTTGTATCTTCTGATGGAGATTGCGCGTTAAATGCTATTGAACGCTAAATGAGTCTATGCACTCAGATGGTTAAGGACTGCACAAGGCAATATGAATGACAGTAAAAATCTCCTGCACAGCTGTTGCTGGTGAACATACGTGAGAGGAAATGCAACTTTGTCATGGAAATAAGGGCCTTGTTTTAATGAATGTTGCAGGCTTCGTTATGTGAAACTATCACCGATGAGACACTCCCACAGAACAGAAATGTGACTGATTGTCCAGCAATTTAATTTAATCAAATTTTGGGATCTGGACATCAGTGGCAATGCCAGCATTAATTGCCCGTCCCCTAATTGCCCTTGGATTGAAGGCTTTCCATGCCATTACTGAGAGTGACACAGTGGTGCAGCTAGTGTAGCCGCTGCCTCACACTGCCAGAGACCCGGGTTCAATCCTGACCTCAGGTGCTGTCTGTGTGGAGTCTGCACCCTCTCCCTTGGACTGCATGCGTTACCCCCGGGTGCTCTGGTTTCCTCCCCCATCTCATAGACGTGTGGATTGGCAGGTGAATTAGCCACTGTGGGTTGCCCCCTGGTATGTAGGTGAGTGGTAGAAGTAACAGGAATGTGAGGGGAATAGGTTACAGAGAAAATCAGTGGGGGAATGGGATTACTCAGTGAGCTGACATCAACTCTGTGGGCTGAATGGCCTCCAACATTGTATATGAAAAGATGGAGGGCATTTAAGAATTAACCATATTGGTGGGGCTGGACTTATAAATGGGCCAGACTTGATGGGGATGGCAGATTTTCTCCCCCTCTAGGACATTACTGAACAAGGTGGTTTCGACAACAATCTGGTGGTTTAGGACATTACTGAACAAGGTGGTTTTGACAACAATCTGGTGGTTTTGCCATTTTGTCATTCCTAATCTCTGGTTTAAAAAATGTGATGATTTATGCAGTTTAAATTCCACGGTTACCATGATGAGATTTGCACCTAGGTGCAATGTGTGCAATTTGTGTGCAGTTCTGGTCACCTAACTATAGGAAGGATATCAGTAAGATTGAAAAAGTGCAGAGAAGATTTACTAGAATGTTGCCGGGTCTTCAAGAGTTGAGTTACAGGGAAAGATTGAACAGGTTAGGACTTTATTCCTTGGAACGTAGAAGAAGGAGGGGACATTTGATAGAGGTTTACAAAATTATGAGGGGTATAGACAGAGTAAGTGCGAGTAGGCTCTTTCCACCTAGATTAGGAGAGATAAGTATGAGGGGACATGGCTTTAGGGTGAAAGGGGAAGGTTTAGGAGGAACATTAAGGGGAACCTCTTCACTCAGAGAGTGGTGGGAGTGTGGAACGAGATGCCATCTGACGTGGTAAATGCGGGCTCACTCTTAAGTTTTAAGAATAAATTGGATAGATACATGGATGGGAGAGGTCTGGAGGGTTATGGACTGGCTGCAGGTCAATGGGACTAGCAGAATAAAGTTTCGGCACAGACTAGAAGGGCCGAATAGCCTGTTTTCTGTGCTGTAGTGTTCTATGGTTCCATGGTCTGTGCATCGTATGTTCAGACCTCTGGATTATTAGAATGTGGAATATAGAACGTAGAACAGTACAGTACAGCACAGGAACAGACCCTTCGGCCCACAATAACTTTGATGTACACAATGCTGATTGACTAAATCTCTTCCGCCTACCCGTGATCCATATCCCTCCATTCCCTGCATATTCATGTGTCTATCTAAAAAGCTGCTTAAACGCCGCTATCGTATCTGCTTCCTGCTTCCACCAGCTCCCCTGGCACCCCTTTCCAGGCACCCACCACTCCCCATGCAAAAAAAAAATTGCCCTCTATTCCTCCTTTAAACTTTCCCCCTCTCACCTTAAATTCATGTGCTCTATTAGTCTGTTATCTTTGCCACTGTGCTACCATTATACCCTTGTTGGAGATGGTGAATTGAATGATAGATCCTTCTATGTTTGGGCATTATTTACTGGATCAACTCATTCTACCTTCTGTCCCAGCTTTTCGCTTTGTTCCACATATCATTATTGCACTTAAGGCTGGACTCTACCTGTTGCCCAGACTTGTTGCCTGTGATGCTCCCTGCCTGTACTTCCCTGTCCCAGATGTGGGGGACCAGATGAGATACCTTCCACACCCACCAGGCAGAATAGGTTCCCTGTGCCAACTAGTCTCATGTGGTGGATTCTGAAGCCCTGTCTCCAGAACATCCCGACGACCAATGACAACACATCAGCTGTCAAAGGTTTCAGAGGATGAGGGTTCATGTCTTGGGCAGGTAGAAGGATCAGCTGGCCTTTTCCTCTTCGTCACTTGACTGCGTTCTAAGGTCTGGTTCAGTTGGCACCTCAGCTGATTCACAAAGTCCGGTGAAAATGTCCTCTCCATACCAAATCTCCAAGAATGGAACATGCCATTTGCTCTGTCTTTGTGTGTGTTCAGATTGGTTAGAAACAGTCATTTAAATGTGTGCCTGAGGGTTAGCTGAAAACATCAGGCTATTAAAAGTCCCACAGGAGGTGACTTGGATCTGTGGAACTACTGCTGACCACATTGGGAAGGAGTTAGAGTGGGTAGGTGTTGCCACAAGCACAATCTTGTAGTTGCCCAGAGAAGAGCAAGAGGGGACACTTTATCTGTGAGTGGGGGCTGATTTTTGGTGAGACAGATGCTGGAATCTGGAGCTAAAAAACAAACTGCTGGGGGGACTCAGAGGGGTGAGCAGCATTTATGGGGGCAGAGGGATGGTCGGTGTTTGGGTTAAGACCTGCAACAGGACTGAGACAAGAGGATCTGCTCTCGCCTCCCTCCCTGCTCCTGCCCATCATTACTGTGTACCTGCATCTACCTATCACCAACCTGTGCCCACCCCGCCTCCCCTCTTCTGTCCACCTATCACTGCTCTGCTTTTCCCTCCTATATACTGGACATCCCATTTTCCTATCTTCAGTCCCGAACAAGGGTCCTGACCCGAAACATTGACCGCCTGCTTTTCTCCACAGATGCTGCCTGGCCTGCTGAGTTCCTCCAGTATCATAGTGGTTTTAAACAGAAAAGACCTATTTGGTAGAAGGATTAGAAGGGAGTTGAGGAAAAAAATATTTCACTCAATATGTGTTGGGAGTCTAGCACTCACTGCCTGAGAGGACACCGAATGATTCATAACCTGCAGGGTTACTCTATGAGCTTCACAGGACCAAGGAATTTCATTGCACCTGGTGTATATAACAATAAACTAATTTGAACCTGGGGGTTAGCGGTCAAGGGCTGGGAAGTACGATTCACCTAAAATCCAGTTTAGCCTCTCATGAACACAGTTGGATGAATTACCTCTTCTCCTTCATACATTTCTCTGATAGTATGGGGCAATTATCAGTGGAAGATTAAGGGAGAAGATAGACGAGTATAAGAGGGAGAAAGCAAGAAAGAGTTGGATACAGAGGGTTGAAAGGATGATGGAGTACAAGGTGGTGAAGAAGGCGTTTGGCACGCTGGCCTTCATCAGTCAGGGCACTGAGTATAGAAGTTGGAACGTTACGTGGCAGTTGCACAAGATATTGGTGAGACCGCACTTGGAGTATTGTTTAGGGTTTTGGTTGCTCTTTTGTAGGAAAGACAATATTAAACTGGAAAGAGTGCAGAGAAGATTTATGAGGATGCTGCCAGGATTCGAAGACCTGAGTTACAGGGAGAGGTTGAGCAGGCTAGGACTTTATTCCTTGGAATGTAGGAGGTTGAGGGCTGACCTTATAGAAGTGTATAAGGTGTATAGATGAGGAGTATAGATAGGGTGAACACACATGGTCTTTTTCCCAGGAAGCGGAACTAAAAACTAGAGAACATAGGTTTAAGGTGAGAGATGAAAGATTTAAAAGAGACCCGTGGGGCAACTTTTTCATGCAGAGTGGTGAGTATATGGAACGAGCTGCCAGAGGAGGTGGTTGAGGTAGACACAACAACAATATTTGAAAGACATTTGGATGAGTACATGGTTAGGAGGGACTTAAAGGGATCTGGGCCAAACGGGATGTTGTGAGAAAAGGTTCTTTCAGGTCTTAAAGGCAGAGGGCTTCAGACACAAGTCTTTGTACTTACAAAGACAAACGCGGGGACAGAATGGATGGGAACGAATGTGAGTGTGGTCTCTTTTACATTCACACACTCTCAAGCAGGAGATCGCGAACGTGAAGGGAATCGCAACAGGGGTGAGGTGCGCGCACGCGCACGCGCACACACACACACACACACACACACACACCATAACTGGTTACAAATGATCAAGGAATAAACAATACAATGTTTGAACACCCTGATTCTGGACAAACATTGGCTCTTTGGTCTCAGGAGTCCTTAACTAACTGCCCTGAAGCAGTGCACAGCTTACCTCAACATCCTTGGAGAGACAGAGAGAGAGAACCAAACATGCAGCACTTTTATACTGCTGGAGGGCTGGGTGGTCCAGCAAGGACAAAGGTGTTTACCTAATGGGTGGGGTGGAGCCAGACCTTGATTGACAGTGGTGTTGCTTTCGGCCATGTGCTCAATGGTGTCATCCCAGCCAGAGGGGTCAGTGTTGTCACAGTCACATGACAGCCATGACCTTTCACACCACACACACGGGCAATTAGAACTAGCTTGGTGGGCACCATGGTTGGGCCGAAGGGCCTGTTTCCATGCTGTATTACTGTATGACTTTATAACAACTGGTGTGGAAGACTTGGGCCAAATGGCTTGTTTCTGTGAACTTGCACCATTTTTTCAGCCTACTTTTGATTTTCATACAACACATTGCTGTTCCAATGATATAATAAGGGGCCACATACATGTATTTTCTTCTCTGTCGAGACCATAATGTGAAACGTTACCCACCCAGCAAGCAGGATGCATTTGAAGCATTTTATAACAGAATTGAGTAGGTTGCTGCTTCCAAGAGGAGTAGTGCAATCCGGGCTGGTCACCAAGGCAACGGAGAGAAGAAAATGAAACAAAACAGTAAATGCTGGAAATTGCACAGCGGGTTACCCAGCGTTAATAGAAAGGAAAGGTCAACATATCTCGAGCAACCTCATGCTAAAGCTGAAAGCATAAAGATCAGCACAGATTTTCGGAGGTGACACACTTCTGAGATATTTGATCTTTTTTTTCCGCTTTACAGAAACCGGGAGGCATTGCTTTTTATAAGTGTTGTATTTAGGATAAATTGAATTTTCCTGTGGTTCTTTTTTAAATAACTACAGTAGCAGGTGGTGAGGTAAGTGAGGAGGGTGGGAGGAATTTTAACTTTGCAGGCCATTAGGCGACTGATGGGCAAGAAGGTCAGCATAGATGTCTTCGGCCAAAGGGCCCAATCCAACTCTAGGACACAGAACATACATAGGACATAGAACAGCACAGAAACACACCCTTTGACCCACAATGTTGTGCCAAACTAATTAAGTTAATGATTCCTAATTAAAATAACCCTTTTTGCCTGCAATTGGTCCATATCCCTCCCTTCTCTGCATATCCATGTGTCTATCTAAGAGCATCTTTAATGCCCCTACTGTATCTGCCTTCACCACCACCCCTGGCAGCACAATCCAGGCACCCACCAAAATAAAGCTTGCCCTGCATATCTCCTTCAAACTTTCCCCCTCTCACCTTAAATGTATGCCCTCTGGTGTTAGACATTTCGGCCCTGGGAAAAAGATACTGGCTGTCTTCTCTATCTCTGACTAATGGGTTTTAGAGAATCATTGGTTTCACATTTTGTCTGATAAGTAAGCAAGTTGGTATGTTGGTTAACTTGAAATTTGCATGGAGAATGCTGGGATTACTCAGTGGGTCAGCCAGCATCTGTGGTGAGAGAGGGAGAGATTTAACATTTGGGATTGAGGGCAGTGTGAACTGAGCTTCTGTGCTTTCATACTGCAACCTGCAATGCAGGACATACCGGGTCAAACATGGCCACTCACTGTGAATCTGGAGTCCGCAGCGAGTCCAAGGCACTTATCTAATCTGAAGGGTCAGATGCACTTTTTATCTGGCCCCTCACTTCTAACAGTGCATGTAGTGTGCCCCCATTCATTCGAATGAGGTCACCAACCTTCATTAAAAAGCTAGATTTTTTTTTAGCTTATTTTGGTTAATATTAATGTTTAGCCAATTTTTGCAAGTTGTTTTTTTAAGAAAAAGTATTACTAAAATTTTATTTTATCTCTTTCACTTCCTTCAGCTGTATCTTAATGTTTCTGATTATTATGGACACTTGGAAGCAATGTAAAGTCCTTCTGATTTTTATCCACCGAGTCATTGCCTGTCGATTGGCTGCAGGGGCAAGGCCATAATCTTGTTGGGACTCATGTGTTAGAGTTGTCGTAGGACTAGTGTTGGGCTGACGGGGTACTCTAGCCTAGTGGTTATGTTACTGGCCTCGCAATCAGAGATTGATGCAGAGATGTGAGTTCAAATCCCATGCAGCTAGGGAATTTAAATTTGGGTAATTAAGGAAATAGAACATGGAACGTTTTATCCCACTCTATCTAACACTTCCCTCCCAAATCGAGGACTTTAAAAAAAAAATAGAGGAGGAACTGATTGGTGGGAGGTGAATATCTCAGCTGTCATCAACTTGTCAGCTTTAATCTGGGAAAGTAAGAATTTACTTCAAGGATTCATAAAAAGTCAATGCTGTTCTTAACCAGAGTGGAGATAATTGGATAATATATCTGTCAATCATTTCTGATGATCACATGCCGTTAGTGACCAAGGTAACTTCTATGTACATGTAACTGTCCTCCACTCACTGCATTTCATTTGGAGATATTGTCCAACCTTTGTTGGAAGAGGTTAGCTCAGCCTCCTTCCACACTACTGCACTGTGTTTTGCTTGTGTGGCCAAGGGCTTAGTACAGCTGTGAAAATCTAGGATCCAATTTCAGCAAAGATAGTGTTGCTAGCCAAGCCTTTTGTTTTTTATGCATCTAAGAATATTTCCATGTATATATGTGTGGAGAGAACATTGTACAAGTGATTCCAGATGAGAACAGCAAAAGCAATTTATTGACTGAGACATTAATTATGTTCCTCTCTCCATTGATTCTGTTTGACTATTGAGTAATTCCAACATTTTCTGCTTCTATTCCAGTATAAGAAATATGTATAGTGTTGTGGTTAAGGAATCAAACTATCAACCAGAATCTTGACCGTTGACCCAGGCATCTGAGTTTGAATCCCACCAGCACCCTTGGAATGTAAATTCAAGTACTTAAATATTATGTAAGAAATGTCAGTATGGTTAACACAAGGTGGTCATCCAAATCCTTCTGGTTCACTGATGTCTTTCAGGAGAAGAAATTTGGTATCCTTACATGGTCTGGTCTTTATATGTGACTCCAGACCCACCAGTATAGTTGACTCTTAACTGCTTCCTCAATTTCAGGAACAGTTAGAGATGGACAGTAAATGCCATGAACATTCACATCTCTTGCTGCCTCACAACTCCAGTGACCGGGGTTCAATCCTGACCTCTGGTGCTGTCTGTGTGGAGTTTGCGTGTTTTCCTGTGACCCAGTGCGTTTCCAACAGTTTCCTCCTGTATCCCAAAGACGTGCAGGTTGGTAGGTTAATTGGCCGCTGTAAATTGCCCCTGGTGTGTGGATGAGTGGTAGAATCTGGGGGGAGTTGATGGGAATGTGTAGGGAATAAAATGGGATTAGTGTAGGATTAGTGTAAATTGGTGTTTGATGGTTTGCACAGACTCGATGGGCTGAAGGGTCTGCTTCCTTGCCATATGATTCAAGAAAAAACACAGGAGACCTACATTTACACAGCATCAATCAACAACCCAAGATATATTGAAACATTTTAAACTATTTAAGTACCATTTGAGGAGTATTCATTGTTGTAACACAGCTGCCAATTTATGCATAGCTAACTCCCACAAACAATAATGTGGTAATAACCAGATAGACTTTAGTCTGGTTATTTGAGGGATAGATACTGGCCAACATACGAAGAACAATCCCCAGCTTTTCTTCCCCATAAAGGTGCCACAAGATCTTTCACATTCACCAAGAAAGCAGACTGTTTCTCAGCTTAATGGCTCAATTGGACGACGGTGCCTCTGACATTGCAGCACCAGTGTAAAGCCTAGATTCTCCGGAGTGGGATTCGATCCTATAAACTATTGTCTTATATACGTGGGCTACCTAGTGAGCCATGGCTGACAGAAATGACAATTGTTGGAATTCAACATTATCATAAAATGGCAAGTGTCACAAGCTAAATAATGTGATATATGATGAACTGTTGCTTCTTAACTTAAATGATGCATGCTCTGCTGTGCTTTAAGGTTCCCGGAGGAATCCATCGCAAATAAGCTTTTAGGATTAACTGAGTCACCTAGAATTAAATCAGAAAACCATGTAAAAGTGAAATAATACAGAAACTATGAAAGTCAGATCACAAACTTGTGAAGCGACATTGACTATATGAAAGAAATCAGTCAGTATCTACAGACACTCTCCAGCAAGGTTCTCTGAATGATGATTAGGAGAAGGGAACTTTGTACAATGTTCCTACACATTGTCTCTAGTGATCTGCCAATCGGTATGTACTTAACTAAATTATAGTATTTTTTTATTCTGGTGTAATAGGATTGGTTACTTAGAAAAAGTTTGGGGAACTTATTGAACCAAAGTTCCAAAGTTTCACTGCTCTGGGCTGACGGTAGGGTAGCGGTTAGCATAACGCTTTACAGTGCCAGAGACCCGGGTTCAATTCCAGCCACTGTCTGTAAGGAGTTTGTACGTTCTCCCCGTGTCTGCATGGGTTTCCTCCGGGTGCTCCGGTTTCCTCCCACATTCCAAAGACGTACAAGTTAGGAAGTTGTGGGCATGCTATGTTGGCGCCGGAAACGTGGCGACACTCGTGGGCTGCCCCTAGAACACTCTACGCAAAAAGATGCATTTCACTGTGTTTTGATGTGCATGTGATTAATAAAGATATCTAATCTATCAACTGATTGACCGTTCCCTTATTTTGAGACTGTGCTACTTTGCAATCTGGCCAGAGGAAACATCATCCCTGTTTCTACCCTGTCAAGCTCTGTGAGAATTTTTTACACTAAAATGTCACCATTGATTCTTCTGAACTTCAAAGAGCACAAATCCAGTCTGCCTTATCTCTCCTCATTGGACAATATCCCTGTCCCAGGAATTGTCCTGGAGAACCTTTGCTGTACTCCATCTATCGCAAGTAAAATAAGGAATGCCGGGGATACTCAGACAGTGTGAAGGGTCATTGATCTGAAACATTAACTGGATTTTTCTCTCTTTCCACAGATGCTGCCTGACCTGCTCAGTATCTCCAGTAGTTTCTGGTTTTGTTTCAGACTTCCAGAATCTGCAGGATTTTACTTCCCTATCGTGTATTATTTAAGGTACTGAGACCAGACCGGTACACAATATTCCAAATGCAGTCTCACCAGTGCCCTATATAATTAGGGCAAGCCATCTTTTGCACTCTAACTCTCTTGCGGTAAAGGCCAGTGAGAGGAGGAGAAATCAAAGTTATTCCATTTTTGCCTAGCATGGATGTGTTTGGGCTGAATGGGCTCCTATAATACCATGCATTTCTCTGCTTCTGTGATACTTACTACTGTCCAGGGAATCCTGAGAAGTGAGATGTCAACGAGTCAGCTGAGCAGCCAATCAAATTGCAGAATTCTCACAGGTGACAAACCAGCTAACAAACACCACAATTTTAATTATACAGAAAGCTACATAAATATTGCAACCCGATTAAAAATAAATACTAAAATAGTAAAGGTGAACTTCTTAAGAACATTTTCGAATATGTGACACGACTTACATTTTTATTATGAGCAACACAGAATAAGACAGCAAGTGTGAGATCTTCAGGGTATTTAAAGTGGGACCAGTTTGAAAGTATTTGTTTATTATTGTCACATGTACCGAGATATGTGAAAAGCTTTTGTTTTGTGTGCCATCCAGACAGATCATGCTGTACATAATTACATTGAGGTAGTACAAAAGGAAAAAAAAAACAATGCAGAGCATATTGTTACAGTTACAGAGAGAGTGCGGTGCAGGCAGACAAATAAAGTGCAAGGGCCACAGAGAAGTCGATTAGGAGATCAAGAGTTCACCCTTTAGTATATGAGAAGTCCGTTCAAGAGTCTAATAACTAGGATAGAAGCTGTCCTTGAGCCTGGTGCTTCATTTCAGCTCAAGTGATTTCCTTGGATTCTATTGGATAAGGCTACAAACATGTAGCCAGTGGGAGAGGGGTGAATCATTGACACCAAATCAGGGATTTCCGTGATGAACTAATGAAGGGAAGAAATCTTTAGACTGCCGTCAGTTTCAGAGTAATGATAGCAAATTTCACCGCAGTTGCAAAAATCCAAGGTGTTGTGCCGTACCGGAGTGTTGCTTTCTGTCAGAGTGGAAGGTGAGATATTGGCTTGGAATGGGTTGCCTGGCAGAGGAGATCAAAAGTTGCATACTATTCTTTGCCAAGGTCCAGTTGACTGAGCCTACAACAGCCCAGCTACTCCCTGACCACTCTGTAGTCTTTTATATAGAGATGTACAGCACAGAAACAGGCCCTTTGGATCTTTGAGTCTGTGCCAACCATGAAGCATTTATTTTTACAGTAATCCTGCACCAACTCATTTCATTCTCCCTATATTTCCATCAACAACCCCTCCCCCCTCCCCACCATTTATCTACACACCAGAGGCAATTGACAATGGCCAATTAACCTACCGATCCCCACATTTTTTAGGATGTGTGGGGGAAACCCACACCATCACAGTGAGAGCATGCAAACTCCACACAGACAGCACCCGAACTCAGGATTGAACCCAGCTCACTGGAGCTGTGAGACAGCTGCTCCACTGTACCACCCGTACATGCATGTGAGCTGGGCATTGTCAGCAAGATTGGCATTTGTTACCCTTGCAAAGGTCCCAGGCTGCCTTCACAAACCAAGGCAGTCTGTCCCCTAATTGTTCACCTCGTGATCGTGCGATGTAGAGAATGCATGAAAAATGCACAATTTCTTGCGTCAGGATTGGTTACACTCAGGTACATACAAGTGTTGTGGTAAGTGGCCACCGAGAGGCAAATAAACCTCTGGGTGGCATTGAGGGAGTTGGAATGAAAAGCAGATAACAAAATAACTCAATCCATACACGTGAAAGGTAAAGGATTCAAATGAGTTAATGAAATAAGGATGTCGATAGCATAATTCCCATATGGGATATGTTAATTATCAGTCAATCACGATATTTATTGATCAGAGGATTTTTGAGCTTTTCATTACTAACGCATTATTAGAGACCATTTTATATTTTCTTGTCAGTGTATACAAATGCAGATTCAACATGAATTTTGAAATTGTATTTCTGATCCAGATGAAGGTACATTGAGTTTGGGAGATATTCCTCTACAGTTCTGTGTATTAGATCTGTGTGAGATTATTGACCACCAATTGCATTCACTTCCACACATTCAGATCCATCGAAGTCAATGGAATGAAATACGCAGCGGTGATTACCACCGGAGTTTTGCTGCTCTTACTATTTCTTCTCCAAGTTTTCCAAGTAGAGAACTTTGGAATTGGTTTATTATTGTCACATGTACCGAGATACATTGAAAAGCTTGTCTTGCATACCGTTCATACTAATCAATTCATTACACAGTGCGTTGAGGTAGTACAAGGTAAAACAGTAACAGAATGCAGAATAAAGTGCAACAGTTACAGAGAAAGTGCAGGCAGACAATAAGGTGCAAGCTAGATTGTGAGGTCAAGAGTCCACCTTATCATACAAGAAGTCTGTTCAACAGTCTTACAACAGTGAGATAGAAGCTGTCCTTGATCCCAGTGGTCCATGCTTTCTGGCTCTTGTATCTTCTGCCTGATGGGAGAGGGGAGAAGAGCAAATGTCCAGGGTGGGAGGCGTCTTTGATTATGCTGGCTGCTTTACTGAGGTAGCTATATGTGTTGACAGAGTCTATAGAGGGGAGGCTGGTTTCCGTGATGTGCTGAGCTGTGTCCACTGAAGAGAGTTTCTTGTGGTCACAGGCAGAACATACCCAATTTCACTTTGCATGTAACAGAGACTTGAATTTGTATGGCACCTTTCCCATCCTTTTCAGGATGTTCCGTGCTTTAAATCCAAAGGAATACTTTGAAGTGTTGTCTTTGTTGGAAATGTAGCATCTAATTCATACACAGCAAGCTTCCACAAACAGCAATGTGATAGTGACTGTTTCCAGTGTTTTCTATTGAGGGATGAATACTTACCAGGATATGGGAGAGAACCTCCCTTCCTTTCCTCACAATCATGTTGTGACATTCTTCATATCCACCTGAGAAAGCAGTTGGGGTTTTGTTTTAATGTATCATCCAAAAGGCACCTCCAGCAGTGCTGCACTCCTCCGGTGCTGCTCTCGACTGTGTCAAGTCTTTGGATCGGGACTTAAACCTACAGCCTTCTGACTCAGGTGACTCCTCCACTGCCATCAGGTTCTTGAACCAACCTGAGAAACCCCAAGACTACCTCAGACTATATTTCTTTTTCTCTCTCTCTCAATTTGCGCTGGTGTTGTTATGTTTATTTTGACATAAATTATGTATAATTTATGTTAATTCAAGTTTATGTTAACTTATGTTTGTAATGTAGTATGCTGCTGCTGCAAAAAGCTAATTTTCATGGCATTTATACCCTGGGTATGTATGCCCATGACAATAAACTTGAACTTGAGGTTGCCACACCATGAGCTGCCTCACCAATTGAAATGTGGAACAATTGGACTTCAAGTTATTCTTTCTGATGTTAGTTTATTGGTATAATAATTTAATGCGGGGTGTAAATGAGTCGAGGGCCAAAGATACAATTAAGGCAAAGTGAGTGTGGAATGGAATGATGCATTGATTATGTGTGGTGCAGTAAGATGGGGGAAGCTAGGTCATGGATACTAGCACAGAGCAGATGGGCCAAATGGCCTGTCTAAGCTGGGAGCAGTGATTTTACACCCAAAGCAGGAACTACATATAAAACACAGCATCTCCACGCATACGGCTTATCTGCAGCCAGGCTGGGTTTGAGGTCAACTCCCCAAAAGTAAAAGATAATGTATTATATAACTTCTGTCACAGGAATTTAGTGGGTTGACCATTAATAAGATAAGATATCTTTATTAGTCACATGGACATCAAAACACATAGTGAAATTCATCTTTGGCCTAGAGTGTTCTAGGGGCAGCCCACAAGTGTCGCCACGCTTCTGGCGCCAACATAGCATGCCCACAACTTCCTAACCCGTACGTCTTTGGAATGTGGGAGGAAACTGGAGCACCCGGAGGAAACCCACGCAGACACGGGGGATAATGTACAAACTCCTTACAGGCAGTGGCTGGAATTGAACCCGGGTCACTGGCATTGTAATAGCGTTACGCTAACCGCTGCACTATTATCGAGCTGCTTCACCGATGACAGCAAGCTTTGCATAGCAATAGAACACACCAGGCCTGTGCTTTGATAACACCACACACTGCAGACATCATTATAAGATCATCAATAGCTTTAAGTTGCCAGAACTGCCAGCAAATTGAAATCTAAAATATCATGATTCTATCAATGACAACCCGTCAGCAGTCTAACATTTTAGAACCGATTTCAGTAGTGGTGCGGTGTTGATGATAACCTGGTGTGTTATCCTTCTGGTCAGAGCTCATTGAATTTTGAATGGGAATCGTCTCAGTGTCCGTAATCCCCATGCAAGATGTAAAATGGTCATGGGTTTGCTGGTGTACCTGGGAAGTAAACATTTTAATGTGCAATACTAGTCCAGTAGTTAAGTCTGGTTGAACAGTCCTAGTTTTCTTCTCATGAATACGGGCAGAAGTTGGGGAATGAAGCTTGAATGGTGAGGCAGGCACATTCTGGAGTAAAACAATCTGAGTTGCAAACTGGGCTACCTGCCATTTAAAATAACCTGACAAAGACCCCATAGATTCCATTGAGGTTTGGTGGGATAGATGGGGTGAGGATGTTTCTAAAGGTGCGGGAGACCCAGACCCAGATACTATAAACATAAGGTAATCAATTATCCAATAGTAGATCCAAGAGAGACTTCTTGAAGGGACAGGAGAGAAAAGTTGCTCAGAGGGCCACATGTGTCCTGTTATTACACAAATTCAAGGATGTGATCAACAATGTAGGTGTAAGGTGAGAGGGTAATGATTTAATAGGAACTTGAGGGGCGACTTTTTTACACAAAGGGTGGTATGTGGTGGAATAAGCTGCTCGAGGAAGTGGTTGAGGCAGGTACAATAACAAATTTTAAAAGACAGTTGGACAGTTACATGGATTGGAAAGGTTTAGAAGATTATGGGCCAATCGCTGGCGGATGGGGCATCTTGGTCGTCATGGAGCAGTTGGGCTGGAGGCTGATGTTGTACAACTCTATGAACTCTTTATAGGCTTTTTTGATAGCTAAAACCATGTTCAGGAGGAGAAGATGATGAGATAGAGGAATTGGGGAACAGTCCCGAGGAACTGAATAGCTTTATAGTGACATTGACTAGCATGTAGAACCTGCTACCATTTGGACTAATTGGGGCGAGTATCATAGCTGCATTTGAGGGGTAAGTTAGCTATGAGGGAGAAAGAAGTAGAAAGTTAAGCTGATAGGATTAGATGAAAAGAAGCTCGAAGATGTCTGTTTGTAACATAGCATTCACCAGCTGGGTTGAATGGTCTACTTCAATTCAGCACATTTCATGTAATTGCAGAGTTCTGTAGCAAATACCCAAAGGCTTATTTGATTTTGAGAGCAGCGCCTCATTTGTCCACTCTGCTTTTTGATGTCTTATGATTCAGTGGAATCAGTTAATAAAATCCCCAGCAGAAACAAAACACAACAGAGCACATAACAGCTTTTATTCAATAATGTAGTCTTCGAGTCTTCTTGGGTTTGCAGTACCTCAGCCTGAAATCAAAAGGTGCCGCACATTTCATAGTTTTATTGAGTTCCAAATATAGCAGGATATTTTAGATATAACGACTGTTTTCTTAATTAATTGTTTTTAATTTAGTGTAGCTAAACAATGTTTGTGTGGATGTGTTGTGTTGGTTGTGTTTGCATGTGTGTATTTTTTGTGTATGCAGGCTTGTGTTTGAGTGAATGCGTGTGTGCACGTGTGTGGAATGGAGGTTTGCATGAGAGAGATGTAAAAGTGCAAGTGGAAATGTGGTGAGAATAAAAGACAGAGAAAAAAAATGTGTGTATGTGAGACAGATTGAGAAGCAGAATGTTGCACGTGTGTGTGAGTCAAAGAGCCAGAGAGATGGTGGTGTGATTGTGAGGGAGACAGAATGAAGTGTGTGTGTGAGATAAAGAGATAGAGAGAGTGGTGTGTGCTTGAAAGGAAGGAGAGAGAGCAAGCTATGTGAGTGAGTGAGAGTGTGCATGTGATTGAGAGATGATGTGGTGGTGTGTGTCAATGAAAACGAGCCAGGAATGGGTGTGCAATGGAGAATGGAAGGTGTGTGTGTGTGCTGCAACTGAAATAGTGAGACAGATATTTGTGGGAAAGAAAGATGTGTGCACTTCAGACAAAAAGTGTCTGTGCAAGTGTGTTTGTGGAGAAAGAGGGATATGTTGAACAGATAGGGAAGTCTGATGTGGAGATGGAGGTGGGAAGTTATGAAGGATAAGAGACAGGGAAAGGAGAGAAGAAAGACTGCAGATGCTGTAAATCTGGAGCTACGCACAGAAAGTGCTGGAGGAACTCAACAGGTCAGGCAGCATCTATGGAGGGAAATGAACAGTCGATGTTTTGGGCCAAGACCCTTCACCAGGACTGTGGGAAAGGAGATGTGCATGTAATGGAGAGAGGGAGAAAGGGAGAGGGTGGATGATATATAAATGGAGGAGAGCAACAGGTTAGGAAGTGTGAGAGGTAGAGATGAGATTTTGTGTAAAAGCGATAGATGTGTGAATGTGATTGGGAAGCAGAGAGAGATAAAAGGGGACGTCTGAAAGAGATAGTAGTGTGAGTGAGGGAGGGATGGAATCAAAGGTAAGCGTGAAAGAGAGATAGAGAGTGATGTCTGCGTAGAAGGATGAATAGAGAGATCTGTATGTGTGATTAAAAGAGTGATAATACAGTAGTGTGTGTGCCAGTGAGAGAGTTGTGTGTGAGGAAGTGAAAGCAAGAGATGGACGCTGGTGCTGGAGAGATGAGGTAGCTTAGGTTTGTGGTTGTCAGATAGTTTCATTGACTTGAAGCAAATGAATGCAGCACATTAGACCTATCAACACCTGAGCACATTCAATTCAAAGCTGATAAATTGTGGAGGGAGTATGTGTTTATTGGAATTCTCTCTACAGTGGAAAACAATTGAAGCAGGCCAGAGACGCCCAATCAGATTAGTTTAATTTCAAGAAGACGGTGGTGGTTAGAATTCAATTTTACTTAAATTACAGATGGCTTGCTCTACTATTTGCTGTTGTAGGAATGCTTGGTGATACCTATCGGATTCTTCAGAAAAATGCAATCAGTTTATCCGCACAATAGTAGAACCACACTACTGTGGTTATTTTAAGACAATCTACTGGAAGTATATGAATAATCTGGGAGATAAACTAGTGGCTAAGAGATTCCAGTCTGTTTAGAAGAGATATTTCCCCCTTCTTTTCATTACTCCTTGTCAGTCATAGCTCTGTAGATAGTCTTCTATTCTCCTAAGTCGTTGATGCGTGTGTGAGAGAGCAGAGGTGGTGTGAGACAGACAGACATATGCAAGTGAAAGATAGAGAAAGGATGCTTGTGTATGTGTGTTTGCGTAGTAATATGTATGTGTATGGTGATCAAGAAAGAGTGCGTATAACACTATGGAGGAGGGAGGGTCTCTCTCTCTTTCTCTCTCGATCTCCCTCTTCCCTTCCCTCCCCCTCTCCCCTCCCCTGCCCTTCCCTCCCCTCCCCTCCCTTTCCCTCCACCTCTCCCTCCACCTCTCCCCTCCCCTTCCCTCCAACTCTCTCCCTCCCCCTCCCCTCCCTCTCCCTCTGCCTCTCTCTATCCCTCTCTCATGAACTCAAATACACAAACCTTTTTCTCCCATTTTTAAACATATCCATTTCTTGCTCCCATTCCTATTCCAGAAACCTGGGAACATAAGCCAGTCCCACGCTCCCAATGCAGTGCTAAGGAAGTGCTGCACCGTCAATCATACCGACCTTCAGATGGGACATTACATCAAAGCCCAGTGGCCCTCTTGAGTAGACGTAAAAGATCCCACAATCCAAAGAAGATCAGGGAAAATATCCCATTGTCCTGGCTAATGTTTGTTGCTCCACCTGCACCATGAATGAAACAGATAACTTGGTCATTATCATGTTGCTGTTTGTGGGAGCTTACTGTGCAGCAATTGACTGCCACCTTCCCTACAACTTTGACTACACTTCAATACTCTCTCAACTTGGCAGTGAAACACTTCGAGATGACCTGAGGTTGTGAAAGGAGGTAAATAGAGAGTGTCTTTCACTCAAACGTAAAACAACCAACTGTTCCAACCCAGGATCTTGCAATAAGTGAAATAGAACTTTTACAACAAAGTAACAACATTTAAGAGTAGGTTGGCAAATCTCAGCAACTTTCAGCATCCTGCTTTTGAACATGCTGAATGATTTTGCACAGTAATGATACCCTTACCTTTCTTGCAAGCTTTGGGCCAACGTCATGACTTCAGTGTACAAGGTAATGACTTCAAAGCTCTGGGAGAGAGAAATTACCACTGCAGCACTTTGACTGGATGCTCCAGTGTGGTATTAATGGCTGGACTAGGCTACAGGGACATGCATAGATGAAAGCAGAAACTGAGTTGCTCAGTGAAATCTCAGTACCATCTTTCTGAGTATTGAATGGTTAGTTCTGCCCAGTTATATTTGTCCCTAACTATAGACCACATTGTGATTTCCTCTGCAACTTTTGTGTGTTTGTGTGAGTCTACATGTGTGTGTGCATGCACATTTGTGTATGTGTGTTTGTTTTTGTGTGCATACATGTATGTGCGTGCAAGTGAGCGCACGTGCATATGTGAATGTGTTTTCTGCATGTATGTGCACTTGCATCTCCATGTGTATGGAAGTTTGCATGTATACGTGTGCATGGTTTTATATATGTGTGTATGCATGCACTTACATCCGTGTGTGTGTTTGCATGCACTTGCATCTGAATGTGTGTGTGTGTGTGTGTGTAAGTGCCTATACAAAAGTAAGCTCTAAAATCCCTTCTCTGAACAAGTATCAAAACTCCGGCATACCAAACGAAGGGAAAATGTCAACCTTGCCCATTCCAACCAGTGGGGTGGATAAGGTTGTACCAAAATATAGGATGGTGCTCATGCGCTCTGTAGTCAAACTTTTTCTCTTGCTCCTGTCAGAACAGATGGTGACAGTCCGAAAATTGCATGCAATTAATGATTGACAGTTAGCAGTATCTGGGAGACTGGTGCCCCGTGTGAATATGTTGGGGGCACAGCTTCCTGCTTGGTACTGAAGTTGCACAAAGTTGTGACATCCTGGCACGTCTCTCTGGATAGCACTGGGGAAATGGGAGTCCCTGCCAGTTTCACATCAAACAGGGACAGGAGAAGGTCATTTGGTCTCTCAAACCTGCTCCATTTATAAAATTCACACCTGATGTCCCACCTCAACACCATTTCTGCACCACTTGCTAAAACCAGATGTAATGTGGATACAACCACAAAGGCTAGTTGTCACTCCTAGCAATATTTAATTAATTGATACCAGAATAGCAATAAGGCTTGCTGTACTGCTGCCTTTAATATCCAGAGATCGATTGATTTCAATTTCATATGTCATTTTTGAGCAAACTCCAAAGGTTCACCATCCTTTGTGTAAAGAAATTTCTCCTCATTTCAGTCCAAAATGGTCTACAGTCTGCCTTCACAAACACAAGACTTCTGAGGCCAAGTATAGCAGGTCTTATTGCTATTCTGGTGTCAGTTAATTAAATATGGCTCGGAGTGAAAACTAACCTTTGTGGTTGTATCTACATTACACCTGGTTTTAGCAAGTGAGCCAGTAGGGAGATTAGTGCTAATTTTTTAATAGCTACAACTACACCAGCACCATGTTTGCTTCTATCTACAGTTACAATGGAAATATAAAGAGGTCGGGTCATCCTAACTGAATTCCCCACCCGCCTGGAATAAGCTTTTCCAGATCTGGGGAGCCGGCCAAGCCGACCCTCTGTGTCAGAGATGGGATGTGCTCCAACTAGACCTCGTGGAAGATCCTACGTCCAGAATATCTTTAAGAGTCATAGAGTTCGACGCATCGAAATGGGCCCTTTGGGCATCCATGTCCCTGCTGACTATCTATACTATTCCTATTTGTTCCATTAGGTCAGTGGCCTTCCACTTCTTGGCTATCCAAGTACCTGTCTAGATTCCTTTTAAATGTGGTGATTGGATATGATTTCACCGCATCCTCTGGCAGCGCCTTCCAGGTACCAATTACTCTCTATGTATAAAAAAAACGTATACTTATATACTCTGTATATAAAAAAATTGATCTGTACGAACGGAATGCAAGGTAAGTTTTACACTGTACTTCGGTACAAGTGACAATAATAAACCAATACCAATACTTTCCCCTCAGATACCCCCAAACCATCTTCCCCTTACCTTAGGTATCTGATTAAGCTAGAGAGGGTGCAGAAGAGATTCACAAGGGTGCTACTGGGACTGGAGGACTTAAACGGAGAGACTCGATAGGCTGGGAGTGAAGGAGGCTGAGGGGTGACTTTAGAGAGTTTTATAAAATCGTGAGGGGCATAGATAAGATGGATTGTCAGCAGTCTTTTTCCCCAAGGTAGGGGAGCCTAACAACTAGAGGACATAGGTTTCAGGTGAGAGGGGAAAGAGTTAAAGGGGACTTGAGAGGCAAGTTTTTTCACACAGGGAGTGATGTGTGTATGGAACGAGCTTCCGGAGGAAGTGGTAGGCGTGGATACAGTTACAACATTTAAAAGTCATTTTGACAGGTATATGGATTGGAAGTTTAGACGGATATGGGCCAAATACAGGCAAATGGAACTAGGAAGATACTTTGATCGGAATGGATTGAGTTGGACTGAATGAAGGGCCTATTCCTGTGCTGTATAACTCTATGACTCTCAACCTATGTCCTCTCAGATACCCCCACCATAAACTTTGATAGCCCACTGGCAGTCGAAGGCTTTTGAAATGATTTTAAATGTCTCTTATACTCAGATATATTTTAAAGTTATTCCTGCACATCTGCTCTCACCACCCCCACCCCTCTCCAGACAGAACCAGAGGTCCCTTGGGCCTCACCTTTCACCCCACCAGCCTCTGTGTCCAGAACATCATCCTGCACCACTTCCGCCAGCTCCAACACAATCCCACCACCAGTCACATCTTCCCCTATCTCTTCCGTCACACCTTCCACCTGCTTTCCGCAGGGACCCCTCTCTTTAGGACCCCCTTGTCTGCTCATCCCTCCTCACCCACCCGTCCCCGTCCCCTGGCGCTTTCCCCTGCCACCGAAGGAAGGGGTAAGACCTGTCCCTTCACTTCCTCCACCACCACCATCCAGAGACCTAAACAGCCCTTCCAGGTGAGGCAGGTTCACCTGCACCTCCTCCAACCTGGTTCACTGCATTCAGTGCCCTCGATGTGGCCTCTTCTACATTGGTGAAGCCAGGCGTAGACTAGGCAACCATTTTGTGAAGGACCTGCACTCCATTTGCAATGGCCATCTCGACCTTTCGGTTTCATGTCACTTGACCTCTCCTTCCCACTCCCACACTGATCTTTCTGTCTTCAGCCTCCATGGCGATGGAGAGGCCAAAAGCAAATTGGAAGAACAACATCTTATATTCTGCTTGGGCAGCTTACAACCCAGTAGTGTGAACATTGAGTACTCCAATTTCAGGTAGCCCACACCCCTGGAGTTCTCCTCTCACACACACTCACCTGTTCACCCAGTTAACTTTTCCTAACCCCTCCCTCACCTAGTTCCACCTGCCTATAATTCCTTCCCCACCTGGACCCACCTATCACCCTCCAGCCTCTAGCCCACCTCCCTTTGCACTTCTATGTACTGCCAGTCTTTCCTGATCCACCTCAACCCTGATGCAGGGTCTCGACCCAAAACATCAACTTGCACTTTTTGACTCCACAGATGCTGCCTGACCTGCTGAGTTCCTCCATCATTCTGCTTGTAGATCCAGATTCTAGCATCTGCAGTCTTTCGTCTAGAAGTTGAACACTTTGTGCGCCCAAAGCAAGAAACAAGGCTACAGTATATCCAAGTAATCCTGTCTTTCCCACAAAGAAAAGATACTTAAATTTAAGGCATAAGCCTTATTTTCTTTTCTTTGAAGGAATCTATACTGGTAGGAAAGAATGATGTAGGTTTTTGCTTCTTAACGTAATCCGTCTTCAATGCTATCCATCAACTTTTTATCACACTGATGCTGGACTCAATTAAATGTTACCTAATCAGACTTTGCAAGACCAGCTTTAAAAAAAACATCTAAAGACCATACACTTTAATATTTAAAGATAAAATCAAACTTTGTGTAATTGGATTTTGATTGATAGAGATGTTCCTTTATGGCAACTTTTTTTTTCTGGGACGGTAATTGATTTCTGTCTGAATTTAAATCAGCACTGGGCTTTGACTGAACAGTAGAACAACTTGGTTTCTAATGGGGCAGTGGAGCTAGCACACAAGGGCTGGTTTCCCAAGGAAGTAACTCGGGCTTGTTCTTTTCTGTGTGAAACTGTTCCTTGGAATCATTTTCATCTTATGCATTCCTTCGGGATTTTGCTCCTGTTCTGAGGAAGCGGTGGTACCCGTGAGTAAGTACTTTTAATGTGAGGGTGGCTGTTGTGCACCATAGGAAGCATCCTATGCTGCTGCACCACGGCTTGGTGTGGCAACTGCTCTGCCCAAGACTGCAGAGAATTGCAGAGAGTTGTGAACGCAGCTCAGTCCATCACACAAGTCAGCATCCCCTCCATTGACTCTGCTTACACTTCTCAATGCCTGGGGAAAGCAGCCAATGTATCAAGGACCCCTCCCACCCTAGCCATTCTCCCCTCTCCTGTCAGACAGAAGGTATAAAAGCCTGAGAGTATGTACCATCAGGCTCAAGGACAGCTTCTATCCCACTGTTATCAGACTCTTGAACGGACTGCTCATGTGCTAAAAGATGACCTCTTGATCTCCCAGTCTACCTCGCTGTGGCCCTTGAACTTTATTTGTCTACCTGCACTGCGCTTTTTCAGTAACTGTAACACTATGTTCTGCATTCTGTTTTCCTTTTTACTACCTCGATGTACTTGTGTATGGAATGATCTATCTGGATGGCATGCAAACGAAAGCTTTTTACTGCATCTCAGTACTTGAGACAATAATAAACCAATACCAATGCCAAATAAAAGACAGCTGGAGATCAAGCTCCGCCCTACGGTCGTAATGCATGCACACAGACGCACGTACAAATTCAGACATGCATTCCACAATCTGCAGCCCTTTGTTGCCTCCACATCACCTCCCAGCCTCTGTCACCATCTCCCCTCACCCCCCCCCCCACCTGACCCCTGCTCACCTGGATCGACTTATCGCTTGCCAGCTCTTGCTCCACCCCTTCCACTCACCGCTTTATATTGACTATCTCCCCTCTCTTCTTTCAGTCCAGATGAAGGGTCTCAACCCAAAACATCGACTGTCCATTTCCCTCCACAGATGCAGTCTGACCCTCTGAGTTCGTCCAACATTTCTTTTTTTGCTTCAGAGATACATTCGACTGCATGGCAACGCACCACCCAGCCTTGGGCTTATGAGGTCTGTTCAGTGTATGAAACTAAAACCGGACCCAACCAATGCTGATTCAACCCCAACCTGACTCTGAGGATGTAATATTTTGATACACGACCCAATCTTAGCCATTTAAATAGGTAGTAAAGAACCACAGGTGCTCAAAAACTGAAATTTGAAATAAACTATGATGGTTTCTCTACTGAAGCCCATTGAGAGGTGAAAGGAGATGAGAAAATGTTGGCTGGTCAGTGGTGAGGGGGGGAAAACTCAATGTACTAGGGGCAATCCTTCCATGGTACTTAAAGCTTCACTCATCAGGTGGTGACTGGAACATAATCTTGCTTTCAGACTTGACCGTGACCTTCAGCCTGAAGTATCTGACTTGTTTAAAGATGTTTTATCAATGTGATATTGTTCTAACATCATCAGAGTTGTAGTGGTTTGGAAAATTGGCATATTTTTCAACTTTTTTCTTAAAATCCCACATACTTTGCAGGTCTGATCACTACCTCACAAACAGTACTGTTAAAAAATCTAGTTGATCTAATAGGTACATAATTTGTTTTTTTACATGAAGCAAAGTTTATATCAAAATTTTAAAGTCTTTTGACACTTGACACCTCAAGATCAATGGTGAAGGTTGTTGTTCACACTCCCTCCAGAGATGGCACTGCTGTTCCTATTTAGATAATTGCCCCAAATTTAGTGGTTGTCATGTCATTGAAATTGTCGATGTTACCCCCCCCCCCATTACACCATTAAACTGACACTGACCCTTTTGGCTCAAACTACAGGCCTGATTAGAGTGTTGCAAGCAAATGCCAGCAGCACGGCCTATTGTGATGGAATGATGTTACAAAATAAAGCAAATAAATAAATAAATACAATGATAGAAAATGTTAGAAATGCTCACCAGGTTGGGCAGTATCTATGGAAAGTGAAACACAGCTAACACTTCAGATCAAAGACTCTTTGTCACGAAAATTTAGACCAAAGAAGAATGATATGACCAGTAACCCCATTGGTCTATCAACTAGTTGGCTTCACCGACAGCTTATCTTCAATGCAACCCTGGCCTCACCCCATCGAAGATATTCCCTTTGTCCTTACTATCGCTTTTCCACAATCTATGCAACTCAAAGCTAACTTCTTTTCTGTCCCTGTCTAATGAAGGTTCGTTGACCTAAAGAATTTTTCCTTCCACAGTCTTGTTGCGTATTTCCAGCATTTTCTATTTTTATGTCTGATTTCCAGCATCTGCAGTATTATGACTTCCAAGCTATGCTTCAGCTTCTTTGGAAACATGTATCTATTGTGTTTCTTCTAAGCATTAGTGTTTTATTGAAGCAACAAGATGACTGTACCTTCACAGATCAAATAGATTCAATTTGGCATTCATTTAACACCTGTAAGATTAAAACATCCCACAGAAGCGATTGTCAAACAAATTTTGAAACCAGGGCATACAAGGACATAACAGGACCAGTGGCCAAAAGACAGGTCAAGGAGGTGGGTTTGAAGGAATATCTGTAAGGAGGATGTTGAGAAGTTCAGGGAGTGTTCCAGAGTGTTTGGCAACTGAAGACATGGTCAGCAATGGTGAGGTGAAGTAAATAGGACACATGAGAGGCTGGAATTAGAGGAACACTGGGGTAGGAGGATTGCTGGGATCCAATGGGAAGATCTCAGGGATCTGAGATAGTTGTAGGCCTGAAGAGGGAGATAAGCCGTTCCTCTGAATGAAAAAACCCTAAATAAATTAACGTATTAGAGATGAGGAGAGGGACATTTGGCCTGTTCCTGTATAAAGCTCATGGAGCCACTAGGTAGGGCAATATTTGGTGCATGAAAAGAGGAAAGATTTGCATTTTTACAGCAGGTTTAATGATATCGGGTTGTCTCAAGTGATCTCTAACCAATCAGAATTGTAACGGCACAGAAGAAAGCCCGTCCTCTCCACGTCAGATGTTCAACAGTTTTAATTAAGTCCCCATTTCTTTCCTTTAGACTGTAAATGATGTTCACTGGAGTGCCCGTCCAATTCTCTTCCCTAAGCCCTGATTCACTCTGTTTCCACTGTCCCTCTCAGGAGTGAGTTGCTTCCTTGGCTGAAAGAAGCTCTACTTCACATTCCTTTTGCATCTTGAATTCAGTTCAGATCTGTGTCCCCTGATCCATTAATGAGAGCACCGTCACTCAATGTCCCCCCTTGAAACCCCACACGATTATGTCCGCCTCAATCAAATCTCTTCTCAATCTTTGCACCAAAGAAAGACAACTCCACCCTCTTTAGTCTAACCTTGCAGCAGCAATCCCTCCTACCAGGAACCATTCTCATAAAGGTTTTCTGCATCCTTTATTTGGATAGCCACACCTAAAATGCAGTGACCATGGTTGCACTTGAGATAAGATCTTGATGAAGGTCTTGAGGTGTTGCACTTTGTGAGATTAAGTTTAAAGGGAAACTTTTCCAGTTAATGGCAGGACCCTTAACAGTGTTGATGTACAGAGCGATCTCGGGATCCAAGTCCACAGCTTCCTGAAAGTGACTGCAGAAGGTCAGGGTGGTAAAGAAGGTGGATGGTATGCCTGCCTTTGTTAGTCAAGGCATTGAGTTCAAGATCAGGAAGGTATGCTGCAGCTGTATAGAACTCTGGTTTGGTCACATCTGGAGTCTTGCATGCAAATTCTGGTCACCCCATTATAGGAAGTATGTGGAGACTTTTGAAAAAGTACAGAAGAGGTTTACTAAGATGCTGCCTGGATTAGAGGTCGGGAGCTATAAGGAGAGGTTGGACAAACCTGTGTTGTTTTCTCTGGTGTGTTGGAAGCTGACGGGAGATCTGATACAAGTTTATGAGATTATGAGAGGCATGGGTAGTGTAGACAGCCAGTACTTTTTTCCCAGGGTCGAAATATCTAATTTTCCCAGGGTCGAAATGCATGCATTGAAGGTGGGTGGGGGAAAGTTCAAAGGAGATGTCCAGGACAAGTTTTCTACACAGAGAGTGGTGGGTGCCTGGAATGCGCTGCCAGGGGTGGTAGTGGAGGCAGATACAATAAGGGTGTTTAAGAGGCTCTTAGATAGACACATGAATATGCAGAGAATGGAGGAATATGGACCATGTGCAGGCAGAAGGGATTAGGTGTCATCAGCGTAATTAGTTCAGCACAGCGTCATGGGCCAAAGGGCCTTTTTCTGTACTGTACTGTTTTATGTTCTATCTAATAAGGGATTATATCATTCACCAGAATTCCTAGGTCTATTTTTATCATAGCTCAGTCGTTAACACACTTGCCTCCAACTCCGATGTCCTACTCCAGAGCACAACACTCGACAGTCCAACCTGACAAGTCGAAGGGACAACTGCACAGCTGGGGGAGCCACATTTCGAACTGTCTGCCTCTCAAGTGAGGTTCCTCAGAAGGAGAGTTCTCCTCTGTGTTCTGAATGAGACATCACTTATTCAAGGGTATCACTCCCACAAGGGTATGGTGGTTGTGCAGGGGGGATGTTACTGGATCTGTAATCCAAAGACTTTGCTTGGTATGCAGAGACATAAGTTCAAACCCCCTGCTTGACAGCTGCAGAAATTCAGATAATAATTTTCTTCATTAGTAATGATTGCCACATAGCAATTAATTGTCATAAAAACCCATCTGGTTTACTGGCGTCCTTCATTGGAGGAAATCTCCTTACCCTGTCCGACCCATGTGTGACTCCAGATCTGCCAGTGTGGTTGACTCTTGGAAATGGTCTCACAAGTCACCCAGTTCAAGGGTAGTCGGCAATGAACACAGGCTTTGCCCGTCGTGCTCCTGAAATATTAGTAAAAATTAGTGACTCCTTTTCAAAAGTACTTAATGCAACTGTGTGACAGAATGGAAATGATTGGGCAATTACCTTGTCAATGCTGTAAGCAAAATCAAAAATGCTAGAAACACTCAGCGGGTCAGGCAGGATCTGTGGAGAGAGAAACAATGTTTCACGTTGATGACCTTTAATCAGAACGCTACGACTTAGCTTGAGGAAATCTACATTGCTTTTAGACACTGCTGTAAATGATTGATCGACGCACTGAATTTTTATGTAACTGTGTCCCACTCGCTGCATCTTCCTGGGGGAATTACTCTGCTTTGTCTGGGAGAAGTCGTCGTGGCTTCTTTTACCTCAACCCAAAAAAACCCCCTGTTTTCCAAGTAGTTTGACTTTGTTTGCCGAATATTAGTTCAGCCCAGCTCCAAACTCTTTGGCTGGTGGGGTCAAAGCAGGGAAATCTCTCCAGGAAAATACTGCAAGAAGGACTTACCATACTCTCTTAACAATAAATATCCTGAAGGCATTTGAGCCAAATCTGTAGTATTTTAAATGTTGCCTTTTAAATTCCGGATCAATTTGTTTAATTGAATTGAAATTGCCCAGCTGCCATGATGAGTTTTGAACTCCTGCCTCCAGAACAATAATTTAAGCTTCTCATCCAGTAACTTTACTGTGCCACCATATCCCATTTGCACACTTATATCATGTGTCTCAGCCGTTCATTGTGAGTATTCAGAGTCTTACCATTCTCAAAATAATCCTGAATTTCTGATTGGATTTATTCATGACCACCTTATTTTTTTGACTCTGAAGTTTTGATTTTCTCCATGTGTGCAAGTACATTTGGTACATCTGCCCTATCAAACCTCATTGCAATCTTAATTAACTTTCAGTTGCCTCGGTTAAAGAGACCAAAGGTTCAGTCTTTTTGATGGTATATTTCATTTGGCCTGTACTCGATGGAGTTCAGAAGGATGAGAGGGTATCTCATAGAAACCTACTGAATACTAAAAGGCCTGAATAGAGTGGACGTGGAAAGGATGTTTCTGTTAGTAGGACAGTCTAGGATTCGAGGGCACAGCCTCAGAATAAAGGGATGTCCCTTTAGAACTGAAATGAGGAGGAATTTCTTCAGCCAGAGGGTGGTGAATCTGTGGAATTCATTGCCACGGGGGGCCAAGTCATTGGGTGTATTTAAGGCAGAGACTGATAGGTTCTTGATTGGTAAGGGGATTAAGGGTTACAGGGAGAAGGTGGGAGAATGAGGATGAAAAATAATCAGACATGATCGAATGGCAGAGCAGACTCGATGGGTTGAATGGTCTAATTCTGCTCCTATATCCCATGGTCTTATTTCTGATACAATCTTGTAACTCCTCTGTTACATGTTCTCCTCTGTCTCAATTTCATTTTTATAACCTGAAGGTCAAACCTGAGCAGTACTTCATTCATTCTGGGAACATGGGTCAAGATGGTCTCTCTCATTGTATTCTTCCAAAGCTTAAGGCCATCAATAATCTGTTGCCCACTTTGAAATTTGTACCAAATTCCACTCACTGGCATTGGAACATCACCAGGTCCAGGTCCCCTTTCAATGCATCCACCATTCTGACTTGGAAATATCTTACTGATCGTTCATCATCGTTGGAACCCGTTTGCAGTAGGTCTGAGGGAGTACCTTCACTGGAAGGACTGCTGGTGGCTCACCACCACTCTCTCAGGGGCAATTAGAGTTGGATATTAAATGCCAGCCTTGCCAAATACACCCTGAAATGATTTGAAAAAAATGATTTAAAGAAAAACCCTTACTGGCTCCTCAATTTTAAAATCCTCACAATAAGACCTTGGTCTCATCGCATCCTGTGTCTCTGACCTCTTCAATCTCTCCAACCTCCTGAACCTCTCCAGTCCTCCGAGATCTCTGCCCTGCTCTAACCCCAGTCCCTTGGTCACTCTCCATGTAATTGTTCCACCACTCATGACCACTCCCCTTCCACTAAGGTCCTGAGTCTAGAATTTCCTCTCCACTTCCTTTCCTTCCTTTAAGTCTCTTCTGAGAACCTACCACTAATCAAGATTTTGCTCATCTGTCTAATATCTCCTAGTGTGGATAGGTGTCAGATCTCCTAGTGTGGATAGATCCAGTACTGAGGTTGCAGTCACTTCACCATGAATCTTATTAAGTGGTGGTGCAAGCTCAAAGGGTCTTCTGGTCCTAATTGATAGGAATGTTTGTAAAATCCTTTGGGATATCTTACTACATTTAAGATACAAGATGTTGTTGCTTGAAGGTACTAATATGGATATCAGAAGCACCATCATATCAGATATTGCATCTGTGGCAACCAGTGAGAGGAAAACCCATTACTGGTGAGAAGTGCTGTTAGCACGTTGCTGTAAATGCATCTTTCTGTTTGGGAGGTGAAACAGAATTCTTATTTATATTTGGCCGCAATACGAGGTGTAATGTAATTGTAAGCTTACTCTTTGTGATCAGGTTGGAGTCCCTGTTGTATACAGCCCACTTGATAAGCCTTCCTGTGTCTTGCAAATAATGACGTGTTTTGTCAAACCTTTGTGACCTGCACCTCAGGTCTGCACTACACCTTGAGTGCTGCAAGACTGTTGAGCAAACCCAGTCCCATCTGCAGAAATATATTGCAGATAGATTGCAATTGGGGCTGTGAATATGGAGTCATTGAGTTATACAGCATGGAAATGCCAACCAAGTTGCCCACTTGAGCTAATGCCCTTTTGCCTGCATTTGGTCCCTATCCCACTAAGTCTTTCCTATCTGTCTACCCTTCCAAATGTCTTTTAAAGGTTGTAACTGTACCCATTTCTACCACTTGCTCTGGCAGCTTATTCTATACACCCACCACCCTCTGTGCTTAAAAACTTGTCCCTTGGGTCCCCTTTAAATCTTTCCACTCTCACCTTAATCCAATTGTAAATGTAAATATGTCAATAAAGAAATGCTTTCATGTATGCTTACGACCGTCGGGGAGGAGGTACAGGAGCCTGAAGACCCACACTCACGTTTTAGGAGCAGCTTCTTTCCCTTCGTCATCAGATTTCTGAATAAACCCAACCTCATAATTCCTCTTTTGCACCATTTATTTACTTTTGTAACTTATAGTAATTTTTATAGTAATTTTTATGTCTTGTGCTGTATCGCTGTGCAAAATTTCACGATGAGGACTGGTGTGTGTTCTCCTGACTTCCCCTTCCTGGAGTCCACAGTCAATTCCTTGGTCTTGCTGACTTTGAGCTTGTGGTGTCTCCAAATGCTTTGCAGCCAATGAAGTATAGTCACTTAGAATGTAGGAAACTGGACAGCCAACTTGTGCACAGTGGGATCCCACAAATTGTGATCAGACATTTTTTAGTAACGTTAATAGGAGAATAAATATTGACCGGACATGTCTTATCTCTATTGAGATTGCTGAAAGTGGCTTGGTTTAGAGTTTCAGCTGATGGATAGCAGAACCAGAATGTTAGCCTGGGTTAGGCTTTCATTATCCTGGAGTGGGATTTTCACCCAGGAGTTTCTGACTCTTAATGAATTTCTTGACCGACATCCAGTCAACAATTCAAATGTGAAGCAGTGTGTCATTTCGGTTGTGGAAATTTGAATAACCAGCCCTACCTGGTTCTGACTCATGGTAGAATAATATGTTCTCGTCTTTATTTCATTTCTTGCTCACATCATCTGAAATTGTTGCTGAGTTATTAATTGGTAATTGGTTTACTATTGCCATGTGCACCGAGATTCATTGAAAAGCTTTTGTTTGCATACCATCCAGAAAGATCATTCCATACATAAGTACACTGAGGTAGTAAAAAGAAAGCAGAATGCAGAATAGAGTGTTACCGTTACACAGAAAGTGCAGTGCAGGTAGACAAATGAAGTGCAAGGGCCACGATGAAGTACATTGAGAGATCAAGAGTTCATCTTTATCATGTAAAAGGTCTGTTCGAGAGTCTTATGACAGTGGGATAGAAGTTGTCCTTGAGCCTGATGGTACGTATTCTCAAGCTTTTGTATTTTCTGTCCGATGGGAGAAGGGAGAAGGGATAATGACAAAGGTAGGAAGGGTCCTTGATTATGTTGGCAGCTTTTACGAGGCAGTGGGTTCAAGTTGTGCCTGAGATATTTTCACTGGGTAAGGGAGGTAGATTTGATAGTTTTATTTAGCAAACAGTTTAAAAAAATACAAATCCCAGCTCCACCTGGGAAATAACATGGTCAATTGCAAAATGTGAGATCTTCAGCCAATTTCTAATCTGGCAGACATTCTCAGCCAAAGCACCAGTACACTGTTTAGATGCATCACAAGGATTAGAGTCATAGAGCTTAATAGAGTCACACAGAGAGACAGCAGAGAAACAGGCCCTTCAGCCCATTGAGTCCACACTAACCATCAACCACCCATTCTTACTCTAATCCTACCCTAACCTATTTTATTCCTCACCCATTAGCAAAAACCGTATTATGTATTAAAATGGGGAAGGTTGCAATGAGGAATATATAATCCTTCATCAGTAGTCAAATAGATTCCTCCTCGTATCTCCTCACTGTTCCTTGATCTTATTCTCTGTGTTCTGTGTTCTATTTCTCTTCTCACACCCTGAGATTGGAAACCACTTTGCTCTCTTGTTGGGACAAAGCAAGAATCATTCATGAAGGTTAATCCATGCCAACATTCCTAGAGGCTGAGAAAGCCATCTATTAAAACTATAAGTGCTGCTGTTTTAATGGTGGGTTGCCAGTTGTAGGGTACCAGTATTCATACCTTCATATCAATCTCCTGTTCTGTTTGCTCTTCAGCCCAGGAAAGCAAGACCATAAATGGGCATCCAATGTCCACACGCAGTCCTTAAACTGGACACTGGAGGCTGCTTTCTCCTACATATGAAGGGTCCAGATGAAGGGTCTCGATCCAAAACGTCAACTGTCCATTGCCCTCCACAGATTCTGCCTTGAGTTCCTCCAGCTGTTTGTGCTTTAATCCAGGTTCCAGAATCAGCCGTCTCTTGTATCTCCTACATATGTGCTGATGTCACTTCTTCCACACTGCTTTTGGTAATTAGTGTGTGCAACCATTGGCTTTTGCATTGGACAGAAAGAAGGGCTGTGATGGGAGTTGATTCATGATCTTTATTTATTCTTGACTGCAGCAGCTTTAGTCTAAACTGGTGCCAACGTCAGTGAAGTGAATACATAGATTTTTGGAAATAAAAGATAATCTGCTGGAGGAACTCGGTGGGTCAGGCAGCATCTGCAGAGAGAAATGGACAGTCAACGATTCGGGTCGAGACCCTGCATCTGGACTGAAAGATAGAGAAGAGATGGCTGGTATAAAGAGGTGAGGGGAAGGGGTGGAACAAGAGCTGGTAAGTGCAGGTGGATCCAGGTGAGGAGGGGTGATAGGCAGATGGAGGAGGAGGGAGTGGAGATAGCGACAGAGGTTGGGAGGTGATGGGTGGAGGCAACAAAGTGCTGCAGATGATGGAGTCTGAATTTTTAGGTATAGTTCTCTTTAGCACCTCCTTGTAATCTCCTGCAGCCTCCTGAGCCTCAATAATATCATCTGCCCTCAAATTCGAGCCTCTTTCTCATCATTGCTTTGTCACTGGTGTTCCACCTTCAGCTGCCAAGGTTCTAAGCTTCAGAGTTCCCCACCTACTTCTGTCTGCCAAAGTGACCTAGCCCAAGAAGTCGTAGCGTTTCCTTGGAAGCTCCTGCTTCCCGGTTCCCTGTCCGTAAAAGGGCTCAGCAGAAGCTGGTAAATACAGGGGAGCACGGGTCAGTATTGGGTGACCTTCCAGAAGGGGTTGGGCGGTGATATGCATCAGTCGAGCACCTGTCACAGCATGGCACTCTCTCATTATTGCCCTGAGTGCTAGCCAGAGTCATGAAGTGGTACAACATTGAAACAGGCCCTTCAGCCCATCAAGTACCCACCTGTACTAATCCCATTTGGTCCTCCAACCTTTTATGCCTTGGTGAATCATGTGCTTGTCTATTTACTTCTAGAATGTTGTAAGTCCGATATCTTGAGGCTGGTAAGTCGCACAAACTTCTGATCCAGAGGCACGAGAGCTGCCAATTGAATCAAGCGAAGATGGATTCAGTTCAGGGAATTTTGTTTGATGTAAGAAGAGCAAGGCTATGAGAATTGCTTCTCCAAGTTGCTTTTCAGCTCAGTCTCCTGCTTGAAGGCAAATTGGTAATGGGAAGTGTATGTACCTCAAAGCCATTCTGGGACAGATGCCACTCAAAGCAGATGACACTTAAATAGGTGGTATCGTAGACAGTGACAAAGGTTATCAAAAATTACAAGAGGAATGGCAAATGGCGTTTAATTGAGTTTTGGGCAATTCAAACCAGGGAATGGTAGAATGGTTCAAAGTGAATGGTAGAGCCCTGGGGAGTGTTGTAGAACAGAGGGACCTAGAGGTACAAGTACATAGTTCCCTGAAAGTGGTGTCACAGGTAGACAGGGTGGTGAAGAAGGTGTTTGGCACGCTGGTCTTCATCGGTCAAGGCACTGAGTATAGGAGTTGGGCCATTATGTGACAATAGTACAAAACGTTAATGAGGCGGCACCTGGAATATCGTGTAGAGATTTGGTTACCCTGTTACAGGAAAGATGGCATTAAGCTGGAAAGAGTGCAAAGAAGATTTAAGAGAATGTTGCCAGGACTCGAGGGCCTGAGTTGTAAGGAGAGGTTGGGCAGGCTAGGACTTTATTCCTTGGAGTGTTGGCAACTGAGGGATGACTTGATAGAGGTGTATAAAATCATGATTGGCATAGATAGGGTGAATGTGCACAGTCTTTGTCCCAGGGAAGGTGAATCAAAAGCTAAAAGCCATAGATTTATGGTGAGAGGGGAAAGATTTTAAAGGGATTTGAAGGGCAAGTTCTTCACCCAGAGAGTGACCACTATACAGAATGAGCTGCCAGAGGAAGTGGTTGAGTAGGTACAATAACAACATTTAAAAGACACTTGGATTGGTACATGGATAGGACAGATTCAGAGGGGTATGGGCCAAATGCGGGCAAATGGGACTAGCTTAGATGGACATCTTGGTCGGTATGGACGAGTTGGGCTGAAGGGCCTGTTTCTGTGTTGCATTACTGTATGACTCTAATTCACCAGAAGAGGCTTGCCCAAGGATTAGTATGTGACCTGGATTGAATGTAGTACAGGCGCAGCTTAGCTTGTCTACAGAAGTGCTGACAAGGGTGCTTTCGCTGAGCTGTAACCTCTGAAGGAACTCCCCTCTGTGTTGTGTTAATGTGACATCTCTCTGTCATATGCATATAATATTCATGGGCACTCAGCTTGTCGGAGATTGGCACCAATTAGCCCAGTTTGTTGCTGCGAGCCTGTCTCCACTGGGAGCTGATCAAAAGCATGGAGACCTTTCTCTGCAGAGGATATTGCAAGAGGGTACGCAAAAAGAATAACATTGTAGTCTGAGATCGTGGAACATGGGGCTAATCCTGACAGCCACATTTCTAGGCTACCATCTTGGTGGTAATCATTGTTTCGATAAAGTTTTTGTTTACTTTTTCATGGGATGTGGGTATAGTATTTTCCTATTGTCATTCAACATTTCTGCATTTTACTTTAAATTAACTCTTTAAGAATAATGTGTATAGTTCTGAGTGCAGCAACAAAGAAAAGCAGCTATTGTTTCTATTATGCTTATTGTTTGCATGTTGCCATTATACTATTAGTCATAAATACGAGGACTAAATCAGCTGAAGTTTCAGAATTAGAATTACATTTATATGACGTGAAATTTGTTGTTTTGCAGCAGCAGTACCGTGTAAAGACATAAAATTACTATAAATTACAAAAACAAATAGTGCAAAAGAGGAATAACGAGGTAGTGTTCATGGGTTCATAGACCGTTCAGAAATCTGATGGTGGAGGGGAAGAAGCTGTTCCTAAAATGAGTGTGGGTCTTCAGGCTCCTGTACCTCCTCCCCGATGGTAGAATCGAGAAGAGGGCATGTCCCGGATGGTGAGGGTCCTTAGTGATGGATGCCGCCTCCTTCAGGCACCACCTCTTGAAGATATCCGTGATGATGGGGAGGGTTGTGCCCATGATGGAGCTGGCTGAGTCTACAACCCTCTGCAGCCTCTTGTGATCCTATGCATTGGAGCTTCTATACCATTTAACTATTGAACGGTTCTTTTATACAATGAGATGGACTCTGACCTCACAATCTACCTTGTTGTGACCTTGCACCTTATTGCACTGCACTTTCTCTGTAGCAGTGACACTTTACTCTGTAGTGTTACTGTTTTTACCTGTACTACATCAATGCACTTTGTACTAACTCAATGTAACTGCACTGTGTAATGAATTGACCTGTACGATCAGTTTGTAAGACAAGCTTTTCACTGTACCTCGGTACAAGTGACAATAATGAACCAATACCAATACCAGGCAGTGATGCAACCAGTCAGAATGCTCTCCATCGCGTGTCTATAAAAATTTGTAAGAGTCCTTGGTGACATACCAAATCTCCTCAAACTCCTAACGATGTAGAGCCGCTGGCATGCCTTCTTTGTGGAAAAAGAAATGGCACCGGTAAGGAACATTTTTTTGTGAGCAGCTCCCAGAGATCATCAAATATTCCCGTTTGGAACTATTACAGCTGAATCTGTGGCCACAGAATTTATAGTGGGCATCATCAATAAAATGTTAGGCATACCAGCTCATGAGCTTCTTCGGAGTCAACCACATAGCTGAGGGTTTGGAGTCACATAAAAGCAGACTGCTTAAAGAATGTAACATTGAAAGGTAACAGCACAGCTAGAAGCCATTTGGCCTTTTGAATCTGTGCTGGATTTCTTTAGGAGCAAAGCAACTGTCCCACTTACCCATAACCTTGCATTTCTCTTTCATGGCCTCAATCCAGTCTGTCTCCAGCACCGTATCAGGGACTGTTGAGCATGAGGAAGTATTTTTCCTTTATTACATTTGCCTATCACCTAACTCTACACTAAATGAAAATCAAAAGACTGCAGGTGCCCGAAATCTGAAGTAAAAGTGATGGGTTCGATCCTGACCTTAAAAATACCTGTGTGGAGTTTACATGTTCTCCCTGTGACCACGTGGGATTCACCCAGGTGCTCCGCCTTCTTCCCACATCCCAACGATGTGTGGATTGGTAGGTTAATTGGCTGCTGTAAATTACCCCCAGTGTGTAGGTAAGTGGGGGAGTTGATGGGAATGTGGAGAGAATAAAAAATGGGATTGGTATGAATGGGTGGTTGATGATCGGTATGGAGTCGCTGAGTCAAAGGGCCTGTTTCTGTCCTGTATTTCTCTATCACTATAATAACAGGAAATGCTCAAAACACTCAGCAGGACAGAGGGCATCTCGATAAAGAGAAACAGAGTTCATGTTTCAGATCGGAGCTCCTTCATTGGAACTCAGGAGATGTGGCAGGGAATTCAACAATAAATGAAAGTCAAATAAAACTACACACGTTGGAGCAAAATATGATCTACTGGAGGAACTGAGTGGGTCAGGCAGCATCTGTGGAGGGAAATGGACAGTCAAAGTTTGCTGGATATGCTTGAAATCTGAAAGAAAAACAGACTGGAAGCGCTCAGCAGGTCAGGCAGCATCTGTGGAAAGAGAAACAGAGTTGACATTTCAAACCAAAGACTCTTCATCAGAACTGGAAGACAGAAACAAGAAGTTAATTTTAGGTGGCATGTGGGTGAACTCACACCTTCTGTGCAACTTGAATTTAACTTGTTTTTCCCTCTTTCCCAGTTTTGATGAAGGGTCTTTGATCTGAAACATTAAATCTGTTTCTCTTTCCAAAGATGCTGCTTTAACTGCTGAATGTTTCAAGCATTTTCTGTTTTATATCCTTGCAGAGAGAGAGATTTATCAAGAATATCAACTGTCCTGTTCTGAAAGATGTCAGAGAATCAGAAAGAATTGTATAACAATCTGGAAGTTTAATGGTCATCCTTACTGAGACTAGTTTTTTTTAATTACAGATTATTTAATTAGCTGAATTTACGTTCCTCAACTGCTAGGAAGGGATTTGAACTCACGTCTCCAGATCATTAGTCCAGGATTCTGGATCACCAGGCCTATAATTAACCACTTTGCCAATCTACCAAGCTGTCTGATATCTCTGTCAGACACAGAAGGCTCAAAACATACCCCATTAAAATAAATCTCTGCTGATTTACTTCCCCCAACTTGACCACCGCTTCTTTCATTCTGTCTGAGTTTAGTGGTGGCACAGTGATACTCCACTGCCTCACTGCTCCAGTGACCCAGGTTCCTGACCAGTTGTCTGGGTGCTCTGGTTACCCCCCACACCCCAAAGGCATGTTGGTTGGTAGCTTAATGGGCTGCTGTAGAATGTCCTGAGTGTAAGTGGGTGGTAGGAATTGTGTTAGTGAGCATGTGAGAGAGAATAGGCTACAGAGAAATACATGGGATGGAATGATGGGATTGGTCTGAGGGCCAGTATAGATTCAATAGGCTGATTGGCCTACCCCTATACTGTAAGGAAATATATGTAGTGCCTACTGTTATGTGAGGAATGAAAGAAGAAAGAGGCTTACATTAATAAGGCATCATTTAGTGTGTCCCAAAGGTCTATGCAGAACTGAAATACTTCCTGGGGCATGTGCATTATAAAGTAGGGAACACGACAGCCAATTTGTGCAGAGCAAGCTCCCACAAACAGTAACTTGATGATGACCAGACCATCTGTATTAGTGATGGGATGAATATTGGCGGGGTGATTCCTTTGAATTACCCCAGAAAAGCGATGCAGAATTGTTCACACCCACATGAAGCAGGTGGTGCCTGATGGTGATTGGGGCTGCTGTGTTTTAGCTCGGACCTTCCAACAAGCTCCTGATGAAATCACAGCACGATTACAGTACAGATGGAATCCATTCCTATAATTGAGTTAAGAGAGATATGGGCCAAATGCGGGCAAATGGGACCAGCTTGGATAGGCATCCTCGCTGACATGGACCAGTTGGGCCAAAGAACTTGTTTCTGTGCTGTATGACTCTTTGATTCTGCTGTACTCAAAACTGGTCTGATTTTTAGAACAATAACTGAGAAGTAAATTTGATGTGTATGAGAATATGCTGACGTATTTCAAGCCCTAATCACAACAGTCCCAATGCCTAGTCCTGCAAATTTCCCATTTCCAATATTTATCCAATTCCCTTTTGAGAGCCAGACTTAAATCTGCACCCAGGAAAGACTGGAGTCTCTGACTCAGTCTGGTACTTGAGCTGGAGGGTGGATGTGGGTTGGTAAGTTGGGGCAAGTATTATGTGCCCACGTAACTGTACAAAACACCAACAAACAATGCAGAGCTAATTTGGGACAAGCAATTAATGAATCAAGAACTTGACCATATTTTCTTTAAATATTTTTCACTCTCCTATTTTTCCCCAGATATTTGACGTGGAAACCAGGTGACATTTCTCAGCTGTGCCTTTTGTTGGGATGGGGTAGGTATACGTTATAAAGTCTCCCCCCACATCCCAATATAAGAACACGGCTGATCAATGTCACGAAGGATTTCTGTGTCAATCACCTGCAAAACAAAGGACCGCGAGGGCTGCCCCCGTCTACCAATGAACAGCAAGTGTTTGGGGTTGCAAAGTCGAGTTTATTGTCATCTGCACAAGTGCATGTATGCATTAGTGCAATGAAAATCTTACTTGCAGCAGAATGACAGGCACTTAGCATATAAGCAGCATTCACAAGAAAAACATAAATTAAACAAATAAAACACAATTTTTACAAGAAAGAACACAATTAGAACAAAAAAAATATCGATTTTAGTGCAAAGTGGTCGTAGCATTGATAAACTCTGGTGATTAGGGTTGTGCTGGTTGGTTCAAGAACCAAATGGTTGAAGGGAAGTAGCTGTTCTTGAACCTGGTGGTGTGGGACTTCAGGCTTCTGTACCTTGTGCTGAATGGTAGCTGTGACAAGATGGCATGGCCCGGATGGTGGGGATCCTTGATGATAGATGTTTCATAATTAAGGGGTCAGTATCAGGAACTCGGCAGGACTGGTGGGGAGACATCAGCCTGGACAGTCTGACCCATTAAGATCCAGGCTGTAGCTATGAAGATTTGGGGTGATATTTTTGGATTGTTGTTGTTTGTGCTTATTTAAAATAAATGTTAACACCTTAAAAATAGATCAGAAGGAGTGCTGATGTGCGCCTGGAGCGATTGAGCACTGATCTATAAAAAAACTAGAATTCTGCTGTACACGTATCCTGTTCCACACTTTCAGGTTTAGTATTTGGGGTAGGACATAGCTGTCTCTACAACCTCTGCAAGAATCACACACACAGTTCCTGTGCCCAAACTCTTCCAGTTTTAAACGAGTCTCCACCTCTATCATTGCCCCATCAATAATCTGCTGCCTTCAGGTATGCAATGGGAATCCCCTCTTGAACCCCGCCACCCTAAGTCCCTGCTTTGCATTATTTCCACACATCAAATTTTGTTGTTCTGGTTAAGTGTATTTTCACCAGCCCCAGTGTCGTAAGTACAATGGAAAGAAAAAAGAAATTTTCAAGCACAAAACCAGTGTAAATGTAACATAAAATAGCCAACAGGATGTATGCTTTTTCTTTTGTATTCATTCACGGGACCTGGAATGGCACAATGATGTAGTCTGTGGAGCTGCTGCCTCAAAGGTCCAGTGATCCAAGTTCGATCCTGAGCTCGGGTGGAGTTTGAGTGTTCTCCATGTGGGTTTCCCAAGGGTGCACCTGTTTGCTTCCAAAGATGTATGGATTAGTCAGTTAATTGGCCACTGCAAATCACCCCTAGTGTGTAGGTCAGTGGTAGAATATGGAAGGGGGTAGGTAATTAATGGGAATGTGGGGAGAATAAAATGGGATTATTGGAGGATGAGTGTACATGGGTGGTTGATGGACGGTGCGGACTCTGTGGCCCAAAGGACCTGTATCTATATTGCATGACTCTACGATTCTAAGACATGGACATTGTTGACAAGGCTGACATTTGTTGTCCAATCTTAATTGCTCTTGAAATGAGTGACTTGAACTGAGGGGCCATTTCAGGAGCTGCCCAGTGGTGGGTCAACAGTCACGAATAGGTCAGAGAGCGTAAGGACAGGAGACTTCTCTCCCTGAAGGGCATTGGCGTAGCAGATGGATGAAATACAAAGAGTACAATGTAAAACCGAGAAGCAAGATCCAATCACATGACCTGCTCTGCCCATTCAATACAATCATGGCTGGTAAGACCGTAAAGCCATTTTCCTGCCTAATTTTTAGACTTTAAACTTTTTAAACTTTGTTTATACAGCACGGGTAACAGGCCCTTCCGGCCTAACGAGCCCACACCGCCCAATTACACCCGTGTTAACCTACTAACCCGTACATCTTTGGAATGTGGGAGGAAACCGGAGCACCCAGAGGAAACCCACGCAGACACATGGAGAGCGTACAAACTGCTTACAGACAGTGGCGGAACTGAACCTGGATGGCTGGTACTGTAATAGCATAACGCTAACCGCCCTGCTACCATGCTGCCCAACATATATATTCGTGTCCAAAAATTTTCATTTCCCAAAACTTGGTTTTAAATCCTAACTTTTATTTTGTTAACAAGATTTAGGTTATGTGTCTGGGTTCAGGTTGTTATGGTGAGATTTGGACTCATACTCCTGGACTAGTCCAGTAACATAACCTTTCTGCTATCGTACCCTTAACTTGACTTGCCACATTTCCCCAGAAAATGTGTGATCTGAGGAAGGGTCACTGAGATGAAACATTGGGCTGGAAGATGCCGTTGGCTACCAGCAGTTCCATGGAGAACTGCTGGCTACCTGTGGAGCACAGTGAAGGTCAGATATATGTGCATTTGACCTCTCATTCTGCCCTGTAAGTTGGTGAATGGACGTGCTTTTCATACTTATCCCCTCAGCTTCACACCAAACATAGCTGGCACATCTAGCATGGCACCATCTGAATAACGTTATTGATCTTTCTTTTTATATTCATTAAAGGAATGTGGACTTCGTGGGCTGAGCCTGCATCTAATTGCCCATCCCCAGTTGCCCTTGAGAAGGTGCTGGTGAGATGAGCTGCGTTCTTAAACCACTGCAGTCATTGAGGTATTGGTATTGGTTTATTATTGTCACTTGGACTGAGGTACAGTTAAAAACTTGTCTTGCATACCGATCATATTTATTACACAGTGCAGTTACATTGAGTTAGTACAGAGTGCATTGAGGTAGCACAGGTGAAAACAATAACAGTACAGAGTAAAGTGTCACAGCTACAGAGAAAATGCAGTGCAATAAGGTGCAAGGTCACAACAAGGTAGATCATGAGGTCAGAGTCCATCTCATAATAGTAAGTGATATAGAATTTAAGTTTAAAAATGTAGAACAATTATAGTAAGGGTAATGAGTAGATCTGTAGAGAGCAGCTTGCAACAAGTCACCATGCTCCGGCACCATCTTGCTTGATTTGGAGTGTGGGACTACCCAAAGAGTTCCAGGATTTTGACCCAGTGATGGTGAAGGAACAGTGATATATTTCCAAGTCAGGATACTGTGTGGTTTGCAGGGCAACTTCCAGGTGGTGGTGTTCCCCAGGCTTTTGTCACCCTTGTCCATCTAGCTGGTAGAGACTATGGGTTTGGAAGGTGCTGTCATTGAAAAGATAAATTTAAATGCTTTTTCTTGTTTTCTTTGTTTGTCTGTAATTATGCATTTTTCATTAATTAACACTAGTTTCATGTTTCTAAATTCATTCGCAATTTTTGTTGAAAAATTTTTGCTGATCAGAGATTATGGAAACAGTGAGAAGATCTTTAGACACCACAAGCTGTCAATAGAATATCAGAGCAATCTATGAGAAGGTGCCTCATGTTCTGCCACTTGAGGTCTGGTCGCTACTTGTAACCCACTCCATCTCCTCAGATAATCAAGGCAGCAATGCTAGTAGAACCTTAGGAGTTGTACAGCTGCAGAAGGTTAGTGTGGATGTGGGTTTGGGGTGTAAGTTGATAAATTGGTTTTATTATGTTCACATGTACTGAGGTGCAGTGAAAAATTTGACTTGCATACTGTCCATACAGATCAATTCATTACAACAGCGTATTGAGGTAGTACAGAGTAAAGACAATAACAGAGTGCAGAATAAAGTGTTACAGTTACAGAGAAAGTGCAGTTCAGGCAGACAATAAGGTGCAAGGGCCACAACGAGGTAGATTGTAAGGTCAAGAGTCCATCTTATCGTACAAGGATTCTTCAAGGTTCTTATAACAGCGGGATAGAAGCTGACCTTGACCCTGGTGGTACATGCTTTCAGGCTTTTGTATCTTCTGCCCGATGGGAGAGGGGAGAAGAGAGAATGTCTGGGATGGGTGGGGTCTTTGATTATGTTGGCTGCTTTACAGAGGCAGCGAGAAGTGTAGACAGAATCCATGGAGGGGACACTGGTTTCCGTGATGTGCTAAGCTGCGTCCACAACTCTCTGCAGTTTCTTGTGGTCCCGGGCAGAGCAGTTACTGTACCAAGCCGTGATGCATCTGGATAGGATGCTTTCGATGATGCAGTGATAAAAATTGGTGAGAGTCAAAGAGGACATGCCAAATTTCTTTAGCCTCCTGAGGAAGTAGATGCGCTGGTGTGGGGCTAACCGTGAGGTAAGGCTCTGTCAAACAAATCTGACCCATTAACTCTGTTTCTTTCCCTCTAGATGCTGCCGAACCTGCTGAGTATTCCCATTTTCCACTGCTTTTATTTCAGATTTCCAAACTCTATGGTATTTTGCTTTGGCCCACTGTTCACACAATTGACTGACAGAGCATCACTTAAGGAGTACATTAGGCCCATTGACTCTCAACTGTTTTTATTTCCAAAGAGCAGCCCCATTAGTCCAATTCACCCCTCATTATCACCACAATCCAGCATAAAACTCAGCAGCCGATTTGTGCACAACAAGCTCCCACAACCAAAAGCAAGACAGAAACCAGAATGCATTTAATTAATGATGCATGCAGTTGCAATTCCTTTGCTAAATGAATCATATTCTTTGCGAGTTGGTGCTACAGTACGGTAGAAATATGTTCAAGAACTGAGCATGTTTTTTAGTGTCGGTGAGAGAATGATGCCTTTGGTTTCTCTAAAATCCTCATTTTTCTTCCTTTGTGAGACACTGAATGTGCTGCCAGATTTAGATAGTCCCTCCTGTCACATCTGTGCCATGATCAATTAGTGCTGTTACCGGAATACAAGACTACACGCTTCTGCGTACCTGTCAGTTCAAACTGCTCACTTTCAGCCGTAGTTTCCCCGTGTTCATTGCTCTGTCTCCCATCCCAATCTTTACCCTGCCCACCATCCCTAAATCTCCAAATAATCCATTTACTGGCAATCCAACAATTAATCCATTAACTGATTGATGAATCAGCTGCACATTGAAGTTTGCTAATGGCCATCATTCATCAAAAAGTTTTACTGCGTCTAAAATAATGGCCCTCGATGCCTGCTAGACAGAAGCCCAGAGATGTCATTAGAGTCATAGAGTTGCAGAACACAGGAACAGGCCCTTCGGCCCACCACATCCATGCTGCCTCTTTTGCCTTTCTACGATAATCCCATTCACTCACATTAAATCCATAAACCTTGGTGATTCAGATACATGTCTTGATGCTTCTTAAATGTCATGAGAGTACTTGACTCTACCAACTCCTCAGGCAGTTCATTCCAGACCCCAACCACCCTCCATGTGAAAAACTTCCCCCTCAGTACCCTCCAAATTTCCTACCACTCATCTTAACCCTATGCCCTCTTGTTTTACAAACCCAACCATGGGAAAAAGATTTTTACCATCTATACACTGTATTCCCCCCACCTCATAACTTTGCATACGTCTATCAGATCACCCCCTCAGCCTCTTCCACACTGAAGAAAACAAATGCAACCTATCCAATCTCTCCTTATAAATGAAATTGTTCCCTAATATTTCTCCCTTCTTTCATGAAGGCTTTGATTCCCTGACTGGAGTTTGGTCCCATGGGAAATTATGGCATTTACATTAGTGTTGATCATGTGAGCATTGCTCGGATGAGAGAGAGGGGAGGTTAAAAATGATCTACCTGTTCCATTAACATGGAGTTGGGTTAGAATTGCATTTGATAACACCAGTAATGCATCATTTAAAGTAAATTCTTTGCCTTTTGTTTTATTAGTCCCATGGGCTTAATGGGTAAATTAAAATAACTTATGTACGTATATATATATAACCTATTTTAATTCATAATATATTGTGTGTATGCTCCAAAAGTCATAGAGTCATACAGCACAGAAACAGGCCATTTGGCCCAACTGGTCCATGTCGACAAGGTGCTTATATAAGCTAGTCCCATTTGCCCGTGTTTGACCCATATCCCTCCCTAAATCTTTCCCATCCATGTACCTGTACAAGTGTCTTTTAAATGTTGTTGACGTGCCTGCCTCAATCACTTCCTCTGGCAGCTCACTCCATATATGGACCACTTCTGGGTGAAAAAGTTGCCCCTGAGGTTCCTCTTAAATCTCTCCCCTCTCAACTTAAACCTATGCCCTCTAATTCTTGATTCCCCAACCCTGGGAATAGGACAGTGTGCATTCACACTGTCTATGATTTTCTACATGTCTATTATTTTGTACATGTCTATAAGATCATCTCTCATTCTCCTCCGCTTCAATGAATAAAGACTTAACCTGTCCAACCTTTCCCTGTAACTCAGTTCCTCAAGTCCTGGCAATATCCTCGTAAATATTTTCTGCACTCTTTCCAGCTTAATGGCATCTTTCCTATAGCAGGGTGACCAAAACTGAACACAATACTCCAAATCTTATAATCTACATGACCCAAGCAAGTCCATACACACTACTAATTCTAACAGAATAGCTAAGCAGGTGAGTTCAGAAGGTATTAAGTCTTCATGGCCAAAGTGTTGCACTTAATTCATTTGTATTTTCCGAGAGTGCTTTCCAGCCAAATGAAGTTAATTTGAAGAGTAGCCTTTGTTGTAGTGCAGGAAGAGAAGGCAGCTAACCCTTTTTTAACCCTTTGTGGGAGCAGCCACAAAGAGAATCTCCCAAAATCCCCCAAAAAATCTCCCAAAAAGAGAAAATGATGTAATCTATTTTTCAATTATGTTGATCGAAGGATAATTATTGATCAGGAAGTTGGTGAGAGCTTCGGGATTGTTTAAATTAACTTGAGAGGGAAGCCGAGGGCCTGGACTAATGTATCAGCAACTTATACAAGAAAGGTTTGTGGGGTTATGGAGAAAGGGGGATAACCGATTTTAAGAGAATTCAAGCCAAAGCAAAGTACTGCAGATGCTGGAAGTATGAAATCAAGACAGAAGATGATGGGAACCCATTTTAACAGTCCATCCCACTCCCTTTCTTGGACCTTCTTTCTCCTCCTCCATGCTAGTAACGCGTGCGTACACACACACACACACACGCACACACACACACACCTCTCCAAGGTAGAGGATTCCAAAGATCTACAACCATCTGCACAACAAAGTTTCTCCCAACTCAATGGCACAGCAGCAGAGCTGTTGCCTCACAGCTTCTGTGATCTGTGTTCAATCCCAACCACTGGTGTTGTCTGTGAGCAGTTTGTATATTCTCCCTGTGACCACGTGGGTATCCTATGGCAGCTCAAGTTTCCTCCCTCCTAGAACAGTACAGCACAAGCTCTTCAGCCCATGATGTGTGCAGAACTAATTTAGCTAATGGCACCCAATCCCTTCTGTCTGCACATGGTCCATATCCCTCCTCTCTCTGCATATTCATTAGCCTATCTAAGAGCATTTTAAATGCCTCTATTGTATCTGGCTCCACCACCACCCCTGGCAGCGTATTCCGGGCACACATCACTCTCTGGGGGGACTTGATGGAAATAAGTGTGAAGAAAATGGGATTAGTGTGTGCTGAAGGGTTGTGCTGTATTACCGTATGCCTCAGTCCCAAGTTGTTCATTGAGTATCCCAAGATATTGCCTCCTGCATTACTCAGTCTGAGAAACAGTAATTTACCCTCTCAGAATCTTATGGGTCTTGGTGAGATCAGGAAGTTACGTTGCAGCTTAATAAAACTCTGGTTAGGCCGCATCTGGAGTATTGTATTCAATTCTGGTCACCCCATTATAGGAAGGATGTGGAGGCTTTGGAGAGGGTGCAGAACAGGTTTTCCAGGATTCTACCTGGATCAGAAGGCATGTACTATAAGGATAGGTTGGACAAACATGTTTTCTCTGGAGCGTTGGAGGCTGAGGGGAGAGCTGATAAAGTTATGAGAGGCATAGATAGAGTAGACAACCAGTATCTTTTTCCCAGGATTGAAATGTCTCATACTGGCATTTAAGGTGAGAGAGGGTATATTCAAACGAGATGTGTGGGGCAAGTTATTTTCTCACACAGAGAGTGGTGGGTGCCTAGAATGCACTGCCAGGAATGGTGGTGGAAGCAGATACAACAGAGAGGCTCTTAGATAGGCACACGAATGTGCAAAGGCCTGGAGGGATATGGACCCTGTGCAGGCAGAAGGGATTAATTTAATTTGGCATCATTAGTTTAATTAGTTTGGCACAACATTGTGGGCCAAAGAGCCTGTTCCTGTGCTGTACTGTTCTATGTTCTATCACCTCTCCCCAAAACTGCAAAGAATTCTAGCCAACCTAACTCACTCTCTTCTCAGGGATCAACCCACTCTCACCAGGAGTCATTTCATTTTAAGACGTGTCTTTAACTTTTCCCTGTTCTGATGAAAGGTCATCGACCTGTAACATTAACTCTGTTTCCCTCAATGCTGATGATGCCTGGCCTGCTGATTATTTCCAGTATATCTTGTATTTATTTTTACCAAAATAAATAAGAACCCAGAAATTATAATATTCTCACAGTTTACCCTTAAGATTGTTTCAGCAGGCAAGATGAATAGCAGAATGCTGTTCTCAGTAAAATTTATATCCCATGTAAACTTTTCCTGATCCAACTATTCTGATAGTTGTCTCTTTTTGTAATGGAGTTTGGATTCACTCAGTTTAATGCCAACTCAGTTTACTTTCCCCTCAGCTTTTGTTTCGTCAAGGTAATGGGGCAGATGCAAGCACGTGCATGTCCACACCTGTGCAAGTAACTTTGTATTGGTGCGATCTCATAGTCCTCCTTCTGCACACTCCAGCTCACACCTCTACAGCATGATCTATTCAAGATGACTTGAATTCAGAATCCAGACTGGCATTCCAGAACTGAGGGATTGTGCAAGGATCTGCTGCTCACTGCTGCTCACTGCTGCTCCTGCCACCTTTGGTCTATATTTGAGTCGTTCCAGGATCTTTGATTTACCTCTCGACTTGGCTTCCCTCAAGGGCCTCTGGAGACACAAGAGACTGCAGATGCTGGAACCTGGAGCAACAAACAATCTGAAGGAGGGACCTCCAGCGGATCGTTGCCCAAGGGTCTCTGGCCTGTTTCCTGGCTACTCCTGGGGTTGTTGTCTCCTTACATAGTCCCATAAACTTGGTTGGACATTTTAGGCTTTTAGACTTTTTCCCAGGGCAACAATGGCTAACACGAGGGGACATAATTTTAAGGTGATAGGAGGAAGATATAAGGGGGATGTAAGGGTAAGTTTTTTTTACACAGAGAGTGGTGGGTGCATGGAACGCACTGCCTGCAGAGGTTGTGGGGGCAGATACATTAGGGACATTTAAGAGACTCCTAGATAGACACATGAATGATAGAGAAATGGAGGGCTATGTGGGAGGGAAGGGTTAGATAAATCTTGGAGCAGGATAAAATGTCGACACAACATTGTGGGCCAAAGAGCCTGTACTGTGCTGTAATGTTCTCTGTTCTAAAACACACCAATTTCAGGTAAGTTGTTAAATTCAATGTTATCTATTAACTCAGGTGGACATAAAAGATCTCAACGCACTCTTTTCGAGAAAAGAAGAAAATAAAACTCTGGTTAAGCTGCACCTGATCACTCCATTATAGGAAGGATGTGGAGGCTTTGGAGAGGATGCAGAAGAGGTTTACCAGGATGCTGTCTGGATTAGAGGGCATGTGCTATGCTGGACGAACATGGGTTGTTTTCTCTGGAGTGGCGCAGGCTGAGGGAGACCTGATAGGAGTTTGTAAGATTATGAGAGGCATAGGTATTTTGATATTTTGACCATGGGTATCTTTATCCCATGGTCAAAATATCTGATACCAGAGGGCATGCATTTAAGGTGAGAGGGGGAAAGTTAAAAGGAGATGTGCAGGGCAAGCTTTTTTTACATAGAGAGTGGTGGGTGCCTGGAATGCACTGCCAGGTGTGGAGGTGGAGGCAGATACGATAGGGGCGTTTAAGAGGGTCTGAGATCAGCACATGAATATGCAGAGAATGGAGGGATATGGACCATGTGCAGGCAGAAGGAATTGGTTTAATTAGGTGCCACTAGCTTAATTAGTTCAGCACAACATCGTGGGCCAAAGGACCTGTTCCTGTGCTGTACTGTTTGATGTTCCAAAATAAAACTGCAGATGTTGAAAACCTGAAATAAAACAAAAATGCTCGAAACACTCAGCAGGTCAGGCAGTATCTGTGGAACAAGAAACAAAGTTTAAGATTCAGATCCAGGACCCTTTCTCAGATGTTTCTGATGAAATGTTAACTCTTTTCCTCTCCACAAATGTTACCAAGTAAGTTCTTCGTTAGAATCTTACAATATTTAGCTCTCGACCATTGTAGAAAGGAAGAGGATTACAGAATAATATAACACAGAAGAACACCAGTGCAGACTCTTTGAAAGTTAGTCCACTGCTTGTTCTCTTTAGTCCTGAATACACTTACCCTATCAGTAAAGCAATTTCCCCAACTTTCACCTCATTGTTGCTTGTGGGAACTCGCTGTGTGTAAACAGGTTGGTACTTGATATCCAATAACAATTCACGAGCTGCTGGAGGAACTCAGCGGGTCAGGCAGCATCTGTGGAGGGAAATGGACAGTCAACTTTTCGGGTCGAGACCCTTCATTTGGACTGGACTTCTTGCTCCAAATTCCAGCATCTGCAGTCTCTTTTGTCTCCAGCAGTAACTCGTGTGGTTGGAAACTGAGCAGCTATTTGTCTCAACAACTGATATTTCAGAAGCCATGTAATCAAATCCAACCATCTTTGCACAGAAGGGTTTAATGGAAATGTTTTTTTTTCACATTGTTGGCATGTCTGTCTAACTCAGCCAAATGGTTACGTAGAACATAGAACACTACAGCACAGTACAGGGCCTTCAGCCCACAATGTCGTGCTGACATTCTATCCAGCTCTAAGATCTATCTAACCCTTCTCTCCCACATAGCCCTCCATTTCTCTATCATTCATGTGTCTATCTAAGAGTCTCTTAAATGTCACCAATGTATCTGCCCCCACAACCTCTGCCGGCAGTGTGTTCCACGCACCCACCACTCTCTGTGTAAAAAACTTACCCTTATACCTTCCTCCAATCACCTTAAAATTATGTCCCCTCGTGTTAGCCATTGTCGCCCTGGGAAAAAGTCTCTGACTGTCCACTCGATCTATGCCTCTTATCATTTTGTACACCTCTATCAAGTCAAGCTGTGCTAGAATTTCTAGCCATTGTGGTTTAAACTGGGAACAGACTTGAAACTGAGGGAATCTATAGGGCAGTGGACCAAATCAGTCTATGGTGGCCTACTGTTGTCATGGAAGGGATGATTTTGCCTCATTTGATTGTTTGCAGTGAGTTAGTATCAGACGCAGGTCGCTGAGGTGACATTTTTGTTTGTCTTGTCCATTTTTGGTATTTACCTTAAAGATCGTGTTCATTGGAGGGCACATTCAATTGAGTTAAATCTAGCAGTCAGCAGGTCCAACTGAAAGAGATCTGCAAAGATGTCCAGTTGGACCTATGAAGGCTCCAAGAATTAAGGATTTCAGCTCCGAAGTTGGACCAGAGAAGCTGAGGTTGTTAACCTTGGAGCAAAGGAGGTTGAGAAGAGATTAAGATGCATAGGGCTGGTTTAGACGGGGTGAGTAGAGAATGACTGAAAGACCACAGATTTAACAGAATCAGAATCAAATTTATTATCACTGACATATGACGTGAAAGTTGTTGTTTAGCAGCAGCAGCACTGTGCAAGACATAAAATAAATAAATTACAAAAATAAATAAATAGTGCAAAAAAAAAGAATAATGAGTGTTCATTGATCGTTCAGAAATCTGATAGCGGAGGGGAAGAAGCTGTTCCTGAAACATTGAGTGTGAGTCTTCGGGCTCCTGTACCTCCTCCCCGATGGTAGTAACGAGAAGAGGGCATGTCCCGGGTGGTGAGGGTCCTTAATGATGGATGCCACCTTCTTGAGGCACTGCCTCTTGAAGATGTCCTCGATGGTGGGGAGGGTTGTTCCCGTGATGGAGCTGGCTGAGTCTACAGCCCTCTACAGCTTCTTGTGATCCTGTGCGTTGGAGCCTCCATACCAGGCAGTGGTACAACCAGTCAGAATGTTCTCCACCGTACATCTATAGAAATTTGTAAGAGTCTTTGGTGACGTACCAAATCTCCTCAAACTCGTAATGAAGTAGAGCTGTTGACGTGCCTTCTTTGTGATCGCATCAATGTATTGGGCCCAGGATAGATCCTCTGAGATGTTGATGCCCAGGAACTTGAATCTGCTCACCCAAAAAATGATGCCGGAGAATGGCAACTTCTTGTGTACAGCTCCCACAGGAACATTACAATGGAAAGGTACAAAGGATTGTAAAGAAAACCCCCCTTTTTTTTCTCAGAGAGTGGGTATGATCTGGAATTCATTGCCTTTTAGGGTGATGTAAACGGAGTCAATCAGGCCTTTTGTAAAGGAATTAGATAGGCACTTGAGAGAGAATAATTTGAAGACTGCAGGGAAAGAGTGGGAGAATGGGACTGATGGGATTGCTCCACCAGGAAACAGCATGGGCTTGATGAACCAAATGGCCTCCTTTAGTGATATAACAATTCCATGATCCTGATGAAGTTATTCAAAGATATAGCCTTCAGTCCACTGCTTTTTCGTTCAATTTTGAACGTATTTCTGGAGGTTTCTAGGGTTTTTAAGGTGACACAAAAGGTTGGGGAAATTAATGTTAGTCGTCCATTGGGAGAAAACTAACCTAGTTGACCGAATTTCAACACGTACAATCATTTCACACAAAGTGCTGAAGGAACTCAGCAGGTCAGGCAGCATCTATGGAGAGAAATAAACAGTTGATGTTTCGGGCTGAGACCCTTCATCAGGACTGGAAAGGAAGAAGGCGGAAGCCGGAATAAGAAGGCCGGGGGAGGGGGAGGGGGAGGAGTACACGCAGGCAGGGGATGGGTGAGTCCAGGTGAGAGGGCTTTGTCTTTCTTCATTCCTGTGGCCCCCTCCGTCCTTCTCTTTCCCCTCACCTGTCCTCATGACTTGCCCATCTATTCCCCAACTACTTCCCTTTATTCCATGGTCCACTGCCCTCTCCTACCAGATTCCTTCTTCTTCAGCCCTTTGCCTCTTCTACCCATCACCTCTCAGCTTCTTACATCCTACCTTGCCCCTCCCACCTGGACTCACCCCTCACCTGCCTGCATGTACTCCTCCCCTTCACCCACCTTCTTATTCTGGCTTCTGCCCTCTTTCTTTCCAGTCCTGATGAAGGGTCTTGACCCAAAACATCGACTGTTTATTTCCCTCCATAGATGCTGCCTGACTTGCTGAGTTCCTCCAGCACTTTGTGTGTGTTGCTCCGCTTTCCAGCATCTGCAGAATCTCTTGTGTCTGTGTATGCATGATCATTTGGGTAAGTACATGGATAGGAAAGGTTTAGAGGGATATGGGCCAAATGCTGCAAATGGGCCAGCTTAGATGGGCATCTTGGTCGGCATGGACGAGTTGGGCCAAAGGGCTTGTTTCCGTGTTGTATTATTCTATGACTCTATTTCCCTTTCATTTCCTGTATGATATGTCAGTCTGTGCTTCATAGGTGAGAATGCAATAAAAGTGTCTTTGAAAAAGCAACACTTTAAGTTATTAAATATAGGGAATTTTATAGAGAATAGCAAAAACTCAGGGCAAGACAGATTAATTCCGGGAACAAAGCAGTTAATAACACAGGTTAAGAATACACAGTACCACATGTTTTTTTTCTCTGTAAATGAGACAGAGAGCTGTATTTGGGAAATAAATACACTGGCATAATCCCATTGTACAACCTAATCCTACAGGATTTCTTTCTTAAAAGACCCAGACAATGATGAGGATCCCTGTAAAATAAAACTATAGATTGTGTAATGATAAATTCAAGATCCTTTTTGTTTTAAATAAAATTACATGCAAACTATTAATTAATTTAAACTTCAATGGGGTTTATCTATAGAAACCAGAAGTCTCTTTGGACTATTTACAGTCTAGTTTTCAGTTCAATGAATGGAATTGTTTTCAGAAACAGTTGACTGATAAAATAAAGAACAGAACCTGTTTCTAAACGTATTGAGTATTATTTCTCTTCCCACGTGACTGCTGTCCCTTTTTCCTCAATATGACTTTGACCTTCTACATTTAATTTCCTTTTTTTCAACAACTATAATGCTGCAAAGTATTTGTTTATTGCATGCAAAGGAAATCACATGGATGTTGGCCTTCAGTGCCTCAGCCCCTTGTTGTGTCTCCCTTTCATCGACCAATTGCTTTGTTTCAGGGCTTACAAAGCCATTGTCCCATTGGGCTATTCGGCCCCAGAGTGGTTCTGGAATCAACTCAGTTCCAGCGTGTTTCTCTCAGCTCATTTCCGCTGTGTACTTTCCCAATTCGCTAGAGCTCACTGCCATTACAGCTCGGTTACATATAGGAACTGACACAGCTTCTCAAAAAAAAACTGGAATAGGAAATGCCGTGAAATATCCCCTGGTCATTAGATTAATATGTGGTCTTAATGTATGTGTTTTCTTTTTGATGTATAGGTATAGGTATACAGATGTAGAGGCAAATAGATGTATAATTATGTCCAGATATAGTTTTTCTATTATTAATGTCATATAATGTCTGAGTCCATAGGATGCTCAAAGCAGCTGCACAGGTTGACTTTGTGGTTAAGAAGGCACGCGGTGTGAGAGGCATTGATTGTGTGGATAGTCAGTGGCTTTTTCCCAGGGCTGAAATGGTTGCCAGAAGAGGACACAGGTTTAAGGTGCTGAGGAGTAGGTATAGAGGAGATGTCAGGGGTAAGTTTTTTACTCAGAGAGTGGTGATAGCGTGGAACGGGCTGCCGGCAACGGTGGTGGAGGCGGATATGATAGGGTCTTTTAAGAGACTGTTGGATAGGTACATGGAGCTGAGAAAAATAGAGGGCTATGGGTAAGCCTAGTAATTTCTAAGGTAGGAACATGTTCGGACCAGCTTTGTGGGCCGAAGGGCCTGAATTGTGCTGTAGGTTTTCTATGTTTCTATAAATGTGTGTAGGTACATAGCTATATAATACAGACATGATATACAGATCATATATGGTATATAGAGAAAAACATGCAGTATACATACATAAAATATATAAATTTATATATTTAGAGTGAGAGTGCAGTTCTAATTTTATTAATTTACAGGTTGTAGGTGTTGCTGTCAAGACAAACAACTATTGTCCATTCTTAATTGGTTTTGAGAAGGTGGTGGTGAGCTGCCTTCTTGAACTGCTGCAGAACTGGTGAAGGTGTTTCCCCTGTACTTTTGGACAGGAGGACTTTGACATAGTGGCAATGAAAAAATAGCAATCTACTTCCAAGTCTGGACGGTGTGCAGGTTGGAGGGGAACCTGCAGTTGGTGGTGTCCCCATGGACTTGCTGTCTTTGCCCTTCTTGATGGTGGAGGTCACAGGTTTGGGATCCTTAGTGACTAACTGCAGTGCATTTAGTAGATGGCACAGACTGTAGACAATGATGAAGAGGGTGAATGTTAAGCATTGTACCAATCAAACCAGCTGCTATGTCCTGGATGGTGTTAAGTGTCTTGAGTGTTGTTGGAACTGTACTCATTTAGTTAAGAGCAGATTATTCCATCTCACTTCTGACTTGTGCCTCATCGATGATGAAAAGACTTATGGGTGTCAGGGGATAGGTCACTTGCCACGGGGTACCCAGGTCTGACTTGCTCTTGCAGCCATGGTAATTATATGGCTGGTTGAGTTAGGTTTTTGGTCAATAGTGAGCCTCAGAATGTTGCTGGTGGGATACATGTGATGATAATGTCATGGATTGTCAAAAATAGGTGGTTACACTCTGTATTTTTGGATATAGTCTTCGCTTGGCACTTGTGAAGTGCAAAAGCAACTTGCCAATTATCAGTCCATGCTTTGATTGTCTGCATGCACGTTTGAGCTGGTTCTTTTACTGAGGAGCTGTGAAATGGTATTGAGCATTTATGTAATCATCAGAGAATGGCCCCATTACTCAACTTGTAGATGGAAGATCATTGATAAAGCAAGTGTGTGTGTGTGTGTGTGTGTGTGTGTGTGTGTGTGTGTGTGTGTGTGTGTGTGTGTGTGTGTGTGTGTGTTTTTGCGCGTGTATGTGTGCATTTGTGACGGAAAGAGAGACAAGTATGTAAATGTAAATGTGCAGATATAACAATGTAGAAATGGATACTTTGATATGGACACAGACATGCGTATATCAATGTATATTGATAGAAATGTAGATGTAAAATAGATTGATAGATAGGAAGATATACAGAGACTTGACTGGATAAAAGATAGCTGATGAATTGAAAGGAAAATTTAAACTCAATACGTAGAGGCAGCAAGTGACCAGAATCAGAACTGCATTGTGAGAGTTTACTCAGCAAAATTGGACAGAAGATGTTGCCACAATTACCTCGTTCTATTCCAGAAGTTTCAGTCCCAATTTATAGTGGAAGTTTTGTCTCATTAAATTGGCCAAGCTGAACTTGTTGCTCCTGTTAATAGTGTGGTTGCAAACTGCCTTCTAGAGTGAAAGTGCAGTCATGAATGACAAGCTGATATGGGCAGCTTTCATTAAAAACATACCCGCAATATTTCAGGATGGGATAGAATAAAAACTGGTTTTAATTTAGAAATGAAGTAGTTTTGGTTGCTGTTAGTAATATGGACTGAGATTCTGGAGATAATTAAGTGTGTCCAATGCAGTATTTGTATTAATGTTATGAGAACGGAGTAATGCAGACAAAGAAATTCAATATCAGACTCTGCTTGAACATCATTTCAGTTTAATATCCTGGTATTTCTGTAGATTTGACCTATCGGACGTATTTATCCCAGACATAACTCCACAGAAATACCAGTTCAAATGTACTGTACCTACGCACATTAAAAATTACCTCTAACAATGTACCCAAACCAGACATGCCTCCACTGAGATAACCGTTCCTTTTTATTTGTTATTTCTTCATTCACAGGCTGTGAATGTCACTGGCAATGCCAGCATTTATTTCCCATCCCTCATTGCCCTTGAGGCAGTTAAGAGTCAACCACATTGGCGGGTCTGGAGTCACATGTAGACCAGACTCTGTGAGGTTGGCAGTTTCTTTCCCTGAAGGACATTAGTGAACCAGATTGGATTTTGCAACATAGATGTACTTATATCGTATGTCCATACCCCTTCAGATGTACCTGTGTGCATAAAGATGTACCTATTCCAGCTGAGCCAAAAGCAAATGTTCTGAATCCAGCTGCACTTATACCAGATACAACAAGAGCAGATGTGCCTGTGCAGATGTGTAAACACCAGGTAACCCACACCAGATGCACATACCAAATGTAGCTACAGCTGCAATGTCAGATGCACATTTATATGCCTGAGCTCAAAACCCAATGTCCTGACAACATCATCAGGCTTTGGCTTTGAGAAATTACAGAGCCTGACAGTGTGAGGAAGCTGAATTAACATCAGCAGATACGCTCATTAACCCCTCTGTACTCCAGTGATTGTATCATTTCCACTGTGCATGTTAATTTCTGCTTGCTTGATCCATCGGCCTTGACCACTTTTCAAAGTTGCGTCCCTCAATAATCTCATCACATCTCGTTTTCTAACAAGACTAGTGAATGGTTAGATATAATAAGGAAGGCTCAAATGAATTCAAAAACTTAAAATAAAACACAGGCATTCATACATTTTTTTTTAAAACTGTTTATCTGAATAAGATTAATGCTGCAGCAGTAATTGTCAGAGGGGATGGTATTGTCGGAAGTGTGTTAGTGGACCTGTATTAAGTTCCACATTATACTATTCTACATCACTCCTGAGCTCAGAGTGCTTGGCAGTGAGGATAAGGGTTTGATCGCACTATAATTGTGATTCTGGCTTCCAATTGCCTGGGCTGAGTTTGAACTCCTCTCTGTAAGTTTCAGGTTTTGGAGCAGATTAACCGGGTACCATGCGGAGCCTCAATACTGCAAACCATCTTGGGTTGTGGAAATTCGGCTAGGTATTCATGAATGGTTTGGATTAATAAAGAGAAACTGTGGACTTCAGGAAGGGAAAGTCCGGAGGACACACACCAGTCCTCATTGAGGGGTCAGTGGTGGAAGGGATGAGCGGCTTCAAGTTCCTGGGTGTCCACATCTCAGAGGATCTATCCTGGGTCCATTAATGCAATCATGAAGAAGGTATGCCAGTGGCTAATCTTCATTAGGAGGTTGAGGAGATTTGATATGTCACCGAAGGCTCTTACAAATTTCTATAGATATACGGTGGAGAGCATCCTGACTGGTTGCATCACCGCCTGGTATGGAGGCTCCAATGCACAAGATCACAAGAGGCTGCAGAGGGTTGTAGACTCAACCAGCTCCATCATGGACACAACCCTCTCCACCATCGAGGACATCTTCAAGAGATGGTGACTCAAGAAGGCGCCATCTATCATTAAGGACCTTCACCATCCGGGACATGCCCTCTTCACACTACTACCATTAGGGAGGAGGTACAGGAGCCTGAAGACCCACAATCAACGATTCAGGAACAGCTTCTTCCCCTCCACCGTCAGATTTCTGAACGATCCATGAACACTACCTTGTTATTCTTTTTTTATTTATATTTGTAATTTATAGATTTTATGTCTTTGCACTGCACCTTATTGCGAAGCAACAGCTTTCACGTCATATGTCAGTGATAATAAATCTGATTCTGAAATCTAATTCTGAAGGGTGCAGTGTGTGCTGTCTACAAAATAAACCGTAGTCACTCAACAAAGTCACGCCTGCAGCACCTCCCAAATGCACAAACCTCTCACCAACGAGGGCAAGAGTAGCAGGTGCACGGAGATATCACCAACCGCAGGCGTGGAAATATATCGCCGTTCCTTCATCTGCCACATTCTCAAACCCTTAATTCTACCTCTTCCATTATTGTCACTTCAACATTTCTTTCTGTACTACCTCAGCTTTCACTGCAACCTTTGCACCTTTCTGCTGTTTTGCGCTCGATGCTGTATTTGTTGTTGTATTTATTATTACCAGGTACACTGTTTACTCTGTGAGCGCGCGAGCAAGGAATTTCATTGCACCCTGGTGTATATGACAATAAACTAATCTGAAATCTAAATTCTGGAAATTCTCCTTAAAAGCACTATGGAACAGCTTCACCTGAAGAACTGCAGTGGTCTAAGATGGCAGGTCACCAGCACCTTCTCATTGCATGGGAAACAAATGCTGGCTTTAGCAGAGATGCCTACATCCCAAGAAATAAATAAAAGCAAAGGCTGCTAACCAAAGTGCACAGATGTAGGGTGCTTAGCAAAAGAATTAATTGTAACAACAGAAAAAGCTTTGTTAACCCATTGAAGGGTCGGGATTTGAAGAGGACTGCTTTTTAAAAGGTAGCAGACTTCAAAGGGGAATTGAAGGAGGAGGATAAATTGGAGGGATAAGAAGAATGGCAATAAAGTGAATGGGATTGTGCTTCGAGAAAGATGACATGGACTCAATGGGCTAACTGGCCTCCTTCTCTGCTGTAATGTTGTGATTTGTTTCTACCACACAACCCACAAAGCCCTGAAGCTGCTTATATCATCCTTGCCCTGGCTCAGACCACCTGAATTAATCTAGAATCAAACCTATTTCACTTTCGTATTCCCAGTTGCTCATACGCAATTCTGTTCCATCCAGTCTCCAGCTTAGCAGCAGAGAGATATTTTGCTTCAAAGAGTCTTCCATATACTATTATTCTATACTAATTACATGTATTCCCAGGTGAGAAAAGCACAGCCAGCTCCATCCATGCAGTAAATACAGGAGCACCTTATTAGCAAGCAACTTCAAGAGCCATCTTCACTGAGGATAATGCTTGCTGACAAGAAGTCTGTTGGGGAAGCTTTCCTGTTTCTCCTTCCCCTTGCCCGACACCCCTTTAACTTTTGAGGGGTTGAATTTAAGGAACCTATTGGGGAAATTATCCACAGTTTTCAAAATTCAGTATCCTATTATTAACATCAAAGAAAAATAGTCACATTAACACGATACTGCCACCATTATAACAAAGCCAATTTCAAACTGTAAGTTTTCAAGCATTCTATGTAACATCTAAAAGCGAAAGAGTCCAACATTAAGAATGTACTAATCACCTTTCAACTAAGCAGTTCATGGCAGCACCAGTCATTGTTAAACAAGCAATCTTGCTGGAGGAACTCAGCAGATCGAGCAGCATCTGTGGAGGGAAAGGAATTGACAGGCAACTGGAACTAGCTTGGATGGGGCATCTTGGTCATCATGGACCAGCTGGGCCAAAGGGCCTGTTTCTGTGCTGTACGACTCTATGACACTATTGTGTAGAACTTACTCTGACAATGAGGGTGTTGGTGGACAGTTTGATCTGCAGGAGAGGGAAGTGAGGTCCTGTCACTTTGGGTTCCTGTTTCAAGGAGGGCGGCACAATGGTGCAGCAAATAGAGCTGCTGCCCCACAGCTCCAGCGACCAGGGTTCAATCCCGACCTCCGGTGCTGTCTGTGTGGGGTTTGCATGTTCTCCCTGTGACCATGTGAGTTTCCCTAGGTGCTCCAGTTTCCTCCCACGTCCCAAAGACATGGGGGTTGGTGGGCTAATTGGCCATGTAAATTGCCCCTAGTCTGTAGGTGAGCGGTGGAATCTGGAAGGCGTAGGGAGGTGGGGGGCGGGTTGATGGAAATATAGGGGGAGAAATATGGAGTTAATGTAGGATTAGTGTAAATGAGTGCTTGTTGGTTAGCATGGACTTGGTGAACTGATGGTCCTGTCTGTGCCGTGTGACACTGTGAATGATATTTACATCCCATCTTCTAAAGATGAAGACAATTTGCCTGTCTGAGAGCAGTGCATTGTGACAGTCATTCACATCTTCATCTGACAGGAATGTAGACTTGTCCCCTTGTAACCACTACCTCCATCCCATCACCTGAGTCTGGATGCTCAGCGCTGCTTTGCAATTGTATAAACATGCACATATGTCAGTATGACAGCCTTTACAGATTTGTCATAATTTTGTGAGCAATTCACATTGTCTCTCTCCCTCTTGATAAGGTAACATGAACTCTTTTAATGGAAGTATTTCAATTCCTGTTCTTTAATATGCAAATTAATACTGCAGGTGGATCAAAAGGGAAATGGGTAAATTCCAGAAGGAGAGGAGATTGAAGGGGAAAGTCACTGGATTGACTTCCAAGGGAGATAGGACAGACATGATGGGCCACCTGGCCTCCAGCTCTGCTGATTTGTAGCCGAATTTTACACCACACAATAAGGGAGTGGGCTTTTCTAATCCATCACCAACTATACTAACATGAGATCCCAGTCTCACCAGCATCGATCATGAGGAAGATGTTCTGACAGAATTTTCTCCCTCCTTCAGGAGAAATACCAAGACCATGTAGAGCCTTTGAGGACCTAACTCTGTAAAGACCAGAGAATGAATCTGGGAGTTTCCCTCATGACCACTTATATGACTATTCGGTTCTTGAACCAACCCTAACCACTGCCTCAGTGTAACAACACTATGACCACTTTGCACTACAATGGACTTGTTCTTTTTTTGTTCTAATTTGTTCTTTCTTGTAAACATTGTGTATAATTTATGTTTATCTTGTGAATATTGTGTATCTGATGCTCTGTGCCTGTGATGCTGCTGCAAGTAAGTTTTTCATTGCACCTGTGCATACATGTACGTGCATATGACAATACACTCGACTTTGACTTTGACTTTTGACTTTAAAACTGAGAAAGAACGAGTTATCTAAAAGTTACTTAGGTTCAAAATTGGAAATGTTATAATCCAATAAACACCTTCACCATGACCTAACTAAGGTAGGGAGTGCATAGAAATGATAGGGTCAGGAGTAGTTGTGGTTGTGAGGAATTATTCAAACACTGACCCACATACACATATTGGTCCTGGCTCAGTAAGTCCACTTAATTCCTCTCCCAGGGGATTCAGAATCATAATCAGATTTATTATCACTGATTTAGATGACGTGAAATTTGTTTTGCCTTAGTAGTACAGTACAAAGACATAAAATTACTATAAATTACAAAAATAAATAAATATTACGAAAGAAAAGGATTAATGGGGTAGTGTTCATGGATTCATGGACCGTTCAGAAATCTGATGGCGGAGGGGAAGAAGCTGTTTCTGAATCATTGACTGTGGGTCTTCAGGCTCCTGTACATTCTCCCTGATGGTAGTAACGAGAAGAGGGCATGTCCCGGATGGTGAGGGCCCTTAGTGATGGATGCTGCCTTCTTGAAGCACCGCCTCATGAAGCTGTCAAGAGGATGAATTGGGAACTGGGATTGGGGTGGAGAGTGTGCATATTTGTGATGCCTGGTTTGCCAGAGTTGTGTGGGTCAGGTTGAATGGACTTGGAGGGTCTTTAGGACTCTGATCCAATTTTTCTGGTGTTGGATTGCAGAAGTGGATTCCCCAGCATAATATTTTGGGAATCCCAGTGCAATTGGTTGTGGCAACGGAGAAGAGCGATAGACAGGCTAACACCTGTTCCTCGGTGCACGCAGACTTATACTCAATGATGTGTACGTTGGGGATGTTCCGGTGAGTAGCAGAATGCCAATAGTTTCCTCAGGAACTGCCAGCCACAGCTAACTCCACTTGACCCACTATTACTTGAGGTAAAACCAGAAAGTGTTGGAAACACTTATCAGTCAGGCAGCATCTGTGGAGAGAGAAAAAGAGTTAACCTTACCCTTCAAAGTGAATCATTAACTCTGTTCATGATTCACTTAATGCATCATTAACTCAGATATTTGGTTTTATAAATCATATAGAGGTATACTGTAGTTATATGTTTACAGAGTTTTAAAATTAAAATCACACTACTTTTGAGAGACGTGATTGAGATATTGTGGCACTCCTGTACTCAGAGATGAACTGTTCCTCCATGTCTTTTAAGCAGAGATCTGAAACCTCTGTCCATCTGCTTTACAGAAGACTGATGCTCAGATTCAGATGTTTATTGTCATTTACAGTGAAGCTCCTTGCTTGCGTGAAGCTCACAGAGTAAACGGTACACGTGGAAATAATAACTACAACAGTAAACACAACGACAGGTATAAAAGCAATGGAATGGTGCAAAGTATAGTGATGTAAACTGAAGTAGTGCAAAAAGAAGTGCCTTGGTGACAATAATGGAAGAGGTAGAATTAAGGGTTTGAAAATGTGGCAGCATCACTGGGAAGGGGATGTGGAAGAGGTGATTGGTTCAGGAGTCAGATAAGCAGTGGGGAAGAAGTTGCTCTTGAGTCTGGATGTCTGGGCTTTCAAGCTCCTGTATCTTCTCTCAGAAGGTAGGAGAGAGAAAAGGGAATGGCCAGGGTGGCAGGCATCCTTGATCATACTGTTAGCCTTCATCAAGGATGCACGTGTACTCAATTTATTATGTGGTGGTGTAATGCCCCAGTATATACCTGATTCATATTTTAAGTGCTGGGAGACACAGCCTGATTTGCCTGATTTAAGTTTTCTCCTGACTCTTTCCAATGCCATCCAACTGCAGTTATCTTTCATAGTTGGAAATTCTCTTCCGAAGCAATTCACTCCACTTCATGTTCACTTGTATTCTTTTTCTGGCCATGTGAACAGATGGCAGTGGGAAAATCTCAAACAGATTTCACTAAAGGAGAGACATCGGCAAAAAGCCAAATAAAGAACTGAGGGGGGAGAAAACACATCTGACAAAACATCAGTGAGAATGTTTAGATTAGTGCGAATTCCTAAAATAAAATAATTTGGATCAGAGTGAACAACGTCCTGTTGATCATTGTTTACAGCCCTGAGGTTACGGCAATGTGCTTTATTCATTAGAGTAACTTTATTGCAGTAGAAGGGAGATTATTATCTGGTAGAACATCTTGAAAGACACTCAAATCGGGTTTTAAACTGCGTACGATGATTTGATGCCAATATTGTGATTACTGAGCCGTGTGTGTTGGTAGACAATGATTTAGTTTAATAGCAGATTGTGTCTATCCCACTGTATTTTTTTCCACCAAGACTTGAACGGAAATGGACCATATTTCTTTAAAGTTAATGCGATGGATAACAGAAGAGTAGAGAAAAATGCGAGTACTGTGGATGTTCACCTCTGTTCAGATGGCTTTAACAGAAATAGCTGCGTCATGCAAGTGCAATGCAGTCATAGATTTTTAATAACTGTGGCTGTTTAGAATCCAACCACTTCTGTTCACCAAACCACTGCTCCATTTTAGAGGGATGCAATGATCCTGCGTACACAGTAATTTACAAAAATGTAATGCTCCTATATATATCGTGAGCACATTATTTTACAGAAATATAATGCTCTGTATCTACTGAAAATCTGGTATTTTACACAGGTGTAAAGCTCCTCTATTTATTTATTCCAACTTTTATTTGTAATTTACTGGAATTATTGACTAGACAAGCAGCAGGAGTTGATATTCTTGATTAAGTTTATCATTTTAGTGATGTTTTTTCTGCTTTGAAATGTTTACGCAAAACTTCCCTCGCTGGGTCGTCTTTGCTATTCCTTCTGCTCTTTGCCTGAAGATGTCCATATGTGCTGTGGATCAGCAAAACCCAATTAAAGTTGCAATATCCAATTTGCTGATGATCATCTTGTTAATTTCAGGTCAATTTCATCAGCACAAAATCAAATAATTTGTAATCTCTGTGTATTGATACTGGAAGCAACACTATGATTGAGTTGATTGCTACAACAAGATGAAATAATTACAGGGATTTAAATGAGGCATATGAAACAGTTTTTTTGTGTGTAAAGATGTTGATAACCTCCTAAAGGTTGAAAACTTTTTCATTAACCTGCAATATCTTGACTGCCGAATGACTCAGTGAGCCTGCTGCCGGAATAAAATTGATTAGAAAGGTTTTCGGTTGCAAACAATGTATGAATGAGTGCCACAGAAGAGGAAGAGGGAAGGTAAGGACAAATAATGGATAAAGGGATTGGATTTTATGCACTTGTCTCATTTTGAACCAAAGCATTCTTTAAACTGAAGACACAAGAGACTGCAGATGCTGGAATCTGAAGTAAAAAACAAACTGCTGGAGGAACTCAGTGGGTCAGGCAGCATCTGTGGAGGGAAATGGAGAGTCAAGGTTTTGGGTCGAGACCCTTCATCTTGACTGAGAGATAGAGGGGGAATAGCCAGTATAAAGAGGTAAGGGGAAGAGGTGTAGAAAGAGCTGGCACTTGGATCCAGTGAGGAGGGGTGATTGGCTTGGCTCTTCAGTTGAGACACATACTGATGTACACAAACCCTGTTATCTGGGTTGTTTTATTTCCACATGCAAACTGGAGACCATGTTTAGGTTGAAATGTTAGAAGTTATATGGTCTACACATCAGTAACTTTACAAATCAAGAAAAGTAACATGAGTTGCACTTAAACTGATGTGAACGAGTTTGTATTCGTAAAGTGACTTGTCCAGTCTCTGGACTTAACAGCCAATGAAAAATTGTTGCCATTGTTATAATAGAGGAAATGAGGCAGCCGGTTTCTCCAGAACAAGGTTCCACAAATCGCAGTGATAATGGACAGAGAATCTGTATTACTTACTTGTAGCATATATTGGTTTATTATTGTTACATGTACCGTGATACAGTCAAAAAAATTGTTTTGCATGCCATCCAGAGAGATCATGCCATACATAAGTGCATCGAGGTAGTGAAAAGACAAACAGAATGCAGATTATAGTGCTACAGTTATAGAGAAAGTGCAGTGCAGGGAGACAGATAAAATGCAAGGGCCACAATGAGGTAGATTGGGAGATCAGGAGTTCATCTTTTCGCGTATGAGAGGTCTGTTCAAGAGTCTGATAACAGTGGGATAGATGATGTTATCACATATTATAGTGATATTGATGGGAGAATTGGCTAAGACCCCCTACCCATTTTGGAAACAATACCATGGGGACTTCTCTGTGTCCACCATAAGAGATGAGGTTTCATGACTCCTCCAACAGTGCAGGACTCCCTCAGTATCCTCTGGAATATCAGTCTAGGGGGATTCAGAAAGAACACAGACCAGAGGTGGTGGAAACAGAACCTATTGGTGCCTTCAGAAGGAATCTGGATGGGCACTTGAAAGAGAATATTTGCAGATTGTTGGAAAAGAGCAAGAGAATGCGACAGATTTGATTGTTCTATTATGAACAAGCATGGACTCAATGGGCCAAATGGCGTTCTTCCACATTCTAACCATGCAAAACTTTCATAAGTAAAAATCAGGGATAAACTAAGAAAAGCTGCAATACAGTTGTCCCTTTATCCTCCTGAGCAATGGAACTATGGACAGCAAGGACAGACATGGTCTTAATCATCACAGTATTATAGATTAATATATTATGCTAATGACTTAATGCCTCAAAAGGAAACTGTTGTTCTAGCACAAAGTAAGGTTGCTTTTTTATGGGTCATCACTGCAAATGGTCTGAAATATGACTGTCAGTGTCATAGTAGAAGTTTAATAATAGGAAAGGTGAAAAGCCATCATTCAGTAGAACTATTCCTAAACTCTGCCGTATTCTCCCAGTTTTCAACCATTCTAAAATAAAATATCCAGTTGAATTTGAGCAGTGGTGTAAAGCACCACATGGTGGCAACTTTCCTCATAGTTACTCCTTTTGATCTCAACAATGTCCAACGAAGTAAATACATCCAATCTTCACCCTCCTGTCCTCCCACCTGGCTCCATCTGCCTCTCATATTTTTTCTCTCTCTTTGTCTTCCTCCATATATTACCTAGCTGCCCAACTCCACTCCTCTACTTTGCATAACCTGCCTGTCATCTTACACCACTCCTCAGTCTACCTGTCACTTCGAATCCCTGTCTCATTGCTACCCCTCTCTTGACCTGCTGAGTTCCTCCAGCAGATTGTTTGTTGCTCCAGATTCCAGCATCAGCACTCCCTCGTATCTCTAACTGCATTACCCTTTAGGTTTAGGTACTTCCCACCCACCCAGTCTCAATAAGGAATGTTGCTCTGCTTGACAATTGCACTACTCAGCTTCCCATTCCCCTTCTAATATCCCTTCATACCATCCATCCCAACAGGACTTGGATGCATCTTTCCAATACACAAGCCATTTTAAAGGAAGTCATGGAATAGGAGATACAGGGCAATATCGCCAAGTTGGTAAAATGGGCTGAGGAATGGCAGACGAGCTTATTCCTGATAAATGTGAGGTGATGCTTTTTGGGAGCATCAATGAGGTGAAGACATACACCATGATTGGAAGGGAGTATTGAGGAACAGAGGGACCTTAGTGTGCAAGTCTAAGATTCTTGAAGGTGGCAGCGCAGGTAGATAACATGGTTAAGAAGGCACATGGGATACTGGTCTACATTAGTCGGCACATTGAATACAAGAGCAGGGAGGTTATGCTCCAACTTTATAAAACATTGGTCAGACCTCAGCTGGAGTATTGTGTGCAGTTCTGGTCACCACGCTGTAGGAAGGATGTGACAGCACTGGAGAAGGTGCAGAGGAGATTTACCAGGATCACAAGATCACAAGAAAAGGGAGCAGAAGCAGGCCATTCGGCCCATCGAGTCTGCTCCAAGGAAAAGGGAAAAAAGAAATGAGAAATGGGGAATGGGAAAAAAAACCTACTCTAATCCCAATTTCCGGCCTTATCCCCATATCCCTTGATATCCTGACTATTTAGATATCTATCTATCTCCTCCTTGAACGCCCCCACTGATCTGGCCTCCACTGCTCTACGTGGCAAGGAGTTCCACAAATTCACCACCCTCTGGCTAAAGAAATTTCTCCTCATCTCTGTTTTGAAACTGTACCCTCTAATTCTAAGATTGTGCCCTCTGGTCCTGGACTCACCCACCAAGGGAAACAGCCTAGCCACATCTACTCTGTCCTTTCCTATCAACATTTTAAATGTCGCTATGAGGTCCCCTCTCATTCTTCTGTACTCCAGTGAGTACAGTCCAAGAGCCGACAAATGCTCATCATACGTAAGCCCTTTCATTCCTGGAATCATCCTTGTAAATCTCCTCTGAACCCTCTCCAACGTCAGCACATCCTTCCTAAGATGTGGGGCCCAAAACTGCGCACAATATTCCAAATGAGGCCTCACTGGTGCCCCGTAGAGCCTCATCAACACTTCCTTACTTTTATACACTAAACCTCTCAAAATGAATGCCAACATAGCATTCGCTTTCTTTACCACCGATCTGACCTGGTGGTTAACCTTTAATGTATCCTGCACGAGTACCCCCAAGTCCTTTTGTACTTCCATACTTTGAATTTTCTCTCCTTCTAGATAATAATCTGCCCGCTTATTTCTGCTTCCAAAGTGTACAACTGCACATTTCTCAACATTGAATCTCTTCTGCCATTTCCTTGCCCATTCTCCTAAACTGTCTAGGTCCCTCTGCAACCTTCCTATCTCCTCAATACTCCCTACTCCTCCACCTATCTTGGTGTCATCTGCAAACTTAGCCATGAAACCATTTATTCCATTATCTAAATCGTTAATGTACAAGGTAAAAAGGAGCGGCCCCAACACCGACCCCTGCGGCACACCACTAGTAACCAGTAACCAACCAGAACGAGATCCTTTTATTTCCACTCTTTGCTTCCTGCCATCCAGCCAATGCTCCACCCATTCTGTTATCCTACCCGTAGTTCCATGACCTCTCATCTTATTAATCAGTCTCTTGTGAGGCACCTTATCGAAGGCCTTTTGAAAGTCTAAATACACAACATCTAGCGCCTCTCCCTTATCCACCCTACCTGTGATTTCTTCAAAAAACTCCAATAGGTTGGTCAGGCAGGATCTTCCCTTCACAAAACCATGTTGGCTAGGACCTATCTTGCCTTGCGCCTCTAGGTATTCCGTAACCCCATCCTTGATGATAGATTCCAATAATTTTCCCACCACTGACGTCAGACTAATAGGTCTGTAATTTCCTTTATGCTGCCTCCCACCTTTCTTATACAACGGAACTACATTTGCGACCCTCCAGTCCTCCGGAACCATGCCGGAATCTATCGATTCCTGGAAAATTATCACCAATGCCTCCGAAGCGATTCAGTTGTGAGGAGAGACTGGAAAGGCTGGATCTGTTATCTGTGGAGTGGGGTGCATGACTGATGTCTGTAAAATTATGAGGGGTATAGATAAGGTAGACTGCAGGACACTTTTCCCCATATAATAAAATTCAAAGACATGGATTTAGGGTAAGGGGTAAGAGATTTAGCTTTCACCCAGAGGGTGCTACGTACCTGGGTCTTAGTTGACTGCCTAAAAGAGTAATGGGAGTGGAGTCACTGATAACATTTAAGAAGTGTCCAGATAAGTATTGAATAGCCTCGGCATAGAAGGCTTTGGGCCAAGTGCTGGGAGATTGGACTAATACGTGTGGGTGCCCACTGGTTGGCATGGATGTGATGGGCTGAATGGCCTGTTTCCAATTGGTATGACTCTGAATCTGAGAATGTGGCCTTTCAGCTCATTGTGTCCTTAGCATCTAAAAAAGAAAACCTGATCTAAGAATAACGCCATTTCTTTGCTCTCTATCCAAAGGTTATACAACACATCAAGGGCTCATCCAGCTCAGGAGTATAACTGCCTCCAACATCCTTTCAGGCAGCAAGTTCCACCCCTGCTACCCTCTTTCCACAACATTCTTCTGCCTGTTACTTTACATCTCTACCTCCAGTTACTGCCTTCCCCACAGATGAAAATTGTTTTTTTTCTGACCTCACAGCTTTATATATCACAATGTAATCTGCCCTCAGCCTCCTCTGCACCTAAGTTAACAATCCGATATTCCCTCCTATCTGAACATTATCAGCCCTGACAGCATCCTTGTGAGTGCCTCTGCACCCTCACTCTTACCGTTTCAGGGATTGTTTTTAATGTGCCTACCAGAACATAAGAAAATAGAGCAGGACTAGGCCACTTGGTGACTCAAGCCTGCCCCGTCATTCAATATGGCTGATTATACCAGATCTCATCTCTCCTTCTGTGCCTGTTCCTCATAGCTCCTAGGAGTGGACATCACCAATAGCCTGTCCTGGTCCAACCACGTAGACGCCACGGCCAAGAAAGCTCACTTGCACCTCTACTTCCTCAGAAGGCTTAAGAAACTTGGCATGTCCTCTTTGACACTCACCAACTTTTATCGATGCACCAGAGAAAGCATCCTATCTGGATGCATCATGGCTTGGTACGGCAACTGCTCTGTCCGGGACGCGAGAAACTGCAGAGGGTTGTGGACACAGCCCAACACATCATGGAAACCAGCTTTCCCTCCGTGGACTTTTACACTTCTCGCTGCCTCGGTAAAGCAACGTGCATGATCAAAGCCCCCACCCACCCTGGACATTCTCTCTTCTTCCCCCTCCCATCGGGCAGAAGGTACAAAAGTCTGAAAGCACGTACCACCAGGCTCAAGGACAGCTTCTGTCCTGCTGTTGTAAGACTACTGAACGATAAGATAGACGATAAGTGTTGTAAGACTAGTACGATAAGATAGACTCTTGACCTCATAATCTACCTTTTTATGACCTTGCACCTTACTGTCTACCTGCACTGCACTTTCTCTGTAGCTGTTACACTTTATTCTGCATTCTGTATTGTTTTACCTTGTACTGCCTCAATGGATCTGTATGAATGCAGATGCAAGACAAGTTTTTCACTGTACCTCAGTACGTGACAATAATAAACCAATTCCAATTCCAGAGCCTTCAGTTCCCTGATCTTTCAAAAAATGATCTGCATCCTCCTTAAATGCCTTCAGTGATCTAATCTCCATAACTGTCTGGAATAGAGACTTCCCAAAACTCTTCATCCTCTTTAAGAAGAAGTTCATATGCACGTAAGGCAATGGCCTGACCACTGTAGACTCCATAGCATGGCTAATATGGCTTCTAAGGTTCTATAGCATGACTTGTATGTTGTCCGTGAGGCAAGTATAACAGGCTATGACATTGCTGGCCCTGACTCCAAGGGGTTAGTCAGACCAACAATGTCATGACTAACAAGGGAGCGTGGACCAACAAACAGCAATGTGAAAATGAACCAAAACCTTCTTTCATGACATTGTTGGGAAGATAAGTTTTATCCCTGATGTCCCTAACTATTTGAAAAGCAAAATAAAACTGCATATGCTGGGAATCCGAAATAAAAACAGAACATGTTGAAGATATTCTGTACTTGTGGAGGAAGAAAAAGTGAACACTTCACATCAATGACTTTTCATCATAGAGAGATACAGCACGGAAACAGGCCCTTCAGCCCTTTGAGTACATGCCAACCATCAACCACACATTTACATTAATCCTACTTTAATCCCATTAGGCCAGGCACGGTAGTGTAGCGGTTAATGTAACACTATTACAGCGCCAGTGACCCGGGTTCAATTCCCGCCACTGTCTGTAAGGAGTTTGTACATTCTCCCTGTGTCTGCGTGGGTTTCCTCCAGGTGCTCCGGTTTCCTCCCACATTCCAGAGACGTACGGGTTAGGAAGTTGTGGGCATGCAATGTTGGCGCCGGAAGCGTGCCAACACTTGTGGGCTGCCCCCAAAACACTCTACGCAAAAGATGATTTCACTGTGTGTTTCAATGTACATGTGACTAATAAAGATATCTTAAGCTTAATCTTTTATTCTCTCCACATTCTCATCGACTCTGCCTAGATTCTGTCCCTCACCTGCACTCTTGGGGCAATTAACAGTGGCTGATTAACCTACCAATCCATGCAAATTTAGAGGAAACAGGGGGGAAACCCACATGGTCTCAGGGAGAATGTGCAAATTCCATGCAGATGGCACCTGAGGTCAAGACTGAGCCTGGGTCTCCAATACAGCAAGGCAGTGATTCTGCCAGCTGCACTATTATGTCATCCTTTTATCCCCTCTCTGTTGGAATCCAGCAGTCTAACCAGAACTTGAAAAAGATAGAATGCAAGCATGTTTTAAGTTGCAAAGATGGGTGTGTGTGTGTGTGTGTGTGTGTGTGTGTGTGTGTGTGTGTGTGTGTGTGTGTGTGTGTGTGTGTGTGTGTGTGTGTGTGTGTGTGTGGTTGTGAATAGAACAGAGGGAATAACCTGTGACAGGATAGAGACCAGGAAGGACTTAATGACACAAATATTGGTACTGATTCAGAGTGGGTGGCAAAACCTTGTAAAGTGCAGTTGATCTGTTTGGAACAGATGCGTTAGGGGGAGATAAATGATAAAAGAGGAAAGAGAGAAAGAAAGATGTTGGATTTCTGAGACACATGCCCTCTGGGACACAATCTCCTGGTTTCCGGGACACATCCAGGACATATCTGGGACATGCCCTCTTCTTGTTTCTACCATCGGGGAGGAGGTACAGGAGCCTGAAGACCCACACTCAATGATTCAGGAGCAGCCTCTTCCCCTCCATCATCAGATTTCTGAACGGTCCACGAACACTACCTCATTGTTCCTTTTTTATCACTATTTATTTATTTTGTAATTTATAGTTTTGTTTTCATGTCTTTGCACTGTACTGCTGCCGCAAAACAACAAATTTCACGTCATATACATCAGTGATAATAAACCTGATTCTGAAAAAACACTGCAGTTGCAGGAACTCTGAAATAAAAGGTAATGGTGTAAACAGTGTCCGTAGAGAGACAAAAACTCATTCAATGCTGGAGGTGAATTACCAGACAATCTTCAACCATAGGATCTCTTGTCCCCACTTCTGAAAGCAAATTCTCACACAAATAACGGTGCCTCCAACAGGGTATCACTCCCTCTGTACTATACTGGAGTTGAGAGCCTTGATTTTATAGTGGGCTTGAATGTAGAACCTTCCAGCTCGGAGGGAGTATGGTGCATGTTGGGAATATAGGAAGGGTCCATGCATGATGGCATAATTGCAGGTTAGAGAGAGGACATTCCAAAAAGTCATGGTCAAGTTGCTAATTTCAGAAAAACGCTTCCACCCATGTTCATTAGGACATAGATTACTTGTGATGTTCAGGTCACTTCCTTTCAGGGTGAGAAAGGAAAATGGTCCTCTAGTGAACCAGATATATCAAACTACACACCCTGTTCCTTCTTGCAACTATACCGAAAAAAGATACAGCAAAGTTTCTAATTCACTCTCCTACAGCTATCGTTTCTCTCCCTCATTGTCTTTGTAATAATAATGGTTGTGAGAGCAAGCCCTTGGCATCTCCTAATTGTTCCGCCCTTAATAAGTTAATTTGCAGGAGAAAATTGCAAACAAATCTCAGTTGATTCCTTCTTAAGCAAGTTTCCAAACTCTGTCCTAACTGTTCAACAAAAAAGAAACAGAGAAAGGAAAGATGATGATAAGCTTGGTGATACAATTGATTGTGCACTCAGTATGAAATTGCATCTCTTCATTTATCCATATTTATCCTGCCAGGAAAATCACCAAAACAGATTATTATGCGGCAGACTGTGGGAGCTTGCTATGCACAAATTTGCCACTGCACTTCCTGTACCAAAATAGTGACTGCAGTTTACAGGAAAAGTACTTTGTTGTCTGCAAAACACTTTGTGATGGCTTGTCATCATGAAGGAAGCTTTATGAATGCCTCATTGTTCATGGAAATTAAGGATGATGAATCTCTCTCTCTCTCACTGCATTGTTGAACCTCCAGGTACAGATCCGAGGAACTGTAATGTAATTGAGAACAGAGTACAGTCTCATCAATAAATAAGTTTTCCACTTTTCAGTGTTAAGAAGAAAACTGAATTAGATTAAAATGTACCTTTAAGCATGAAATATGCTGTTTACTCGGTACTTGTGTGCATTTATATTGTGAATCTATTGGACAACAGTCATGTGGTTTGCCTAATTCTCAAACAATGTAACAGGTTCACAGACAGTTTGGCAGTTAAAGGTGCCAGCATATAAATAGTTTTCTATCTTGTAAATAAACCTACGTCTCTTTGGATGTATCTTTACTCTGCCTCTGATGGTATTTGATTGATAAATCCATCATAGGTGTTAATTGATGAATTCCCTCTTTGATATATCCCTCTGAATTGGATGTCTTCCTTGGTAATATCTAGAATGTTAATTGCATGTGTAATGTCAAATTATGTTGTCCCCTATTATTTGGATGTTTATTCATGTGTCACTTGCCTTGCCATCTTGTCGTAACCAAGTCATTTGGACTTAATTGAGTTCTACTATAAAATGGAGCGATAAATTGGTAACTAAGTGATGGCGCCCATTTCACTTCTTCCCGAAACTGAAATGTTAAATCATTCAATTACTCTCAAATGATTGAAAGGTGGTAAAAACTTGGTGGCTACATCTTCGGTAGAAAATAAAAAACCCTCACCCACTCATCGCGTGCTCTGCTTGTTCAAAGAGAGTGAATGTCGGCCATCTCCTGGAGCCCAGATATAATTCTGGCTGTAAATCAAAATGATTAAAAGGGCTTCTTCATGACCCCAAGTAATGTATGTTGCTTGATGAGTCTTGTTTGTTTAAACAGGCTCTACCTTTAATGAAAAAAAATGCTTGGCAAATTGTTATTATGCATTCATCAATGTGCAGTGCAATTTGCATTTAAATGTGGCACTGCTTGTCAAGTTGTTAGGTATAAAAATGAGGTACAGCTGTTCAAATATTCTCTTTCTGCCTGATGTCCAATATTTTTCCTCTTTTAAGGTAATTCAAATGATCAGACACATCAAAAGGCACAATTTACTTTTTAGGTCCATCATTACATTTGGAATTGCTAGTTAGCTTCTAATGCTGATTCTCCTCAAGCTAGTCAGAGGGTTATGGACTCAACTCATTGCAGGGAGCAAAACACGAAAGCCTAGCCTCAGTCTAGCACTGAAGTAGTGCCACACAGGTGGAGATGTTACCTATTGTTAAACTGAGGCCTTGTCTGACCTCTCATCTTGATGTAAGACATCTTGATCCTCTATTAAAAGTCAAATGGAACAGTTCTCCAATATTTCTTCCTCATGAAATACCACTGGTATAAATTCATCATCACAATACTGTTAGTTGGAGCTTGCTGAGATCATATTGGCTTCTGTGCTTCCTACATTACAAATCGTGATTGCAATTCAAAGGAAAAGAACTCCATTCACAGTAAAGAACTTCGGAAGGCCCTGTGGTCACGAAGAGTGAGAAATAAGTGCTCATGAAGAGTGAGAAATAAGCAGTCACTCATAAACAAGCAGGTTCTGTTAAGATAGAGATGCAGGAGACTGCATTGCTGGAATCTGGAGCAACACACAAAATGCTGGAGGAACTCAGCAGATTGGGCAGCATCTATGGAGAGAAATGGACAGTCGACAGTCCAGGTGGCGACCCTTCATTTGGATTCAGATTCCTGATAAAGGGTCTTGACTGAAATATCAACCATTCATTTCCCTCCATAGATGCTGCCTGACCCTCTTGAGTTCTCCCAGAGATTCTGTTGAGATGCTACCTTAGGATATGACAAACTAGTGCTGCCCCGTTAAAGACGGAGAAGCAGGGCAAGCAAGTCTCCTTCTCAGAGAAGAACTTCAACACAGATTAGAAAATTTCTATGAAGCACACCTCTGGTTACTTTTCAAGCTGGACTCTGAGCTTTTGATGTTCCAATGTAACTCAATACAAGGTTGAGAAGTAGCACCTCATCTTCAAACCAGGCACCTTGTAACTTCCCAGGCTCAACATACTATGCAACAGGTCAGCTTTGTACAATATTATAAAGTTCCTGGGTCGACCTACTCTTTCTGGAGACACGAGACTGCAGATGCTGGAATCAGGAGTAACAAACAATCTGCTAGAGGAACTCAGTGGGTCAAGCAGCATCTGTGGGGGGGGGGGGAAGGAATTGTCGACGGTTCAGGTTGAAACCCTGCATCAGCTCTTTATAACTGGAAGTGGGGTATTACTCTGGGGACTGGACAATGTCTCAGCAAACCCACTCGAAGCTGCCAAACTGCTGGGACCCCATGTTGGAGCAGCAGTTCTTCTCCCAGAGCCCAGTCCCATGGAACCCTCTTAAATCCATCAGATTTGGATTGGGTGAGACATCCACAAAAATTAAATCCTTGGGTTCAGATTGGCCGTGGTGGTGTCAGGTTGTTTGGGTCGGCTTTGGATTGGCTGTGGTCTGGTGGAGTTTGATTGGCTGGGGAGGTCGGATTAGCCTGGTGGGCTTCCATTCCGTGGCTGGATTAGGTTTGGATTAGAGTATGAGAGCAGAAGGAAATAGGAGCAACAGTAGGCCCCTCACCCCCTCAATGTGATGATGGCTGATTTACTCCAGGCTTCATCTCTTTTGTGTCAATTCGCCAAGTTGTCGACCTCCTCTCTAAATATTGGTATTAGTATTGGTTTATTATTGTCACTTGTACTGAGGTACAGTGAAAAACTTGTCTTGCATACCGATCGTACAAGTCAATTCATTACATAGTGCTGTTACATTGAGTTAGTACAGAGTGCATTGAGGTAGTACAGGTAAAAACAGTAACAGTACAGAATAAGGTGTCACAACTACAGAGAAAGTGCAGTGCAATAAGGTGCAAGGTCACAACAAGGTAGCTTGTGAGGTCAGAGTCCATCTCATCCTATAAGGGTTCAATAGTCTTATCGCAGTGGGGTAGAAGCTGTCCTTAAGTCTGGTGGTACGTGCCCTCAGGATCCTGTATCTTCTACCTGATGGAAGAGGAGAGAAGAGAGAATGACTGGGTGAGTGGGGTCTTTGATTATGCTGGCTGCTTCACCAAGACAGCGAGAGGTAAAGACAGTGTCCAAGGAGGGGAGGCTGGTGTGCGTGCTGCGCTGGACTGTGTCCACAACCCTCTACAGTTTCTTGCAGTCCTGGGCAGAGCAGTTGCTGTACCAAGCCATGATGCATCCAGATAGGATGCGTTCTACGGTGCATTGATAAAAGTTGGTGAGCGTCAAAGGGGACAAACTGAACTTCTTTAGCCTCCTGAGGAAGTAGAGGCGCCGGTGAGCTTTCTTGGCCATGGCATCTACGTGATTTGACTAGGACAGGCTGTTGGTGATGTTCACTCCCAGGAACTTGAAGCTGTCAACCCTCTCCATTGGGTGAGCCTCTACAACCCTCTGATGTTGAGAATTCCAGAGATTCACCTCCCCCTGCGAGATGATTGGCTATGGTCAGGTCTGGTTTGGATTGGCCATGGTGTGGTTGGGCTTGGATTGGCAGCGGCCTGGTGAGCTTTGATTGGCTGCGGTGGGGCCTAGATTTGGCCTTACACACAAAAATGCTGGAGGAACTCAGCAGGTTAGGCAGCATCCATGAAGGGAAATGGACAGTCGACGTTTCAGGTTGAGACCCTTCACCTGGACAGTGGGTCGGGTTCCAATTTTATACCTCTGCATTGTGGACTCCTGCCCTCAGCTTGCCTACAGTGGGAGGACTGGAGCAAACCTCCTTGCCAACCCATGTGTCACCAACCGCCTGACGAACCTCAGCCTGCCACGTGAATGAACCTGCACCTTTGCTTTGCCACAGCTGTTATGAGCCTTGTGAGAGAAGAAATAACCACACATGTGCGGTGAATAAATAGCAGAGAACCAGTTACATGTCTGGTAACTTAATCTGAGAATTGAAGTGACCTCATAAACAGAGAGAGCAAAGCTATAAATATCATCTTGAATCCCCATGACTAGGTTGTAGCCTTTAGCCTACTCCTGAGTGCTACCACTCAGTATGAATACATATGTATAATAGGGGTCTTATGCATGTTCCTGATGTTCTGCAGTTTTTGCCTTCCTTTAAACATGCTGGAGCCTCAGTGCATTGCCAAATGACTTTAAATATGAACAGTTTCATTTTTCACAGGTGAGGTGGCTGGATATATGACTCTTGTACAAGGCTCGTACCATTTTTGCAATACCACTACGGAAGTTTTATTGGAGGTACATAAGAACACATGAAACTAGGAGCGGGAGTAAGCCACTCGGCCCCTCTGCCCCACCTGATATGATCATGGCTGATCGATGCTGGCCTCAACTCCTCTTCTGTGCCAGTTCCCCAGAACCCTCAATTCCGCGATCTTTCAAAGATGTATCGATCTAACTTGGGTAGTTTTCTCTGCAGCGGCAGAGGCTGAGGGGAAACCTGATAGAAGTCTACAGGATTATGAGAGGCATAGATAGAGTATACGGTCGAAATATCTAATACTAGAGGGCTTGCATTTTAAGGTGAGGGGGGAAGTTCAAAGGAGATGTGCGGGGCAAGTTTTTTTTACACGGAGAGTGGTGGGTGCTTGGACTGCATTGTCGGGATGGTGGTGAAGGTAAATACTATAGAGATGTTTAAGAAACTCTGAGGCACATGGATGTACAGCAAATGGATGGATATGGACATTGTGTAGGCAGAAGGGATTAGTTTAGTTAGGCATAGTAACATAGCGGTTCAGTTCCCGCCGCTGTCTGTAAGGAGTTTGTACGTTCTCCCCGTGTCCGCGTGGGTTTCCTCTGGGTTCTCCGGTTTCCTCCCACATTCCAAAGACGTACAGGTTAGGAAGTTGTGGGCATGCTACATTGGCACCGGAACCATGGTGACACTTGTGGGCTGCCCCCAGAACACTCTACACAAAAGATTAATTTCAGTGTGTGCTTCGATATACATGTGACTAATAAAGATACCTTATATTATGTTATCATTTATTTACTAGTTTAATTAGTTCAGCACAACATTGTGGGCCAAAGGGCCTGTTCCTGTGCTGTACTGTTCCACGTTAAATACATCTAATGATCTGTCTTCCACCACCCTTTGGGGCAGACAACTCCAGAGACTGGAGGGAGTCTATTTCGAAAGGAGGGACAATGAGGGGTGAGAGACAAATCAGATTCTTAGGTCATTGGCTGAGATGTTGGACTCATTTTTGATCATTATCAATGTTTAAAATTGTGTCAAAAAACAACCTGATTTATTTTGCATTGATCTCTTCAATCTTCTGTCCTTCATTCATGGCGGGTGCAGAGGGATAGTTCTAGGGATAAGTGAATGGGCAGTCTGGAGAAGGTGGAGATATTCTCTCTAGAGTGTGGATGCACTGTGGACAGAGGGCTGTGTTGTTCTAGACTGGAGGAAGTGAAGAAAAGATTGGAAAGAGTGGTTCAAAATCATGGATTTAGTTAAATTAATAAAGAGGAAGCTTCCTATTAAATTAATAGAGGGCACTGATTTAAGATAATTGACAAAAGAACCGGACAATGTTTGGGGAAAATCTCTCCATGCAGCAAGTGATTAGAATATGGAACGTTCTGCCTGTGATGTGATGGACATATAGACAGTACTGGATAAACAATTCCACAAAAGAAACTATACAGATGCTTGAAAATGAAGCAAGAAGAGTGGGGCTGATTGGATTACTCTTCAAAAGAGCTAGTCTTGACTTGATAGGCTGAATGGCCTCTGTCCATACTGTATAACTTGCTGATTCTATGACTTTATGAACTACATATGACGAGCTTGGATAGACATCTTGGTCGGCATTGACAAGTTGGGCAGAAGGGCCTGTTTTTATGCTATATAACTCAATGATTCTATGACTATATGACCAACACTCTCAACCATCAGCACTGCCACTACCCAAGTGTGATTGTTCACTTTCCATTGCCTTTTTTATCTGCAAGAACGTAAGTTACCTTTCTGGAAAATATTCATGAAATTATGTCACATAAATCTTTTGGAACACCACTGACAAATTCTGATTTTTTTTTAACAGATCCAACAGAAAAATAAGGGGAAGTTAGACAAACTAAGATTGTTTTCTCTGGAGCAGTGGAGGCTGAGGGGAGACCTCACAGAAGTTTATAAGGTTAGGAGAGGCATAGATAGAGTAGATAGTGGGTATCTTTTTCCCAGGGTTGAAGTGTCTCACACTAAAGGGCATGCAGTTAAAGTGAGAGGGGATAAGTTCCAAGGAGATGCGTGGGGCAATTTTTTTTACACAGAGTGGTGGGTACCTGGCATGTGCTTCCAGGGGTGGTGGTGGAGGCAAATACAATGGAGATGTTTTAGAGGCTCTTAGATAGGCACATGGATGTGCAGAGAATGGAGGGATATGGACATTGTGTAGGCAGAAGGGATTATAGGCATTTAATTGGCAGATTAATTAGTTTGGCACAACATCATGGGCTGAAAGGCCTGTCCCTGTGCTGTATTGTTTGATGTTCTACTTCAGAGAATTAGGTGCAGTCCAAAGGACCATGATCAATGAGATTTAGTGTCCAGGTAATTCTATTGTTTAAATTGACAAGTAAAACCTGCATGGACAATATTTTTTGGCATAATAAAAGGACTTCACTTTTAAAATGGAAAAAATGAGCATTTTGTCTTCTCTCATTGGGAACAATTAATTATAGATCACAAGCCAATGATCTCCAATGCCTGGAAGGTTGAAGGTAGCAGTATGAAAGGAATATCACCAAGTTTCCTCCAGGTTATATGCCATCCTGACCTTGAAATAGATCACTAGTCCTTCATTATCAATCTGTCCAAATCCTGGGTATCTCCCTTCTCTTTGGGGGCATTTTCAGTAGAAGGACTGTAGTAGTTCAAGAAGACAGCTCACCTTTCTCAATGGAAGTTGGGGAATGGGCAATAAAAACTGACCCAGCCAGGTTCGCTCACAAGCCTAAAAATGATTTTAAAGAAAGCTGAATGAAATATCCAAAAAAGTGTAAGAGAACTTTCAGTTTTCCACCAAGTACCATTGTTTCGATTAGTCCACCAGCATCCTCGCCAGTCTTCCTTACCTAACCGACGGCATCAGAAATGAAGTGAGTAGCAATTTATCCCAGTGCTGTTTTAGCATCTAGTTGTACAGAAATTGTCATGGAGTTACACAGCATGGAAACAGGCCCTTCGGCCCAAATCATCCATGCTGACCAAGGTTCCTTCTTGAGTTTGTCTCTGTTGCCTGTGTTTGGCCCGCATCCCTCTAAACCTTTCCTATCCATGAAACAGTCCAAATATCTTTTAAGCACTGTAATTGTACTTACCTCAACCACTTCCTCTTGGAGCTCGTTCCATATCCCCACCATCCTTTTTGTGAACATCTTCCCCCTCAGGTCCCCTTTAAATCTTTCCGCTCTCACCTTAAACCTTTGTCCGCTAGTTTTAGACTCCTCTACCCTGGGAAAAAGACTGTGATCATTCACATGATTCATAAACCTCTAAAAGGTCACCCCTCAGCCTCCTACGCTCCTGGGAAACTAATCCTAGTCTGGCTCATCTTCCACCATTGACTGCACCAAAGTAACTCTCTGAAACATTTTGAGATGTTTTCCAAAGATAGGAGATCAAATCTTATCAACATAAATAAATGAATATGTGCGAGATTCTGATTGAACCATTTCTGATGTCTAACTTTGCTATAGTTCCAGCATAATTGGGGCAGTGCACAGAATGCATTCTGTTGCCTCTGTCGGTCATAGAGTTATAAAAAATGGAAACAAACCCTTCAGTCCACCAACTGCAGTTGTGTAAAACTTTGGTTAGGCCACATTTGGAGTATTGTGTTCAGTTCTGGTCACCACAATACGGGAAAGATGTGGAGGCTTTAGAGGGAGTGCGGAAGAGGATCACCAAGATTGAAGAGTATTAGCTCTAAAGACAGGTTAGACAAATGTGGATTGTTTGAGGACATTACTTCTCAGTTCTGTTATCAGTGCATCAATTACTTCTTTGGGGAAAAAACTTCTGGCAGCTCTTTTACAGATACATACGAGGCAATGACGCATACTCTATAGCTTCAAGTGTGAGAGCACAGGAAGAGGCCACTTGGCCCATTTATTCTGTGCTGGCTCTTTGAAATTGCTGTCCAGTTGCTCATTCCTCCACCTTTGCCAACATTTCCTTTTTAAGTGCACAGCCAATCCACTTTTGGAAATTTCTTTCAATTCTGTTCCCAATTAATGCCTATTGTAGTGTAATTCCTTAGCAGTGCCGTTGAATGTTAGATTAGACTGTGTCATGGACTAGAAAGCAAAACTTCGAGAAAAGAAGTGGTTTTGACTGAGCTATTTTGGCGCACCAACAGAATGGTGTATAGTGCCAAATATTGTATGATGCCTGTATCCTCCTGAAACATCACATCTTCAAATCTGCTGTGAGAATGACAGATCAGTACCACCAAAGTATTAAAATGCACTGTGCGAAAGTATATCTGACAAAACCAGTGAGTTCATTAATTTAGGGTTTGAAAGGGTGGGTGGAATTACTAGAATATAACTATCATTTTTTTAATATATTTTTTTTGCAGAGGAACAAAACAATTTCACAGAGCAATAGGACAAGAAATAATTAGAGCAAAATAGCTTTTTTAATGTTTTAAGCAGGAACTGGTTGTAATTGTATTACTGTTACCAAGGATTTTGAAACTTCCTTAGAAAGCCCAGGGCAACATTTCTTCCAATATCTATAACGTGACTCGATTGCAAAACCAAAAATTAAAGAAAGATTCCACCGATGGACAGAGAAAGTTCTCCTTTAATACATCTGTTATCTTGGACATCATCCTTTAATGAGCAGAGCTGATTTTATGTTTTTGTACATTGAAGGAATCACGAGACTCGTGCAGATAGAAGGAACAGTCTTGGAGAAATAATTTGTAATAAGCAATGTAACGTATGATTGAGATGCAACTATATTACCTCATGTTAGTTCCAAGTGTCTTCTTGGGTTTCATTTTATAAAACAAATTGACTGGTGTTAAATATGCATTATTAATCCTGCCTATTAAGTATGAGTAAAGCATTGGAATCACTGGCACAGTTGGTTTGTGAGACTGCGGGTGTCAGTCCATGAGACTGTGCAATGCTTCCTCAGCGTTGCACTGGAGCCTAGATCTCATATTGGGACTCAAACCCAGTCTGCCGATTCAGAGATGAGAGTGCTATGCTTCGCCGTGCACATGCGCGCTGTCGGCCAAGGCTGTCTGGAGCACCCAGTTACCAGCCATTTTAATCCTCCTCCCCATTCCGAGACTGACATGTCTGCCTTCGGCCTCCTCTACTGCCAGTTTGAGGCTAAGTGCAAACTAGAAGAACAGCACCTCATATTCCGCCTGGGTAGTCTACAACACAATGGCATGAACATTGAATTCTCCAACTTCTGGTAAACTGCTCTCTCTCTGTCCTGTTTCTCTCTCTTCCTGATCTACCCAGTTCTTCCTACACTCACCACAGCCCCATCACCCTGTTTCTTTCCCCTCTTCCACCCGCTCCATCTGCCCCCCACCCACACACCCCTCCCTCTGGGTCCCCTCCCCCCACTGTTCCCAACTCCCCTCCCTACCTCCTTCCCTTCATTCCATTCGCCACCTTCCTCTCCTATCAGATTTCTTTATTTTCAGCCCTTTGTTGCTTCCAACTATCACCTCCAACATCAACCTATCACCCTCCTTACCTGGATCCACCTATCACCTGCCAGCTCCTGCTCCACCCCTTCCCTCCACCTTTATAACTGGCTATCTTTCAGATGAAGGGTCTCGACCCGAAAGATTGACTGTCCATTTACCTGCATAGGTGCTGCCTGACCCACTAAGTTCCTCCAGCATCTTGTGTGTAACCTAGAGTTGTGGTCACTGCCCATGCAGTGGTTGACCCTGCCATCTATTGAATGATTGGTAGAAATGGACCAGCTTACCCATCAAGGTTGCTCTGCACTATCTGCCTTGGTTGGTATTGGAACTTGCAAGATGGGTCAGGAGCACCTGTTGCCTGGTGTTTTTTCAGAATTGGTTTATATTTGATTGTAGCACTCTTATGAATAGCCTTCGATAGTCATTGCCTGTTCAGAATTAGAGCTGAACGTGGTGCCAAGGGGGAAATTCAGAGAGAAGACGGGTTTGCATTTCTAAAGCACTTGATCTCTCAATCTACCATGTCATGGAGCCTCCACTTTATCCGCACCTTCTCTGTAACTGTACACTATATTCTGCATACTGTTTTGTTTTCCTTTGGTACTGCCTTGACGTACTTATGGAATGATCTGTCTGGATGGCATGCAAACAAAAGCTTTTCATTATATCTTGGTACATGTGACAATAATAAACCAATTACCAATTGCTTCCCTTTCAGAAGCTCCCAATGTACTTCACTGCCAATGAAGTACGTTTGCTTTTGAAGTGTTTTAATACAAGATCTAGAATTTTAACATTGCAAGCTCCCACCAACAGCAGTGCCCTGGTACTCTGCTTCAAGTAATGTTGGGTGAATGATAAATATTATCCAGGACACCAGTCTCTCTTCAAAATCGGTGTCTGTTATTCATTCATTCATTGGGTGTGGACGGCATTTATTGCCCCAGAACTGAGGAGACCATTAAGTCTCAATGATCACATTGTAGTCATATGTAGGCCAGACCAGGAAAGCATAGCAGATTTCCTTCTTTGAAGAACCAGATGGGTTTTTATGAGAAACCAGCTGTTTTATGGTTGTTACTATTGAGACTAGCTATTATTTTTTATTCCAGTTTTTAAAAAAAATTAATTACTTGAATTTAAATTCCCCACCTGCCATGGTGGGATTTGAACTCGGGTCTTTGGATTAATGGTCTAGAACTCTGGATGCTAGTCCAGTAACTTAACCGGTATGGTACTGCAGCCTATACTGTGTCTACCTGAGAAGGCAGATGGCTTAATATCTCATTCCAACAAAAGCACCTCCTAAAGTGTAGCACTCCCTCATTATTGCATGGAAGTGTCTTGAATTATGCATTCTTCGACCCAAAATGTTTTGACCCTGTGCAAGAGTGATCCCAACTGATGATGTGGGGGAACCCAGTTGGTGCTGCTACCTCATAGCTCCGGCAACTCGAGTTCAGTCCTGACCTCTGGTGCTGTCTGTGTGGAGTATGCACATTCTCCCTGTGACCTCGTGGGTTTCCTTCAGATGCTCTGATTTCTTCCCGCATTCCAATGATGTGTTGTTAAATTAATTGGCAACTGTAAATTACCTCTTTGTGTGGGTTAGTGGCAAAAGAACCAAAAGGGAGTTGATTGAATGTGAGAGAGAACAAAACTAAAAGGCATTCTGACCATTATGTCATTGCCAACTTTCCGAAGAGGTCTGCAAGAATTCCCAGACCTAATAATCCAAGGCATTACAACATTTCTTCTTTTCAACACATATCCAGTAGAAAGTTGCCATTTAATCAGCTTCTAATCATTCCTTATTCTATTGTGTGTACAAAAGCCTGAAGGCTCAAGGACAGCTTCTATCCTGCTGTTATAAGACGATTGAACAGCTCCCTAGTACAATCAAATGGACTCTTGACATCACAATATACCTTGCTATGTCCTTCCACCTTATTGTCTACCTGCACTGCACTTTCTCTGTTGCTGTTACACTTTATTCTGCATTCTGTTATTGTTTTATCTTGTACTACCTCAATGCACTGTGTAATGAATTGATCTGTATGAACGGTATGCAAGACAAGTTGTTCACTGTACCTCGGTACATGTGACAATAACAGACAAATTTCAATTCCAAAGATGGGTCATATTCACCGACCCAACATTTCTAACTTCCTCTATCCTTTCACTTTTAGAACAGATAATTCTGATCCCCATGATAACACTAACTCCCCTGAGAAATTCAATACATCATGGATCATGCTTAATAAGTTGGACTCTTAATGAAATACCCATACTTAATTTAATTATACCCCAGAATAGTTTATGTTCATTCCAAAGATTAAAATAGAAATGTAATATTTACAGTAAATTAAGTAAAAATTAAGTAAAATTAAGTAAATATTTGCTAGTTCAGTCACAAGAAAAAGATTTCCTTGCTAGAGTTTAATGAGTAAGGAATCATAAATTTCAGAAGAAGTTCTTGATAGGTTAGTTAGTGGTTAATCATTCATCTATAACTATGGGTTAAGAAGCTTGGCAGAAAATTTTTCATTCAATTAAGCAGATTCACTTGTTATTTAGACAAGCTAATGTTGGTGGTGTTATGAATACCACAGAGTGGATGAAGCTTAACCAAAACATTTGAGCATCTTGCTTTAACTACTTAGAGCATTTTTGCTCTAAAGCATTGCTGCCCTTAAAAGAAAGATGAGAGGAAGAGTGTTTTAACAAAATGCTTCTCGGCTGTCTGAAGTCTTACCATATGAATTTACAATGTGTACTGGTGATGACTGGGTAAAATAATTATGATATTCTGCTCAGCTGGGGTGAGACATCAAACAAACCAAGTTTGATGTCTTGTTTGAGTAGAATGGAATGCTTTTGTTATCCTCTGTCCAGTTAGTTATGAAAAATAATCACTCTGTGACCCATCTTCATTATGGGTCACCCTATTTCATGGTCAGTGGTAATGTGTAGTCAGCTTGGAAGGTCATTGAAACAGCAACACCATCTTCAAAAGGTCAGTTAAATGCAGAATTTGAAGCCTGAGCTTTTTGATGCCCTTCAGTGATTATCGTTTAACTTCCCAAAGAGAAATCTAAGACAAATAGTTCATGTAGACAGATAAGAATTATTTGGGGGTAAACTTCATACAGCAGGGAAACAGGCCATTCAGCCCAACTCTTCCATGGCAAGCAGTGGGCACCCTTCCATATTAACCCCATCTCCCAGCACTTGATCCATAGCCCTCTATACCTAAGCGATTCAAGTGTTCATCTCAACACTTCTTAAATGCTGTCAGCAACCTGGCTTCCACTACTCTCTCAGGCAGTGCATTCCAGGTACTTACCACTCTCTGGGTGAAGAAGGTCCCCCTCATATCCCAGATGAGTCTCTTCCCCCATATCCTAAAGCTATGTCCTCTCATTTTATCTCCCTCTGATGTGGGGAAAAGCTTCCAGCAGTCCAACCTAACAATACCCCTGATAATTTACATTCTTCAATCATGTCCCTTCTTAATCTCCTCCACTCCAGGGAGAACAGATGTAGCTTCTTTAGCCTTTCCTTATAACTAGACTGCTCCATCCCAGGCAACATCTGCGCCCTCTCCAGTGAAATGTTTGGAGGTGGTCATAAAAGAAGGGGGCATGGTGTTCTTCTCTGTTGGGATTTCTGATTGGTTTTCGAGTGTAGTGGCAGGAACGTTGGAAAGGACAAAGGACTTGTTTTCCTGCAAGAAGAAAAACACGATGATGCTGGAGGAACCCGAAATATTGACCGCCTGCTTTTCTCCACGGATGCTGCCTGGCCTGCTGAGTTCCTCCTGCATCATAGTGTTTTTCGTCTAGATTCCAGCATCTGCAGTCCTTTGTTTCTCTTGTTTTCCTGCACTTGCTTGTGTGGTTAGGATGATCCAAATGTTCTTCAGAATAAATGGATACATTACAGCCCTGACCATTACTCCAATCTGCATTGAAATGTTGGTTTGGGCGTTGTCCTGGATAATAGCTGTGGACATAACTTACTGCCCTGGAGGTAAAATGCCACCTACTTTGTATATGGCACCAGAATGATTCATTGTGGACTGTATATTAGAATGCCCTTGTCCTTCTGAACCACCAGACCTTCTGATATACTTTGAGGATGCCAAGTCACTTCCATAAAGTGTACAATGCATAGTGTGTATGTGTTCCTAACAGAATACGTAACCTTAGCAGAGTTGAGTTTGAAGGGGAGAGTGGGAATGGAATTAGTAGAATACAGCTATGTTCAGTGGTCTTGAAGCCAAACACAGCAGGAAATCTGTGCACAGTAAGTTCCTACAAAACAGCCAGTTTTGGTGGCATACTTGTGGATGGATATTGGATTCTTTTTGCCATCTCCCTTCCAACACTCCCCGTTCTCAAAATGCACTGTGGATGGTGGATTGATTGAAATTTGAATCACGGGATATGGATCAAGGATGAGAAAACATTGAAGACAGATCTGGCAGAATGATGGAGTGTGTTTGAAAGATCAAATCCTTGGCTCCTGCTTCATTACTCCAAAGGGACTGAGAGAATTCCTTGCTCTTCCTTGAAGAAGCAGAGTAGCATCTTTTACATGCACACAGGCAGAGAATGTTTGGTTTATCCCCTCATTCACTCCGACATTTGGCATCAGGGTAACCAAGGCTATCCGAGGATAACGTGACCTTCAGATACCCCCACTACAGTTGGGACGACTTTAGATTTAGTCGTTGAATTTTAGTGAGATGTCCAAGTGTTCAAGGTACGATGCTGTCACCAGTTAGAGCGCAGATGATTGGTCATTCCCATGTCAAACAAGCACGATGACCACCCTATTGTGTGTCTGAGACTGGGTGATGAATGTAACATATATAATTATCCACTCAGTACACTTTTCTGATGAATTTTTAGTGACAAAGAGGCAAGAGTTGAGGAAGGGAATTCCAGAGCTTGGTGTTTTAACATTTGATGCGATGGCCAGTAATGTTGTCGGAGTGAAATCAGGATTAAATAAGGTCTCAGAAGATCATGGTATTGAAGGAGATTCTAGTGGAAAAGAGGGTATTTTAATGCAAATGACAATTCTAAATTTGAGACATCGCTTATCAGTGGGCCATTGTGGGTCGGCAAGCTGAGGGATGATGGAGGAGAAAAGCCCATGATCCGCTGGGCAACAGTGATCCCTACACTCCCCTACACCTCCAGTTCAAAGACTACCTTCAGCAGGTACCTTGGAGCACTGGTGAGATACAAGCCATGCTGTCCCTGGAAAATCCTGCAAATCCACTGGAAGGATAGCAAACTGATACCAGCATCCTCTCCCAAGCCAAAATTAGGGTCAGTCAGTTCTGTTGGAATGCCCAGCACTAGATTCCTGAATCAGACATCCTAATCTGAGCTCTGCCAAGGGAAGTGATTATCAGCTGGACAGAGTAAAAGATTTGATGTTCTCAAAATTTCCTAGAAATAGTGTCAGCATTCTCACTGATTTGCAGAAATCCCTGACCTATGGCCGCTCAAAATGGGGAAGGAACATTCAGGGCAGCATTGAGAGTCCATTGAGCACACGGGAACCCCAGCAAGATGGCAGAAGGACAGCACCATGTCCCAATCGACCCATACGTCCACCCAGTCAAACATGTCCAGGCCAGTCTGGGATTCACACATCGGACCCAGCAAAACCAGAGTGGAAGTAAGTCATCCTTGCGGTCCTTCCAAGGGAGGAAGAGGAGGAGAAGGGAAAGGAATTGGGGGACGCAAATGGACTGTAGAATGAGGACTTCATTGAGGCGATCACGTCTAAGGTTAACAAAGCATGGTTGGGGGTCACCGCAGGGGATGGGTGACAGAGATGGACACCGCCCCATTTAAGAGGCCCCTCTGTTCCAAAAAAAGGAACAACTTCGATTTGTATAGAAGATTAGGCAAAGTCCTGCCTTGCCTTCATCATGTTGCAATTATTATGATTTGTGTCTGCACTCCATATAAGCAGTGTAGTGAATATGGGTTTCAAGCAGATCATTGACCCTTTAATGAGATAGATTAGTACACAGTCAAAATTAGGCTTCTTAATAAAGCCTTTAAATTATTTTTTGTCCAGTGAAATGCTTCTTTTGAATCTACAAGAACAAGCATAGACAGGATTGCAATCTGATTCACAGCTAGAAGTTACAGTTGGTGATAAATTCAATCCGGCTTCTTACAGATGATATGATAATTCAAATTATTTTTAGCCCTGTGCTCCCTTCTGTAAAAAGAAAAAAAAGGCAGATTTGCAATTACATCGTGCTTTCTATGACCTCATGATGTCCCGAAGTGCTTCACAGCCAATGAAATGCTTTTGGTCACTATTGTTGTAACAAGACAGCCAATTTACACACAGCAAGATCCCAGAATTTGAAATGCATGGATTATTGTTTGAAGGGTAATTATTCCCTGCCCTCTCTGCCCTCCTTTGAAGTAATGGCAAGATCTTTCCCTTCTGTCTGAAAGGTTGGTCTGGGTCACGGTTTAACACTTCAAGCTCTTACTTGCCAATTGTGGCTGTGTTTTCACATTCAATAACTCAGATTGTTGAACAACTTAATTCATTTAACATAACGCAGGAACTTTGAGTTACTGGGAACTGACTGTTTTTGCCGATAACAACTATAGGCTTCATAAGGTAAACTGGACAAATGTCCTGAGGTAATCCAATACATCGATAACCAAAATGCAAGTAGCCCCTCAGGTTCCAAAATCTCTCTCCCTCACTTTCCAAAATCGCTCTCCCTCACTTTGTTCCCATATCTGCCTGACCTCCGCTGTGTTTTATCTTCATGTCTGAAAAGCCTATCAGGAATTATTGCTGCAATCCCCTCTCCAATTCTGAGTCTACACATGTTGCTTTAACTGTAGCAGAAAACAGTATTAACATCAGAAGAAATTTAGGCTTTGATAGATGTCAGACTATTCCCAGGAATCTCTTGTTCTTATAACAAGTTGAGTGCTAAATGAAGTCTATTTCTTTACAGCTGATGCCCAGTGTTTTTACTTGGGCATTTTAACAGCCTACACTTTCCATAGTTTCTAGTAGCTTATAGTACAGGAGAAATAATACAAACAGGGCTGTTAATTTAACATGAAACTATATGGGTGAAGGAGCGCTGGTAGAGGAATAGTGTTCTTGTATGTACTTGTAAGTACTAGTAACTTGTATGTACAAATTACTTGTCGGTAATTCAATATCGCAAGCTCTTTTGACACAAAGGAGAAAGAGAGTTAATGTTTCAGTTCAACGACCCATCATCAGAATGGTTCTGACGAAGGGTCTCAGACCTGAAACGTTAACTCTTTCTCCTTCCACAGATGTTGCCTGACCTACTGAATGTTTCTGGATTTACTGTTTTTGTTTCAGACTTCCAGCATTTTTGATTTTCATACACAATGCAGTGCAGAGTCATCATTGCAGTTGAGTCGCCAGTAGCAATAAAAGCCCAACCACCCAGAATCACTCAGATGCTCAGTGCCTGGAGCCCTCCTGGGGAACAGGTGAGCCACTGGCCTCGGAAGGGTGATTCATCATCACAAAAATGGTCTAACACTCCAATAGCACTTTGTGGAGTAATCTGGCCTCTAGTGCAGGGTGATTGGGTGCAAAAGAAGGGAAGCCTGACTGAGATTCTTCATGGCTTTGGTGAGCCTACATCTGAAAAACTTGGTATAATTTTGGTCTCTGTGCTTGAGAAGAGACAGACTGGCTTTAGGGTGAATGCGGTTGAGATTTACAAGGTTAATTCCAGGGATAAGGAGTTTGATCTATGAAGAATAATTGAGGAAGCTTTGCCTATTAAGCTTGAGAGAGTGAGAGGTGAAATCAAGCAAGATGCTGAGAGGAGTTTACAGAGTAGATATGGAGAGGCGGTTGCTTCATGAAGAAGAATGTAGAACTAGGGCATAATCCTTGGATCAGGAAAATGGTATTTGGGATTGGGTTGAGGAAAAATCTCTATGTTGAGAATTGTGAACTTTCAGAATTCTCTACCCCACTGGTGCTAAGATGCTAAATATTATCAAAGCCAAGACTGATGGATTTTGGGCAGGGTATCAGGGGAGTGGGTCAGGTAGGAAAGTTGACTGGAGTCACTGGATCAGCCATGATCTCACTGAATGGCAGAGCAGACTTGAAGGGCCATGTGAACCACTCTTGCTTCTAGTTATTATGTACTAATGTCTTAATCATTGCCTCAGGTGTCTGAAGAAGTTTTAAGTAAGAGGCTGTGCATAGTTTTGGCCACCCTGTTAGAGGAAAGATGTGGTTAAACTGGAAACAGTGCAGAATAGATTTATGAGGATGTTGCCAGGACTAGAGGGCCTGAGTTAGAGGTTGGCCAGGCTATGTCTTTATTCCTTGGGACGGAGGTGAATGAGGTGTTATCTTAAAGAGGCATAGATAAGATGGATGGTAACAGTCTTTTTCCCAGGGCAGGGAAGTCCAAAACTAGGGGCATAGATTTAGGGTGAGAGGGGAAAGGTTTACAAGGGACCTGAGGGGCAACTTTTTCATGCAGATAGTGGTGAGTATGTGGAATAAGCTGCCAGAGGAAGTGGTTGAGGCAGGTACAATAGTATCCTTTAAGAAGCACTTGGATAGATACTTGGAAGGGTGGGGTTTAGAAGGATATGGGCCGAATGCAGGAAATTGAGTCTAGCTGGGTGGACACCGTGGTCGGCATGGACTAATTGGGCCGAAGGGCCTGTATTTGTGCTCTATTGTTCTGTGACTCGATAACATTCATCTTCAAATCATAACAGCAAAAATGAGTCACTCGTATGCTCAAGAATTTTACTTTCCCCTTGAATGCCTCAGCTATAACTCTTGAAGTTAGAGTACGTGGGTAGGTTTTATAGGCATGATCAAACCCACATGTGGTGTCCTCCTGAAAAAACAAAATCAGTTTTCCAGACTTGGGGAAAATGAAATTATCCAAGGCAAATAACACACTCAAGTGGGAATTTAATATTGGAAAAGAATTGGAAAGCTTCAGATCATTTGAAGAGTAGCCTAAGCAAGCGAGTCTTCCCAGAGTAAATTCCATTATAAGCTCTGTAGATCAAACATTACTGTGGGTGATATTCATGATCAAATGCTTAATGTGTGTGTATGATCTTCTTCTATTTAACAAGTGTTAGCCAATTTTAAACAAAAGAGTCAACATTTGCGTTAAAATTGCAAATTTAGGAATATCACACAAACATGCTAAGCCTCTGTCCATTGGTAAATGGAAGTTCCAGCTCATTATTATGAATAATTTTCTGTGCCAAAGGTGAGCCCATACTGTTAGTTAAGAAAAATCCTTTTATACTTCTTCACTGCCTTTCAAAAAATTAGGATATTCTCAATGAAACACCCAAAGGGGGCATTAGAGTTGGGGTGTGGATCAGAGAGAAGTGTGCGTTAGGGTGTATTTTCAATTGTAGCTGCTGTTGTAATGTAGGAACGTCCACTACCATTTTAAGCTCCTTAATGTTTGGTAATACAAAGACAATCTATTTTATGTAATAGTCAAAGATTTTAAGAGTTAAACAACAGAGAAACAGGACCTTCCGCTCATTGAGTCTGTACAACCATCAAACACCTACTTACACTGATTACACATGGCAGAGCAGACTTGAAGGGCCATGTGAACCACTGCTGCCATCAAACACCTACTTACACATTTTATTCTCCCCACATTCCCATCAACTCCCACCCCCCACCCCCCAGATTCTACCACTCACCTACACGTCAGGGGCAATTTACAGATGCCAATTAACCTACCAATGCGCACATCTTGGAAGGAAACCAGAGGACCCAGGGGAACGTGTGGTCACAGGGAGTATGTACAAACCCCACAGAGGCGGTGCTGGAGGTCAGGATTGAAACTAGGTCACTGGAGCTGCGATTTTGATTGAGGGATAGGTATTAGCCAGGGCTCACCTCTGCTCTTCTCTGAATACAGCCACTGGATCCTTTAGAACCATCTATGGGGACAGAGGGGGCTTCAATTTAATGTCTCATTTGAAAGAGAGTGCAGCAGTCATTTTGTACTACATTGAAGCATCAGCTTGATTCTTTGTTCTCAAGACTCTAGATTGGAACTTGTCAAACCTCTGACAGGCAAATAGATTCTAACAAAATATATTACAAATAACTCATTAGTAAAGCTACTAATGAATGCTGCTCTTTATTGAAACCATTCCATTTTGATGAATTATTATGATGAATCTCCCAAACTTCTTGATTCCATCTCTCAACATGATTGAACTTCCTACAGTATTACTAATTAATTTGATAATTTGCCTGCAATTCTAATTTTAAGAAAACATTATAAAGCAACTCATTACATCTCAAAGGCAATAACTAACTTTGAAGGACAGTGACTGTTGTTTAGGGAAATATTTTACATAAAATATGGCCCCACAAATATAAAAAAAGCACTGAAATTTTGTGTTCTAAATCTCTGAATAAATAAGATTTCTTAATTAGTCACATGTATTTCGAAACACACAGTGAAATGCATCTTTTGCCTAGAGTGTTGTGGGGGTAGCCCGTAAGTATCACCATACTTCCGGCGCCAACATAGCAAGCCCACAACTTCCTAACCTGTACGTCTTTGGAACATGGGAGGAAACCGGAGCGCCCGGAAGAAACCCACGCAGACACGGGGAGAACGTACAAACCCCTTACAGACAGTGGCCGGAATTGAACCCGGGTCACTGGCGCTGTAATAGTGTTACGTGAATCGCTACACTACCGTGCCTGCCCAAGTTCAAAGGTATCACCGGTGCCTGAAAGTCAAGTTCATCCCCCAACTTTGGAGGCAAATATTTACCTCCACTGTCCCATGAAGAACTAAGAGAACTGTGCACTGCTGAAGGAACCAATAGGAAAAGGCCATGCCTCCTTGCTTAGAAGAAGTACAGGGACTTAATCTGAATGTTCTGAGCAATATTTATGATTAATAATTAACGAAGCAGATTACCCAACAAGTAGAACCTGATCACATGTTTGAGTAGTGTTATATAACTCTGCTGAAACACGGGTTAATGCTGCGCTGGCCCAGCTCAATATTATGTGGGTCACTAGACTTAGTGTCAGCAGGTGTTGGCTGTATGAGACAGATGCTTGGTTAAGAGGCACACTAGGGCCTTGAATGAAAATGGGAGAATGATGTTTGGATGTCGATTTCAAGTTTGTTCAGTAGCAGGATTACGACACATGGTAAGTGAGCAGTAGGGAATGTTGTGTGGGTTCAGGGAATTCTGGGCATCATCTTCATGATATCCTCAGTGCCACTGTCAGATAGTGACATCCACCCATAGGGGAGTGATTGAGAACCTTTCCCTGGGCTGGAAGGGCCTTTCCTGGACCCAGATGCTAATCAGATTCAATGTCAGTAACCAGACACATATTGCACCAGTATTTCTGGATCAGGTATTAATGTTAAACTCTAAACATTCATTCACAGTGGCTATGGTGTGTAACATCTACAGAATGAACTGCAGGTAACCACCAGAACTTTCACAGTCTCTACCACCAAGTAGGTCAAGGGCAGCAGGTGCTTGGGAGCACCACCTCCAAGTTGCACACCATCCTGATTTGGAAATATCTCCATTCCTCCATTGTCACTGGGTCTAAATCCTGGAACTCCCCACCCAACAGCACTTTGGAAGCACCTTGACAAGAACAACTTCAAGGGTTCAAAAAGGCAGCCCACCATGTTACGATAATTCATGATGGACAATAAATGGTGACCATGCTGACTGTGCACAAATTGATGACTGCATTTTCCAAATTACAGAAGCAACTGGACTTCAAAGTTACTTTGCTGTCTTTAACTTGTTTTGGAAATAATGTGAAAGTTGCAACATAAATGTGGATCCTTATTTCAGTGACAAAAGTTGAGCAAATCCAGGACACTTTGAAGTCCATGCTTTGAAATCATGGAATCTTTAATACCCACCTGAATCCTGAAAATCAGAATATACAAATATTAGGCCTTACTTTACATCAAACAAGGGCTTCCACAGTCCATTACTCTCATATACCTTCTGATAGATATATAACTATTACCAACAGCACTAAATTGATGGGATACAACACACAAAATGCTGGAGGAACTCAGTGGGTCAGGCAGCATCTATGGAAGGAAATGGATAGTTGATGTTTAGGGTCAAGACCTTTCATCTGGACTGGAATCTATCCGGATCGATCAAGCTGATAGGATAATGGAATTGGCCCATTTCATAAAAACTTGATTAAAATAATGGGCAGAGAAATTATGCGCATTGCTGTCAATGTATTCACTACCATCTTACTCGTAACCTTGCTTGCACCGAGAGGTTATCATTTAGGATCTGTGAGCTCTGTAGGGGTATGGGCTACATTCTATGCAGTACTTGCAGTATGTTCTGTTTCATTTCCAATTCCCAGCATTTGCAATATTTTCCTTTTGGTTACGTTGAACTTTGTTTCACTGACCCTTGTGTTGATTGCATCTTTCTTTTGGCCACTGGAGGTCCTTCTCTATGTTACAATTTATTAAGCGCAGTAACCAGAAGAGAACCTTAAACTAAAACAGCCTTTGTTGATGGCAGACAGCACCCAACTTACAGCAGTGACAGTACAACAATGTGTCATGACTATTATGTAGTGACTGCTCTTGAAGCTGTACACTCAATCAATTTACACCATACCTCCCAATGACACATCTAAGATGTTCACTTGAACCTATGGCCGAGCTTTGGACTTAAGATTATTTGTATTGGTATTGGTTTATTATTGTCACTTACAGAGGTACAGTGAAAAACTTGTCTTGCATACCGTTCGTACAGATCAATTCATTACACAGTGCATTGAGGTAGTACAGAGTGCATTGAGGTAGTACAGGGTGAAAACAATAACAGAATACAAAGTAAAGTGTCACAGCTACAGGGAAGTCCATTGCAGGTAGACAATAAAGTGCAAGATCAAACAAGGTAGATTGTGAGGTCAAGAGTCTATCTCATCGTATAAGGGAACCATTCAATAGTCTTATTACCGTGGGACAGAATCTGTCCTTGACCCTGGTGATATCTGCCCTCAGGCTCCTATATCTTCTGCCTGATGGGAGAGGAGAGAAAGAGAGAATGTCTGGGGTGGGTGGGGTCTTTGATTATGCTGGCTGCTTCACCAAGGCAGCGAGAGGTATAGACGGAGTCCATGGAGGGGAGGTTGCTTTCCATGATGGGCTGTGTCCACAACAGTTTCTTGAGGTCCTGGGCAGAGGACTTGCCATACCAAGCTGTGATGCATCCAGATAGGATGCTTTCTATGGTGTATCAATAAAAATTGGTGAGTGTCAAAGGGGACATGCCAAATTTCTTTAGCCTCCTGAGGAAGTAGAGGCTCTGGTGAGCTTTCTTGGCCGTGGCATCTATGTGGTTGGACCAGGATAAGCTATTGGTGATGTTCACTCCTAGGAACTTGAAGCTGTCAACCCTCTTGACCTCAGCACCATTGATGTAGACAGGTGCATGTATACGGCCCCCTTTCCTAAAGTCAATAACCAGCTCTTTTGTTTTGCTAAATTCTCTGAAGTATCCTCTGAACCATCCTCTGAATTAGGTTACTTACCAAAATCACCAACATAACTGCCTCAGCATTTCCCCTTCCTTGGTCCTCACCACAGATTGCAGAGCATTTCCAACTTTGTGTGGAGCTCAGCCCTTAAGTCTCAGTTGAGAAGCAAGGACATCACTTGTTACCCAATCAGAAGATTCCTAGCTTCAGACTGACAATGTATTTCTCCATCTCATGTAACCAATGAACCAACGCTTCACAAGAAATCTATTTTATAAGTAGGAAAATGGGGCAGAAATTGGGGCAGAAATTAGTCTTTGGTCATCAACGTTATAACAGGTGCAGAAATAAGACCTGCTGTTTCCGTTCACCTCTGGCTTCTATCATAGTGGATACCAACAACTGATGCTCCAGCACATGTCCTGTCTAAAGTCAACTTTTTCAAATTCTTTGAATGATTTTTCTCTCCGTTGGTTGCAGAGGCTTGGAGATCAGCCCTCAATTCCCATAAATCCAGAGCCAATACTCTAGAGTAAAAATCCCTACTGCTTAGCAACAAAATTGCAAGTGGAAAGAAAGATTTACGAGAATATTGGCAGCAGTTGAGGACCCAAGTTACAGGGAGAGGTTAGGCAGGAGTTGGGACATTATGTTTCATTTGTAGAAGACCTTGGTAAGGCTGTATCTGGGGTATTGTTTACAGTTTTGTTTGCCCCGTTATTGGAAAGAATGCAAAGAAGATTTACAAGAATGTTGCCAGGACTCGAGGGCCTTAGTTATAGGGAGAGGTTGGGGAGGGTATGTCTTTATTCCTTGTAGGAGACTGAGGGGAGACCTTATGGAGGTGTATGAAATCATGAGGGGCATAGATAGGGTGAATGCACACAGCCTTCTTCCCAGGGAAAGGGAACCAAAAACTAGAGGGCATAGGTTTTAAGTGAGAGGGGAAAGATTTAAAAGGGACCTGAGGGGTAACTGCTTCACGCAGAGGGTGGTACATGTATGGAAAGAGCTGCCAGAGAAAGTGGTTGAGGCAGGTACAATAAAAGCATTTAAAAGACATTTGGGTTAGTACATGGACAGGAAAGGTTCAGAGGAATATGGGCTAAATGCAAGAAGATGGTGGCCACCTTGGTTGGCATAGACAAGTTGGACCGAAGGGCCTGTTTCCATGCTGTATTACCCTATGACTCTAAAATTGAATCATATCTTAAAAAGTTCACAGATGGAGACAGTTCTTCAGAGGAGGTTGTTGAGTTGGCGTCATTTGTAAGCCCCCTGTCTGAGCATCGATCACTCCTTGCCTTCCAATGTGAGCAGGCAGTGTACCGCAGTTTAAATTATTTACTTCTGATGCTAAGGCAGTGTAAATGTCCCTTACATGCAACACGTCTAAACATCAAAACCAGCAGAGGCCACAGCATTCATGTGGAAAAGAAAAAGACCTGACATATCACTTAGTAACAGACTCGATTGGAATAACACAACCATACAAATCTTGGAGTTTTAGACGTGGCATAAATTTGTGGCAGATTCTATTGTTAGCGATGAGTGCCTGTGTCTGACTTGCTATATTAGCCTTTCTCGTTGTCCAGAAAGTTTTACTGTACTGCAAAGTGGAGCTGATTTTGATTAATGTTCAGGTGAAAATTGAAATTTTTATTACATTAGCAGATCGTGTAAACTAATACTTAGAAAGCCACAGACTAATATGACTCTGTCAGAGTCATGTCTCGTATGCGTCCAGAACAGACGCAAGCTGGTAATGTACTGCACTGATGCAAAAACAGGCAAAATAAATGATGATTAATGCAAGACATTAAATTATTATAAATTATCAGGCGCCACTTGAAGAGCAGGCTTCTACGATAGGCCCGACAAGACTTGGATCACCAACGTAGGTAGCACTTGGCATCTCCAATGATATTCTAATTTATATGCAAATGAGCCTTGCATAATGAGCCCAAGGTTACGTTGCTGACTTGCTTTCTTTCAAGAGCCCGGCGAACAAGCTGTTTTTGCAACTGTTTGCAACCTGGGTCCTGTAACTGAAGGTCGCCTGGAAGATTTTCTGCTTTCTCACCCACATCAGACGGGCTCGCAGATGATTTATGGGATGTAATTTGGCAAGGTGACAGACTTTAATAGTGTGTTTTGAATGCTTATGGACAAAAAAATAAATGAGCTGAAAACTGAAAAATAATAGGGCAGCAGGCAAATTAAACATGACGTGGGCCCACCCTGCCTAACAATGCAACTCCCCCACCCCCCCTCCCCTAACTTCCACACCTCACCAAGCGCCATGTTTAAAATGTGTGTTATGCACCCTATTTGTTAGCTGTTAATAATGCAGTATATCACAGCTGTCTTATGGAGGTATATGCAAAGTGGAGGTCAGAAAATAGCTTTCTCTCAGAAGACAAGCACAAGAATGAAAAAGTAGCTGACACCAAGGCTTTAGTTAGTCATTTGGCACAGGGTGACATTTTGCTTCCTCAAATGTCTTTTCAATTACTTACACCCAAGCACGTTCTTCCCCCTCTCTTTCACTCTGTTGGCAGAGGGAGGGGAGGCTTTGAGGACTGCAGAAATTATTCTCCCTCCAGCTTTTGAAGAAGGAAAGTGGCTTCCTTTTCAGTCTGTAGACTGGAACCAGAGGTGGAATATCAGGTATCAATAAAGGGCAAGCTGGTGGCCTTCAAGGTGTTATTTAGTCTCTGCTGTCAAGTAAGCAAACAGTTTGTACACAGCAGGATCCCACAAATATACACATACAGGACTGAAATGATAGACTGGCTAATAATTTGCGGTTTGTCCTGACTGCAGATTTCTCATCCTTGTGTTTACACCCCTCCCTGGTCTTCTAGTGAGCTCCTCCGGTCTCACTGCCTTTCACCTCTTGGAGCTTTTTGTTTGATAATGCTCCTGTGAAATATTTCAGAAGTTTTGCTGCATAAATGTTGTAAAATGACACATTTCTTGTTGTAAGAAACATCTGAGGATGCACATTTCCATTTTTGCTTCTCTATCTTTGTTTCTCCCTCAAAGATTTATGTGTGTATATTTGTGTCTGTGCCTGTATGTGTATTTCTATGTGTGTATGTGTGTATCTGTTTCTGTGTTTGTCTGCGTATTTACGTGCATGTGTTTGTGTGTGTGTCTGTGTATGTGTTTCTGTGTATGTCTGTGTATTTGTATGCGTAGTCTATGTATTTATTTTTGTATGTGTCTGTGTGAGTGTGTGTATCTGTGTATTTGTGTGTGCATGTCTGGATGTGTTTCTCTTTCTGGCCTATTTCTACATTTATTGGTTTTCTGTCTCTCTCCACTTTAGACCTCTACTTCTCACTCTTCTTATTTTGTCTTTTCCAGTTCTTCCTGTCTCACATGTGTGTCTTTTCTCATCTGCTCTCACTTCCTTGTGTATCATGGATCTCTGCACATCACAGGTGGTAAACCCATTGATGTCGAATAGTTTGTCAGTGGACATGAACTGTGACAGGAAATCCTCAGCCTCTGTGTCTTTCTTTGACTGTTGAAGGTTTTGTTCTGGAAGTTCTAGTGCAACCATTGTAGGCCTTGGCCAATGAAGGGTTAGGACTGAGATTGGTGGTGGGGGCATGGGAGATGGTTGGTGCTGTGCAGGAGAAGGGGCAAGGAGGAAATGCAGGAGAAGGGGGACAGGACTCAGCGTAGTAGAGCGCTCTGTCCATAACTGTGCTATTTGTCCCAGGAATGCGCAAGATTCTTGTTTCCTGTACAGCTTGCTCCAGCAAACCAGAGACCATAAGATATATGCTTAGGTTAGACCTTCAGGTTATAAAAATGAAATTGAGACACAGGAGAACATGCAACAGAGGATTCACAAGATTGACATCAGAAATAAAGCCATAAGACAGGAACAGAATTAGGCCATTCAGCCCATCGAGTCTGCTCCGCCATTTGATCGTGGCTGATTTTTTTTCAACCCCATTCTCCCACCTTCTCCCCGTATCCATTAACCCCTCCCTTACCAATCAAGAAACTATTAATCTTTGTCTTAAATACACTCAATGACTTGGCCTCCACAGCCCTCTGTGACAACGGATTCCATAGAGTCACCACCTTCTGGCTGAAGAAATTCCTCCTCAATTCTATTCTAAAGGGACATCCCATTATTCTGAGGCTGTGCCCTCAGATCCTCAACTCTCTTACTAATGGAATCATCCTCTCCATGTCCACTCTATTCCAGGCCTTTCAATATCCAGTAGGTTTTAATGAGACCCCCCCCCCTTTATCCTTCTGAACATCAAGATCAGAGGCATCAAATACTCCTCATATATTAAGCCCTTCGATCCTCGTTCATGCTTCCTTCTCCCCACTCTGCACCTCACGTTCTGCAGATCATTGCATGTCCAGTCCTATTTCATAGTCCCCTTCAGTTCAGAAGGAAAAGACATCCCAGAACTTTCCCAGAGGATGAAGTCATCGTTGTTATGCACAGCAAGCTCCCACAATCAGCAGGAATCTCTCTATCCCAAGGAAAAGCAACTCCTTCAACACAGCCCAGCTACAGTTCTGTGCAATAAGATACCATGCACTAACTCAATGCGCCCAATTAATGCAGCTAACAAACAGATGTTTAAATGATATTTTTTGGGGAATAAACATTGACAACAGCACAAAATTATTTTGGTGTCCACTTTATGCAGAGCTCTCAACAGTTGAGATAAAGTCGTCATTCTTAAATGTCCCAGGAAAATCAACCAGAACACAATTATTTTATCACGATCCATGTAGAGTATTTTAAATTCCTGCTCTCTGCTGCAAATGACTGCAAAGTGAGGCTGGTTTCAATCGCCATCTCTCATGGGACGACATAATTCCGAAATACTGTGTGGCTGTGGCCAGGGACTGGTGCTAAGGAACTAAATGGCAGTAACATCATTGTCCTTCTCCTGATTAATTAGAATGCAGTGGCTTGTGTGATGGTTCTAATGCAGGCTAAATACATAGACCCGCTCACAGCTGAACCCACCAGTGGAAGACATTGACTTTAGCAGTGACAGGAATCATCAGACAGCTGGATTCTTGAGTCCTGACCATTTAGCTGGATAATTTAGATGTTGGGGACATTGAGTTTTACAATGCAGCACAGTGGCAAAGCTAATAGAGCTGCTACCTCACTGTGCTAGAGACCTGGGTTCAATCCTGACCTCCGGTGCGGTCTGTGTGAAGTTTGCACATTCTCCCTATGAACGTATGGGTTTCCCGCAGGTTGTTCCCTCCCACATCCCAAAAATGTGGGGTTGATAGGTTAATTGGCTGCTGTTAAGTTGCCCCTAGTGTGGAGGTGAGTGGAAGGATCTGGGGGGAGTTGATGGGAATGTTGGGGGATTGAAATGGATTAGAGTAGGAATAGTATAAAATGAATGTTTCATGGTTGGTGCAGAGTCTGTGGGCTGAAGGACCTGTTTCTGTGCTATGTCTCTCTATGACACTGATTCTGAGGCACCATAACACATTTAAGTATGGCTGGCTTGTGCTGTCCCTCAGCACACCTTGAAGAGGCAGAATGCCTCGGGACAGAGGACACTCCAGAGTTTATTAACAGATAATTATGCATCCTGGGTAAGGTGATGTAGTGGAATCAGCAGGCAGAATTCTGGAGCATTGATCCAGAGACATGAGTTCGAATGCCATGAGGAATCTAAATTTGAGTAATTAAGTAAATCTGGAATTAAGGCTAGTCAGTGACAATAACCATGAAACCCCTAGATTCTTGTAAACAATCCATCTGTGTTTCCAGTAACCAGCAGCGTCAGGAAGGGAACGCTGATCTTATCTGGATGTATGTGATTCCAGGCTCACTGATGTGGTGGTTTCTCAACCGCCTCCCCATTTCAGAGGCAATTATGGATAGATAAAAAATGCTGGCATACCCAGTGACATCCACATCCTGTGATAATATAAATCTGCTCGGCTGGCTTTGATCACCTGTTGAGGGGTAATAGCAGTGGAGACTGATTGAAGTTTGTTTCTGCACTTATTGATCGTGCTTCTTTCTGCCTATTTCAGGTGATTTATTTTTAATTAATTAACAGGTTGTGAACATCGCTGACTAGTCCAACACTTAATGGCAGTCATTAATTCCCCTTAACGCACTCCATTCAGTGAAGGCCGTCACACAATGCTGTTGGGGAGGGAGTTCCAGGATTTACCATCAGTAGTAATGAAGGGAGAAGATCGCTTTTCAAATCAGGACAGTGTGTATCTCGGAGGGGAACCTGCAAGTGGTGGTGCTCCCATGCAGCTTCTGCCCTTGCCTTTCTAGCTCTCAGAGGCCACAGTTAAATGGGATGTTACTGTATTGGTGTTGGTTTATTATTGTCACTTGTACCAAGGTACAGTGAAAAACTTGTCTTGCATACTGTTCGTACAGATCAATTCATTACACAGTGCATTGAGGTAGTACAGGGTAAAAACAATAACAGAATACAGAGCAAAAGTGTCACAGCTACAGGGAAGTGCATTGCAGGTAGACAATAAGGTGCAAGGTAGATTGTGAGGTCAAGAGTCCATCTCATAGTTTAAAAGTGCAGTGCATCTTATAGATGGCTCACACTGCAGTTGTACAGCACCGGTGGTGGTGATGTGAATGGTTAAGATTTTGGATAGAAACAGGCCCTTCAGCCCACTGAGTCTGTGCCGACCATCAAGCACCACTTACTCTAATCCAACACTAATCCTATTATATTCCCCTCACTTTCCCATCAATTACAACCCAGATTCTAACACTCGGAGTAATTTACAGTGGCCAGCTAACCCTCCCACTTGCACGTTTTTGGGATGTTGGAGGAAACCCACAGAATGTGCAGACTTCAGTGCCGGTGGTCAGGATTGAACCAGATTTTCCAGAGTTGTAAGTGGATGGGATGTCACTCAAACATGCTTTATCCTGGAGCTTCACTCTGTGTCAAACTTTATACATCCAGGCAAATGGGAAGTATTTCATCATGCTCCTGACCTGGACCATGGAGTAGAAAGCCTTCAGGATGTGAGGAGGTGAGCTACTCAATGCGCGATACCTAGTTCTAGCACCCAAATGCAGCCCTGCAGATAACCCAGGATAACCTCCGGGTCAGTCTATCATGGCCAGATGACTCTTGCCCTCCAAGGGGAGCTATTTTATTGGTTTTATGCAGGCAGAAGACTGGACCACAAGCACTCAGACTCCCTCTGAATTTCAAAAGTACAGTTCTCGAAGTACCTTAATAAGTAGATCCAGATTTTGCACACCAGGTTTGTAGAGGAAGTGTGCAACAATAGATTTCTGAACCAGGGGATCACACGTAGATGCTACAATATCGTGCATTTACCTCACGATAAGTGAGGTAAATGCACAATATTGTAACATTACAATATTTGGACAAATATTTTTCCAAGATCTTGGAATGGAAATTAATTTTCATGATTAGCATGTAATGATAATAAGCTGCTTCGCTACCTGACTCTACTGCAGCCATGAACACGTGTGATGATTAATGCTTGATGCTCATTAAGTGGTGGCACTTTGTGGCTGATGGGTCAGGTACAACAGAGATTCTCATTGGAGGACAAGGTGTAGATTAGTTTTGTTCCATGTGCAGCTTTCACACGTTCAATTTTCATTTTCTGTTTGCTATTCTTCATTGTGCAGGGTGAAGATATGAAGCACACTTTGTCCTCTAATGGAGACTATGACAATTATGGATGGTCTAACAGCTCTTGAGAACAATTAGGAATGGCAGAGATGGTTATTAGGTGAAGGCCTTCTCTGTGTCTGTTAATCACTCGCGTCTAAATGCCTAGTAATATTTGAATTCGCTTTCAGTATTAGCTGGCACTGAGAGGTGGTTGAGTTAGTAAGTTAAACACATGCAGAATTACAATGCAAGATTCACAGAAGGCACAGGACCAGGGTACATGTACTGGTGAGAGAGCGAAAGTTTAAAGGATTAGTTTAGCACAACATCGTGGGCTGGAAGGCCTGTTCCTATGTTGTACTGTTCGATGTGTGGGACAAGTTGTCTGCACAGAGAGTGGTGGGTGCCTGGAATGGGCTGCTGGGATGGGATAAGATAAGATAAGATTTCTTTGTTAGTCATGTGTACATTGAAACACACAGTGAAATGCATCTTTTGCGTAGAGTGTTCTGGGGACAGCCCACAAGTGTTGCAACGCTTCCGGTGCCAACATAGCATGCCCACATAAGCTGTACATAAGCTTCTGAACGCCCAGCTTATGTACAGCCCATACATACAAACGAGCGTTTGGGAGACCAGCAGGGTGGATTTGCCGGCTGCTTGCACCTTCTGCCGTGTTTTGTGGCCGTATTTCCGACTTGTGAACTGTTCCAGTTACAAACCATTCACAAGAACGGAACCCTGTTGTAACCTGTATTTGGCCAAGTTTCAGTCACTCCTTCTAGTCTCTCTTTTGGAACACACATTCTGCCCACTCCTATTGCAAACAGGGACCTTTTTCTGGAAAATTATATTAAAACAGCATCAGTGGTTGCTGCTTTTGACCGAGTGCTCCATGTAAAATGTTAGCTGAAGTTTACAGGAGATTCCACTGACAGTATTGGGTAATCAGGAGTTTTAATGTGTTTCTTTTCATCACTGATCCCTAAGTAAAACCCATTCCCAATGAGTAGTCTTCACTTCAAGCAAAGTTTGTTTGTGTATGCATCAGATACTGCAAATAAGACTAACTTCCTCAAATTAGAAGTGATGCATAAAATGAAAAGGAAATTGATATACTTCTGAAGAAAAGAAAACTATAGAGACTTTCACTTCTTTTAAAAATGATTCAGTTTCTATAAAGTATGTTTGATATGTATACCATTGCACTGCAGGGGACAGAGTAACCAATTATGCACAGCAAGCTCCCACAAAGATCAATGTAACTATGATCAAAGACTATTTTTTCCCTACATATTCACTTTTCAGTATCTAAGTCTCACTGGCAAAGCCAGCATTTATTGTCCATCCATCACTGCCCTTGAGAAAGTGGTTGTGAGCCACCTTCTTGAACTGTTGCTGTCTTTCTGTTGAACGTACTCCCACAGCACTGTTGGATAGGGAGCTCCAGGATTTGGGCTCAGGAATTTTCAAGTCAGGACAGTGTAGGATTTTAATTGGCCGCTGCAGGCAGTGATGTTCCCTGCTGCCGTTCTTCTTGGGGAAGGAGAATGTGTGTTTGGGAGGTGTTGTCAGAGTAGCCTAAGCAAGTAACTGCAGTGCATTATGAATGTAGAATGAGAGATAATTAACTGGCCAGGATACCAGAGAGAATCTCTCACGCTTCAGAAGAACAACAAGCAATCTTATACATTGAGTATACAAAATTATGCAAGGTATAGGAAAGGATATACAGTAATAAACTTGTCCCCATAGCAGGGTATCTATATCCAGAGGGCATAGTTTTAAGGGAGACACAAAAGACTGTAGATGCTATAATCTGGAGCAAAAATAAACAAACCAAGTTCCTCCAGCAGTTTGTTTTTTTTGGCATATTTATAGGACAAGGAGTACACAGTTTAAAGTGGGTATAAGGAAACGTTTTTTCATGCAGAGGGTGGTTAGAATTTGGAGGCAGAGACAAGATCACAAGACCAAGAAGCAGAAGTAGGCCATTCGGCCCATCAAGTCTGCTCTGCTACCTCATCATGCTAAATTATTCCCATCTAGCCCCAATTTCTGGCGTTTTCCCCATATCTCTTGATACCTTGACTGATTAGATACCTATCAATCTCTTCGTTAAACACCCCCAGACTCTTGTAATATTTAAGTATATCAAGGACCCCTTGAGTCACCAAGGCATAGAAGGTGATGGACCAAGTGTGAGAAGATGGGATTAGTATAGGTAGGTACTTGATGTTGGCATGGATGCGGTCAGCTGAAGGGCTTCTTTCTGAACTGTATGATTATGAGAAGATAGGGTTGGCTTGAGGCCCGTCCAAAAGCACAGTGCTCCTTCAATCCATCTTTGGGACGTCAATCCAGATAAGGTTGTTCAAGTTTTAGGGGAGTGACTTGAAGCTACAAGCTTCACTTGAAGATAAGGGGGATACCAAATGACCCAGACTGATACAAGACAAAAAAAGCTTCAAATATAGATCAGTCCCCATAACAGAGGCACAGTAGTGCAGCAGGTCGTGCTGCTGCCTCACCTCCAGACCTGTCTGTGTGGAGTTTACATATTCTCCCTGTTACTGCATGGGTTTTCCCCTGACACTTTGGTTTTCTCCCACATTTCAAAGACATGTGGGATGGTGGGTTGATTGGCCACTATATTTTGCCGCTGCTGTGTAGGTGAGTGGCAGAATCCAGATTCTAATCAGTTTATTTTCATGTACACCCTGGTGCAGTGAAGTTCCTTGCTCAGGTGAAGCTCACAGAGCAAACAGTATGCATGGTAATAATAAATACAACAATAAATCCAGCAACGAGTGCAAAACAAGAGAATGGTGCAAAAGTTGTAGTGCTGGGATATTCTAGATCTCGGGGAAGTTGATGGAAGTGTGCGGGCAGGCACGGTAGTGTAGAGGTTAGTGTAACACTTTACAGCGCCAGCGACCCAGGTTCAAATCCTGCCACTGTCTGTAAGGAGTTTGTACGTTCTCCCCGTGTCTGCGTGGGTTTCCTCCGGGTGCTCCGGTTTCCTCCCACATTCCAAAGACGTACGGGTTAGGAAGTTGTGGGCATGCTATGTTGGCGCCAGAAGCGTGGCGACACTTGCGGGCTGCCCCCAGAACACTCTATGCAAAAGATGCATTTCACTGTGTGTTTCAATGTACATGTGACTAATAAAGATATTTTATCTTATCGTCTTTTAAGAGAATAAAATGGGATTAGTCCAGGATTAGTGCAAATGGGTGCTCCATGGCTAGCATGGGCTTGATGGGCCGAAAGCTTGTTTCCATGCTAAGTGACTCATGAGGTTAGCAGTGACATGTGAGGTAAATTTGAAGCAGTTAAATTGAAATGATTCATAATTTATCCCGGCAAGAGAGTAGTAAACAATGCAAAAGTAATTACAAAATAATCATGTAATTTAGGGCTAATTTTCATCTGGTCTAGGAGAAAATTCTGGTGAGGCTGTCTTTCTTTCACAGCACGACGAGCTTGGTCTTTACTAACTGATCAGTCATCACTTATTTAACTTGATGTTAACTGGGCCGCCAGAAAGAATCAGCTACACTAATGAGAAATATGCTGGAAACACTCAGCAGGTCAGGTAGCATCTGTGGAGAGAGAGAAAAACAAGAGTCAACGTTTCAGGTTGATGGCCTTTAACTATCTACTCTGACAACTGGCCATTGATGTGAGCCATTAACTCCATGTCCCTCTCCACAGATGCCGCATGACCGGCCGAGTATTTCCAGTCATTTCTGTTTTCACTTCAAGTTTCCAGCAAATGCAGTACTTTGCTTTTGGACTTGTCAACGATTCCACTTTTCACGTGGATGCTTCGGGGTTAAAGGAACTGGGCACGCAGAATGATGGATTTAGGGGAACGAAACAACTCCAGCATAGTTCAGGGACAGAGGAATTTCAACAGCCAGAGGGTGGTGAATCTGTGGAATTTGTTGCCACAGGGGGCTGTGGAGGCCCAGTCACTGGGTGTACTTAAGACAGAGATTGATAGGTTCCTGCTTGGTAAGGGAGTTAAGGGTTATGAGGAAAAGGTGGGAGAATGGGGTTGACGAAAGAAAATCAGCCAGGATTGAATGGTGGAGCAGACCCAATGGGCTGAATGGCCTAATTCTTTTCCTATATCTTATGATCTTATGGCCTGGTGTTTGCATCAATTGGAATGCCTGCACTGAGTTTTATTATGTTACAGTGGAGGAAGGGGGAGGATCGACACAATGTTGACAAAATTCATGCTGTTAGAATGACATGTCCTAATTTTGTAAGATTGGCACAGGTAAATACCATTCAGTCCAACAGTCCTATGCTGGTCCTTTCTCTCTGCACCTTAACAGCAGTGTTGCAGCTGTCTCATATGATAGCTGTTGAGGAAAGGCATTTAGCCCAATCCAACCACAGAGCTTGGAGGGTTATGGAGTTGGGGGTGAATGCAGTGAAAAGAAGAGGTGAGACCATGGCGAGATGATATATGGGGCAAAGGTTCCTCTGTTTTGTAAGCAGTTGGCACTTTAATACCAAAGAAAAGGCAGGCATGGTAGTGTAGTGGTTAAGATAAGATTTCTTTATTAGTCACATGTACATCGAAACACACAGTGAAATGCATCTTTTGCGTAGAGTGTTCTGGGGGCAGCCCGCAAGTGTCGCCACACTTCTGGCGCCAACACAGCATACCCACAGCTCCTAACCCGTACATCTTTGTAATATGGGAGGAAACCGGAGCACCCAGAGGAAACCCACGCAGACACAGGGAGAACGTACAAACTCCTAACAGACAGTGGCCGGAATTGAACCTGGGTCGCTGGCGCTAGCGTAACACTATTCTAACGCTAACGTAACTCTGCCCTATCTGTGGGAGAGTCTACCTCATCGGCCACCACAGAACTGGTGTGGAAGCAAGTCATCCCGAGGAAACTGTCTGAAAAGAAAATGGAAATTAGAACTTCTCTAGATTAGATTGATGATCTGGCATTCTTTTTATACAATATTATTAGACATTGATTCATTGTAAATGGGAATCAAAATGGTTCTCAGTAAATTGACTATCTAATTCTCAAGGCAAAATAGATCATTTTTCAAAGATATTGCAGAGTAATAGGCTTCAGATATGGATAAAGGTTGGTCTGATGCCTGTTGTTCTATTATGGTACATTCATCCAAGTTCAGAAAGTTCAGAATCTAGGCTAGTACTAACGTGCAGTATCGAAGTATTGCCACAATTTTGGAGAAGTTGGGTTCCCACTGGAAAACGTTTATCTTCCAACAATGTAACTACGTTATTAGAACAGAGGGACCGAGGAGTACAAGTACATAGCTCGCTGAAAGTGGCATCACAGGTAGACAGGGTGGTGAAGAAGGCATTTGGCAGACTGGCCTTCATCAATTATGGCACTGGGCATAGGAATTGGGACATTATGTTGCAGTTGTAGAAGACACTGGTGAGACTGCACTTGAATTATTGGTCACCTTGTTATAGAACAGACTTCATTAAGCTGAAAAAAGAACTCAGGACTTGAGGGCCTGAGTTATAGGGGAAGGTTGGCCAGGCTAGGATTTTATTCCTTGGAATGTAGGAGACTGGGGGGGGGGGGAGGGGTGACCTTATTGAGGTGTATAAAATCATGAGGGGCATAGATAGGGTGAACAGCCTTTTCCCCAGGGAAAGGGAACCAAAAACTAGAGGGCATAGGTTTAAGGTAAGAGGGGAAAGATTTATAAGGGACCTGAGGGGCAACCTCTTCATGCAGGGGAAGTGGTGAGATAGGTACAGTAACAACACTTAAAAGACACTTGGACTGGTACATGGATAAGAAAGGTATAGAGGAATATGAGCCAGATGCAGGCAAATGGGACTAACTTAGATGGGCATCTTGGTCAGCATGGATGAGTTGGGCCGAAGGGCCTGTTTCTGTCCTGTATTATTCTATGATTCTGTAACTAAAACATGAATTAGCCATTATCTTATTGTTTGTGGGAGCTTGCCGTGTAGTGCTCCCAGTGACATTAGATTAGGTCCCGTCATTTCCTCTCTGCAATATAACATTTCAAAGGTACTTTGAAGGGACCTGGTTCTGGGGAAGATGTGGAGTTTGTGAAAGGCACTGTACGATGCAAATTCTGTTTGATAATCAACATCTTGAATTGCCCACAGCTTGATGTTTTTTCTAGTGTTTGACGAGAATAGCCATTCTCACATGGTGTTATATTGAGAGAGGTGTTTGCAAACAGTGAGACATCAGCTACCGTGGGGATCACTGCTATATGGTCATTGAATATGTTAACTTCCTCTGCTTGTTTTAAATAATATTCTGGATGTTTTAACTATCTGGAGAACATGCAATTCCACCTGTTTTTTTCTATAACAATAATAGACTTGACTGTGTAGTGCATGAAAGAGCTGATGTAATCCAGGTTTACAGCAACTGATTCATTCCAATTCACTTGGATTCTGGTTTTTTTACTAATGCCCATGGATTACAACTCCATGATTTTTGTTGCAAACTAAATATCAGAGGTTTCACCTAGATATCTAGTGTAAATTGAAACCCAGGATCCCATGAATGTTGTCTTTTTCTCAATGCAATAACATTAAAAGTGACAATTCACATTCACATGTGTTATCGCTCTCTCTCTCTCTCTTATTCTTCACTGGGAGAATCGGTTATCACCCTTCAGTTTCAAAATGCTGCAAAATTCCATCTGAACAAGGGATCAGGAAGAAATCTTGGCTTTGTGGATCACTCTTACCCCCTCTCATTCTGTCAGTCCCTCTCTCTGCCCCATTATGTGTGGCTTGTTTCTGTCTCCCCATAAGACTGGATCACATTTTCCAATTCCCACATTAGATCCAATCACAACTATTCCCTCCCACGAGACCAGATTCACTTTCTCCTCTCCCTGTTACACCCCGTTCACTCTCTCTACCCAATTAGAGCTGGTTCACTCTTCCCTCCAACCCCCTCACCCCCATTATATCCAGTTCAGTCACCCACCCAGTTAAGTTTGGTTCACTTCCTCCCCCTTTACTCCTTCACCTCCATTATATATAGTTCACTCCCTCAACCCAATTAGACTTGGTTCACTCCCCCACCAAACACCCACCACCATTAGACCTCGTTCAGCTCCCCACCTATTTAAATCTGATTCCTCCCCCAACCCCCTCACCTCTATTATACTGATCACTCCCCCCATTCAACTAGACCTGGTTCACTCTCCCACCAGCCACACCCCCCCCCCCCCCGGCTATAACTCATTTAGTCCCTCACCCAAATAAATCTGGTTCCTCCCCCAACCCCATTATACATTCAGCTCCCCTGCCCATTCAATTAGACTGGTTCACTCCCCCACCAAACCCCTACCCCCATTATGCCCAACTCACCACCCCTTCTATTAACATAGAACACTACAGCACAGTACAGGCCCTTCAGTCCACAATGTTATGCCGACATTTTATCCTGCTCCAAGATCTATCTAACCCTTCCCTCCCACATAGCCCTCCATTTCTCTATCATTCATGTGTCTATCTAAGAGTCTCTTAAATGTCCCTAATGTATCTGCCCCCACAACCTCTGCCGGCAGTGCGTTCCATGCACTCGCCACTCTCTGTGGAAAAAACTACTCCTGACATCCCTCTTATACCTTCCTCCAATCACCTTAAAATTATGTCCCCTCATGTTAGCCATTGTCGCCCTGGGAAAAAGTCTCTGACTGTCCACTTGATCTATGCCTCTTATCATCTTGTACACCTCTATCAAGTCACCTGTCATCCTCCTTTTCGCCAAAGAGAAAAGCCCTAGTTCACTCAACCTATCTTCATTCAATGTGGTTCACCCTCTCTCCCTGCTGTTCTTGAGTTTTGTGAGGCTAATTTCATAGAGCAGAAGCCCAATCTACATGAAGAATGATGACATTATTGGCTCACCCAGAAGCTGCAAGTTCTCACTTGTCTTATAACTATACAAGACGCTGGTGAGACCACACTTGGAGTATTGTGTGCAGTTCTGGTTGCCCACTATGAGAAGGATGTCATTAAGCTGGAAAGGGTGCAGAAAAGATTCACTAGGATGTTACTGGGACTGGTGGGCTTGAGTTGTAAGGAGAGACTGGATAGGCTGGGATATTTTTCCCTGGAGTGTGGGATTCTGAAGGGTGACCTTATCAAGCCATATAAAATCACAAAGGACACAGAAAGCGTAAATGGTTATAGTCTTTTTCCCAGGGTAGGGGAGTCTAAGACCAGAGGGCATAGGTTTAAGGTGAGAGGGGAAAAATTTACAGGGGACCTGAGGGGTGACTTTTTCACACAGAGGGTGGTGGGCATGTGGAGCAAGCTGCCAGAGGAAGCTGTAAAGGTGGGTACAATTATAATGTTTAAAAGACATTTGGACAGGTACATGGATAGGAAAGGTTTAGAGGGATATGGGCCAAATACAGGCAAATGGGACTAGCTCAGTTGGCATGGATGAACTGGTCCGAAGGGCTTGTTTCTGTGCTGTGTACCTCTGTGACTCTATGACTCTAAGTCATTTCATTGTGCATTTTCATGATTATAATCAATAGAGCTTTGAGCATTGTTGGAAATGTTGGATATGAGGATCAGGCAGGAAAATGGGTATGAGAGAAAGCGCCAGCCATGATCCCAGTGAAGCAGAAGCAGGCTAAAGGAACTGAATTACTAACTCTTGCTCTTTTATGCAGGGAGCAGGTGCCTCATATAAATTCTCTTTGAATGAGAATACATGTTCTGTCTATCACTGTTGATTTCAAGTCATTTTTCACTTGAAAGGATATCTAATTATCCAATTGTATGAATGAAGCAATTTATTGAAAAATCCAAAGAGGTTTTTTTTTGCTTGATTTCAATCCAAATCAGCATTTACTCAGGTTAAGCAACTTCGATCTGAGGAGTGAAAGGATGTCCTTCCTCTAATCTTTAAGTCCCTGCATCCTGGTACTAGACTTCCCAACCACGTACTTTATCAACTCCCTATACTACTTAGAAGACTGAACAAATCATCCAATTTCTGGTTCTAATTGGATGGGGGGAGTGAACTATGTATAATGGTTATGAGGAAGTTGTGGAAAGGGGTGTAGCAGGTGTAATTGCGTGGGGGAGAGTGAACTAGTTTGGATAATCTCCAAGGAATCCAGGTGTCATTCTGGTGGATCCAGCATTCACTCTCTCCAAATATCCTTCCGAAGATGTTGTCTCCATAACTCTTCACAGTGCTCCAATTTTGGTGTAACCACGGTTCCATGATGTCACTTCTACCCTGTTTTAGTCCAGTCCTCTCTTCCCAATATTAAGGCCAAGCAAGTAGTGGCAATATGAAAGATGAATCAGAATCAGACTTGTTATCATTGACTCAGATGATGTGAAATTTGTTGTTTTGCAGCAGCAGTGCAGTGCAAAGACATAAATTTACCATAAATTACAAAAATAAATAAATAGTGCAAAAAAATAAGGAATAACGAAGTAGTGTTCATGGGTTCGTGGACCGTTCAGAAATCTGATGGCGGAGAGGAAGAAGCTGTTTCTGAGTGTGGGTCTTCAGGCTCCTGTACCTCCTCCATGATGGTAGTAACAAGAAGATGAGAAGGACCTTTTTTTAAGAAAATGGTTTATACTGATGCCCTTTACCAAAAGATTATAAAATGATTTATTTTGAAAATGCAAACTGAAATGATGGATCCCAGTTAGAGCCAGTTTTCATATCTCTTCTTGCACAGTACTGTCTCGATTTCATCAGTAGAGACCAAGACTGTTCAGTTTTCAGGTGCAGCTTACCCCCATGCATGTATTCAGTAAGATGCTCCTCCCAATTCAAGACCAGACATTTGGGATAATTTCCTGGTGTTTAATTTCCCTTTTGTATGGGGTTCAAATTCAAGTTCAAGTTTATTGTCATAGGCATACATACCCAGAGTATAAATGCCGTGAAAATTAGCTTTTTGCAGCAGCAGCACAGTATGTAACAACATGACAAACATAAATCACATAAACTTAAATTATACATAACTTACACAACAAAATAAACAAAAATATTGGTGTAATAAAGATGTAACAATATTGGTGCAAGTTAAGGGAAATATAGTTCGAGGTAGAATTAGGATTTTTCAGGTTGGTTCAAGAACCTGACAGCAGTGGGGAAGAAGCTGTTGTTGAATCTTGAGGTGTGGGTCTTCAGGCTCCTTTACCTCCTGTCTGATGGCAGAAATGAGAAGAGGGCATGGCCCAGATGGTGGGGGTCCCTCATGATAGATGTCGCCTTCCTGAGATACCGCCTCTTACAGATGTCCTCGATGGTGGGTCCACCACTCTCTGAAGCCTCTTGTGTTCCTGTACATTGGAGTTTCCATACCAGACGGTGATGCAACCAGTCAGAATGGTTTCCACTAAACACCTATAGAAGTTTGTCAGAATCTTCGATGACATGCTGAATCTCCTTAGACTTCCAGGAAAGTAAAGACGCTGGCGTGCCTTTTGACTACTGTGGGAAACAGTTCTAAATTGTGACTGGTTATACAATGCTATTGCTTTTAATTGGCAGATCAGTGCAACGGATGAAACAATGCAAGTTGTTAATCAGAGTAAAATGTGCAGACTGGACATGAAAGATTGAATGGGACTAAACAGGCAGTGTGATTTGACCGCAGTGAGAAGTCAAAGAGAATGGTAGAAACATGTCAGACGATCTTAAGGTGCTGTTACCAAGTGAATTATATATTCAAAAGAATATGTCTGATATTAGAATGTTGTACATTCAGATTGATGTTCCCCTTCCTATTCATGTAAAGTAAAGAATGAGTGTTGCTGCAATAAAAATCAAAAAACTCAGCACCATCCTGGAGAAAGCAAATGCTTGGAAACTGATCCCTGCTCTCTTTGAGATTCACGTGCACTCCCCAGGTGTGGGTGGTGTACAAAGCCCCCCACCCCCCCCCCCAACCACATTACTAGAAAGAACACTCAGATCCAAATACTGGTGAGGTAGGAGCAATGACTCTGTAACTGCCCTTTAATTTCCCTCACACTCCATCCAGCCAATCACCTCAGACATCCGAGACACAAGAGACTGTAGATGCTGGAATCTGGAGCAAGTGAACGATCTGCTGGAGGAACTCAGTGGGTCAGGCAGCATCTGTGAGAGGAAAAGAACTGTTGACATTTCAGGTTGAAACCCTGCCTCAGGGTGTGGGTCCCGATGCAGGGTTTCAACCCCAAACATCGACAATTCCTTTCTTCCCACAGGTGCCGCTTGACCTGTTGAGTTCCTCCAGCAGATTGTTTATTGTACCTTGGATGTTCATTCCCTCCCCTCGTCAGTGTGGCTGCAGTATGTGCTGTCTACAAAATGTACCTGTTAAGGGCACTCCAGCAGCTCCTTACAACTTCTATTACCTCACAGGACAAGGGCAACAGACACACTGTTTCCATCACTTCAGCTTGGAACAATAATGCCAGTCCTTCATCATCGCTGGATGTAAATCTTGGACTCCCTACCCTATGGCACACTGGGAATAACTTCATCAGAAGAGTTGCAGTGATGAAGAAGGCAGCTCTTCACCACCTTCTCAAAGTCAAATGCTGGGACACTCAGGTCCTTCAATGAATTGGTTCTCTGATTAAAAAGTGTAGCTGCAAACATTGAGAATTCGGGAGTTGGATTTCTTTGTCTTTACATTTTCAGTAGAGGAGCAATGTGAGAGTGGGGGAGATGTACATACCCATCTTCATGATTCATTCTCTCACCCGACAGAGCTCTGTGCTGGGAAGGCTAACTCACTGACAGCACATTTAATGTGGTAAAAATCCTAAGGTGTTTCACAGGAGCATAATCAGAAAAAAAATGTTGACATCCAGACTTATGAAGATTAACAGGGTAGTGACCAAACTCTTGATCAGAGCAATAGGTTTTAAGTCATAGAGTCATACAGCACGGAAACAGACCCTTCGGCCCAACTGGTGCATGCTAACCAAGACGCCCAACTAAGCTTGTCCCATTTGCTTGTGTTTAGCCCATACCCCTCTAAACCTTTCCCATCCACGGACCTGTCCTATAAGTTGAACATTGAATATTAAAGGCAGGGGAAAAAAAGCTTCCATAACCATAGTAACACTATACACTAAACACACTGTGTGCGTTGCTTCAGATTCCAGCATCTGCAGAATCTCTTGTGTCTCCATTTCTAGAGCTCCTGTTTGGTGCACCCTAAAGTATCTTACAGCTAATTGAATATATTTGAAGTGAGGTCACTGCTGTCATGTGGTGAGAGGGTATGACGGTACCACTGTCAGTACTGCTCCCTTTGCACTCCAAGGATCTGGGTTCAATCCTGACTTCGGGCGCTATCTGTGTGGAGTTTCAATGTAAACCCAATGGCTGGGTGACTTTTTGCTGGGCTCTCATCTTTGGCTGCTGTAAACTATCCCTCAGTGTGGATGACTGGCAAGAGATTAAAATGGGAACCAAGAGGCACGTGAGAGAGAATAAGTTGCATGGATATTGGCAAACAAGGAGAGGAGTCTAATGTGGAGCTGGCATGAACTCTATGGGCTGAATGGCCTCCTCTATCATGAGTAACAGGGACAGCAAGCTTTGTCAGAAATTTAGGAGATCCCAGTGCACTATTCAGAGAATATTCCTGGTTAACTGGTCAACATTTGACCTTAAACCAACACACAATGTAACTACTTCTTTCTGTTATTTCATGTCCAGGACCTTGCTATCTGCAAATTTGATCACATTTGTCACATTACGACAGTGCCTGGGGCTCTGTAGTTGTGAAGCACATTGAGAATTTGATATAAATGCAAAGGGTTAACTGAAAAAGCAAGAACAAAATGTTGTAAATCTGAAATAAAAGCAGAAAATCCTGGAGCTAGTGGGTCAGGCAACATCTGTGAAAAGAGGAAGAAAGTTACTGCTTCAGGTCGATGAGTTTTCAGGTCAACTTTGTTTCTTTCTCCATAGATGCTGCTTGAACTGCTGAGTATCTCCATCATGTCTTTGTTTTTATCCCTAGTTTAACTGCCTTGCTTCCTTTTGACTAAATGGTTGTAAACTCCAAAGATTTAACCCTTGCATTTAAACACATGCATTGCTACTCAGTAAAATAGAGAGTACGTCTTCTTCATTGGCTCCTACTGGCTGCCACACCTGATTACAACTGCTGTGTTGGCCTATCTGGCAATTTGCAGTGTTCATAGAAAGGGAATGCATTGTGTTCTTAAAGCAAATACAGGTTACAGGAGGATTCCGTTCCTGTGAATTGTCCGCAACCCAAACAGTTGGAAATTCGGCCGCGAACTGAGTCCCCACCCAGCAGAAGATGCCTGCAGCCCTGAAGCGGCTGGCAAATCCATCCTTCCGGTCTCCCAAGCACTGGTTCAAATGTATGTGTACATAAGTCGGGTGTTTGTAAGCTGAGAGGTGACCTGATAGAGGTGTATATGATGACAAGAGGCATTGATCGTGTGGATAGTCAATGGCTTTTTCCCAGGGCTGAAATGGTGGCCACAAGAGGACACAGGTTTAAGGCACTGGGGAGTAGGTACAGAGGAGATGTCAGGGCTAAGTTTTTTACCCAGAGAGTGTTGAGTGTGTGGAATGGGCTGCTGGCAACGGTGGTGGAGGCGGATACGATAGAGTCTTTTAAGAGACTTTTGGATAGGTACATGGAGCTTAGAAAAATAGAGGGCTATGGGTAAGCCCAGTAATTTCTAAGGTAGGGACATGTTCGGCACAACTTTGTGGACTGAAGGCCCTGTATTGTGCTGTAGGTTTTCGATGTTTCTATGTTAAGCTGGGGAAGACCTGTACAAAGACACAACAGCAGCATCACAGAAGATTGCACATGCCCACAAATGATAGAACTGTGGAATTAAACATCACTTCAGGACTTGCATGCTACAGAAAATCGTTCCCATCAGCGCTCAGCCAAATATTGAGAAACTGGTTATCAATCTCAATTGCTGTTGGCTAGATCTTGCTGTGTACTAATTAACTTTCCCTTTTGCCTGTGTTGAGAGCTCAACACAATTGTTAAAATGCGAACCTCTTTGGGATGTCTTTAGATGCAATTAGGTGGCAGTGTAAAGTCTACCGTTCTTCGATAAGACTGTACTTTAACTAATGTAATATTTACAAGGCTTTCTCAGCATTTGCAGTGCCTGGGAGAAAACTAGCCTAAGGGAGGCAGTCATTTTCCTGGAACTGCCTGTTTTCTCAGCGTTAAAATGATAATTGATGGAAGCGAATGGACTGTTTAATGGGAGAGATTGGTTTTGGAATTTCAATCACTTTTCACATTACAGAAAGAGTCACTTGACAAAGATTCAACAGGATCAGGTGTCCTTCTCCTTTTCCAACAAGTGGGCCCACCCACTTCAGTACCTAAATAACAAAATATTAACACTTGGCAAACACTCAGTGCAGTTGACTGTATCATATTTATACAAGTTGGGCTGCACTATAATAGAAATAGATGCCTTGGAATTATAGTGCACAATGCCATTTATTTGATGTGTGACTCGTACATAAAGTTCGTCTTGCACCAGTTTTAGTGCATTTGCCCCTATTCCCGCTCAACGCCAAGCCATCGCGAAATTGGACCAGGTACCTTGGGGATGTGATTTTTCATCACATTATTTGCACGTGTCATGTCATCAACATGCACAGATCCCACTCGGAGTCATGCAATGCAGAAAACAGGCCCTTCGGCCCACAATGTCAGTCAAAGTCGAATTTATTGTCATGTGCACAAGTACATGTGTGCACAGGTGCAATGAAAAACTTACTTGCAGGCAGCATCACGGGCACATAGCATCAAAAACAGTGTTCACAAGAAAAACATATATTAAGCATAAATTATACAAACTTTACAAGAAAAAAAACACAATTAGAACAAAAAAAACTACATTTTAGTGCAACAACAAATAAACTAAAGCAGAGCTATGAAGAACCTTCATTGAAAACAGTAACTCTCAGCTAAACAGAAGTTAAAACAGGAAATCAAAGCCATATCAGATGGTGCACTCAGTTCTTAAAGGTACCCTTACACAAAAAGTCAAGTCAAGTTTATTGTCATATGCACAAGTACATGCATGCACAGGTGCAACGTAAGACTTACTTGCAGCAGCACCACAGGCACATGGCATCAGATACACAACATTCACAAGGAAAACGTAAGTTAAACATAAATGATACAATGTCCATGCCACCTGTTGTACTTATCTACAGTAACCAGATTTACTCATAGCCTCCTACCCTTCTAGTATTTTCATCACCCAGATATACTAGTTGCTACATGCTAGTTTCCTCTTCCAGATTTTATTTGTTTTAACAAATTTAAATACTCCATCTGGCATGATGAGGTGCAAACTTATGTCTCTGTGCTACAGTCTGGGTCTCCTGTTTTAGAAGTGCAGCAATTAAACCACTATACCCCAGTGAACATTTTAAAGGGAATGATCTGGATGAGTACAGTACAGAAGAGTATGACCGTGACCTCCAAGGACAAAGGTGTTCAGGCTCGTGCGAGGTCACGTATCTCAGAAAGGAAAGAATGCAGTTTGGGTATTGTCACTTTAAATGGCACAATTTTGGGGGAATGGTTGTTAGTTAAATCTGGTTGCTATGGAGTCTTGCAGCACAGAAACAGGCCTTTTGGCCCACCATATCTTTACTGACCAATAAGTACCTATCTGGCATGTACATTAAATTCTTTCACTTTAGGTAATCCCCACTCCCCTTCCCCACATCCCCCCCCCACCCCACCACGCTTCTTCTCTTCTTCCTTTTCCTAGGTTCTTTTATTCTACCTTTTTCTCCCCTTTCTCTCCTTACCTTTGACCCATCCCCCAGTGGATCTGCTCTCCCCTCCTCCTCCGCACCTGCCTATCACTACCTCTTACCTACATCTATCTATCACCACCTTGTGCCCACCCCACCTCTCCTCTTCTGTCCACCTATCACTGCTCTGCTTTTCCCTCCCATATATTGGGCTTCCCCTTTTCCTATCTTCAGTCCTGAGGAAGGGTCCTGACCTGAAATGTTGACCGCCTGCTTTTCTCCACGGATGCTGCCTGGCCTGCTGAGTTCCTCCAGCATCATCGTGTTTTTCATCTAGATTCCAGCATCTGCAGTCCTTTGATTCTCAAGTGCTTATCTATTCTAATCCCATTTACCAGCACGATCATAGATCAGTACAGCATGGTAACAGGCCCTTCAGCCCAACTCATCCATGCTGACCAACATACCCCATCCAAGCTAGTCCCATTTGCCACCATTTGGCCCATATCCTTCCAAACCTTTCCTATCCATGTTCCTGTCTCAATGTCTTTTATATGTTGTTATTTTACCTGCTTTAACTACCTCCTATGGCAGCTTGTTCCATATACACACCACCCTCTGCATGAAGAAGTTGCCCCTCGGGTCCCTATTAGATCTTCCCCTCTCAGCCTAAACCTATGTCCTCTAGTTTCTCGTTCCCTTTCTCTGGAGATGAGACTGTGTGCATTCCCCTTATTTATGCTCCTTATGATTTTATATGCCTCTGAAAGTGCACAGGCATGGTAGTGTAGCGGTTAGTGTAACACTATTACAGCGCCAGCGACCCAGGTTCAATTCCGGCTGCTGTCTGTAAGGAGTTTGTACGTTCTCCCCGTGTCTGCGTGGGTTTCCTCCGGGTGCTCCGGTTTCCTCCCACATTCCAAAGACGTACGGGTTAGGAAGTTGTGGGCATGCTATGTTGGCGCCGGAAGCGTGGTGACACTTGCAGGTTGCCCCCAGAACACTATGCAAAAAGATGCATTTCACTGTATGTTTTGATGTACATGTGACCAATAAAGATATCTTATCTTAAGTTCACTTCCTCAGCCTCCTACACTCCAAGGACTAAAGCCCTAGCCTGCCCAACCTCTTCCTATAACTCAGGCCCTTGAATCCCAGCAGCATCCTCGTAAATCTTCTCTCTGCACTCTTTCCAACTTAATGATGTCTTTCCTATAATGGTAACCAAAACTGTACACAATACTCCCGGTGCATCCTCGCCGATGTTCTTGTACGACTGCAACATAATGTCCCAACTCCTATAATGCTGTGTGCAGGGAAAGTTTCGATTTGTGGAGCAGAGTATTGTTGAGTTTGCCTGTGTATCAGTACATGGAAGCCAGTGTGTTCCCATTGATGTGTTTCAAGTTCCTGTAACAGTCACTAATGTAACACAGCCAGCAGTCCTCTTCAAGGGACATACCATGCACACACAGTCTTCCAGTTACTGGACAGTATTGCTACTGAATGAATTGACACTGCTATAGGGTAGCACAGCCACGGTGACAAGGGTTTAATCCTGATCTTAGGTGTTGCTGTGTGGAGTTTGCACGTTCTCTTAGGTGGTTTCCTCCTGCATCCCAAAGACATGCAGGTTGGGAGATTAATTGGCCACTGTAATTTACCCTCGGTCTATCAGTGAGATACCAAACTTGGGAGGAGTTGATGGGAATGTGGGAAGAATAAAATGGGATTAGTATAAATGTGTAGACTGCTACAGCAGAGAAACAGGCCCTTCGGCCCATTGAGTCCGCACCGACCATCAACCATCCATTGTACTCTAATCCTACATTAATCCAATTTTTATTCTCCCTTTATTCTCATCAACTCCCCCCAGATTCCACCACTCACTTACACACGAGGGGACAATTTACAGCAGCCAATTAATCTAACAATCCCCATGACTTTGGGATATGGGAGGAAACCAGAGCATCTCCAGAGGAAACCCACGCAGTCACAGAGAGAACACGCAAACACCACGCAGGCAGCATCTGAGGTCAGGATTAAACCTGGGACTCTGGCACTGCGAGGCAGCAGCTCTTCTAGCTGCGTCACTGTGCTACACATCAAATCTGATCTGATCTGACTGTAATCCCAACTTCACATTCCTGTTACCCATGGTAACATTTCACCCCTTTGATTATCAAGAATCTATCTACCTCTGCCTTTAAAATATTGAAGGACTGCTCTTTGAGACAGTTTCAAACACCACGATCCTCTGAAAAATGTTTGCCTCATCTCTATCTTAACTAAGCAATCCTTTTATTTTTAAACAGTGACCTGTAGTTCTAGATTCTCCCACCATAATGGATCCCCAGCACTGAGTTGCAACTTTAATTTTGTGTTAATATTTTGTCTTTGCAGCATTCACTTGGCTAATAAATTAACCCAAATTGCTCACAGATTAAAGACCTTGTAGTATGATTTTTATTATGCATTTGTATGTTGAGCACCAGCATTTAGTGGTGAGATAAGAGTGTTATCTCGGGCTATGGTGCACACAAGTACAACGCCTCCCCTTATCTTCCCACAAAATGCTGCGTTTGCCATATAAAGCCATTATAAATCCTTAATTACAAAGCCTTCTCCATTCCAGTCACTTGGATATCATCTCTGTTTAAACAAAGAGACGCACGCACAACACAGATGACTGAAGCAGCGATCATCCAACGGGTCATTTGATGGATGTTACATTGATGAACTAATCTGTGGCTGCTACAACTATCTCAGCTCCAAATATGTAAGGAATCTCTCTCTCTATCTTGTTGCAATACTTGGACCTGAGGCCAGGAACAAAGCCCTTTGTCAAAGCATCTCAATGTTTGTGGCCTTCAGGACAAGAGTGTGATATGAATAGGGTCTGATAGCTCTGTGGGTAGCACGGTGATGCATTAGGTGCTGCACAGCTTCAGCGGCCCCGGTTTGATCCTGACCTCAGGTATTGTCTTTGTGGAGTTTGCACATTCTCCCTGTGGGCACTAGGGTTTCTCCTCGGTTGCTCTGGTTTCCTCCCACAATCCCAAAGATGTGCGGATTGGAAGGTTAATTGGTAATTGGTTTATTATTGTCACATGTACTGAGTTACATGAGAAAAACTTTGTTCTGCATGCCATCCATACAGATCATTTCATCATAAGACCATAAGACATAGGAGCAGAATTAGGCCATTCGGCCCATTGAGTCTGCTCCGCCATTCGATCGTGGCTGATTTATTTTTCCCTCTCAAACCCATTCTGCTGCCTTCCCCCTCCTAACATTTAATGCCCTTACTAATCAAGAACCTGTAAACCTCCGCTTTATATATACCCAATGACTTGGCCTCCATAGCTGTCTGTGGCAATGAATTCCACAGATTCACCACCCTCTGGCTCAAGAAATTCCTCCTCATCTCTGTTCTAAAGGGACGTCCTTCTATTCCGAGGCTGTGCCCTCTGGTCCTAGACTCTCCCACCGCTGGAAACATCCTCTCCACGTCCACTCTGTCCAGGCCTTTCAATATTCAGTAGGTTTCAATGAGATCCCCCCTTTCTAAACTCCAGCGAGTGCAGACCCAGAACCATCAAACACTCCTCATGTGTTAACCCCCTTATCCCCAGGATCATTCTCGTAAACCTCCTCTGGACCGTCTCCAATGCCAGCACATCCTTCCTTAGATATGGGGCCCAAAACTGCTTACAATACTCCAAATGTGGTCTGACCAACGCCTTATAAAGCCTCAGCATTACATCCTTGCTTTTAAATTCTAGTTCTCTCAAAATGAATGCTAAAATTGCATTTGCCTTCCTTACTACTAACTTAAGCTACAAGTTAACCTTTAGGGAATCCTGCACTAGGACTCCCAAGTCCCTTTGCACCTCTAATTTCTGAATTCTCTCCCCATTTAGAAAGTAGTCTACACTTTTATATCTTCTACCAAAGTGCATGACCATACACTTCCCTACACTGTATTCCATCTGCCACTTCTTTGCCCATTCTCCCAACCTGTCCAAGTCCTTTTGCAGACTCCCTACTTCCTCAACACTACCTGCTCCTCCACCTATCTTTGTATCATCCACAAATTTGGCCACAAAGCCATCAATTCCATCATCCAGATCATTAACATATAACGTGAAAAGTAGCAGACCCAACACCGACCCCTGCGGAACACCACTAGTCACTAGCAGCCAACCAGAAAAGGTCCCCTTTATTCCCAATCTTTGCCTTCTGCCAGTCAGCCAATCTTCTATCCATGCTAGTACCTTTCCTGTAATACCATGGGCTCCTATCTTGTTTAGCAGCCTTGTGGTTTAGGCACCTTGTCATTATCAGTATATCAAGGTAGAACAAGGGAAAAGCAATAACAAAATGCAGAATATAGTGTTATAGTTTCAGAGAAAGTGCAGTACATGGTGACAATTTGGCGCAAGACTATGATGAGGTAGATTGTGAGGTCAAGTGTCCATCTTATTGTACAAGAGATCCATTCAATAGTCTTATAACGGCAGGATAGAAGCTGTCCTTGTGCCTGGTGGTCCTTGAGCCATGCAGTCACAGGGCGAACGTGTGAACTCTGCACAGATGGCACCTGAGGTCAGGATTGAACCCGGGTCGCTGGAGCTGTGAGCTTTACCAGCTGCACCACTGTGCAGCCCTGAAGTGTTTACCTGACAATTGGTAAGCATTGTGTATTTAGAATCAGAATCATACAGCATCGAAACAGGCCCTTTGGCCCACTTAAGTCCATGTTAGAATGTAGAGCACTACAGCACAGGAACAGGCCCTTCAGCCCATGATATCTGCATCAAACACGATGCCAAATTAAACTAAATCTATTCTGCCTGTACGTGAGCCATATCCCTCCATTCCCTGCATACTCATGTGTCTAAGATCCTCTTAAACACCCCTATCATATCTGTTTCTACCACTACCCCTGGCAGCTCGTTCCAGGAACCCACCACTCTCTGTGTAAAACAAAAACTTGCCCCTCAAATCTCCTTTAAACCTTCCCCCTTCACCTGAAGTGCATGCCCTCTGGTATTTGACATTTCTACCCTGGGAAAAAGATTCTGACTGCCTACCCTATCTATGCCTCTCGTGATTTTATAAGCCTCTGTCAGGTCTCCCCTCACCCTCTGACCCTTGACCATTAAGCACCCATTCACACTTACACCTTAGTTGCAAAATAATATGAGTTGCTCTGTGCCATTATAGAGCAACAAGTCGTCTGGTTCTCTATGGACAGTGGCACAGTGCGATCCATGTAATAATCTATTCAGGAAGGAAGCAATTTGGACTCGTAAGGTCTGAACCTTTGTGCTTGCACAGTTTTTGTAAATATTACCACTGTGTTGGTATTCCTCACTCAACCTCTGGTGATGTATGTCCACTATTATCGTTTTATTGAACACAATTACTATGGAGGTGAGGATAAATAAGCACTTATGTTCCTTCCACTGTTGCTGCTGAAGGTATTTATCTCATCTGTGATACCAAGAGACCAGCAAATAATAATATTTTTGCGGGGCATTTAATAGGAGAACAATGCCATGTTAGTGTGACAACCTGGGATCAATAGTTCTGTAATAGTGGCCTGGGTCCATCTCATTCTACACTGGGAACATTCCACACACTAAGAATGCATTGAAATAAAAAAAGAAACACTTGTCAGCTCACCTGCTGTGCAGTTTGTTGTAGGATTTGCGACAGCATGAAAGATAATTTGTCCTGCTAAGACGGCGATGGTTCTCTCCATTGAGTCATTGTTGCAAGCTTCTTGTTTGTTGATAATAGCAAGCCATTAACAAGGTCATTAGGGCCCTTCTGGGATGAATTATAGAAGTGTAGATTCATGCAGTGTAGAAGGAGGCCATTCAGTCCATAAGGTTTCTACTGGCCCAGGCAGAAAGCAATTCAGCTAATCTTTCTTCCCATCTCTTTCCCCATGTCCCTGTGAATTTTTTCAGCTTTAATTATCTATCCAGTGGTGTATAAAGCAGAAGATGCAGTGTGTTTTCAACAGGTCAAGCAAGCCATACACACTGGTAGCACTTATAACTTCAAGTGGTTCTGATAAACCCTGAGGAGAACAAGCCCAGGTTCCCCAAACAATCCGGTGAAATGCCTCATGGAAAATAAAGATAACAAAATTGCTGGAAACACTCAGCAGGTCGGGCAGCATCTGTGGAAAGAGAAACAGAGTTAACATTTCAGGTGGAAGACCCTTTGTCATAATTAGGAAAGGGAGAAAACACGCTGGTTTCATTGCAGTGAGGGTGAGGGAGGGGTGGAGAGGACAAAGGGAATATCTCCGAAAGGGCAAGGCAAGGATTATCATGCCAATAAACTGTCCAGGAGGCCAACTGGTTGATAGATTGATAAAGGCAGGTTAAAGAGAGAAAAACAAAGAAAATTCAGGCCAGAGCATAGAAAGCCTCCAGCAGATCAGACAGCGGAAAGAGACAAAACAAGAGAGTTATTATTACAGATATGGGTAACCTACAGCAGAACCAGTTTGTTCTGCTGCAAATAGAGATAGCGAGTTACCCGAAAATAGTGATTTGATACTGAGTCCAGAATATCCCTAGATAGAAGATGAGGTGTTGTTACTCCAGTTTACCTGGTCAGGTAAATAGGACAGCTTCTATCCCACGGTGATAAGACTATTGAACGGTTCCTTTATACAATGAGATGGACTCTTTACCTCACAATCTACCTTGTTATGACCTTGCACCTTCCTATCTACCTGCAATGCACTTGCCTGTAGCTGTGACACTTTACTCTGTACTCTGTTATTGTTTTTACCTGTACTACCTCAATGCATTCTGTACTAACTCAATGTATCTGCACTGTGTAATGAATTGATCTGTACGAATGGTATGCAGGACAAGTTTTTCACTGTACCGCGGTACAAGTGACAATAATAAACCAATATATTGAGCCTCAGAACCATACCAGAGACCACAGTGTGGGAGCAGTATGGGGAATTAAGGTAACAGGCAACTGGAAGCTCAGGAGCGCCCCTCAGATCTGAAGACAGGTTCTCTGCAAAGCGGTCACACAATGTGCATTGGGTTTCTCCTTTGCAGAGGAGACCGCATGGTGAACATCGAGTTCCTGCAGCAATCCTTCATCTCTGGAACTGCTCTTGTAAATCTCTATCCAAAGCCTGCACCCATTTCCTTAAAGCATGGTTCCTCAGCCTTGGGTGATGAGCATTTCACTTTGATAATCATATAGCAAAGCAACACAACCAAATTACTTTTGTAGTTGCAATGAGGTGGCTTTTTATTATGCAGAAATGATTGTGATTTCTCCCCGCTGAATAAAAATCGAACTGACTGATGGCAAGATGCAAATCAAGTCAGCATTTGTATTCAGTCTGTGACGTGGAATTTCTGCTTCCTCCTGATTGTGTAGTTTATCAGCTGTACAACTTGATCTACCAGTGAGTTCTTCACAGAGGCAAAAATTCACTCAAACTGATAATCCAAGCAAGCATTCAGATTGTACTGCGTATCAATTGCAGAAACTTAGGATAATATTTCGCAATGAATGTATCTCCTTGTAGATGACTGCATCTTTTGAATTTTTATGATTTTCAAAAATTTTTGTTTCCCGATATGAGCCATCATTTGTTATGCATTCTTATCACCTTTGTGAGCTGCTTTGTGGAACCACTGCAGTCCTTCTGGTGATAGCACTCCCACAGTCCTGGTGGGGAGGACACTCCTGTGTTTAGACCGAGCAGCGGTATAATTCTGTGCAAAGTTTGTGACTCAGAGGGAAGTTGCAACCATGTGCTACTGCTCTTGCCACTCTAAGTGGTAATAAACACAAATCTGGGGACCAGATTCTGTCACACTCTTTGCTTGTGCTTGTAGATGGTGGAAAGTTCTTAAAGTGTTGATCACTGCAGAATATTGGCCCTTGCAACGATAACATGAATATACAGGAACGCAAGAAAATAGGAGCAAGAGTAGGGTACCTGGCCCCTCAAGCCTGCCATGCTGTTCAATATGACCATGGCTGTTCAACTGCAAGCCTCAACTCCTCTTCTGTGCCAAATCCCCACAGCCTTTTATCCCCAGAGCAATCAATCCTCCACAACTCTCAAGGGAGAGAATGCAGCCATTCACCACCCTCTGTGAAAAGAGGGTAGTGAGGGATGTTCTTTGGTTTTAAGTGACTGGCCCTTTATCTTGAATCGATGTCCCCTCCCCCTGGTGAAAACATCTGAGTTCCTCCAGCATTTTGTGTGTGTTGCTCCAGATTCCAGCATCTGCAGAATCTCTTGTGTTTCAATACCTACACTGTCACACACACTTAGGACATGTTCCAATAATATCACACCTCTTCAAAACTCCAAAATAATGCAGCTGACAAGTTTCTGTGCAGTTTGTGGATTTCTTGTAACAATGGGCTCATGTACTCCAGGACTTCAGAAATATCTGATCATGAGATATTCAAAGATGGAAAAAGCCATTCATCTTGGAGCCACAAGACACTGTTGATGCTGGAATCTGGAGCAACAAGACAAGATGCTTGGAGGAACTCAGCGGGTCAGGCAGCATCTGTGGAGGGAAATGGACAGTCAATGTTTCAGGTCGAGACCCTTCATCAGTCCAACCTGAAATATAGACTGTCCATGTCCCTCTACAGACCTGCTGAGTTCCTCCAGCATCTTGTTCATTGAAGCCATTCCTCTTGTTCGTTTACCCATCGAACCGGCCTTAAGTCTGAACCCTTTCCCCCACCTCCCTCCTCACAGGCACCATTGTCCATCGATCTTTTGCAGAATGTACTCAACAAAAGGGTTTGAAACTTGCTTTGTTACTCGACTCTTCCACACATTGACTCACATTGTCAGCTGCCATGGGCACTATCTGTGTTAAGTTTCGCAATCTGATTGATCACAACCACACAAAAGAGATTTGTTTCTTTGATTTTCTTTTCATTTGTTTTCGATTGGAAAATAAAAATGATTGCGATGAAGATTTTAAGTCAAAATGACAACCTTGACTGACACTCCAGCAGTTCTGTGAGGATCTAATCATAGTGGTAAGCTGCAGGTGTGAAAGTCAAATTAAATCGTAATAACGCTGCTTTTAGGCAGCTGTGAAGGATTCCGTAAAACACTCAGGAGCAATTCCTCTGGCCTAGTTCAGCTTCAGGATCTTGCATGCAAAAATTGGTATACATGGTGTCCAAGACAGAAATATGTAAAGGAGGAATTTGTCTGTGGTTTCAGTTATGTGGAGAGTGTCACTGCTGTTTGTACTCGTGTCTTACACATTGGGATCCAGAGAAGCAAATTAAACTGCATGTGTTGCAATGGAGGAATGTGACTTCAACAAACCCGCTCCCTGCATGTTTAACCCTTGCCAGAAAGGATAAAAGCTTAAAAAGTTCAGAAAGTTTCTTTTCATTGATTTCTTGGTATATAAAACTCTGATGTGTAAAGGTGTATGGCAGGAAGCTGGGATGTTAACCCTTCAGGAACAAGGGGAATATCAGCTTTTGGAAAATTCACCTCAGATTGCTGAGGTTAGATTAGTTTATTGTCATGTACAAGAAATTTCATTGTACCCGGGTGTATATGACAATAAACTAATCTGAGGAATCCGAGGTGAGTTTCCCAAAAGCTGATATCATTCCCTTGGTTCCTGGAGGGTTAACATCCCAGCTCCCTGCCATAGACCTTTACATATCAGAGTTTTATATACCAAGAAATCAAATGAAAAGAATGTAATTTTTCTGAACTTTTTTAGCCTTTATCCTTTCTGACATTTTCAAATATCAATAGGTCTGCAGACGCAGAGAAATCGATGCGGACTTAATAATAGAACAGAGGGAAAACAGCATCAAATTGAATTCGAGAGTTCTCTTAAACTGCTGAATATTGCATCCAAAAGTGGGACAGGTTCTTGGTATCGGAGGGAAGTGCTTGTGGCAGACAGCCACTTCGAGCCATAGAGTCGTAGAGCACAGAAACAGGCCGTTTGGCCCACATTCTTGCTGACTCTTGCAGCTATCACTACAAGTCCAATTTACCCACATTTGGTCTGTCGTCTTCTATGTCGTGACGGTTCAAGTGCCTGTCCAGGTATTGTTAACTGTTATGAGAGTATCTGCCTCCATCACCTCTTTAGGCAACACACACCACCCATTCTTACCACCCTCTAGGTGCAAAAAGTTCCCAACTCCTCCCTCAGATCCATCTGCCTCTCACCTTATACGGTATCTATCACCCTCTTGTTTTAGACACCCCCATCATGGGAAAAAGTTTCTTACTATCTATCCTATCTATTCCCCTTGTAATTTTGTACGCCTCTATCAGGTCACCCCTCAGCCTCCTCCACTCCAGAGAAAGCAAACCCAGTTTATCCAAACTCTTCTTCTAAACAAAATGTTCCAATCCAGGCAACATCCTGGTGAAGCTCCTCTGCGGCCTCTCCAGAGCAATCATATCCTTCTTATAGTGTGGCGACCGCAACCGTGCGCACGACTCAAACTGCGGTGCCGGGTTTCGAGGCGAGACATCAGCAATTCCTTTCCCCTCCCACAGAAGCTGCTGGACCCTTTGAGTTCCTCCAGCAGATTGCTTGCGGCTCCAGATTCCAGCATCTGCACTCCCTTGTGTGTTCATAATGTCCTTCTTGCTCACAGTATCCTCAATAAAGCAGAAGAAGTAAAAAGAATACTTGCTCTGTCATTTGCGAAGACCCAGCAGCTCAAGTCTATTTGCTCATCAGATCCCCATATCCAATGTCTCCTTCACTGCCTTCATTTATCATTCTCAGTCTTGAGTGTCGACTATGGCTGAGCTACCACACTTCCCTAAGGCAGAGGATTCCAAAGGCCCACAACACTCTGTACAAAGATATCTCTCTTCACAGTTCCCAATAGGGGGTGCAGCTGACAGAACTGATGCCTCACGGCTCCAGTGACCCAGTTCCATCCCAGCCTCCGGTGCTGTCTGTGTGGAGTTTGAATTCTCCCTGTGACTGCTTTGGCTTCATCCAGGTGTCACAGAGCGTAGAAACAGGCCTTTCAGCCCACAGTATCCATGCTAACCCATCCATACCAATCCCATTTACCGCCACTTCATCCATTGCCCTGGTGATTCAAATACTCATCCAGATGCTCTAATTTCTTTTAATATCCTGGTTGGTAGGTTAATTAATCACTGTAAAATTGTCTCTAGTGTCTGGGTCAATGGTAGAATCTGGGAAAGTTGATAGGAATCTGGGAGAAATACAATGGGATTCGCATGGCAGGCACGGTAGTGTTAGGGCAGGCACTGTAGTGTAGCGGTTAGCGTAATGCTTTTACAGCGTCAGCGACCCGGGTTCAATTCTAGCCACTGTCTGTAAGGAGTTTGTATGTTCTCCCCGTGACTGCGTGGGTTTCCTCTGGGTGCTCCAGTTTCCTCCCACATTCCAAAGACGTACGGATTAGGAAGTTGTGGGCGTGCTATGTTGGCGCCAGAAGCGTGGCAACACTTGCGGACTGCCCCCAGAACACTCTACGCAAAAAGATGCATTTCACTGTGTGTTTCGATGTACCTGTGACTAATAAAGAAATCTTATCTTATAAGATTAGTATAAAATGGATGCTAGGAATGGACTTGATGAGCCGAAGGGCCTGTTTTCCTTCTGTATGGCTCTACAACCCCTTATCTAACAGCCCCTGGTTCTAGATTCTCCAGCCTGAGGTCTTAACCCTGCCAATCCCTCACAGATCTTCCTTGTCTCCAAGAGGACACCTTAACCTCACTGAGCATGGGCCTGTTCTAGTCAACTGCAGAGACTCTGAGTGTCTTTGAGTTTGTGAGTTGCTGTGTGGTACGAAGGTCGAGAGAAAAATATCCACACACCCCCGCCCCCCTTTCCCCTAAAACAGGATTATTTCCCAGCTCCCTTGCTTAACACAGATTGAAAAGCTGGCATACATTTAGAGAGCAGGGATTTTCACAAGATATTCTTACCCAAGGCCCAGGCATTTTCTGTAGCTGTGACATTTTGGTCTCCCTGGTGAAGCAATGCTGAGGATTGTTGCCATGGAAACTCAGCTGCACTTAATGCACATGTAATGATAGTTAATGACGCATTGCTTCCAACCTGGTTACTAGGCAAAGGAAGGAAAGTTTCCACAGTATATTTACTCCCTGTGCGCTAGTTATCAGTTGCTGCTCTTCAGAGATAAGGACCTTATTTCCATGGACTCCCACTAGCCTCGTTCAAACTAATAGCACAATGAATTGAGTCATTTTCAAGGTTTGTCCTTTCTCCTCTACTCACTTCCTTTCTTTAAAACACGTTACTTAAGTTTAAGTAAACAAGGTCGGCAGACTTCCAGTCAATGTAAATATATCCTTTAATTATGAATATGAATTAACTTTCACAAAGAAGATTAAAGTTGCTTGCACTGCTCATTAAGCCTTAACGTGAATTGGGTTTGGTCAATCTAAAGTCTGGATCATAAGTGCTGGAAGAGCTCAGCAGGTCAGGCAGCATCTGTGGAAGGAAATGGACAGTATTTCCTATCATAAGACAATTAACCAGTTTCATCTAACAATGACAACTTTCACCTAAGTGGCATCTTTACTGCAGTAAAATGGACCAAGGAGCTTGAAGGGAGCATAACTGAGCCACACTTTAGTGTAGTGGCAGTGATGCTTCCTCACAGCTCCAGCATCCTGGGTTTGACCCTGACCTCCGGTGCTGTCTGTGAGGAGATTGCACATTCTCCCTGGGTTTCTCCCAACTGCTCCAGTTTCCTCCCACATCCCAAAGGGGTGCTGCTGATAGCAACAACCAATCTGCTGGAAGAACTCAGCGGGTCGAGCGGAATCTGTGGGAGGAAAGGAATTGTCGATGTTTCGGGTCGAAACCCTGCATCGGGACTGAAAGTGGGCGGCGGGGGGGGGGTGGGTGGTGTGGTGGGGGAGGGATGGGGCAAGATGGTCCATATAACGAGGAGAAGGGGAGTGGCGAGAAAGGATTCCGAGGCAATTGGTGGAGTGAGGAGGGGAGTAAGATGACAAGCAGGTAGTTCCAGGTAGGGGAGGGGAACAGGGCTGGAGTTGGAAGTCAGTGGCAGGTGAATGATAGATGGAGGCAGACAGAGAGAAGGAGGAAAATGGGGGGGAAGAAACCCATTTGGAGCAAGGTGGGGAGGAGGGGAGGGTGAAGGTTGGAGACGGCTGCTGGAGGGAGATAAGCAGGAACACAAATGGCTACCGGTGCCAGACTCTGACGTAAAGGAGGTGAGAATGGGAACCATGAGAGGAGCGGTGAACGGCAGATGGAACCAGATAAGTGGGGGGACGGGGAGAGCCTGTGAAGTGGGTGGCTGGAACCAGGAGGGGGAGGGGAACGAAGATGGGTGAATGGGGGCTGGGGGGACTGTGGGAAAGGGGATGAAGATGGGAGGACCAGAGGATCAGGAGAGGAGTGGAAAGGGGGGGTGGGGAGGAAGGGGGAAAGAAAGGGTTAACTAAAATTGGAAAGCTCGATATTCACGCCAAGGGGTTGTAGATTACCTCATGGTTGTTGACCACTTCTGGTTTCTCCGGGGTGCATTGGGTTGCAGGCTGCTTCTGCTCTCACCCTGCCTCTCCCCAGACAGAACAGAGCTAGAGTTCCCCTGATTCCAGCATCTGCAGTCTCTTGTGTCTCTGGGTGCTACGGATAGGTTGTCTGGCCACTGTAAATTACCACCTGTGCAGGTGGCTGGAAAGAGAATCAGGAAGACATTGATGGGCATATGAGCAAGAATAGGTCACTGTTAAATGTGGGGGAATGGGATTGATGGGAATACTCTGGAATGAACTCAATGGGCTTATCAGCATCACTCTATGTCATAAGAAAAAAATAGATATAAGTGGACGAGGATGTAGTTGCCTTGGATAAATTTATAGGTTTGTAAGATAAATTCCTGGGATGAACGAGTTGTCCTATGACAAGAGATTAAATATGTCTTTCCTCTACTCACTGTTCAGAGAAGGAGAGGTGACCTCAGAGACTCCGAAGCTTCCTGGAGCTTTTCAGAGACTGCTTCCTCTGACTGGAGAATTCAGACCCAAGGGACACACTCTCAGGATAAGTGGCTGGCCATTTTGGCAGGGGCAAACTGTAATTTATTCTTTCAGACAGTTGTACATTTATGGGCTTTATTAACCCAGAGGTCTGTGTATGATCAGTCATTGACTTAATGAAAGGCTGACGTTGATTGGAGATATGGGCATTGGGCAGGAAAGTGGAAGAGACACAAGATTAGCCATGATCTTCCTGATTACATTGGATTACCTGGGATGTCTTGCACAGAAACAGTCCTTCCAGACCAACCAGTCCATGGTCCACTAGAGTCCTCCCATCTTTCCCCAGCTAAATCTATCAGTCCAACCTGCTATTCCCTTCATCCTCATATGCTTGTCCAGCATCCCTGTACACTTATCCACCAACCACTGCCAATGGGAACAAGTTCCACATTCTCACCAATCTTTGAGTAAAGACATTTCTTCTGAACTCCCTGTTGGATTTATTGGTGACTGCCTTATAGCTATGGCCTCTAGTTGTGTTTCATTTCCACAACTGTCAGCATCTCATCAAAGACTTGCATAGTTTTAAAGACCACTGTTAGGTTGTTCCCAACTTTCTTTTCCAGAGGAAAGAGACCAATGAATAATAGAACAGGCCTGATGACTGAATGAACAGACTGTATGTCTCCTTCTGCTGCTGGTCGTCATGACCTTGTACCAAAGCAAAGGAGTTTACCAAAAAATGTGTTGTCTTAAGGAACTTGAAGGTGGAAGCGAGGGAAAGAGGTAAAGGGACAGATAGGTGTAGAGACGGGCCAGCAGGGGAAACAGATAGCATCGTAGAGCTTTACAGCATGGAAACAGGCCCTTCAGCCCAACTCATCCATGCCAACCAAGTTGCCTAACTAAGCTAGTCCCATTTGCCCGTGTTTGGCCCATATCCCTCCAAGCCTTTCCTGTCCACACCTGTCTAAATGTCTTAAGTATTGTAATTGTACCTGCTTCTACCACTTTCTTTGGCAGGATCCATGTGAACTGTAATCCTTTTGTGTTAGTCATTCTTATTCTATTATTTACCTTCTCCATAGTTATACTGTCATGACATAGGTGGCCATTCAGCCTATCGAGTCTATTCTGAATCTCTGAGTGTTCCCATCAATCCTATTCTCTCATTTCCCACTAATCCTCCTCTGTCATTTATTTCTCTGTAATCTATTGTCTCTTACATCCCCATCAATTCCTTCCAATTCCCCTGATACTCAGCTACACTGGGGGCAATTCACAGTGGCCAATTAACCGACCAACTCTCAGGTCTTTGGGACATGGCAGGAAACCAGAGCACTCAGAAACCCACGTGGTCACAGGGAGAACGTGCAAACTGCACACACAGACAGCATCAGAGGTCAGGATCGAACCTGGCTTGCCTGAGCTGTGAAGCAGCAGCTCGACTGCCTGTGCCAATGTGCCGCCCTTCCAACTGTAACTACAATATATATGTTCAATTACAGAGAAATTGCTGGTCCCAGGTAGGGCAATCTCATTAATTAACCTCAGAAAGAAGACAAAGATGTCCCTTAACACTTAGACAGATAGCAGACACATAAATACTGTAGGTGACTTTGAATTTCCATTGTGATACACCTATTTACGTGGATAAATAGTTAACATTTTTATTGTGGATACCTCAGACAGCTGAGATTTGACGGGGCCATTCGGTTTGAATTAACACAGCCACTGAATCTGGCACCAGAACCACAAATAAAATGGAAGTGCATTAAAATATCTGTCCACACTGCTTTCCCCCAACTGATTTCATGTCTGTGTTGAGTGGACTCAGTGTTCTATATGTGACCTTGTCTTTAGTTCTGAAATCTCCATACTTTAAGGCATTTTTCTGCGTTAAGGCTACTATCTAAATGTAGATCATTGATATACAATCTCCTGCTTGGGTCATAGAATCCCCTCCCTGCATCTCCCTAGCTCAGTTAAGATGCATTGAAGGTTCAGGAATGGAACATGAACACATTTAAAACCCTTTTTTATTAACCAGGTTTTAGGCCAACTGGGCTGATGTTACTTGCGGCAGTATCAAATTCTTATCCCTTGGCAGGGAATGCACATGGGATGTAGACTTAATGTAATCAGAAGAAGGAATTGGGCAGAAATTGGAAGCTTTTTTTCCACCCAAAGAATGGAGAGGGTCTGGAGCTCACTCTCTGAAAAGTTAGTGAAGGCAGAAACTTCCATCAGCTGGAAGAGTCCCAAGCGACAAGGCTGGGAGTGAGACTAGCCTAGGTAAGGCTTCATTGACCAGTGTAGACAATGGGCAGAATTGACCTCATTGTGCTATGATTCTATGATAATTGTGTTTGTTGGTCGCCTTGGGACAATGTGCTAAACTGAATGATAGAGCATAGAACAGTACAGCGCAGGAACAGGCCCTTCAGCCCACGATGTCTGTGCTGACCCTGATGCCAGATGAAACTAATCCCATTCCCCCGCACGTGGTCCATATCCCTCCATTCCCTGCCTGTTAATGTGCCTGTCTTAGTGCCTCTTAAACATCGCTATAGTATCTTCTCCCACCACTTCCCCTGGCCCCTACCACTCCCTGTGTAAAAAACAATTTGCCTTGTAAATCTCCTTTAAACTTTCTCCTTCTCAACTTAAATCTCTGCACTATAGTGTTCGACATTTCCACCATGGGGAAAAGACTCTATCTGCTCTATCTATGCTTCTGGTAATCTCATTAATTTCTATCAGGTCGCCCCTCAGCCTCTGGCGCTCCAGAGATAACAATCTAAGTTTGTCCAACCTATCCTCATAGTTAATACTCTCTAATCCAGGCAACATCCTGGTGAACCTCTTCTGCACCCTCTCCAAAAGCCTCTGCATCCTTCCTGTAATATGGTGACCAGAAATGTACACAATATTCGAAATGTGGCCTAACCAAAGTCTTGTGCATCAGAGCAGGGTGGAAAGAACGGTGGTCATGTGCTCAAATGTCTGACGTGCTAGCATCAGCTAATCAATCCTTCGTGAGTAAACTGCCTCGTCCAATCTAATGCCTTATCCAGATTGGCCAGCCAGTATTGACGATAGGTAGGGAATTCTCTTCAAAGATCCATGGACTTATGGTCTCCTGCTGTTAAGGGCATTAATTTAAACAAATGGAGAATGAAAGTCCAAATGAAGGGTTTTGACCCAAAACATTGACCATCGATTTCCCTCCATAGATGCTGCCTGATCTGCTGAGTTCATCCACTGTTTGCTGCAGTAAATGAAAGTCTTCCAGTTTCCAGTATCCATTTGCTTGTACGTATCTGGGAGAAGATCCAATTGCAGAATTAGTCGTTGTATTTAATTATCTGTATTTTCTGCATTTGTTGATCTGTAGACTTCTTTGGCGAGAGTAAAGGCAATGATCCTTGAAAGGATAACATTGTTTTTGCATAGGCTAGCTGACTCCCTCTTTTTGAAGTTTGTAGAGTGGACATGTGGCTCATGTACGCAGAGCTTCCTGCAAAATAGTCAGTTTGGTTAGGGAGTTATTAAGGGTGTGCTAGAGTATGTACGGTATCCTGGGAGCATGCCATTGTTTAACAGGCATCCTACCAGTGTGCCAGTCTCTGCAGGGAACCCTTGGAATGGATCAGTATTTTTAGTGTCTCCAGGAGGCTGTAAGTATTTGCAAAACATCCTTGGAGTGCACCAATATTTGCAGTGTGTCTTGGGAGTGTGTTAATGGTAGCAGTGTGTCCTGGGAGTCCGTTGGTGTTGCAGTGTCTCTTAGGAGTACGATAGGGATGTCAATGTGCACTGGGAGTGCGTCAGTGTTTGCAAAGTGCCCTGGGAATATATCAATGTTATAACCATGTCCTCAGAATTTCTCAGTGATGGGAAACATCTTTGGATTACGTCAATATTTGTGGTGTGCCAGTGTTTGCACTGTGTCCTGGCAGTGTGTCAGTGTTTGCCTGTGACCCAGGAGTGCATTAGTGTTTACAATGTTTTCTGGGAGTATGTCAGTGATTGCATTGTTTCCTGGGAATTTGCCAATGTTTACACTGGGAGTGTATCAACATTTACACCGTGTCCTGGGACTGTGCCAGTGTCTGCACTGTGTTCTGGCAGTGTGTCAGTGTCTGCAGTGTGTCCTGACAGTGAGTCAGTGTCTGCAGTGTGTCCTGGCAGTGTGCCAGTGTCTGCACTGTGTCCTGGCAGTGTGTCAGTGTTTGCACTGTGTCCTGGCAGTGTGTCAGTGTCTGCACTGTGTCCTGGCCATGTGTCAGTGTTTTCAGTATGTCAGTGTTTGCTCTGTGTCCTGGCCGTGTGTCAGTGTTTGCAGTGTGTCAGTGTTTGCTCTGTGTCCTGGCCGTGTGTCAGTGTTTGCAGTGTGTCAGTGTTTGCTCTGTGTCCTGGCCGTGTGTCAGTGTTTGCAGTGTGTCAGTGTTTGCACTGTGTCCTGGCAGTGTGTCAGTGCCTGCACTGTGTCCTGGCCATGTGTCAGTGTTTTCAGTATGTCAGTGTTTGCTCTGTGTCCTGGCCGTGTGTCAGTGTTTGCAGTGTGTCAGTGTTTGCTCTGTGTCCTGGCCGTGTGTCAGTGTTTGCAGTGTGTCAGTGTTTGCTCTGTGTCCTGGCCGTGTGTCAGTGTTTGCAGTGTGTCAGTGTTTGCACTGTGTCCTGGCAGTGTTTCAGTGCCTGCACTGTGTACTGGCGGTGTGTCAGTCTTTGCACTGTGTTCTGGCCATGTGTCAGTGTCTACAGTGTGTTTTGACAGTGAGTCAGTGTCTGCAGTGTGTCCTGGCAGTGTGCCAGTGTCTGCACTGTGTTCTGGCAGTGTGTCAGTGTCTGCACTGTGTTCTGGCAGTGTGTCAGTATCTGCACTGTGTCCTGGCAGTGTGTCAGTGTTTGCACTGTGTCCTGGCAGTGTGTCAGTGTCTGCACTGTGTCCTGGCAGTGTGTCAGTGTTTGCACTGTGTCCTGGAAGTGTGTCAGTGCCTGCACTGTGTACTGGCGGTGTGTCAGTCTTTGCACTGTGTTCTGGCCATGTGTCAGTGTCTACAGTGTGTTTTGACAGTGTGTCAGTGCAGCCAATGCACCGTGGGAGTGGTGTCAGTATTTCCAGGGTTTCCAGTGGTGTGCTTCAGCTGTCTGGAATCCCTGGAGGCAGAGAATGCCACTCTTTTATTTCTTTGAAGGGCAAAACATCTCTGGCACATACGGGCTGCTATTGCTACTATGTCTGAAACAACAAATGGCGGCACTGTAGTGTAGCGGTTAGCGTAACGCTATTATAGCGCCAGCGACCTGGGTTCAATTTCCACCACTGTCTGTAAGGAGTTTGTACGTTCTCCCCGTGACTGCGTGGGTTTCCTCCGGGTGCTCCGGTTTCCTCCCACATTCCTAAAGACATATGGGTTGGGAAGTTGTGGGAATGCTATGTTGGCGCCGGAAGCGTGGCGACACTTGCGAGCTTCCCCCCAGCACATTCCCAGACTGTGTGTCTGGGCACATTCCCAAACTGCAATGCATTTCACTGTGTGTTTTGATGTACATGTGACCAAAAAATAAATATTATAATATTATTACAATCTTATTACCCATGGCCCCTTGGCAGAGAGGTGTTTATGTCTGAACTTAAGGAACAGGAAAAAAATTACATGGAAATGCATTGCAATTGCACTAGTGTCTGGTACTGATGGATTTGAATTTTCAAACATCTTAGTATGTGGAACATAAAAACAATAATCACCATTAATCTTTAAAAAGAAGAATCCAATAATGATGTTACAGCTTTATAAAACTGTGGCTAGGCCGCATCTGGAGTATTGCATTCAGTTCTGGTCGTCCCATTATACGAAGGATGTGGAGGCTTTGGAGAGGGTGCAGAAGAGGTTTGCCAGGATACTGCCTGGATTAGAGGGCATGTGCTATAAGGAGAGGTTGGAAAAACTTGGGTTGTTTTTTTCTGGAGCAGTGGAGGCTGAGGGGAGACCTGATAGAAGTTTATAGATAGACAGCTGATATCTTTTTCCCAGGGTCGAAATGTCTTATACTAGAGGGCATGATTTCAGGTGAGAGGGGGTAAATTCAAAGGAGATGTGCGACGCAAGTTTTTTTCACAGAGAGTGGTGGGTGCCTGGAATTCGCTGCCAAGGGTGGTGGTGGAGACAAATATCAAAGAGGCACTTAAGAGGCTCTTAGATAGACACATGAATATGCAGAGAATAGAGAGATAATGACATTGTGTAGGCAGGATTAGTTTGGTTAGGCGTTTAATTACTAGTTTAATTAGTTTGGTACAACATCATGGGCCAAAGGGCCTGTTCCTGTGCTGTACTGTTCTATGTTCTAATAATGATGTGGTAGATGTCACCTGCTGGGGAGATACTGCTAGAGTTTCCTCAAGCAGCAAGTGGTGAATCCTTGAAATTCTCTACTCTGGAAGCTCGGTCATTTAATTCATTCAAAACTGATTTCAGTAGATTTCTGAATACTAAGGGAATTGAGGGGTTTGGGGATAGGACAAAAAATAGTGTTGAGATAGATCAAAATCAAAGTCGAGCTTATTGTCACAAGCACAAGTCCATGTGTGCACAGGTACAATGAAAAACTTACCCGCAGCAGCATCACAGGCACATAGCATCAGATAAGCAGCATTCATAAGAAAGACATACATTAAACATAAATTAAACACAATTAGAACAAAAAAACAAAGTCCATTTTAGTACAAAGTGATCAAAGTGATCATAGTGTTGCTAAACTTTAGTGATCGGGTTGTGCTGGTTGGTTCAAGAACCGAATGCTCATGATCCTGAAGAATGGTGGGGCAGGTTCAAAGAGTCAGGTAGCTTACTCCTTCTCCTATATCATATGTCATCTTGGTTAACAACCGCAGAGGATTTGTAGATGGCATACATTAACTGTGGTGGAGGGAATGAATATCTGCTCCGGTCGATGGGGCTTCTTTGTCTTGGATGGTTTGATTGCATGACTTGACCTCATTTTAACCTTCATTTTAACGGATATGGACATTTCACAGAACTTATTGTACCAAGATCTGAATGAGTTCCTCAGCCACCAATGAGGGCAGCTGACTCGTGCATATTACTGAGACTCTGGAGTCATGTATAGGCTTGCACAGTAAACAATGACGTGAGCCTGATAAGAGTTTCACAATAACCCAGCAGTTGAATTCCACCACTCTCTTACACTAGCTTTTCATTCCAGTTTAATTGACAGAATTTAAGCCATCTAGCCTAAGGAGCAAGATTTGAACTGCTGCAGTCTAATATTTAGGTCAAGCTTATGGATTACTAAATGTAACCACAAAGATACCATGCCCATAACCCACTTGATCTCAGTTGCCATCCTTTTAAAGGCTCAGACATTGGGTGAGAACCTAACCAAGGCTACGATGGCTTTGGCAAGACAATATCAAGATGACAAAACTTTAGCAAGACGATGCCAAGATGGCAGGAGACCCAGTGGCCCAGGATTCCCTGTGCAGTCTTGCTCAGAGCCTCCAGGAGTGAGAGGTAGAACGTGAGGGTAAAATAACGACACTCATGTGTTCATTAGTAATAGAGATTTTCATCTGACAATTCAGATGTTTTTCATTCTTAAAGCCTACTGCACACCCAGTTGAAAATGATACTGGATTGTCATTCTTTGGGCTTCAGTGTCGTGCCACTGATCAGGCCTACAACAGCAGAGGCTCCTTCAGTCCAATTTACCACAGACTAATATTGCTCTGGGTCTCCTGTGCATTGTCACTTGATGCCTCTCTATATTACAGGAGCAGGCAGGTCTTATGTGTGCAAATTTAATCATTGTTTATGCCTATGTGAAGGTGCCTTGAGCAAAAGAGACACAGATGAAAGTCGACAAATCAGACAGAGCCGAGAAATGCGACGGAGATGAGGCCCAGTATTAGCTGTGTGAATCAGAAAATAAGCCCTCCTCTCTGCAGTCCTCTCACCAACACCACAACGGCACTCCCTGAAAACCAAACTAAAGTCCGTGGTACTCAGCAATCTGTGATGCAATTGTAAAACCAAAGCAAGTGGAGTTATCAGTGACATTGAACATAACGTAAATTGCTTTGGTTACAAAGGGCAGCCACTTCAGACTGCATTGGTTAGACAGAGCCTGAAGGCCCTTGGAATACAGCAACTGAACTGTAATGTGATACAACAGAATAACCTTTGTATGTAAATCTGATGAAAATATAGGAGTCAAATCTCTGTTATTTTCCAATTCTCCTCATGATGCTGACTGATCCACACTGATCCACACATACAAACCTCTGAAAAAACAGGTGCTCTTATCTGCTGACCACAAAAACCTATGAATTAGACTTCAAGCATTTTTGGTGTGCAAAATGAGTGTTGTATGCTTGACTATGTTTGACAGGCCACATCATTGGTATAACATATAAAGCACTGGAGGAACTCAATGGATCAGGCAGCATCTGTATATGTATAAGATAAGATTTCTTTATCAGTCACGTGTACATCGAAACACACAGTGAAATACATTTTTGTGTAGAGTGTTCTGGGGGCAGCCCGCAAGTGTCACCACGCTTCTGGTGCCAACATAGCACGCCCACAACTTCCTAACCTGTATGTCTTTGGAACATGGGAGGAAACCGGAGCACCCGGAGGAAACTCGCGCAGACACAGGGAGAACATACTAACCCCTTACGGACAGCGGCCGGAATTGAACCCAGGTTGGTGGTGCTGTAATAGCGTTACGCTAACCACTACACTACCATGCCGGCCCTCTGTAAGCATTTTGTCAGTTGCAATGTGATGTTCCCTCATTCCTCTAAAATGATGAGAATACACAGCTGATCTATTCAATCTCTCCTTGCACAGCAAACCTTTCTGAATGTGAGAAAAGTATCCACTGCCATTCTTATTGAAAAATAATCCATGCCAGCAGCACTGTGCAAAGACTGTATGGAGAGAAATGTCCAGATGAAGGGTCTCGACCCAAAACCTCGACTGTCCATTTCCCTCCACAGATGCTGCCTGACCCGCTGAGCCCCTCCACTGTTTTTGTGTGTTGCTCCAGATTCCACCATCTGTGGTCTCTTGTGTTTCCACATCATTGGTACACCTGACAGAAGGTTCCCAAAACAGACACTCTATCCTGAGCTTTTCATGGAAGGATAGTGAAAAGATTCAAGAATGTGCTTCTTGGAGAAACGCAACATCTCCACTGATCCCTGGGCACCTTTGGCCATTGTCTGCTCAAATGGAGCAGGACCATTCTGGGTGATGTTGAGAACCTTAAGGCCATGCATTGGGAGCACACAGCGTCCCTACGACCAATGGTGCCATTCAGTCCAGAGATCGAGGGGCGGTGGGCTGCAGTTAGCTAGTTTCACAAACCCCTCAGTGTTTGCAGAGGGCTGATGGCATGGATTATTTTTCAATAAAAATTGCAGTGAATACTTTTCTCACATTCAGAAAGGTTTGCTGTACGAGGAGAGATTGAGTAATCAGTTGTATATTCTCATCAGTTTAGAGGAATGAGGGAACAATACATTGCAACTGACAAAATGCTTACAGAGGGTCTTATTGTGAGTTATTTATGACAGTCATATATCATGACTTTCTGATCCAATTTCTGTTGTTAAGTTGTTTTCCTGAATTGCACGCACTAATGACATCATCGCACGCACAAAACACAATGGATGCCTGTGTTGGAGTTAATCGTGACAGGAAGTGTCCAGTCTAATATCCTGATGGGGCTTCAATGGGAAGTGGGAACAAACACTTCAGAACAGGAGCAAAATGTTTCTTCTGCACGATTTATACATTAAAAACAGCAAGAGTTTCCAACTGCTAGGCAATACTTTCAAATCTAAATGTTGTGTAATTCCAATACGTGGGCAACATTCAAAGTCAAAGAGAAAATCAAAAAAACTGCAGATGCTGGAAATCTGAAACAAAATCAAAAAATGCTGGAAACTCTCAGCAGGTCAGGCCACATCTGTGGGCAGAGTTCAATTCTGTTGAAGGGTCATCGACCCGAACTGTTGACTCTACTTTTCTTCCTCCAGATGCATCCTGACCTAATGTGTATTTCCAGCATTTTCTGGTTTTGATTCATGTTTAAGTATTGTTCTCAGAGTAGAGATGGTTGTGGAGAGATTTAATAGAGGTCCTTAATGTAATGAAACATTCTCACAGAGATTGTTGTTCACACTCTAGTGAGGTAAACCTGCCAGATTCTGCTTCTGAATGGAATCAATTCCTGCCAGTGTAATTCAGAATCAGAATCAGGTTTATTATCACTGACATACGTTGTGAAATTTGTTGGTTTTCAGCAGCAGTACAGTGCAAGACATAAAATTTACTGTAAGTTACAAAAATAAATAAATAGTGCAAAAGAGGAATAACGAGGAAGTGTTTATGGGTTCATGGACCATTCAGAAATCTGATAGCGGAGGGGAAGAAGCTGTTCCTAAATCATTGAGTGTGGGTCTTCAGGCTCCTGTACCTCCTCCCCAATGGTAGTAATGTGAAGAGGGCATGTCCCGGGTGGTGAGGCTCCTTAATGATGGATGCCACCTTCTTGAGACACCACCTCTTGAAGACGTCCTCTATTCAGCTTAATAGAACCAAACTTCAGAAGTGGAGTTCAATGAGCATAAATAACTAAGAATGGGTCAAGCACATTCTTTTTTCTTATTATTATGGCATAGAAGGAGGCTATTCTGCCCATTGAATCTATGCTGACTCCCAACAGCAATCCCATCAGTCCCATTCCCTTTTCCACCACAACTTATTCTCTATCACATGCCCATCAGCTACCCTTTGATTCTTTTAATACTTCAGTTACGCCAAGGGATAGTTCACAGCAGTTCAAGTAACCTATCAGCATGACTTTGGAGTCGAACGGAAGTTAAATTTCGACCCTATTTTTCACAGTGTTGGGAAGGTTGGTGGCAAGAATTCACAACTTACAAATAATTAGCTAAAGAACTGGAGAGTCATGGAGTCATACAGCACAAAAACTGGCCCTTTGGCCTACCTTGTCCATGCTGACACCCAACTACATTAATCCCATTCACCAACACTTTTTTTTTAGTGCACTTATTTTCATTTGCTTGAGGTTTGTCCAGCAAACTTATGTCAGTTGCCAGCGCTGCTCTCAAAGTCAAAAAGTCTCAGAAACCTGGTGTCATGATCCTTGCAGTCTGCCTGGACTGAGATAATCCACATTTGATGCTCTGCTGCTCCCTGCTGTACTGCAGAAGACAAGGAAAGCTTCACTGACAGAGGGGTGACCCTTCCATTTTTGGGAAGTGCAATACTTATTCACACCTGGAAAGGCCTTAATCTACAGTGCAGTGATCCCAAAAGTCCTACCGTTCATTAAGTGTACTCAGGTTCTTATTGACTGCTCTGGGAAACTTCTTGCCTTGAGGTTAAGTGTCTTTCTCCAACTTTTACTCTTCTGATCTGGTGAACCCAACACCACTTCCCATCCTATGGGACATCTTCTGGCCTCTTAATTCAGAGGGGGAATCCACTGAAACTCTGCTCTGGGTATTCTTAACTCGACTTCAGATTTGGTCAGTCCAGTTTGAGTTGTGCAGAAATCTGCCTGCAAAAGCAGGAGAAACGTGCCTGTCCCTTTAAGCAGAGTATTAAGTGTTATTAACTGGATCTTCCCTGATTGAAGAGCAGCATCAAGATTCAGACTATTGTGGCTGGAAATCTCACCAGAAATTAATTTTGGGTGTTGCACAACTGTTGATGTCAGTGCTGGACTCTGGAAACTCAGTGACAGGGTACACAAAATTCTCTTGCAAAATGAACATCCTTGTTAACCACTGGCATTAACTACTGAGCTAACTGGCATTAACTCTCTGTACAGGGCTTCTGCCTTTTTCCTTTCCAGTCCTGATGAAGGGTCTCGACCCGAAACGTCGACTGTTTATTTCCTTCCAGAAATGCTGCCTGACCTGCTGAGTTCCTCCAGCATTTTGTGTGTGTTAACTCACTCAGAACCTTGCACAAGATTGCTTAATGTTGCATTGACTAGATCTTGCTGTGTGCAGCACCAATTTTTTTGCATGTTGTGCAAATGAATTTCTCTGTGTGTGTGTGTGTGTGTGTGTGTGTGTGTGTGTGTGTATGTGTGTGTGTGTGTGTAAAAGAGTATTAGTCTGTGACTGAATGTGAATAGGTGCGTACAAGTGAGTGTGTATGTTTATGATTGTGCATGAACATCAGAGCAGCAGCACAACAGCCCTTCAATCCTGTTCCATCATTCATGGCAAATCTTCCACCTCAGCGCCATTTTGCAGTACCATCACCACATCTACTTGACTGGAAACATCGACTATCTCTTTGCTTCCACAGATGCTACCTGACCCACTGAGTTCTCCCCTCTCCCATCAGGCAGACGATACAGGAGCCTGAGGGCATATACCACCAGGCTCAAGGACAGCTTCTGTTATATCCCACTGTTGTAAGACTATTGAACAGTTCCCTTATACGATGAGATGGACTCTTGACTTCACAAGCAACTTTGTTATGACCTTGCACCTTATTGTCTACCTGCACTGCACTTCCTCAGTAGTTGTGACACTTTACTCTGTATTCTGTTTTTGCTTTTACTCTGTCCTACCTCAATGCACTGTGCAATGAATTGATCTGTACGATTGGTATGCAGGACAAGTTTTTCACTGTACCTCGGTACAAGTGACAATAATAAACCAATACAAATACCAATTTCCCTTTTTGCTCCAGATTCCAGCATCTGCAACCTCTCTTGTGTCACCATATCTCCTGGTTCCCTCAATATCCAGAAAGTTATGGAACTGTTTTGAATGAATTTTCCTCATCTCAGTGCTACACAGCCTATCCCTTATCCTTAGACTGTGATCCCTGCTTGTAGACTCTTCACCCAGGAGAAACATTCTTCCTGCATCCAGCCTGTCAAATCCATAAGCATTTTTTTTCAGTTTTAATGTTCTCTCTTTCCTCTAAACTTCAGTGAATAAACAACTGATCTACTCAATCTCTCCTCATACAGCAAACCCTTCAACACAGGAGTTTAACACCGTCTATAGCAAGCACACCATTTCTTCAGTTAGGAGACCAAAGCTAATCAGAATCAGATTTATTATCACTGACTTATATGACATGAAATTTGTTGTTTTGCGGCAGCAGTACAGTGCAAAGACATAAAATCTATAAATTACAAAACCAAATAAATAGTGCAACAAAAAAGGAAAAATGAGGTAGTGTTCATGGATTCATGGACCGTTCAGAAATCCAATGACAGAGGGGAAGTTGTTTCTGAATTGTTGAATTTGGGTCTTCAGGCTCATATACCTCCTGCTTGATGGAAGTAACAAGAAGAGGGCATGTCCTTGATGGTGAGGGTCCTTAGTGATGGATGCCGTCTTCTTGAGGCACCGCCTCTTGAAGATATCCTTGATGGTGGGGGGGGTTGTGCCCGTGATGGAGCTGGCTGAGTCTACAACCCTCTGCAGTCTCTTTTGATCCTGCATATTGGAGCCTCCATACCAGGCGGTGGTGCAACCAGTCAGGGTGCTCTCCACCTTACGTCAATCGAAATTTGTAAGAGCCTTTGGTGACATACCAAATCTCCTCAAACCCCTAACGAAGTAGATCCGCTGGTGTGCCTTCTTCGTGATTACGTCAACGTATTGGGCCCAGGATAGATCCTCTGAGATGTCGACACAATGCTTCCGGTTGCTTTCACCCAGGCCCTTAAGTCTCTAGTAGAGACGGCACAGAGGTGCAGCCAAGGGACTTGCCACCTCGCAGCTCCAGTGACCCAGGTTCAGTCATCCTCAGTGCTGTCTGTGCGGAGTTTGCATGTTCTCTCTCCCTATCTGTGCTGGTTTCCTCTGGGTGCTGCCGTTGCCTCCCACCTCTCAAACACATGCAGGTTGGTAGGTTAACTGGCCGTTGCAAATTGTCCCCAGTGTATGGATGGAAGGTACAGACTCCAGTCTGGAGGGAGTTGGTGGGAACAGAACAGTACATCAGAGGAACAGGCCTTTCTGCCCACGATGTTGTGCCAAACTAATTAAACTAGTAATTAAAAGCCTACTAAACTAATCCCTTCTGCTTACACAATGTCTGTATCCCTCTGCACATTCATGTGCCTATCTGTGGGGAGAATAGGTTACTGGGATAATTAATGGGGGAATGGGATCATTCTGTGAGTTAGCATGGACTTGATGGGCCGAACTGGCTTCCTCTTATGTCAGAAAGAAATATAGAAATTCCGTACTGTTATATTCAAATCCTCTTGTAATAAAGGCTAGCACACCACTTGCCTTTGTTAATAAACAAATAGCTTGTGGTGTGCCTGTGGTGATTTATGTACAAGCACACCAAGGTCCCTTTAACCATTGGTACTACCCAATCTTTCTCCCATTTAAAAGAGTGTCTGCTTTTCTGCTGAGTTGGTGGATCAGCGATTGTTTGTGAGATCTTGTGCGAGATAATGTCAGTGAGTGAGGATGGTTTGAATGCGTTTGTACAAGTGTGTGACAGTGAACAGGTATGCCTGAGACCTGAATGCATTCCTTTGTGGATGTTAGCTATTGCTGGACACTTAATGTCACAGCAGGGCTTCTGCCTCACAACTCTAGAGATCCAGGTTCAATTCTGACCTCCAGCGCTGTCTGTGTGGAGTTTGCACATTCTCCTTGTGGTTTTCTGGGTTTCATAGAACATAGAACAGTACAGCACAATGTTGTGCCGACATGGCTAATCGCTCCTACCTACAGAATGCCCATGTCCTTCCTTTTTCATCTCATTCATGTGCCCATCCAAGCCTCTCTTAAAAGCCCCCAATGAATTTGCCTCCACCACCCTATCAGGCAACGCATTCCAGGCATCCACCACTCTCTCAGTAAAAAAACGGACCCCTCACGTCTGTTCTGAAACCTACCCCCTCTCAACTTAAATGCATGCCCTCTGGTATTGGATCGCTCAATAATGGGAAAAAGCTATTGCTTGTCCACCCTATCTGTGCCCCACATAATTTTATACACTTCCAACAGATCACCCCTCAGCCTCCATCACTCCAGAAAAAAGAGCCCAAGTTTATCCAACCTCTCCTGATAGCACATGCCCTATAATCCAGGCAGCATCCTAGTAAACCTCCTCTGCACCCTCTCTAGTCTCAACATCCTTCCCATAGTGAGGTGACCAGAACTGCACACAAGTGCAGCCTAACCAGAGTTCTATAGAGATGTATCATGACTTCTTGATTCCTATACTCAATACCTTGATTAATGAAAGCAAGCATTCCATAAGCCTTCTTAGCCACTTTCAATGAGGCATGGACTTGCACCCCAAAGTCCCTCTGCTCTTCAACACTGTTAAAGGTCTTGCGGTTAAGAGTGTACTGCCTCTTGACATTAGTCCTACCAAGGTGCAACATCTCATATTTATCCGGGTTAAACTCCATCTGCCATTTCTCTGCCCACATCTGCAACTGATCTATATCGCGCTGTATCCATCGCCGGTCTTCTGCACTATTCACAACCCCACCAACCTTGCTATCATCTGCAAACTTACATATTCATCCAGGTCATGTATGTACATCACAAACAGCAGAGGTCCCAATACAGATCCCCGCGGAACCACTACTCACAGGCCTCCAGCCCGAATAAGTCCCTTCAACCACCACCCTCTGCTTTCCTCCCGCATCCCAAAGACGTGAGGATTGGTAGGTTAATTGGCCACTGTAACCTGACCCTAGTGACTAGGAGAGTGGTTGAATCTGGTGGGGGTGAGGAGCAGTTAATGGGAATCTAGGGAGGATAAAGTGGGATTAGTATCAGACTGGTGTAGATGGGTGGTTGTTGGTCGGCATAGACTCAGTGGGCTGAAGGGCCTGTTTTCCATGCTGTACGTATGTGTTCCTTCATTGAGTGTGTGTCCTGCTTCTGCCGCTCTTGTAATTGGTGATAAGAATGCACATTTCTTTTAACTGTGAGTCTTATGCTCCTGCTAGTGCTCAAGTAAATCCCCAAATCCCTCCAGTTTTGGGCTGATCCCCCAGAAAAAGGGTGAAATAAATAAAATTAAATCCGGTTAAAGCTGCAGAGGTCATTGGACGTCCCGCCTGTACATAGACTGTTTCGGTTTATCTTGTCCTCATGACTTACCGCTGAGAGCATCACAACACAGCCCTCAAATATGCAAGATCATTGGGCACAGTAAACTGCGGCAAACAACAAATGCATGCCTCATGAATTTGGGCCAAGTGTGAAATATGAAACAGAATATCATATTTCCATACCTGCCGCAGATCTGGGATTAGAAAAAATCTAGGTCCTACACAAATCCTCCTGACTATTTATCTTGTCTCTGTATCAGCCACTGTAATATGATAAGAATTTATAGTAGGATTGTGCTATAAGGAGATACGTTGGGATATATTAGTAGGGAGTCAGGGATGCAATTGAAATTTCATTTTTGGGATGGCCTAGTTACTCAGTTCTCAGTTGGGAATCAGGATCTCTGTTCCACCGCCCTTTCGAGATCCTCAGTTTATTCCTTTCCGATCTTTGCTCAGGTGTGTCAGCAGTGAACTGGGACACAGCATTTTATCCCTGCCTTTGCTCTTTGGCATCCTGAGCAAGTCTGTAAGGTTATTTTTTTCAAGGAAAGTAAAGTGTGAGATTTGATCACAATGATCAAATTTAGAATTCCATCTTCCCAACACACAGGATTAGAGTCATGGAGTAAACAGCATGGAAACAGGCCCTTTGGCCCAACTTGTCCAAGATACCCATCTGAGCCAGTCCCACTTATCACCATTTGGTCCATATCCCTTTAAACCTTTCCTATCCAGGTACCTGTCCAAGTGTCTTGTAAGTGTTGTTGTTATTGTGCCTGGTGGTGCTCTTGATTCATTGCTCTCTATCTCTGTAATCTTTTCCCACCTTGCAATCTTATAATTCTGGCCTTTTGACCATTCTTGATCCTAAACATTCCATTATTGCTGGCTGTACCTTCTGTTGTCTCTGCTCCAGAATTCCTTCTCCCATCGTCTTTACACTACATGAAACCCAAAGGTTTGACCAAGCTTTTGACCATCTTCCCTTATATCTTCTTATGTATCTCCTTAGTTATGTCACATTATGGGGCATAGATAGAGTCTTTTTCCCAGAGTAGGGGAGTCTTGTGAACACATCCCAGCACATCAGGGAAACCAGCCTCCCCTCCATGGACTCTGTCTATACCTCTCACTGCCTTGGTGAAGCAGCCAGCATAATCAAAGGCCTCACCCATCTGCGTCATTCTCTTTTCTCCCCTCTGCCATCAGGCAGAAGATACAGGAGCCTGAGGGCACATACCACCAGGTTCAAGGACAGCTTCTATCCCACTGTTATAAGACCATTGAACAGTTCCCTTATACAATGAGATGGACTCTTGATCTCACAGTCTTACTTGTTATGATCTTGCACCTTATTGTCTACCTGAACTGCACTTCCCTGTAGTTGTGACACTTTACTCTGTATTCTGTTATTGTTTTTACCCTGTACTACCTCAATGCACTGTGTAATGAATTGATCTGCACGAACAGTATGCGAGACAAGTTTTTCACTGTACCTCGATACAAGTGACAATAATAAACCAATACCAATAAAATTAGGAGGCATCGATTTAAGGTGAGAGGGGAGAAATTTAAAAGAGATTTGAGGGGCATGTTTTTCCACACAGAGGGTGATGGGTATATGGAACAAGCTGCTGGGGGAGTTGGTAGAGGCAGATACAATTATAATGTTCAGAAGGCATTTGGACAGGTACTTAGATAGGAAATCCCTAATGCAGGGATTAACGTACAAAGGCATTGCGGTTAGCAGGGACACGTTGGACTGAAGGGCCCGCCTCTGTGCTATTAAACTCTATGACTCTAAGACTTCTATGAAACGCTGAATCAGATGTGCTATAGATGGTGGAAATGCTGAGCAGATCACCTGTGGAGAGAGAAATAGAGTTATTGTTTCGAGTTGATAACCTTTCAATTAGAAGCCAACAAGCTGCTGTTGTCTGTCATGGACACAAGTATTTTCTATCCCCTTTAAGGAAATGCTTTAGTTGTCACCTATCAACTGACAACCGTGCCGAGATGAGGGCCTTCAATCAACCAGAGCTTTTACCCTCGGCTTTCCTCTGTTGACCACCAGTCAGATTAATACAGCATCAACTGCAGTTACAAATGGTCTCTTTGATTCTATAGATCTCCCCACAAAGCCAGCAGATACCATTAACCAATTTGCAAAGCCCAGCTTTTCTTCTTTCATTAAAAGATTTCACCAGGAAGTTCTCCCCCGCCCCTCCCAATGTTTCTGCCAGTTCTGATGTGGCCATCTCTGGGAGTGTGGTTTAGCCACACTTGGAGTATTGTGAGGAGTTCTTGTCACCACACTATAAGGATGCGATTGCACTGGAGAGAGTGAAGAGGAGATTCATCAGCATTCTGCCTTGATTGGAGCACTTTAGTACGAGGAAAGTTTGGATAGGCTGGGCTTGTTGTCCCTGGAGCAAAGGAGGCTGAGAGGGTGACCTGACAGAAGTATATAAGATTATGAGAGGCATGGGTAGGGTAGGTAGTCAGAATCTTTTTCTCATGGCAGTGGTATCCAAAGCAAGAGGGCATAGGTTTAAGGTGACAGGAGGGGGATTTAAAGGAGACCTGAGGGGTAATCTTTTTACGCAGAGAGTGGTTGATATTTGGATCGCACTGCCTGAACAGTTGGTGGAATCAGATGGAGTTATGGAGTCATTTGCAGCATGGATACCAGTCCTTCGGCCCAACAAGATAAGATTTCTTTATTAGTCACATGTACATTGAAACACACAGTGAAATACATCTTGCGTAGTGTGTTCTGGGGGCAGCCCGCAAGTGTCGCCACGCTTCCGGCGCCAACATACCATGCCCACAACTTCCTAACCCGTACGTCTTTGGAACGTAGGAGGAAACCGGAGCACCCGGAGGAAACCAACGCAGTCACAGGGAGAATGTACAAACTCCTTACAGACAGTGGCAGGAATCGAACCCAAGTCGCTGGTGCTGTAATAGCATTATGCTAACCGCTACACTACCGTGCCTGCCCGAGTCCATGCCAACCATGGTGTCCACCCAGCTTATCCCAATTTTCTGCATTCGGCCCATATCCCTCCAAGCCCTGCCCCTCCATGTACCTATCCAAGTGTTTCTCAAATGATACTATTGTACCTACCTCAACCGCTTCCTCTGGCAGCTCATTCCATATACTCACCTCCCTCTGCATGGAAAAGTTGCCCCTCAGCTCCCTTTTAATTCTTTCCCCTTCACCGTAAATCTATGCCCCCTAGTTCTGGATGCCCCTACCCTGGGGAAAAGACTGTTACCGTCCACCTCATCTATGCCTCTTATAATTTTAAACATTTCTATCAGGTCACCCCTCATTCTCCTACATTCTAAAGAATAAAGACCTAGCCTGGCCAACCTCTCCCTATAAACTCAGTTATTGTATTTAAGAGGCATTCAGACAGGCACTTGAATAGGCAGGACGTGGAAGGAGATGGTCCTAATGCAGGAAAATAGGATGAATGTAGATGGGCAAAAAGGTCAGCATGGATGGGGTGGACCGAAGGGCCTGTTTCTATTCTGTACAACTCTATGATACTTGCAAGGGATCCCACCATTCTTGAATCACTGGAGAGCAAACATCTGAGGAAAGCAGACAAAGATAATTTGCCCAAAATCAGCAATACCAGTGGAAAAGATCAAGGATCTTCAAGAGTGTCCGCCAAATGTAAATCGAGTTTCCACAATCTATCTGCCCACTAAACTGGCCCAAATCAAATTAATCAGCATTGCAACTTTCCACTAATTTTGCAGTGAAGAACACTGTAAAGATTATGTTTTGGGATGAGCAAGCTCGGGCTTTTCTCTTCGGAGAGAAAGAAGGATGAGCGGTGACTTGATAGAGGTGTACAAGATGATAAGAGGCATAGATTGAGTGGACAGTCAGAGACTTCTTCCCAGTGCGACAATGGCTAACACAAGGGGGTATAATTTTAAGGTGATTGGGGGAAGGTATAAAGGGGGATGCCAGGGGTAAGTTTTTTACACAGGGAGTGGTGGGTGCATGGAACGCACTGCCTGCAGAGGTTGTGGGGGAAGATACATTAGGGACCCTTAGATAGATACATGAATGATAGAAAAATAGGGGGCTATATGGGAGGGAAGGGTTAGATAGATCTTAGAGCAGGATAAAATGTCGGCACAACATTGTGGGCCGAAGGGCCTGTACTGTGCTGTAGTGTTCTATGTTCTATGACATCACCATGAGGCACAATCAAAAGTATTTACATATTTAAAAATAAAAGATTTAACTTACTCAGAAACTGACCAACGGAACTGGTAAAGTTATAATTTCCAGTACAGTTTTCTGTAGAACTTACAGTGATTTAAAATCAGATTAACAGATGGCGGGAGAGATGCTCTTACAATCTCAGATGATTTAATAAATCAGGTCTGAATTGCAGCTCGTTAATACGTCGAGCGGTTTTGTGAATGCAAAGGGAAAATCTATCCATTTCTGTGCTAAAGCACTGCCTGTTTGCAGTGGTACCTGCAAGATTTTGCAATGGGGATTTTTCACGTGAATCTCAGTGAGAACCTGAACCAAACATTACTTTAGAAGCTAGTGCAAATTTAAGTGCATTTAGCAAAGTGGAGGTTGTTCCACTCGTCCTCCCAACCTTGCCAAAATAGATTTCTTTCAAACTGGTTCTTAAAATGCAAATGTTAGGAGAAATTCATCTCCAATTCAATTTTGGGTAACTTGCAGAATTTCACATCAAGTATTCATCAGTTGAGGGGCTGAGTGGAAATTAATCTTTCAACTTTAGAATGCTGCTTTAATGCAGCACAGACTGCAGGGATGGAAATCTCTCTGCGGGCAGTGCAGGAGCCCATTGGAGTATTCGTTCTCTCTATCACTGGCCACACAGTGGCTGCAGTGTGCACCGTCTTTTAAATGTACTGCAGCAATTCACCTTTGCCACAATGAGAGCACCTCCCAAATCCACAACTTCCAACACTCCCCAGTCCATCAAAAGCTCATCACACTCTGCCATTCAATGTATCTTCACAGTGCATTGCTTCAGGAAGGCTCACACTATCGTCAAGGATGCCTGCCACCCTGGCCATTTCCTCTTTTCCACCTACTGGGAGAAGATACAAGAGGTTGAAAACCCAGACGACCAGGGTCAGGAACAGCTTCTGCTCCACTGCTGTCTGATTTCTGAACCAATCACCTCTTTCACATCCCCTTTCCCAGCGGTGCTGCCACATTCTTAAGCCCTTAATTCTACCTCTTTGTTATTTGTCACTTTAGTATTTCTTTTTGCACTACTTCATTTTTCGTGACTATACTTTGCACCATTCCATTGGTTTTGTGCTCATCACTATTTATTGTTGTACTTATTACTACCATGTACACTGATTACATTGATTCACATAAGCAAGGAATTTCATTGCACCCTGGTGTATATAACAATCAACTAATCTGAATTCAATATTCCCAAGAGCAGCAGGTGAGTAGTAGCACCTGCAGGTTCCTATGCAGGTCAGACACCATCCTGACTTGGAAGTACATAGCCGTCCATTGTTGTCAATGGATCCAGCTTCTGTAACTCCCTACACTATCAGGAGTGAGGGATTATCTTCAGTGCAAGAACTGCAGCAGTCCAAGAGAGCAACTTCACTTCCTTCTCAAGGTCAGTAAATGCCCCAATCCTGAAACCAATAAGCTTTGCATTGTACCCATCTTATGATACAGTATCTACTTTACAATACTAAGAACTGTTCGGAATTGATCATTGAGGGTGGAAATGTTATTGAGTGTTGGTGGTCTTGAAGGGGTGGAAGTTGTTGTGGAAACACAAGTCTTTCATTTGGTTTTGGTTTATTATTATTATTGTCAGATGTACCAAGAAACAGTGAAAAACTTTTGTTTGTGTGCCATCCAGGCACGTCATGCCACACATAAGTACTTCCAGCTAGTAAAAGAAAACAGAATGCAGAATATAGTGCAGCAGCTACAGAGAAAGTGCAGTGCTGGTGAAGGTTTTCTATCCATTGTTGACTTAAACTTCTGTTTGCTTAACCTTTGGAAACATTTCTCGTCGTTCACTGATGTGAACTAATATGCACATTGGGGACCACAATACTTGTTGAACGGGAGAACTCAGTCATGTTGCTGGTCTCTGAGGTGCACTATACCTGGCAGGAATGAATTCTGAGCCATGATTCATTTGAGAGTGAGCGACTGGCAGATGGAAACCTTGGTGAATCCATAATATAAAATCTCTCTGCATCTGAAAAATCAAGGGCTGTGCCATCCCAATGTCACTCCAGATTTTTCGCTCTAGGTTCCAGCATCTACAGTCTCTTGTGTCTTCAGTGTCACTTGTAGACTTTCTCTTCCTATTCTGCCCCAATATTTATTAACATTCCCATCACTTGAAGTTCTAATGGTTCTCCAGCTCCTGCATTTTTCATGTGTGTGCCTGCTGGTATTTTTCCTCAGCGGGCATCTCTTCATAATGTTGTACACACAACAAAGTCAAGTCAGGTGGAATTTTTTCTCATATGCACAAGTACATGTATACACAGGTGCACTGAAAAACTTATTTGCAACAGCTTCACAGGCACATGGCATCAGATACACAACATTCATAAGAAAAATATAAATTAAACACAAATTGTACACAATTTTTACAAGAAAGAAGACAATTAGAACAGAAAAAAACTGAAGTCCATTGTAGTGCAAAGTGGTCATAGTGTTGCTCTAATGAGGTTGTGATTAGGGTTGTACAGGTTGGTTCAAGAACCGAATAGTTGAAGGGAAGTAGCTGTTCTTCAACCTAGTGGTGTGGGACTTCAAGCTTCTGTACCTCCTGCCCAATCGTAGCTGTGAGAAGATGGCACGGCCCAGATGGTGGGGATCTTTGATGATAGATGTTGCCTTCTTGAGGCAGCGCCTCATGTAGATATTTCCAATGGTGGGGAGGGAGGTGCCTGTGATGTATTGGGCTGACTCCACTAGTCTCTGCACCTGATACACTTTCCACCAGAACATGGTGGTTATGATAGTTATTAAACTCCTTCCGTGAATTCAGGGACAATATGGCTAATAGCAAGCAGACCTTACAACCAATCCATCCGGGGAATTGAGACATGCACCAATCCATCATGTGCCGGTATTTTACATAAAACGTTGCTCAAAATCACTTCTTTCACATGATACACTAATTTTGGCATCAAATTCTCTCTAAAAAGAGTGACAATGGACACATACTTTGTCATATTGTTGGATTGCCTGTTGTCCCCTCGATGTGAAGTTACAATCTTGAGGGAGGTTTTGCCCAGTCAATAAGCATCCAAGAACAGACCAATCAGAACTTTACTGCCTGTACCACCATTCTTTTTTATACATACATTGAAGGAATGTGGGCTTCACAGGCTGAGCCAGCATTTATTGCCCATCCCTAGTTGCTCTTGAGAAGGTGGTGGTGAGCCGCCTTCTTGAACTGCAGTCTGTGCGGTGTGAGTACACCCATCATGCTGTTAGGGAGGGAGTTCCAGGATCCTGACCCAGCGACGGTGAAGGAACGGCAATATATTTCCAAGCCAGGATGGTGTGTGGCTCACGATCGCTCTGTGTCTTAAATCCATTCACCTCCCTTTGTTCCCTAAGCAAAACCCATTACCTAGTACCTGATACCTGGCTACACAATTTAACCCTTTCACATCTGGAGACTCTACCAAGGCCAGTATTACCTGGAAATATATCTCTAGTGGAGAGCGATAAACGGGATCTCAATGAAATCGAACTTTGAAAGAGAAATAGACCCATGGTGCTGTTACTAGCAATACACAGTTAGAACCACCCAATGGTATGAATTTCTGGGTACTTATTTCTGGTGGGGTGTCGTACCTGGAACTGAATGAAGTTTAGAGCATTCTGACTGGTTGCATCACTGCCTGGTATGGATGCTCCAATGCACAGGATTGAAAGAGGCTGCAGAGGCTTGTAGACTCAGCCAGCTACATCACGGACACAATCCTCCCTGCCATTGAGGACATCTTTAAGAGGCGGTGCCTCAAGAAGGCGGCATCCATCATTAAGGACCCTCACCACCAGGGACATACCCTCTTCACGTTACTACCATCGGGGAGGAGGTACAGGAGCCTAAAGATCCACACTCAACATTTCAGGGACAGCTTCTTCCCCTCCACCATCAGATTTCTGAACGGTCCATGAACCCATGAACACTACCTCTTGTTTCCTCTTTTGCACTATTTATCTATTTTTGTCACTGATAGTAATTTCGATGTCATTATGTCCTGTACTGTACTGCTGCCACAAAACAACAAATTTCACGACATATATCAGTGATAATAAACCTGATTCTGATTCCCAAGCTGTGGTCCAACCAAAAAGCTTTATACCTCTAAAGCATTACCTTCCATACTATTGGATTCTAGCCCCCTAATTCAATTATTTAAATTACAGGGGGATGCCAGACATGGAGATAGAGATGTATAGCACTGAAACAGGCCATTCAGCCCATCATGTCCATTCTGCCTGTTGTAGCTACGTACACTAATCCCATTTACCTGCTCTAGGGCTATAGCCTTCTATGCCTGGATGATTCCAGTGCTTGTTATCAAGTTATACAGCATGAAAACAGGCCCTTTGGCCCAACTTGTCTATGCTGACCAACTTGCCTACCTAGTCTCATTTGTCTTGAAGGTTCTTAAGTGTCATGACAGTATCTGCCTCCAGGCAGCACATTCTAGATTCTAACCGCACCCTGTGTGAAAAAATTCCCCTCAGATCCCCTCTAAACACTCTCACCTGAAGTCTATGGCCTCTAGATTTTGACACCCACGGCATGGGAAAAAGATTACCTACCCTATCTACACCTCTCATAATTTTAGACATCCCAGTCAGGTCACCCCTCAGCCTCCTCTGCCCCAGAGAAAACAAACCCAGACTTGGTGGGCTAAGTGCTATCTGTTTGTGCTGTTATTCCCACCATATTGTTGCATGCTCCCCTCCCCTCCCTTCAGGAAGCTCTACCCTGGAGTCCAATACTGTTTACCCGACTTTATTGGTGCAGACACAAAAATAAATGTGTGTGCTTTGCATCTCCATAGCAACCCCAGTTTGCGAGCAGATGCCCCTTGCAGGAAGCCACACAGAACCATAGCAACAGATGAAAACTCTTGCCCGTCCCTATGGCAACAACCATTGTTGTATAGTTGCGCTTTGGACGAAGCCTCTAGTGTGGAATATGAAAGCACTGGAAAGCCTCTAAGTTCAGTGAGGTGATGTACCTGAATAATGCTTACAGCCAGAGCACACAAATATAAATATAAGAAAAACTCCTTTCTATTCTGACAGGCTATACACACTGAATTTCCAAGTGTTTTGAGACTCAAAGCAGTACAGAACAGCATTTTCACCTCTCTAAGTAAATCCAAGGCACAGCGCTTAGAATCGAAAACAATGCCATAAGTATCTATAGAAATATTCCTTCGGCAATTGACCTTTTTTTTGTGGATGTTTTCTTCCATTTCCCCCTTTCCCAAGTAGGATCCCAAGTCTGTGAGGCTGGAAGTGGACTTCAGATACCCTTTTGCAATTTAAACGATTGACTTATGGTAAAATGAAAAAAAAATACAGATGTACAGCAGATACATTAGGTTCAATGGCAAGTACATTAGATACATTTAAGAAATATGTGGACAGGTATATGGATGACAAGAGTTTAAAGGGATATGGGCCAAGTACTGGGAAATGGGATTAGCTTGGTCGGCATGTAGAAGTATCCATGGAGGTTATGGGATTAGTTTGGTCGCCAAGAGTATTTCTTATATACATCTTGGTCGGCATGGACAAGTATGGGCTGAAGGATCTTTTTCGTGCTGTACAACTCAATGACTCTTATGTAGAAAATATGAAATAAGAACAGGAAATGCTGGAAACATTCAGCAGGTCAGGCAGCATCTGTGGAAAGAGAAGTAGTTAATGTTTCAGGTCCAGAACTCTTCATCAAAACCAAGAAAGTGAGAAAACAAGTTAGTTTCCAGTAGTAGAGGAAGTTGGGGAGATAAAGGGAATATCTCTGATAAGGCGAGACTAAATAAGTTAGTGTATGTTTGCGAAGGAAAGAGATGTGACTGTGGAAGTGAATGTTGGTCAACACTTCAACAAAGACTAGAAAGAAAAGAGAAACCATTGAGGGGAATATGCAAAAGGTTCAGGCCAAACTGGAATACAACAATGTGGAAGCTATTGCTATGGGTGTATAAATTCATGTTAGCAGTTCATTACACCCTGTATGATTTTAGGAAGGATCTGTAACATAGCATAACCATGACAATTATACCAGTGGATATAACAACTATTCAAACAGATCCTTCCATTGGTTCCTGCTACTGATTTGATCAACGAACAGTGGTTACAGTCATGGCTCTTTACTTGCTTATGATACAGAAGGAGGCTATTCTGCTCATCAGATCTATGCCAACTCCGAAATAAAGCAATCCCATTTCCTTCGACCTTATTCTCTCTCATGTTCCCAATCTCTGTTGAGTATTTTCCCACTTACCTACACTGTGGGATAATTAACAGTAACCAGTTAATGTAGCAACACACAATCTGCTGGAGGAACTCAGCAGGTCAAGCTGCATCTGTGGAGGGAAAAGAATGAGAATCATAGAGTTATGCAGCACGGAAACAGGCCCTTCAGCCCAACTGGTCCTTGCTGACCAAAATGCCCCATCCAAGCTCATCTCATTTGCCAGCACTTGGCTCATAACCTAAATCTTTCCAATCCATGTACCTGTCCAACTGTCTTTTAAAATTGTTATTGTATCTGCCTCAACCACTTCCTGTGGTGGCTCATTCCATTTAGATACCATCCTTTGTGTCAAAAAGTTGCCCCTCAAGTTCCTATTAAATCTTTCCCCTCTCACCCATAAACCTATGCCCTCTAGTTCTTGATTCTCCAACCCTGGGAAAAAGACTTGAGGGCATTCACCCCCTGCAAACTCTGCATCTTGACTTGAAACGTTGACAATTCCTTTCCCCCCACAGATGCTGCTCAACCCGTTGAGTTCCTCCAGCAGATTGTTTGTTGCTTCAGATTCCAGCATCTGCAGTCTCTTGTGTCTCTAACTTACCAATGCGTCCTGCTCCATGTGAAGGTAGTCGGTGGATGTCAGTCATCCCAGCTCCAGGATGTTGCTACTGAAGTTCCTCAAGGCAATGTCATTGGTTAAACCATCTCCAACTACTTCAGTAATTTTGCCTCTATCAGAAGTGTGGATGTTCATTACTGATTGCACAGTCCGCATTCAATTTGCAACTGCCCAGAAAGGAGCCTGTTCATATCTGTATGCAGAGAGACCTGGACCTATTCAGTCATTGGTTTTTAAATGTCAAGCAAAAATTGTAATTGGTAATTGGTTTATCATTGTCACATATACTGAAATGCAGTGGAAAACTTGTTTTGCATGCCATCCATACTGACCATTTCGTACATAAGTGCATCAAGGTAGTACAAAAGGAAATGCAACAACAGAATGCAGAATATAGTGTTACAGTTAGAGAGAAATGCAGTGCAGGCAGACAATAAGGTGCAAGGGCCACGACGAGGAAGATTGTGAGGTCAAGAGTTCATCTTTATCGTGTAAGAGGTCCATTCAATGGTCTTATAACTGCGGGATAGAAGCTGTCCTTGAGCCTAGTGGTAAGTGTTTTCAAGCTTTTGTATCTTCTGTCCCGATGGAAGGGGGAGAAGAAAAAATGAATGGGGTGGGAAGGGTCTTTGCTTGTGTTGGCTGCTTTTCCGAGGCAGCTAGAAGTGTAGACAGAGTCCATGGAGGGGAGGCTGGTTTTCGTGTTGGACTGGGCTGTGTCCACAACTCTCTGCAATTTCTTGTGGTCTTGGGCAGAGCAGTAAAGCAATGAGCATCTCCAACAAGATAGAGTCTGACCAGCTATCCTTGATATCCACCATGGATCAGAAACTCAACTGGACCAGTTACATAAATACTGCAGCTGCAAGAACAACTCAGAGGCTGGGTATCCTGTGGCAAATGACTTACTTCCTGCCCTCACTAATCCTATCTCAAGTTGCCAGTCATAAAGCATTTTCACAAGCGTGTAAAAGGATCAGGGAAATGGCTTTATCTATACAGCAAATTAGATTACCTTGAAAATTAAATATAGTTAGTACAGCACAAAGTCTTCCATTCATTGAGGTTTACTGTCTGTGGCTTTTGTGATTTTCTTTAATACTCAAGGCCGAAGTATACAGTGATGTCAACACCCTTGGAATCCTGAACAGTTTTAGCTCCTATGTGTCCTGACCTTCTGTGTCACCTAAAATAAAAATTAGCCATTTCTTATGGCAAGTGGATCAATACAATAGTTTGAGTTGTTGCAAAGGAGGCAGTAATTCAGAGGAGGTCGAGATTTTCTTTGAACTTATCTCTTGGATCAGATTCACCACACTGGTACCACCTTGGCTGAATAGGTTTGGTTATAGATCCTCTGTCAATTCAGGTCATAGAATCATACCATCTCAGAATTCAATTGAACTCCCAATACGGCAGCTCAGTGTTGTCCATTGTGTTAGCTTGCCGCAGTTAGGAATGTAGTTACTGAGAAGACCATTTAGCCCATCAAGCCTAGTCTGTCATTATATTAAATAATAGCCGATCTGCACCTTAATTCCATCTACCCACATTTTTTTCCATGTACCCTCATAATCATCAGTAATAAAACTCTATCCATCCAGTTTTGAAATTTCCAATTAGCCCCCAACTTCAACAGCTCTTTCTTAGTGGGTGAGTGGGAGGGAAGTTTCAGCTTTTCACTTGCCTTTGTGCAAAGATGAGCTTCCTGACATCGCAGCTGACAAGTGTCATCATTGATTCTGATGGAGGAAGGATTAGGCCCCTAGTACAGGTTTGTGTATCATTTATACTGATGTTCCAGCCTTGAATGGAGAGGGACTCGTGAATTTTTTATCGGTCTTAGGACTCTGCATGCAAACAGGAAGATCTTGTCCTCCCCACATTAAAGCAAAGCCTTGTTTACATATTCTTGTAGAAGCAAATAAGCAGCAATGTGACAACTGTAAGGTATCCTGGAAGGATAGGATTAACTGAGCTGGATGGCCTTGCTCAACTAGATCAATTTGATTGGACAACAAACGGCAATGCACGCAAAGCACCTCAGTCAAATATACCTAACAGAGTCAGATCAATTTTCATCATGTTTTAAAACTCGTTGGTTACTGAAGTAGTTGATGGTAGAAAGGCTTGATTGGATTGTTAACCAACTGATGGAGAAATCTGTTTTGGAGCTAACATGATATATTGAACAGCAAAACTCAAACTTCTCCTATTCACACCTCTTAGTTTAATGTCACACTTTCAGTGCAGGGACCAACATACAAGTAGATGGCCATAGATGTCCAAATATTCCACTGCAAATCTTTGGAAACCTTGTTCCCTGTGACTCGAATACAACTGATATAGTGCATGGTTCAACAAAGCCATTTCTCCAATGGATGAATTTCCAGGATATCTCAGTTTCATCTCACTTTGGATTTAGGAGATCGTCCCCTCTCACCCTGTTCAATTCTGGGGCCAATATTTACCCCTTGACAAATATCACAAAAACAGATGATTGGACATTATCACATTGCTGTTTGTGGGAGCTTGCTGTGCATAGGTTAGCTGGTGCATTTCCAAAAATACAACAAGGAGTGCCCCATAAAAATGCATCGTTAGGTGCATTGGACATCCATGTGATGGATGTGGAAGCCATTTACAAGAGGAAGGAAGTTTTGCAGCTATGTAAAACTTTGGTTAGGCCGGTTTGGAGAAATGGCTTTGTTGAAAGATGGACAATATCAGTTGTATTCAAGTCACAGGGAGCAAACTTTCTAAAAGATTTGTGGTGGAACATTTGGACACCCATGGTATTGGTATTGGTTCTATTATTGTCACTTGTACGGAGGTACAGTGAAAAACTTGTCTTGCATACCATTCGTACAGATCATTTCATTACACAGTGCATTGAGGTAGTACAGGGTAAAAACAATAACAGAATACAGAGTAAAATATCACAGCTACAGGAAAGTGCATTGTAGGTAGACAATAAAGTGCAAGGTCATAACCAAGTAGATTGTGAGGTCAAGAGTCTGTCTTATCGTATAAGGTCGATCCCATTCAATAGTCTTATCACAGTGGGATAGAAGCTGACCTTGAGCCTGGTGGTATGTGCCCTCAGGCTCCTGTGTCTTCTGTCTGATGGGAGAGGAGAGAAGAGAGAATGACCCAGGTAGGTGGGTCTTTAATTATACGTGGATGTCACTCCCCGCTCTGAAAGTGTGGCATTAAACCAAGAGGTGTAAATAGGTGTCACTTGGAGTATTGTGTGCGGTTCTGTTTGCCCCATTACAGGAAGGATGTGGAGGCTTTGGAAAAGGTGTAGGATAACTTTATGAGGATGCTGCCTGGATTAGAGGGTTTGAGTTATAAGGAGAGGTTGGACAAACTTGGGTTGTTTTCTTTGCAGCGTCAGAGGCTGAGGGGAGATCTGATAGAAGTTTATAAAATTAAGAGAGGCATAGATAGGGTAGACAGTCAGAATCTTTTTTCCCGGGGTAGCAATGTTAAATACTAGACAGAATTAACGTGAGGGAGGATAATTTAAAGGAAATGTGCAGGGCATGTTTTTTTTACACAGAAAGTGGTGGGTGCCTGGAAAAGGCTGCCAGGGGCAGTGGCGGAAGCAGATACAATAGTGGCATTCAAGAGACTTTTAGATAGACACATGAATATGCAAAAAATAGAGGGATGTGGATCAAGTGCAGGCAGAAGGGATTAATTTGGCATCATGTTCAGCACAGACATTGTGGGCCAAAAGGCCTGTTCCTGTGCTGCACTGTACTATGTTATATGAACATTTACTGTAGGTCCTGCATAATAAGCCAAGCAGAAGAATCACCAGTTGAGATGGGTGCCTTAAATCACATTGATCACTTCCCTGAAGCCTTAATGAAAGTCTCTGGAGCCAACAGCACACAGCACTTCGGATTAATAAAGCATTTTAATGAAGTAGAAAAAGCCCCAGGTTATTCACAGTCATGTCATCAAACAAAAATTCAATGTTGAACCACCTGTGGAGATCGGGCATGCACGATGATGGAGGCAAGTAGAGGCAGACACGTCCAGGAAAGAAATTCCTGATTCCACTGGTTGAGCGACATTGTCCCAAAGCACATCCCAAAATGGGACGATCAATTCGGCCACACTTTGGATGTTTGAGGAGAGAGGGGCGGTGTTGAATTCTTTTCCATAGCACTGTCTAATTCTGTTGTATGTTATAAAGGGAACGGTAAAACCACTGATTGAAACAAGTCACTTGCATGTAAATAGAGGATGGAAATGAAGAGCCATATAATAATATATGAGGAGAAGGGCTGCCAATCAAACCACCCTCAGGCACTTCTGTTCTCTGCCATTTGAATCTATTAACACACATTAGCATATATCTTTTTTAGAGCACAGTTTCAGCGGGGTGTACTGTCAGTCGAGGCCTGGTGGTGGCTTGCTGAGGCAAAGTGGTAGTTTCTTTATGTAGGGTAATGAGCGTGCAAATAAGCCTTCTATTATCTTTGGGTCTCTCAGCACTGGCAGAGGGGAGTGTGTCCATCACAGGGAGTGGGATCCAGGCAAAAAGAAGTTATTGTGACTGACGCTTTTTTCTTTTCCGTCTCTTAAATTTGTGAACCCAGCCATGGGTTGGAACGAACAACAGCTCCCTGGCTGCTAGATCCAATACAAGCAGTGGGCCCCAGCTGCCACAATCCACCCTATACCCTATATAGTGTCCCCAGCTGCTCAAACCCACCCCAAACCCTATATGAAGCTTGGCCCCCAATTGCTGGAACCCACCCCATACCCTATATAAACAGTGGCCCCCAGCGACTAGAACCTGCCTTGTACCCTATAAAAACTGTGGCCCCCAAATGGTGGGATCCACCCAATGCAAGTATAGCTCTTCGAAGAGGTTACATTATAATACTGTGCTTAACATCTCTCACACCAATCGTCCAACCACCCACTCCCTCCACTGCTAGCATGGTAATGAGGAGAGGCTGACTAGACTGTAGAATGGAGGAGGTTGGAGGGAGGTATAAGTATGAGACACCTCGATAGGGTGATTAGGTAGGACAAATTTTCCTGAGCATTGTTCTGTAATTTGGGGGTTTCAGTTTATGACAGGGTTAGGTTGTGCAGAATTTTTCACCTAGAGGGTTATGGGGGTCTGCAGCTCACTGTTTGAAAGCATGCAAGAGGTAGAAATGGTGAAAAGTACTTAGGTAATGGTTGCCATCTTCCCAACACTCAACAATAGCTGGACTCTAAAATGTATTTCACTGCATGTGATTTTGGGCTATCCGAAGATATAGAATATAGAACATAGAACAGTACAGCACAGAACAGGCCCTTCGGCCCACAATGTTGTGCCAACATAGCTATTCCCTCCTACCTACAGAATGCCCATATCCCTCTATTTTCCTCTCATTCATGTGTCCATCCAAACCCCTCTTAAAAGCCCCCAATGAATTTGCCTCCATCACTCTATCAGGCAACGCATTCCAGGCATCCACCACTCTCTCAGTAAAAAACGGACCCCTTACGTCTGTTCCGAACCTACCCCCTCTCACCATAAATGCATGCCCTCTGGTATTGGATCACCCAATAATGGGAAAAAGATATTGCTTGTCCACCGTTTCTCTGCCCCTCATAATTTTATACACTTCCAACAGATCACCCCTCAGCCTCTGCCTCTCCAGAGAAAAGATCCCAAGTTTGTCCAGCCTCTCCTGATAGCACATGCCCTCTAATCCAGGCAGCATCCTAGTAAACCTCCTCTGCACCCTCTCTAAAGCCTTGACATCTTTCCTATAGTGAAGTGACCAGAATTGCATGCAATACTCCAAATGCAGCCTAACCAGAGTTCTATAGTTAGGTAACTCCATAGTATCTATAGTATCTATATATCTATAGTATCTATGTCTATAGTATCTACATCTATTGTATAGATATGAAACAGTATAGAAATGGAAGTCTTTCTTGCACCCTTTACAGATTGTGGACTTTCTGGAATTATATGAATCTGGAATGCAGAGTTGATGGTCAAACTGAACCAGGTCTTGGTCTAACTGAACTAGTTGTTAGTCTCACTGAGCCAGGTATTGGTCACGCTGAGCCAGTTCTTGGTTCAACTGAGCCAGATGTTGGTCTCACTGAACCAGATTTTCGTCAAACTGAGCCAAGTGTTGGTCTCACCAAGTCAGGTGTTGGTCAGATTGAACCAGGTGTGAGCCAGGTGTTGGCCTAACAGAGCCAGGTATTTAAACAACAGAAATGTAAACCAATATGTGAAGAATCAATGGGAAACAAGAGCTCAAGTAGAAGGAACATAGATAGGAAAGGTTTAGAGGGATATGGGCCAAATGCGGTCAAATAGGACTGGCTTTGATGGGCATCTTGGTCGGCCTGGATGTTTTGGGCCAAAGGGCCTGTTTTCTGTGCTGTATGACTCTAGGACTCTAACATGCAGGGCAAATGCCAGTGTGGTTTGCATAGGAAAAAACAGGAAAGGTTAAGAGGGTGGTTAGTAGAAGGGTGGTCCTCGGTCCTTGGGCCTTACTCATTTTCAGTCTGTATCAGGATGCATTGTACAGATGCTGGATACCACTTGTGACCTGTTCCATTCATAGGGTGTCCATGGAATTGAGGCCTCAAGGTCATTGGGACCATGTGACTGTAGGGCTAGTGCAGGGAGCAGGCAGGGGCAGATGAAGCACAATCCAGCTCGTTATGTTCAAAAAAGCTAGAGGCTGATAAATGTCGGCATTTAGAAAGAAATGACTGTCCTCCAAGGTTAACTAATGAAAAGTAATATGAAAGTGGAACAAACAATTAGACAGGTAATCGTTACAATGCCTTCTATTGCAAGGAACAAGCAAGCAACAAGTGAGTCCACACTTGAAGTAGTGTGAACAGTTTGAGTCTCCTAACCCAAAGAATGATGTATTTATTTTAAAGGGGATGAAGCCTGGAATGACAGGGGGTGTCCCATTGGGAGATTCTGTAGAATGAACCAACATTCCTCAAAAACTGGAAGAATTAAAGGTAATCTTGTTCAAAAGGATAAGATTCTCTGAGAAATGAACAGGATGGAGACTGAGAGGTTCTTTCCTCAGGTTGGGGGGGGGGGGGTTTAGAACAGCCTCAAGTCAAGGGATTGACCATTTGAGGCTGAAGTAAGGAGCTACTTATTCGCTCACAGGGTTGTGAATCCTTAGAATTCCTGCCACAGGGGCCATCCAGTAATGGAGCATTATACAAAGTGAGGAGTAATCGATTCTTGGGCAATCAGGGAATCAGGAGGAATGAGATGTGGGAGAAGATGGTGGAGCAGCCACGATGGGGTGTATGATGTTCATCTTTCACAGATTCTAAAAAGATATTATATTTAACTGTAAGCAATGGTGGTGTTGTTCCCAGAAGAGATAGTGGGGGCTAATTCACAAGAAAGAGTTGGGTAATTGCGTGGGATTCGATTTGATGGAAGGATTACAACAAGTAGTGTGGAATATTCCGCACAATTAGTGACGCTCATCTATTCTTGTTCCCTAACGTCAGATCTGCAGTGTTGAGAAGTAGCCTGGTATCAGCACACTAAATCTTATCTTTCCTTTGGATGAGCACAGACCTTGATATGACACGAGCAACCGAAGCATCTGAGGGAAACTTCCTTCCTTGAAAGGGAAGGTCATTGACAGGTGACCAAATTGATTAAGACAGTGCACTGCGTGGAAGAAAGGTTATTTCAAGAAAAGTTCCTTCAAAATAAATCATGAGTTGATCAAGGGGACACAGGTTCAAACCAGTAAAAGTTAAACATATGACTGGAAATGGGAGCAGACTTTTTTCAAATTGGATGTCATAATTATAGAGCATAAGATGTTTCTGGCTAGACTTGCTCAGAAGGGCTGAATGGTCTTTCTCATCTGTAATCAGCTCACCAGCTTACAAGAGCCAATGCTGAAGTATTCATTTATTATCCATGTTGAAATTGATTGCCCCGGTTACAAAGTTTATTGTTTCTCTGCAAGCTCAGACGGTGAAGTATTTGATACACCTTCAGAATTCACACAGTGCATTAATCCCCCTTCACTCAGTCAGCCTGAGACTTTCCGAATTCTTCTCCTGTCTCCAGTGTGTCGTGTGCACATGATGCTGAAAGCTTGTGCTAATTGCACACAGATATACTCATCTCTTGGAAAGGTTTCTGATCTGGCTTTGAACATGTACTATATTGTTCATTTACATCCCCAGTACTGAGGCCCTAGTTACACTCAGTCAGCTCTGATGGGCAGTCGCTGTCATTCACGTGTCCAACACCAGAACCCCAAAACAGGCACTTTATTCCAAGGTCTGTCATAAGAAGAGATTACAAGGTGGACAGAGGGAAAGGTTCAAGGATGTGCTCAAAGGATCCTTGGAAAAATGCAATATTTTCGCTGACTGTTGGCAGTCCCTGGCCCATAACTGCTCAAGATGGAAAATGAACATACAAGATCATACTGAACCTCAGGTCCATGTATCCAGACTTATGGAGCACGGAAACAGACCCTTTGGCCCAATTCCTCAATTATGTCCATCTAAGCTAGTGCGACTTGCTTGCGTTTCACTCATGTCCCTCTAACCCTTTCCTATCCATGTACCTGTTCAAGTGCCTTTTCAATGTTGTTAATATACCTACCTCAACCACGTCCTCTGCCACCTTGGACCACCCTCCTGATGGAATATACGGACCACCCTCCTGATGGAAAAGTTTCCCTTCAAGTTCCTATTAAACCTCTCCCCTCTCAGCTTAAATCTATGCTCTCCTGGTCTTGATTCCCCAACCCTGGGAAAAAGACTGTGTGCATTCACCCTATCTATGCCGCTGATGATTTTATACACCTCCATTAAGATCACCCCTCATTTTCCTGTGCTCCAATAAATAAAGTCCTAGCCTAACCAACCTCTCTCTGTAACACAGTCCCTCGAGTCCTGGCAACATCCACATAAATCTTTTCTGCATTCTTTCCAGCTTAATGACATCTTTCCTATAGCACAGTGACCAAAACTGAACACAATATTCCAAATGTGGCGTACAGAAGTCCAGTGTAAACAGTCAAAGGGATGCACTACCCACTCCCCTCCCACCACCACCAAACTATCACATCTAGCAGAGCTGCAACCTCATAGCTCCAGTGACCTGGGTTCAATGGTGACCTCCAATCCTCAATCCTGCTGTCTGTGTGGAGTTTGTATGTTCTTCCTGCGACTGCTCAGATTTCCTTTGGGTTCCCTTAGTTCCTTTCCACATGCCAAAGACAATGGACTAGTTGTCTGATCAATATTCTCCTCTGTGTGTTAGCCCTTGCTCATGTTTTAATCACTGCTCCAAAGTGTTGCCAAGGCCCCAAGCTTCAGAATTTGGATAGCCTACTCCTGCTCCTATTTCTTGTATTCTTATTCTGTCCCGAATTCTATCCACCTTCCTTATACACTTGGTAAACCCTACCAAGACTTGGTCAACCAGGGCTGAAACCCCTTTCTGTTGCTTGGCATCAAATTATGTTTGATAATAGCTTCTGTCTGTATCCTTGGTGTTTTGAAGAATGAAGGGTGACCTTATTCAAACATCCAAAGGAGGCTCAACGGGGTAGACATTGAGATGTTTCCACAAGTGAGAAAGTCATGAATAAGGGGAGATAGCTACAAGATAAGGGGCCGGTCACTTAACACTGAAATGCGTAGAAATTTCTTCTCTCAGAGAGGGTGGTGAATCTCTGGAATTCTCTGCCCCAGAGTGTGGTGGAGGCTGGATCATTAGAACTAGACAAAAGGTAGATTCAGATAGATATTTGAAAGAGCGAGGAATTAAGAGTGATGAGGAACTGGTGCAGAAGAGGAGTTGAGGCCAGTGTAGATCAGCCAGGATTATGTTGAATGACAGGACAGGCTTGAGAGAACTGGTGGCCTACTCCTGCTCCTGCTTTCTGCTGTTCTATGAACGTTCTTTTACAGGGATTAGAGGTTGCTACGTAAGTTAAGTGGGGGAGACATGGGGAGGGTGGATAAAAGGAAATATATTTGACCACTGAAAGGAGTATGGAATAAAATTGATGCACTCCACTCCCACACATGCCAAGTAGCTGTGTCTTAAAACATGATATTATTAGGGAAATTGCCCCCTTAAGGGCACAGCAAGACTGCATGTCCCATCAAAAATAGTTTGGCTTTATCTAAACTGAGGACACAGGGGGGTAATTCACAAGCAGCCGAGCTCTTTGTCAGCCTGTCAGTAAGCTAACCCAGGAACTCAGGAGAAATTAGTTTTTCTCTTAACTCATAAATTCACAGGACAATACAGTATAAAGTCTACTGGGAAGAAAAAAGTCATCAAACATTATGGCAGTAAAATTTCTAGTGGTCCTGTCACTGAAATGGTGTTTAGGTTGGAAGCAGTGCCGAATTATGTGCTTGCACTGTATTGCGCTGTAATGTAATATCACTATATTCATATTTTGTATGGTCTAGCAGGCTGTAGGATGGTGCCCAAGGGACAACAGTCATTCTTAAACTGCTCCATCATGTCCGTCCCATCTCTGTCACTGTTAGCAAACAAGCAAAATGTTTAAAGCTGATATCACCCTGAATTTGGAAAGTTTACATCATTAATCGTGCGCCTCACTTCTGAAAATATCATCAAATCCCTTCTGAGCCTCATCCTTCCCTTTCCCTGAAATATCCTCTACTCGCTATAACCCTTTGAGACCTCCAGTTCTTCCGTCTTGTGCTCCACAATTGATGCCCATGGCCCTAAACTCTGGGATATTCTCTCCACTGTCAATAATGCTTTAATTTATTCCTTAAAATGTGTCTCTTAAACTGAGTTTAAATTATGTGTTTATATTTTTAATTTTTTTGGGATGTGAGCAAGGCCAGCATTGATTGCTCATTCCTAATTGCTCTTGAGCTGGTGGTGATGAGCTACCTTCTTAAACTGCTGCAGTCCTTCTGGTTTTGCACACATTCTGACCTCTTTCTTCACTCCCACCTTTTTTCTCCTCCACTGAAAATCTGGGCCGGAGAGAGAAACCCAACCTAGACTTGTGTCAATGTTGATCCAGTAACCAGACAGGTATAAGGTATTCCCACTGTGCTGTTGAGGAGTAAGTTCAAGGAATTACAAGTACATAGTTCACTGAAAGCAACGTCACAGGTAGACTGGGTGATGAAGAAGCCATTTGGCGCTCTGGCCTTTCATTGGTCAGGGCACTGAGTATAAGAGTTGGGACATTATGTGGTGGTTGTACAAAATGTTAGTGAGACCGCATTTGGGTTATTCCGCACAGTTTTGGTTGTCCTGTTATAGGAAAGACATGGTTAAACTGGAAAGAGCGCTGAGAAGATTTACAAGGATGCTTCCAGGACTCAAGGGCCTGAGTTACAGGGAGAGGTTGGGCAGGCTAGGTCTTTATTCTTGGAGTGTAAGAGATTGAGGGGTGATCTTAAAGAGGTGTATAAAATCATGAGGGGCATAGATTGTATCAGTCTTTTTCCCAGAGAAAGGGAATCAAAAACTAGAGGGCACAGGTTTAAGGTGAGAGGGGAAAGATTTAAAAAGCACCTGAGGGACAACTTCTTCACCCAGAGGGTGATGAGTATATGGAACGAGCTGCCATAGGAAGTGGTTGAGGCAGGTACAATAACAACATTTCATAGACATTTGTATAAGTCCATGCATATGGGCCAAATGCTGGCAAATGGGACTAGCTTGGTGGACACCACAGTCCGTATGGACAAGTTGGGCTGAAGGGACTGTTTCTATGCCGTATGACTCTCTGACTATGTGACCCTAATTAGACCAAGTGACAATGAAGGACTGGCGATACGTTACTGATCAGGATGGTGTGTGTTTGGAAAGTAACCTTCCGTTTCATCTGCAGTTCTAATCATCACACTGTAGGAAGGATATAATTGTACTGAAGAGAGTGCAGAGGAGATTCATGAGGATGCCACCTGGATTGAATGGCTTTAGTTATGGGGAGAGATTGGATAGGCTGGGATTATTTTCCCTGGAGCGAAGGAGGCTGAGGGGTGATCTGACAGAGGTATATAAGATTATGAAAGGCATTGATGAGGTAGTCCAAATCCTTTTCCCATGGTAAGGGTATCGAAAACAAGAGGGCAGAGGTTTAAGATGTGAGAGAAAGGAGTTTTAAAGGGGATCTGAGGAGAAAGTTTGTTATACAGAGAGTCGTTGATATCTTGAACGCACTGTCAGAGGAAATGGTGGAATCAGATACTATTGTTACATTTAAAAGGCATTTGGACAGGCACCTGAGGCATAAGGACCTAATGCAAACAGACAGAGTTAGTGCAGGTGGGCATGAAAGGTCAGCATGGATATGTGTGTTCTATGACTCCATCTGTTGGATGAAATGGGACCTTTTGGAACAATAAAGGTCTTATTTAAATGGAAGCTATTATTGCTTTTCTAGGGGGTTTGGAGAAACCAAACGTGAATAATTTCAGGAATATTTTAATTGATGAGAACAGCAAATTAAAAGCAAGTTGTTGTTTCCTAGTCAACATCTGCTCACGATCTTCCTCCCACCACCAGCCTTCAATCCCACTTTCTCTTGCATAACCTTTCCGATTTATCCAAAAACCCCGTTTAAACGTGTTGTTCCCCAAACGTACTATTGTGATGAAGGAACTTATATCGGCAGAGTGTCAGATTCATCCTGTGGATGTTGTACGGTTTTCACAACACAAAATAGTTACATTTCCATTGCACCTTTCACAATCCTGTCAGAGCACCTCAAAACGTTTTACATTTGATTAAAGTGTAATCACTGTTACAGTGCAGGAAACACAGCAGCCAATTTATGCACAGCAGAATCCCCAAAGTAGCAAAGGGATCATGACCGGATAATCTGATTTTATTTTTAGAAATGTTGAATCCGGCATTGGATTATTAAGAAATGGAAGTCACTCTTAATATGTGTATTGGAGTAGTAGGAAATGTGTGCATAACAAGGTCCCAATGATCTGAATGCCCAGTTAAGCTGCTTTTGGTTCCTATGTCTTCCTGTGAAGAACACAGGTATTCATCACTCTGCCTGTGTCTGTGTGTGTTTGCATATCTGTGCTTGTGTGTGTGTATGTATATATATATATGTATGTATTATATATATACACACACACACACACACACACACACACAAATATATATATATATATATATACACACACACACTCGTGTGCTTGTGCATGGTTGTGTGTGTGTGTACATCTGTGTTTACAAGTGCACGTGAGGAGGTCGATGAATGTACATTTGATAGAAAGGTATTGAGCACCTTTAGAAAATTAATGATGCAGAAAGAAGCTTCAATGAGACAAAGATGGCATTGCAAATGCCTGTGTGTGTGCATGGGTGCATTTGTGTCTGTGTGCACGTATTATGTTTGCCCGAGGATATGTGTATATGTTTGTATGTGCATGCATTTGTTGTATGCGTATACATGTATGTGTATGTACATGTGTGTGCGCGAGCATGCATATGTTTCATGAGTGTGTGTGTGTGTGTGTGTGTGTGTGTATCTTTCTTTGCTCTCAGGCTTTCCCTCGCTGTCTGAAATATGAAGTCAGTATTGAGCCTTAAACCCCATTGGGAGAAAAATTTATAGCAGCCTTTTCTTCAGATTACTGTAACCTTAATAAAAAAGAGTTGTAAAATGTCAGCTTGTTCAAAGAGAAGCAAAGAAATTATGAGGGTCAAACCTTTAAGGTCAAATGGGAGAAGATCCTGGACTCAAATAGACACTGTGTGTGTGTGTGTGTGTGTGTGTGTGTGTGTGTGTGTGTGTGTGTGTGTGTGTGTGTGTGTGTGTGTGTGTGTGTGTGTGTACATGCATCTCTATATGTGTGCGTGCACATGGTTGTTGAAGGGTCATATTCTGCATGGAGGTCGGTGACCAGTGGTGTACCTCAGGGATCTATACTGGGACCCTTACTATTTGTGATTTTTATAAATGACCTGGATGAGGAAGTGGAGGGCTGGGTTAGTAAGTTTGCGGATGACACGAAAGTTGGGGGTGTTACGGATAGTTTGGAGGGCTGTCAGAGGTTACAGAAGGACATAGATAGGATGCAGAGTTGGGCTGAGAAGTGGCAGATGCAGTTCAACCCAGATAAGCATGAAGTGGTTCATTTTGGTAAGTCAAACATGTTGGTGGAATATAGTATTAATGGTAGGACTCTTGGCAGTGTGGAGGATCAGAGGGATCTTGGGGTCTGAGTCCATAGGACGCTCAAAGTGGCTGCGCATGTTGACTCTGTGGTTAAGAAGGCATATGGTGTATTGTCCTTCATCAATCGGGGAATTGAATTTAGGAGCCATGAGGTATTGTTGCAGCTATATAGGTCCCTGGTCAGACCCCACTTAGAGCATTGTGCTCAATTCTGGTCGCCTCACTACAGGAAAGATGTGGAAACCATAGAGACGGTGCAGAGGAGATTTACAAGGATGCTGCCTGGAATGCGGAGCATGCCTTATGAAAGCAGGTTGAGGGAACTCGGCCTTTTCTCCTTGGAGAGATAGAGGATGAGGGGGGGACCTGATTGAGGTGTATAAGATGATGAGAGATATTGATAGGATAGACAGTCAGAGGCTTTTCCCCAGGGTTGAATTGGTGGCTACAAGAGGACATAGGCTTAAGGTGCTGGGGAGTAGATATAGAGGAGATGTCAGGGGTAAGTTTTTTACTCAGAGAGTGGTGAGTGTATGGAATGGGCTGCCGGAAACAGTGGTGGAGGCTGATACGATAGGGTCTTTCAAGAGACTGTTAGATAGGTACATGGAGCTGAGTAAAATAGAGGGCTATGGGTAAGCCTAGTAATTTCTAGGGTAGGGACATGTTCAGCACAGCTTTGTGGGCCAAAGGGCCTGAATTGTGCTGTAATTGTTCTATGTTCTATGTGTAGGTGTCTATCCATACATACATGTGTTTGTAAACATGCGTGGGCATGTGTATTTGTGTACATTCAGGCACGTGTGTGTGTGTGCACTTGTGTACATGTGTACATGCCTTTTTTCATGTGTGTGTGCGTGCGTGTGTGCGCACACTATGTATTGTGTTGTAGGATTAACAAGAGTAGATTTAATTCCAGCTTTGAGGAAGCCAGGTTGATAAAGTGACTTGATGTTTGTTGTGTGGATCTGTATCTATCGTTGGTGACATTATCAGGCCCTGCCTCACAGAATGGAATGGAATGCCAGAATCACCTTGTGTGCATCAGTCAGTGTGATAAGAGAGGGGTCATTTGAAGAACTGATGCTTCACACTTTGACTCACTGATACATTGTGCGCCAGTGATTTATGTGATGCCAGGTGGAGATTTGTTTCAATGGAGGGAGTGGGCTGGGTGTACTGCCCGCTTAATGTGAAGTATGGGCGGACACCTCGGTACTTTTAACCTTCTCACTGATCTCCAGGGTGAGAAATCTGACGAGGTAGACCATTACGAGTGGCAAATCCTCTGACATTACTGCCTCTGATTTTTCTTCATTAACCTTTTCATTGGTGCTGAGCTCTGCTCGGTTGCCAAACAGAAGGCAGCCAGCCGCAGTAAACATAATTACTTCTTTTACTTGTTTTGTGAGTGATTAATCAAACCTCACGACCTCCTCTCAAAGGAGGCCCGGTTTGCAACCATCGAGAATCTGATGTATTTATACAGCCACTGGGAAGGACCAAACTACACGCACACGACAAAATCAGGAGAGGCTGGACAAACTTGGGCTCTTTTCTCTGGAGCAGCAGAGGCTGAGGGGTGAACTGTTGAGAGTATATAAAATTATGAGGGGCATAGATTGGGTGGACAAGCAATATCTTTTTCCCATTATTGAGTGATCCAATACCAGAGGGCATGCACTTAAGGTGAGAGGGGGTAGGTTCAGAACAGACGTGAGGGGTAAGTTTTTCACTAAAAGAGTGGTGGATGCCTGGAATGCGTTTCCTGATAGGGTGGTGGAGGCAAATTCATTGGGGGCTTTTAAGAGGGGCTTGGATGCACATGAATGAGAGGAAAATGGAGGGACATGGGCATTCTGTAGGTAGGAGGGATTACCTATGTCGGCACAACATTGTGGGCCAAAGGGCCTGTTCTGTGCTGTACTGTTCTATGTTCTATGAGTTGGTGTCTCATTGTATTAATGGTGTATGCAAGTTCAATGCAACATAACCACTATGTTCTTTTTATGTGCCAGCCAAATAATCTCACTTGATTTTTACTCCGTCAACCATCCTAAACAAACACTGCATCCACAACAAGTACACCTTGGCAGCATGCATGCCATCTACAAAATGCACTGCTGTTATTCTTCCAAGCTACTTGAACAGCATCTCCTAAACCTGTGACCTCTACCACCAAGGACAAGGGCAGTATGCACAAGGGAGCATCATCACCTGCAGTTTCCACTCCAAGTCACTTACAGAGAACTTAGAACAGTACAGCGCAGGAACAGGCCATTCAGCCCATGACATCTATGCTGAACATGATGCCAAATTAAACTAATTCTCTTCTGCCTGCACATGATCCATATCCCTCCATTCCCTGCATATATCTGCCTAAAAGCCTCTTAAACACCACTATTGTATCTGCTTCCACCACTCCCCCTGGCAGCCTGTTCCAGGCACCCACCACTCTCTGTGTAGAAAAACTTGCCCCACACATCTCCTTTAAACATTCCTCCTCTCACCTTAAAGCTATGCTCTCTAGTATTTGACACTTCTACCTCAGGAAAAAGATTCTGACTGTCTACCTTATCTACACCTCTCAAAATTTTATGAACTTCTATCAGGTCTCCCCTCAGCCTCCGAAGCTTCAGAGAAAACAATCCAAATTTGTCCAGCATCTCCTTATAGCTCATACCCTCCAATCCAGGCAGCATCCTGGGGAACCTCTTCTGCACCCTTGCCAAAGCCTCCACATCTTTCCTGTAATGGGGTGACCAGAATTGCACACACTTGGTGGTGTTTCATCATCGTTGGGTCCAAATCCTGGAACTCCCTCCCCAAAGGCACTGCAGGGCCACCTTCACAAGGACTGCAACAGCTCAAGAAGGTAACTCGCCATCACTTTCTCAAGGGCAATTAGAGATGGGCAATAAATGGTAGCCTTTCGCTTGCAGTGCGCAGATCCCAGAAATGAGTGGAAACAAAATCTCCAGTGGCTTAATGTGTAATCCAGGATGCCCCTGCAGTCAAGAAATGAGAAAGCACAACACTATCAAAGCTTCGCTTCAAACATAACAGTGCCAGTGATCACCAATATAGGGACAAGTGGAGATGAGGTGGAGGATCAGGCTACCTGGGAACTTCTCTGGGTGCCTCAGCCCAAAATATTTCTGACCAATGAGTGCAGTTTCTCCCCTGTTGGATGGTTTGTTTAAATTCTGGTGGTCCTGCTCTGCCCAAGACTGCAATAAATTGTAGAGACTTGTGAACGCAGCCCAGTCCATCACGCAAACCAGCTTCCCCTTCATTGACTTCATTTTCACTTCCTGCTGCCTCGGGAACACAGCCAACACAATCAAGGAGCCCTTCCACCTCAGTCCTCTCTTCTCCCCTCTCCTGTTGGGCAGAAGATACAAAAGCTTGAGAGCATGTACCACCAAACTCAAGGACAGCTTCTATCCCACTGTTATTAGACTCTTGAATGGACCTCTCATACTCTAAAGATGAACTCTTGATCTTCCAGTCTACCTTTCCACGGCCCTTGAATTTCATTTGTCTGCCTGCAGTGCACTTTCTCTGTAGCTGTAGCACTATATTCTGCATTCTGTTTTCTCTTTACTACCCCATGATCTGTCTGGATGGCACACAAAACAAAAGTTTTTCACTGTATCTCAAGAGTTTGAAACAAGGTCCCAGTAATTTTCAAAAACTACCAGAGACTCCAGGTCAAATTCTGGGAGCTCCCAGGTCTGAAATAAGCTGTGATCCTATTATTGAGTTGCAGACAAAGTGTTGAACAGCATATTTCTGCTTCAATTTCTTTTGCTGTTAATTCCAATAAGGAAATGAAGAGGATTCTCTTTACTTGACTATTAAGCAGTTGAGATGAACAGCACGGATTTACTTAAGGGAAAATAAGATAAGATCTTTATTAGTCACATGTACATCGAAACACACAGTGAAATACATCTTTTGCGTAGAGTGTTCTGGGGCAGCCCGCAAGTGTCGCCACGCTTCTGGCGCCAACATAGCATGCCCACAACTTCCTAACCCGTACGTCTTTGGAATGTGGGAGGAAACCAGAGCACCCAGAGGAAACCCACACAGACACGGGGAGAACGTACAAACTCCTTACAGACAGTGACTGGAATTGAACCCGGGTCGCTGGCACTGTAATAGTGTTGCGCTAATCGCTACACTACCGTGCCTGTATACATACAAAAGAAAGCAGAATAGAATGATGTGCTGGGAAGATTGCATACAGGAGGTTGATAGCAGTTTGATTTGAAGCATTAACACTAGTATAGACCAGTTGGGTTGAATGGTATCTTTCCCTGCTGTAATTACATGTAATGTACTTGCCTGGTCTGGCAGTTGTGTGCACCAGAATCAGATTTATTATCAATGACATATGACATAAAATGTGTTATTTTGCAGCAGCAGTACAGTGCAAAGACAAAAATCTATAAATTTCAAAAAATAAATAAACAGTGCAAAAAAAAATAACAAGGGTTTGTGGATCGTTCAGAAATCCGATGGCGGAGGGGAAGAACCTGTTCCTGAATCATTCAATTGGGGTTTTCAGGCTCCTGTACCTCCTTGCTGACAGTAGTAATGAGAAGAGGGCATGTCTGGAATGGTGAGGGTCCTTAATGATAGATGCCGTTTTCTTGAGGCAGCGCCTCTTGACGATGTCCTCGATGGTGGGGAGGGTTGTGCCCGTGATGGAGCTGGCTGAGTCTACAACCCTCTGCAGCCTCTTGCGATCCTGTGCATTGAAGGCTCCATACCAGGCGGTGATGCAACCAGTCAGAATGCTCACCACCTATAGAAATCTATATCTACCTATAGTACATCTATGGAAATTTGTAAGAATCTTTGGTGACACACCAAATCTCCTCAAATGCCCAGGATTTACCTTTGTCAGATTTTACAGGGGACATGCATAGATCTTTATTACAATCTACAAATGTGTCTATTACTCCACCTTTTGCATTTATTTTTGGATAATTATTTGGGAGTGAGATGGTCAATACTCCCCTGCATAAAATATCTTTAGATCCAAGCAGCCATAAAAAGGGATAGTATGCTTGTGCACATCATAGCAATATGTGGATCATTAGTCTCTGCAGAAAGCTGCCTGGATTGCAATTCTTCGTGTGTTCTAAAGGTCGTCACTGTGGGAATTGTTTTCCAAAGTATTTCCACCTGTTCCGGCACAATATTAATGCAAATATTGTTGCAGAACTAATTATGTTTGGCAAAGCATTTATTTAACAAACACCATTATGTTCAATTGTGTTAGAAATGCCCCATGCTGTGCAAAAAATACGTTGCCATATAACTGGCAAGAGAGATCACTGGAAAAATGAAATACATCTTCACTTGGTGAGAAAGAGATGACTTCTGCTGAGAAAAAATATTCTTTTGAAGAAGAAAAATTATTTCAAGATGAAAACGATGGTTGCAGGTGACTTCACTGTTATCGGACTCCTGAACCAATCACCTCCTTCATATCCCCTTCCCGGTGGTGCGGCCACGTTCTCAGACTCTTAACTCTACCTCCCCAGTTATTCCGTTATTGTCACTTCAGTATTATTTTGTTACACTACTTCAGATTGCATGACAATCTTTGCATCATTCTGCTCTTTTGAACTGTTGTTGTATTTTTTGTCATATTTATTATTACCATGTGCACTATTTACTCTGTGAGCTTCATGCCAACAAGGAATTTCACTGTACCCATAAGACAATAAACTTAGCTATCTAATCTAACATGATGTCTTCCCCCGTGGAAGTGGGTGGAATCAGAACTTTTCCCCAATATTCCAGGTATGGCCTCACCAACATTTTATATCATTGCAACATAACTTCCCAACTCTTATACTCAGTGCTGTGACTGATGAAAGAATCTTTCAAGAAAAGATTCTTTTCCTTAGAACTATTCCCCTTCACGTCAGCCCACTTATCCCAGGTATTATCTGTCAGGTAGATGTTAAAGATCCCATGGTATTTGTTTGAAGAAGAGCAGGGGAGTCTTCCCATAACGTCTTGGCCAAGATTCATCCCTCTACCGACATGACTGAAATAAAGAGATTATTTAGTCCTTACAAGATTGCAGTTTATGGGAAATTGCTGTGTACAAATTAAGTCATGTCAAGTCGAGTTTACTGTCATATGCACAAGTACGGTGAGGTACAGGTACATTGAAAAACTTGCAGCAGCACCACAGGCATGTAGATTCAGACAGCAACACACAGAACATAAGTTATACATGTTATACATAAATTATACATAAATTATACCAAACAGTGAAGAATAAAAAGATGGTGCAAAACAGGACATTAGTGCAGAAATAAACACAGAGACAAATCTATGGCCGTGCAAGAAGTGGTCTGCAGTATTCTGTTGCTGAGGTAGGGTTAGGGTCGTGCAGGTCGGTTCAAGAACCTGATGATTGTAGGAAAGTAGCTGTTCTTAAATCTGGTGGTGTGGGACTTCAGGCTTCTGTACCTCCTGCCTGATGGTAGCAGCGAGAAGAGGGCATGGCCCAGATGGTGGGGATCTTTGATGATAGATGCCACCTTCATGAAGCAGCGCCTCCTGTAGATGCGGTCAATGGTGGGGAGGGCTGTACCCATGGTGGACCAGGTTGTGTCCACTGCTCTCTCTGCAGTCTCTTATGTTTCTCTGCATTGGAATTGCCAAACCAGGCCATGATACATCGAGTCAGGATTCTTTCAAAAGTGCATCTGTAAACGTTTGTTAGAGTATTTGGTGACAAGCTAAACATCCTTCAGCTTTGAAGAAAACAGAGGCACTGGCATGCCTTCTTCATGATTACATCCATGTGCTGAACCCAGAACAGGTTATCCGAAATGTCAATGTCCAGGAATTTGAATCTGCTTACTCTCTCCACCTCTGACCCACCAAAATTCCTGCATTTCATCACAATAAATATAGTTGGGAAGCAATTTAGGACCATTTGTGTTTGGGAGGATCTTACAGGAATGTGAGGACTTTTTTCAATTTTAACATGGATGTGGCATCTTCAGCCTTGCCCATTGCACCTCATACTGCACAGGGTGACCATCTACTCCCTGAGTCATTGAGGGAAGACTGGCTTAATAGCTCAATGTCAAAGCAGTATTTTTTTTTTGAACAAGGCATTTTCCAAAGGAGTTTTGAAAAGTAAGAACCTTCTCCAATGCACAAAAGAGAATGCATTACTTTTTCTCTTCTTTGAAATGGTGTTGCCCTTTGTTAGAATTCCCACTTGGCAGTGCCCTCAATGTAATGCTGTCAGCGGAATTCACTGGAGATTAACACAGGATGCCTTGACTTCAGATTTAACAGGACTATTTGCTCACATGTATTTTATTCCAGTAATTCATTCAAACCGGTCTCCAGCTGGAATTTTGATAGGGTAGGAAACAGATTGGTTCTGTGCTGATTCACCTTGGAGTTACCTAACACCAGCTTTCTTCAATATTCACCTTAAAATAGTTATCTAATTTCCCCATAATGCATTTTGATTTGTGACCAATTGCAGTTCCATGCCATAAACACTCTTCACAAATTGCTTATATTATAAGATGACACTGTGGCACGTTGAGTAGAGCCACTGCCTCACTGCGCCAGAGATCTAGGTTCAGTCCCGACCTGGAATGCTGTCTGGGCAGAATTTACATGTTCTCCCTGCGACCACATGGGTTTCCTCTGGGGGATGCTCCATTTTCCTCCCACATCCCAAAGATGTGCGGGTTGGTAGGTTAATTGGCCATTGGAAAGTGTTATGTTGGTGAGTGGCTAAATCTGGAGGGAGTTGATGAGAATAGGTGTGGAATAAAAAGTGGGATTGATGTTGGATAGGTGTAAATGGGTGCTTGCTGGTCAACATGATGGGCCAAAGGGCCTGATTTGTGCTGTATCTCCATGCCTCTGTTTTATTTCCACCTGTGAGGACATCCGAGAGAACTCATCAATCTTTTACATCATCTTGAAGGAGCAGATGAGTCCTCAGTTTACTGTTTCATCCCAGATCCAGTATCTCCTACAGAGCAGCACTCAATCAGCACAGCAGGACCGGATTCTGTGCTGTGGAGTGGGGCCCACAAGTTCCTGATTGAAAGCACACTAAGCTACCACTGATATGTAAGAAAAAGAAAAGTCAAGATCCATTTTCCACATTGATATTTATGTTTTGGTATCTTCCATTATAATATTAGTTATATTTTTGAAAGCCTATTCTCTTCCTTTACTCCCCCCACTGTTAGTTTATTACTCTCATAAACCATCTAACATTTGTTTCAAGTGTAGACTCCTGAGGGAGTAAAAATGTTTTAGAAATTTACTCTCCCATAAAGGCAGTCTGCCCAGCAATGGATTGTGAAATGCATTTGGGTTCTTTAAAAGTTTGACAATAATAAAACCAAGAAAAGGAAAGGCGAGAAAATTTAAATTTAAATCTAAAGCTTATGAAGAAACTGCGGCATGTATGTAATTGGTTTATTATTGTCACGTGTACCGAGATACAGTGAAAAAAATTGTTTTGCATGCCATTCGTACAGATCATTCCAAACATAAATTCATCAAGGTAGTTCAAAGGAAAAGCAGTAACTAAATGCAGAATGTAGTGTTTTGGTTACAGAGAAAGTGTAGTGCAGGGAGACAATAAGGTGCAAGGGCCATGACGAGTAAATTGTGAGGTCAAGAGTTCATCTTTATCATACAAGAGGTCCGTTCAAGAATGTTATGACAGTTGGATAGAAGCTGTCCTTGAGCCTGGTGGTGCGTGTTTTCAAGCTTTTGTATCTTTTGCATGATGGAACGGGGGAGAAGGGAGAATGTCCAGGGTGGGTGGGGTCCTTGATTATGTCGGCTGCTTTCCCAACCCAGTGGGAAGTGTAGACAGAGTCAATGGAGGGGAGGCTGGTTTCCGTGATGGACTGAGCTATAACGGGCTACCAAACAAAGTTGGGCATCATCACTAACAGCAACACATCCCTCCCCAATGAGCTCAATGCATTCTATGCATGTTTTGAACAGAAGGGCAATGAAATGACACCCCATCCGCCCCAACAGCCTCCAGTGCACCATACCCACAGTCGCCGTTGCAGAAGACAGATCAGTGTTCCGGAGAGTGAACCTGCGGAAAGCGTCTGGCCCGGATGGAGTCTCCGGCTGTGTTCTCAGATCCTGCACTTTTGTAACCTGGGGTAGATCAGCCAGGATCACACTGAATGGCAGGACAGGCTTGAGGGGCCTAGTGGCCTACTCTTGCTCTTGGGTTCTTGTGTGAATAAATCCTTGGAAGTGTCAGGGCTTGCTGAGAGAGCGGTTAGTAAAGCTTATAGGCTCCTGGAATTCATTAACAGAGGCATGAAATGTAAAAGCATAAAGATATATGTGAATCTGTATGAAACACTGGTTAGCCTACAACTGGACAGTCCAGTGCAATTCTGGTCAGCATAATTTAGGAAGGATGTGAAGGTCCTAGACAGGGTGAGGGATTTCAGATCCAAGGTTAAACTGGAGAAGCTGGTATTGTTCTCCTTGGAGCAAAGCCAATGGAGAGGAGAATTGGTAGTGACGGATGTTATCCCAGCTGGTTTAGACAGGAAAGATAAAGGGAAACTCTTTCTATTAGTGGATGGGTCAAGGTTCCAAAGAACCCATACTTAAAACAGTAGGCAAAAGAAGCAAGGGGGATGTGAGGAAAAACTTTGCTACTCAGAGAACCTGCAGGGGTTCATCCCTAATAGGTGGAAATAGAGTGGTATTGTTATAGCACGGAAACAGGCCTTTCGGCCCACTCTGTCCATGCCGACCATCAACCACCCATTTACACAAAACCTACATCAATTCTATTTTTTATTCTCCCCACATTCTCATCAACTACTCTCCAGATTCTAGCACTCACTTGCACACTAGTGGCAATTTACAATGATCCATTAATCTACTAACCTGCACCTCTTTGGGACGTGGGAGGAGACTGGAGCACCTGGAGGTGGGATCACAGGGAGACTGTGCAAACTCCACACAGATAGCACCCGAGGTCAGGATTGGATCTGGGTCTCTGGAGCTGCTAACTGTGCCACTGTGCAAGCCTATAACTATAAGCCATCTGAAACAGGATTAATGAGGCTTTCATAAAGGAACTGGATGGCCACTTGAGAGAGAATGACTTGCAGGGCTACAGGGAAAGATTGGGACTTAAAGGGACTGCTCTACAGAGAGTCCACATAGACTCAAATTGATGAAATGGCCTTCCTCTGTGCCTTAACAATTTTGTGATTCCAGTAGGGATATGCAGCAATTCATTCCAATAGGGCAACCGCAAACAGCATTTCAGACCCTGGAATTATAATGGGGATAGATTGTGAGCACAGATCTCACAAGCCAGAGGCTTCACACGCTTTGATATGGAAGATGAAAGTCTGATCCCATTGAGTGGTTAAAATGATTAGAGCTCATGAGGTGGACTCTGATGGTACAGAACATACAGCTATATCCATGAAATTAGAACCAGGCCAGATGAGTGTATGGTCAAGGATGCCTGCCATCCTGGCCGTTCCCTTTTCTCTCTTCTACCTTCTGGGAGAAAATACAGGAGCTTGAAAGCCCGGACATCCAGACTCAAGAACAGCTTCTGCCCCACTGCTGTCAGACTTCTGAACCAATCAGCTCTTTCACATCTCCTTCCCACTCTTAACACTGTTTCACTAAGTTATTCAGAATCAGGTTTATTATCACTGACTTGTATGTCGTGAAATTTATTGTTTTGCAGCAGCAGTACAGTGCAAAGACATAAAATTACTATAAATTACAAAATAAATAGTGCAAGAAAAAGGAATAATGAAGTATTCTATTTTCTGCTATTGTCAGTTTAGTTTTTTTTAGTTGCACCACTTCAATTACTGCACTACAACTTTCCCAACATTCCGCTGTTCTTCCACTCATTGTTTGATTTATTATTACCATGTCTACTGTTTACTCTGTGAACTTCATGCCAGCAAGGAATTTCATCACACCCTTGGTGTATGACAATAAACTAATCTAATCTAAGAGTAAACTCAAGAACCAAAGAGTAGTGTGTGCAATGTGTCAGCTGTAATATTAGTTAAGGCTGTACCACTTTAAGGGTTGTATCATGTGACTGACTGCTATCTGGCTTGCAAACTTGTTCAGTGAGGAACTTGCCAAAGTGCCTTTGTCTCTGTGGAAGAAAACTACAGTAAGAACCTATTCTTCTTTCAGGGGGCTGTGATTGTTTAGAATTCCTTACCCCAGAGGGAGATCACAAGATCACAAGACAAAGGAGCAGAAGTAGGCCATTCGGCCCATCGAGTCTGCTCCTCTACCTCACCGTGAGCTACACTATTCCCATCTAGCCCCAATTCCCGGCCTTTTCCCCATGTCCCTTGATACCCTGACTAATTAGATACCTACCAATCTCTTCCTTAAACACCCCCAAGGATCGGGCCTCCACAGCTGTATGGGGCAACGAATTCCATAAATCCACGACCTTCTGGCTAAAGAAATTTCTTCTCATTTCTGTTCTAAATGGGTACCCTCTAAGACTGTGCCCTCTAGTCCTAGACTCACCCACCAAGGGAAACGATTTTGCCACATCGACTCTGTCCACTCCTTTCAACATTCAAAATGTTTCTATGAGGTCCCCTCTCATTATTCTGTACTCCAGTGAGTACAGTCCAAGAGCCGACAATTGCTCATCATATGTAAGCTCTTTCATTCTGGGAATCATCCTCGTAAATCTTCTCTGAACCCCCTCCAGCATCATCACATCCTTCCTAAGATAAGGGGCCCAAAACTGCACACAGTATTCCAAATGAGGTCTCACCAGTGCCCCATAGACTCATCAACACATCCTTACTTTTATACGTTATACTTCTCGAAATGAATGCCAACATAGCATTCGCTTTTCTTACCGCCGATCCAACCTGGTGGTTAACCTTGATGGTCAACAAGAGATGTTGAGCATTGAGCACGGTTAAGGCTGAGACAGACAGATATTTGAATTTTAGGGGGCACAAGGGTGATGGGAACCAGGTGGGGCCAAATATATAACCAGCCATGATCTCTTGGTGGGTGGTGAAGAAAGCGTTCGGCATGCTTGCCTTTATCAGTCAGAATATTGAGTACAGGAGTTGGGACATCATGATACAGCTGTACAAGACGTTGGTATGGCCACATTTGGAGTACTGTGGGCAGTTCTGGTCACCATGCTGTAGGATGGATGTCATTAAACTGCAGAGGATGCAAAAAAGATGTTACTAGAGGGCTTGTGTTATAAGGAGAGGATGGAGAGGCTGGTACTTGTTTTACTGGAGCGCAGGAGGCTGAGGGGTGACCTTATAGAGGTTTATAAAGAACATGAAGGGCATGGATAAGGTGAACAGCCAAAGTCTTTTCCCCAAGGTTGGGGAGTCCAAAACCAGAGGGCATAGGTTTAAAGTGAGAGGGGAAAGATTAAAAAAAGACCTGAGGGGTTTTTCCACAAAGAGGGTGAACATTTTCACACAGAGGATGGGCAGTATATGGAACAAGGAGGCAGGTACAATTACAACATTTAAAAGGCATTTGGACAGTTACATGCATAAGAAAGGTTTAGAGGGAGATGGGCCAAATGCAGGCAAATGGGACTAGCTCGGTTAGGCAACTTGTTCAACAAGATGGGCCGAAGGGCCTGTTTCCGTGCTGTATAACTATGACTCTATAAATGGCAGATCAGGTTCAAGGGGTGAATATCCGACTCCTGCTCCTATTTGTTCTGTTCTTAGCAGATGGATGCCTATATCACCCATCAGATATCCCTGTTGCTGAGAGCTCCATTGTTTATCTCTGATGCTCTGGCTCCAAGTCACCAACGAGACAGTCCCTGTTTGTGAGATTAGAGTTACAGGTTTCACGCTTTCAACTGATTTAATAGTGCGAAATGGTGTCAAAAGAGGATTAGATGATAATTCCAGTGGCCTACAATTGTACTTTACAACATGATGCTGTACCATTCTGTTATGGTAGAATTATCATAAGTATATAAGTACTACACAGTGCAGTCATGGCTGGCCATGTTATTACAAGATGGTTTAATTTGAATTTTATGTAAAGTAGCTGTTACTTCAAATCAAAGCTGCTGCAGCCTCATGTTGAGCACCTGGAATTTTATTCTGTACAGAAAAATGAAAAGGTGTAGAATGATCTGGTTAGGTATTTGTACAGTGCTGGCATGGTGTATGTTCCTGTTTATTATGCCTAGGATTCTTCAGGTTTATTCTGGGCTTGGCAACAGTGCTCCTTTCGTGTAGACGTCTCCACAGAATGTCCAGATTGTGCAACCAATGAGGCTCATAGAACCATGGAGAGATACAGTGGGTTCTTCAGCCCATCGAATCCACACCAGCCATTAACCATCCATTTACACTAATTCTATGTCAATCTCTTTTTTTTATTCTTCCCACATTTCCGTCAACTCCTGCAAGTTTCTGCCCTCACCGACATGCCTGGGGCAACTCACAGTGGTCAATCAGCCTACCAACCCACATCTTTCAGGATCGTTTACCTGTAACATGAACTCTCTCCACAGATGCTGCCTGATCTGCTAGGTATTTCCAAAGTTTCAGACATCAAGCAACGATTATGTTCTGCCTCTCACAGTTCCAGAATGTTCTTTTTGTTTATTTTTTCTCTCTAACTGCATTCATTCAGTTATTAACTATACAGCACCAAGAGCATTGCATCTCCTGGACAACCATGATCTCCACATGTCACAGGTGTTCTGGCAAATCCCTAGACCCATCACACACACTCCAACGTAAAGCACACTTGCTTCTCCCTTTTCCAGTTCTGAAAAAGCTCTTTGACCTGCAAAACTAACTTTCTCTCTCCACAGGTGCTTCCTGACCTGCTCAGTACGTCAAGCATTTTGTTTTTATCCCAATGCTCCTGAAGTGTTGTGTGAAGGACCATTTCTAACCGTGACTGTCATGATTTTCTCTACTCCTCTGAAAAACTATGTTTAGAGACACAAGAGACTGCTGGCATCTGGAGCAAAAACCAAAGTGCTGGAGAAACTCAGCGGGTCAGGCAGCATCTGTGGAGGGAAACGAACAGTCAATGCTTTGGTTCGAGACCCTTCATCCGGACTGGAAGATGACTAATCCAGATGAAGGAGCTTGACTCGAAACATTGACTGTCCATCTCCCTCCACAGATAAGACCATAAGACACAGGAGCAGAATTGGGCCATTCGGCCCATTGAGTCTGCCCTGCCATTCGATCATGGCTGATTTGCTTTTTCCTCTCAACCCCATTCTCCTGCCTTCTCCCAGTAACCTTTGACGCCCTTACTAATCAAGAACCTATCGACCTCCACTTTAAATATAGCCAATGACTTGGCCTCCACAGCGTCTGTGGCAGTGAATTCCACAGGTACACCACCCTCTGAAGGTGATGTCTGACCTATTGAGTTCTTCCATCAGTTTGTTTTTTTATTTCAGCTGAGTTTGGCAGGCAATATTTGGTTTATCAAAAGACCTCCTCCAACAAATCTCCTTCAGGTTACACTAGAATGCTAGTCAAGGTAGCATGCTGAAGTTTCCATTGAGGGATTTGCATGCAGACCTGATCCAGAAGTGAGAGTGCTACTCACTAATCCACAACCGAGTACGTCCAAGCCTTTATACACATACAAGAGTGGGCGGCACAGTGGTGCAGTTAGTAGAGCCACTGGCTCACAGATCCAGTGACCCAGATTCAATCCTGACCTCTGGTACTGTCTGTGTGGAGTTTGCACGTTCTCCCTGTGACTGCATGGGTTTTCCCCTGAGTGCCCCAGTTTCCTCCCACATTCCAAAGACATGCGGATAGGTAGGTTAACTGGTCATTGTAAACTGGCCCTTGGTGAGTGGTAGAATCTGGGGGGAACGGATGAGAATCTGGGGAGAATTAAAAAGGTAAAATTAATGTAGGATTGGTGTAAATTGATGGTTAATAGTCAGTGCGGACTCAGTGGGCCAAAGAGCCTGATTCTGTACTTTGTCACTCTATGACTATGACGCTAAGTTCATTTTCTCGTATAAAGTCAGGTACGTGTGTGTAGTTAAGTGAGGAGAGAAGGAGACAAGATTACAATTTATGATGGTTAGATTGTGGGCTGTAGTTATCAAAGAGCTGTTAAATTGACCTGATCAGTTGAAGAATGAGTAGATTAGCACAAACAAAGGTGGGGCTGGAGTGTTTTATCTGAGGCCTGTGCTGTGCAACCACCGGAGAATCCTACAGCGAAACAAAAATTAGTCTCTGACCACAGCTCCACGGGAAAACACGGATGTCATATTTGGAACTTCAATCCTTGTGATTGCACCTCAAGGCTTCTTAAAAGAGGAACCATCTTGACACCCAGCTTTAAGTATTCTGGGTTACAGGGAAGAGATGGAAGATTTAATCCAAAATTAACTTTGAGGTGTTACTTGACTGAATGCACTGAATCCATCAGGACCCCATTGATGTCTATATGGTTTGCATGCATATCAATCTTCAGAATGGGCTGCTATTGTCCTGGAATTGAAGAATAATCCCTTCTGGTGACCAAACAAGGGGAAAAATACCATGGCGGCTTAAAAAAGTGTTCTTCTCATTTTTTAAAAGCTGTTTATTAATTATAAAAAATGAAGAATGTGTGAAGAGGCTCTGTTGCACTGGGATTGTGGAAGGGGGAGGTAGTCATTCAGAGACTGGTTGTGTGCTGAAAACTTTAGGGTATGTCCAGAGACCTTGGGATCCCTATTGTCGGTAGGCTGTTTCTTTTTAAGGGGTGTCCCTCACACCAGACACAGTGTCCCCCTGTCCATCGCCAAATCCAGACAAGGATCAGAGTTAATGAGAAAGGGCTGCATTTTGTAACCTCAGGATTCCCCAAAGTACTGGAGGGCTCTTAAATTTTGAAGTGTGATTGCCATTATAACATAAAAAAAATCCACTTACAAGTTCCACACTGCAATGGATTATTGAGCAGGCAATCTGTCTTAATGATGATGACGTGCATGTTGATGGACTCTCTTGATTATGAGGACCTTCGTCCATGTCTTTGAGATGATTGACTTGGGGCACTCTCCCAATCCTCTTCTTATTGCCTTGCAATTTAATGATTGAAGTCTGTCTCCACTACTCCCTTTGGCAGTGCATCCTCACCTGTCCTATCTTCTCAAAACAAGTCCACTCAAAACATCTCTGCCTGAGTCTGAACTCACTCCATCCCATTTGTCAATCATCACTGAAGTAGATTGGCTCTTGTTTTTGTCAAAACTTTGTTGTGAATTTCTCACTCTCAGTTAGCTATCGGCTTCCCTATCTCCACAACCTCCTCCAACCCTTTATCCCCTCTGAGATCTCTGTGTTCTTTCATTTCTGGCGTCTTGTGGATGCCCAATTGCAGGCTCTTCATCGCCGGCAGTACTTTCATATGGTGTAGACTGAAATTTCAGCTCTTCAACTCTTCCTCCTTTAAGATGCTTCTTAAAACTACCACATTGACCAGCCATTTGTCTTAATGTCTCCGTTAGAGCTCGGCATCAAATTTAGTTTGATAATGTTGCTGCAAAGTGCCTTGGGATGTTTCCACTGCATTCAGCATGCTATATAATTGCAGGCTGTTGTTGATTGAGTGTCCTGTCTCGAGACCATAGCAAAAGAAATGATTATGAGGAGCTTCAGTGAAAGCACTCTGTTATTGCAGTGTTGTTCATATACTATGAGCTTGCTTCTGTCACTGTTGAAGTTCTATTTCAGTTTTGTGGCTTAAGTCTTCGTGGGGGCGGGGAATAAAGGGAACGAATCCTCATTGAAGTTGTCCATGAATACCGCTATTTGCATTAAGATCAAAGCAATCACATCAAAGGAGTTTGTCAAATCCAAACCCTTTGCTCTGATTCACAGCACAAAGAGACGCCGTAATTAGTATTCTGTGTGGGAAACTGAGTCATTGCACTTGCAAAAGGGAGAGCAGAAAACCTGTTCAACGTCCACAAGTGTATAAGGAGCTGAGATGAGGTTTACCATCAGTGGAATTCATCATGAAATGGCAGCCCTGGTTCTCTCCAGCAGCTGCCTGGCCTGTTGAGTATCTCCAGAATCTTCAGCTTTTATTTCAGATTCCCAGCATGCGCAGTATTGTGCTTTTGGATTACCGACTGCGCTGTTTATTCCTTCTGTCTTGTTTAGCACTCCAAAACGATACTATGAGCTACTTGGCCTAGCAGTCATAGAAAAGCAGCATTCAGCATCCTCAAACTGGAGATCGTGGGGAGGGGGTGAAAGAGACAGCAGCACTTCCCCTGAATCACAACTGTAGCATGGAAAGAGGCCATCCAGCCAATCGAGTCTGTGCAGGTTCAATCGATCAGCAAATCCCACTCTCCCAATCCTCTTCTTATTGCCCTGTACTTTAACTATTGAAGTCTGTCTCCACTACCCCCTCCCGGAAATACATTCCTGTTTCTGACCATACGATATTTTTTACCTCCTGCCACTTCTGGTTCTTTTGCAAAAGGAAGAGGTGAGGGTGGGGTCTGTGTGGAGAAAATGAATTTAGGAGCCGAGAGGAGTTGTTGCAGCTATATAGGATCCTGGTCAGACCCCACGGAGTACTGTGCTCAGTTCTGGTCACCTCACTACAGGAAGGATGTGGAAGCCATAGAAAGGGTCCAGAGGAGATTTACAAGGATGCTGCCTGGAATGCAGAGCGTGCCTTATGAAAGCAAGTTGAGGGAACTCGGCCTTCTCTCCTTGGAGCGACGGAGGATGAGGGGGGACCTGACAGAGGTATATAAGATGATGAGAGGCATTGATCAGGTGGATTGTTAGAGGCTTTTCTCCAGGGCTGAAATGGTGGCCACAAGAGGACATAGGTTTAAGGTGCTGGGGAGCAAGTATAGAGGAGATGTCAGGTGGAAGTTTTTTACTCAGAGAGTGGTGAGTGCGTGGAATGGGCTGTCGGAAACGGTGGTGGAATCGGATACGATAGGGTCTTTTAAGAGACTTTTGGATAGGTACATGGAGCTGAGAAAAATAGACGGCTCTGGCTAAGCCTAGTAATTTATAAGGTAGGGACATGTTCGGCACAGCTTTGTGGGCCGAAGGGCCTGAATTGTGCTGTGGGTTTTCTATGTTTCTATGTTTCTAAAATTATCAGCTGTCTGTTACTGGGACAACCCTGTTAATTCATGTTAACCATTGGCAAAGACCCAATGTCAGGGGATGGCCCCTCAATGAGGTTAGAGAGGACAAAGCTACTCAAAATATTACCCTTTATCATTGCAAGTGATCTTAAACTACTATGTATTTCTGATTGATAATGACTTTGCATCAGCAACCTTGCACGAATACTAACATCCTTTTTTCTTAGAATGAGCTTGGGCAGATACTTTTCACTTTGGAAGGGTGGCAGGAGCAAATTCAAAGGCACTTTAGAAAGCATATTGAATGGAAACCTTGCAAAATAAGTAACTGCAATGATACGAGAGGAGCAGAAGAATGAGCTCAATTGTATTAGTCTTTTAAAGAGCTGGCATAGGTATGAGGAGCTGAACGTCCTCCATGTATTGTATAATTTCATGATGAGTTCTACTCAACTCCTTACAGGAAGGATGTGGAGGCTTTGGAGAGGGTGCAGAAAAGGTTCACCAGGACGTTACCCAGATTAGAGAGTATTAGCTATGTTGGACAAGCTTGGACCATTTTCTCTGGTGGCTGAACAGCAACCTGATAGAAGTTTATAAAATTATGAGAGGCACAGATAGGGTAGACGGTCAGAGTCTTTTTCCCAGGGTAGAAATGTCAAATACTAGAGGGCATAGATTAAAGTGAATGGGGGAAAGTTGAAAGGAGATGTGTGAGGGAAGTTTTCATTCTCACTGAGAGCGGTGGGTACCTGGAACGCGCTGCCAGGGGAGTTGGTAGAAACAAATATGACAACAAAATTTAAGAGGTATTTAGACAGACACATGAACAGGCAGGGATTTGAGCCATGTGCAGGCAGATGGGATTAGTTCAGTTTGGAATCATGGCTGGCGCAGACATTGTGGGCCGAAGGGCCTGTTACTGTCCTGTACTGTTCTATGTTCCATGTATTTTATTAAAATTATTAGCAGCTACCAGATTGTTGTTAAAAACTCAACTGATTCAGGGAAGGACATTTTTCATTCTGGTCTATCTGTGACTCCAGACCCACCAATGTGGTTGACTGTCAATTCCCTTCTAACGTACCCGGGAGATAATCAGGGATGGATAATAAATACTGGCTTTGCCAGTAATGCCCATGAATGGTTCAATAAAAACATCAAATACAGCGTAAGAATCAATTGGTTGTCATGTGTAGCCATAAAACATGAACTGTCAAATAACCTGTTTCATTGCATATGAAGACCACGCCCATTCCTCAAACAAACAGAGCCCTTTCAAAGTTAACTCAAACACTTTAAACTGGACACAATTCAATGAGAACTTGCCTTGCAGATTGAGAAAGAACAAAATTGAACCTGCTTTTGGAATTGGAATTGGTTTATTATTGTCACATGTACCGAGGTACAGAGAAAAACTTGTCTTGCATACCGTTCGTACAGATCAATTCATTAGACAGTGCATTTAAGTAGTACAAGGTAAAACAATAATAGAATGCAGAATTAGGTGCAGCAGCTACAGAGAAAGTGCAGTGCAGGTAGACAATAAGGTGCAAGGTCATAATGAGATAGATTGTGAGGTCAAGAGTCCATCTTATCATACTAGGGAACCATTCAATAGTCTTATAACAGTGTGATAGAGGTTGTCCTTGAGCCTGGTGGTACGTGCTTTCAGGCTTTTATATCTTCTGCCTAATAGGAGGGGGGAGAAGAGAGAATGTCCGGGGTGGGTGGGGTCTTTGATCATGCTGGCTGCTTTACCGAGGCAGTGTTTGTCATACAGTTGGTTCACAATCAGGACCCAGTGTGAAGCTAGCTGATTAAACATTGACAGTGCTGGAAATAGGCAGCATCTGTTGGAGGGAAAAACAGAGTTAATGTCGCAGGTTGATAGCCTTTCATGAAAATCGTTCATCGAAGTTGCCAACACCAGAAGTCAAAATTGGATCAAGAAAAGGAAGAGAAATGTCACCTGGTCACCAGCAGGAAATGCATGTTGGAAATTTGACCTCCAGTGGGATTGGCCTCCACACGTTCAGTAACTAATGGATCTGGATGTGTGGAAGTGAGTGACAGTAACCAGAGACTTTTCTCCTTCTCCCTCTTTGTATTTTCAATAACAATAACTTGAATTTATATAGCACCTTCAACATGCTAATATTACCATGCAACATCATCAAACAAAAATTGCAATATAGGTGTATTAGAAGAGGTGACTGAGAGGTAGATTTTAAGGAGTGTCTTAAGGCCCATGCAGCTAAAGATATGGCCATCAATTATAAAGGGTTGATAAGGATGGTGCGCAAGCATCTGAAAATTGTAGAGTCATTCTGACACAAAAGCAGTCCATTTGGCACATTATGTCTGCCAGCGAGGGGTTAGAATTGGAACAGAGGATTATAGGACTGGTGGAGGTGACAGAAGAACATGATTTAAATACATATTCCATGTACTATGCAGTACATCTACAATATTTACAACAAAGTATTATTAACTAATTAGGTATTGAGGTTTGAAAATTCACATCATGTCTGGGATGATTGAAGTGCTACTTTACATCTTGTCTGTTTCAATACCTTGCAGTATCTGAGTCTGGAATGGGTTAAGCAAGGGGACACAATCTCTTTAACCTTGATTTTTTGATGAATGAATTTTAAACAGCCCAGAAGAGCGATGATTCTGTCCTGCCCATCTGTTGAAGGCATGGATCTGATCACAGCCTTTAATCCAGCGTTGCTTTGGATTAACTGGTTGGATGCAGAACATATATTGCAAGCCTTGACTCTTTCTCAGTTAGTTCCACTGCCAGACAGGCTGACTGACAGTTAATTTAAATCTTGTGTCATCTCATTTTCCATGTGTCATTGCCCCAGCAACTATGGGATCATTACGTCTAATTAAATGTGTTCAAACTGCAAATGCATATAAATGATTGTCTGTTAAACTCGGTGCCCAAACTGGGTTGGGGAGGGGGGAGTTGGTGGTGCAGTGGGATACACGTACACCCCCCTCTCTCTGAAACCATACTCTTGGCAATTACTCAATTACTTACTGCAAGTCAATGTCAGCTGTCTGATAACATGGATAGACTTAGTTTAAAACTTTCCTGTATTTAACAGTGCATTGCACTGAAGTATTTCCCATATTACAGAGGTTTGAACCGTTCTTTATAGTGAAATGACAGGTGGCATAGTTAAAAGCTGCAGGAGCAGATTAGAGGCTCGATATTCTATGACTCACCAAAGCCTTTCAATCATTTCTAAGGTGTAAGTTGGGTGTGTGATGAAATGCTCCCCACTTCCCTGGGTGATCTCATTGAAACCTACTGAACTCTGGATAGAGTGGACATGGAGAGGATGTTTCCATTAGCAGGAGTCTAGGATCCGAGGGCACAGCTTCAGAATAAAGGGACGTCCCTTTAGAGGAGGAATTTCTTCAGCCAGAATGTGGTGAATCTGTGGAATTCGTTGCCGCAGAGGGCTGTGGAGGCCAAATCATTGGGTGTATTTAAGGCAGAGATTGACAGGTTCTTGAATGGCAAGGGGGTTAAGGATTAAAGGGAGAAGGCGGGAGAATGGGGTTGAGAAAAATATCAGCCATGATTGAATGGCAGAATAAACTTAATGAGCTGAATGGCCTAATTCTGCTTCTATATCTTGTCTTACGGGTGAGGACAGTACCAGTGCCATCCAGGACAAACTTACCTGTTTGATTGGTACATGATCCACCACCTTAAATATTCATTCCCTAAATGACCAGCACACCGTGGTTGTAGTGTGTGCCATCTACAGTTACTCCGACAGCAGTTCCAAATTGTGACCTCCACCAACTGGAAGGACAAGGTCAACTTGTGCATGAGAACTCCACTACCAGCAGGTTGCCCTGCAGGTTATACACTAAAGGTGAACTCTTGATCTCTCAAACTACCTCGTCGTGGCCCTTGCACTTTATTTGTTTACCTGCACTGCACTTTCTCTATAACCATAGCACTATATTCTGCATTCTGTTTTCTTTTTTGTTTTCGTTCTCTGTATCTCGGCACATGTGACAACAATAAACCAATTACCTTCCAAGTCATAGGCCATTGTGACTTGGAAATGTATTATTGTGCCTACATCATTACTGGGTCTAAATCCTGTAATACATAATCCTGAAATAGCACAGTGGGAGATCCTTCACCAGAAGGACTGTAGTGGTTCAAAGAGGTGGTTCACCCCACTTTCTCAAGGGCAAATAGGGATGGGCAATATATGCCACTGATGTTCAGGTCATGATGAATCAATTAAAACAAAAGTCCCTTCAGATTACGTGCACATAACATTTAGTCTCCATGGGATTATGGCACTGCATTTGAATGAGTGAAAAGCCATGTATACACTTTCGACACAGGAGGCTGCAGGTGCTGGAATCTAAAGCGAAAAGTAACCTGCTGGAGGAACTCAGGAAGTCGAGCAGCATCTGTGGGGGGAAAAGGGATGGCTGATGTTTTGGGTTGAGACCCTGCATCAGGGCTGAGAATATGGAGGGGAGACGGCTGGTATAAAGAGGTGAGGGGGAGGGGTGAGGCAGAGGCTGGGAGGTGATAGGTGGGTCCGGGTGAGGTGGGGGATGATGGGCAGATGGATCCAGGTGGGGGAGGGAGGAGGCTGGTGGGTGATGGTGGAAACAGAGAAGGAACAAAAAAGAATAGGCAGATGGAACAAGGTGGAAAGGAGGGAGAAAGTGAGTGATGTGGAGCCAGATCATTTTATCTTCATCATTTTCCACCCAGCACCCACCATCCTCTAAACTCCCCCCTCCGCCACCTGGGTCCATCTGCCCATCATCCCCTACCTCATCCGAATCCACCTGTCACCTCCCAGCCTCTGCCTCACCCCTCCCTCTCACCCCTTCATACCAGCCGTCTCCCCTCCACACTCTCAGTCACAACCCAAAACATCGACCGTCCCTTTGCCCCCACAGATGCTGCTCGACCCATTGAGTTCCTCCAGCAGATTGTTTCTTGCTACATGTATCCTGTCATTTTGTTGAACTTGCTTTAATTCTGCTGCCTCTGTTTACATTCAAAAGTGAATTTTTAAATAGATGCTAGACTCTGACAGATGTTTCTTGGAACTTTACCCAGGTCTACAAAGACAGAGAGAGGTTGTTAGTATACTATTTCTTCAACTGCAATCTGCCCCTGGGTATTTTTCCCTCGTGTTCTCTGTTCTCTGTTGTCTATCTCACAGTCTGCCTCTCACTCTCTGTGCATGCCTTCCATTCACTGTATACCCTCTATTCCTCCCTTGTGTCTTCCTGCTGATGTTCTGTGTATGCTCTTTATCCACAGAATCATTGAGATTTACAGCACAGAATTAAACCTTTCGGTCTGCCTGGGTATGAGCCATTGATCAAGCGGACCTAAAATGGAGTCGCGTTGGTTGCTCCCACTTCTCAGCCCTTGGTCAGTTGCATCGCAGGACAAGTCATATCAATTGCTTATCCACGTACTGCTTAAAGATGCCGAGGGTCTCTGCCTCCTTCATCCCTTCAGGTAGAGAGCTTAAGTCCCTGGATGAAAACAATTTTATCTCTTTTCCCTTCTAATATCTCTACCAATTTAGTTAAATCTACGATGCTCAAGGGAAATATGTCCTTCTAGGTCGCACTGTCTCAGCCTCCCATTATTAAATCTCCCCCAGTTTCCTTTGTTCTTAGTATAACAACAACTATCCAGTCAAAAATGCAGGAGATTCTCGAAATACTCAGCAGGTCAGGCAGTGGCTGTGGAGAGAGAAAAATAGATAGTGTTTCAGGTTCGTCAGACTTGACATAATCAGAACTATAATTTTCTGGGCCCCCTCAAGTGCTATCCCTTCCTTCCTGGAGCCTGTTGATCAGAACTGTACACAAGAATGCATGAACACACAAGGAAACAGGAGCAGAAGTAGGCCACTCGGCCCCTCAAGCCTGCCCTGCCGTTCAATATGATCATGGTTGACCTACCCCAGGCTTCAACTCCTCTTCTGTGCCAGTTCCCTACAGACCTCAATCCCTGATCTTTCAAAAATGTATCTGGCTCCCTTTAAACACCTTCAGTGATGTAATCTCCATGATTATCCACAGTAGAGAATTCCAGAGATCCACATCTCGAGTTCAGGACCTTCATTGTGTCCAAACTAGTGATTTATAGAGTTTCATTCCTCACCAATGTTCTATATCATGGCCAATGAGTGCATATGTCCCATATCCAGTCTCTTTCTCTTGACTTGCGTTTCCCTATCTCCAGTCTTGAGAAAGACTGTGCCCATCCACCCTTTCTATGCCCCTCATGATTTTATAACCCCCCTCAGCCTCCTACACTCCGGGGAAAACATCCCAGCCTATCAAGGTTCTCCTCATAACTCAAGCCCTCCAGTCCCGGCAACATCCCTGTGAATCTTTCCCGTACCTTCTCTAACTTAATCGCATCCTTCCTGTAGTAAGGCAACCAGAACTACAGACAATATTCCACGTGCGATCTCAGCAACGTCCTACACAGCTGTAACATGACGTCCCAACTCTTGTACTCAATGCCCCATCCAGTGAAGGCAAGAATGCTGTACGTCTTCATCACCACTCTCTGTTTTCCCTCCATCTCTCTCTCTGCACTTTGACATTTATTTCTCCTGGCTGTTTTTGTCTCTTTGACTCTGCACCTTTTGTTTCCCCCTGAGAAGGCTAATCCTTTTCTCCGCACTCTCTGTTCTCCTTCTTTCTGTATTCCACTTCTCGTTCATTGTGCCCCTCTCTCTGAAATCAGACCAGGCAGCCACCATAGGTATCAGGCAAAATCACCATAGAAATGAAGGAAGCTATTGAATACTCTCTTTATCATGAATCCTTTGTGGTTAGGCAGGCTTTGTGAGAATGCACCTTTGTGTCTTGAGTTATCCTTTACAGAAGACAGGAAGATTAAAGTAAAGCTGGCCCATACATTTGCTTGTTGAGGCACTTTGTGAACTATCTGTCAGCAGTTGTGTGTGAACTGTTGTGTACATGGATTTTCATAGAATCGCAAGATCATAGCATTGTCTCGGCACAGAAGAAAGGCCATTTGGCACACTGGTTCTATGTTGGCTTCACGTGAACAAAAGTCATAGAGCCATAAAGTCGTACAGCACAGGAGCAGGCCCTTCAGCCCACTGAGTCCAGACTAACCATCAACCACTCATTCACACTAATCCCATATTATCCTCCTAACCTTCTCATCAGCTTCCCCCCACCCCCCCAAACTCAGCCATAACCACTACACTCACCTACACACCACACACTAGAAGTATTTTACAGTGACCAGTTAACTTACCAATAGGTGTGGATGAGGCAGAATAATGGCTTGAGCACAATGACCATTTACATCCAGTGTTGGAAGTGACTCAGCTGGTAACATTGTCGGTCTGCTCAACCAGGAGGTTGTACTTCACATCAAAGACTTCAGTGCAAAGATCTGGGCTAACAGTCCAATGCTGTTAAGAAGATGCAACATTACGGGAGCTTGTTGTGTGTAGAACAGTCTGTCACTTCAAGTGCACCAATCCTGTCATTCCCATTCCCCTGCTCCTACCTTCTAGCCCAGCAACTTACTCTCTCTGAAGCCCTTTCCCAATTTCTGTTTTGCTGTCACTTCTGATTCTGCTTCCAACCTGCATCAATTCAGATCACCATCACTCACTGTGTCGAATTGTCTCTTTTCTCACATCCTCCTGACCAAATTTTTTTTAGTCTGAGGGCCCAGTCCTTGAATCATCCACTGATGGGACCATCTTCACACTGTGGATCTTCATCTCCTTCAAATCTTCTCTCGTTTCCAAGAAGAACAGTCCCAGCTTCTTCAGTCTAACTTTTTCCTTGGATATTTGAGGCCAGTTGGTTATAATGGGCCCACTGTCAGAAGCCTTGCAGTAAATGTAAATGGAGATTAAAACAAAAGTGCAGAAAGGGCCTGCATTTGCATAGCTTCCTTCGCATTTCCTCCTGACCATCCCAATGTGCTTTAAATTGATAGATCTTTGTGAACCATTCCTGTACACCTGGGTCTAGAGCAGGACCTGGACATGGGTTAAGACTTGGGTAAGAAGATTGGATTGGGCCTGTTGTGGCTCTTGGATCTCTGCTCCTTGGCCTTGACCTCAGGTTGTTCTCTATCCCATACTTGTAGTATTAGTGAGTAAAGGGAAATATCTCCCTAGATGTTACATCATACTAAATATCTTCATGCATTTACAACCATGTAGAGTCATAGAGAGAAACAACATGGAAAAAAGGCCCTTTGGCCAACCAAAACTGTGCTGACCATCAATCATCCATTTACACTAATCCTACATTAATCCCATGTTTTTATCTACAAGTAATGAGAAGAAGGGAACTCTTAAGGAAAAACAGTAACGATAAATGCTATAAATATTCAATGGGTCAAACAGCATCTATGCAGAGAGAAATATAGTTAAGGTTTAATGTCCAGGGTCCCAAATGGTTCTAGTTGAAGCAGTGGTTTAGAGTCATAGAGTCATACAGCATGGAAACAGGTCCTTCAGCCCAACTGGTCCATGCCGACCAAGATTCCCATCTAAGTTAATTCCATTTGCCCGTGTTTGGCCCATATCCCTCCAAACCTTTCCTATCCATGTACCTGTCTAAGTACTTTTTCAACCACCTCCTTTGGCATACTGCTTGAGACGGGTACATTAACAACATTAGTTTCCCTTCAGGTTCCTATTAAATCTCTCCCCTCTCACTTTAAACCCTCTAGTTCTTGATTCCCCAACCCTAGAAAACAAAAGACTGCATTCATCCTGTCTATGCCCCTCATGACTCTATACACCTCTACAAGATCATCCCTCATCCTCCTACGCTCCAGTGAAAAAAGTCCCAAACTGCTCAACCTCTCTCCATAACTCAGACCCTCGAGTCCCGGCAACATCCTCATAAATCTCCTCTGCACTCTTTCCAGCCTAATGGCATCCTTCCTACAGCAGGGTGACCAAAACAGAACATAGTATTCCAAATGCGGTCTCACCAATGTCTTGTACGATTTAGTTTTAAATCTTCTAATTTATTACATTACATTTGCTGCTGAAGATGCAGTCTCTTCTAATGTGTGGAAAACCATATTGGGTGACCATTTTGCAGGACACCTCCTTTCAGTCCACAGCCAGCCCCCAAGGCTTCTAGTTGCCTGTCGATTTAAATCTCAATTTCACTCCCACTCTGATCTCTCTGCATTCACTTGCCAACACTATCCCTGCAAAGCCCAATGCAAACTCAAGGAACAGCACCTCATCTTCTGACTGGACATCTCACAGCCATCTGGACTCAACATCGTTTATTCAGATAACCAGCAGTTCCAACCTGTACATCTCACACTTCCAAAATCCGTAGCCGTGATTTTTCTGTTGATAATTTTAGTAATTTATTCGTCTTCTCCTATTTACACCATGTCTTGGATTTGGCAATGAAGAAAAACAGCCTTTGTTTCTCTCATTCTCTGCAGTGAATATGTGTAATTAATCTCCGATACAAAATGTAAAACAGTCAGGGTTTTCAAAGATCACAGAGTCCTTACTTATCCTTCCCACAAAAGATCTGAACCTTCTCCTTTGATGTCATCATCTTATAAGGCACTCAATGTTTGTAATGAAGTGAAATTCCTCCAGACCAAATCTTCAGACTTTGATGTAATGGCTGCTTTTTTGTAAGTCAGCACTAACACCTCTCTCTCACACACACACACACACACACACACACACACACACACACACACACACACACACACACACACACACACACACACACACACACACACACACACACACACACACACACACACACATCACTAGTTGCATGACCGACTGAGTATTTCCAGCATCTTCTGTTTTATTTTACATTTCCAGACCCTGCAGTGTTTTGCTCTAGGAAGGTAATAACACTCTACAACACTCACACATTCACACAGTATATCTTTAGTTTCTACAGATCTCTCTATTCCAGAAAATAACGTAATTACAATTGCTGAGTCCAAACTTGGCTTGTGTGGAGGAGAGGGGAACAATTGGTGGTAGGTGGTAGGTGGGAAGCGGTGGGACAACCCATAGGGTTGTACAGCACAGAAGCAGGCCCTTTGGCCCACCAAGTCCATGCTGACCATCAATCACTCATTTGCACTAATCCTTTACTAATTTCCTAACATTCTCATTAACTCCTCCCAAACTCAGCCATTACCATGGCACTCACCTGCACACCACACATTAGAAGTAATTTACAGCGGCCAATGAACTTACCAACCCACCAATAGGTGTGCGTGAGGCAAAATAATGGCTTGAGCACCAATACTCGTTTCATCTGGTGTTGGAGGTGACTCAGCTGGTCTTATGGTTAGTCTGCTGAGCCAGGAGGTTGTGCTTCACACCAAAGACTTCAGGGCAAAGATCCAGGCTGACAGTCCAGTGCTGTTTTGAAGATTCAACATTATTGGAGCTTGTTGTGTGTAGAACAGTCTGTCATTTCACCAAGTGTACTTCCAAAGTGACTGTGGTACAATCAACATTGGAATGCCCCGCGAGGAGTATCAAAAGTTGTTTATAAATGTCAGTCTTTCTTGGTTAAGATAGAAAATACTGGAGATATTCATTAGGTCAGGCAGCATCCATGAAAGAAACGTAGTTAATGTTTCAGGTTGACTTGATCAGAACAGTTCTGACAAACGGTCATTGACCTGAAGTATTTCCTCTCTTTCCCTCTCCACAGATGCTGCCTGAACTGCTGAGTATCCCCAACATTTTATGCTTTTATTTCAGATCTCCAGCAAAGGGCACAGCCAGTAGATCTGCTGCCTCACAGCTCCAGGTGCCCAGGTTCGATCCTGACCTCAGGTGCTGTCTCTGGGCAAGCACAGTAGCGCAGTGGTTAGTGTAATGCTGTTACAGCGCCAGCAACCTGGGTTCAATTCCCACCGCTGTCTGTAAGGAGTTTGTATGTTCTCCCCGTGTCCAAGTGGGTTTCTTCCGGGTGCTCCGGTTTCCTCCCACATTCCAAAGACGTATGGATTGGGAAGTTGTGGACATACTGTGTTGGTGTTGGAAGCGTGGCAACACTTGTGGGCCTCCCCCAGAACACTCTACGCAAAAGATGCATTTCACTGTGTGTACATGTGACTAATAAAGAAATCCTAAATCCTATACATTCTCCCTGTGACCGTGTGGGTTTCTTTTGGGTGTTCCAGTTTTCCCCCACTTCCCAAGGGCATTGGTAGGTTAATTAGTATGGAAAATTGCCACTGGAGTATAGAAGGATGGTAGAGTCTGATGGGAACATGGCAAGAATAATACAGGTTACGGGTAAACATGGGTGCTTGCTGGTCAGTGTGAATTTGGTGGGCCTGTTTCTTGCTGTGTGACTCAATGACCCTATCTGCAGTTCTTTTTTGCTTTTTGATTTATTTCCTGCTGATCATTAGATGAGTACCTTTCAAGCTTTCAATAAAACCAGTGCCTACACAATCCAAGACAGAAAGGTCACCAGCTGGTGGGGATGCGGGGTGTCGGAGGGATTCAACCTCTCACTGACTCATTTAGATGAAGCTCTGATTAATCACATGGGCTCTATCAACGTATGCATCAGCCTGAATGATCAGTTCAACAGAATCAGTTGAGACGCAGTTCAAAGAGGACAGAGAGAAAAACACATCTACCAGCATAGTGTCAGGGTAAATTATACTCCTGGCTTTGAAATGCAGTGATATAACTCGTTAGAAATTCCTGGGAACCCATTCCAGCATGGATCCATTTCGTCTTAAACCAATTGTATGGCAGCTCTTAAATGTGGTGCCATCAGGCTTGTTTGTTTTCAGAATGTGCAGTTCTTTCCTTCTGCTTTGTAATTACAGCAGAGTATCCTTCGCTTTAAAAGGGTGATGATGATTTAATTGGTATCTCTCGGTACTTGGCGCCTGACTAGATCTGATCATTTATCACATGCCTGTCATTTGCTGTGCTTTCATTACTTAAATCCCCGCTGTCAGCAATTAGTTTGCTTGTGATCCAGAAATTTGTGTTGACAAACATTTGAACATCGAGGATCCCAGTTGGATTAATGGCAAAGGGGCAAGTTATGGATCAAGCTCCCTTTGGTTATGCTATGGCTTCACAGTTGGTCAGAGGGGGATCTAAGGTGATCTTGCAATGTCAACTCTGTGCAAAACTCTCGGCAGCTAAAATTTTCTTTTTCCCAATATACATCAGAACAGATTAAACAGACTTGACTTTCAAATGGGAAAGCAAAAGAAAGCATAGATGCCTTTAAAAATATGAATGGATTACATAGTATCTTTGGCACAGAATAGGCTTTTTACTCCAAACAGCCCATACTGGTGTTTAAGCTCAAAGAGTCTTCTCCCATTTTTTCTTTTCTAACTCTATCAGAATCAGAATCAGGTTTATTATTACTGACGTATGTCATGAATTTTGTTGTTTTGTGGCAGCAGTACAGCGCAAAGACATAAAATTACTATAAATTACAAAAATAAATAAATAGTGCAAAAAAGAGGAATAACGAGGTAGTATTCATGGACCGTTCAGAAAAAACATTGAGTGTGGGTCTTCAGGGTCCTGTGCCTCCTCCCTGGTGGTAGTAATGAGAAGAGGACATGTCCCGGATGATGAGGGTCCTTAGTGATGGATGCCGCCTTCTTGAGGCACTGCCTCTTGAAGATGACCTCTGTTCCCTTCTCCCTTATATGTGTGTCTGTCGTCCCCTCAAATGCATCATTACTTTTCAACTTTAACCACTCCCTGTGGGAGTGAGTTCAGCGTTCTCACCACTCTTTGGATGAAGACATTTCTTCTGACTTCCTTATTGGATTTCTTGGTGACCATCTTATGTTGATAGCCTTTGGTCCTGCTCTTCATTGTGTTGGCATCCACTCAATCAAAACAGTTCATCATTTAAATAAAATCTTTATTAGATCATCCCACAACTTTCTTTTCTATAAAGGGAAAGAGATTATACTCCAGGAGACACAAGAGAGTGCAGATGCTGGAATCTAGAGCAACACACAAAGTGCTGGAGGAACTCAGCAGGTCAGGCAGCATCTATGGAGGGAAACGGACAGTTGAAGTTTCAGGTCAACACCTTTCATCTGGACTTCCAAATGACTGGTCTTGACCCGAAATGTCAACTGTCCATTTTCCTCCATAGATGCTGCCTTACTTGTTGAGGTTATAATCCAGTATATCCTGTGGAGATGAGGCCATATCTGGAGTATTGTGCAGGGTATTGTGCTCCTTATATAAGGAAGGATATAAATGTGTTGAAAACAGTTCAGAGAAGGTTTGTTAGACTTGTACCTTGAATAGGTTGTTCTGTTTGCAGGAAGGGTTGGGAGGCTAGGTTTGTATCCACTGGAGTTTAGAAGGATGATTGAGACATATAAGATGCTGAGTGGTTGGATGAGAAGAGGAAGAGGATGTTTCTTCTTGGGGGAATCTCAAATTGAGGGTTACTTTTTAAAAATAAGGGGTCACCCACTTAAGAGAGATACACTTAAGACATCTTTTCTCCCAGAGGATCATGAGTTTTTGGAACTTCCTTCCTCAAAGGACAGCGGAAGTGAAGTCAATTTGAATATTTTTAAGGCAGAGTTATACAGGAGTGAAACATCACCGAGAGGTAGTTGACAATATGAAGTTTAGGTTACAGTCAAATCATCCAAGATCTTATTAAATAGCAGAGGAGGCTTTAGGGGCTGAATGGGCTACTCCTGCTCCCAATTTGTAAGATCAAAAAGCTTAATTAACTCTGAATCTGAGGTGACAACACCGAGTTAGATAGAATTGGGAATAGTCAATGACTGGTGAAATGACAAAAAGGGTGCATTGCATCTCCAGTATGAAATGAATAAAATCTATGCTTCTTATAGATATGGAAGTGAGTTGTTTTGAATGTTTACCCACTAAACCTAAAGCTCTTCCCAAACATTCAAATATTTTTATAAGTATGGCAACTGTAAAGGTATGGGGAGATTAGTAATATCTTTTATATTAATAACATACTTCATATTAGTAAAATAAATATATCTCCTCAATTTGGTTTTATTATCTCTTCCCTAGAAATATTAAGAATTTTAAAAAGTTTAACATAATCTTTCTTTCTTCAATATCTCTGCAACCATGTTAGCAAAAGGCAACACATTTTTATTTCTAGACTGATTGTTTATGAATTTCTGTTCCCTCCAATTATACCCAAACCATCCAAATGTTCAAAATGTAAATCTTTATTGCAATCATTTTATTTTGAAACAAAATTGAAAAATTGGATTCTGGAACTCAGCATGCAATGCCCTCAGAAGTTTATTGGTTCATGCATTTTTTTGGATAACTAGAAGGGTCATGCAGGATAATGTGTCCACCTTGATTCAGCTGGTGGCACTCTTGGCCCTGAATGAGAAGATAGTGAGTTGAAGTCCCATTTAGAGACATAAGCATGTAATCCAGACTAATGTAGTATTGAGGAGGTAGTAAACCCAACCCCATGTCTGCTGACAGTAAGTTTATCAAGCCATAACACAAAGGAAAACAATAAAGTTTACCTCCATTTTCCTGGCCAATATTTTCTCCCAATTAGTATCAATAAAAATTAACATAATTGAGTTAACATCTCATTCTTACTTGTGGCTCTTTGCTCTGCTCAAGACAGGCATTCGACAGGGATCAAGACTTTAAAAAGTTCTTGAAGAGTAAAATCTGCAGGTGCTGAAAATCTAAAATAAAAAAAACAGAAATGCAGAGATAGTAGGGAAGGCAAATGCAATGTTAGCATTTATTTCGAGAGGACTAGAATATAAAAGCAAGGATGTAATGCTGAGGCTTGATAAGGCATTGGTCAGATCACATTTGGAGTATTGTGAGCAGGTTTGAGCCCCATATCTAAGGAAGGATGTGCTGGTGTTGGACAGCGTCCAGGGGAGGTTTACAAGAATGATCCCAGGAATGAACGGGTTAATATATGAGGAACGTTTGATGTCTCTGGGCCTGTGCTCGCTGGAGTTTAGAAGGATGAGGGGGGGATCTCATTGAAACCTACCAAATATTGAAAGACCTGGATAAAGTGGATGTGGAGAGGATGTTTCCAGTGGTGGGAGAGTCTAGGACCAGAGGGCACAGCCTCAGAATAGAAGGACGTCCCTTTAGAACAGAGATGAGGAGGAATTTCTTTAGCCAGAGGGTGATGAATCTGTGGAATTCATTGCCACAGAGGGCTGTGGAGGCCAAGTCTTTGGGTATATTTAAAGCGAAGGTTGATAGGTTCTTGATTAGTAAGGGCATCAAAGGTTACAGCGAGAAGGCAGGAGAATGGGGTTGAGAGGGAAAAATAAATCAGCCATGATCGAATGGCGGAGTAGACTTGATGGGCTGAATGGCCTAATTCTGCTCCTATGTCTTATGGTCTTATAGATACTGAGCAGGTCAGGCAGCATCTGTGGGGAGAGAAACCGAAATATTTTAGGCCAATAACTTCATCAGAACTGTTTTGATAAAAGGTCATTTACCTGAAATCTTGGTTCTGTTCTTCCCTCTCCTCAGATGCTGTCTGACCTGCTGCATATCCCCAGCATTTCTCTTTTTATTTCAAATGGTGCTGTATTAACTTTGGACTAGTTGAGGTTGAGAAAGGTGCTATGTAAATGCAAGTTCTTTCTTATCATTTATTACAGTCATGATGGTGCACTCTAAGAAGTGTCCCAGGATATTAGTTAGTATCCATAAGTGAGACTTGAATGTCTTTAAATTCTTCAGCCAATCAACGCAGGCTTTAGAGACAATGTTTTTAATTAATGATATTTCTTTGTGGATGCAAGTATTGACAGACAATCTAACATTGCAAATTTAGTTGTAAACAAGCAAACATATTGGGAAGGAAGGAGTTGGTAGGCAATGATAGAGCTGAAATGAATTCAAAAGGGGAAATGTTTTAATCATACCAACCCTTTTGGATTAAAAGATGAGAGAGAGAGAGAGAGAGCTGCTGTTGTCAGGCTGCATTGTAATGGTGAACTCCGCACGTGGTGAAGGTCACAGTTATTTGCCTGGGCATTATGAGGATGACAGCCAAAATGACAAGGCCCAGTTCTTGATCTGACATGAGCAGGAACTGTGCAGCCTTCTCCTTCTGCCAGTCATTGTTCTACAGCTGTCTGTGCCATATGCCTGTGTGGTGGGATTAGAGAAGGGCGCGGCGTAAACTGAAGTTCGGTCATCCAGACATAAATTAAGGAGTGAAAGCTGTCAGTGAAGTATATCCTAGCAGAGGTAACAATTGCACACAGCCAGAATTATAGAATGAGGAGTAGTGTTTAAAGTGCTGGTGGATGCTTGTCAGATCCTTTTTAACTGTGCAAATAATTTCTGTCTACTGGAATGCAGGAGATGTTTGGCTGAAGATATATTCCCCTTCCTTTGCATTCTGTCGCAATTTAAACCCCTTAACAGACGAACACGAAGAGATAAGGAAAGACGTCAAGATCAGTGGTGTGCTGTGATAGATAATGCAGAAAGTTAGGTTGATGAATGACAAAGGCCATTGGAGGGATAAGGTCAGGCCTTACAATCTACATCGATTGTGGCGTATTGCTAGCAGTGACTTATCCAGTTCTGACAAACACAGTATATTTTCCATGGTAACCTAAGACCTGCCCACTGGGTATTTACAGGGTGCAGTACAAGAATTTGAAGCAGAAGAAGATACAGAGCAATGTAGAAAGAGGAGGATTCATTTTCACTTGCACTATTGAAGAGCCAACTCCAATCTGAACAGTGGAATGAAGAGATTACTTTGGCCAGTGGGGTTCCATTGCAGCCCCCAATCTACCAGAGACCTGCAGCTATTCCGTCAAAACCAGAAGAGCCAGTGACATTTCTGGAATCACAGGATTGTTCCAGCACAGATGGAGGCTGTTCAGCCCATTGAGTCCATGCTGGTGAAACAAAGGACTGCAGATGCTGGAATCTAGATGAAAAACACGATGATGCTGGAGGAACTCAGCAGGCCAGGCAGAATCCATGGAGAAAAGCAGGCAGTCAACGTTTCAGGTCAGGACCCTTCTTCAGGACCCCTGCTTTTGCTCCACTGCCTGCTTTTCTCCACGGATGCTGCCTGGCCTGCTGAGTTCCTCCGGCATCATAGTGTTTTTCGTCTAGAGTCCATGCTGGTTCCTAGTAGAGCAATCCCATTCGCCAATGGATCTGCAAGTTATTTTCAAATATTTGTCCAGTTCCCGTTCCCAGCTCTGTTGAAGGATCTTCGACCTGGAACACTGACTCTCTCTCCACCGATGCTTCTTGACCAACTGAGTGTTTCAAACATTTGAGTGATCCTTCTCTGCACAGTCTTCAAAGGAAGTCAATCCCTCATTAAATAAGAAGACCAATATTGTGCTCAGTGCTCTGGGTGTGATCTCAGCAAAGTCCCATACGGTTGTAGTAAGATTTTCCAACTCAAACGCTCCATCTGTCCTTTCATTTCCACTTGCTTCCTGAATTATTCACTCTTCCTGCACACTTACTTTCTGTGTTACTTGTACAAGGACACTCTGGATTCTCTGAGCTCCAGCAATAATTAGTGTCATACTATTTAAATAATATTCTGTCTTTCTGTTAAAATCAAAGAATTATACCACTCACCTCCACACTGGGTGTAATTTTACTGAGGCCAATTAACCCCTTAATCTGCACATTGTTGGGACGTAGGAAGAAACCAGAGCACCTGAAGGAAACCCATGCAGTCACAGGGAAAACATGCAAACTCCACATAGATAGCAGTGGAGGTCAGGATTGAACAGGCTGTTGGAGCTGTGAAACAGTGACACTACTAGCTGCACTGCTCCGTAACCCCTTCTATTTTTTTGTACTAATCAGAATCAGATTTATTATCACTGACACATGATGTGAAATGTGTTGTTTTGTGGCAGCAGTACAGTGCAAAGACATAACAATCTATAAATTACAAAAATAAATAAATACGGCAAAAAAAAGAATAATGAGATAGTGTTCATGGGCTCATGGATCATTCAGAAATCTGATGGCGGAGGGGAAGCTTTTGTTCTTGAATCATTGAATTTGGGTCTTCAGGCTCCTGTACCACCTTCCTGATGGTAGTAATGAGAAGAGGGCATGTCCCAGATGGTGAGGGTCCTTAGTGATGGATGCCGCCTTCTTGAGGCACCGCCTCTTGAAGATGTCCTCGATGGTGAGGAGGGTTGTGTCCGTGATGGAGCTGGCTGAGTCTACAACCCTCTGCAGCCTCTTGCAATTCTGTGCATTGGAGCCTCCATACCAGGCGGTGATGCAACCAGTCTCACATTTAGTTATGTTATAATCTATCTGCCATATTTACATCTGGATAATTAACCTGTTGATATCACTGTGGAGACTCTTCGTATTCTCCTCAAAACTTACTCACCAGCGACCTTCACATACGTGTGACCCGTCCACGTTGCAGCCATTTGTGTAGCAAATATTCACCCTTACAGAATTCACGAATCATTGCCCAAAAGTTTGAGATACAGAATAAAATTTGCTCTGATGGAATTTATATGACAAAAAAAAGTAAATAAATAAACACAAAATTTACTTTTTTAGCTCATATCCCTTGACACGTGCACAGATAATGCAGCTTGGCATGGTGGAAAATCGCAATACAGACTATTCTCTAGGATTGCAACATTCCCCTAATGCAGGGGTCACCTGTAGTCGGAAAACTTAGATACCATATCCTCGTTCCTTCATCTGAGTCATTAATATAAATGATAACATTTTAAAAATTGAATATTGTGGCTTTCAATGGTTAGATAAGTCAGTTCAGGAGAGGCATTGAATCTTCAGCCAGTAAGAAGAAAGAATGAAAGGTTGCATTTACTTGGCATGCAAGCAAAAGCATTTTACACTCAGTGAAATAGGTCTGAAATCGAGCCACAGTATATGGAACATGGATAGCACAGTAGCACACAGGAACATTCTGGAAACCCCAATATGATAATGACCACATAATGGGGTTGAGTCATTGAGTCAAACAGCATGGAAACAGGCCCTTCGGCCCAATTGGTCCATGCTGACCAAGATGCCCATCCAAGCTAGTCCCATTTGCCAGCATTTGGCCCACAACCTTCTAAACCTTTCCTATCCGTGTTCCTGTCCAACTGTATCAAGTGTAGGTAAGGATACCAGGCAGTTTTCTTCCAGTTGGCCTGAGTGGACATGGAGAGGAGAAACTTGAACTTGGGTCGCTGCATAAAAATAAGAGGCCTTGTTCAAAGGGTTGTGAGGCTTTAGAAATCTCTTCCAAAGAGGGTTTGCAAGCAGAATGTTAACAAGTGGAAATGTTATCGGCGGGGAACATACTGAGAGCTGTGACCATAATTCAGTTAGATTTGACGTAGTTATGGAAAAAGACAAAAATAGACCCTGGAGTCAAAGTTCTAAAGTTGGGCAAGGCCAATTTGACAAGGTTGAGAAATGATTTGGCAAAAATCGACTGGAAACAGCAGACTGAGGTTTCGGAGCAGTAGGAAGAACTCAGAGATGTTGAAGGTTCAGAAGAAATACATACCTGTTCATAGAAAAGGGGGAGCTCCCAGTTCTAAGCAGAGTCTTTAAATATTTTTAAGACAGAGAGGTTCATGGATTCTTGATAAACAAGGAAGTGCTTGATTACTGGGACCAGGCAGGAGGGGGAAGTTCAGGTTGCACTCAGATGAACCATGATTTTATTGAATGGCGGAGCTGGCTTCAGGGTTTGAGTGATCTACTCCTCCTCCTCATTTATATGGGTAGGTTTGTATGTATCTTTCACACCAATTTTAATGTGTTATTCAGAAAATGGACCCCAGACAGTGCATTGATGCCACACTGGGGCATTAGTTTAGATCTTGTGCTCAGGTGGCCCGAGTAGGATTTGAACCACCACCCCACCACCCCCCCCCCCCCCAAACCTTCAGAAGTAAGAATGCTACTCACTCACTCACTCACTCGCAGCTGTCCCTGTGTTGGGTGTCCCCTCTAAATATCAAGCCAACAGAGATTCCTTGGTGATATTTTACATCAATGTAAGTGTACACATTCTAATTGAACAAGTGGGGAGATATAGCTAAAATGTAAAGGCATGCTGTGTAATCAAATCTGCACGGGATTCATAAACTTTCAGTTGTTACAACCAATTAATTTATTCTGTTTGATAGAGACTCATCAGCAAATTAAATAATGAGATAAGTACAGGTAACCCTAGAGATAGGCAGTTAGCACCGATTCATTAGAAGCTTATTTTCAGAAAATGACATTTTCGGTAGAGTATATAAGTAATTTGAAACATGGTATGTGTCAACTGCACAATCCTCCAAGTTATCTGCATGTCTCCATTTCTGTGCTCTTAATGATCCCCGAATTTAATCCCTCCACCGTTGGTGGCCATGCCTTCAATTACCAAGGTTGCGAATTCTGGAATTCCCTCCCTAAACCTCTCTGCCTCTCTTTCTCCCTTTAAGATGCTCCTCTAATCCAACCTCATTGACCAAACTTGCAGTCCTCTGCCTGAATGAGTCCTTAAACGTCTTACTGTTAGTATCAGAGAGTTTTAGAACTCTCCTGTGAAATATGTTTGAGCATTTTGCTGCATTAAAGATGCACTATAAAATGGTGTTTTAATGTGTGTAGCATGCTTGATTTGGAACTCTACTCTCCACTATGAAGAGAGACCAATTGCAAAGATTAGTCCCAACTCCTGGCATTGTATCAAGCAACAACAAGGATGGGGGAGAGGAAACAGGATTGGTCTTGGGATTTCCTGTTTTTATGCTTCCATCTACTTATGGCGTATCAGAAGGTTGATGCTTGATTGCTGGTAAATCGACCATGCCTGTTAGCTTTGTTCCCGTTGCAAACAATTCCATGTGGAAAGCCTTTCATCTTTATTGATTGTCTGCTCAGTTTTGAGACTTAAGGATTAAGTCCATCCTTTATGCAGTGCCTTGTTGCTTCGCTGAATGTTCTATGAACAGGGAGTGGCAGTTAGGCAGTGATATGTATACACTCGGACCAGTTGTATTAGGACCATTTGAGGAGGCATTGTTGACCAGGACTTTTTCAAACAGTTGTCCTGGAAGTTGGAGTCAACCAGATGAGATGGAGTGCATGTTTGCTTCATGATTGCATCGGACCCTCCACGTTGCGTCGATGTATTTGTTGAGATTGTGTGCTTCAACACTCACAGCATTTGATGAAGCAGAAATTGTTTTCAGAAAAATGGAATTTGCTGATCCACAATTTAAAGGAATTCCAAAATTGGTCAACTTTCAAATTGGAAAGTTGAGGACACTGCTTTAATTGAGACTTTCAGTTTATCAGAGAGTGATACAGCACAGTAACAGGACTGTTAGCCCACTAAGTCAAGTCAAGTCGAGTTTATTGTCATGTGCACAAGTACGGTGAGGTACAGGTACAATGAAAATCTTGCAGCAGCATCACAAGTACATAGATTCAGACAGCACAGAGAACATAAGTTACACTAGACAGTGAAGAAAAAAAGACTGTGCGAAACAAGACATCAATGCAAAAAAACACAATCGGAGACAAGTCCATGGTAGTGCAAGAGGTGGTCGGTAGTGTTCCATTGCTGAGGTAGGGTTAGGGTTGTGCAGGTCAGTTCAAGAAAGTAATGGTTGAAGGGAAGTAGCTGTTCTTGAACCTGGTGGTGTGGGACTTCAGGCTTCTGTACCTCCTGCCTGATGGTAGCAGCGAGAAGAGAGCATGACCTGGATGGTGGCGGTCCTTGAATATAGATGAGGCAGAGCCTCCTTTAGATGCTTCTAATGGTGGTGGGGGCTATGCCCATGATGGACAGGGCTGTATCCACTACTCTGTGCAGCCTCTTGTATTCCTGTGTATTGGAATTGCCGTACCAGGCCATGATGCAACCAGTCAACATTCTTTCAACAGTGCATCTGTAGAAGTTTGTTAGAGTGTTTGATGGCATTGTAATGTCTGCACCAACCATCTACCACCCACTTACTCTCATCCTCCACCAATCCCAGTTTATTCTCCTCACATTCCCATCACTCCACCTCGAGGGGCAATTTACTGCAGCCAATTAACTTACCAAGAAGCAAGTCTTTGAGATGTGGGAGGAAACCAGAGCACTTGGAGAAACCCACGTGGTCACAGGAAAATGTGTAAACTCTGCACAGACAGCATGGCACAGCGGCAGTACTCGCTGCACCGCAGTGCTGTCCTGGACAGAACAGTTCCGTTCATTGACGGGAGGTGCTCAATGGCAACTATTGCCGTGTCCTCTCACCCAAGAAGCAAGCACTTTGGTGAGTGGAGTTATGTGCAGTCCAGATCAGGTATGGAAGGGATTTCCTTCCCTATCGGGCATTAGATGGGTTTTAATGACAATTCAGTTGTTTTATAGCCTTAATTTGTTTTAATTATGCAATTACTTGAGTTTACATTCATTAACTACTATAATAGGATTCAAGCTCACATCTTTAAATCAAGAGTTGAGATACCATAGCTCCCACACACCTTAGTTTCCTACTGTCATTGTATCAGAGCCCCACCAATCACCTCCCAATCACTTGACCCCCTCTATGACTGATGACCACCACCCAGTGCTTGCAAAGGAGGAGATACCAATCTTCTTTGTCAACCAGCTGTAAGTATTTAAGTCACGCATGCTGTTGTAACGTTAATGGACACAAGGGAGCCAACTGAATTAATCTGTCAGTGAAAGACATTCTCGCCCAAGTCAGGATGTTGTGGGTTCAAGTCCACTGAAAAAAAACTGGAGCAGAAAATAAACAGACTAGAACTACGGTGCAGTACTGATGACCGTGCTGTTGGAGTGATATCTTCTTAGCTAGCTATTGTCGTAGAGTAATACATCACAGAAACAGGTCCTTCAGCCCCACTCATCCGTACCGACCAAGATGTCCATCTAAGTTGGTCCCATTTGCCTGCATTTGGCCCATATCCCTCCAAGCTTTTCCTATCCAAATGTCTTTTAAATGTCGTTATTGTACCTCAACTTCTTCCTCTGGCAGCTTGTTCCAAAACGCACCACCCTCTGCATGAAGAAGTTAGGGGCAACTTGAAAGATTCTTCAATCTTTCCCCTCTCACCTTAAACCTCTGCCTTTTAGTATTTGGTTCCCTTTCCCTGGGAACAATTGTGTTGAGTCTCTGACTACGTAAATGATTCTCTGGCAATATTTGAATGAAGATCAACCAGAGTCCTGGTCAATATTGTGAACATTGCTAGATATAGATCATCTAGTTACTGTTTCCTTTGCTGTTTGTGGGAGCTTGCTGTACACTATTTGCTTACTGTATTTTCTTGTAAAAGTACTACAGTGATTGTCCCGAGGTTGTGAAAAGTGTTCAGGAAATGTGTTTCTGCACATCATTTTAAGCTTGAAATTATTTTAAATTTACTATCGTAGATCAGAAATGCATTTAAAAATGCAGAACTTCTCAGAGGCTGAAGATTATCTCAGCACATTATGACTTAAAAAAAATTGGAGAACCTTTCTTTATGAACAGATAAGCAGAAGAAATCTTGCCCCTAGGGTAGCTAGCTAAGACAAGGTACCTGTGCAGGGCTGACTGCTGATGTAATGAGGTTCTTGAAATGTTGATTTTTATCCTTTATTTTCACAGCCAGAAACCATACGATATTTGTAATAAAATAGTATTCTGTTTGAGTAATGTTAACCAGGAGAGAAACAACCTTGTAGGGAAGAAATGATTAATACTATCATGAAAATTAGCTCAAACTCCAAAGAATGATGCTGTAAATTTTAAGAATGCAGAAAAGGTAGGCTTGCATTTTTATAGCACCTCTATATATATGTGGCATCAGCAAAGGTGCAGATGTACAGTACTATTTTACCTACCTGACACCATTCATGTTGCTTTTATATAGCACAAGAGCACAAGAAGATAGGAGCAGGAGTAAGACCCCCAGCCCTTCAACCTGCCTTACCATTCAATAGGATCATGGCTGATCTAACCCAGGCTTCAATTTCTCCTGTGTGTCAAATCCCCACAGCCCCCAATCCCCTGATCATTCAAAAATGTATCTACCCCCATTTTAACTATGTCTAATAATCTAGGCTCATTAAAGGTGCACATGTACACCACTGCTTTACTGACCTAGCTCCTTTAAGGACGCATTTATATAGCACCTTCATATAGATGTATTTATTTTGACATCATTATGTAGATTCTTATATAGATTTGCAGTTGTATATCAGCCAATGGAGTTCTTCTGAAGTATGGTTATTGTTGTACTGTTGGAAAGTACCAGTCATTTTATGCACAGCAAGCTCCCACAAACAGTAAAATGATAATAACCAAATTGTGTGTTCTTTTGTGATGTTAATTGAGAGATAAGTGCTGGCCAGGGCAATGGGGAGAGTTCACTTGATCCAGTTTGAAGTACACCATGGCATCTTTTACATCTGAGATCAAAGTCAGGGTTAACGTCTCATTTGGTGAGTACTAAATTCGCCCCTGGATCTGTAGCATTAACCATGCCATGACAACGTGATGTCCTTCTGCCTTTGAAATTAATCCCCATTGAAGTCAAGGACACAAGACAATAGGAGCAGGAGTGGACCACCAGGCCCCCTAAGCCTGCCCTGCCGTTCAATATGACCATGGCTGATCTTGCCCAGGTCTTAACTCATGTTGCCAGTTCCCCAAAGCCCTCAATTCTCCTATCTTTTAAAAATTAATGTACCTCCACCTTAAGTATTTCTAATGAGCTCACCTCCATAACTCTCTAGGGTAGAGAAGTCCATAGACTACTCACCCCCTGTAGAAAGAAACACACTTCTTTTAGAATAAAATGAATTTCGAATGGCAGATTGAACTTTACTGACATGACTATATATCTCTGGTGTTACTGACTGGGGTGGGGGTGAATTTCTGGACAAGCATCCCTGACAGTGTGGCATTCCCTCAGTACTGTGTTGAGAATATCAGCCTGGAGTCTCTGGAGTAGGACTTGAACCCACCACTTCCTGCAAGAGAACCGAGTGCAGATAATTCATTGACTGTAAACACTAATAGTATGTCAATGTGAAGCAATTTTATTTTAACTATAATGCACATTTGGCCAAAATTTGAAGACACAGTCCAATCTGACACTCTTTAAATGTATCTCTTCAATAGTGCTCTTCACAATTCAGCAAAATTGCCTCTCATTCATTGGAAACTATTACTTCAATTTAATCATAAAATGGAATAAAATATTCTTTTAGTCTAAAAATGAGTGTTCCATTTACATAGCAATTTATTGTGTCTCTCAAAAAGCTCTGGAAGTTAGACTGACTTCTTTTGTTTGACTGACTATTCAAGTAGACAAGCAACTATTTTGGCTGCAGTACGTTCCCACAATTGGTAAGGTAGCGAATGGTCTGCTTGTTGGAAGTTTGAAGGGCAAGAGGTGGTGGGGAGGATGTTGTTCATGGCTCTGGGAGAATGTTCTGCTCTTCGTCAAGATTAAAAGGCAGGTCGCTGATGATTTAAGTAGATTATACAGGAGAGGTCTGCTCTGGTGTAAAGTTAAGTCCCAACTGGGTCACAGCCCATCTCAACATGATCTGATCCTGAGAAATCATTCTTAATACCCATGAGGATTAATAACCCCAATATTTAATCAGACAGGGCACAATTAATTCCATGGTCCACCTTCCTCTCCTATCAGATCCCACCATCTGCAGCCCTCTGTCACCTCCACCCGTCGCCTCCCAGCCTCTGTCACTATTTCCACTCTCCCCTCCTCCATCTGCCTATCCACCTATCACCTGCCAGCTCTTGCTCCACCCCTTCCCCCTACCTTTTTATACCGGCTGTCTTCCCTCTATCTTTCAGTCCAGATGCAGGGTCTCGACTCAAAACGCCGACTATTTCATTCCGCAGATGCTGCCTGACCTGCTGAGTTCCCCCAGCTGCTTGTTGTTGAACCTGGTTCATAACTGGGTCTTCTGAAGCTGGGGTCAGGTGCCAGGTTTGGGAGGTGGAGCTCCTGCTCTGGCTTGGGACACCACCAGGTTCACAATTTCACCGTAGATGTTTTCTCCAGCTCGTCAGCCCAGCTGAGAACCACTGCCCAGCCTTAGTTGTCCCTGCTGCCCCTTGGCTGGTCAGTGAAAGGGGTCCCTAATCAAGAATACGCCATGCACATCGCCACCCAGTGGTCGGAGACAAACCAAGCCCAAAATCTCAGCCGTTATTTCAAATCCAACCTGATTTATGCAGTTGGGTCTCATCAGCTGGAGAGGCAGGCTCTTCTGACTTAACATACCAAATATCTTTGGGTTGTGCATAAAGAAGAAGAAAACATGATTTGGGTCCCTACTCTTGCCTGCCTCTTACTTAAGGCAGATATAATGCAGCCAAGGGTGGGAATTTGGATGGGGAATCATTTTTCCGGCTTCCTATTGGGTGCGGCCTCGTGTAGCAAGTCAAAATATTTGTGTAAATTCATTATTTTGGATGAAGTGCTATTCACCACTCGAGGTGGGTGGAAGTCACTGATATTCGGAACTGCAGTCTCTCTTTTATATGACATCAAAAGCCTCACACTCAGATGTCAGGTTTGTCCAAGATATCCTGAGATGCCAGGTGAAGAAATGAGGTGCTTCCTGCAACAGGTACCACTGTGCAGGATGAGGTGATGTGTTTGGGACTCATGGCCGCTGTTGCACTTTTGGCTGTAGAGCATCACTCCTTTGCGGAGCAGGCTGCAGCACCATCCACGGTCTGTCCTCTGTCTTTGAGAGGTCAAATGCAGCATGGAAACAGGCCCTTCAGCCCATTGAATCCATTTCGTCCATCAACCACCCACTCATGTTAATCTGCCATTAATCCCATCTCTTCTTCTCCCAACACTTCCCATCAACTTCCCGCTATAGATCCACGATGAGCTACATACGTATGGCCTGCATTAGGTGTATTCCACAGTTCCTCCATTGACGCTGTCTACACTTGCCGCTACCTCGGGAAAGCACCCAATCAACAATAACCCCTCCAACCTCAGTCATTCTCTCTTCTCCCCCCTTCCATCGGGCAGAAGATACAAAAGTTTGAGAACACGCACCACCAGGCTCTATCCCACTGTTCTAAGACTCTTGAATGGACCTCTTATACAATAAAGATGAACTCTCACTCTCTCAATCTATCTGGTCATGGCCCTGGCACTTGGTCTTCCTGCACTGCACTTTCTCTGTAACTGTACCACTATATTCTGCATTCTATTTCCCTTTTGTACTACTTCAAGGTACTTATGTATAGTATGATCTGTCTGGATGGCAGGCAAACAGAGGCTTTTCACTGCGCCTTGGTACATGTGACAATAATAAACCGGTTACCAATCTGGAGAGTGAGTTTGTGCCCACAGTACAGATATTGTTTCTCAGAATGGTCAGCATTATCACTTTCACATCGGCTTTTGCTGAATTCTTGTTGATGGGGAAGTTGGCATTGCCGGTATTTTATTCCATCTGGCAAAAGACACTGGAATTATGGTGAATAGCAGTCGGGACAATGAGTGCCAGTACCTGTAGCCACTGGTGTGACAGCAGACAAGGTCACTAAATGTACCCCTCCTCACCAAACCCCACCCTCACCTTCCTGGCTCAAACCCCAGAGTGCAACTGCTTCCAGGACCCAGCGAATTATAGGACTGTACGTTGCAGTCAGTGGAAAGGCTGCTCGCAGTCTCTGTAATGGGATCTTCTCCATTTACTCATGCTTGTTGCTAGCACCAGTTCAAAGGGGATCCCCGACACTTGTCTCGGAGAAGCGTGGCGCAGTGGTACAGCTGGTAAAGCTACTCCCTCACGGCGCCAGAGACCCAGGTTCAATCCTGACATTGGGTGCTGTCTGTGTGGAGTCTGCACGTTCTCCCTGTGACCGCATGGGTTTTCCCCGGGTGCTGCTGTTTCCTCCCACATCCCAAAGACATGCAGGTTGATAGGCTAATTAGCCACTTAATTGTCCCTAGTGTGTAGTGGTAGAATCCTGGGGGGAGTTGATGGGAAATATTGAGAGAAGAAGCGATGAGATTAATGGCAGATTAATGTGAATGGGTGGTTGGTAGATGGAACAACAGCTTCTTCCCCCAGGCTGTCAGGCTCCTGAATGCCCTGGAGGCAGTTTCAGACAAATGCCATGTTAAAAACCCTGGTTTGCACAACGGCATATAAGAACTGTGGCTGCTGCTGAACATGTTTATACATTTAGTGCAACACACTGAGTTCTGTATTTTCTTCGTCCAACTCGGTTTTGCACTAACCCTGCACTAATTTTGTATTCTGTATATAGTTTTTTGCACTATTTGTACTTGCACAATTTTTCTGTCTGTGTTTATTGTATGTCCTCTGTCCTATGTATGTCCTCTGTTGTGTGAGTCGGGGGGAAACGACATTTTGTTCCTCCATGTGTTTTTATAGGATATGGGTGAATGACAACTTGAACTTGAACTTGAATGGACTCAATGGACTGAAGGGCCTGTTTCTGTGCTATGCCCCTCTATGCCTTTAAGACATCTCTTTGGTGTCCCGGCCAGCATTACTAAAACACATTTGCTCATCACCGTGTTGCTGTTTTCAGGAGCTTGCTGTGGATAAACGTGCTGCTGACTCTCCCACTGCGACCGAAATTCAAAGGCATTCCAGTGGCTGTAAAGTGGTTTGGGACATGGAAGGTGCTAACCAAATGAAAGCCTTTTAAACATGATCTGATTGAAAGTGAGGAGAGAGGCAGGGAGCCAAAGTGGATACAGGTTAAGAATTCTAGAATCGGAGAGATTTGAAAGCACAGATCATTTGCACTGTCTTTTCAAAAGCTGTGGAGAATGTATAATGGCAAAATTAAGTGTTGGAATTTGATTTCCCTGGTAATTGATGGAGCCAAATACTTGTTACAGTGCAGGTTTACTGTATAAAATACAATTTTCAGTTGAAGTATGTCTGCTCTGCAAATTCTCTTGTCATTTTGACTAATTTCTTTTAAGTCTTATCTCTCTTAATATTCTACCCAACTTATATAAGGTGTTGAGAGAGGGGCATGGGGGTGGGGAATGGTTGAAATTAATGTACTGAAGAAGTACCTGTATGTAATGATGTATAGATTTCTGCAGCTGCAGGAACTGTCAGTCCTCTAGGTTCGAAATAAGTTAAGAGCCATTTCTTTCACTTGACTTTTCATCCATTATCATATGTCTGACTGTTAAAGTATTTCAGATATATGATGGAGGTGCTTTGTTATCCAAATTAAAGAGGACCTTTTTACTTGCCAGCATGACTGTATTAATCATTTATACATCTCAAACTTTTATTCTACTTTTCTTATTTAAAATTAAAACTAAAAGTGAAAGTTGAGCCAGTTCAACTGGAACTATACTCTATTGTCTGAATACTCTATTTGTGTAAGACTCATATCAAGTCTATTTATCCTCTAGCAGTCCTTGAGCTGGACTGACTCCACAGTTGCACAAAGCATCTTATCCGAATAGACATTCTTCATCCGTGAGTGCGGAGCATTGACAGGCTATTCTTCTTTGGGAGGCTTCATAACCTGACCATGTCTCTTGTTTGGACATTATTGAATAGGGACGAGATACCCTGGATTACTTTGTCCTTATTAATTAAAAGTGCAGAGTCCAATATGAGTAAGCCCAGTAAGATCGCCGTGCAGTGTACGGGTATCAGCTATGACTCAAATGATACCACATCTGTCTTTGAGTCAGAAGGTCCTAGGTTCAAATCCCACTCCAGAGCAGTGTCCAAGGCCCAACTATTCTTAACTGCTTTATTAATGACCTTCCTTGCATCGTAAGGTCAGATGTAGTGATGATTGCATAACGCTCATTTCCAGCCCCAAATTTTCAGCAAATGAACCAGCCCATACCTGCATGCAGTGAGACCTGGACCAGATTATAGCATAGGCTGATAAGTGGAAAGTACCATTTGCACCACAAAAGTACCTGGCAATGACCAAGAGAAATTCTAACCACTTACCCTTGACACTCAATGGCATTACTATATCTAAGTCCCTTACCTTCAACATCCTGGGGGTTATCACTGACCAAATTTCAACTGGACTAGCCATATATATCATAAGATGAGCAGGTCAGAGATTTTGGCTGTTCTGTGGTGAGTGACACAACTCCTGACACCCAAATCCTTCCCATTATCTACAAGCCACCCATCATGTGTGTGATGGAATATTCTCCATTTGCCTGAAGGTGTGCAGCTCCTACAACTATTCAAGAAGCTCAACAGCAGCCAGGACAAAACAACCCATTCGAATAGTATCCCATCCACCATGCTAAACATTCATTCCCTTCGTCAGCAGCACACAGTGGCCACAGTGTGTATCATCGACAGAATGCTCTACAGTTACACCAAGTCTACTCCAACAGTAGATAATAAGAGGCCAGGAAAGGGAAGAAGAGAAGAGGCATGCTGGGTGGGGGGGGGGGGGGGGGTAGGTTGTGGGGAAGGGGGGTGGGGATTAGCAAAAGTGGGAGAATTCATGCCGTTAGGCTGCAAGGTTCCAAGATGGAAAATGAGGTGCTGTTCCTCCAGTTTGCGCTTGGAATTCTCCTGGCAGTGGAGGAGGCCGAGGACTGACATATCAGTGATAGTGTGGGAGGGGGAGTTGAAGTGACTGGCAACGGGAAGATGCAGATTGCGGTTACGGACAGAGCGCAGGTGTCCTGCGAAACGGTCAGATAGATAAGTCCAATTAAAGCACACCATTCTAATACCCTGACTCTACACTTGAAGATCATTTATTCACATCATGATAAGGAACATCCTCCAGTGCCCCAGTCTCTCACTGATCAGTTTATAGTATATGAAGTGCTCTGACATGTTTGAGATGCGACTACTCTCTTCCTGTGGCTAACTTTGCCCATTTCAAACTGCTCCAAAGGAGTATTGTTTGCAAAAGATTCTTCAAAGAATGTGAAATCCTTTTTTGTTTACTGCCCTAAAGAATAGAAGATTTGAAAATGTGTCATGTATTGAAGCAGAAAAGTTGAAAAGATTCTTAAGAGGATGCTTTGTGCCTATGTTTTCAGTAGAAATTCTTGGTGCCATTTCTTTTATGCCCTGTATAATGGAGTGAATAACAGGACAGATGACCATGAATTTTCCCATTTTGATTCCTGCTTTATCCTAAGGGAGTGGGTCATTCAGCCCTTCAAATCTCAGGAACTGAGTGGCCCACCCAATTTGAACATGGGTGATGTGCCCCTCCACTTGTACTAACCCAATTTAACTGCACTGTGTAATGAATTGACCTGTACGATTGGTATGCAAGACAAGTTTTTCACTGTACCTCAGTACAAGTGACAATAATAAACCAATACCAATATTGTTTTATACCTTTACCTAAAACAATGTGTCAATCTCAGTCCATTTTTCAATAAGCTTTTTGGGAGAGCAAATTTACAATACACTTTGAACAAAAAAATCTTTCCTGATTTTCCTCCAAAGTACTATAGTTCTTTCTGTTCTGTACTCAAAGAAATAGTTTCACCTTTTTCACTCTATGGAAGCCTTTTTAACATTTGAATCATGTAACTGGCCTTACTGTGTTGTCAATTCCAGAGGATAAATTACTCACAGCCAGAATATTGTTTGTGCAAATATCAGCACATCCTTTGCAATTTTTTATGGTAGTGTTCACTCATTTATTTGAAATGAGTTGGCAAGCTGAAAGGAGCACCATAGAGAGAGGTTCTAAGCCTTGAGATGGAGAACAATCATTGCTAGCATTGAGTGATATTGCACCTAGATCTATACGGCTATTCTCACACACAGTTATCTACAGGCTAGTCTAAACCATCGTGCCAGTTCTTGGCTGACTTGGCCTTCCTTGACATGCCAAACCAAAACCAATGCAGGGCCATGAGTTAGGTGCACGGTGCATATGGAGATTCCTTGCTCTGCTGTGTAACCTGTGGAGCTCTCACTGGCATCTAGCACATAGGATAGCACAGCACAGGAATAGGCCATTTGGCTCACGATGTTGTACCAAACTAATTAAGCTAATTCTGCCAGCACATGGTCCATATCCCTCCATTCTCTACATATTCATGTGCCTGTCTAAGAGCCTCTTAAATGGCTCCATTGTATTTACTTCCACCACCACCCCTGGCAGCACATTCCAGGCACCCACCACTCTCTGTGTAAAAAAATTTGCCCCGCACATCTCCCTTGAACATTCCCCCTTTCCCCTTAAATGCATGCCCTTTAGTAGTAGACATTTTGACCCTGAAAAAGATACCGGCTGTCCACCCTATCTATGCATCTCATAGTTTTATAAACTCTTATCAACTCTCCCCTCAGCCTCCGCCGCTCCAGAGAAAACAACCCACATTTGTCCAACCTCTCCTTATAGCACATGCCCTCTAATCCAGGCAGTATCCTGGTAAACCTCTTCTGCACTCTCTCCACTGCCTCCACATCCTTCCAGAATTGAATGCAATACTGTAGATGCGGCCTAACCAGAGTTTTATAAAGCGGCAGCACAACTTCTGAAATTCACTGGTTGAAAGGATGGGGGAAACAGATTTGAACCTAGCTTTCAGGAATGAGTCTGCAATGTTATTGGGAAAGAGCCAGGGGATAGGCTAGACTGGATTCTTCTTGGAAGGAGCCAGCATGGAGCTTGAAGGCTGAATGGCCTCTTTCTACCTTGTAAAATTTCTATGATTCTATTGGATCAAAAGATGAAGACTTAAGGAAACTTACACATTATTTCAAAGGTGCCACAAGATAGGAAGGAGATTTAATAGCCAAGACTGCAAAGTTGTAGCTATGAGGAAAGATTAGATAGAATGGGGTTGATTGTCTTGGAACAGTGAAGGCTGAAGGCAAATGTATATGAGTATTAGGAGCCGAGAGAGAGTAAATGGAAATTTCTCTTCAAGGAGGTCAAAAACCAAGGGGCATAGATTTAACGGTCGAGGGATAAGGGGCGAGGTGAGGACAATTTTTTCATTCACATGTCGGTGGGATCTGGAAGTCACTGGAGGTGGAGAACCTCACTTCATTTAAATCATAATTGGAGGTGTACTTGAAGAGCCGTGACTTGCAGGGTGAAGGACTCAGTGCTAGAACATGGGGTTAGGCTGGCTTTCTCTTTATGGATGAGTGCAAATGGCTTCCTTTTCTGTCTTAAACTTTCTGTGAGCACCTGGCAACTCTTCCGACTCCAGAATCAGATTTAAAATCACTGATTTACAGTGCAAAGGCATAAAATTACAAAAATAAATAATTAGTGCAAAAGAAAGGTGGCGTTCATGGACCATTCAGAAATCTGATGGTAGAGGGGAAAAAACTGTTCCTGAATCACTGAGTTTGCATTGTCAGGCTTCTGTACCTCCTCCCCAGTGATAGTAATGAGAAGACAGCGTGTCCCAGATGCTGAGGGTCCTTAGTGATTGATGCTGCCTCCTTGAGGCATTGCCTCTTGAAGATGTCCTCGATGGTGGGGAGAGTTGTGCCTGTGATGGAGCCGGCTATAACCCTCTGCAGCCTCTTGCGATCCTTTGCATTAGAGCCTCCATACCAGGTTGTGATGCAATCAGTCAGAATGCTCTCCATTGTACAGCTATATTTGTAGGAGTCCTTGGTGACATACCAAATCTCCTCAAACTCCTAATGAAGCAGAGCCGCAAGCGTGCCTTCTTCGTGATTGCATCAATGTGTTGGATTTGACTCAGAGACAACCACGAAGAGAGTTACTGGTCTCCGGGAACTCTACAATACCCTCCGAGTCAGAACCAAGATCAGAGCCATCCTCACAACATGGAATCTACAACTTGTGAGGTCTCAGGGTCAGCTCAGTGCTGCTGTAGATAGAAATCTGACCAGATATTAACAGGCAGGCATGCACTTTGATGTAGATGGAATGATAACTCTCAGACACCTTCTCCCAATTTGAGGCATTACTTTCACCCACTTTTCTCTGTTTGTAAGTCCTTGCACAGAAATGTAATAGCTTTAGAAATGTAAGATTTACAGCCTTACCAATTTAATTGAATTTCTTGCAAGATTGGCTGAATGTTTTTGCTTTAGGTAAAATGCAAATTGAACTGCACCACTTCTGATATAACAAAACTTTATGAGAATGGAGGTTGGATCTTACTTACAATTTGAGATTGGATGGAATTGTACCAAGCTCAGGTGCTTCAGAAAGGATTGTCCTTGAAAATACAGTCTGTGCACAAATTCAAAGGATACTGTGTGAGTGCCAGTGTTGATGTTTGTATGTAGATATAGTGTGTGTGTGTGTGAGTATGTGGTGTTGTGTTGCCTATATATGTGTGTGTGTGTGTGTGTGTGTGTGTGTGTGTGGGTGTGGGTGCAGCATGCTGTTTGTATGTGTGTGTGTGTCTGATGTTTGTGTGCATGCATGAAAATGTGTGTGTGTTTGTATGTGCACAAGTATGTTGTGGATGTGATGTGAGTGTATGTTTGAGGAACATGCTTGTGTGTGTATCTCTATGCATCTGTGTGTACATGTCTCTGATAAGGTGTGATGTGTATGTGTGCGTATGTACATATGACGTATGCCTGTGTGTGCACACATGTGTGTGTATGTGGCAGGTTCCATGCATGTGCACCTACGTGCGGGGTATGTGACTTTTATGCAGAAAATACACTTGCTTGCCACCTTGCTGAGGACTTTTATATCGATACAAAATGACAGTCACATATCAGTGCAGGCTGCCCAAGAAGAGCGAGTGATTGATTAATGCCAGGTATCAGGCACCCTGTGTAAGGTTTAAGCAGCTTTACTTCACGGCAAAAGCCCAGAAATATCCTTTCCCTTTGTTAATGTTTAGCTGAGTGAGGTAGACCTCGGTGACGAAGGCAGGGCCAGCTCTTGGACACAAGGCTTGTACAAGAAGTTTGGCTGCTATGAGGCAGAGTTGGTGGGAGAGGGAGAAAAGTACACAATCAGCAATGGGATTTGGCTAAGCGAGACTGTTAAATTGATCGCTGGCACCATCTGGTTCCTTAGTTAACAGTTAACCCGAACAGCTGCTGCATAACACATTGCGGGAGTTAAGTAGCTGCATCTTAGCGTTTATAGACTTGCTTCCCATTAAACCCTGATAGCCCTGAAATGCTTTATCAAATTTGCATTGGCCACATAAATGAACGAGCACAGCAATAGTTCAACAACCAGGTTTAAAGTAACAGCACACTGTGTGCAGTGGCTCATTGCCCTTGAATCCTGACCACTCACACCACACCCCTTTTACCCAATAATTTTGTGGATGTATAAAGAAGCTGTATTCTAGGAAACAGGAGGCTGGCAAAGCAACTTGCGTTTATTAAGCATAATGTCCAAAGGTGCTTCCATCAGGAGTCTTGGCTTTGAATTGGGATGGATATTAGGATGTAAGGAGAGAGGCTGGATAGGCTGGGACATTTTCGCTGAGTGTAGGAGGCTGAGCAGTAGCCTTATAGGGGTACATAAAATCATGAGGGGCATAGATAAGGCATCACAGTCTTTTTTCCCAGGGTAGGTGAATCTAAAACCAGAGGGCACAGGTTTAAGGTGAGAGAGGAAAGATTTAAAAGGTGACCTGGGGGGCAAACTTTTTCACACAGAAGGTGGTTGGTATGTGGAACGAGCTGCCAGAGGAAGTGGTGGAGGCAGGTATAATCACAATGTTTAAAAGATATGCAGAAAGGTACATGGCTAGGAAAGGTTTAAAGGGATATGGGCCAAATACAGGCAACTGGGACTAGTACAGATAGACATCTTGGTCAGCACGGATGAGTTGGGCTGAAGGGCCTGTTTCTGTGCTGTATAACTCTATGACAGGCATCTAAACGGTTTTACTGAGCACCTTCAGAGAATGGAGAACATTTTAAGCAGGACACACTGGAGGACTGAGCTGCTCGTGTTCGCTCTTTTGGGAAAATTTACTCCATTGATTGCAGCTGTTGGTTGGGGATTGATAACACTTTATCATCTTTCACCTGATGTAGTAATTTCCCACCCGATGTGTTTTGTTTTTAATTTATTCATTCACAGATGTGGACATTGCCAGCATTCACAGTCCAGCCCTAATTGCCTCAAACTGAGGGTGCAGTGCAGTGTCATGTCAACTGCTTTGGTGGGTCTGGAGTCATGTATAGGTAATGGCGGCATATTTCCTTCCCTGAGGGACACAAGTTACCAGATGGGTTTTTACGACAATCTGGTAGTTTCATAGTTATCATTACTGACACAAGCTTTTTATGCCAGATTTATTTAATTACCTGAACTTAAATCCTCCTGCTTCTGGGGATGGATATATTTAAGGGCATCGGTTAACCCATGCGTGCCTGTACCACATGGACTGGTGAAGTGAAGGGAAGTAAATAGTAGCTGTTCCTGTCAGCTGATGGTTCAAATACCATAGGGCTATGATTTGAAATTTTAATTAAAATATGTAAGGCAAGGAAAGCTTCTTACTCAGAGAGTGTGAACAGTAATTCACTGACTGTCAGGTAGTGAAATCACTCAGGGCTTTCAGAGAACTGAATGGCCTTTCGAAGGAAGATAAACTTCAGGGCTGTGCGGAAAGAGCAGGGTATACACCTGACCTGATTAATCTACCAGGAGATAGCATAGGTTTGATGGGCCAAATGGATTTCTGTGCTGTAAGCATTCTATGATACTATGAAGGGTCAGCAGGGTTAAATATGTTATTGAACGGTGACAACATATCGTATCTATGGAAGTCAGTCAGATGAGTTTCAGAGGCAGTACATGATGCCTTAAAGCAGAGGTATAATGTGTTTCTGGTTACCGACTGGAGGTGAATTTCTCAGCCATTGGTCTTGCTGGTGGAAGGGTCGAGGCCAAAGAGGACAGATCTATGGCAAATTGCAAAAGAAACAAAGGAATCACAAGATAAAACTGTGATATGGAATTCACTGACAGACAGCCAAAGGAAATAGATTTGAATGTGGCTTTCAAGAACGAACTTGCAATGCAAAGGAAAAAGGCCAGGAACTGAACCTGACTAGATTGTTCTGAGAAGAGTCTAGCATGGTTTTTGAAGGCTGAATGGTCTCCTTCTGTGTTGCAACAATTCAGATTCCATCAGGTGGAAGCATTAAGATTAGCAGTCCCCGAACTGATTGTAACTTTGCACATTGCACTGGATAACAAAAGGTGGAGAATTCTGTCAAACCTGGGTTTGGCTTAGGGCTCTCTGCTGGTCAGTTAGCTGTAGCATTCCTGCAGCATTGAAGCCAGTACATTTAGCCCTGGGGCAGCACAAGATGTAGCGGGAGAGCTTTTAGTTCATGAGGAAACTCTCTGGAGAGTTGAAGTCCCAAAGCCTGCTTGCTTAGCGGGCAAAGAATTAACTGGTGCAATGCTAGACCTTATGAATACTTTATATGTCTTGGCAGCACTGACTCTAGCTGTCTGGCTCTCCTGTGACAGAATGTAACCCAAACAAGGTTGGTGTTAAAAAAACTCTACAGTTCAGCATCCCCTCGGAATACTTCTAAATTGAAATTCTGGCTTCACACAAGAAATAGTCAAGGCGAATCCCTGGATGTATTTAGAGGGAGACACGGAAGGCAGGAAAGAATATGCTCATGGGGTCATGTGGAATTCTATGTAAAATTTATCTTGATTCAACTGGGATTTCACTCTCAGTGGCCGCTTGTTCTGCTCTCTGTGGCTCCAACAGTGTAGGAACAAATCCTTACCCACTCTCCTAATAGTTCCATCAGTCTGTAACCCCTTTGTACCCCCTGAATGCTGATCTAGGCTTCCCTGTTATGTGGGACCTGCTCCCCTGCCCCCCACCCACATTCCAGCCCTACAAGCTCCCCACCATTGCCTACTGGGGACTTCTCGACAGTATGTGTCAAACTAGACGCTGCAGGAGCCCTTGCTTTGAGACATCCATTGAGGCCTTAAAGATTGTGATAAAATGGATAATTTGTAGATTTCAGAGAGATTTTAGAATCGTAGAGTAATACAGCACAGAAACAGGCCCTTTAACCCAACTCATCAATGCCAAGCAAGATGCCTATCTAAGCTAGTCCCCTTTGCCCGCATTTGACTCGTATCCCTCTAAACCTTTCCTATCCATGTACTTATCCAAATATCTTTTAAATCTTGTTATTGTACCTGCCTCAACCATTTTCTCTGGCAGCTCAGTTCATACACGCACTACCCTCTGCATGAAGAAATTGCTCCTGAGGTCCCTTTTAAATCTTTCCCCTCTCACCCTGAACCTATGCCCTCTAGTTTTTGGTTCCCTTTTCCTGGGAAAAAGACTGCGCATTCACCCTATCTATGCTCATGATTTTATACACCTCTATAAGGTCACCTCTCAGTCTCCTACTTTGAAAAGAATAAAGCCCTAACCTGCCCAATTTCTCCCTATCAGAATCTCAAGTTCTGGCAACATTTTCATAAATCTTCTTTGCACTCTTTCCAGCTTAATGATGCCTTTCCCATAACAGGGTGACCAAGACTGTATACAATACTCCAAATGTGGTCTCACCAACATCTTGTACAACTGCAACATTACGTCCCAACTCCTGTACTCATTGCCCTGACTGATGAAGGCCAACATGCTAAATGCCTTCTTCACCACCCTGTCTACTTGTGACGCCACTTTAAGCAAACGATGTTCTTGTACTCCAAGGTCCCTCTGTTCCATAATAGTCCCCAGGGCCCTACAAACAACTCCCCTCCCACACTGATATGTCAGTCCTCGGCCTCCTCCACTGCCAGAATTCCAAGCGCAAACTGAAGGAACAGCACCTCATTTTCCATCTTGGAACCTTGCAGCCTGACGGCGTGAACATTGAATTCTCCCACTTTAGGTAATCCCCACCCCCCCCCCTTCCCCACAACAGCCCCTGCCCCGACCACGCTTCTTCTCTTCTTCCCTTCTTCCCTTTCCTCGCCTCTTTTTTTCCACCTTTTTTTCCTTACCTTTGACCCATCCCCCAGTGGATCTGCTCTCTCCACCTCCCCCACACCTGCCCATCACCATCTCTTACCTGCACCTACCTATCACCACCTTGTGCCCACCCCGCCTCCCCTCTTTTGTCCACCTATCACTGCTCTGCTTTTCCCTCCTATATATTGGGCTTCCCCTTTTCCTATCTTCAGTCCTGAAGAAGGGTCCTGACCCGAAACGTTGACCACCTGCTTTTCTCCACGGGTGCTGCCTGGCCTGCTGAGTTCCTCCAGCATCATAGTGTTTTTCACTATATCAGTCCTACCCTGGTTTGACTTCCCAAAACGCAACACCTCGCACTTATCTGGATTGAAAGCCATTTGCCAGTCCTTGGCCCACTTACTGAACTGATCAAAATCCCCCTGTAATTTTTGATCACTTGTCTACAATGCCACCTTGTTTAGGTTGGAGAGGAGATTGATTGTAAACGAAACTCCAGAAAGCTTATGGGCTGCATCAGTGGATCCAAAAACTCCACGATCTCACCCAGTTAGCCACTAATAAATAGCTTTTGCTTCTCATCCAGGGTTTTGAAATTTTATTCAGGGAAGCATCTGTATTTGTAGACATAGGCTCCCAGAGTACACACAGGGGAGCATTTCAACCACGCAGCTGCTGGAAAGAAAAATGAATTAACTTTCAATGATCTTGAGCTGTGATAAACTAATATAATTAAATTTTGTTAATCAGGGCTTCAAATCCCGATGATTTAAGGAGAGATTGAATAAGTCACGTACACTTGCTCTGGGCACCTGTTCATCAGGGAGGGAAGGATTTCAGACACTTGCTGGAGTCAATGTCTGAAATGCCCCATAACTGAATGGGCAGCACAGTGGCACAGCTGGTCGAGCTGCTGCCTCACAGCTCCGGTGACCCCGGTTCGATACTGAGCTCTGGTCAGGTCCCACATTCTCCCTCAGACCGTGTGGGATTTCCCTTGGGTGCTCTGGTTTCCTCCCACATCCCAAGGACCTGCGTGCAGGTCAGTCGGCTGCTGTAAGTTGCCCCCAGCGTATGTGTGTGGTAGGAGAATCGGAGGGCATGCGAGAGAGAACAGGTTGCGAGGAGAAAGCAGGGGAATGAGACTGATGGGAATTCACCGAGATCCAGCATCGACTCGATGGGCCGAATGGCCTCTGTCTCCATCATACGAGAACACTGCAGGCTGGCACACGTAGGGTCATCCTGCCACAGGACATTGAGGGGTTGTTACCTGTGCAATAATCTCTCAAACCTATTGCTGATGGAATTTTTGGGAAAATTAATGTCACGTTACAGAATTTAAATATTATAGGTATATGTAGTGATATGCTAAGTTCGGTGAATGATTGGAAAGTAATGTTCTGTATTGTCTAATTGTAAATTTTATCAATAAAGAGTACTTCTGGGGAAAAAAATGCCCTGTAATCTATTGTCATAATAATAACCTGCACCAATATCCCAACGCTGCAATGAATAGTCAAAAGATTAGACACACAGAAAGCTGGAGGAACTCAGTGGGCCAGGCAGCAGCTACGGAGGGAAATGGACAGTTGAAATTTCGGGACGCGACCCTTTATTTGGACTCCAGGTGAAGGATGGTGATAGGCAGATGAGGAAGGGGGGAGATTGGGAGTGCTTCCTCATCTGCTTGTCACCCGTTCTCACCTGGATCCACCTATCACCTGCCAGCTCTTGCTCTGCCCCTTGCCCCCACCTCTTTATTCCCGCTATCTCCCCTCTTTCTTTAAATCCTGATGAAGGGTCTCGACCCAAAAGGTCGACTGTCCATTTCCCTCCACAGATGCTGCCTGACCTGCTGAGTTCCTCCAGCTTTTTGTGTGTTGCTCCAGATTCCAACATCTGTAGTCTCTTGTTCCTCCAATCAAAAGTGTAAGGCTACTACGGTGAGGTGATATTTACTTTTAATGTTGATGACCAAGTTAGTTTGAACTAGATCTATGTCTATGAGTCAGATTGTGCAGCGCAGAATTTTCATTCATGTTTTGAGTCCAGATTAGGACTTTCAGAGCTCTGCCACGGTTCAGCCAGCCTTCCTATGAGTGCGAAGAAGAGATGCGATTGAAAAGCTGTCTTGTGTAAGCATCCACACCCTGTATTTTAAGGGGAAGTAGAGGAAAGAGACATATACTGTGAGCAGACATACAAAAGGAAGCTTTCATCCCATTGTGCCAACGTCAGCTCTTTAAGAGGGCACCCAGATCCAATTCCCTTCCCATCCACCATGGCCCACACAAAGTCCCATTCTCCTCTGTCACCATTGTCCTGCGTCCAACACCCCTGAAGACAATGCCTTCCACAACTAATTGTGCCTCGAAGTTAATGTTTGCCCAATATCCACTGCTCCACCCTGACCCACCAACCCCCACATGCTGAGAAAATGGTCTGGTGGCCGTGTTGGAATGTCCTTTCCAGCTGGGTTCACTCTGCTCTCTGTCCCTGCAATGTGGCTAAGTCGATTGTTGCATCTTGGGACATTGTGAGAGAGTGGGCAGCAGACTTTGTACACTGTCTCCACTGTGTGTCACCATTACAGGTGGGCACTAATTAAACCAGAGAGCAGCAGTCTGCCACTCAGCCATCTGGTGATGATGAGGTAAATCTTTCTGTCTCTCTCTTTCTCTCTCTCTCTTTCTCTCTCCCTCTCCCTGACTATCTCTGTCTTTCTTTCTTTCTCTCTCTTCCTCTCTCTCTCTCTCTCTCTCTCTCTTTCTCTGGCTCTATCTCTCTGTTTTTCTCTCTCTCTCTCCTTTTAGAATCAAGTTTAATTTGTGTTTAGATTTGTCAGGAGGGAGATGAGGAGAAAGTGCTATGATCTGGAATGAGTGTTAGAATAGTAAATTTTAAAATGGAGGAAAAAATTGCATGGCTGAATCCCTAAGGAGAGGGGGAGTTGTATAGCATGAAACAGGCCCTTCAGCCCACTGAGGCCATGCTGACCTTCAAACACCCATTAACACTAATCCAACACTAAACCTATTTTATTCTCCCCACATTTCCATCAACTCCCCCCAGATTCCTCCGCTCACTCAGAGGTAATTTAGAGTGGCCAATTAACCCACTGAACCTCATGTCTTTGGGATGTGGGAGGAAACTGGAACACCCGGAGGAAACCCCTGCAGCCACAGGGAGAACGTGCAAACTCCACACAGACAGCACCGGAGGTCAGGATTGAACTTGGATTGCTGGAGCTGTGAGGCAGCGACTGTACTAGCTGGGCCACTGAAATGAGAGGTGATGGACTGAATAACCACCTTCTATGCTGTAAGATTCTGTGCAATGGAATTCCACCTGTGGTTGCAGGCACAATGCAACTGCTTTAGTTGCTATTGTGCTCTCCTCCTGATATTTGGGTTACACACAGGCAAAGCTACACAATTACCACGAGCCATTCATGACACTTTCTACCCATTTGACTCAACAGTCTCCTTGTCCTGCTTGTTGGCCGAAGGCCCAATCCCTGGTTTAGGTTGGAATTCAAGAAGCTGCCATCACAGAGTGTTGGGGGAACATCTTGAGTTGGTTCTTCTCCCATCCCCCTCCCCGAGGGAGACTCTGTTCCTCACCCAGACAATCAAAGCACCTCACCCTGTGTAGGTAGCTCCTATCAATCTGCACTTTAACACAATGGATCGCAAGGGCAGCCAGCTGCTCTGCATTCTTTCCATGGACTCTTATCTACACCTCACTGCCTCAATAAAGCAACCAATGTACCCAAAGCCCCCACCCACACCGTCTCTCTTCTCCCCCCTCCCATCGGGCAGAAGATACAAAAGCCTGAAAGCACGTACCACCAGACTCAAGGACAGCTTCTATCCCGCTGTTATAAGACTATTGAACGGACTTCTTGTACGATAAGATTGACTCTTGACCTCACAATCTACCTTGTTATGGCCTTGCACCTTATTGTCTGCCTGCACTGCACTTTCTCTGTAACTGTGACACTATATTCTGCATTCTGTTATTGCTTTTCCCTTGTACTACCTCAATGTACTGATGTGATGAAATGATCTGTATGGATAGCATGCAAAACAATGTTTTTCACTGTACCTCGGTACATGTGACAACAATAAACCAATGTAATTTAATTTTTTGTCGAAGCAAGCAATTTTCTGAACAAGAAGTCAATATGCAGGTACAGCAAGTAATTAGGCCAGGTATTGGAATATTGGTCTTCATTACAAGGGACATGGAATATATGAGGAGAGAAGATTTTATGCAGCTCCACAGGTTGCTGGTGAGTCAGCACATGGACTACTGTATACACTTCTCCACGGACTGTGGACTACTGATCTCTGTATTGTGCTTACACTGGGGGCAGTTCAGAGAAGGTTCACTGAGGTTGACCCATGGGCTGAAGGGGTTGATGTATGAAGACAAATTGAGTAGGTTGAGTAGGCAGGTGAAATGAAAGGCAATCTTATAGAAACATGTCAGATTCTGATGGGGATCGAGAGGATGGGAGTTGAGAGGATTCTCCTCTTGTAAGGTTATCCAGGAATTGGTGGTATAATTTCAGAATAAGAGGTCACCCATTTAACCCCTTTTCTCTCACTCTGTGACCAGTGGTTTCCTGCAAGGATCAGTACTGAGGCTTCTTGTTTGTAATATATATCAGTGATGTGGATGAAAATGCCTGTGGTCTTATTGTTTTCTCTAGAGCGCTAAAAGCTGAGAAGTATATAAAAATATGTGAGGCATATAAAGGATAGAGAGGTTTATTCCCATGGTGGAAATGTCAAATACTAGAGGGCATAGGTTTAAGGTGAGAGGGGGAAAGCTTAAAGGAGATTTGTGAGGCAATTTTTTTTTACACAGAGAGTGGTAGGTGTCTGGAACACACTACCAGGGAGGTGGTGGAAGCAGATACAATAGCAATGTTTAAGAGGTATTTAGACTGACACATGAACAGGGAGGAGGTAGAGGGATATGGATCACGTGCAGGCAGATGGGATGAGTTGGATTGGCATCATGGTCGGCACAGACGTGGTGGGCCGAAGGGCCTGTTGCTGTGCTGTACTACTCTATGTTCGAGAAGAGGACTTCCTTCTCTCAGAGGCTCATCAATCATTGTAATTCAGAGAAATAAACAGGCGGAGTCTTTCAATATATTCAAGGTGGAATTTATACAGACATTTAAGCTACAAGCGACACAAGGTGTATGGGGAGAGTGCGGAAAAGTTGTATTAAGTCCAAGACTGGATCAGCCATGATTTTTGAATGGTGGAGCGGGCTAGGGGCACCATATTACCATAAGATATAGGAGTAAAATTAGGCCATTCAGGCCATCAAGTCTGCTCTGCCATTCAACTATGGCTAATTTATTTTTCTTAAACCCCATTCTCCCACCTTCTCCCTATAACGCTCACCAATCAAGAACCTATCAATCTCTGCCTTAAATACACCCATTGACTGGGCCTCTACAGCCCTCTGTAGCAATGAATTCCACAGATTCACCACACTCTGGCTAAAGAAATTCCTCCTCATGGTTTTGAAGGGACATCCCTTTATTCTGAGGCTGTGCTCTCAGATCCTAGGCTCTCCTACTAATGGAAACATCCTCTCCACATTCACTCTATCCAGGCCTTGCAATATTCAGTAGGTTTCAATGAGACTGCCACCCCCCCACCCCCCCAGTCCTTCTGAACTCCATTGAGTACAGGCCCAGAGACACCAAATGCTCCTCACACGTTAAGCCTTTCATTCCTGGGATCATTCTTGTGAACCTCCTCTGGACCCTCTCCAGAGCCAGCACATCTTTCCTTAGATACATTTGCTCATAATATTCCAAATGCCGTCTGACCAATGCCTTCTAAAGCCTCAACAGTACATCCTTGCTTTTTTGCCCTGGGCCTCTTTGTGTTCTTATGCTTTTCCATAGTTTGGCCTCAACTGCATCTCCTTTCTGGTATGTGAGCTTTACTTAGTGACATCAGCTCACCAGGAGTTCAATGAGTGTTAATTCACGGGGCTCAGCTGAGGAATAACACAAAGTCTAGAAACCCTGGTGTAAGCAGCAAAGATGGTCCAACATGACAGGCATTCTGCAACTCCCATATAGTTATAAGTATGAATGGCACAATGGTACAGTGGTCCTGTGACCGTGTGGGTTTCTTCCTGGTACTTCGGTTTCCTCCCACATCTGAAGGTTGGTGGGTTAATTGGCCACTGTACATTGACCTAGTGTGTAGGTGAGTGGTCGAATCTGTGCAGAGTTGAGAGGACAGAGTTGAGGTTTAATCAGACCGCTTTTGGAATATTGTGAGCAATTTTGGGCTTCATATGTAAGGAAAGATGTGCTGGCCCTGGAGAGGGTGCAGAGAAAGTTCACAAGAATGATCCCAGGAATGAAAGGCTTAACATATGAGGACTGTTTGATGTCTCTGGGCCTGTACTCAATGGAGTTCAGAAGGGTGAGGGGGGAATCTCATTGAAACCTACTGGATACTGAAAGGCCTGGATAGAGTGGACGTGGAGAGGATGTTTCCATTAGTAGGAGAGTCTAAGATCCGAGGGCACAGGCTCAGAATAAAGGGACATCCCTTTAGAACTGAGGTGAGGAGGAATTTCTTCAGCCAGAGGGTGGTGAATCTGGGGAACTTGTTGCCGCAGAGGTCAGTGGAGGACGTCATTGGGCGTATTTGATAGATAGGTTCTTAATCGGTAAGGGGATTAAGAGTTACAGGGAGAAAGCGGGAGAATGGGGTTGAAAAAAAATCAGCTGTGATTGAATGGTAGAGCAGACTCAATGGGCTGAATGGCCTAATTCTACTCTTATGGTCTTATGGGATGTGGGATGAATAAAATGGGATTCCTGTCAATAGGTGCTAGATGGTCAGTACTGACTCAATGGCCAAAGGGCCTGTTTCTGTGCTGTATGAATTTTTGACTTTGTGACTCTCTCCTCAAAGCATTGGCCTGTCTCACCTTGCCACTCAGGGCACTGGTTATTCGATGAATATAGAGAGTTAGGGTGGAAGGGCAGTGGGGTTGGGGGGGGGGGGTGTGGAATGGGAAAAGGAAAACCATTGCGAAGAGTCTCGCACCTCTTGATCCTGAAGGGACAGATGGTGCTCACACAATGAGCATTCTGAGCACATTGTCTAGCTGAGTTTATCTTCAGTCCTTTGGCACTGTTTCTCCTGTTACCACATGGAGTGCAGAGGCAGTGTCAGGAGCTCTGAGCTTTATCCTGGGACAATGATAATTGTCAGCCCTTACCCACAGCTGTGAGCAGCTATTAATTAGGTTTTAGCTCACTGACCCCCAATGGAACACTCAGACTCTGGGGCTGATGTTAATTAGCAGGCCAGAATGAAGATGATTTTATTTGGCCATAAAACATGTGAACAGTTCAGACAGTTAATAAAGTAGCTTTTCTTTCAAGGGTTGTGTTTATGACTGGTACATGCTGCAAAAAAAAATGCTGATGCTGGGGAATTAGTAGAGGTGAGGGAGAGTTGCCTAATATTAGGAAAGGCTTTTGTTTTAAACAAGGCTTGCAAATTGCAACTGGCATTTTTAAAGAGGAGATCTCTCCGAGATAAACTGTGCCCAACTTGTCTTCATGGCTCAATGGGCAGTGCGTCTACCTCTCAATTCAGGTGGCTGAGAGTTGGAGACCTCCAGAGAAACATAAGCAGACGATTCAACCAACACACAGAGTACGGGGGGGGGGGGGGGGGGGGGGACCGGAGGGGGTGCTGCATTGTTGGAGATGCTGTGTTTGGGACATTAACCCAAGGTCATCAAAGATTCCACGGGATTATCCCACAGTAGGTTGTTTCCGAGTGTTCTTGGCTTTTATTTATCTCTCAACCAACATCATTGCTCTTTGTGGGATCTTGCTGTGCATTAATGAGCAGCCACGTTTCCTCCATTCCAATACTGTAATGTTCCCCTCATGCCCCTTCCATCCCAGCTTTCAACTTCCTTATAATCAGTGCCCTGAGAAGCAAAGTGAGACAGGCCAATGCTTTGAGGAGAGAGTCACAAAATTCGAAGGTTTATACAGCACAGAGTCAAGCCCTTTGGCCATCGAGCCAGTCCTGACCATCCAGCAGCCACTGACACTAATCCCAAGAGTGAGTACACTCGAGGTATTGACTTTGAAACAACAGAACCACTGTATTAATTAAATTCTTTTGGTGTCCATACACTTTTAACAGATAACGGTTGCATTTTTTAAATTATTTATTTCAGAATCAAAACACAAGTTCCCCACCAAAGGCAGAAAACAGTATGTTAATATTCAGAAAATGGGCAGCAATGTTGTTTAAGGTACAAATGTAGGGTATGTCTTGCTGAGACCTCACTACTTTTCTCCAAAGTTGTGCCCTGGGATCTTCATGTAGAGCAGATGGAAGCCTCAGTTTAGTGCTTTCTCTGGAAAAAAATCCATCAGTGTACAAATTCTCTGATGTACTTCCAAGGGGTATTTTACATTACCAGGTGGCTAGCAAATTTGTAACCTCTGCATCACCTGAATGGCTGTTAGAATCTGCAACATTTATGTGGCTAACATAAAATTAGGTGTGTGTCCCGTTAAAAAGTGCCATGCATGACCAGTCATGCTCTGTATGTTGTTACAAGAATTTCATCGTAGATCTGGACAGAATTGCTTTGTCTGTATGGGAGCAAGTCATGGCAAGTATGCTACCCCTCATTGTGAGCTTGCATTTGATCAAATAAAGTGCCCTTATTGTTGGTAACACAAAGTATTTCCTAGTACCTTAAGAGAGCTTCGTTCAGATGGAGTCGGCTTTTAAAAATCCCCTAAAGTTTACTTGGTGCTTTGAGCATGCCTCTGGTCCTTTCCTCTGTAAATGTAGAATCTTACAACACAGGAGTAGATAATTCAGCCCATTGCTTTTTAAGAGGGTTATCCATTTTAGTCTGATCTTTCCTCTCAATCGCCATGGAGACAAAAGCCGCCAGCTCTGTTTCTCTCTCCACAGATGCTGCCTGATCTGCTGTGTCCTTTCAGGAGCTTCTGTTTTTATTTCAAATTCTCAGCCTCTGCAAGATTTTGCTTTTGGTTTATTCTTTCGATAGTAGTCTGGTTGCCTTTTTGAAAGTCCCGACAGAATCTGATTCCGTGTCAACATCTCTCCCTGAAACACTGGAAAATTTGCAGATGGTGCACTTTGCAGCACAGCGCACTGGTTTTTTGAGGTGGATGGGGTGCCATACAAGTACTTTTTAGTCTTGGATGGCGTTGGACTTCTTAAGTTCAGCAAGAGTTGGCACCTTGTGGAGGGAAGTGGATGGGAGACGGGGACAATAAATAAGGCTTTATATGATGTCTCCACAGATATATCAACTAAACTAGCACCTTCAAAATCAGCATGGGAATCTAACACCAGTCAGATCCCTCTGCCTGTTGTGTTTGTGCTGGTTCTGATTGACAATTATTAATTTCTATCAGCGTTGACAAGTACTGTTGTCTGCAATGTTTTCATTGCATCTGGGTGACTTGTGAAGGCTGTTGTATTGAGTTGATTTTTAATGGTCTCTGAAATATTTTGGTGGGCCAACAAAGGAGATACTGTCTCTTTTCAGCCGTCTGAAGTACAGAGGGAGGAAGTCTGACTGGCACATCAATGGCAAGTTTCCACATCCTCGCGTTCAGTTTTAAAAGGGCTTTGACTGCACTGTGATCCTGATTCTCATTTACACGCAGCTCCCAAAACATATATAAGCATTCAACTATCAACAACACTGTCAGCATTGTTTTAAAAAGGAATGAGCATTGTCGCACTAAAATAGCCTATTGCTTCTGTCGGGAGGTAGAGATAGTTGATACTTGTTAAAATGAGAATAGTTTCATTACTGTGGACCAACAACCAAGGCGGACTCTCCGGCTCCTATTCAAGACTAACACTGACATTTAGTTTTCCTAATTGAGTGAGGCAGAAGAAATTTTAGACTGTAGAAGTGAACGATTAGGTGAATTTTAATTTAGGTGCTACTGATTACAAGTGGTGAATGAACGAATCTGGTGGCTCCTCTAAATCTCATGCATAATCAATAGCCCGGATAGATAACACCTAGCTTTCCATCAGACTGTCAATAAAGTAAAATTCTTGGCTTTCAGGAGATGCTCATAAGCTAAACTCTGCCACCACACTGTCAGGAGTGAGATTTAATCAGAATTGAGGTGGTTGACATCCAGCTGAGTATTGGGGAGATGAGATGCAGATGTGCCATAACAAAAGTGGACGTCCTTTAACAGACTGGCTGCAAAGAAGGATATGGCTGGAAATTCATCCCTGCTAAATGTGCTATATGTCAGGAGTATTCTGTGTCCATTCACATCAATAGAACGAAGTGCAGAGTACAAAATGCTGGCATGATTACATAACAGCACTGCTGACCAGGAGTGAATTTCTCGCAATATACTTTCTAAACAGATTGTGAGTCAGATTACCATCATCCTTACTTTTGTTTCTAGTCTTGACTACTCCAATGCACTCCAGGCCGATCTTCCTTCTTGTACTCTGCGTAAACCAGAGGTCATTCAAAATCCTGTTACCCCACACTAATTCCAATCCATCCTTTGTCCTTGTAGACATGCCATGGTTCTCATTGAAGTCATGGCTTGAGATTTACATTTTCACTTTTTATATCCTTTTATATTTTCTTTGTCATCTTCCTCAACCTTATTACCATTAGGAACAGTTGTCCCTTGCTGTAACTTCGCGCCCTGCTCCTGATTTAGACTCTTGGGCAATGCAATGCGACGCCTTTCGCTACCAAGATCCCCGACCCAGGAATAACTCTCTTTCAACCTCCTCACGCACTTTTCATCTTTCAACCTACCCCCTTGTGCTCCCTTTGGATTATTTATCCTAATATCTTCTTATGCAGCATTGCATCATTTTTAACTGATATTATTCCGGTGAATACGTTTGTCAATAGAGCAAAGACGCCATATAAATGCCAGGTGCTGTTGTTACCAGAGAAGTGTCCCTTCAAAGTGATTCATCAGTGAGGGAGCAGGAACGTAAGACAAAGCAGACGGAGATATCTCAATAAATAAAGAAAGGTACTTTAATTAAATGATAGATTTCACTGTTTTGATGCCATTTCTACTTCGTCCCAAACGGTGTTTCCTCAGAGAAGTAAATTTTATGAAGAAAACCGGCGCCAGTGCTTAAGGAACAGCTCTCGTTTCCGTGTTGCAAGTCTACAGCTTGCGGTGCTGAAAGGACAGCTCCCTCATTCAATTACTGGACTCCACGCTGCACACCGAAGGCTCGGTTGTAGGTCATTCCCACGCCACACCCTGACTGAAAACGATTACAGGACGCGGTTTCACTTGCGGGGTGAGGTTAATATTGAAATTAAATACTTGGAGAAAGTGAAGGAAAACCATTCTCAAAATGTCATTTATTTTTTCTTATTATTTTGTTGGGGGAGTGGAATCAAATTGGTTTCATTTATCTGTTTTTGCTTTGCCTCTCTCGCTTTATTTCTCTGAAACAGTCGTCCTCTTGGAAAGGTATGTTCATATACATGTGGAAGGGAAAGATCTTCAATACATAGAGTTAACTCCACCCATGTATGTTGTTCACTGGGAGTGAAGCAACTTTGGAGCGATGGGTTAGGAGTTAAAGTAGGAACATACTTATGCTTTTTAATATTGATCAGTTTCACAAGGTATTGAATAAAGGCACTGAATTTCCTGGTAATATAAGCAATTTGCACTCATTGTTCACCAGCCATATTGCCAGTACCCCAGTGAGAAACTCCTACAGAAATCATCCTGATTCCCACTGTAGAGGTCCTTGCTGTGCAAGAGTGTTCCAGACTGAAAACCCATCACATGATAGGGAGATGTGGATGTAGCAGTACAAGACCAGTGCACGGGAATGTTAACAAACTTTGGTGATTGGCTAATCCACATCTCCTTGCATAGCTGGCTGTCAAAAGAAACAGTGATGTTTTTGAATTAATCTGACATTCAGAGAGATTAAAAGGCATTCAAAAACTATAGTGAAACTATCATATAATTGACATTTTAATTGTTAGTTTTTAAAATAAAATATTTTAAAATACTTTAAAAAATAACATTTATAAATTGAATTAATTCAATAAATATGTTACCAAATAACTGATTCTATCCCTTTCAACTATACCTTTCCCCACCATACACCACTACCTCTCTATTGTAATGAATGCTGTTTAGTAGACAAATTCATCAGTGTAATAGCTGGAGTACTTCAGTATGAGTTCTGCCCTCCATGAGAAGTATAGTATGTTCTTGTCCAAATGCCAGTGAATGGTTGTCAGAAAGTTTGGGGCATGAACTCACATAGGGGTTCTGAACTTTCCTTCTTTATCCAACTTCTTTGTCCATGTCCTAGAAACTATGCCTAAACATACAGCAACCAACCCCACAACCCACCCAGTCCCACCACACCGCCACCCTTGCCTTGCTCAAAACTCAGTGCAAGTGACCTAACTCACATAAAGAGTTGTTTACCCATTCTCCTTGAGCAATGCCTTGGGATCGAGGATGACTTGCTTCCACTCCAGTTATGTGGGTTATGGGATGGCTGACAATGTGGGATCCATTGACTCTACCATGGCTGGTTGATGGAATGGAGGGTATGTTAAGCTTGGTAAACTTCCTTGGGATGTTTTACAATATGACCAGCTCACTAATTGCACTGTCTACTACATGGTCCACATCCTGGATGCTCCAAAGCAAGTCCATCTGCAGCTCCAACTATACTAAGCAGTCTGCCAGGACCTGCAGCTGGACACACTTCCTGCAGGTATGGTCATCAGGGATGTTGGGAGTGTCCCTGGTCTCCCATATCTCACAGGAGGACCATACCAATGCCCTAGCCTCCATAACATCGATGGCTACTTCCTTTGATTAAGACATAGTCACAGAGTTGTACAGCACAGAAAAAGGCCCTTTGCCCCAACTCATCCATGCCAACCAAGATGTCTATCTGAGTTCATCCCATTTGACTGCATTTAGCCCATATTCATTTCAACTCTTTCCATCCATATACCTGTCTAACTGTCTTTTAAACATTGTAATTGTACCTGAGTCTGCAGTGTCCTCTGGCAGAATCACCATATCTCTGGTAGATCTGGGCAAAATTGACTCCGATGTCATAGACTCAAAGAGATATGGAGAGACACAGCAGAGATGGTAAGACAGAGGGGAAAAACTTAGCTTGTCACTACTCCCTTTAATCACTGAAGCCCAATGTTTACCAAAGCCCACACTGACCTCAACAGCAGCACTTCATCCTCAAGGCAACCACTCTCAAAATGGTCACTCCCACTTGTGCTTGCCTCCTTTCTGTACGCTGCTGGTAGGTTAGGAAAAACTCACTCTCTTACCCGGACCCTCTGGAATTCTCTTCCCCCGAGGGTGGTGGAGGCCAGATGATTGGATGTATTTAAGTGGGAGATAGATAAATATTTGAAAGATCAGGAAATTATGGGGAACTGGTACAGAAGAGAAGTCATGATATGTGATGATTGTATTGAATGGCAGGGCAGGCTTAAGGGCCCTGGTGGCCTTCTACTGCTCCGACTTTCTTGTGTTCTTCTGAGATCTTTACATTCCCCCATTTCCAGTCTCTTGACCTCTCTGATTTTCATCACTTCACCACTGGTGGCTTTGAGTTCAGCTACCTGCGCCTTGAGCCCTGGAAATCCCCCCTTAGAATTCTCTGCTTCCTCACCTCTCTACCTCAAAAAAGCCTATTTAAACCTCAGTCCTATCCCCTTACCCTGCCCAAATCTTACCCAACAGCAACATAGAAGCAGGCCACTTGGGCCATTGGGTCTATGCAGGCTGCTAGGGAGCAATCCAATCAGTCCCCTTCCTCCTTATTTCCCTCTACCACTGCAACTTATTCTCACTCACACAGGCCCACCAACTGCCCTTTGATTCTTCTTATAATTAACCCACACTCAGAGGTAATTTGCAGCAGCCAATTAACCTCCCTGCATATCCTTGAGTTGTGGGAGGAAACTGGAGTACCTGGGGGAAAGCCATGCAACCACAGAGAAATTGTGTAAACTTTGCACAGACAGCATTGTTCAAGTTCAAGTTCATTTATGGTTGTCATAGGCATACATACCCAGGGTATAAATACCATGAAAATTAGCTGTTTGCAACAGCAGCACAGTACATTATAAAACGAGGACAAACACAAGTTAACATAAAGTTAAGTTAGCATAAATTATACATAACTTACATGTGTGCGACTAAACTTTGCAACATTAGTGCAGGATTGAACAAAATTAATCCGAGGTTTTCCAGGTGGGTTCAAGAACCTGACGGCAGTGGGGAAGTAGCTGTTGTTGAGCCTTGAGGTGTGGGTCTTCAGGCTCCTGTACCTCCTGCCTGATGGCAGCATCGAGAAGAGGGCACGGCCTGGATGGTAGGGGATTCCCTGATGATGGATGTTACCTTCCTGAGATGTCGCCACTTGCAGAGGTCCTCGATGGTGAGGACGTCTGTAACCGCGATAGAACTGGCTGAGTCCACCACTCTCTGTAGCCTCTGTACTCAGATCCCTGGAGCTGTGAGGCAGCTGCACTATCTGCTATGCCACTGTACTGCCCTTGAGGTAGCTCAATGCCAAATTTTGTCAGGTAACATTCCTTTGAAGCTTCATGAGGCTCTTTCCCTACCTTACAGTAGCGACATGAATGGAAGTTGACGATGGCTCAGAACTGCAGAGGTTAAGCTATGTTCTAACAGCCTCATAGGAAACACACTTACCTGCACTGGCCTTGAAAAGAAAACCTTTTAATCCTCACATGTAATTGGATGTGTAATTATCAGTTCTCTAATTCCCGTGCATTTAAAATACTGTGGCTATAAGATCAAAATTTTATTCCAGTTGCCTCAGAAAACATTACACAAAGCCTAATAAGTATGGTTGCCCAGTTAGATATAACACTGCATGCCTGTTGAATTCACTTTCAAACAAAATATAATCAATTGAGCTGCAGGTTTGAAAATCTAACTCTGAGGCAGGGAAGGATTAGAGTGAATCTGTCAAGTTTGCGTCTCGTGACAGAGCTGTAAATGGACCAGGGGACAGGCAGCTTCTCAAGACAGATTTCATTCGAGTTCTGACTGTAATATTGAAGATTTTTTTTGTTGTTTCCCGCAAGTCGGGCACAGTTTGCTTTCTTGCGTGACTGAGTAGATCCGGGGAGTCACAGAGCCAAAGAGTGATGGAGAGAAACAACACAGAATAGGCCCTTTAGCCCACGATGACCATCTCATTACACTAACCTTATATTCATCCAGTTCTTCATTCTCCCCACATTCTCAACGACTCCCCCCACATTCTTCCACTCACCTACACACAGTAGGGGCAATTTACAGTGGCCAATTAACCTACCGATCTGCATGTCTTTGGGATGTGGGAGGAAACCGGAGCACCCAGAGGAAGCCACATGGTCACAGGGAGAATGTGCAAACTCCAGACAGGCAGCACTCGAGGTCAGGATTGAAACCAGGTCCCTGTGAGGCAGTGGGTCAACTGGCTATGCCACAGCTCTGACTCACACACATTGAGTCACACAATCCATTGGTTGGCATGAACTCCATGTATGCCTCCCACTGCAATTTGGCTGCCACTGTTTCACTGGGCTGAATCTCGCCTCCGATACTTGGGAAGAATATCAGCCATAGCTTTGTGAAGGAAGGGAGGGGGGGAGAGAGGGAGGGGGAGGGGGAGAGAGAGGGAGAGAGGGAGAGGGAGAGAGAAAGAGAGAAGGGGAGAGAAAGAGAGGGGGAGAGAGGAAGGGGTAGAGAGGGAGGGGGAGAGAGAGAGAGAGGGAGAGAGGGAGAGGAAGAGGGAAAGAGAGAGGGGGAGAGAGGGAGGGTTAGAGAGGGAGGGGGAGAGAGGGAGAGGGAAAGAGAGAGTGGGAGGGGGGGAGAGAGGGAGGGGGAGAGAGAGGGAAAGGAAGCAAGAGACAAAGACAGGCTAAAGTATGTGCCACATAGGAGGTTTAAAAATGATTGAACAGGAAGAAAAAGAAGGCTTGAACATATTAAGCATTAAAAGAATGAAAGTCAGAGTGAAAGTTCATGACAATGGAACTTCCAACAGGGTGATTTACAGAAGAGATTTATCAGTAGGGAGCCACACTGAACAAGAGTGAGGTTAAAGAAAGAGAGCGAAAGTAGAAAAGAACTTTTCCTCTGCCTGATAATGGATCTCCTTTGCATCTCATGTCAAGAAGTTGGAAGCTGTTCTGCACTGAGGGTATGCTGTATTGTCAGACAGAAATATTAGAGAGAAGTTGGGGTTTTATTTGGGGGTGATGGGGTCTAGAACTCACAGACAGGAAGGATGGTGAGAGGCCAGTTTCCTCATCATCTATTGGAAAAAACTGTGAAATAGTTGTGATCTTCAGGGCCACAGACTCAGGTGCTGGAAGGTGAGGGAAGATTAGGTTGCTCTTTCATGGACATGCTGAGTTAAATGTCTTCATCTGTGTCGTATGTCCTATTAATTCCAATGAGTCCACACCATGTTGTCAACGTTAGCTGAGCCCACGTTATCACAGTACTACATCTGCTCGCTGTATGCTCAGCAGGTTAGCAGTGTTGCCTCTGGGTTAGAAAGCTGTGCGTTCACGTCCCTACTCCGTGTGTGATCTATGCTGACACTTCAGTGTAGTACTCAGTGAGCACTGATGCAGTACTCGCCATCAGAGGTGTTGATAGTGTTAATTAATCCCATGTTATCTCAGTGCCATCGTGTCTCACATTTCCATTTTTATAACTCTTCTGGTACTTCAAATTTCATTCATCTTCTTTCCCACCTTCCACTGACACAGCCCAGCGTGTCACGGAAACCAGCCTCCCCTCCTTGGACTCTTGTCTATTACCTCTCGCTGCCTTGGTAAAGCAGCCAGCATAATCAAAGACCCCACCCACCCGGGTCATTTTTCCTCTTCTCTCCTCTTCCATCAGGCAGAAGATATGGGAGCCTGAGGGCACGTACCACCAGGCTCAAGGACAGCTTCTACCCCACTGATGATAAGACTGTTTGAACGGTTTCCCTTTTATGATGAGATGGACTCTGACCTCACGATCTACCTTGTTGAGACCTTGCCCGCCTTATTGTCTACTTGCCACTGCACTTCCTCTGCTAGCTGTGACACTTTACTCTGTACTGTTATTGTTTTTACCTGTACTACCTCAATGCACTCTGTACTAACTCAATGTAACTGCACTGTGGTATGAATTGACCTGTACGATCGGTATCTAAGACAAGTTTTTCACTATACCTCGGAACAAGTGACAATAATAAACCAAAACCAATACCAAACCTTTGTTATTCACCAAGCTTCGCCACCCTTTCTCAGTCAGAACCACCATCACATTGTGCGGGACAAGTTTCTTTTACACAGAGAATGGTAGGTATCTGGAATGGGCAGCCAGGGGTGGTGGTGGAAGCAGATAGAGGCTGTTAGACCGACACACGAATATGCAGGGAATGGAGGGATATGGATCATGTGCAGGCAGAAGAGATTTAGTTTAATTCAAGCATTGTGTTCGGCACAGGACATCGTGGGCCGAAGGGCCTGTTCCTGTGCTGGAGACACAACAGATTGCAGATGCTGGAATCTGGAGCAACACACAAAGTGCTGGAGGAACTCAATGGGTCAGCCAGCATCTGTGGAGCGGAAATGGACAGTCAGCATTTTGGATGGTTCGTGTGCTCTACTGTTCTATGTTCTATGTGCTATTCAATCTCTCCAGGCCGCCACCCTCTCCCGCATCTTCCCTTTTATCCTCTCACTTCTTCCTCTGTATCTTAAAAACTTGCTTGATTTCTAACCTTTCCCAATTCTGATATAAGGGCATCGAACTGAAATGTTCACTCTGTTCCTGCCTGACCTGTTGAGTGCTTCCAGCCTTCTCTTGTTTATATTAGTGCCGAAGCCTTATCCAAGTTACAGCAATGCAGGACGTGTGGCACAGTGGCGCAGCCGGTGGAGCCACTGCCTCACAGTGCCAGAGACCCGGGTTCGATCCTGACCTTGGGTTCTGCCTGTGTGGAGTTTGATCATTCTCCTGTGACTGTCAAGGGTTTCCTATGGGTGCTCTGCGTTCTTCCCACATCATAACGACGTGGTAGGTAGGTTAACTGGCTGCTGTAAGTTGTCCCTAGTGTGAAGGTGAGTGGCAGCATTGATGAGAATGTGGAGAGAATAAAATATTGGGATTAATGTAGGATTAGTGTAAATGGGTGTTTGGTGTGGATTCAGTGCATCGAAGGCCTGTTTCTGTGCTGTATCTCTCTGTCATTCTATGACCTCTAGAAACTGCAAATCCTGCAACATCAGTCCTTGACTGCAATGACCAAATCATCCATCTCTCTCCCCGCTCTGACCTCCATCTCAGCCGTTCCTAAGCTCGCTGACTTCCTTCTTGCTCACACCTGGGGCTCTCCCAGCTGCCCACCCAGACTCCCAAGCTTCTTTAGAAGACGGTGCACCACCAAACCAACTCTCCTCCCAAGGACTGGAATAATGAACAGCAGTGCCCTAAAGGTTGTGTACAGAAAACTAATAGCCTTTCCACAGGCAACATTTAATGACGTGATTTTACATTTTTTTACAACATTTAAAATAGCTCTCCCTCACCCAGAATCAATATACCAATCTACTTTGATAATTTCGCAATTTCAATAAGAGAACATTTCGCCATGCTATGTTATCCATCTTGTTACAAGTCAACCACAATTTTTTTGATGTTTAACTCAAAGTTTAAGTCAGGCCTCAGTCAGTGTTTGTCTATTCACTGTACCTGAGTTGTTAGTGTGTCTGTGTTTGAGCCAGAAGACCATGGGTTCAAATCCCACCCTGTAGTAGTGGGTATGTTAACGTATACTGGCACTCCATTGTGTTAAGGCAAAGTCGAGTTTATTGTCACATGCACAAATACGTGTATGCACAGGTGCAATGAAAAACTTACTTGTAGCAGTGTTAGAGGAACATAGCATCAGATAAGCTGTATTCACAAGAAAACAATAAATTAAACAAATTAATACAGTTTTACAAGAAGGAACACAATTAAAAAAAAACAAAGTGTGGCAACTCACCGTTGCACAAGCGAACCAGATTGGCGGTCAAGGGCACGCGTCATCGGAGCAGCGAGGCCCAAGATGGCGCTGGGCCTTCATCTTCCCTGACCAACGGGGGAGAACCCGCGCGCGCGAAAAGTTTTGATGACGTAGCACATACGTCATTTCCGTTTTTGGAGGGCAGGAACTGCTCCGCTCAAGAGGCCCATGCAAGGCGGATAAATAAATCAGTCTTGTTCTACAGCTTGCAGACTCGTGTCTTTATTCTCGCATCGCGGTAGCAGCCACTACAAAAAGTACATTTCAGTGCAAAGCAATCAAAGTAGTCATAGTGTTGCTAACCTGCAGTGATTAGGGTTGTACAGGTTGGTTCAAGAACCCAGCGGTTGAAAGGGAAGTAGCTGTTCTTGAACCTGGTGGTGTGGGACTTCAGCTTCTGTACCTCCTGCCCGATTGGTAGCTGCGAGAAGATGGCATGGACCAGATGGTGGGGATCTTTGGTGATGGATGTTGCCTTCTTGAGGCAGCACCTCCTGTAGATATTAAGGATGGTGGGGAGGGATGTGCTGTGTTGAATTGGGTTGAGTCCGCTACTCTCCGCAGCTTCTTGTGTTTCCGTGCATTCGACTTGCCGTACTGGACCACGATATATCTAGTCAGGATATTTTGAACAGTACATCTGTAGAAGTTTGTTAGAGTTTTCAGTGACATGATGAATCTCCTTAAGCTCCTAAGAAAGTAAAGACACAGGCGCACCTTCTTTGTGGTTGCCTCTATGTGCTGGGCCCAGAACAGGTCATCTGATATGTTAATGCCCAGGAATTTAAGGCTGCTGACCCTCTTCACTGCTGATCCCCCAGTTTAGACCGGCACATCTTCACCCTCCTTCCCTTCCAGCTCCTTAGTTTAACTGACGTTGAGCGAGAGGTTGTTGTTGCAGCACCACTCAACTTGGTGTCCTATCTCGCTCCTGTACGCTGACTCATCCCCACCTGTTACTAAACAAGGGCTACAATGTCAGGGAAGCCAAGCCCTTAAAAGTGCATGCACAAATGAAACTCATGGTGAATATTTTTTGCAAATGTTTTCTCTGTTTACATTGTGAGAGCTTTCTGTGCCAAAATTGGCCACTGCATCCCCTGCATTGAGAAAATGTCTACACTTCAGTAATTGACAATTGGGGCTGTGAAACACTTTGTGAGTCTTGAGGTCAAAAAAGCTGCTTGAATAAATGTGCATCTTTACTTAATGCATTACCATTAGCCAGCTTTGGATGTGAATGTGGAATCTTTGGCTAAGAATGTTGAGAGAAATCTGACATTTTTATTGTGTCTTGTTGATGTCTGCAATTCAGTGATGCAGAATCTCTTCCTGTGGACACAAGCAGTTGTCTGAGACCATTCCTTACAGCTGCCTGACCCTAAAAATTAGGAGAGAGAGCCGTAAATATCTCTCGCTGTCATCCTTCCAGCCCCAGGGGAGTTAGTTTGATGGCTGTTCTCAGCCCTTGAAGGATCGACCACAGCTGGATCAGACAGCATAGGCAGAAATAAAATCACCCCCGTCACTACATCAAAGGTTTTCCTTGGTTTATTTTAATGCTCTAAATTCCTATCAAGAGGTTTCCTCATAAAATTACCCTTCAATCATTTGAAACACATGTGTTTGACTGTGAGCCGTTGCCCCTGAATCTTGCTGGTGGGGAATTTGTAGCATAGCTAGTGGTCGGGGTAATAGGGGAGGCCTTGAGGATGGGTCCCCGAAACCCTTGGGCCTCAGTTATATGTAGAATATCTTATTAAATGCCTGCACTGTGGGGTCAAACAAGGTAATGCATATAATATTCAGCAGAAGTCTTTCCCACTGCATTTTACAACATCAGTACTGCCTGGTGACAAGTGAAACTCTTTCTCCAGTGCAGCAGAGAAAGGAATACATTGTACATCAAATAATATTTAATTCTGCTCCTTTTTCAGGACAGATTCTCACAATCTCCGTCCCACAACACTGGTGAGATCGGAACTGAACTCTCACCGAGCACAGGAGATCCCCTTTCAGCTCTCAGCCGCAGGCTCTATCTGCCTCCTTTCAGATCTCCACTTTATCCATTTAGAGCTGTTCCATGTCATCCGCCTCCACACACAAGCTACTATTTTGGTGTCTAATAGGATCTTCTCTTTCCTTCTTATCCTCTTTCCCTTCATGTGCACAGAAAACATTTTGGGCCTTTCCTGCCAATAGCTTTTCATGCACCCTCCTTATCTTTGTGATGTCCTCTTTAGTTTCACCCCACACATTCTGAAGGCTTTCTCCGGAGTCGAGCTCCTGGCATTGGTTTTTGCCTTATTGCCGGCCTGCATGTTCCTCAACATTTACAGGGCCCTTGCTTTGGGAATTTATTTACATAGAAGAGGAAGAATAACGGAAGAGAGCAGGGAAAAGAGAAGAGTGCTCACTGTCCACACCACAGACTCATAGAAACTCATGGTAGCAAAGGAGACCATTCGGTCCATCATATCTACTCTATCCAAAAATGGACCATCTCTCGTTCTACAAGCTCCTCCCTGTTTCTGCCTCACTTCTAGTACTCAATGGAAATTACATGGAAACCAGCCTCCCTTCCTTGGACTCTTTACCGCTCGCTGCCTTGATGAAGCAGCCAACATAATCAAAGATCCCACCCACCGGGTCATTCTCCCTTCTCTTCCTCTTCCATCGGGTAGAAGATACAGGAGCCTGGAGGGCACGTACCACCAGACTTAAGGACAGCTTCTATCCCACGGTGATAAGACTTTTGAATGGTTCCCTTATACGATGAGATGAACTCTGACCTCACGATCTACCTTGTTGTGACCTTGCACCCTATTGCACTGCACTTTCTCAGTAGCTGTGACACTTTACTCTGTACTGTTATTATTTTTACCTGTACTACCTCAATGCACTCTGTACTAACCCAATGTAACTGCACTGTGTAATGAATTGACCTGTACGATCAGTATGCAAGACAAGTTTTTCACTATACCTTGGAACGAGTGACAATAATAAACCAATACCAGTACCAATTATTGTGGACCTCTAGGTTTCAATGTACGTCTCCCATAACCCAACCTTTTCCAGAACTTCAGGACCATACAGTTCTTCACTGGGTTGCATGTGTCACCAGCTCGTCCAGTTGTTGTTGCTTGCACCGTGTGTCTTACAAAGTCATTTCAGATGGCAGCTAAGACTCAACCAAAATTAGTGGAGCTCCTTCCATTTCTCGATTTTTCCTCCCTCTGTATTCTGTGGGATTTGGAAACTCCGAATGAGATTTAATTGCTTATTTAGCTTCCAATCCACTGTTTTGAACCATTGACATGTAATTGTTGACCTTACCTGTCAACAGTGGGGGTACAGTGGTGCAGTAGTTAGTGCTGGTGACTCACAACCCCAGGAACCTCAATCCTTTCCGTGTGGAGTTGCACATTCTCCCTCATGGGTACCACCTTCTGGTAGGTTGACTGACTACAGTAAGTTGCCCCTAGTGTTTGTAGGAGGCATGGGAATTAGAGAAGACTTGATGGACATGTGAGAGAGAATAGGTTACAGGGAAATAAGTGGGAATGGGATAAATGGGATTGCTCTGTGATCCAGCATGGATTTGATGGGCTGTATAGCCTCCTTCAACATCGTTAGAAAATGTGAAACCTTAACCCTTGACTAGATATAATTTTAACATTTAAATTCAGCCCCTTAGCTTATAAAATAAGCCCCTGGGATAACATGGTCAAAGGTCAGCCCAAGGCAAGGAATATAACAACAATAACTGTTTATTTATCACCTCTGTAGGCCTTTGCCAGCTTATGACAGGGTTCTTCTATTCCTGACAACTGTTCATAAACCGAACAGTTGGAAATGCAGCCGCCCAGCAATATATTTAAATAAAAAGGGGACACAAGAGACTGCAGGTGCTGCAACTTGGAGCAACAGACAATCTGCTGGAGGAACTCAGCAGGCCCAGCAGCATCTGTGGGAGGAAAGAAATCTGCAGTCCTGATACAGGGTTTCAACCTGAAACGTGGACAGTTCCTTTCCTCCAACATTTGCTGCTTGACCCGTGGAGTTCCTCCAGGAGATTGTTTGCTGCTATTTAAATAAAAACATAGGGCAACCAAGGGCAATGTGTAGTTAAACCAGGGTGATTAACTCAACCATTCAGATTTCACTGCAAGATGCAACAAAATGCAGGATGCATTTCACTGTGTGTTTCGATGTACATGTGACTAATAAAGAAATCTTGTCTGATCTCAAAAGACCACGAGACATTATTTTGTAGGGGCATTCTACCCAATGTCCCGGCCAATACTTCTCCTAATACAACATCACTAAAGCAAATTACCTGGTTGAAATCTCATTGCTGCTTGTGGGAGATTGCTTTAGCAAATTGACTACTGTCTTTCCCATTTCAAAACTGTTCCTACATTTCATTTAGTTTTAAAGAGCTCTCTGAGAAGCCCCTAGGGATATGAATGGTGCTATGGAAATGCAAGTGCTTTCTCCACTTTACCTGGTTTAACTTTGGTGCTACAACTCTTTGCCCTCTGAAGATAACTTGTTGGAAGATAGTTTCAAAGGCAGCTTTCCCTTGTCTCTTTGGTGCACGGTCAATGATGGCATGTCACCACACCAAGATTCTGTCCACCTTTTGACAGGGTGGCTTAAATAAGCAACAGATGAACACAGGACACACAGGGTCTATTTAAGCAGTTGTACTGAAATGAAGGTTGCTCTGAGCTTGTCTCATGAGTTAAATAACTTCACTGTTTTCCTATTTTCCTAAGAATTGCCCCTGAATTTCCCTGCTGAGTTGTGCCAATGTGTCTCCCTCAAGTGGACATGTTCTGTATTACAACCAATTGGCAATCTTCAGAACATGTTAAAACCAGAATCACAAAACCAAGCTCAAAATTTCTTATCTTATCACAACCCCCTCAAAAGGGGCAGCCAAGTTTGTTTTTTCTCCAGGAAAAGAGACAAAAAAGTGCCTAATTTAGAGAGGAGTTTCTTTTCTAATGAGTTTTTCTTAAGGTGGTGGCAGCACATCTGCACAGCAAGTAGAGTTGATGTCTCAGAGCTCGAGTGACCCAGGTTCGATCCTGACCTCTGATGCTGCCTATACGGAGTTTGCATGTTCTTGCTGTGTCTGCGTGGGTTTCCACCCACATCCCAAAGACATTTAATTGTCTGATAGAAATTAACATTGTAAATTGCCTCTAGTGTGTAGGTGAGTGGTAGAATCGAAAGGGGTTGATGAGAATGTGGGGAGAATAAACTGGGATTAGTTTAGGATTAGTTTAAACAGGTGCTTGATGGTCAGTGTGGTCTCATTGGGTCAAAGGGCCTGTTTCAAAGCTGTATTACACCTATAGCTCTCGGACTCTAGTTGTGATTTATCTCTCTGAGGTTCTGTGTGGAAGCTTGTTCAGTGAAGTAACTTATTTCCCAAGAACACAGTATTTTTGTGGGGTGTGGGTTATACACCAGACTATGGACTTTGGGGCTAAGTTTTCAGTACAAGAGTCTTAGAACCAATTCAGAAATGCATAAAAATAAAAAAGCAGAACGTGTTGGAAATACTCAACTGGTCAAGCAGCATCTGTGGAGAAAGAAAAACAGTTAACGTTTCAAGGTTGGCATTCCTCAAAGAGAAACGGCAGTGAATTCAAAATGACAGGTCTTCCCTGGGTTATGAACACCTGACTTATGTACAGCCCGTACACATGCATTTGGGAGACGGTGGGGATGGATTTGCCCACTGTTGTGGGGCTGCAGGCATCTTCTGCCCGGTGGGAACCCGGTTTGTGGCAATATCTGAATGGTTGCGTTAAACGCCTTGGTTTAACGACATGTTGCCCTTGGTTAGCCAACGTTTTTATTACCAGGCTGCAGCTTTTCCAACTTGCGAACTGTCCAGGTTTTAAAAACAGTTCTAAGGAACGAACCCGTTCGTAACTTAGGGAGGACCTGTAACTGAAAATCAAATTAACAGCAGATGCTGGAAAGGTGAAGTGTAAAACAAAATGTTTCCAAATTTTTCTGTCATTAGAGCAACATGAGTGAATTTGAAAACACGCCTCAGAAATAAAGGCTCCCTTGGTCAATAGGACTCACCTACTGCTGCCCATTGCTCTCTCTGATGCATGCTATGCATCAGCATTAACCCAGAAGAACCTCAACGGATCTTCTTGACATTATCAGGAGAACACAGTTACTCTTAAATCTAGAGACAAATCACATTTTTTTCTTTCTCTTATAGTATTATTTTTAACAGATTTGAATCCTGATGATTTTCTCAACACGCTGCCAAGAAATGCTTTTGAACTTAGCTGAAATCCTTATCTGATATCTGTAGCCAGATTTTCAGAATCTATATATTTAATGAATCATTCAGAAATTCAGACCAAACAACTGAATGAGATCTTGTGTCTTGAATAACCGATTAAGCAAAAGTTGGAACTGGAATAAGCAACTTGACCAAAAGCTCAACACTGTGGGGGTGCTTTAAATTATTTAAGATTGCAGTTGTGCTGTTACCTTTGTGTTGATGCGAACCAGTATTGGGTGCACAACTGTGCAGTTTAAGTGGAGGATTACTAAATTCATTTGCATCACAAGTTACATGACACCTGTTGAGAACACACAAGTTACAATATAACCCCGCTGCCAATTCTTTAACATCCAAAACAAGTTGATCATGAACCTCAAATTGGTGCCAGCGTGCTCAAGGATTATGTAGAAAGTGCTTCTAGTAGAAAGAGAACTTTGCAATAAAAAACACTCTTCACAGCTTCCCAAAGAGATTTACTGTTTAATAAGATCATTTGTGGAATTTGTTGGCCATCCCTAATTGTCCCTAAATTGAGGAGGTAGTTTGTGTGTCTGGAGTCACAAAAAAAACAGAGCAGGTAAGGATGGTAAATCTCCTTCCCTGAAGCACATAAGTGAACCAGATAGGTTTTTATAGTCAGAGAGTTATATAGCAGCAAGACAGGCCCTTCGGCCCAACTTGTCCATGCCAACCAAGGGGCCTTCCTGAGCTCCTGCCATTTGCCTGCATTTGGCCCACATTCCTCTAAATCTTTCCTATGCATTTAACTGTCCAAATGTCTGTTAAACATTTAATTGTACCCACCTTCACCACTACCACTTCCTCTGGTTGCCTGCTTTATACATCCACAAGTGTGAAAAACTTGCACTTCAGGTTCACCACCCCCCGCCCAACCAAAGTTTTAGACACCTCTTCCCTGGGGAAAAGGCTGTGACCATGCACGCCATCTCTCCCCCTCACAATTTTATAAACCTACGAGGTCACCCCTCAGCTTCCTTCACTTCAGGGAAAATGTCCCAGCCTATCCACTCTCTCCCTACGACAAGCCCTCCAGTCCCAGCAACATCCTTGTGTATCCCCTCTGCATCCACTCCAACTCAATCACATACTTCCTAAAGTGCGGCGATCAGAATTTTTATGACAACCCACTCGTTCTGTAGTCACCATTGCTGAGATTAACTCCCAGTCTTTAGTTTAAATTTCTCTTGATGAGATTCAAACTCAAGATCAATGGCCTAGAACCTTCACTGATAATCTCACAGTTTGACAATATACCACCACACTTCGAAGTGTTGCCCACATTATCGGAAATGCACCATTTACACACAAGAGGCTCTCACAATACTGATGTAGTAATGAGCAGATAATTTGAATTACTGGTGTTGATTTATACTTAACTTTTGTTGAGGGTACCAGGGATTACTCTTCAAAATGATGCCATGGCATCTTTTACATTGAGCTGAGCGGCAGACTGTGTCTGTTTAATAGCTCATGTTACACCTTTAGTGCCGCATTGTGCTTTCACCCTCGATGTTGGTGGTGGTGTCGTCTCTGGGGTGTTTGTACCTGGAATCTCTGATTCAGGTTCTAGAGGTTTTGGGTTCTTCCTGCAATCTTACAATGGAACATTACACAAACTCGCCTGGAGTATAAGGTCATTGTCATACAGCATGGAATCAGGCCCTTCGGCCCACTGAATCCGTGCCAACCATCAAACACCCATTTACACCAATCCCTATACTAACCTCATTTTATTCTCCCCACATTCCCGTCAACTTCCCTTGATTCTATCGCCCACCTACACATTTGGAGCAGTTTACAGTGGCCAATTAACCCACCAACCTGCAAGTCTCTGGGATCTCGGAGGAAATCAGAGCACCGAGAGGAAACCCACACAGTCACGGGGAGAATGTGAAAACTTCGCACAGGAAGCACCTGAGGTCAGGATTGAACCTGGATCACTGGAGCTGTGAGGCACCAGCTCTATTAACTGCATCAGTGTGTCACATCAAGGGAGCATGCCTTTGTTGTAGCAATCAGCTGCACATAGTATGTAGAATATTGCTAGATTAACCAGATGACACAGCCTCTTAAGGTTATAACAACCTGACTAACTTTAAAATAATAGTCACACATAGCAATAAGTATACAAGAGCCACAGACGATAAACATATACAACTAATGCCATTAATTGAGGCACAACTGATGTTTGAAAAGTTACACAAAAGATGATTAAAAATCTTGAACTCTCTGCTTGGAAAAAAAATGTTGAGTTAGGTATCACTTGAAATTTTCCAAACTGAGGTTGTTAAGTTTTGTTTGGCATAGATATTAAAGGATATGGAAGAAAGTCAACAATGACATAATTGACTAACAGAACAGCCTTGAGGAACCAAATGAACCCTTGTTCCCAAGAGGTGGTCAACGTGATTTGAAAGCTGTAGGTGATGTAGCTCTAACAGGATGAGATGGGCGAGTCTATGGGTTATGCAGGGTGGGAAGAACTGGAAGTAATGTATCAGTTTCTGTAGGTGTGGAGGTTACTAGCAATCTTAAAACTGGTTGTACGGAGAGTACGATTGACTCCTACCCTTGAATCGTTCACAATGAAGGTTTGTGGGTATGGTGGTTGAACTACTACAGTTATCTGTAGAGTCCTAGACTATGGACTCTGCATCCACTGTGGCATCTGGAGAATTTATATTCAACTGATTTAATAAATAAGGGATTAAAGGTCTAGTGTCAGTTATAGACACCGTCTGAGTCACGAATGTCCTTCAGGAAGGGGTATCTGCCAACCTTGCTTGTCTGGCCTGTATGACACCAGAGCCACCAACACAGTTGACACTTAACTGCCTCCTCTGTTTCAACGCAATTAGGAATGAGCAATATATCCCACCTTGGGAAGAAGTTACAGGAAAAATTAGTCAGAAAATGGGAATGCTCTGTGAGCCAGCAAAGACTCAGTGGGCCAAAAAGTACCTCTCTGTCATAAGGATACATTACTGGTGACGTACACATTTCCATAAGTTAAATGTTAGGATTGGGGACAATGTTGAGGAGGATTTCAGCAGCATTTGGAAGATTAGGTTTCTCTGCTGCTAACATAGGCTTGCTCACACAAATGCTGGCTGGTGGTTCTCTGGAGATCTAAGTTATTTGTAGTGCATGGGTCAGAGTGTTCTGGATACTTATACCTCCAGTGTGGAAGTTGGGAGCACACTGGAGATCAGATGCAATCACAACTGATGCTTTCCTCTGCCCATTGAATCTATGGGACATTATATCATTTACTGGGCTGGGGGGGAATGGATGCATTTCATATCTGACCCCTCAGCTTTACACCACTGCTGACACATCTATCTCAACCCCATTCATAAATGAAACAATAATATATATAATTAAAAACACATTCAAACCAATTGAATGTGTTTTTAATTAAATATATTATTGTTTCCTTTTTAAATTGTTCAGTTGTTTTAAATGGCACAGATTATTATTGACAATGTAGACATTGTGGGAGATACAGAAGCCTGAAGTCCCACACTACCAGGTTCAGGAACAGCTACTTCCCTTCAACCACTCAGTGTTTGAACCAACCTGCACAACCCTAATCACTACCTCAGCATAGCAACAGTATGACCACTTTGCACCACAGTGGACTTTTTTTTTGTTCTAATTGTGTTCTTTCTTGTATAATTTATGTTTAATTTATGTTTTTCTTGTGAATGTTATGTCTCTAATGCTATGTGCCTGTGATGCTGCTGCAAGTATGTTTTTCATTGCACTGGGTACGTACATGTACATATGACAATAAACTCGACTTTAATGTTGACATTTAAAAACAGTGAAACAGGTCTTTGGCAGGAGGAGCAATAAGAGACTCTGAGACATTACTGGAGATGGTGCCATAGGGTGCATCACCCAAGAGTCTGATCGCCATTTGTAGGCTGAATCAGAATCAGGTTTATTATCACGGACATATGTCATGAACTTTGCTGTTTTGTGACAGCAGTACAGTGCAAGACATAAAAATTGCTATAAGTTACCAAAAAAAAGGTGCAAAAGAGAAATAATGAGGTAGTCTTCATGGGTTCATGGACTGTTCAGAAACCTGATGGCAGAGGGGAAGAAGCTATTCCTAAAATATTGAGTGTGGGTCTTCAGGCTCCTGTACCTCCTCCCTGAAGAGGGCATGTCCCAGATGGTGAGGGCCCTTAATGATGGATTCACTTGGGGAACCCAAGGTCATTGACAGCCTCATGCCCATGATAGGTTGGGGTCAGCAGGTGAGATGGAACACAATCCAGCCCATCCTGTTTCAGAGAAGAAGCTAAAGTCGTAAAAAGATGTTGTATAAATGACCCAGGCCACCTGTTACAGCCAGCAGAGAGAGCAAACCCATTTCTTCACAAGCAGAAAAAAAACACACCAATGCAAACTTTACCCAAGTCAAATTTACTAGCACAATGTAGCTCTCATATTGATTTTTGGGACATCCTGCATTTACAATTTGCAAAATAAGACTGAAAATTTTCAAAGCAGCTTTTCACCTTTGAAACATTAGCAGTAATATAATGGCCTTGCGTCACAATAGCTCAACTTTGACCTCGAGGAGATATAAATCTGATGGTTCTCAGCTTAAGTTAATAAACTGTCTGACCCAGGGTCATTGGTGAACCTGCTGTATTGATTTCCCCACTCCTACACCCCTTTAAAAGCAAGTTAACACAAATTAGTTGTTGTTGGGTGGATAAGGACATTTCGTGGAGCTTAGTGAGAAAAAGAATTCTTTTCTCTCTCTCTGCCGTGTTATTCTCCATTTCTATTGGAAATTGAAGAGCTCACCCAGAGGCTATTCCCCTCTCACTAACACTAAAAATGTTATATAGTGTCACCCATGTACCATATAGTACATGGTATGTCTCGGAAATTCATTCCACCAGTTCAGTGGAATTGAATTTCAGATGCAGAGTACAATGTGCTGGCTGTATCACATGGTGTGATTAATGCTGCTAGAAGGAACTAACTCACTGAAGAGTCAACAGCAGTACCCTGGGGTTTGAAGGATACAGGCAATAACAGTCATGGAGCCATACAGCACACAAAACAGGTCCTTCAGCCCAACTGGTGCCTGGCAACCAAGGTGCCCACCGAAGCTCGTCCCATTTGCCAGCACTTGTCCCACATCCCTCTGAACCTTTCCTTTCCATGTACTTGTCTAAGTGTCTTTTAAATGTTGTTATTATATCTGCCTCAACCACAGCTCGTTCCATACACGCACCGCCCTCTACTTGAAGAAGTTGCCCCTCAGGTCCCTTCTAAATCTTTCCCCTCTCACCTTAAACCTAGGCCTTCTAGTTTTTGATTCACCTTCCCTGGGAAAAAAAGACAGTGTGCATTCACACTACCTATGCCCCTCATGATTTTATACACCTCTTTCAGGTTACCCCTCAGTCTCCTACACTCCTAGGAATAAAGTCCTAGCCTGCCCAACCTCTCTCTCTGTAACTCAGGCCCTCGACTGCTGGCAACATTCTCGTAAGCCTTCTCTGCACTCTTTCCAGCTTAATGACGTTTTCCTATAACAGGGTAACCAACACTGTTCACAATACTCCAGGTACGGCCTCGCTAATGTCTTGTACAACAGTACAACAGGATACAGGTGATGCAATGGCTTAATGCTTATATGGCAAATCAAACTGTCCCTTTCTCATGAATGTGGTATCCCAGATTAAACAAAGGGGCATGTCATCTCATCCTGGTATAAATTTGGTGTAAATTCATTGACATATCATTGAGATGAAGTCCCTCTCTGAAAAGACCATATAGTGCCTTGTAAACCTCAATCTCAATTTATAAATGTTGCTTCAGGCATACACAAGATGAAGAAGTCTTATTTTATGAGAAGAATTTTCCGGGCATTTCTTTGATTTTTGGACATTAGGATACAGAGGAGATTCACATGGATGTTGCCTGGGATGGAACATTTCTGTTATGAGAAGAGACTGCAGACGCCGGGTCTGTTTTCCCTGGAGAGGAGTAGGTTAAGAGGTACCTGCATTTAACAGGTAACATTTGCCTGTGCTCAGTCCATGGTCTACTATTCCTTGGCAATTTGTGCCTGTCATGAGAGAGGCACGAATTGCCTCCACCACCTTCTCAAATCCAGATTCCAAATTCCAGATTGCAGATTCCAACCACTCTCCATGTGAAAAAATCCTTCCTTAGATCTTCTCTAACCAACCTCTCAACTAATATCTATTCCCTCTTGTTTTAGACACGCTGACCAAAGGAATATTTGTCTTGCCATCTAACCTATTTATCCCTGTCACAACTTTGTATACCTCAATCAGGTCACTCCTCAGCCTCCTCTAATCCAGGGAAAACAAACCCAGACTCTCCAATCTCTCCTTATAACTGTAGTCCTCCCAGCTAGGCAACATCCTAGTAAATCTCCTCTGCACTCTGGTGCCTTGCAACATGCAAATTGGCTGCAGTCGTTGCAACATGCAAACTGGCTGCAGCCCTCGCAATGTGCAAATTCCCTGCAGCCCTCGCAATGTGCAAATTGGCTGCAATACTTACTTTCATAAAACTGACCATATGCTATTGAGTGAGTCATTGGAAATGAGACACACTGAGAACATGAGATATATTTTATCATAGGCATGACACAGCACATTTTATTCTTTCTTCTCTTCTTATGTTAAGATCCAGTAAAACTATATTATCTCCTCCTAGACTACATTTCCAAAGCTCAGCTGATAACCTTTGTCCAATTCAATTCATGTATCTCTTGAAGGATATTGTATTCAGGAGCTTAAAGAGGGAATTTATTTTGTCCTCACATCACTTCACCATGGTTTGCAAATATAATGTGACTTTTTTATTTACTGAATGTGCCACTATCACCACATCACACCAAGTGGCAGATCATCAATACTGTCCCGACTTGTGCTTTTATTGTATTGACATGTTGTCTAATTTAAACACCTTAATGCTTTCTACTCCATACAATTCTAATATTAATTGTTCAGGGAATAATTGGCCACTTAAGAAGGTTTGCTTTTAAACATAGAAACCTGAAAATCCTATTATGTGGGGTAATGTTTTTATGCTCTATGTAGAGGTGGTAATTTAATTGGTTACCATAGCCCCCCTTGTATGCACTTGAGTGTTCGAATCTGTAGTGATTTGATGGAAATGTGGGGGAATAAAGTGGTATCAGTGTAAATGAGTTCTTGATGGGCAAAAGGGCCTGTGTCTGTGCTGTTTGACTCCATGACTGTAATCGAATTTTAATGGGAATCAAATCCTTAAGCCTGATCTGTGCATCTGGATTAACTGCAATACGTTCCCTCGTATGTTTGACACATATGTTTGAGGAGTAGATCGAGTGGATAGTCAGAGACTTTTTCCCAGGGCTAAAATGACTGATACAAGGGGACATAATTTTAAGATGATTGGAGGAAGATATAAGGGGGATGTCAGGGGTAAGTTTTTTACACAGAGAGTGGTGGGTGCGTGGAGCACACCACCGGCAGAGGTTGTGGAGGCAGATACATTAGGGACATTTAAGAGACGCTTAGATAGCCATATGAATGATAGAGAAATGGAGGGCTATGTGGGAGGGAAGGTTTAGATAGATCTTAGAGCAGGATAAAATGTCAGCACAACATCGTGGGCCAAAGGGCCTGTACTGTACTGTAATGTTCTGTGTTCTATATACTGTTGGCCCTTTGCATATATAGTGACTTACATCAGTGTACAAAACCCAATTGACGTGCTGTGCTTAACTGTTTTTTACCGCACTCATGCAGCTCCCGAACAGCTTAGCACTTATCTCCACATTTCTCCCCTGCCCTGGATAAAAGCAGCAACAAGGCTGGACAAAGTGGTGAAGCAGGCGTATGGCAGGTTTGCCATCATTGGCCGAGGCATTGGGTACAGGAGTTGGGACGTCACGTTACAGCTGTACGAATCATTGGTTAGGCCACACTTGGAGTATTGTGTGCAGTTCTGGTCACCACATTGTAGGATGGAATGTGATTAAGCTGGAGAAGGCGCAGGAGAGACTCACAAGGATGTTGCCTGGATTGGAGGGCTTGGTTTGTAAAGGAGAGATTGGCTAGGCTGGGTCTGTTTTGCTTGGAGTAAAGAAGGCTGAGAGGTACCGATGCCACAGCTGCACTTGCAATGCCACTGCCGCAGGGTCTAATCGAGTCCCAGACCGTCCTGCAAGGCTAAACAGTCCATGAATGATGACTTAGCCTCAGACAGCTTCACCCCAAGGTTTCCCCGATGGTCACTGCTGGCAAAGGCCTTTGAACAGCTTTAAAATGTTTCTGATAAATCAAATTGAATTTGGAATGAGCTACCAGAAATAGTGGTTGAGGCAGGCACATTAGCAATGTTTAAAAGCCATCTAGATAAGTACATGGACAGGACAGGTTTAGAGGGCTATGGGTCAAAAATGGGCAGATGGGAGTAGCTCACTGGGCCACATAGTTGACATGGACGAGTTGGGCCAAAGGGCCTGTTTCTGTGTTGTATGTCTGTATAACTCTCTATAAATCAATTGCTTAAGAATATTACTTAAGAATACATTTATGTGATAGAAATTAATGAAAAACATTACGATTAAGTGAAGAGAAAAATAAATCACTTACCTTTTTGATCAAAGTCAGTCACCCCATGAGGCTGTGCTACATACACCACCTATTTTCTGTATAGTGGAGGGATCAGCTGTGTGGTGCACTTGGTCCCTTGACTCAATACAGTGAGACGTTTTACTGAGTCCATTGTCGAAGAGCGAAGAGAGTGGTCAGACTGCAGCGGCGTCTGACCTCCAGCTTGTTACTAACTTCTTTGTTGTAGTACACGTGTGTATGTCAGGAACGCGGGTCCATCCTGTGCGTTGTGGATAGCCAGTGTCTCTGCAGAGCTGCTGTTTGGAGTGGTCTGATTCAGCCAGGAGAGAGGACATGAGGGGCTTGGTTTAGTTAGTGTCGCATGAAAAGACAGCACTCCTTTAAACCAAGAGAGCAACACAAGAGACTGCAGATGCTGGAATCTGGAGCAACACACAAAGTGCTGGAGGAACAACGGGTCAGGCAGCGTCTGTGGAGGGAAATGGACGGTCAACATTTCGGGACGAGACCATTCACCTGGACAAGATTTAGTCCAGATTCAGTGTAGAGTTTGCACGTTCTCCTGCTGATACTGTGGGTGTCCTCCTGCTGTTTAAATTTCCTCCCACATCCCAGAGACATGTGGGTTGGTAGATTATTTGGCCATTGTAAATTACCCCTAGTGTGTAGGTGAGTGGTAGAATCTGGGGGGAGTGGATGGGAATGTGGGGAGAATAAAAACACGGGATTAATTCAGGATTAGCGTAAATGAGTGCTTGATGATTGGCATAGACTCGGTGGGCCGAAGGGTCTGTTTCCACGTCGTACCTCCTTATGACTATCTCAATACTGTGCTGAATTGCCAGCTGGGATTTTTATGTTGAAGCCTTTTGGATGGGTCTTGAACCCTTTAACTTCTGACTGAGAAGTGGAGTGTTTTCACTGAGCTTGAAAGAGTGCAGAGAAGATTTACTGGAATGTTGCTGGGTCTTCAGGAGTTGAGTTACAAGGAAACATTGAACAGGTTAGGACTCTATTCCTTGGAGTGTAGAAGAATGAGGGGAGATTTGATAGAGGTTTACAGAATTATGAGGGATATAGACAGAGTAAACTCTTTCCACCTAGATTAGGAGAGATAAGTACGAGAGGACATGATTTTAGGGTGAAAGGGGAAAGGTTTAGGGGAATATTAGGGGAACTTCTTCGCTCAGAGAGTGGTGGGAGTGTGGAACGGGCTGCCATCTGACATAATAAATGTGGGCTCACTCTTAAGTTTTAAGAATAAATTGGATAGATACATGGACGGGAGGGGTCTGGAGGGTTATAGACTGGGTGCAGGTCAATGGGACGAGCGGAATAAAGCTTCGGCACAGTCTAGAAGGGCTGAATAGCCTGTTTTCCTCTGCTGTAGTGTCCTATGGTTCTATGCTTCTATGAGCTACACCTAACAATACATCTTGCATCTCTGATATAAACTATGGCAAACCACGTCACCACCCAGCATTTGCGACCTCTCCAATGCAATTACGTCAATCCCAATATGATATTCATCTTCCACCAAGTTGCATTGCTTCAAAAATCAGTCAGCCGGCCAATTGTGTTCAAACACCCCTTGTCAAACATAAATCAACATATGTTGAACTTACAGCTGACAGGACAAGCAATGCATTATTCAAGTCTTTTGAAATCCATCCCAACTATAGTCAGTCCAGGCAGGCACGCACGGCGCTACAATATTTGTACCGATAAACTTGGCGAGAAAACAATTACTCAAACAGGCACAGATGCCACAGTGTATTTATCGTGATTATGCAAAGGTGGTTGGAGAGCAGGTGTAGGTGGATGCATGTATGAAAGTCAGGAATGTATCGCTAACAATGCCAGTGCTAAAAGGCATTGAGATCGTAGTGTCAGTACTCCCACTGTCTTGAGATTGTTATTCAGTAGACTTTGTTTAAACAAGAGCTGTCACAGGTGAGGGTAATGCAGGGCAGTGTTGTCACGGAATACCCGTCTTCACACACTTACCGTGCTAAATGTAAACAAGAGGAGCAGCTCCTTGTATTCCGCCTAGGGAGCCTACAACCTGGCTTTATAAACATTGAATCCTCCGACTTCCGGTAACTGCTCAACACCCCATTCCTACTCCTCCCCTCCTGATCTACCTGGATCCTATCTCCATGCCTCTTTCCCCCTCCTCTCCCCCTTTCCATCTGCTCATCACCCACATACTCCTCCCATAGTTTCCCCTCCCCACCTCTGTTCCATGCTCCACCTTCCTCTCTCTCGGATTGCATCATCTTCATCCCGTTGTCACTTCCAACCATCTCCTCCCACCTTCTGGCGCCATACACACTCTCCCCTCCCTCATCTGCCTATCAACCCGCACCCCTCACCTGGATCCACCTGCCACCTCTTGCTCCACCCCTTCCCTCCCCCTCTTTATACCGGTTATCTCCCCTCTCTATCTTTCAGTCCAGATGAAGGGTCTCGACCTGAAATGTTGACTGCCCACAGATGCTGCCTGACCTGCTGAGTTCCTCCAACATCTGGTGTGTTGCTCCAGATTCCAACATCTGAAGTCTCTTGTGTCTCCATGCTTGTGAAGATGTTGCCATAACAGTTCGGTGCCCAAAATGTTTAGCATCTGTTACGAATTTTCAGTAATGCATGCCAATGAGGCACAAGCAGCATCCAACAAGAGCCAAGCTAGGACTGGAATTTTAATGTTTTTGGCACCTGTCAAATCTCCATAGAACAGGATCAAAAAGAGACTGGCAAGGTAGCTTCAAAAAGGATCCTTACAGCAGCGGCACGGTTAGCGCGATGCTATTACAGCACCAGCGATCAGGGTTCAATTCCTGCTGCTGTCTGTAAGGAGTTTGTACATTCTCCCCGTGACTGCATGGATTTCCTCCGGGTGCTCCGGTTTCCTCCCACATTCCAAAGACGTATGGGTTAGTAAGGTAACATGGGTGTAATTGGGTGGCATGGGCTTGTTGGGTTGGAAGCGCCTGTCACCGTACTGTATAAATATTTATGAGTATTTGTTTTGCTTGTGGTTTTGTGGATGGGGTGGGGTTAATATTTTAATATTTAATAAAATATTCTAATATTTTAATACTTTAAGTTATTCACATCGACATGGACGGTTGTGTCACAGACCTACAAACACAGAACACCTAATATCCTAAAGAACGTGTTAGTTCTAAAGCCAGTGATGGAAAACTGAGAGCATGAGCTTGAGTATTATAAAGGTAGGAAATGTTCCTCAATGCAAAGCAGCACAAGTTTCCATGCCTGGCTTTCTCTCTTCTCCTTTCGGGCAGAAGATACAAAAGCTTGAGAACGCATAACACCAGATTCAGGGACAGCTCTGATCCCACTGTTATCAGACTCTTGAACAAGCCTCTCATATGCTAGAAGATGCACTCTTGATCTCCCAGTCTATCTCATCGTGGCCCTTGCAGTTTATTTGTCCACCTGCACTGCACTTTCTCTGTAACTACAACACTACATTCTGCTTTCTGTTTCTTTTTGCTCTCTTGATGTAATTATGTACGGCATGATCTGTGTGGATGGCACATAAGATAAAAGCTTTTCACTGTATCTCGATACGTGTGACAATAATAAACCAATTTGTGTAGGCAGAGATCCATCTCTCCAACCAGGTTGAAAAGATTGTTTTAAAAGCAATTTAAGGAGCTCTTCAAAGGCTTGCTTTTAAATTAAATATTTTCTAATATTAAGTAGTCATAATTTTTTCTTGAATGATTGAGATTATTAATCCTGTCCTAGAGTATTTCCTTGTTAGGATATGCCCTTTGGTTTTATTTTAATCTTTTGAAATATAAATGATGTTAGGTATGGAGAAATTATTACCCCACAGAGCTGAAAATTGATCATCGTTTTCTGCATTTCCCTCTGTTTGCTAATTTAGTTGCTGCAACAGAATTTATTGACAGCATGAATTTCATTTTCAGCAGCCAGTATTGTTGTTCGTGCACCACGTTATGGTTGATTGGGGCTGTTCTACTTATGAGAAGGGATTGTTGATATTGGAAGGGATTGTGCCAGCATTTGGAAAAGCAATGGTCAAAAGAGGTTCTATCCTGAGCAAGGGGTTAAGGCTGCAGATGGATTATAAAATGTGAAGTTATGTATTTTGAAAGGAAAAAATAGAAAATAGATGATTTTTAAAATGGAGGGCAACTATTAAATGGAGACACAAAAGAGTGCAGATGCCAGAATCTGGAGCAAAAAGACCAAGTTGCTGGAGGAACTTAGTGGTGCAGGCTGCATCCACGAAGAGACAGTCGATGTTTCTGGTTGAGACCCTTCATTGGAACAGGGCCTGGGAGTCCAGATGAAGGGTCCCGACCCGAAATGCCGACCACCCATTTCTCTCCACAGATGCTACTTGGCTCATTGATTTCCTCCAGCAGCTTGTTTTTAGCAGCAACTATTAAACACTGGTGCTCAGAGTCATTTGGATCTTTTTATGCAAGAATCACAGGAAGTTAGTGCAGAGGTAGCGCAAAACAGTTGGGAGAGCAGATGCACCTTGGCCTTAATTACAAGAGAGTCGGATACAAGAGCAAAATAGTTTTGCTGCTACCAAGAAGGTTTGAAAGCACACCTTGAGTATTGCATGCAAATTTGTTCTCCTAATCTCACAATGCATATATTTGCCACAGCAACAGTGTGGTGAATGTTCTTCAGACATGGTACTTCTGGTATTGGATAAATGTGGCAGCCGCAGACACGTGTGGTACTCCTGCCATTAAGTACTCACTCCTCTGGATCAATCAGTCATGGAATCATACGGTACAGGAATGGGCCCTTCAGCCCACCGTGTCCATTACTGACCTTTTGCCCATCTACGTGAAACCTCTTTGCCTGCATTGGGACTGTATCCCTCCATGAGGTATTAACAACTGGATACAAGTGCCATCTAACAGAGAACATGAGAAATAGTGCAGTCTCCTCTACCATTAAATAACATCATAGCTGATCTTATGCTTGGCCTCAACCCCACTTCCTGCCCGTTCCCTGTATGCCTTGGTTCCGTTACAGACTAAGAATATACTTACTTCAGCTCTGAGTACACCCAACGAGTCAACATCTATGGCACTTTTGGGTAGAGAATTCCAAAGATTCAGAACCATTTGAGAGAAGAAATTCCTCCTAATCTCTGCCCTACATGCGAAACCTCTGAAACTATAGCCCCCTATTTCCACAGCAAGCAACTTGATGGCTTCTACACTTTCAAACTCCATTATATCACCTTGTCATTCTAAATCCCAATGAGTATAGGCCAAAGCAGTTGAACCCTTACTCATAAGACAACCGTAAAGTCATCTGGCTGCATTGCGTCTAAGGCAAGCATATTCTTCCTTAAATAAAGGAACCAAAAATACACACCACATTTCCAGCAAGTCTTCCTTATTCTTTTTTAATCTTTTTTGCAATATAAAAATATAATTGTCTTCTTAATTATGTGTTGCACCTGAATGGTAACATTCTGTTTCTTGTATGAGGTCATTCTCATTAATAATCTGAATGGGAACCTAACACAATGTTCATGACATGGCCATGAAGACAAATGGTTTGGTGGCCTCTGCTTTAATGAGACCCAATTCCTTATCTGCAACTCTGCAAGAATTTTGGCCTCAATTGAAAACTGAAGAAAGTAAGGTCAGATAACCATTAGTCTCTGATATCAGAAGAAGCACATTCAGGTTTTTTTTAAACTGTTTCCCCTTCACAATCTTGTGTTGAATTGGTCCAAAGAGCCCTTTGTGAATTACATTTAGCTCCTCAACACCAATTGAAATCATCTGAGTAATTCTTTGCAATTCAGCTAGGTCGGATTAGCCTGATTACACCTCAATAGGTGCATGGAATTGTGGATTGCTTTTGGGTGTGGGAAGACTGCACTGGGCCCATCGAGTTTGTCCTAGCTCCTGGTAGAGCCATCAGTCCCCATAGATTTGAAACATATTTTCCTTCAAGTTCCTATCCAATTCCCCTTTTTGAAAGTCCTGATTGACTTTGTTTCCACTACTCCTATAAGCAGTGAACTTCCCATTCTCTGTATTGAAGAGCTTTTCCTCACTAAAGTCATAGTCATACAGCGCAGAAATGGGCCCTTTACAGCCCAACCGGTCCATGCTGACCAAGATTCCCATCTAAGCTAGTCCCATTTGCCCATGTTAGGCCCATATCCCTCTAAACGTTTCCTATCTGTGTACCTGCCCAAGTGTCTTTTAAATGTTGTTAATGTACCTGCTTCAACCACTTCCTCTGGCAGATCATTCCATGTACTAACTACCTTCCAGATGAAAAAGGTGCCCCTCAGGTTCCTATTAAATCTCTCCCCTCTCACCTTAAACCTATTCCCTCTAGTTCTTGATTCCCCAACCTGGGAAAAAGTCTGTGTGCATTCACCCTATCTATGCCCTTTATGATTTTATACACCTCTATAAGATCACCGCTCATTCTCCTACACTCCAGTGAATGAAGTCCTCGCCTGCTCAACCTCTCTCCATAACTCAGTCCCTCAAGTCCCGGCAACATCCTCATAAACCTTTTCTGCACTCTTTCCAGCTTAATGGCATCTTTCCATCATTAAACCTTAATTGTATCTTTTGCCATCATTAAATCTGTACCCTCTGTTCCATGAACCATCTACTGATGGGAACAGCTTTTCTATGTTTATCTCGTCTGACTGATCCAGTACAGATCTATCAAATTTCCTCTCAACTTTCTTTGCTCTAAGTGCAACAATTCCAGCTTCCCCAGTCTAACCTTGCAGCTGAAATCTCTCATCCCTGATGGTGTCCTATTTCACGGACTTTCCAGGATCTTCACTCCCTTTCAAAAGTGAGGTGGGCAGCAGACTTTCACTCCAGATTATTGATGGGAGAAACTGAATACCATGAGAGGTTGCTGGGTTTATAAGATGCTGTTGCTTTGTGTTACTATGCACGGACATTGTGTTGTCTTTCAGTTATAGCTTAATACCAGTGTGTAAAACAGAAGTACCATGCAAACATTGATCAACTCCTACCTTACTTCACAGGATGCTTGGTAATGAATAAATGTGAGCTTATAGCACCAGTTTATATCTCTGCCAGCAAATACTCAGGCTAGATTTTAAACGGGCTGTATATGGGTAAAGGTTTATATAAGATTGGTTAAGACAGGTGGTTGATCTGACTTCTTAGAAAGGCAGGATGAGTTCTGAGTGAAATTAAAGGAAGAGGAGAAGGCTTTAACAGTCCTAATTGTAAAAGTGTGCTCGTGAAGTGTAGTGTTGTGTTTGCTTTATAAATACTCTGTTTGTGGCATGACATGGTGGTAATGAAAATGCTGATGGAGGAAAAGATGTCTCCTCTTTATTCTTCCATTGGCTTCCAAAATATCTCCACAAATAGCCACACCATTGAAACATGCTGTGATATAGTTCTTAACTCACTCAATGAGCTATCAGGATCCCAAATGTACCCCAGTTCCCTTGAGTTAGGAAGAGGAAATTGACTGGGTTCCTGAGATCAATTACAACGCCTGAGTTGAATGTATAGTTCGATTAACTAGAGCTGTGAAGGAATTTTTAAACAAAGTTTAGAGCACTTGGCCATGGGAATCCATTGAGGTCATTAATAACTAAGTTGATGGTTGAGCTGGATTTACCCTTAATGGGCATCAGTGATGAGGTCACATAGAATTAGAGTAATAACTGTACAGAAGCAAGACATTCTGCCCAGCTGGTCTCCAAAAGCCTCCGTCCATCCCAATCTTTTGTTTCAATCAGCTTTCTATTCTATTTATCATGATGTCCGTCTAATTGAATCAAATGTCCACTAAATGCTTTACCTTCTGAAGAAAGTCCCATTAAGTACAAGCTCATTTGTCAACTTTTTGTAGCTTCAGAGAGATGTGATCAACTCACAAAGCTTCATCATGGTCCTGATGAAGGGTCTCGGCCCAAAATGTCGACTGTTTATTTCCCTCCCATGGATGCTGCCTGACCTGTTGAGTTCCTCCAGCACTTTTAGTGTATTGCTCCAGATTCCAGCATCTGCAGAATTTTTTTGTGTCTCCAGCATAAATGCAAAGCTTTTCATCCTTCTTTATAAGTATGTTGACCCCATTAATGCACTGGGGATAATCCCAAAAGCCACATCTTCTCCTATTGGTCCCAGGGAGCATTCAAAGGTCAAAGTATGTTATTTTGATTGACAGTTACATCTGAGGAGATGGTTCACACATCCACATCTGCCCATCTTCTGGAAAACGTATTTCATCACAGTAATAGTAATGTTAAATGATTGACTTTCTTAAGGATTGCTGTTTGCATGGACCCTCTCTGATCCATTTCCACTCTTCGAGAGGCAGCTAGTCTCACTGAACAATTATGCTGTTAATAAGCTGGGGAAGAGAGGATACCATCCTCTCACCTCCTGTGATAACGGTGCTTTTGCCTTGCCATTTACAAAGAGCACCGAGGCTTTCCCTCAACAGATATAACCCAGCATAACCAGCTCTATGCCTTTCCCCAATCTGGATACATAACAGGATACCTGTGCAAATTTCAAGAGAGACAACTCACAAAGCTTCATCATGGTGAAAATTGCTTCGTATTCCCTAATTTGATGGAGTGATGGACTGCCAGATGTCCTGTCTTTCAAATGAGGCATTTAGCTGAATCCCATGCAAAGAATCCATGGATGTTATTCGAAGATGAGTTCCCCTTTGGCGACCTGAACCCAGGATTTATCTATCAACCAGCATCATTAAAAGATGATTATCTGGTCATTACCACACTGCTGTTTTTGAGAGCTTGCTGTGTGCAAATAAGCCTCCACATCTGAAGAGGGACAACACATGATAAAGTACTTAATTGGTTGCAAAGTACTTTGGAACATTCTCAGGTCATAAAAGACATTGCGTCAAATCCAAGTGTTTCTTTATTTCACATACTGTTTGAAAATAATAACTTGCATATTTTCACAGATCAAATCTATCGAATCCTGTATTTTAATTCACAAGTATACCACTATTTCAGCGCAGATAAATATGACTGACAAATGAATTATATTTTGTAGCCAGCAGGTTCCCTTTAAGGAAACAAATTGCCTTTATCATTTATTATTAGGAATAATTTGTTTTTAAAATGATTAATGACTGCACATAGCAGACTTCGGGAGTCTCCTCCACATACAACTGTTCTTTGTGGTAACTTATATTTGAGTCTGCAGGTGAACCTTGTCAAGATTAATTTCTGAGTGAATTATTTACTCTTAGGAGTATGGAGGGTAGATGAACACAGGCTATTAGAAATGAAGATTCATTTTAAAATGAAGAATTTATGATGAATTAAGGAATTACACTATGAATTGGAGAGGGGCTGTCTTTAAAATAAAACAAAAAGAAAATTGAGGCTTTGATTGGGAAAATCAATCATTTTTATAAAAAAAACTTTAAATATACAGTGAAACAAGTTATTGATGAAGTTTTTCCATTACTTTTCTGCACACCCTGCAGTGCCGTTCTCGGTATCACATGTTTTTAGACAGCTGCTATCTGTTGAAGACATCAGCCGTGGTTCAGTAATTAGAAGCCTCACCTCTGAGTTAGAAGGTTATGGGTTCAAGTCCCACTCTGAAAGTTTGAACACAAAAATCTAGATGAATTCCAGCGGTGCAGGACTCAGGAAGTGAAACCAAGGATCCATTTGCTGTTTCAAGTGGATGTGAAGGATTCCTTATTACTACTTGAAGGTCTATGAATTTTCTAAGATAGACTGCATCATTTTTTATGCCTCAACAAACACCAAAGGAATTGTCCTGACATTTTTGTGCACAGACTAGAAGAAATGCTGCCTGGCAGCCTCAGCAACCCGGGTTCAATCCTGACCTACTGACTGTATGGGGTTTGCACATTCTCCCTGTGACCATGCAGGTTTTCCCTGAGTGATCCAGTTTCCTTCCATATCCCAAAGACGTACATGTTTGTAAGTTAATTGGCTGCTGTAAATTGCCCTAAGTGTAGGTGAGGGGTAGAATCTGGGGGGCGACTTTTGAGAATGTGGGGAGAATACAGTCGGATTAATGTAAGATTAGTGTAAATGGGTGGTTGGTGATTGGCATGAACTCAGTAAACCATGCTGTATGACACTATGATATCTATGATAAATTAGTAGCCAGGTTTCCAGTCAAGTCGAGTTTACTCTCACGTGCAAAAAGTACCGTAAGGTACAGGTACAATGAAAACCTTGCAGCAACATCACAGGCATGTAAATTCAGTTAACACACAGAATATAAATTATTCCATTCTTTCATTTAATTGGTCGTAAAACACTTCAGGACATCCTTTGAACCCTGAAAACATAGTAAAAACTAAATAACTGCAGATGCTGAAAATCTGAAAAAAAAAACAGAGAATACTGGAAACACTCAGCAGGTCAGGCAGCATCTGTCATTGACCTGAAGCACTAACTCTGTTTTTTTTTCCACCAATGCTACCAAACTCCCTGAACGTTTCCAGCATTCTCCTTTCACAATGTGAATAAAAGCATTTTATCTGGGCTATTCCAGCCCAGAGAGATTTGCATCCAAGTCCAGTACCTGCCATTATCTGATGTCTGCATAGAACATAGAACAGTACAGCACAAGACAGGCCCTTTGGCCCACGATATCTGTGCTGATCACGACACCGAATAAGCTAAATCTCTTCTGCCTGCACATGATCCATATCCCTCCATTCCCTGCATATTCATGTATGTATCTAAAAGCCTCTTAAACAGCACTGTTGTATCTGCTTCACCACGACCCCTGGGAGCCCATTCCAGGCACCCACCACTCTCCATGTAAAAAAAAACTTGCCTCACAGATCTCTACATCTCTGCATATTTCTTGCAGAGATATCAGGAGCAGTTAACTTTCCTCCTGCTTTAGACAAATAACATTGAGGCTGCAGCTTGCCAACTATTCTTCTGCCTGACAGCAACAAAAAAGACTTAATCATGTTAACCATTTTACCATAGATCACATTGCTTTTTGCCTTTTCTGAAATGATGGCTTCTCCTTAAAAGCATCTTTTCAATCTGTTGTTCAAGGCATTGACCGTTCCTCTGTTCTGCTGTCACCAAGGTGACACAAAGTTGGCAATGGGGCTGAAAGTGGTTTTAATGACACAGACTGAGTGTAATGAGAATGTTGGGCTTGATGTGGGATATTGGGATGGGTGGGGGGGTGGGGGGAGGTTGGTGGGGAGGCAAAAGGGGTTGGGGGTAGTCCTAGGGTTAGGGATTGTCTCATCAATAATGCCCTGCTCCTGAGAGAGGGTATTGGTATTGGTTTATTGTTGTCACTTGTACCGAGGTACAGTGAAAAACTTGTCTTACAAACCGATCGTACAGGTCAATTCATTACACAGTGCAGTTACATTGAGTTAGTACAAAGTGCATTGATGTAGTACAGGTAAAAACAATAACAGTACAGAGTAATGTGTCACAGCTGCAGAGAAAGTGCAGTGCAATAAGGTGCAAGGTCACAACAAGGTAGATCGTGAAGTCAGAGTCCATCTCATTGTATAAGGGAACTGTTCAATAGTCTTATCACAGTGGGGTAGAAGCTGTCCTTAAGTCTGGTGGTACGTGCCCTCAGGCTCCTGTATCTTCTACCCGATGGAAGAGGACAGAAGAGAGAATGTCCTGGGTGGGTGGGGTCTTTGATTATGCTGGCTGCTTCACCAAGACAATGAGAGGTAAAGACAGAGTCCAAGGAGGGAAGGCTGGTGTCCGTGATGTGCTGGGCTGTGTCCACAACTCTCTGCGGTTTCTTGCGGTCCTGGGCAGAGCAGTTGCCACACCAAGCCGTGATACATCCAGATAGGATGCTTCCTATGGTGCATCTGTAAAAGTTGGTGAGAGTCAAAGGGGACAAACCAAATTTCTTTAGCCTCCTGAGGAAGTAAAGGCGTGGTATGACATGGTTGGAGTGTAATGTGGATAATTACACCCATAGCGCTTGTGGTATCTCTGACACATGATGGAACTGATGTCTTCCAAGGAGGGAAGGTTTATCTGCGATAAATGTTGGCTAGGTTTTTGAACCTTTGAATGTTAACTACCTCAAACTTCACTTTTTGTAAAGTTTGAGCATGCCATTACCAATATAATTAAAGATTAACCATGTGAAAGATTAGGAGCTCAGAGTGGAGCAGCCAATACAACTACTGCTTCACCGTACCAGGGACACCGGTTCGATCCCAACCTCCGGCATTGTCTGCGTGAAGTTTCTCATTGCGCATTTCTGGGTTTCCTCCGGGTGCTCCGGTTTCCACCCACAGCTCAAAATCATGCAGATTGATAGGTTAAATGGGCAATGTAACTTGTCCCTAGTGTAGGGCTGAGTGGTATAATCTGAGAGGAGGGGAGATAGGAATCTGGCAAAAATATAAGGATTAGTGTAGATAGATGCTTGATGGTTGGTTCAGAAGTCCTAACCAATCATCAAGCACCCACCTACACCAAAGGTCCTGTTTCTATGCTGTATGACTCTGAAGTCATGCAACTCATTTGTTTAGATGTTATAGATCACTATTACATTTTGGGTTAGCTTCCTCTTCGGGGATTGAAGCTTAATATCAGCAGTTGTAATGTTATTGTCAATACCCATCCTTGCTGGTGTGAGCCCACATTTTACTAATTTCAAGCATCAGTCATGAGTCATTATCAAGTCTTAAAAAGTTATGGAGCCAAGTCACGTATATTCACTGAAGTTTAAAAGAATGAGAGTTCATTGAGATGAAGTGATTGAACTGGAGCAGAGGAGATTTATAAGAATTGGAATTGGTTTATTATTGTCACATGTACCAAGGTACAGTGAAAAGCTTGTCTTACATAGCATTCATACGGATCAATTCATTACACAGTACATCAAGGTGGTACAAGAGAAAACAATAACAGAATGCAGAGTAAAGTGTAACAGTTACAGAAGAAGTGCATTGCAGGCAGACAGTAAGGTGCAAGGTCATAACTAGGTAGATTGTGAGGTCAAGAGTCCATGTTATCGTACTTGGGAACCGTTCAATAGTCTTATAAAAGTGAGATAGAAGCTGTCCTTGATCTTGGTGGTACGTTCTTTCAGGCTTTTGTATCTTCTGCCTGAAAGGAGAGGGGAGAAGAGAGAATGTCTGGCGTGGGTGGGGTGCTTGATTATGCTGGCTGCTTTACCGAGGCAGTCAGAAGTCTAGACAGAGTCCTTGGAGGGGAGGCTGGTTTCCGTGATGTGCTGAGCTGTGTCCATAACTCTGAAGCTTCTTGCAATCACTGGCAGAGCAGTTGCCATACCAAGCCATGATACATCCATCTAGGATGTTTTCTATGGTGCACCGATGAAAACTGGTGGTGTTACCCGGACAAGAAGATTGAAGCAATAAGAAAAGATTGACAAAGAAAGGATTTTTTTTTGCTGCAGGGAAGACTGAGGGGAGGCTTAATTGCAGTGCATCTTAGGAGCCTTGGAAGGGCTGGTTTCTTTTGTGGAGTGGTAAAAAATTGGGAGCTTAAAGTGGAAGGACCAGAGGGAAAGATGAGGAAATGATTCTTTATCCAGAAAGAGGTTGGCACCTGGATCTCACTGTCTGAAAGGGTGACAGAGGGAGAATCCACATTTGGATTTTTACTTGAAGACACAGCAAGGGAGATGGACTCAGGGCTGGAAGGTGGGAGAAGGCCGCATGGTTCTTTCTTGGCCAGCACATGGGCCAAATGTCCTCTTTCTGTGTTGTAACGTTTCTATGATGCAAGTTTCTATGACAGAGTGATTGGTAGATGCTGAATGAACATTCCCTCAGGCTGGATAATTTGGAATGAAAGGACAGGGTCTCAGTGGGTGGTTAAGAAGGCATGTGGTGTACTGGCCTTCATTAGTCAGGGGACTGCGTTCAAGAGCTGCAAGGTAATGTTGCAGCTCTGTAAAGCTCTATTTAGACCACACAGAGTATTGTGTTCAGTTCTGGTTGCTTCATTACAGGAAGGATGTGAAAGCTTTAGAGAAGGTGCAGAGGAGATTTGCTAGGATGCTGCCTGGATTAGAGAACATGTCTTATGAGGAAAGGTTGAGCATGCTGGGCTTTTCTCTTTGGAGCATAGGAAGATGAGAGGCAACTTGATAGATTAGATAGATAGTATAAGATTATGAGAGGCATAGACAGAGTGGACAGCCAGCACCTTTTTCCCAGGACAGCAATGGTCAATGCCAGAGGACATCCATTTAACATGAATGGAGAAAAGGTTCGGGGAGGTCTGAGGTAGGTTTTTTACACAAAGAGTGGTGGGTGCCTGGAACACACTGCTGGGGGTGGTGGTAGAGGCTGATACAATAGGGACATTTTAGAAACTCTTAGATAGGCACATGGATGTAAGAAAAATGGAGGGTTATAAGCTGTGTCGGAGGGAAGGGTTAGATTGATTGTGGAGTAGGTTTATATAGTTCAGCACAACATCGTGGGCCCCTACTGTGCTGTATTGTTCTATGTTCTATGTTCTCAGGTTAAGGGGTAGTCATTAAGGAAAGTCATCCTTTATGCTGTGGGCAATTGGTAATTGGATTATTGTTGTCACATCCTGCTCCCTGAAGCTCTTTTGTTTTGCTGACATTGAGGGAAAGGTTGTTGTCATGACACCATGTCGCTAAGCTCTCTATCTCCTTCCTATACTCCAACTCATCGTGATTTGAGATTCAGCCCACTACGGTGGTATCATCTGCAAACTTGTAGAAGGAGTTAGACTAGAATCTGGCAGCACAGTCGTGAATGTACAGGAAGTAAAGTAGGGGGCTGAAGACACAGCCTTGTGGGGCACCAACGTTGAAGATAATCGTGGTGAAGGTGTTGCTGCCTTTTCTGTCTGATTGCGGTCTGTTGGTCAGGCAGTCAAGGATCCAGTTGCAAAGGGAAGGAGTTGTAACTCTTTGAGATTCTCCAACTTGGACCATGGATGCTCATCGTCAGGTAAATTCTGTACTAGGACGGATAGATTTTTGGATGAAGGGAGTCAATGGATGAGAGATTGAAGAGAAAACTAGATACAGAATTGGCCATGAGCTTGTTTAATGGTGGAGCAGACTCAGGGGACTTTATGACCTATTCCTGCTTCTGTTACTTACGTCCTTGCTTATCTTTTGCTTTGGCAAGTACTGAGAAGCAAATCTTTGGCAGTTTTTCTCCCCAAGCTTCCCTGTTTAATCCCAAATGTTTAACCACGTTTTCCTTTTCTTTTGCAGATGAACCGACCGATTCAGGTGAAGCCTGCTGACAGCGAAGGCCGTGGAGGTAGATATTAACTTCAAAATTAGACCACTGCCTCTAAAATAAGCTTTCATCAGCTTAAGCAGCTAAGGCTTGATAAGCCACTGCATTGTGTTATGTGGAGGCCAGCTCGCCAAGAAATTTAATCGATGCTCATGTGCCTGACAAATAGCATTCCATGCCAAGTGAAATTTAATTTGTCCAGTTAATGTCCCTTCTCTCAATTGGGAAATACACAAATGTGTTGCTTCACTGACAGTACCGGACGGCTGTTCACAAATAATGCTGTTTTTTTTAAGCTGGCAATGTCAGAGTGTTGAAACAATTGCCATCAGCATCAAGGTTGATGAGTCTAATCTAATGTAGTCTGGACCCAGTTCTCTCTTTGATTCGTTGGAAAGGCAGGTTAATGGCTTACAAGTGTTTGTTTCCTCTCCTTGTCGATATAGTAAGCACTGTGACACAAAGCAATTGCCGTGTGAGATGGAGAGATGGACTTTCCTCTCTTCTCAAAGAATGACAGGAACTCAATCACTTGTGACCCTAGGCCAAGGGCTGGAAATGTTTGGCCAAGATTAAACTATCCTAGGCTAGGGCAGTTTTGATCAAAATGTTCCACTTAGAATTCATTATAAGTTTTTGCCTGAAGAACTACTCAGACTCCATTGTATATTTTATGCTGTCATTTGACCCATTTATTACTTTGTTAAAATAATGAACTAGTTATGGTGGTGACAATATTCTTTTTTAGTGGTACAACTAATGAGTCCTACCAGTTAGGTTCGGTGTTTAACTCCACGTGTTTTGCCTCAATGTTACATTACTCAAGGTATACACTCAATTCTGATCACAGTTTAGTGAAAATGATGTCAGAATTTCATACACTCCTGTTTCACACGGTCACGTGCCTCGACAACACTAGATTGGTTGGAGATTAGTCTTTAGGTTTGTTTCATTATTGTTATTGTCTAAATTGTGAATCCCAGTATATCTGTGTTCATTATCTATGGAAAAATAATGCTGTGGCAGATGACTTTACAGTGATTGTCACGACAAGTGCAGGATTTTTTTAGCTTTTGAGCTGTGACAGTTAATTGAACAACCCCAAGAATGTTGAAGTTACTGGTCCACTTGAACTGATGTCATCACCAGTACTGTTACCTTCCTGATGATGTCATCAGAGGCCCTGTTTCTTTTCTGACTATGTCATCAGCCTTCAATTTACTTCTCTTGGTGATGTTATCAGTATACAATTTATTTCTCTTGATATGCAGATTTAATGATTTAATATGGCAACAATTTGAATATTGAGATGGTTTATACTTTATGGGTTTCAAGATGGTGATTGAAAATTGTTTGCAGACTGTTATTGTTATTTGGTGCAGGGCAGGGAGAATTGGATGAGCTCGCCATTTTCCTCAGATGTGCAAAATGAAGATTCATTTAAGTGTGCTGTGGCATCAACACACACATCACAAAGCAGTTGTGCAACTAAAATGTGACCAAAACATTTAACTACATCCTCCAAGAACCTCCTCATGAAGATGCTCTTTGTTCCAACGCTTCTCTTCAAACACAGCTTGAAAACCTTTCAATTTTTATAAACAGAGATCCCAATTATTTCAAATAAAGGTCAAATGACAACTGAAGACATTTTTTAGTAATGCACTGCCACATGAAGGAGCCACTCAGTCCACAGGATCTCAACTCTATTTGCTTGGCATTGACATAAATCTTTTGGGACACTTACCCAACAAAAATATTGACTTTATAATATACAGTTATCATAGAACATAGAACAGTACAGCACAATCTAGGTCCTTCAGCCCACAATGTTGTGCCGACCTTTAAACCTCGCCTGACTATCTAACCCCTTCCTCCCACACATCCCTCTATTTTAAATTCCTCCATATGCTTATCTAGTAATCTCTTGAATTTGACCAATGTACCTGCCTCCACCACCGCCCCAGGAAGCGCATTCCATGCCCCAACCACTCTCTGGGTAGAAAACCTTCCTCTGATATCTCCCTTGAACTTCCCATCCATTACTTTAAAACCATGCTCTCTTGTATTGAGCATTGGTGCCCTGGGAAAGGGATGCTGGCTCTCCACTCTATCTATTCCTCTTAATATTTTGTACACGTCCATCATGTCTCCTCTATCATGTCCCCTCTCATCCTCCTTCTCTCCAAAGAGTAAAGCCCTAGCTCCCTTAGACTCTCCTCATAATGCATACTCTCTAAACCAGGTAGCATCCTAGTAAATCTCCTCTGCACCCTTTCCAACGCTTCCACTTCCTATAATGAGGTGACCAGAACTGGACACAGTACTCCAAGTGTGGTCTAATCAGAGTTTTATAGAGCTGCATCATTACCTCGCAGCTCTTAAACGCGATCCCTCGACTTATGAAAGCTATACCCCATAAGCTTTCTTAACTATCCTATCCACCTGTGAGGCAACTTTCAGGGATATGTGGATATGGGACTTGATCCCACCTTATCCACTGTTTATTTGTCCTCGAGAAAGTTCTCCATATCTATTGCAATGAGGAAATACTACTTCTGTGAAACCCACCACACTCTCTTTACCATTCATGTTAAATGCAAGCTTGGATATTCCAGTTGTTTATAACCTTTAGCCTTTTTTAAGTTATCATAGCTGATTTACAGCAAGCTTTCTATACATGTTGCTGTACCAGTATCATTCTCTAAGATAGTGGAAGAATATCTGGTAAGTTAAGCCAACACTGTACAATATTAAACGAGCAAGAGAGAAGAGATAACTTCCTTGCAGAATGCCTACTACTAGTATCAAGCCCATTCAATACTAGCACTGTAACAACACGTGGCATGATCCTTAGTGGGTACACACCCAATGCTATATTAATCACATAGGTCAATGCCGTTTTGTGATACTGTACTACATGTTGAGGCAAATACTGGTTTGTAACAGAGAGAAAACCATAGCTTGTAAATAGGGCTTGAATTTTTCGCATTTAAAGGACTATAAATTCCCAAAATATAAACATCCCCAAAAGCCCATCTGGAAAATCCCTTTCTTTATTTCTTTACACTGCTAAATCTCTGTCCTGGCAATAAATATAAGTTATGCAGAATTTTCATCGTCACTCACTTTGCTTCAAAAATGCAGAATGTGGGTTTCAAAATGGTTATCCAGAGTACTGGCCAATCTTGATGGTTTGTGGGCACCCTGGTGATGGAAAAGGGCAGAAAGAGAGGAGAAACAAAGTGTGTTTGTGATTGCATGAAAAAAGATTAAGAATTTGTCAAAGAAGTAATTAAGATAAACTGGTCTAGAAATGTTATCATCATGAGTTTTGATTTAAAGAGATTGAAAGTTGGTGAACTTCCTCAGTACGAAAATATCCAATTTTCCTGAATAACACTAAAAGGATTAAAAACCCTCAAAATGAACCAAGAATAAAAACTTAAAAGTACAAGCCCTGTTTAAAAAACATTTGCTGAGTTAATCCTTGTCTATCTGAAGAGGTGCCACAACATATAGTGACAGAAAATGAATTGTGCACATCTTCTAGCTTATTCTGATTAATTTATGTATTTGCTGTCGATTTTGGATTTATTACAGTAACACTTTGGGCATGTTCTTCATTTCTATTTGTGTAGCAGTTGTCCACAATTTGAGTTGGCCACGGTCTATGTGGTAGATCAAGACCTCTCCCTTATGAGACGCATATTTGTTATCTCTTGTAAGTTCCATTTAGTTTCTAGGCTTGAGTAGGGTTGAAACTGCATGGATATTGAGCATGACTTCAAATGTTGTTGGGAGATGGAGGTGAGGTCCCAGTGAATGGAGGTATTTATTTTCCTCAGTTTGTTCCATCACTGAAACATTCCTTCTGGACAACTGCATCCTAAACAATTGAGATTTCTTTTCTGCATTTGGTAACGGGAGCCAAAATAAAAACAGAGAAAACTGTCAGTCGCTCAGAGGAGACAATGCGGCAACTTCAGAGATTGCAAGCAAAGAGCACTGTGTATTTTTCCCATGGATCTGGAAGCAGCTGCGTTCACTTGCTGGAGACACACACCAAGATCAAAGACCCAACAAACCAAAACAATTCCATGGCCAATCTCACATGCAGAAGGGTGCAATAGTGGAAAAATAGACACTCTTATTCTTCTCCCTAAAGCCCTCCTGTCTAAATACTACAAGTCAAACCCAAAAAATAAATGTGCATTGAAATTATCCCTTCCATTGTTTACCTCTTTTCCATTCAGATGTGTAGCTGTGGTAGCTTACCAGTTATGTCAGTGTGTATTAGCGATCAGAGGCCTGGATTGATGAGCTGGAGAAACAAGTTTGAATCCCACCTCAGAAATTTAAATTCAGGGAATTAAGACCTGAAACTTCTTGATGTGCTATGTTGAACCCATGCAGTTCTCCATGTCCTTCAGTGTAGGAAACCTGCTGACCTTACCTAGTCTGATCTATATGCGACTCCAGACCGATAACAATGTAGTTGAATTTTAAGGTGAGTGATAAATAAAAAAAATAGAAGCAGGAACACGCCATTAAGCCAAATCTGACATTCACCCTAGCTGATCACCAAACTGGTATTGGTAATGGCATTGGTTTTACCCCTTTCTCATCCTATCTCGAGGAATCTATCAATCCTGGTTCTGAATGCAATTAATAACTCACCATGGCTCTCCAGAGTGAAGAATTCCAAAGATTCATCACTCCTTGACTGGAGAATTTTATCCTCATAGCAGTCCTAAAAGGCTTACTCTTTAGTTAGTGACTGTGACACTTGGTTGTCGACTCCTTAACCGGAGGAAACATCATCTCCACATCTATGCTGTCATGCCCTTGAAGGATTTTGTACGTTTCAAATAAGGACACCTCTTATTCTTTGAAGTAGAGGCCCTGCCTATACATTCGCTAGTCGAATCAAGTCAAGTTTATTGTCACGTGCACAAATACTGTGAGCCGCAGGTACAATGAAAAATATTGACTTGATGTCTTTCCTCAAGTGACAGGCACACAATCTCAGGAATCAGTCTAGTGAATCTTCACTGGACTTCAATAGCAAGTATACCCTTCTTAGGCAAGACCAAAATTGCAAACAATACTCCAGGGATGGTCCTATATAACAGTGGTAAGATCTCTTTACTCTTGCACTTAACTTTTCTTGCAATGGAGGCCTACATACCATTTGCCAACCTTATTGCCTGATGCACCCGAATGTTAGCTTTCAGGGATTTATATTTATGTACAAGGAAATCCAGGTACACTTGAACATCATCACTTTCCAATTTTTCACCATTTAATAAATACTCAGTCTTTCTCTTTTTTTTCTCATAAAGTTGATAACTTCACATTTTTTTCGATATCTCCAATGTTGTTGACCATTCATTTCAGCAGACCTTTATCCCCATGAAGTTTCCCTGTTTTCTCATCACTACTCACATTCTCACTTAGTTTTGTGTCATCAGCAAATTTGGAAATATTACATTTGGTTCCCTCACCCAAACTTTTGAATGGCCAAGTCTAGTGAATAAATACCTCTTAAACCAGCCTGGAGATAATATTTCCATGCATCCCTGTTGCCCTCTCACTCGTCAATTAGAGATGTTTCTTTTTCCAAATTTGCTCCCTTTACCTCCAGCAAAAGGTTGGTTGGGTTATGATACCTTCTTTCCCATAATTTAGGGAATTATAGATGTAATACTGTGTCTTATTAATTTTAATATTTTTATATATTTATTTGTCACATGTACATCGAAACACGCAATGAACTGCATCTTTTTGCGTTACTGAGAATGTGCTGGGGGGCAGCCCACAAGTGTCGCCACTCTTCCGGCACCAACATAGAATGCCCACAGCTCCTAACCTGTACGTCTTTTGGAATGTGGGAGGAAACCGGAGCACCCGGAGGAAACCCACGCAGACACGGGGAGAACGTACAAACTCCTTAGAGACAGTGGCGGAAATTGAACCTGGGTTGCTGGCGCTGTAATAGTGTTATGCCCTATTACTCCCTTTTCTTAACACTAAAACCAAAGTTTACTACCATACCAGTTTGATGTATATACCAGTAGATCTAGACAGACAGTCCTCCTACCTGGTCTAACCTATATGTAACTCCAGACCATCCCAGTTACTTTCCCTAGAGCAGAGAAGGTCAGAGTTAAGGCAGTGAATTGTTAGGATCTGGAAAATCCTTGTGCTATCCAACTTGGAAAGAGATAATAGAACAAATATGATAATTGGCAAAATATGAGTGGGGAGGAGATATAGAATTTCTTTTTGTTATCCAATGAATTGTTATACCCTGGACTGTACTGCCTGAGAAGATCTTAGAAGCAGATGCAACAATAACATCCAAAGGCATTGTATATTTTCTGAAAGGAAGAAATATTATATTTATAGTGGAAGAGCAGTAGGTGTGGGACAAATGGATGGATCTTTTAAAGAAATGGCACAGGCACAGAATGCCTACTAAAATAAGAGCTTCTTCATTTCTTGTGGGCTGAAATCATTATGGCTTCTCAATTCATTGGGTCCCGTAGCTACCTCTTGCTTATATCTCTGAGCACAGCCCTGCTGTCAGACTGGTGTCTTCTTCTGTTTCCCTATGTTTACAATGGGCAGACAATTGAATTACCACTGATTCTGTAGAAGTCCCAACTAGGGGTTTTAGTAAATAACAAATGAGAAACATTTCTTATTGTGTGCTACTTTTACTTAATGTTAAGAGATTATCTAAAGTAACTGCTGATGCTAAGATATATTTCCCTTTCTCTCTACTCTGTGCCACAACTGAGCCTTATGTACTCATATATATCTCCAGTGACAGTGTATGGATGATCTGATAAGGTGAAAATTCTGGTGACTAGCCAGATACAATTTTAACATGTTAAAAGTTCCTATTTTGAATTATATTCCAAATGATCAAATACAATTTAAAAAAACTGCAGTAGGGTTACACTTACAAAGTGACTTCACTTCACTGAAGTTTCAGGTGGGAAGTCATTTTCAATGGAATTGCATATCCACAGTGGAGTTATATTTCAGGTGAGAAAATGCAAACTTTAAATCTCTTTATTTGTGTCTTTGATGTTAAACTAGCTATCGCACATTGATATAAAATGCCCCATGTGAACAAACAAGTCCTTCAGAAATACACCAGATTTTCCAATTGCACATTTCTTCTTGTTTTCTTAGCTGAAGCTCTCTTTCTGATTTTTACACCTCAACAGCTTTACTGTGGATCCTATATTTATGTTGTTAATATTATAAGCTTGTGAGTCATCAAAAAACTCACAGATGTTTCATTTGGTCCTGTTAGGTGCCCAGCACACTCCTCAGCCAGGCTAGCCCAAGTTGGGATGTTGGTTTAGTGATCATCAACCTTACTGAAGGTTCTGTACTGCTATATACCTGGTATACAGTCCCACGTGATAGTCCAAAAGTCACTGCCTAGCAATCTTTGCAAATTGGCTTTCATATTTCAATTTTTTCCACATTGACTATGCTTCAAAAATATTTCATTAACCTATTCCTTCATGGGATATGGCCATTGCTGACAATACCAACATTTAATGTCTATCTCCAGCTGGCAATTGAAAGTCAACCTCATTGGTAGGCCTGGCGTCACAAAGAGGCCAGACTGGGTAAAGATTCCCTGAAAGAGATTAGTGAACGGGATGGGTTTTTACCACAATCCACTATCGCATTTTGCGGTCACCATTGCAAAGATTAGCTTTGACTAATTCCGCATTCACTTCATTGCTTGAACATAAATTCCACAGCTCCCTTGTGAGCAGATAGTTCAGGCCTCTCAAAGCCAGCCTGATAACACACCTTTCCCACACTACCACCTTCATTGTTCATTGCCTGTAAAGTGCTCCAGTGCCTATCGAGGATGTGGAAGATTTGATATAAATGCCTGTCCTTATTTCAAAGCTAAAAAGATTTCATTTCTGAACAATTGAGATTTTTCACCAAGAGGACCAACTAAGAGTGAGTCATTGGCTTTTGGATAGGAGAGGTTATTCAGTGGTGTGTGAAGATGGCAGGTGTGGGTGTATCAAGTAGTGCAGGCTCATAATTTAGTTTCAGACTCAGGTGGCAGGGATAAATTCTCACAGCTTATAGATACACTCGAGTAAACTCTTCAAATCCTATTTCTCCTGCAACGCTGCATAAATTAATGGCTGTCTTCAGCAGACAATGGATCTGGCAGAGCTTGGGATGTGGCCAGAATGTTTAGAGAGATGTATTGGACGTGTGGCTCAGATGCAGTGGGTGAACGCATTTATCAGGATAAAAGAGCTGTCAAAATGAATGAAATGAAAATAAAGATAAGAAAATGAACAGAAGGATCAGGTGTGGACTTTCTCCCTATTATTGTCCTGTTTAGTTGTGAATCATGCCCAGAGAAAGTTGATTTTGTTTGAAGTATTTCTTGGTAAAGGCTGACATTACCTATCTGGGCACCTCAAGAAGGACAAACTATTGGTGCTCACAGTTAAGGTCGAATCATGAGCCACACAGTGACTTCAGTAGGTCCTACACTGACCTCCAGGCCCAGAAGGTAATGAACCACATTCAGAATCTGAGGAAGCAAACTGGGCCAATGTTCCACTCAAACCCAGTGTAATATTTGGGATGAGAGTTTCTGTCTGTTGAACAGCATTCAACAGAAACACACTGTCTAGGTGAGAGGAGGAAAGTTTGAGATGTGCAGGGCAAGTTTTTTTCACACAGAGAGTCGTAGTTGCCTGGAACAAGCTGCCAGGGATGGAAGCAGATTTGATAGTGGCATTTAAGAGGCTTTTAGCTAGACACATGAATATGTAGGGGTATGGATCATGTGCAGGCAGAAGATTAATTTAATTTGGCATCGTGTTCAGTGCAGACATTGTGGGCTGAAGGGCCTGTTTGTGTGCTGTACTGTCCTATGTCCTACAGTCATGGATCAAAGAATGTTTTTTTTTGGTTATTAATTCAATGGATGAGGATATGACTCAGGTTCCCAGCATTTATTATTCATTCATTATTGCCCCTGAACTGAAGCATTTAACAGCCAATTGCAGGTCTGGAGTCACAAACATGTCGGGATAAGAATTGATTCAGATGTGTGGGGTTTATTTTGCAATAAACCTGTAGCTTTTTGGTCACCATTTTTGTTTAAATACAGTTACAAATTTATTCAATCACTTGAGTTTAAATTCTCCAATTTCCATGGTGGGATTTGAACTCACACCCATCCTGCTCCCTATCCTGTAGCTGCTCGTCCAGCAATTTAACCATTATCCTACTGTAACCTTTATCTGAGGTGCTGGACATTTTCATTGAAACTCAGTTAATGGCCTTTAACTCATGCTATTATTGTTCAAGTGTCCCTCCTGGCCAGCGAATGACATTTGTACAGTTAATGTGATTCCCTCGGTATGTGTTTAAATCCCATACTTAGAAAAAAGAGAATCTGTATTTATATAATATTTTCATTTTTGTAATCTGGGAAATACACTCAATTTGCACCGAAAAAAAGTCACAAATGACATTGAGACAATCACCAGAGAGATCTTTTTTCAGTAAATGTTGGTTGAGGGATTTTTTTTCCCCTACAAAGTGAAGAAGAAATCTAAAGGTATTCTTCAGAATACACCTCTGAGGCATCCTGCAGTACTTGATGGGGTAGACAGGACTTTGGTTTGATATTGCACAAAAGGTTGCACTTCCAACAGTAGACAACAGAACTGGATTGTCAGCCTAGCTCTTTGTACTCATGTCTCTAGAGTGGTACTTGAACATGGCACAGTACAGCACAGGAACAGGCCCTTCAGCCCACAGCATCTCTGTGGAGCATGATGCCAAATTAAACTAAATCCCTTCTGCCTGCAAAAGATCCATATCCCTCCATTCCCTGCATATTCACGTGTCTGTCTAAAAGCCTCTTAAAAACAACTATTGTACCTGCTTCCACCTCTACCGCTGGCAGGCCATTCCAAGCACCCACCACTATCTGTGTAAAAGGCTTGCCCCGAACCTCCCGTCTAAACTTTACCCCTCTCACCTGAACACTATGGCCTCTAGTCTTTGGCATTTCCACCCTAGGAAAAAGATTCTGAGTGTCTACCCTATCTGTGCCCCTCCTAATCTTGTAAACTTCTATCAGGTCTCCCCTCAGCCTCCAACAGTCCAGAGAAAACAACCCAAGTTTGTCCAGCCTCTCCTTATAGCTAATACCATCTCATCCAGGCAGCATCCTGGTAAACCTCTTCTGCACACTCTCCAAAGCTCCCACATCCTTCTTGTAATGGGGCGACCAGAACTGCACACAATGCTCCGTGTGGCCTAACCTAGGTTTTATACAGCTGCAACATGACCTATGGACTCTTATACACAACGCCTCAATTGATGAAGGCAAGCATGCCATATGCCTTCTTTACCACTCTATCTACTTGTGTTGCCACTTTCAGGGAGCTATGGACAGACCCCAAGATCCCTCTGTACATCAAAAAATGGACAACCCCTGAATTTTAATCCTTTCGATACAAGAGGCCACTGGATATCATCTCAGCTGACACCACAGTTCTGTAACATTTCAGGGTTTCTTGCCGAGGCTGAACTTGATTGAAATACAATTAAGGATTTCTGTCTCTAGGCCAACAGTCCACCCACAGTCATTCAAAGAAAATATTACCTTCTCTTTCATAGGATATTGCCATGACAGAATGTTATGTTCCCTCTCTCTCTGTAAGGAATTTATCACCCAAAAGGCAATGCAATAATTGAATGACTATTGCACAGCTGTTACCTTGGCAATATTTTTATTCTTAAAGTTCTGAGGTTTTAGACATTATGTATTGTGTTAACATATGGAGTATGTGTAAAAGATAAAAAGTGGACATTTAGTTTTATATTTAAATCTAAAATCTATCTTGATGAAACAGGCTAGGAAAGTGTGTCGTATGTGATCGCTGTGGTGGTTGTACAAATTGCACAGAATATGAGTGTATCAGTTACACCAAATGCCTCTGGCAAGATCATTGCAGTCAGACTCTTTGTTCCACTTTCCTTTGGTGGCACAACTGTCAAATGCCAATGTGTTCATTCCATCTGATGACAGAATCCTAGTTCATGATCATGTTGAGGTTGGTTAAGTTTAACTTGTAGGTAGAGTCAGTAGTAAGGAAGGCAAATATTAGTCACAAGCACATCGAAACACACAGTGAAATGCATCTTTTTGCGTAGAGTGTTCTGGGGGCAGCCCGCAAGTGTCGCCACGTTTCTGGCGCCCACCCGGTTCAATTCCGGCCGCTGTCTGTAAGGAGTTTGTACGTTCTCCCTGTGTCTGCATGGGTTTCCTCCGGGTGCTCCGGTTTCCTCCCACATTCCAAAGATATATGGGTTAGGAAGTTGTGGGCATGCTATATTGGCGCAGGAAGTGCGGTGACACTTGTGGGCTGCCCCCAGAACACTCTACGCAAAAAAAATGCATTTCACTGTGTGTTTCGATGTACATGTGACCAATAAAGAAATCTTATCAGTCTTATTTCGAGAGGACTAGAATATAAAAGAAGGGCTGTACTGCTGAGGCTTAATAAGATGTTGGTCAGACCACATTTGGAATATTCTGAGAAGCTTTGGGCCCCATATCTAAGGAAAGTTTTGCTGGCCCTGGAGAGGGTCCAGAGTAGGTTCACAAGAATAATCCCAGGAATGAAAGGCTTAATGTATGAATGTTTGGTGGCATTGGGCTTGTACTCAATGGAGTTCAGAAGGATGAGGGGGGATCTCATTGAAACCGACCAAATACTGAAATGCCTGGATAGAGTGGATGTGGAGATGATGTTTCCAGTTGTGGGAGAGTCTAGGATCCAAAGGCTCAGCCTCAAAATAAAGAGATGTCCCTTTAAAACTGAGATGAGAAGGAATTTCTTTATCCAGGGGGTGGCGAATCTGTGAAATTCATTGCCGCAGAGGGCTGTGGAGGCCAAGTCCTTGGGTGTATTTAAGGCAGAGATGGATAAGTTCTTGATTGGTAAGGGGGTTAATGGTTATGGAAAGAAGGTGGGAGAATGGGGTTGAGAAAAAAAATCAGCCATGATTGAATGACGGAGCATACTTGATGGGCTAAATGGCCTAATTCTACTATTGTCTTATGATAGATGCTGTTGGTGCCAATTGTGGCTGATGAAATCACCTCTTTCTGCTCAACGGCTTTTGCCAACTGCATCTAATGGGCATTGGACTGACTAACCTAATAGGCATATCTCTGCTTCTCCTGGTGACATGGCTGCCATTGGCAAGCCACAGTGTGCCAGCACCTTCTGTTGTATGGTGACACAGCTCAGTTCATGAAAACACAAGCTGTGTGCCTTGCTGCATCCTGATCAAGCCACAGACATGAATCATTGTACATAATCCCATGCCAACTCTCCCTTTACAAGTCCGCTATTCCTCTTGGTCCTTGCCATGTTTGGAGCCTTCCGACCCACCATCGACTGCTGTCAGTTGTTGACTTCTGCTCTCAATCAAGGATTAAAAGTGCCATTGGGGAACTGAGGGAGGGGAATTTTTGTCACACAGAGGATGGTTGGAATCTGGAATATTCTACCTGAAGAGGTGGTGGAGGCAGATAATATAATATTTATGAAGCATCTAGACAAGAACCTGAATCAACAACCTATGCCCCCAAGGCATAGGGGGCTATGGAACTATTGGTATTGGTATTGGTTTATTATTGTCACTTGTACCGAGGTACAGGGAAAAACTTGTCTTGCATACCGATCGTACAGGGCAATTCATTACACAGTGCAATTACATTGAGCTAGTACAAAGTGCATTGAGGTAGTACAGGTAAAAACCATAACAGGACAGAGTGGCTAAATGGGTTTATTGTAGATAGCTGCAGTGGATTGCATAGATATGGTGGGCTGAAGGGCCTGCTTCTGTGACATACAATTCTATGACTGACAAATCCTACAGTAGGCAGAACAATATTATGTGGCATTTCATGATAGTACAGAGAGAGGGCTGCACTGTTGGAGGTGCCATTTTTCAGGTGAGACGTTAAATCACGGCTCGGTCTGCTTTCTGAGATAGACAGAAAACATTCCTTAGCACCATTCACCAAGAACCAGTGATAATTATCCCCAACCAGCATCTCTATAAGTAGATTACCTGGTCATTATCTCACTGCTGTTTGATATTGGTATTGGTTTATTATTGTCACTTGTACTGAGGTACAGTGAAAAGCTTGTCTTATAAACCGATTGTACAGGTCAATTCATTACACAGTGCAGTTACATTGAGTTAGTACAAAGTCCATTGATGTAGTACAGATAAAAACAGTAACAGTATAGAGTAAAGTGTCACAGCTACAGAGAAAGTGCAGTGCAATAAGGTGCAAGGTCACAACAAGGTAGATCATGAGGTCATAGTCCATCTCATTGTATAAGGGAACCGTTCAATAGTCTTATCACAGTGGGGTAGAAGCTGTCCTTAAGTCTGGTGGTACGTGCCCTCAGGCACCTGTATCTTCTACCCGATGGAAGAGGAGAAAAGAGAGAATGTCGCGGGTGAGTGGGGTCTTTGATTATGCTGGCTGCTTCACCAAGACAACGAGAGGTAAAGACAAAGTCCAAGGAGGGGAGGCTGGAGTCCGTGATGTGCTGGGCTATGTCCACAACTCTCTGCAGTTTCTTGCGGTCCTGGGCAGAGCAGTTGCCGTACCAAGCCGTGATACATCCAGATAGGATGCTTTCTGTGGTGCATCGGTAAAAGTTGGTGAGAGTCAAAGGGGACAAATCAAATTTCTTTAGCCTCCTGAGGAAGTAGAGGCGGTGGTGAGCTTTCTTGGCCGTGGCATCTACGTGATTTGACCAGGACAGGCTGTTAGTGATGTTCACACCCAGGAACTTGAAGCTCTCAACCCTCTCAACCTCGGCACCATTGATGTAGACAGGTGCATGTACACCACCCCCTTTCCTGAAGTCAATGACCAGCTCTTTTGTTTTGTTGACATTGAGGGAAAGGTTGTTGTCATGACACCATTCCACTAAGCTCTCTATCTCCTTCCTGTACTCCGACTCATCGTTGTTTGAGATATGGCCTACAACGGTGATATCATCTGCAAACTTGTAGATGGAGTTAGAGCAGAATCTAGCCACACAGTCCTGAGTATACAGGGAGTAGAGTAGAGGGCTGAGGATGCAGCCTTGTGGGGCACCAGTGTTGAGAATAATCGTGCCAGAGGTATTGCTGCCTATCCTCACTGATTGCGGTCTGTTTGTTAAAAAGTCAAGGATCCAGTTACAGAGGGAGGTGTTGAGTCCTAGGTGTTGAGGTGCTATGGGAGTTTATTGTATGCAAAACTAGTTACGATGGTTTCTGCATTACAACAATAACTACAAAGGTAGTTCTTAAGTTGTAAAATACATTAAGACTTCAAAGGGGTTCTGTGTAAACACAAATCTTTCCTTTCATTCTTTGTGCTACTTACAGTCTTGGTTTACACTGAAGAGTTTACCACTCTTTTGGTGAACTCCAAATCCTTTTGGCAATTGCCTTAATTCTCTTTATATTAGTTGTTGGCCTCTCTGCTAAGGAAACAGATCTTTCCTGTGCAGCCTGAGTATCTTATAACTTGTATCTCCTTCTTGCACATTCACATGGGATTGAGAGTCACTGGCCCCTGCTCCATTTCTGAGGTATGGAAGGTGTTGTATGTGAATTCTCTCAACATGGGGTGGCCATTGCATATCAGCTGTCACACGGACTTGACAGAGTGAGGTCTTGGTCCAATAACAAGGAAGTTCAAGAAGGCAATCAGAGAAAGCCACAGACACACACAGACACACACACACACACACACACAGAGCCACACACAAAGCTGCATGTGCAAACACACACACACAAATACACATACACACAGCCACACACACATGAAGCCACACATATAAACACACACAGCCGCACGCACGCACGCACGCGCGCGCGCACACACACACACACACACACACACACACACACACACACACACACACACACACACACACACACACTCTCCCATATATGTTCCAAAGAATACAACTCCAGCTTTTCCTTGTAAGTCAAACTCCCCGACTCTGTCCACATCCTTGTGAATCCCATTGGATTTCTCTCTGGTGCTATCACATCCTTCCTGTCCTGTGGTGACCAGAACTGTACATTTGGCATTAGTTCTTGTTATTCTGCTGCGGAGGATCTAAAACTCTGATTAACAACCAACTACCTAAATGCATCTGTGGTAATTTGAAGAAGAGAACAAAGTGATGTTGGAATTTATTCAAACCCATTGCAAAGGACTTCATTAAAGTATTAAAATGGAGGCCATACGACTGGATGAATGCAAATGCATTATTTTTGTATGGTTATGTTCAAAGCATTTCTTTTTATACATGAGCACTTTGGAAACGATTTAAAATGGATGTATTCCATTGATTGAAATCAAGTCACATTGATGTTATTCTATTGAAAATTATTCCACAAGCTGGCAGGTCAAATGGAACCTTCTAATCCGAGGACTAATGCGATATGTTACCAGGGAGAGGCCATTAAAATGAACAACGTGCGTAATTCAAGAGACAGCTGGAAGCGTTTATGGAGCACAATGTAACTGAGGGATATAAAGGTAAACTTGGCTGGGAAGTGACGGGACTCTTGCTTGACAGGTATGCAGGGAGAAGGAATCAGGTGCCGGGTTCGACGTTGGTGATTCAATTTCCTGGGCATTAATTTTAACCATCGCAAAAGGAAAACTGGGAGCTCTGCATGAATTAAGTCACTCAACATCTGAGTCTTATTCTCCCCTCTCCACCATGTCGATCCCACGATGGAGTATTCCTTCGCAGGATCTATCTTGTTAGATAGTTGCAAGGTGGAGAAAGTGTAGGACTGTGATGAGCAGATGGAACTGAGCTATCTGGATCAGGAATGGGACAAAATACATTCCAAGGGGTGTAGTAACATAATGGCTATTAGGCTGGTATTTGGAAGCACAGATTGAACAGCACTTAAGGAGCTTAATATCATTCAGGACAAAGGACAGGGGATTTGGAGATGCAGGTTTGAATCCCAACCCACCAACTGAAGAATTTAAATTCAAATAAATATATAATGAGATGCTTGAGTCAGCAATGGTGACCACTGTAGTTTGAATATAAAAACCCTTCTAGTTCACTACTAACAAAGAAAGAAATCTCCCCTCCCTGATCTGTGTGCGATCCCAGACCCATACCATTGTTGTTGATTCCGAATTTCCACTCAGATCAATTAGGAATGGACAACACCAGACTCGGCAACCCTCTCCATATCCTGGGACAATTAACAACGAAAAATATATTCTGCACAGTTATTCTCTTTCCATGCAGGACTGGAATTAATTCCCAATTAGAAAAGGATATGCTTGGCAGAAGTGCAGGATAATATTTTTAATGGCAATTCTCCATTAAGATTAAAGGTAGTTCAAAAAAATGAGCATGACTTTCTTCTTTCAACTCTCTCCTTTGAACATTCTTAGTCTTAGATTGGGATGTACGTTGGATGATATGTTGTTCATCTGCAGATACCTTTGGGAGGGTGATGGCGAGCTGCTTTCTTGAACCATCGAGGTGAAGGTTCTTCCACAGTGCTGTTAGTTGGGAGTTCCATTATAACCCAGCAATGCTCAAGGCTTGGCCAATGTGTGTATTTTCCCTTGTACCTTTGACACATTTGAGCTGGGTGGTTGATGGACGGCATAGTGAGGAGTTGAATGGGATTCAAGCTGCCTTCTGTAGAGGAGGGAAGAAGAAAGCATGATCGAGATATCGATCCAAAGGGCACAGAAGGTGAGGCAATATCCAGAGAGTGATTAAAACCCACCCATGATACTCGGTGACATTTACCATCGAGTCCTGCTTTGATTGACAGGGCTCACCATTGACCAGAAACACAAGTATGCCAGCCACATAAATACTGCAACTACAAGAGCAAGTCAGAGGCTGGGTATCCCGGAACATGTGCCTCATCTCCTGATTTCCCAAGCCTTTCCAGTACCTGCAAGTCACAGTTCAGGACTGTGATAAGGTTCTTTCCACTTGCTTGCATAAGTGTACTTCCAACAACAATTAGGAGCCTTCATATCATCTAGGATAATGAAGGCATTTGATTGGCACCCCATCCACCACCCTAGATATTCATTCACTCCTCCGCTGGCACAAAGTGGATGCAGTGTATACCAACAGCAAAGTGCATTGCAGTTATTTGTCTAAGCAAAAGCAAGGCCCAAGCCAATTACCTCTCCAACCAAGAAGATGGAACATCATCTTCCCACTGGATATATAGTATTACAACCTATAAATCTCAACACTGAATTCAACAATTTCTGACAACCAGCAAATCCAGTGTGGTTCAGAACAGGCCAGTTGTGATGAAAGGTCAACTTAAAATTTTAACTCAGTTTTTCTCTCTCCACAGATGCAGCCTGACCTGCTGAGTATTTCCAGCATTCTCTTTTATTTCAGATTTCCAGTAACTGCAGTTTCCCGTACATCACAGTTCCAAAATGGTTCTTTTTATCTTCTATTTCCGTCCAGAGTCATCTCCTTGTACTGATGAGCCCACCAGAGCCTTAACCACCCTCTCACAGTCACCACCACTTTGACCCCTTGTCTCATCTACGGTCTCCAAGACTCCACCCTATCACAGACATACCCTGCCTTCTCTCCAGCCCTGACCTTTGTGTCTTAAAGCATGTTTGATTTATAACATTGCTAAGTTCTGATAAAAGTTCATTGACCTGAAACATTTCCCTCTCCACTGATGTTGCCCAATCTGCTGAGTATGTCCAGCATTTTCTGTTTTTAGATTAGTACTTCCCAGTAACCTGGAACACAGAGCAATACAGCATTGGAACAGGCCCTTCAGCCCACAATGTCTGTGCGGAACACAATGCTAAATGAAACTAAATCTCTTCTGCCTGCACATGATCCATATCCCTCCATTGCCTGCATATTCATGTTACTGTCGAAAACACCACTATTGTATCTGCTTCAATCAGTAACCCTGGCAGCCTGTTCCAAGCACCTACCATCTCTCTGTGTGAAAAAATTTGCCTTGCACATCTCCTTTAAACTTTCCCCCTCTCTCCTTAAATGCATGTCCTCCAGTATTTGACATTTCTACCCTGGGAGAAAGATTCTGACTGTCTACCCTACCTATGTATGGCACGTTACGGTAGCGTAGCGGTTAGCACGACGCTATTACGGCGCCAGCGATCGGGGTTCGATTCCCGTCGCTGTCTGTAAGGAGTTTGTATGTCCTCCCGTGTCTACATGGGTTTCCTCTGGGAGTTCCGGTTTCCTCCCGCATTCCAAAGACATACTGGTAGGTTAATTTGGGTTTAAAAAATGGGACGGCACGGACTTGTTGGGCCAGAAGGGCCTGTTACCACGCTGTAAATAAAATTTAATTTAAATTTAATTTTTAAAAATGTCTCTCATAATTTTATAAACTTCTATCAGGTCTCCCCTCAGCCTCCAACGCTCCAGAGGAAACAACCCAAGTTTGTCCAACCTATCCTTATAGCTCATACCCTCTAATCCAGGTAGCATCCTGGTAAATATCTTCTGTACCTTTTCCAAAGCCTCCACATCCTGGCTGATATTTATCTTTTACTCAGTATCATTAAGAATCAAATTATTTGGTCATTATCACCTTGCTGCTCATGGGAGCTTTCTGTGCACTGATTGTATTTACTACATTGCAACGATGACTATAGGGAGCAATGTAGGAAGCACAATTAGTGCACAACATAACCCTTCATCCCCCATAGTCCAAAAATCAATTCAATCCTTGAATATACTTAACAGCTCCATTCACAGCTTTGAGAGCAGAGACTCACAAAGTGCTGGGTATTCTGCCAGGGACATGAAAATTATCACATAAATGCAAATCTTTCTTTACTTCATTTTCCAAAGGGAATCCAAGATATGCTATGTCAACATTTGGAGCGAATCAGCTTCATACAAAGAAAGTTCCATCCCAGCTCCAACATTCACACCTTATTTCCTTACAACATAGAACATAGTCCAGCACGGAACAAGCCCTTCAGCCCACGATGTCTGCGATGCCAAATTAAACTAGTCCCATCTGCCCGCACATGATCTATGTCCCTCCATCCCCTGCATGTTCATGTGCCTGTCCAAATGCTTCTTAAACTGGCAGGACACTTAGCAGTGTGGAGGAACAGAGGGATCTTGGGGTCCACGTCCATAGATCCCTCAAGGTTGCCACACAGGTCGATAGGGTTGTTAAGAAGGCCTATGGAGTGTTGGCCTTCATTAGTTGGGGTATTGAGTTCAAGAGCCACGAGGTGATGTTGCAGCTCTATAGAACTCTGGCCGGACCACACTTGGAGTATTGTGTTCAGTTCTGGTCGCCTCATTATAGGAAGGATGTGGAAGCTTTAGAGAGGGTGCAGAGGAGATTTACCAGGATGATGCCTGGATTGGAGAGCATGTCTTATGAGGATAGGTTGAGCGAGCTAGGGCTTTTCTCTTTGGAGAGGAGGAGGATGAGAGGTGACTTGATAGAGGTGTACAAGATGATAAGAGGCATAGATCGAGTGGACAGTCAGAGACTTTTTCCCAGGGCGACAATGGCTAACATGAGGGGACATAATTTTAAGGTGATTGGAGGAAGGTATAAGGGGGATGTCAGGGGTAAGTTTTTTACACAGAGAGTGGTGGGTGCGTGGAACGCACTGCCTGCAGAGGGTGTGGGGGCAGATACATTAGGGACATTTAAGAAACTCTTAGATGGACACATGAATGATAGAAAAATAGGGGACTATGTGGGAGGGAAGGGTTAGATAGATCTTAGGGCAGGATAAAATTTCGGCACAACATTGTGGGCTGAAGGGCCTGTACTGTGCTGTAGTGTTTTATGGTCTATGTTCTAAACTCCACTATCATCTCTGCTTTCACCACCACCACCCCTGGCAGCACATTCCAGGCACCCACCACTCTCTGTGTAAAAATCATGCCCTGCACATCTCCTTTAAATGTTCCCCGTCTTTTAAAGCAATACACTCCTGTATTTGACATTTCAATTCTGGAAAAAAGACTCTCACTATCTACCCTGCCTCTCATAACTTTATACATTTCTATCTTATCTCCCCTTAGCCCCTGACACTCCAGAGAAAACAATCCAAGTTTATTTAATCTCTTTTTGTAGTCAATACCATTTAATCCAGGCACATCCTGGTGAACCTCCTCTGCACCCTCTCCAAAACCTACACATCCCTCCTGTGAGGGGGCAACCAGAACTGCACACAAATGTGGCCTAACCAAAATCTTATACAAATGCAACATGACTCTTATACTCAATACCCCAAATGATGTAGGCAAGCATGCCATATGCCTTCACCACCCTATCTACTTGTGTGGCCACTTTCAGGGAGCTATGGGCTTGGACCCCAAGATCCCTCTGTACATCAGTCCTTCTAGTTACTGTACACATTCCCCTTCTATTTGACTCCCAAAGTGCAACACCTCACATTTGCCCAGATTAAACTCCATCTGCTATTTCTCCACCCATACCTGTAACTAATCTATATAAAAGGAGGGTATATTGAACAAAGGCATTCAGTCCATCGATCTATGCCAGTTCAGAGAGCAATCCTACTTCCTCACTAATTTTCCCTCTAAACTTATTCTCCCCACATTGCCATCAATACCCCCAGATTTTACCACTCACCTACACACTGGCAGCAATTTACAGCGTCCAATTAACCTACCAACCTGCACGTCTTTGGGATGGTGGAGAAAACCAGAGCATCTGGGGGAAACCCACATGATCACAGGGGGAACATACAAACTCCACACAGACAGCAGCAGAGGTCGGGATTGAACCCGGGTCTCTGGAGCTGTGAGGCAGCAGTCCTACTAAGCTGTGCCACTGTGCTACCCAGAGAGAGTCATTGAGTCATACAGCATGGAAACAGGCCCTTCAGCTACTGAGTCTGTGCTGATTGTCAACCCACTCATTTACTCTAATTCTGCACTAATCCCATTTTTATCCTCCCCATATTCCCATCAATCCCCCTAGTTTCTTCCACTCATCCACACACTTGGGGCAAGTTGCATTGGCCCGATTAACCTACCAGCCCGCATGCTTTTGGGATGTGGGAAGAAACTAGAGCATCTGGAGGAAATCTGCACAGTCACAGGGAGAACCTGCAAAGTCCACACAGACAGCACCCGAGGTCAGGATTGAACCCCAGTCTTTGGTGCTGTGAGACAACAGCTCTATTAGCTGTGAACAACTTCAGAGTCGAGAGCAGGGAGCAGAGAACGTGCAGGGAACAGGCAGTGGAAGAGTTACAGAAAGGAAGTTTGATTTGCCTTTGTAGAAGTCCAGCCATAATAACATCTGATGGACGTCACACATGAATGGAAACAATTAATTTAATGGCGACCATGCACTTTAGCAGTGAAGAGCTCATTTATTCTCTGTTTTCCCTGCTCATTCCCTTTCACACGAGATTACATGTCTAATCAAGCCTGAAGACACCAACATTAATGCACATTCTGCTTTCAATAGAAACGAGCTCAGGATAAAACAAATTTGATGTCATTGCTTTTCTTAATTTAATATATATTTAACCGGTGTATAAAAACAAATTCATTTCAACAGCTGAAGAATTCCATTGACTGTGTCTCAGCTTGGCGCTACTGTTCCGTTCCATTTGTGTGACCATGCTGCCTGTCCCCAGACAGTGTTTAGAGTGACAGTGGGCCACAAAGGCTTTGATTCGCGTCTCAGAGGATCAGTTCCAATGAACATTGGTGTCAGCTTGACTTAGAAATGCTTTCAACTCTACCTCTGGATCATGACCTCAAGCCCACCATAAAACCGAAGTCGGTATATACAGGGACTCCCCACATTACGAATGACTTGACTTACAGAAATCTGACTTTACTCACATTTCCCATACTTTTTAAAGCTTTTTCAAGGTAGTAATAATAATAATAATCTTTTGTGGTATTCACTAATAACTAGATATAGTACATATTCCAGTCCAGATGAAGGGTCTCACCCCAAAATGTCGACTATCCATTTCCCTCCATAGATGCTGCCTGACCCGCTGAGTTCCTCCAGCACGTTTTATCTTGCTCTGGATTCCAGCTTCTATAGTCTCCTGTATCTGAAATTTATATTCCATTAGTTTAATTATGGAGAGCGTTAAGGTGAATATTCAATGAAATGAAAGAATTATAGCAAGTTGATGTAGAGCGGTATGATATGGGTAACTATAGAAAGCGGACATTTCTGATTGATGAAGAAATCGGCCTACAGAGAGTTCTCGAGGACGGAACCTAGGGACTGCCTGTTAATACAAATTGTTCGCTGTTTGCTGCATAAGCCACTTCTACAGTAAGAAGCAGAGTTTTCCTTTTTACAAGACTGTACAGTTGTTCTGAGTTTTGCTTTATTAAGGAAGAGCTAAAATAGACAGCTGGATTGAAGTCTGAATCCACAGAGGCCAAATGGTGTAGGATGAGGAAGTGGATGTCTGATGAGCTGGTTGGGACCAGGAAACTGGAAACCATCAAATTGATAGAGGCCACTCGGTCCCTCGACATTCAGTAAGATAATGAGATTGTTAGTCTCAACTGTACTTTCCTGCCTGTTCCCCATGACTCCCTCACAATTCTAAAAGAGAGTCCAAGACTTTGTGGGGCAGAGAGTGCCAAAGATTCACAACCTGCAGAGAGAAAATTTTTTCCTCATTTCTGTCTTAAATGGGCTATCTTTAACAATGATACTAGATACTTCAGTTCTTAGGGAAACACCTACCCATTATTCACAAGATGGTGATGTCACTGGCAAGATTGGTGTTGAACACAAGAGGATCAATGTACCATTAAGAATCAAGTGGACCATACGGATTTACCTTAGGTGCACTGGTCACTGCATTTGGTTGTGAGTTGACCAATAGCGAATGCTTTGTTGGTATTTGCAACAGTAAGCAACAGGACTACTGTCAAAATTGAGTTTATTGTCATATGCACAAATGCATGTGTGCACAGGTGCAATGAAAAACTTACTTGCAGCAGCATCACAGGCACAGAGCATCATATAAGCAGCATTCACAAGAAGAACACAAATTAAACATTAATTATACCCAATTTTTACAAGAAAGAACACAAATAGAACAAAAAAATTCCATTTTAATGCAAAGTGATCAAAGTGGTCGTAGTGTTGCTATGCTGTAGTGATTAGGGTTGTGCTGGTTGGTTCAAGAACCGAGTGGTTGAAGGGAAGTAGCTGTCCTTGAACCTGGTGGTGTGAGACTTCAGGCTTCTGTACCTCCTGCCTGATGTTAGCTGCAGAGTCTGCAGAATGTGCAGCTTGTGATTACTGGTGTCAATTGCCCTTCTATGATGTGTACCCAGGCCATTTCAGAGAACAGTTAAGAGTCAACATCACTGTGCATCCAGAGTCACATATAGGCAGGCAAAGCAAGTCTCCTTCACCAGAGGACCAGAGGTCAACCAGATGGGTTTTTATAAAAATCCAGTCTATTTAATTATTTGGATTTAATCCCTCGCTGTTAGAATAGGATTTTAACATCTCAGAATCTCTGTTTAAATCTTCTTGCATTATTAATCCAGCTATGTAACCATAATTCTAAAGTGGCCATTATTGCAACACCATGTATTCTACACTCAGGTTTCAGTCAGGAGCAGGCAGGGCTCTGCTTACTTTAATTGGCCTCCACCTGGTTCTTAATTGATAGTGGTGATGTTGGAGCAGTTAAATTACTGGAATAGTAATCTGGAGAATGTAAAGCAACAAACAACCTGCTGGAAGAACTCAACGGGTCGAGCAGCATTTGTGGGAGGAGAGGAATTGTCAGGACTGATGCAAGGGTTTCAACCTGAAATGTCGATGATTCTTTTCCACTCCACAGATGCTGCTCGACCTGCTGAGTTCCTCCAGCAGATTGTTTGTTACTCCAGATTCCAGCATCTGCAATCTCTTGTGTGTCCAAGAAGAAGATTCAGTTTGGTTGGAGCTAAAAACTATCAAGGGTCATTGGCATTGGTACTGGTTTATTATTGTCACTTGTACCGAGGTACAGTGAAAAACTTGTCTTGCATACCGATCGTACAGGTCAAATCATTACACAGTGCAGTTACATTGAGTTAGTACAGAGTGTGTTGATGTAGTACAGGTAAAAACAGTAACAGTACAGAGTAAAGTATCACAACTACAGAGAAAGTGCAGTGCAATAAGGTGCAAGGTCACAACAAGGTAGATCGTGAGGTCAGAGTCCATCTCATCGTATAAGGGAACCATTCAATAGTCTTATCACAGTTGGGTAGAAAGCCTGGTGGTACGTGCCCTCAGGCTCCTGTATCTTCTACCTGATGGAAGAGGAGAGAAGAGAGAATGACCCGGGTGGGTGGGGTCTTTGATTATGCCAGCTGCTTCACCAAGGCAGCAAGAGGTAAAGACCAAGAGTCCAAGGAGGGGAGGCTGGTTTCCATGATGCGCTAGGCTATGCCCACAACTCTCTGTAGTTTCTTGCGGTCCTGGGCAGAGCAGTTGCCATACCAAGCCATGATACATCTGGATAGGATGCTTTCTATGGTGAGTCATAGATGCTTTCTTTGGTTTATATGGTTATAAACATCAGTGGGAGTTATATGTAGCCCGCCCAACTGTACTTGTGCATTTTTTATCTGTGAACCAACTCTCAATCCATGCTCATACCTTACCCTTAATTTCATGTGATTGGGATTGGTTTATCTATCTCCAGTATGTGTTCTTACTGAAAGATCCAAATACACTACATCCACTGAATTCTCGTCATCCATTCCATTTGGTACATCTTCAAAGATCACCAACAGATGAGTCAGACATGACTCCATTTTCATAAATCAACATTGAATCTGCTCAATAATATTATTTTCTAAGCGTAAGTCCTCCCCAGGTTACAAACCCCCGAACATCGGAATGAGTGTTTGGGAGACCGGCGGGATGGATGGGGATGGGTTTGCCGACTGCTGTGGGGCTGCAGGCATCTTCTGCCAGGTGGGAACAGGGCATTTCCCAGCGCCTTCTCTCCCCGCCAACCCTGAGCCGGAACAATCGGGGGCTGGGTGGAGCCGAGCAGAGTCGGGAGCACTGAGCAGACTCACTCAGTCACTGAGTCAGTGAGGCTGGCTGGCGGCCAGTCTTCCCACGCCTGCTCGCTCCCCCCGTCACCGCTGTTTCTGTGACCCCCTCCCACACACTGTGGTTGTTCATTTCTGACTTAAAAACAGTTCGGGTTACAGAGAACAGAACCCTGTTGTAACCTGGGGACTGCCTGTATCTTGATATTACATTCTTTTTTATAGACCAATATTTTTTCCCCAACCAATCTCAGACCATCAGATCAGTGCGTCCCTTTTTTCTCTCTCCTTTTCTTCAGTAGTAGAATCTCATCTGATACAATGTCAGAAAGTATAGAGATTTGGAATGGGATAACCAGAAGGGTTGGCGCTGTGGCTCCACCTGTTCATAATCTGTATCAATAATTTGGATAAGGGAATCAATTGTAATATATCCAGGTTTGCTGATGATCCTGAGCTGGGTGGCAGTGTGTGTTGTGGGGAGGATCCAGAAATGCTGCAAGAGGATAGGGAGGTGGAGAGAATAAACAAAATCAATTTAGTTGGCATTCAATATGGAAAAAACAGTGATAGAACAAGTAGAGTGTCCTTTAAATGGTAAGAGATTGAAAGGTATTGCTGCTCAACGAAACCTAGGTGTCTGTGCACATGAATCATTGAATGTTAATGTATGGTTATGGGAAGCAGTTGTTAAATCATTGTTTCACGTCAGTCTTTATTGCAAGAGGATTTGAGGCTCTGATTATGTATTCTTAAGGACAGAAAAGGTTTGGGGTGCTGAGAAATAGGTTTGAGGAGCTGAATGGCTTAATCCTGTGTTTCACGACAGCCTCTTTCCACAATAACCACATAAAAATGGTCCTAACAAGAAAGGAGTGGATTCAAGAACCCAATTTACTGCCTCCTTACCGCCAACAATAACGATAAAAGTTAGAGAGTCATGGACTTCTTCCTCTGCCTTGGAATGATACTGTGATCCATTTCAGTCTCCATTATGCAAGATTTAGGGTTTAAAAATTTGTGATGAGGTATTTTTGGAATTGTTTTGGGCTTTGATGGGCTCACACTTGGAGTATGTGCAGTTTTGGTCTCTTACTTGTGGAAGCATATATTGCTCTGGGAGACTGTGCAACCGATCTTCTATTGGCTGGTTCTTGGAAACACAGAAATCAGAGGTGGAGTTAGCCATTTGGCTCCTCAATCCTGCTCCACTGTTCAATATGATCATTTTGAATCCTCTATCTCAAAACCATATTCCTGCTCTTTCCCCATGTCCTGTGTGTCCAGATATCAAGGTATCTTCTTCGTCAATATATTCAGCAACTTGGCCTCCTCGGTGCTCTGTTCCAGATGGTTCCACAGGTTCACCAGTCCCTGAGAGAAGAACATTTTCTCAACCGCAGTCCTAATTATATTATCCCTGATCCTGAGACTATGACACCCTGTTCTTGACACACAAGATGCAGGGAAAACATCCTCCCCTCATCCATCCCATTGACCACATCAGAATTTTGTAAGTTTCAATGAGATCCCCTCTCGTTCTTCTAAACCCTAGAAAACACAGACCAAGGTAACCCACCCTCCCTTTGTATGACAGCCCTGCCAACCCAGGAATGAGTCTGGTGGGGTGGGGATATGCGATGAGACGAGACTGAATAAGATGGATCTCCTTTCAGTGGAGCTTCGGAGAATGAGAGGTGATCTCATTAACACATTCAGGACTCTGAGATGGAATGGCAGGGTTAATAACGAGAGGTTCTTTTCCCTGGTTGGATCCTGGAAACAAAGGGCGTGGTTTAAGGAGAGCGACCATTGAAGTCTGAGAAATTTCTTCACTTGTAACATTGTAAGTCCTTGGGAGTCTCATCACAGAGAGACAACCTACTGAGTACACTCGAGACTCAGACCGATAGATCTTTGAAACCCATGGCAATTGAGGAATAAGGGGGCTGGGCAGGAAGGTTTACAAGGTGTAGGATCAGGCTTGAAAGGCCTCCTCTTGGTTCTAATTCTTATTCTTATGTTCTTCATTGGACAGTTAAATGTAGCAGCACCTGTTCAATTTAAAACTTTATTTATACAGCACGGTAACAGGCCCTTCCGGCTCAACGAGTCTGTGCCGCCCATTCTTTTAAACCCATGTTAACCATCCCATACATCTTTGGAATGTGGGAGGAAGCCGGAGCACCCGGAGGAAACCCACACAGACACACGGGGAGAACATACAAACCCCTTACAGACAGTGACAGGAATCGAACCCCGATAATAGCGTCGCGCTAACCGCTATGCTACCATGTCGCCCTCTACGTCTGAAATTTATCTCCCTCATATGCTGGAGAAAGTGAGAAGGGGATTGACCAGGATGTTGCCTGGATTGGCAGTCTTTAGTTATGGGGAGAAACTGAACAGGCTGGGCTTGTTTTCCCTGGAGTGATGAAGAATGAAGTGTGACCTGAAAGAAATACGAAAAAATTATGAGGGGCATAGATAGGCTAGATAGTCTGATTCTTTTTTCCCATGGTAGGAGTGTCAAAATAAAAGAGGGAATAGGTTTCTTGTGAGAGGGAGAAGATTTAAAGGGGATCAGAGGGGAATTGTTCGAGAGTGGTTGATATCTGCAATGTGCTACCAGAAGAGGTGGTAGAATCAGGTACGATCACTACATTTATGAGGCATTTAGACAGGCACTTGAATCGGCAAGGCATGGAAGGATGCAGACCCTCTAAAGGCAAATAGAATAAGTGAAGATGGGCAAAACGGTCGGCAGGGATGTGCTGAGCTGAAGGGCCTGTTTCTGTGCTGTAAAATTCTATGTCTCAATGACTCATGTGATTATCACCTACACCGACATTGCAGTCGTGCCCTTTACTGGTTATTCAGCTAACGTAAAATTGACTGTGGTAATAGGGCAGCTGGCCATCACAAAATATTGGTTGAAATCATCCAGCTAATCCAAGGAGATGGTAAAATAACTGGACAGCATGTCAGGTTTGTAACAAGCCTTGCCAGGTTTGGAAATGAGGCTATTACTATTCTTGTGTCCTTCTCCGAATATAGTGTGCCTCCGCTCGGAATACCAATTCCGTCCCATAATTAGACAGAAAGCAATGGAATTTCTCTTAAAAGTTGTGCAAATGTTTTACAAGGGAAAAGAGTACACATTTTATCACTGGGTCTTAATAGATCTGACCTCAATCTCTTTGTTCCACTCGGTATTAAATGATGGCTCCCTTCTTGATAATGTCTGATAGAAAGGTTTTGTTATCTAAACAGCATCTGTTTGTTTCCCTCACCCGCCAGGATCTGGCGAGCTGTCTCCTGTCTGATGTCAAATACATCCAATTACTCTTTCAATAAATAGATACCCTGTCCAGGTCATCAGCTCATTCTTTTCTACCAGATTGGATCACAGCTAGCTCTGAATTCCCTCGGTGAGAGGGGGATTGAACTGTGCATCACTGTTGATTCTGTCTTATTTGGGACCTTCCACTAGATTCATTTCACATGCTCGTGTGTGTGTGTGTGTGTGTGTGTGTGTGTGTGTGTGTGTGTGTGTGTGTGTGTGTGTGTGTGTGTGTCTGTCTGTCTGTCTGTCTGTCTGTCTTTGTTTGGTTATGGGGGGTGGCATGTTCATGTGTGTATGTTTGAGGGTATGGTATGTGTGTGTATGTGTCTATGAGGGAGTGGTGTGTGCACCCATATGCTTGTGTGTGTGCAAGCATACATGTGTTTGTGCACATATGTGTGAAAAGTATGTGTACGTGCTTATCTGTGTGCATGTGTATACATGAGGATTGGTGGCATGCACTCATGCATGGGCATTTCCAATGTAAATGTGCTTGAGTGTACATGTGTGTGCATGTGGGTATTTGTGTTTGTATGTGCCTTTATGCATACCTGTGTCTGTGTCCCTGCATGTGTGGATTTGTGTCTGTATACACGTTTGTGTGTGTGTGTGTGTGTGTGTGTGTGTGTATGTGTGTGTATTTTTGTTTGTGTCTCTATGCATGTGTGTGTGTGTCTCCATGAATGTGTGCATCTGCGTATGTATACAAACATGCATTTGTGCATGTGCCTGTGTGTGTTTGTGTGTGTGTGTCATGTGGAGGAAGTGAAAGCTGAGAGTCAGGAAGGAAGGAACCAGGAAATTCTAAAGCTGAAATGAAGGAAAATTCATGACCTTGTTCACTCCTCCCACCTCCCTCCCCATCCCCATCTGCTCCCGGACCTTTTACCCTTTCAAGCTTTAAAGCACTATTGGATGTCAGATGGGGGTAAATGGCTCGGGATTATGTTTTGCTCTTGTGTAGAGCACTCCACGTGTGCTGCATTTAATCACAATGACCCAACTTGAAGCATCCAATGCCAAACCATGGAATTGGCCAAGAATGTATTAAAAGCACGGCCTGGGTTTTACATCCGGGAAGGTGTGGTAAAATATGGACCTGTGTGGTTCCTGACAGGACCACACTCTGTTGGAAGTAGGTACCAATACTTTGTTGCTCATTAACAAAGAGGCTTCAAAGGCACACTTCCCACAGCAGTCAGTCAGTAGCAACATGCTGTGGCTGCCACGAAGGAGAGACAGGCTGTGAGGGAGAAGGAGAGAGCTCCAAGATTCATTCAAAGGGACGTTGAAGTCCTGGTCACTGATGTACATGCTTGGAGGGAAGACCTATTCGTTCAGGGGTCAGGAGACCTGCCAAGGGCCATCATAAGGAGACCTTGGCAGGAGACAGCTCCATGTGTCCCCTGCAGGAGTGAGAACACCAAACTTTGGCAAATACTGAAGAAATCTCAAGGTCACACCACACATTCAACATGTTCCAGACCAACTGAAATACTTTTCTTTCAATCTGAAACTTACCTAGACACACACACACATATTTACATGCGCATATACATACAGGCATTCAACCACAATATACTTGTGTACACAAATGCACACAGAAACACACACACAATGCACACACTTACATGCACACACACACAATACACATATTTATATGCACATACACAATACATGTACTTGTGCACACACAAATACACACATACAAATGCACACACACACATAACTCACTTGTAAAGTAATGTAATGGAAAAATGCTAGGATATGTAATTTTACTGAAAACATTATTTTTCATATTAATATTCTTTGATTTTTTTCAATTATTAATGATTCTGAACACTCTAAGTGCCATTGAAGTGTACCCTTAATTAAAGCCACAGAGTGATACAGCACAACAGGCCCTTCAGCCCACGGAGACCGTGCTGACTAGCAACCACCCATTTACGCTAATCCTACATTAATCCCATTTTTTTAATTCTCCCCACACTCCCAACAGTTTCCCCCCCCCCCCCCCATTCTACCACTTGCCTACACATTAGGGGCAATTTACAGAGGCCAATTAACCTACCAAGCTGTATGTCTTTGGGATATAGGAAGAAACCAGAGCACCAGGAGAAAACCCATGTGGTCACAGGGAGAATGTGCAAACTCCACACAGACAGCACCGGAGGTCAGGATTGAACCCGTGTCACTGGAGCTGTGAGGCAGTGGCTCTACCAGCTGCACCACCTCTGTTTAGAAGTAATATCTTTTGTTGTTCAGAGATGATTGTCCCTGGTGTGGCAGCTGCTGGCATTGCTTTTGTCAGCAATGTCATCACTGAGGCACCCATAGGATGAGTGGCTCAGCAGTTAGATGCTGACAAAAGCACTCCCTGTTAATTTGCACACACTGCAAACTTTGGTTGGTTTCTGAGCATTGGAAACTGCCTGCTCAAGTCTCCCAGCACCAGCAAAGTATCCCTTCAACTAGTGAGGTGCTCCTAATTCCATTGTGAATGTTAAACGCAGGTCAAAGGTTGCACCTCGAATTTACAATTTATGCTTGAAGGGGAGAAAACGTGTGTTGTACAACATGCCTTCATTAGTTGTGCAACTAACACTGGGAAAACCTCTGACATGTTAACCTCAAAAGTATATTGAAGTTCCTGGGCTATTTTCTCGATGGACACAATTTTATCTGGAAATAATCAGGGGGTTGAATTACTCCAGACTAAATTGCTTTCATGTATGATTTATGCACAGAATGCCAATTTTTCCAGGTTTCTTGTAAGGAGGAGAATATATAGAGAATAAGAACAGGAGAAAACAGTGCTCTACATCTAATGGTTATGTTAGTATTCAGCCTGACACTGTGCTGGTGATCGTAATTTGATAGAGAAATACATGATTGGTTTGTGATACCTCCTGTTCTCACTGGTGCTCTGAGAGATTGTCTCATTTAAAGTCTTCCCAGTCTATTGTGATTGCCTCATGACAGGCAGCTTTTTCTCTCTTTGCCTTCCACCTCTCTGTCTTTCTATTTCCCTCGCTTTGTCTGTCTGTCTGTCTGTCTCTCCCCTCTCTCTTTCTCTACTTCTCTCTGTCACTCTCTCTCTGTCATTTTCTCTCTGCCTTGCTCTCTCCCCCTCTCCCCCCTTTTCTCTCACACCCTCTCCCCCCTCTCTCCCTCTCCTTCTCTCCCTCTACCCTTTTCTCTCATTCCCTCTCTCCCTCCCCCTCTCTCCCACCCCCTCTCCCCCTCCCCCTCTCTCTCCCCATCTCTCCCTGTTCCTCTCTCTCCACCTCTCTCTCCCCCCTCTTTCCCCCTCCCCCGCAGTCTCTCTCCTTCTTTCGCCCTCTACCCCCTCTCTCATTCTCTCTGTCACTCTCTCTCTACCCAGCGAGACCTTTCTCTGCCACCTTTCCAATGCCTTCCCATCCAGGAGAACCATTTACCAACGCTTGGTTCCAGTGCCTTTGCTTTGTGCAAAATTCCAGCATTGTAACTCTCATAGCTTGCTGATGGAACCAAGCACGATGGCTGGGGCTGAGACTTTCATCCTCACTGCTGCCTCCAGGAAGAGGCTCCTGAACACTGGCATTTTAGAGAAGCTTGAAAAGATGTGAAAAATTAGCTGTGTGTGTGTGTGCATGTACACATGTAAGTGTGTGTATATGTGTGTGCATGTGTGTCTGTGTGCATGCACATGTGAGTGTCTGCGTATGTGTGTGTGTGCACATATGAATGTGTGTATATGTGTGTGTGCATACGAGTGTATATGCATGCACATGTGAGTGTGTGTATATGAGTGTGTGTGTATGTGTGTGTATGTGAGTGGGTGCGTGCACATGTGTGTGTGTGTGTGTGTGTGTGTGCATATGTGTGTGTGTGTGTGGTTGTGCATGTGAATGTGTGTACTTTTGTGTATCTGTATTGTATTGTTGTATGCATAAATGTAGATTTGGGAATGTTTTTTTTGTATTTGTGTGTACATGCCTGTATATATATATAGTATTTTTTTGTGTCTGCATGATGCATGTGTGTAAGTTTGAGTGCGCACGAGTATGTATTTGAGTAAAACTTCTTGCTGACTGAATGCTGGACAGAGACAGATTGATGCATTTGTGTTTCTGCTGTCAACTGCAGTCAATGCCTGTTGACTTGTACTGATGTAGCCACATGCAACAGATTCAGCAAGGATATTTGCTGCAAATATTACATGGAAAAATAGTTACATGATAAAGAAACACAACCTTTGGCTTAGCAGAGCCACATTGGTAGAGGCCATCTGTGGTCAACAGGAGGAAAGAGGGAGAAAAATGTGCAAAACAAGAGGGAACTGAGTAAAAAGCATGAATTATTTACTAATCATAAGGGAACTCAAATACCTAAAACTTGTTGTCCGGAATAGGTAAACAAAGAGTTAGAGGAATAGACCAGCTATGAGGTGGACAGGGCATCCAAACCAGTCTGTAGACCCAAGAGAGGATTTGCAACGGGATCTGCAATGGTGAACAAATCAGTGCAATTAAACAATGGTGAGGGAACAGCAAGGCAAAAGTGACCATAATATAGTGCAATATCACAGAAATTAGAGGAATAGATTTGAGAAAAGGCAATTTTAAGGGGCTAAGTAATGAGTTTGTAGAAATTATATTGTCAAACAGCAACATAGAGCAGCAAAGGAAACATTTAAAACAGTGCTCAATAAAGCACAGAGGAAAATTGTAAAGCAGGTCAGGCAGCATCTGTAGGGGGAAATGGGCATTCGACGTTTCGGGTTGAGACCCTTCATCTGGACTGGGTAATAGCTAACATTTCAGGTGAAGGGTCCCATTAACTGCTTCTCTCTCCACAGATGCTGCCTGACCTGCTGAGTTCCTCTAGTGTTTTACGTGTTGCTCCAGATTCTGGCACTTTTGTGTCTGCACATTAAAAGAATTTTGGGAAGACATATTAAGGTATCAGTATACAGACTTAATGATGTGTTAGAAAGAGGTTCGGTGCCAGAAGATGAATGGACAGCTAACATAACATTTGTATTTGAGAGGGAAGGTGGAAAATGTCGAGCAATTGAAAGGAAGAAGGACTTTGTTTTCAACCTCAAGCCATTCTAAAAAGCTTTGGTAATTATGTACTTCTGAAGTGTAGCCTCTGCTGTAATGTGGGAAAAAGTGAGGGCCAACTTGTGCACAGCAAGTTCCCAGAAAACATCAATTTGATAATGACCAGTGTGAATGATAAGCACGGTAGCGAAGTTTGCAGAGCCTCTGCCTTACAGCACCATAGACCCGGGTTCAATCCCGACCTTGGGTGCTGTCCTTCGTGGAGTTTGCATGTTCTCCCTGTAGTTTTCCCCCCCCCCAGTGCTCTGGTTTCCTCTCACATCCCAAAGTCATGCAAGTTGGTAGGTTAATTGGCAACAGTAAATTCCCCCAGTGTGTAGCTGAGTGGTAGAATCTGTGGAGCGTTGATCAGAATGTGGGGAGAATAAAATGGGATTAGTTTAGGATAAGTGTAAATGGGTGGTTGGTGGTCGACGTGGACTCGATGGACATGTTTCTGTGCAGCACTAAGATGTTAGCCAGGACACCAGGGATAACACTGAACATTGAGTTCTCCCACTTTAAATAATCCTCACCCCCCACCCCCCCACTTCTCCACAACAACACCCCCCCCCCCACCGTGCTTCTTCTCTTCTTCCGTTTCCTAGCCTTTTTTTTCCTCAACCTTTCTTTTCTCTCCTTACCTTTGACCCATCCCCTGGTGGATCTGCTCTCCCCTCCTCCCCCACACCTGCCTATCACTGTCTCTTACCTGCATCTACCAATCACCACCCTGTGCCCACCCCACCTCCCCTCTTTTGTCCACCCATCACTGCTCTGCTTTTCCCTCCTATATATTGGGCTTCCCCTTTTCCTATCTTTAGTCCTGGAGAAGGGTCCTGACCCGAAACGTTGACCGCCTGCTTTTCTCCACGGATGCTGCCTGACCTGCTGAGTTCCTCCAGCATTGTTGTGTTTTTCTTCTAGATTCCAGCATCTGCAGTCCTTTGTTGCTCTAGTATTACTACACCAGGGATAATGTCCCTGTCCTTATTCAAAATGGAGCCATGGCAACACATTGGGTCATTAATGTAAGATAGTTACTGAAATGAAGATGAAGTTGCTGAAATGAAGACTGAGTACATTTCTCCTTCAATGACATAGCACTGCAAATCACCTGGAAACAGGGCACCTCATCACTTGCCGAATGTCAACAAAGAACCGTTCCCTCATTAAATTTGGCATAGCATGTTAACATGCCATTACAGTGCCCTCAAAGACAGCTGTACCTTTGAAACTAGAGTGATTTTTACTGCAAATTTCCCCCCAAGCTATAATTATCTTTTGCTGGGTACTGATGATTCAGGTAACTTTGCAACTCTAAGGACCCTGAGTCATTGAGGAACACTGCTTGCAAGACAGCACTTGTTTTTAAGGTATATGATGTGTCTGCTCCTCAGAGAGCATGCTGGTAATGGCGAGGATAGTAACAGATTGCAAGGTTCCCACTAATTTTGTATTAAACATCTTTTTGGACAGTGCAAATCTTTTATGCAGGTTTCTTTCCTGTGATAGTCCAAGATTGTTTTCCGTCTTTAAAAATAAAATCACCTCATACTTTCAGCATTCAGTGCAGCTTAATGTTATTGGAGTTTAGATTCCCAAGTATTAACAATGTGTGTGGTTCAAAGAGTCATTGTCTAGATTTTATGTATCACAGGTATCTTCATCTAAAGTCACAGAATTGCAGAATCAAGGATACACAAGATACTGGAATCTGGAGCAACAAACAAAATGCTGGAGGAACTCGGCAGGTCAGGCAGCATCTGTGGAGGTAAATCGACAGCTCTTGCTCCACTCCTCCCCCTCACCTCTTTATACTACCTCCCCTCTGTCTTTCAGTCCAAACGAAGGGTCTTGACCCGAAGCGTTGATTGTCCATTTCCCTCCACAGATGCTGCTTGACCTGCTGAGTCCCTCCAGCATCTTGTGTGTTTGCAGAATCGTAGGGTTGTTATAACACAGAAAGAGGCCATTCAGCCCATCAAATTCATGCTGGATGTTGTAAAGTCAATCCTGTTAGTCTCAGCTCTTTCCCCATTGCTCAACTGATTATCCTCCCTCAAATGACTCTCCCATGTGAAAGTCCCAATTGACTCTGATCTACCACCACTACAGAAGTCACCATTCTCTGCAGAAAAAGAGTTTTTCCTCTGAACCTCCCTGTATCTTTTACCCATCACTTTGAATCTGTGTCCCCTGGTCCTCCATAAAGCATCCTTCTATTTACCTGATGCAAACTAGTCACTTCTTGTCCACCTCTATGAATCTTCTATCAGTCTTCTTTAGTTTTCCACTTTCTCCAGTCTATTCTTGTTGCCAAAATCCATCACATCCAGAACTGGGCTGCATAGCAGCACAGCTAACAATGGTGCTGCCTCACAGCTCCGATGGCCCAGGTTCAATCCTGACCTCTGGCACTGGGTCTGTGGAGTTTGCACCTTCTCTCTGTGACTGCATGTCTTCCCCACATGTCCTCTGGTTTTAGAATCAGAATCAGGTTTATTATAACTGTCTTACATGAAGTGAAACTTGTTGTTTGCGGCAGCAGTACAGTGCAAAGACATAAAATTACCATAAATTACAAAATAAATAAATAGTGCAAGAAAAAGGAATAACAAGGTAATGTTCATGGGTTCATGGACTGTTCAGAAATCTGATGGCGGAGGGGAAGAAGCTGTTCCTCAATCGTTGAGTGTGGGTTTTCAGGCTCCCATACCTCCTCCCTCATGGTAGTAACGAGAAGAGGGCATGTCCTGGATGGTGAGGGTTCTTAATGATGGATGCCACCTTCTTGAGGCACCGCCTCTTGAAGATGTCCTTGATGGTGGGGAGGGTTGTGCCCGTGATGGAGCTGGTTGAGTCTACAATCCTCTGCAGCCTCTTCCTCCAACAATTCCAAAGACCTATAGGTTGGTAATTGGCCACTAGTAGGTGGCCACTAGTATCACTAGTAGGTGGGCGATAGGAGAATTGGATTAGAGTTGATGGGCATCCCAACTCAACAACACTGTGGGTGTATCCTCAACACACTGTTTAAGAAGCTGGATGTGTTATTGTCTATTGTATCCCTATCATCTCTGTCTTTCTGTGGCTGCATAACTCTCCTGACCCCAGATACTTGACTGGTGACCACCTCATCTCCCATCACATTGGACAGAAGATGATGAGGGTGACCATAGGATCTGGGTGGTCTGTCAACAGACAGATCAGATGCTGCCAGACCCCAGCAATGACTGTACTCACTACACCAGCCAAGGAACAGCTCTGAGGCCTTCATCTCAGAGCTGAGTGGTCACACTGGTTGCCCTGGTCCACCCTCTGCTTGCCCTGGTCCACTCAACACTAGCCCTTCCAGTCGGTCTCCGCATATTGACCCAGTGGCTCATCCCACACCAAACCACGCGGCAATGAGATCACCGTTTCTGCGTGAATGACAGCTTCCTGGCACAGTAGTATGCAGCCCAAACAGATGTCTCCTTGAGGAGAACAGAGAGCAGATAGCTATGAACATTCAGGCTCCAGGACGAAGAGAGCTATCTCCAGTCAAAACTCTGTGGGGTAACAACCTACACAAAGTATGATCAGTCCTAATGAAGGGTCTCGGCCCAAAACGTCGACTGTTCATTTCCCTCCATAGATGCTGCCTGACCCACAGCATTTCCTCCAGCATTTTGGATGTTGCTCAGGAAGGGGCTTGCAGCCCAGAGTGACTGCTACCATTTGTGGTGTGTAGAAAATGGACAATGAATTGGAATTTTGTAGGGTAATGGTTGAAGCAATAAGGTGAGGAATGCATTTGAATGGGGCGCATAAATCTGAATCCAGGAAATAGGCTTCAACAAATGGGATGATGTCAATGGATATTTGTCCGACTGTGGCATTATTCCATCAACATATGCTCACTAAGCCATGGAGATTAATAAGACCCAGAGGGTAAATAAAACCTTGATTATCTCCCTGCTTGCTTCACTAATGAACCCTGTTAGTTGTGTTTGTGTCCACCGAGTATTAATGCTCCTTTTAGACATTTCATTGTCCAATGAACTTAAAATGGACCAACCTTCAGCATAAAAGTTACAGCAGTGTTATTGCCAGAAACATTTGGGTTGTAATCAACAATCACGAAGTCTGAAGACATTGGTGAACCACGATCTCCCCACAATAAATTCCACTGCTGTAGAGGTGGTTGAATGGAGAATTTTTCACATGGATGGTTCTGTGTCAAGATTGTGTAGATAATAATCCCGAGAGGTGACACGATTGAAATAGTTATGGTGAGCTCCCAGTTTATCATTGTCTTGGATTGTGTGCTAAACACATGAGAAGCAATGAACAAGGAGATTCTGACTGAAGCGTCAGGCTCCCTGTTTCAGTGTGGGATGTGATAGCTTACAGAGGAGATTAATGAGGATGGAGAGCATCACACAAAATGTCAGAGGAACTCAGCGGGTCAGGCAGGTCTCTGGAGGGAAATGGACAGTCAGTGTTTCAGGTCGAGAACATTCATCTGGACTGAAAGAAATAGTGGAACTAGCCAGTATAAAGAAATGGAGAGAAGGGGTGATAGGTGGATCCAGGTGAGGGGGGCGGTGATAGATGAGGGAGCACTCCCACCCTCCCCCCTCCTCCATCTGCCTATCACCATCTCTCACCTGGATACCCTGGAGATCCTTCACCCGAAGACCAGATGAGAGGTCTCGACCTGAAATGTCGACAGTCTATTTCCCTCCACAGATGCTGCCTGACCTGCTGAGTGCCTCCAGCGCTTTGTGTGTTGCTCCAGATTTCAGCATCTGCAGTCCCAGTGTCTCCATTAATGTTGCCAGGACTAGAAAATTTTAGTTGCAGTTAAAGATTCTCTTGGACTTCATTGGAACAAAGGAAATGGAGGGAGATTTAATGGTGATGTATAACATTATGGGAGGGATGGATTGGACGTATAGGAAGGGTTTGTTTTCCTTGGCTGAACTTCAAATAATGTGCAGACAGAGAAGATAATTGGCAATGAGACTATGGACTGATGTGGGTCCAGAATTCACTGACTGAAAGAGTATTGAAGCTTTTAAAAAGTACTTGGATGAGCAGTTGAAGACCTTTCAAGGTTACAGAGCAAGAGCTGGAAATTGGGATTAGGTCGGATGGTTCTTCCATTGGCCAGCATGGATATAATGGGACAAATGATCTTCTTCCTTCCAGTGAATTGTCATTCTTGGCAACAATGTTAGATGGCCTTTTTAAAACCCATTTGTCTAATTTAGGGATTAATTCCATTTAAGGACAATTCTGATCTGTTTTCCAATTGATTTCATTCCATCCAAAGCCATATTGATATAGAACTTTACAAGTTTGTAGTTCATCTCTTGAGCCAAACATCAGCCCCATCATAGCTCGTTCCCAGGAATTCTTGACATATACATTCAGTCGAGAATGATCTGCTGTGGTGCCTGAGCAAATCACCAACAGAGGACTATGTTAGAATGCGGATCAGTGTGCCTTGATGTGAGGGCACCTTTTCCTGGCTGTCCACCCAAGTAACTTTGGCACATTTGCTGTTGAGTTCCCACTGCTTTAGGATATAAATGACTTGGATATTGGAACAGGGGATGAACTTCAAAGTTTGTTGATGATACCGAACTGGGGGGTGTAACAAACAGTGATGACGTACCAGTCAAATGCAGCAGGACTTGGATGGACTAACAGAATGGCAAAGCAAGGGGCAGATGGACTTTAATACGGGGATGAGTGAGATGGTGCATTTTGGCAGAAGGAATGGAGGGAGGTAATGCAGAATACAAGTTATAGTTGCAAGGAGTGTGAAGGAACAGAGGTTGCTGGGGGTTCAAATACCTAGATCTTTGAAGATGATGTGACATAATGGGATCATGGACTTCACAAATAGAGGTACCAAGTACAAAAGCAGGAAACTCATGCTGAAAATAAAGCCCTGGTAACAAACACTCTGCTGGAGGAACTCAATGGATTGAGCAGCATCTGTGGGAGGAAAGGAATTCTTGGCATTTTGGGTCGAAAACCTTGCATCAGGACTGAAAGCTCTTGTTAAGCCTCAATAGTATTGCATCCAGATCTGATTATAACACTTTAGGAAGGATGTGAAGGTCCGTGAGAAGGTGCAGCAATTTATCAAAATGGTTCCAGGGATGAGGGGTGTCAGCTACAAAGTTAGGTTGGAGAGGTTGGGGTTGTTCTCCTTGAGCCAAGGAGATTGAGCCAAGACTTGAAAAGGTCTATGTGATTATTAAAGGTTAGGTAAGGTAAACAAAGTGGGTTTGATGTTACCAGGTGCATGGATTTCAGAGTTAAGGTTTTGGGCAAGAAATATGCAGGTGATGTGAGGAAAGAACCTTCTCGTGCAGTCTAATGACTTACTGCCGACACAAGTGGTAGAATCAGCAATGATCAATGGCTTTGAAAGGAAATGAGATGGGAACTTGAAAGAAATAAACTCAGGGCTATGAGGCTGGAGAACGTAACTGATTGGATTGGTCTTCAGACAGCCAGCATGGACTCAATGGGCCGAACAGCCCCCTGTGTCATAATGAATCTATGACTTTATAAAAGCAACAGAAATGAAAGAAGCCATTTGGCCCCTTAAGTCTGTTCTGCCTTTCAGTAGAATTGTGACCACCCCCCCACACACCCACTGCCTCTTCTCACAGCCTTCAATGCTATTTTTCACAAATATCAATATACCTCAAATTAACAGACAACCCACCATCAATTCTCATTTGCAGAAAAGAACTCACAAGTTTCTGCTATCGTAGCATTGCCTCCTTAACTTCGCATTTTGAGACTGCACCTCTCGGTCTCGGATTTCCCCAGCTAATGGAACAGCTACCCTGATAAGTTGTCTATCAGTCAGGTAGGCATCCAGCAGAGGTCACTTGACAGGGAATTGCACCCTGGGGCAAATGAAGAGAGAGGACTCAAGTGAAAAAAAATCCATGAACCATTCGCTTTAAGATCTTAACTGAGTTTGCCTACTTAATCATCCATTGATTCACTGAGGCAGTGAGCATTTTTGTTACAGTGAGAACAAAGCTACCCAAGATCTCTTGTTGTTGGGAGATTATGAAAGAGCAATGGTTAAATTCCCCCATCGGAGTGTACAGTAGATGGAGATCAATTCTATCAAGAACTTTTATTTTCTTTTTAATTCCCAACTTCATAAAGCTGCAACTTTTCAGCATTAATGTTAACAGCATGAAGTTCGACCTTCATCACAAGACCACTTATTCTGGATGTGGTGACACAATGGTTACTTTACTGGACGAGTATCCAGGCAGCTGGGTTATTGACCTGGAGATAAGAGTTCGAATCCTACCAGGCCAGCTGGGGAAATTAAATTCAGTTAATTAAATAAATCTGGAATAAAACACTGGTATTAGTAATGAGTCTCAAAACCTGTTCAAGGTGGGGATCAATTTTTGAACCATAGCAGAGGCAACGGGAACAAATAAGAGGCTTTATATCTTACTCCTGCTCCTGTTTTTAAGCTCCTTGGGAACTTCTGGATTGTTGTAAAAACCTATCTGATTCACTGGTCTCCTAGAAGGACAAAAATCTGCCGTCTTTACCCAATATGTGAGATTCCAGACCAAATAAGCTGTTTAACATTTACCTCAGGGGCAATTAACTCCACTGAATCCATCTACACTTCCAACTGCCTCAGAAAAGCAGCCAACATCAATCAAGGACCCCTCATGCCCTGGTCATTTTCTCTTCTCCCCCTTCCCATCAGGCAGAAGATACAAAAGCTTGAGACCACGTACCACCAGGCTCAAGGACAGCTTCTATATAAGAACATAAGAAGTAGGAACAGGAGTAGGCCATCTGGCCCATCGAGCCTGCTCCACAACTCACTAAGATCATGGCCGATCTGTCCGTGGACGCACCTACTGCTACCTACTGGAACCTACGTTCCACCTACTGCCTTTTCCCCACAACCCTTAATTCCCCCACTATGCAAAAAATATCAGCTGTTATAAGACTCTTGAATGGATCTCTCATGCTAAAAGATGAACTCTTGATCTCCCAATCCACCTCTTTATGACACTTGCACTTTATTTGTCCATCTGCACTGCACTTTTTCTGTAACTGTAACACTATATTCTACATTCTGTTTTCTTTTTTACTACGACAATGTACTTCTGTATGGAATGATCTGTCTGGATGACATGCAAACAAAAGCTTTTCACTGTATCTCAGTATACTTGACAATAATAAAACCAATTCAGATCCTAATTAGGTTGTGACTTTCCCTAAATACCACTGAACTCAGTTCTTGCAATTAGGAATGGACAATAAATGTTGACCTTGCCAGTGACCTTGCCAGTCTGTGAACAAACATTAAAACAGTAGTGCTAAGTTGCATTCAGTGGCCTTTAACTTATGTTGCAATAAATCCACCCCATTAAGTGCAAAGAAGAACATTTAATTTGCACAAACGTATAGATGTTATAGATGTTACATAAGCACAAAAGATGCTATATAAACTTGAGTTAGGAGCAAGAGTAGGACACTCAGCCTCTCAAGCCATTGAATAAAATCGTAGCTGAACTGATTGTAACCTCAACTTCACACTCCTGCCTACTCCGAGTAACCTTTCACTCCCTTGATTATTAAGATTCTATCTCTGCCTTAAAATTATTCAAGACTGCCTCCAAATACCTCTTGAAGAAAGATGTTCCAAAGATCCATGACTGAGAGAAAAAGAATCCCTCATCTCTGTCTTGTGAATGGTCCTTTATTTTTAAATAGTGACTTCTGGTTCTAGATCCTTCCACAAGAAGAAACATTGTTTCTGCATCCACCCTGTCGATACTCCTTAGGATCTTGTATGTTTCAGACAAATCCCCTCTCACTCTTCTGAACTCCAGCCAAATCTGTCCAACGTTTTCAGTCAACCTATCCAGTCCAATGATCAGTAAATCAAAACAAAAACTGCAGATGTTGAAAGTCTGAAATAAAAACAAAACTGCTGGAAATACTCAGTAGGTCAGGCAGCATCTGTGCAGAGTTAATATTTCAGGTCCAAAGCACAATTTATGATGAGAGGTCTTGGACCTGAAACATTAACTGTTTCTCTCTCCATGGATGCTGCCTGACCTGCTGAGTGTTTCCAGCATTTCCTGTTTTATTTCAGTCTAAATGTCAGTCTAGCTAATTCCAGTGCCTTAATGTCCTTCCTTAAATATATAGGCTGTTTTATAGAGCAGGTCTAAAGTAGCAATTGCCTTTGCTCAGTTCTGGTCGCCTCACTACAGGAAAGATGTGGAAGCCATAGAGAGGGTGCAGAGGAGATCTACAAGGATGCTGCCTGGAATGCGGAGCATGCCTTATGAAAGCAGGCTGAGGGAACTCGGCCTTTTCTCCTTGGAGAGATCGAGGATGAGGGGGGGCCTGATAGAGGTGTATAAGATGATGAGAGGTATTGAACGGGTAGATAGTCAGAGGCTTTTCCCCAGGGCTGAAATGGTGGCCACAAGAGGACATAGGTTTAAGGTGCTGGGAAGCAGATATAGAGGAGATGTCAGGGGTAAGTTTTTTTACTCAGAGAGTGGTGAGTGCGTGGAATGGGCTGCTGGAAATGGTGGTGGAGGTGGATACGATAGGGTCTTTCAAGAGACTGTTAGATAGGTACATGGAGTTGAATAAAATAGAGGGCTATGGTAAGCCTAGTAATTTCTAGGGTAGGGACATGTTCGGCACAGCTTTGTGAGCCAAAGGGCCTGAATTGTGCTGTAGTTTTTCTATGTTTCTATGGTTTACGAACTTCAGATCTGGTGTCCGTACTTGACGCCTTGGGGAAATCCGAAGTTTCTGATTAAGACAAAAGTTGTTGGGATTTCTTTGGAGACACAACAGACTGCAGCTGCTGGAATCTGAAGCAACAAGTAAAAATTAGAATCAGAATCAGGTTTATTATCACTGACGTATGTCATGAAATTTGTTGTTTTGTGGCAGCAGTACAGTGCAAGACATAAAAACATAAAAATTACTCTAAGTTACAAAAATATATAAATACTGCAAAAGAGGAATAACGAGGTAGTGTTCATGGGTTCAGTGCAAGGTTTTTTCTTGTGATACAATCAACTGATCTATCTCACTCCTGTACGCCTCTTCATCGCCAACAACAGTGGTGTCATCAGCGAATTTATAGATGCTGGAGGAACTCAGCGGGTCAGGCAGCATCTGTGGAGGGAAATGAACAGTCAACATTTTGGGTCAATGCCCTTCATCTAGACTGAAAGATAGAGGGGGATAGCCAGTGAGGTGAGGGGGAGGCAGGGAGCAAGAGATAGCAACGTGGTGAAGACAAGTACGTGGTTGTGGCAGTGAGTTTGGGTGAGAATGTGATTTCTTTATTTGGAATCTGGCTGTGATGAGAGGGTAAGTTATCACATGACTTCACAGAAAGCCACCCAGCAGAATTAATGAAAAGCATAATTAACACTAAATAAGTGTGCTACATCATCAAACTATATTTGAATCAATCAGCGACCAGCACTCTGTGTGTTTTTCAATCTCAAGGAGCTATCTATCGCATTGATTTTCAGGTGACAACCTGCATTTTCTTAACATTCTGCAGAACGCTAAGAAAATGCAGGTTGTCACCTGAAGTCAAATAAACAATTACAATGTGACTGATGGGATTTTGAGATGATTTTAAGTTCTTAATGGGTTTGGATTTCAGGGCAAGCGAGCCACATTGTGTACCCTCGGAGGAGGTCTGTAAGTTGTTCTTTCTCTGCCCACCACCCTTCATATCTGCTCCATTATTTCAGATAAACCCACTGAGAAACAAGTTAATGAACAGGGACTTGCACGTTAAGAATCATACCTACTGGCAGACTTGATGAAGGCCTTTAAAACACAAGAAAGTAGGAGCAGGGGTAGGCCACCTGATCCTTCAAGCCTGCTCTGCTGTTCAGTATGACTGATCTGCCCCAAGTCTCAACTCCTCTCTGTTGGCAGTTCTCCAAATCTCTCTATTCTCCAATCTTTCAAAAATTTATCTACCACCTTCTTAAATACCTCTACTGATCTAGCCACTACAATCGTCTGGGGCCTAGACTTCCAGAGATTCACCCTGTGCAAGAAGCAATACCTGTGAACGTCAGTTTTAAATGACTTAATTGTGACTATGAACCTTGTTCGAGACTCTCTTGCAAATGGAGATCCTCTTACATCTATCCTGAGATGCCCTCTTAGGATCTTATGTGCTTCAGTAAGATCACCCTTCATTCTTGCTGAACTCAAAAGTATGCAGATCCAACTTCTTTAGCCGTCTGTACTACTAGTGTATCCTTTCTTAAATAAGGGGATCAAAGTTGTGCACAGTAGTCCAGGTGTAAGCCTCGCCAACCTCCTGAACAATTATAAAAGGAGATAGCAAAGGGGTTGAAGTCAAACAGCTACAATAGCTGTCAGTGATTATTAGTCATATAAATAACTCTGGAATGTATCGCTTGGTGCCAGCTACACTTCGTAGAATATGACAAGGGTTGCAAGTTGCTGTCAAGCATACATAGGATGTAGGAGGAGGGCAGATGGCCTCTTCATCCTTCGCCAACATTTAATGAGATCATGGCTGAGCTGATTGTAACCTCAACTCTGCCTTCCTGTCTACCCCAGTAACCTTGCAATCCACCCCTCCCCCCTTGCTTATCAAGAATCTACCTCTGCCTTAAAAATATTCAGTCCCTGCTTCCACCTCCAAAGAGAAGAGTTCCAAAGACTCACTGCCCTCTGAGAGAAAAATGGGATGAAGTGACAACAATAATGCATTTATATATTGCTTTTTGCAACCTCAGGACAACCAATGGAATACTTGCTGGTCACTGTAATGTAGTAAATGCAGCAGCCAGCCAGTACTGCACAAGGCTTGAACCCACAACCTTCTGGCCCAATAAAATGGTTCCTTACCCACAGCACATTTTTCCAGGTGGTGTCCCCTTCCACTGCACCTTTCAGGTCTCGGCTTTTATGGTGGTAATGTGCTGTGATGTCACTGTCTTGCCCCAGGGAGTGTTGTAGTCAAGCCATGTCTTTCTGCCACCTTCCAGCAGAAGGGGGACTAGCTCCTATCTCCGTCTGAAACCTGATCCAGGGTTTCGACCTGAAACCTTCACATTTCTTTTCCTCTCACAGGTGCTGCTCGACCCACTGAGTTCCTCCAGCAGTTTGCTTGTTGCTCCAGATTCCAGCATCTAAGATAATAGAAGATAAGATATTTTTATTAGTCACATGTACATCAAAACACACAGTGAAATGCACCTTTGTGTAGAATGTTCTGGGGGCAGCCCGCAAGTGTTGCCACACTTCCGGCGCCAGCATAGCATGCCTACAACTTCCTAACCCGTGCGTTTTTGGAACATGGGAGGAAAAGCGGAGCACCCGGAGGAAACCCACGCAGACACGGGGAGAACGTACAAACTCCTTACAGACAGTGGCCGGAATTGAACCTGGGTCACTGGCACTGTAACAGCATTACACTAACTGCTACACTACCGTGCCTGCTGTCTTTGTGCAGTCTCTTGTGTTCCTATTTGAAACCAGTTGCTTCGATACATTTTTATGTGATTTGGGTTCTACGTTGACGAACTGAAACAAAAGATCATGTTGGGCTGATGATTGACCATATGGCAGTGACCACTGTGGTACAGAAAGAAATATACTATCTGTACGGAAGTCTTAAAAAGGTTGACTATTAATGTACCCTTTGGATCAGTTTCTGTGATAGCTGCACTGAGAAGGGGTTAACAAATTGACAGCCAAAATCATATAAGATATCTTTATTAGTCATATGTACGTTGAAACACACAGTGAAATGCATCTTCCTCGTAGTGTTCTGGGCGTAGCCTGCAAGTGTTGCCACGCTTCCGGCGCCAACATAGCATGCCCACAACTTCCTAACCCGTACGTCTTTTTAGAATATGGGAGGAAACCGGAGCACCCGGAGGAAACCAGTGCAGACACGGGGAGAACATACGAACTCCTTACAGACAGTGGCCAGAATTGAACCCGGGTCGCTGGTGCTGTAAAGCATTACGCTTACCGCCACACTACTGTGACTGCCCATGTAATATGTAATGGGGATAGTAATGGGGATTAGTTAAAGAGGCGGGAAGAGATAATCTATGGAGATGACAAGTCATGATTCTGTTTTCTGTATGTGATGAGTGAGAATTATTGCTACTTCCCATGCTTAAAGACAAATTATAAATTAACCTTTCCCATATAATTGCAATCTCTTGCTACCTCCTGTCACTAAAAGGACTGGATGTGATCTAGCCTTATACGTTCTATAAATAACACTTAAGTAGACCCCTAATGGGGCAAAGTGTACACTGACCTGTCAGATAATCCTCAATGTTAAGAGGGCTGGACAGTTATTCCTTTATCTCCATGAGGGTTATCATTTGGAACTGCTGGCAGTGCAGCTTATACGAAGATATTTTGTACAGAACTCCTCCTGAGGTGATATTAAGAAGTCTTAATTGGTTTATTATTGTCACATGTACCGAGGTACAGTGAAAGACTTTGTTTTGCATGCCATCCATACAAATAATTTCATCACGTTATCACACTGAGATATTACAAGGGAAAAGTAATAACAAGATGCAGAATATAGTGTAACAGTTACAGAGAAAGTGCAGTGCAAGCAGACATTAAGGTACAAGGGCCATGATGAGGTAGATTGTGAAGTCAAGAGTTCACCCTATCATGCAAGAGGTCCGTTCAATAGTTTTATAACAGCAGAATAGAAGCTGTCCTTGAGCCTGGTGGTACGTGCTTTCAGGCTTTTGTATCTTCTGCCTGATGGGAGAGGGGAGAAGAGAGAACGTCTGGGATGTGTGGGCTCTTAGGATCTGTTGGCTGCTTTGCCAAGGGAGTGAGAAGAAATCTTGACATCTTTTTCCATAAGTGCCAATAGTGGATAGTGTACAGAATTTCTGGTGTTCTTCCCTTTTTCCCAGCGCTGATTTATTATCTCCTGAGTCATTTCCTTGAGCATTCTTCATTCCCAGACCAACCCAGTGACATTTGAGGAAGGCAAGTGGGTGGGGGAGGATGTCACAGTGGTGTTCACACTCTTTCACTTTCAACTATCACACTGAGTTCACTTGGCATGCTAACTGCTACCTTAATTGAGCAAGTTTTACTCTCATAATTATCTGGTTCAACACCATTATTCCTTTTTTATTTATTTTGTAATTTATAGTAGTTTTATGTCTTTGCACTGTACTGCTGCCACAAAACAAAAAATTTCACAACATATATCAGTGATAATAAACCTGATTCTGATCCATTTGATTGACACCCCATCCACCATCATTAACAGTCGGTCCCACCACCACGGTCATACTGTGGCTGTGGTGTGCCTCATTTACAAATGGCATTCCATTTACTAACCAAGGGCACTCCAATAATATGTCCAAAACCTACAAACTTTGTCACCAAGAGAGGCAAGAGTAGCAGGTACATGGGACACCACCACCTCCATGTTATCTTTTGAGACAGACGTCATCTTGATGGATATCTCTTGTCCTTCCTTCTCCATCACTGGGTCTAGGTACCTTCCCAACAGCACTGCACAAGTGTCTTGACCTGAAGGATTCCAACATTTCAAGAAGCCAGTCCATCACCAGTTTCTCATACATGTTAGCATTTCTTGCAATAGAGTTATAGAAAGTCATAGAGCCATACAGTGCGCAAACAGGCCCTTCGGCCCACTGAGTTCCTGCCAACCATCAAGCACCCTTGTACACAAATCCTACGTTAATCCCCTGTTTTGTTCTCCCCCACATTCTCATCAACTCCCCCCAAGATTCTATCACTCACCTACACTCTAGGGGCAATTTACAGGGGCCAATTAACTTACTGGCCCGCACATTTTTGGGATGAGGGAGGAAACCAGAGCACATGGAGGAAATCCACACAATTACAGGGAGAATGTACAAACTCCACACAGAAGGTCAGGATTGAACCCAGGTCTCTGGCGCTATGAGACAGCGGCTCTACGAGCCCCAATGTCAATATCCTGTAAAAAAGTACTGTAAATCAGGGATAAAATGTGGTAAATTCTTGGCATATGTGGTTTTACTTGCACATTCTCTTCATTAAATGAAAGGTCAACAAAGCAGGAAGTTTGTGGAATCCTTTGGTTCTTACCTGCTCTCCTGGACTTAAGAACGTATAGGAAGCATGTGACTAAGCTAGAGAGGGTGCAGATCACAGGATGTTGCTAAGACTGCAAAGCTTAAGGAGAAACTGGATAGGCTGGGACTGTTTTCCTCAATTGAAGGAGGCTCAGAGGTGACCTAATAGAGGTTTATAAAACCATGAGAGGCATAGATAAGGTGCATGGTCACAGTCTTTTCCCAGGGTAGGGAAAACTAGAGGGCATAGGTTTAAGGTGAGAGGGGAAAGATTTAAAAGGGGACCTGAGGCGCAAGTTTTTCACACAAAGAGTGGTGGGGATATGGGACGAGCCGCCAAAGGAAGTGGTACGAAACAACGTTTAAAAGACATTTAGACAGATGCGTGAATAGGAAAGATTTAGAGGGATATTAGCCAAACATTGGCAAATGAGACTAGCACCAGTAGGCAACTTGGTCAGCATGGACGAGTTGGGCTGAAGGTCCTGTTTCTGTGCAGTATAACTCTGTGACTCTAAAGAAATAGAACATGATGGAAAAATAGAGTGGAACTGAGTTGCAGTTTCCAAATGGAATTTTACCAATGTGTCAGCAGGAGTTCTCTGGGTAGCACCATTCCCTTTGAGATAGAGCGTTGTAGCTTCAAGTCCCACTCCAGGAACAAGCTCGAGATCTGGCATACCAGTGCAGTACTGAGTGAGTGCTACACTGTTTGCACCGTTGTCCTTCAGAGGGCCATTCCAATAGTTGTCTTAGTCAATGTAAAATATCCTATGACACTAGCACCAGTGACCCGGGTTCAATTCCGGCTGCTGTCTGTAAGGAGTTTGTACGTTCTCCCCGTGTCTGCGTGGGTTTCCTCCGGGTGCTCGGGTTTCCTCCCACATTCCAAAGATGTATGGGTTAGGAAGTTGTGGGCATGCTATGTTGACACCGGAAGTGTGGCGACACTTGCGGACTGCCCCCAGAACACTCTACGCAAAAGATGCATTTCACTGTGTGTTTCAATGTACATGTGACTAATGAAGATATCTTATCTTACCTTAAAAGCAGGGGAGTTATCCCTGGTATCCTGGGCCACATCTATCTCTCCATTAACTTCACTAAAACATATCATAACCGACACTGCTCTTTGTGGGCTCTTGCTATGCTCAAATGGGCTTACCACCTTCCTTGCAGAACAAAAGTGCTTCAGAAGTACCTCACCAGCTGTAAAACACATCCCAAAAAGGGATGTGAGAGGTGTTAAACGAATACAAGTCCTTCCCTTATTTTGCTGCCTCACAATCTCACAAACTTTCACAATTTTTCATCGGTCAATTACTAGGTATTTGTGTCAGGATTAAGAAGTACATATCAGGATACACTAAAGGTGAGTAGTTCCACTTTAAAGAAGAACAGTTGATAATCCATAACTTAGAATGGTGAAGGAGGAGGGTGCAGGAGTCTGAATTGACTGGGTTCTCCATGTGCTGATTGATTTTGATCCTTGGAGAATGATTCATTCAACACTAAATGTGATTCAGACACCTCTGGCACTCACTATAACCTTGGGTGACCTTGGAGACAGGACAAATAAGAACTGATGAAAGTCTCACCAAACGTGCCTGCAAAAGTTCCGATTGTTTTCGTGTGCTGCAGATTCAGAGCGAGGCAAAGATCGGGGTGTGGAGAGTCAGGGTACACATTCAGGCAGACGCCTGCTTGTGGGGGAAACAACAGGTTAAACCTTGCAGTGGTAATTTAAATACTTTGAGAAATTATCACAGATGTTAAATGAAGTTAATACTTAGTTCCTTGGGCATGCTATGCTGGCACCGGAAACATGGCAACACGTGGGCTGCCCCCAGAACACTATGCAAAAAGATGCATTTCACTGTGTGTTTCGATGTACATGTGATTAATAAAGATATCTTATCTTATCTTAACCTGTCTTGATTGATTGCAGATGTGTACATTTATAACTGGTGATAGATCATTACATCATACAGCATGGAAACAGGCCTTTCGGCCCATCTATCTGTGCTGACTGTTGCATTAATCTCATTTTATTCTTCCCGCATTCCCGTCAACTCCACTCAGATTCTATCACTCTACACTAGAGGCAATCTACAGTGGGCAATTAAATTACCAACCTATGTTTATATGATGTGATTATATAATATAGTCAGCAAGTCTACTCTTAGGATAGTTACATTTCAGTGCACACTTGTACCTTTTTTGGAAATGGGTGGAATGGAGTCAGTATGTAATACAGATCTGTTGTTATTCACTGGGTTGAATCTAATCTCACCTGCCACTTTATACTTGCATATCTCATTGCTGTAAACATCCTAAGGCCGATTAGAGGTTAATTGCTGTCAGTGAGGTGGTTGCTGATGGATTTTCCAACTCCGGAACAAAAGACGTCAGCATGAAATGGCAGCCTTTCATTCCTATTTTAATGCTTTTGATGTGGTTGCACAGATGTGGTGTGCTCTCTGTGTCTTTCTTTCTCTTCCTGTATGTATGTAGGTACGTCTGTGTACTTATGTGTATGTATAACATCTTCTCCAAGCTAGTCATATCGTTATTTTGAAAGAAGGTACATTGCCAGTTAAATGATATATCCAATATATAGTTTAACTTGCCCATTTATCATATGTGGAATCTGGCAGTGTGCTAAATGGCTATTGCGTTAGCCCTCATTACAACGCTCACTATATTTCAGAGTCATTTGTTTTCCATCAAACAATGCAAAAGCTTCCTGAGGGATGCAGTTGGATGCTTCTCACATGCTGAGATTTTTGATCATTTTCTCCCAGGAAGGATTTTGGAAAGCTTTAGATCTAAAGACATAAGCAAAGTAGTTGCCTTTCTTTGAGTCATTGAAGTTAATTGTGCAGAGACCAAAAAATTAGTATTTTTGTCAGACTCGATAGCTATCTGATTCTCATCGTGTTGGGAAGTCATTTGGCCCTGGGTGCTAGGCAGTGGAAACTCTGCATCAAGACTGAGCATGATCAGGACTCTCAGTCCTGATGCAGGGTTTCAAACCGAAATGTCGACAGTTCCTTTCCCCCCACTGATGACACTCAAACGCTGAGGTTCTCCAGCAGATTGTTTGTTGCTCTTGGTACAGAGTGTCTGTTTCAGGAATAAAATGCTGGAAATACTCAGCAGGCCAGGCAGCATCTGTCTGGACAGAGTGACTCACTGCAAACAATACGACCTGCCCAATAGAGTTGGCTGAGTGTGATTAGGGCCTCGGTGCTGGTGATGTTGGTCTGGGAGAGTTCACTTAATCTTCCAGGGGACATGGAGGATTTTGCAAAGTGTGCTTTGAAGTGCATTCTGCATGTAGTCCAGGTCTTAGAAGCATATAAGCAGGCAAGGATCACGACTACCTGATAGACCTTGGGTCTTCTGTCAGGTTTGAAGTCTTAGTTTTCAAACACACATTTCCTAAATTGAGCAAAGGCTTTGTTGGTAATGATGATGTGCGCCTTCACCAAGAGGTGGCTCCCAAGACGTGAGTAGCCATCCACATTTTGAGGGTCTCACCGTGAATTTTCTGTTTATGCTTCACACATTTCCTGGCATAATACTTATCTCTCAAGGGCTCGGTGGGGAAGGACTACAGTTTAGGGTTCTTCCGCCACTGGAGAGGGAGGGGCAGGGTCAGGTGGGGAAGCCCCTTAAATATTGTAAATATGGGATTGGGGTAGCACCCCAGGGGCCACACGAGTGGCATCAGTGCTGTGGTTTCTTTTTATATATAAAAAGGTAACACTAATGGTTGATCCGTACACAAATGTAAAGGTTTGTACTTTTTTATTGTTGTACATAGTTTGTTCTTTATGATGAATAAAGTTTATTTTGAAATTAAAAAAATTACTTTATCTTGACCCCTGCGACACATCCTCCCATTCCATTTTCCTTTCCCCCGCCCTGATGACCTGCCCATCTCCTCCCCTCCCCTACCCCATCCTTTATTCCATGATCCACTGTCCTCTCCTACCGGATTCCTTCTTCAGCCCTTTGCCTCTTCTACCCATCACCTATCAGCTTATTACATCCTCTCCCCCTCCCCCACCCACCTACCTTCCCCCTCTCACCTGGACTCGCCTATCACCTGAACTCACCTATCACCTGCTTGCGTGTGCTCCTCGCCCTCCCCTCACCTTCTCATCCTGGCTTCTGCCCTCTTCCTTTCCAGTCCTGATGAAGGGTCTCAGCCGGAAATGTCAACTGTTTATTTCCCTCCATGGATGCTGCCTGACCTGCTGAGTTCCTCCAGAACTTATTGTGTATTGCTCCTATTCCATTTAATCTTGGTCACTTATCTGGCTTCCTCTCAACTGCGTCCATGGTGTTCATCTCAGCTACCTCTTGTGGTATTGTTGCACAGCACCATTCACGTGTACATGTTTTATAGATGATAGTTCTATAAATATTATTATGTAAGTTTTGTAGGGGCAGTAGATACAATGACCCTGCCCATGACCCTTGAAATATGATCTGTCCAGAAGTGCAAGGCAGCAGACAAATGGTAAACCTATCATCTCCAAGTTCCTTTATAAATTACATACTATTCTGATATGAAAATATCAAAACAGCACCCAACAGCGTAGTGGGAAAACCTTCAATGCAACAACTGCAGTAGTTTGAGAAGTTCTCTTCTCAGGCACAGTTATGGATGGGAAATTAACACTGGCCTCGCCAGCTATGTCCACAGTCATGGGATGATGATAGAAAGGCAGGACCTCTACACCTAGCCTTGTGGTTTATCCAAACACGAGATTTTAATTGTGTTGTGTCATTTGTGTCAATGTAATCAATTGCACGATTTGGAGAATGTTTGCTCTTTTGCCACTGGTACCACTTTGCATGCTTTGCAGGACCAATGAACAACTGCAATGGTGCAGTCTCTATATGATCCTTTAATTAATCCAAGAGATACCTCATATCTTTGAATCGTGTCTCTTTTCAAGCAGTTAATTCTAAGTTAAAATATTTGTGGATGTTGTCTCAGTCAGCGGCTAAGAATTTGAGATCTTTCTGTGAATAACATTTGGTTTGGGAGTATTTTTACAGATGATCTGCTTCCACCACTACCCCTGACAGCCCATCCCAGGCACCTACCACTCTCTGTCTAAAAGGTTGCCCCACACATCTCCTTTAAACTTTCCCCCTCTCAGCTTAAATGCACGTCCTCTCGTATTTACCACCTCTACCCTGGTAGAAAGAGTCTGACTGTCCACCCTATCTATGCCTCTCATAATTGTGTAAACTTCTATCAGGTTCCCCTCAGTCTCCGATGCTGAGAAATGTCTGAGAAAAGAGATTGTAAAACAACTTTGATTTGCTCTATGGAGCCAAGGATTTCCAAAGATAATATGTTATTTATAACATACAAAAAATAAGGCATGCTAATGGCTGGCCAATGGCTCCATAGAGAACAACTTGTTGGCAGTACTGCACCAGGCATCACATTCTGGACTTTTGTGCTTTTGCACTGCAGTCAATAGCAATTGAAGATCACACAGATTGCAAGTGGGAAACCAAACCATATGTTGTATGAGGGATATTTCCAGTCGCAACAACACTTCCCTCTCTTCTTGCTATATTAGTTGGCACAACCAATACTGCTTTACAAAGATAGCAAGACATAGTATAATATCAGCTTCTGCATTGCTAGATCCTATCCTTATTTTTCGCCCTTGCACGTTATTTGTCCACCTGCACTGCATTTTCTCTGTAACTGTAACACTATATTCTGCATTCTGTTATTGTTTTCCTTTTATATGACCTCAATGTACTTACGTATGGAATGATCTGTCTGGATGGCACGCAAACAAGAGCATTTCACTGTATCTCAGTACATGTGACAATAACAAACCAATTGCCAATTATTTCTGGACTTGGAATAATCTTCGAATGAACCCTTCACCTTTGGAGATGTCCCGTGTTTGTAGTTATTCAGGATTCGCATATGTTTGGTTATTTGATTTTTTTTTCCATTTTAATCCAATAGCCATGGTAAATTTCTGGCAGACTTATAACAAGGTCGGCACCTTGCACAGAAAAAAACTTTGGTTAGGCCACACTTGGAGTATTGCTTGCAGTTCTGGTTGTCCCATTACAGGAAGGAGGTGGAGGCTTTGGAAAGGGTGCAGAAGAGATTTACCGGGATACCTGCTTGGATTGGAGGGTATGAGGTTGGACAAACTTGTGTTCTTTTCTCTGGTGTGTCAGAGGCTGAGGGGAGACCTTATAGAAATGTATAGAATTATGAGAGGCATAGATAGGGTGGACAGTGAGAATCTTTCTCCCAGGGTAGATATGTCAAGTACGAGAGGACATACATTTGTGAGAGGGGGAAAGTTAAAAGGAGATGTGCAGGGCGAGTTTTTACACAGAGAGTGGTGGGTGCCTGGAACCAGCTGCCAGGGGTGGTGGTGGAAGCAGTGGTGTTTAAGAGGCTTTTAGATAGGCATGTGAATATGCAGGGGATGGAGGGATATGGATCACGTGCAGGCAGAAGAGATTTAGTTTAATTCGGCACAGATATTGTGGGCTGAAGGGCCTGTTCCTGTGCTGTAGTGTCCCACGTTCTATATTCTAAGGGTGTTGTAAACAAAATGAAATGAACGGCACAATGGTGAAGCTGGTAGAGCTGCAGCCTCACAGCTCCAGGGACCCACGTTCAATCCTGACCCCCGGTGCTGTTTGCATGAAGTTTGTATGTTTTCCCTGTGACCTGGTAGGTTTCCTCCGGTTTCCTCCCACATCCCAAAGATACGATGGTCGATTGGTTAATTGACCACTGTGTAGGTGTGAGGGGAGTTGTAGAACATGGGATTAATGTAGGGTTGGTGTAAATGGTATTGGTATTGGTTTATTATTGTCACTTGTACCAAGGTACAGTGAAAAGCTTGTCTTACAAACCGATCGTACAGGTCAATTCATTACACAGTGCAGTTACGTTGAGTTAGTACAGAGTGCATTGATATAGTACAGGTAAAAACAATAACAGTACAGAGTAAAGTGTCACAGCTACAGAGAAAGTGCAGTGTGATGGTTGATGGTCAGCAAGAGGACTCGGTGGGCCAAATGGCCTGTTTCCATGTTGTGCCTTTCTCTGACTCAAAGGTTATTTCCCATTTCCCAGGCAGTAACATTGAAGTGAAGAATTCTGGTTTATCCACCAGCAGACCACTTGGATTTGGACTGAAGAGATTTTGTTGTGTTGGAAGCACATCACAACTTCATCTGTGTCATTAACATTTAGATATGTGCACTACGGGGGTATGTGTAATCCTAACCTGGATGGAGTAAATGGTTCCCCTTCCTGAATTACATGACGGAAGAAGCTATGTATTAATGGCAACGCACTAACTTTCAGGGTCATCAAGCCAGTAACATCAGTTTCGACCCTAACCTCTCGTAAATGGATTGCTTTCTAACCACAAGTTAGAGATTGTCCAGATGAATGACTGCACTGGGGCAATGAAACTTTAATGAATCCTCTAAATCAACCTGGATTTAAATTGTTTGCTGCTTTACTGTCGTTGCAGACACTATGCCCATTATGATATTTGCAAACATTTCAGTGTGTTAATCACTATGCCAGCTAAGCACCAGTCTATTCCTTCATACAAAGTGGACAAGCTCAGTTACTGCCAGTTAGTTTAGTGCTCATTGGTTTAGAAATTCGATTAGATTGTGTTGTTTGTTTCACATTTCCAGAGTGAAGTGCAGTAACGACTATTTCTAGTTTATTTTGTGTTGCTTCAAAAATTTGACCAGGTACTTCCCAGCGAGGATCATATCTGATATGATTTCTGTGTCAAACATGCATCACATTGCATCATTTGCCCATTCAAGGCTCAGTTTGGGCATTGCAGCGGAAATTAGACTTTGCTTGACCATCATTAGTCCTTCCTGGAGAGCTAGGTTTTTCTCGTGCTGCATTAGACTGGAAAGCAATAAGGTGAATGTCAGAATCAGAATCAGATTTATTATCTCTGACATATGACGTGAAGGTTGTTGTTTTGCGGCAGCAGTACAGTGCAAGACATAAAATCCATACATTACAAAAATAAATAATAGTGCAAAAGAAAGGAAAAATGAGGTTGTGTTCATAGGTTCATGGACCGTTCAGAAATCTGATGGCGGAGGGGAAGAAGTTGTTTGCATCGGAGGCTCCATACCAGGCTGTGATGCATCCAGTCAGGATGCTCTCCACTGTACATCTATAGAATATGTAAGACTTACTGCCCACTATACTTTGGAGTTCGGTTACCCTTATGGTAATGGTATAACCACTAATCTCAACCCCCGCCCCCCGTCCCCCATCACCAATTCCAGACTCTGAATTCATCAGTGGTTAAGAGGTTCTTAGATAGGCATGTAAATATGCAGGGAATGGAGTGATATGGATCATGTGCAGGCAGAAGAGATCTGGTTTAATTCAGCATTGTGTTCGGCACAGACATCGTGGGCTGAAGGGCCTTTTCCTGTGCTGTACTGTTCTATGTTCTATGTTTAAACCAGAGCTCTTGGAGAAAACCCACACGGTTACAGGGAGAACATGCAAACTCCACACGGGTAGCACTTCAGTGAACCCAGACCGCTGGAGCTGGGAAGTAACAGCTCTAGTAGCTACACCACTGTGCCACCTATCTTGTCACTGATATTGTCAAATATGATGAATATTGAAGATAAAAATACAGTCTGGTACAGACAAAGGGATGCTGCTATGTTATATATGGACAAGTGGTGTATGCACTTACGCACACTAATAGTTATGTATCACTCATGGTGATGTATCCACTTACAGTTATATACAGACAAGTGGTATTTATCCACTAGTAAAGGTTATACTTCTCATTGATTTTCCGGGAAGTAGTTAGATGTGTGAGCTAAATTGCTTTGCGGAAGATCTCAAGATCTGAAGCAGTGCTCCCTCAGAGCAACCAGCACTCGAAGGAAGCACTGTCCGTAATGTGGGCACGTGAAGGAGTCTAAACTAATGTAAAATGGACATTGAGGGTTAGGTGTGTATGAACATTCAGGAGGCTTGTTGGTTCCATTATAGATGCCTGTCTGGAATTGCTTGCTTGTATTGAGATTGGGTTTCTTTCAGCACGCACCCCACATTGCAATGTGGATGCTCCACACTTGATGTAGCCTCTAATACAATAGAGTGACGCCCATTTGAAGGCCAGAGCCCATCTCTTGTCAGCATCACAGAGACAACATTTCTCTTTTCAAAACCTGCTCCCCACGATCTGATTTAGAAATTAAAAGCGCATCAAATACGTTCCAAAAAATCTACCTTCATAACCATTACCAGAATCATAAATTATGAAATGTGTGTGCAGACATGTTTTGCAATATTGAAGGAGCAATATCGGCAATCTATCTGTGCCTTTAACTTAGAACATTAACCATTTCCCCTTTAACTACTGTCCAATCATAGGAAATGTGAGCAGGACTGCAGCAGACAGTGATTAGCATGCTGGATGCATCCATAATTAGACAGTTGCCCAGACTGAACTTGACAAAATAATGCAGACCCAGACTCTGTAAAGAAAAGCTTGCAGAGTCTGATTGCAGGGGACACTGGATAAAGGCAGTCCCTGCCTAATGTTCTACATTTCTCATCCACCATCCCACCTCTCTATCCCGTCTAGATTTTGCACACTTACCGAGTCAGGGATATGGGATTTGGTGAGGTAGTGGACCTGTTGTACTGGATCAGCCGCAATCTTACTGAATGCCAAAAAACTGGCTTCTGCTTTCTTATGAAGTAGGCCACTATGATGATTCCTTGGAATGTAGGAGAATGAGGGGCAACCTGATAGAAGTGTTTGAAATTATGAGAGGTATAGATAAGGTAGATGGTGACTATCCTTGTGCTACCTCAATACACTGTGTAATGAATTGATCTGTATGGACGGTATGCAAGACAAGTTTTTCACTGTACCTCGGTACAAGTGACAATATTAAACTAATTCCAATTCCAGTCTTTTTTCCAGGGTAGGGGAGTCCAAAACTAAGGGGCATAGATTTAGGGTGAGCGGGGAAAGTTTTAAAAGGGATCTGAGGGGTAACTTATTCACACAGAGGGTGGTGAGTACATGGAACGAAGAAGTGGTTGAGACAGGTACAATAGATTTAATTAAGAATCACTTTGATAGGTACATGGAGGGGTGGGGCTTGAAAGGGGTATGGGCTGAATGCAGGAAATTGGGACTAGCCGGGTGGATACCATGGTCGGCATGGACTTGTTGGGCCAAAGGGCCTCTATCCATGCTGTATTGCTCTATGACTCACCAGGTATAACTTGATTTTCAGAGCATCTTATGGATTTGCCAATAGCCTCTTAAAGCACTGATAAAACCAGAATCTAACTTAGGGGGAAGGATGAGAAGGTGCAGAGGAGGTTTACCAGGATGGTTAGGGGATTTCAGCCGCAAGGTTAGACAGGAGAGGTTGCACATTGCAGATATCCCCATACATTGACTGGTGAGAACTGGGAACATTGAAGAAAGACCACAGACTCTCAGTAAGGCCAGGATTTTCCTTCACATTGAAATTGAATTGCACACTCACACAACAAAAAAAGACCTGGAGTGTGAGATCCAATTTCTCAGCATATGAATGGAGCAAAGTAAGAAGAAAGAGCAGGTGTTAGCCCTCAATCCAGCTCTGTTATTCAATGGGATTGTGAGTGATCTGATCCCAGAGTCAACTGCACCTGGAGACACAACAGACCGCAGATGTTGGAATGTCGAGCAAAAAATAAACTGCTTGAGGTACTCAGCGGGTCAGGCAGTATCTGTGGAGGGAAATGGACAGTCGACGTTTCGGGTTGAGACCTTTCATCTTGAGTCCTCCCCACCCCCTCCCCTTCCTCACTTTTTTGTCCCCTCCCTCCCACCTCCCATCACCCTTCTTCATCCTCCTCCCCCTCCTGGTTCCATCCACCCACTATACACACAGTTCAGCCACAGGTTCCCTTTCTCCACCCCCCGCCACCCCACCAAATCTGGTTCTGGTTCCATCTGCCATACATCTCTCCCCTAGTCCAGCCCTGGTAACCCTTTGTGTTCCTGCTTATCTCCCTCCAGCAGCCGTCTCCAACCTTCACCCTCCCCTCCTCCCACCGCTCTCCATCTGCCTCTCATTTTATCTCTCTCTGTCTGCCTCCACCTATCGCCTACCTGCCACTGTCTTCCATCCCCATACCCGCTCCTCTCCTCTCCCAGAGTGGTGCACCCTGCCTGTCATCTTTCACCCCTCCTTAGTCTACCAATCAGCTGTCTCACCACTCCCCCTCTCTATACCGGCCATCTCGCTACCCCCCTCCCCCAACTCTCAGTCCTGATGCAGGGTTTTCGGCCCTGAAACGTCGACCATTCCTTCCTCCTCCCCCCCCCCCCCCCACAGATGCTGCTCGACCTGCTGAGTTCTTCCAGCAGATTGTTTGTTGCAAAGTAAGGGTGACCTTAGTCTGAAAAGACATATGACCTGCATGATAAAATGCACATGGTCAAAATGATGGTGTCCTTTTAATGGTATCCTGGTGTCTCATTCTGTCTGCAAGTGCTAATGTCTTAATTGTCTAAGTGGAGCTGCTTTAAGTGAGCGATAATTCTATTTGGTCTGTTGTATCCAACTGCTGAAGAAGCTTGGACTTCCCTGGAGGCAGATGCATCTTAGTTCTCCTGGTAAACAGTCTTGTTGAATGGCACTTGCCCTTCATTTAATGGACCATTGTCATTTAAAATGTCACCTTGACGTTTGCTCTGTGAGTGGTTCTGAAGTTTGATGCAGTAAACATCTTCAGGAAGATAATTCAAGGTTAAAGCATCAAATGGGCTGAAAATCTCTCCACTCAGATCTCCCGTGGTTGTTGTTGGAAGTAGATAATTGCTGATGGGAAAGGATTATCTTTAACTCTTTCCATTACCACATTTTTCCCTGCTTTAACTCTGATACATCCCAATACACCACAGACACATCCCTCCCCACCATCGGTAGTATCTACATGAGGCGCTGCCTCAAGAAGGTAACATCCATCATCGAAGATCGCCACCATCCGGGCCATGCCATCTTCTCGCAGCTACCATCGAGCAGGAGGTACAGAAGCCTGAAGTCCCACACCACCTGGTTCAGGAACAGCTACTTCCCTTCAACCATTCGGTTCTTGAACCAACCGGCACAACCCTAGTCACCACTACAGTTTTGCAACACTATGACCACTCTGATCACTTTGCACTAAAATGGACATTGCTTTTTTTTTGTTCTAATTGTGTTTTTTTTCTTGTAAAAATTGTGTATAATTTATGTTTAATTTATGTTTTTCTTGTGAATGCTGCTTATTTGATGCTATGTGCCTGTGATGCTGCTGCAAGTAAGTTTTTCATTGCACCCGTGCATACATGTACTTGTGCACATGACAATAAACTCGACTTTGAATTGGTAAGCAATGAGTGAAGTGGACTTTTGAAGGCTTAAGGTCACAGGGAACAGAATAGGAAGAGGCCATTCAGCCCTTTGACCATTCAATAAGATCAAGTGCATCCTCTACCTCGATGTTGACATGGTGGCGCAGCAGTTAATGCCTCACATCCAGGGATTCAAGTTCAATCCTGACTTCAGGTGCTCTCTGTGTGGACCCTTAACAAGACTTTGAAAATCATTGGGTAATATTTGGTTGGAGATTACCTAATGCTCTTTCCTGTACCACAGTACCTCTGTCTCTAACCTCTGACTAGTTTGCACCAGTCATTTACCCAGCCTAATAGATACTGTGGCCTTCTGAACTCCTACATTATGCCACTGTTCATGTATATCCCAGAACATTTTCAAATTCTAATTATGCACTTAGAAAACAAAAGGGGGAAATTAATTGCAACAGCTTGCAGTGTAACAGATTTAGCATCTGTCACAACTCAAACAGGCCCCAGTGACCAACATGTTGGACAGTTTGTAGAATAAAATCCGCCAGACTTTCCCCCATCCAACATGGCAAGCTTTGAAACCTCACAGCCTTCTAGAGCTGCAATGAGGAAATTTCATCAAGTAGTAAATGAGGAACAAAAGCAGAAAATGCTGGAGATACTCAGCAAGTCAGATAGCATCTAATTGTCCTCAAACTGTGTGGCTTCTGATCATCAACAGGCAATTCAGAGTCAACAGCATTGCTGTTGGTCTGGAGTCAGACAGATGTTGAACAAGTTATATACGACAGAGTTCTATTTCTGAGGACATAAGTGAATCACATGGGTTACATAGGACATAGAACAGTACAGCACAGGAAGAGGCCCTTCTACCCACAATGTCTGTGCTATACATGATGCTAAATTAAATTAGAGACATAAGAGAGACGGCAGGTGCTGGAAATCTGGAGCAACAAACAAAACACTGGAGGAACTCAGCAGGTCAGGCAGCATCTGTGGAGGGAAATGGACAGTCGACATTTTGGGCCGAGACCCTTCTTCAGGACTGATGTTGCTAAATTAAGTTAAATCTCTTCTACTGCACATTCATGGGTCTACCTAGCAGTCTCTTGAAGCCCACTATTGTATCTGCTTCCACCACTACCACTGACAGCCTGTTCCAGGCACTTACACCTTTACACTCTGTGTAAAAAACTTGCCCCATGCATTTCCTTTAAACTTACCCCCTCTCACCTTAAATGAACGTCCTCTAGTAATTGATACTTCTACCCCCAAGGAAAGATTCTGACAATCTACCCAATCTATGCCTCTCATAATTTGATAAACTTCTATCAGGTCTCCCCTCAGCCTCTGATGTTCCAGAGAAAACAACCCAAATTTGTCCAACATCTTTGTACTGTTCTATGTTCATGGTGGGCCGAAGGGCCTGTTTTGTGCTGTATGGTTCTATGGTTCTTAATAGCTCATACCCTCTAATCCAGGCAGCATCCTGATAAACTTCTTCTGTGGCCTTTTTAAGACAATCCAGCAGTTTCATCGTTACCATTATCAACACCAGCCAATGAAAACATGGTAAATAGAACATAGAAAATACATTACAGGAACAGGCCCTTCGATCCACAATGTCTGTGCTGACCATGATGCCAAATTAAACTAATCCCACCTGCCTGCACATGGTCTGTATCCCTCTACCCCTCCCTGTTCATGTGTCCATCAAAATTTATTTAATTACTTGAACTTAACCTGGAACATTAATGTTGTCTCTCACTCCACAGATGCTGACTGACCTGCTGAGTGTTTCTAGTGTTTTCTGTTTTTATTTCAGGTTTGCAACATGTGCAAAAATTTTCGTTTTCATTGAGGTAGGACTCTGATTGGTGTATCGTCGTGACTATGTGAGATAAAGCACAATGTACTCGACTGGAATGTCAACACAGACACGGATGATTTTCCACCTGTTCTAAAAGGTTTCTTTATCCTGCAGAGGACATTAAGGGCCATGAGGTTTGACATCCTCAGCTGTAACCCAGTTGGAAGTTGTTCCAAGACAAAATGTCATCAGTAACATGCTGAGTCAATAAATTGTTGACTCACTGCCTAGTCCAGGTAGATGCTCCAGTGCATTGCTGAGGGAATGATGCATTGTCATACATAACTCCTTTTGGATGAGATGTTAAATGTTGTGAACCAGGTATAAAAATTTCCAAAGATGAACTCCATCGTAGAGGTCAAGAAATGTAAATTCAATGGAATAAGTGTAGAATAACTATCTAGTGTTGGTAATGGTGACAATGAAATGACTGATTGTTGTGAACCATCTTGTTCAGTAACGGTTAGCGTAACGCTATTACAGCGCCAGCGACTCAGGTTCAATTCCCGCCACTGTCTGTAAGGAGTTTGTATGTTCTCCCTGTGTCTGTGTAGGTTTCCTCCAGGTGCTCCGGTTTCCTCCCACATTCCAAAGATGTATGGGTTAGGAAGTTGTGGGCATGCTATGTAGGCGCCAGAAGCGTGGTGACACTTGTGGGCTGCCCCCAGTACACAAAAGGTGCATTTCACCGTGTGTTTCGATGTACATGTGACTAATAAAGATATATCATCATCCCTCTTCCCTGGTCTAGCTTACATTTGCTTCCAAACCTGCAGCAGTGGTGTTGACTCTGGAAGGTCTGTTGAATGATTCAGAAAACCACACAGTTCACGGGCATTAGAAATAGTTCATGCATGAAAAGCAACAAAAATATCTGCAGATGCTTGAGATGTAAGCAGAAAATCTTGTAAACACTCAACAAGTCAGGCAGCATCTATGGAGAGAGAAGCAGTGTTAGGTTGCTGATCCTTCGTCAGAGCTGGAAAAGCAGAAAATGCAAAAGCTTGAGAGCACCTACCACCAGGCTCAAGGACCGCTTCTATCCCACTGTTATCAGACTTTTGAATGGATCTCTTATATGTGAAAAGATAAACTTGACCTCCCAATCTACCTCGTTATGGCCCTGCACTTTGTTTGCTGACCTGCACTGCACTTTCTCTGTAGCTGCAACACTATATTCTACATTCTGTTTTTCTTTTTACTACCTCGATGTAATTATCTGTCTGCATGGCATGCAAACAAAAACCTTTCACTCTTTCTCAGTACATGTGACAATGCTAAACCAATGCCAATACCGAAAGTGTGTTTATGGTTGCAGAATGGGAGCAAGGTGGTGAGAACAAAGGGAATTTCTGTGATAGAAGCGAGACCAAGGCTGTCCAGGTGACAAATTACCTTTGGTGTCACCTAAGAGAGGGAAATACTTACTTGTTAATCACAGCTGTTCGGTCTGGAAGGCTGTGTAAAAATAGAGGCAGGTGAATAAAGGCAGTCAGAGAGAAATTAAATAACCTGCTGGAACTGTGAGATGCAGAACATTGTAGTTACTGGAAATCTGAAATAAAAGGAATGTTGAAAAGACTCAGCAGATCAAGCAGCATCTGTGGAGAGAGAAACAGGGTTAATGTTACAGGAGGATGAATCTGTTTTGGCGTACGTTCATCAGGAAGATCAAAAGCACAACATTAGGTGTAAAGTGCTTTGGGGTGATGTAAATGGCACCATATAAGTGTCAGTCTTGGTTTTAATAATAAGGCCCATTCTAAGTCCATTTTCACATTAACTAAAAGCATAGAGCGAATCACACCTTTGACCAGCAAATCAGGCCAGCAATCCCTTTCACACCTCTGTCCATTGAAGTTAAGATTGAGGCTAATCCATTTAAAAGCCTGTTCAACATGAGTCAAATACAGAACAGGAAAGACATAGGGAACTTTCCAAAACCCAACTGTGGGGAAGTGCTGTGTACTTTGCTGAAGGAATCGCAATCAGAGTATTTGGCCTTCTTTCTCTTTCAGATGTTGAGCTTCCATTGACCTGCAGAGCTCTTGCATTGTTTATCAGAGTGAGACGGGACAGGGGAAATTTCTTGCAGTGTATCACGGTAGCGTAGCAGTTAGCGCAACGCTATTACAGCGCCAGCGATCGGGGTTCGATTCCCGTCGCTGTCTGTCAGGAGTTTGTACGTTCTCCCCTGTCTGCGTGGGTTTCCTCCGGGTGCTCCGGTTTCCTCCCACATTGCAGAGACGTACGGGTAGGTCAATTTGGGTTTAAAATGGGCGGCGCGGACTCGTTGGGCTGGAAGGGCCTGTTACCACCCTGTAAATAAAATTTTTAAAAAATTTATCCATGTTACCATGGATTTGACTGCAGGGTTGACATTGCTTCCGGTGCCAACAAAGCTCCATCTAGTGGTAGGGATGTGAAGCCACAGGCATGACAGGGTAATGAATTATTTTACCTGCTTGTCATGGGTTGGCTGTCTCACGATGAAAAGTTGGACAGGTTAGGCTTGTATCTGCTGGAGCTTACAAAAGTGAGAGTGGACTTGTATAAAATGTAAACTGGAGAGACAAGTGACAATAAACCAACACCATGTTGTTGTAAACAGTGGAAGGAGTGCACCAACTCCCAAGCTAAGCACATCCCATTCGACCTGTGGTAAAGACAGCGGGTCCCACATATCAGCCAACTCAGAAGCTGCAGAGCAGAGGCAGTCATGAGGGACTGCATGAGAAGGAGAGGAGAACACCCTCCGATCAGGATTAACTTTTAATAGTGGGTGGATGGCACTCATTTACTTCCACAGTGGCTCTCGATTTGTTGAGGTAAGGGTTTGGTGAATCTGGAGATCGGAATCTGAGATAAAAACGGCCCAAAAATAAGAAGAGAAGCAAGTTTATGATGAGGCAAGAGACTGCAGTTGCTGGAATCTGGAGCAACGCAAAAGGCGCTGGAGGAACTCAGCAGGTCAGGCGACATCTACGGAACGAAATGGACGGTCGACATTTCAGGTTGAGACACTTCATCTGGACTAGATGTTTCCCCTAGTGTGTGGGTGAGTGGTAGAACCTGGGGGGAGTTGATGGGAATGTGGGGAGGATAAAATACGTTAGTGTAGGATTAATGCAAATGCGTATTTGATAGTCAGCGCAAACTTAGTGGTCTGTTTCCGTGCTGTATCTCTTATGACTTTGTGAAATCAGAAAGTGAACCCTGAATATAACAAAACCTTATGTTTATAGAGCAACTTTAACAAGAAAATGTACCAAGGTGCCGAAGTAAATACTAAAGCAAATGATCATAAGCTTGCTTGTAAGAGTTGAGGCTTAAGGAATGTCGTAAAGGGTGAGACACTCCTGTAGGAAGATCAGGAGGTTTTGGGAGGGAACTTCAGAGCATAATACCTTGGCAGCTGAAGGTACAGCCGCAGCTGGTAGAGTCAGAGACGACCAAGAGGCCAGAACTAGAGGAGTCAGATTTCTTGGAGGGATGCAGGATTGGAGGTTATTGGAGAGATGGGAAGGATCAAGACCATGAAGGGATTTGAAGCCACTCAAACATTAAAATCCAGGCAGCAGCCAGTGTAAATCAGTGAACACTGGAGAGATCAGTGGACATGGACCCCAGAGATTTTGAGGACGTCAGATGTATGGAGAATAGACCGAGGAAGACAAGACAGGTGAGTCAAGCATAGAGGTACAAAAGCCACAGGTGAGCAGCAACTGAGCTGAAGCAAGTGTAGAATCAGGTCCATTCATCTTCACCTGAGATTCCTGTCACAACTATTATAACAAGTGATATAAATCAGGTTAAAATAATGGTTAAAACAACAGCAAATTCACAATTGCTCAACAGTAGCTAATCAGCTTGAAACACTACAATGAAGCATAAACTAGTTTGTAGCAGTAGATAAGACTGAGGTGATTTTCTGACCACTTGTCACCTTTGTCTCTAAAGCTGTGTATAATCACAGTGATATGTCCTGCAAGGTGCTCTACTGGTGTAGTGGTGACTTTGATGAGAACAAATTTATACATGATGGACTGATTACAATTTTTCCTTTTTCTTCAGGATTTAAGGTTGTTCTTCTTAAAACTAAAGCTGTACGGGCAAAACAAGGTCGAATAATTTTATACATATTGATAATTGCTGGGAGTTGACTTTAAACAGAAATTCCTTCTATTTTCTTCTTTGGCAACACTTTTTACCTCATTTCAGCAATCCGGAGAAGTTCAGTGAACTTGAAACTTTCTGAGAACAGAATGAAAAGTCATTAGGTTAGTTCTTGGTTTTGAGACACCTGCTAAGGTTAAGCCTTAACTGAGTATCGCATTCAATTCTAGTTGCCGAACTTCAGAAAAGATGTGAAGGTCCTAAAGAGGGCGTGGAAGAGTTTCACTGGAAAGGTTCCAGGGATGAACAATTTCAGCTCCAAGGTTAGACTGGAGAAGCCAGAGTTGTTCTCCTTGGAACAAAGAAGGCTGAGAGGAGATCTGCACAAGGACATACAATGCTTCTGTGATTCAGTGAAGTATTACACAATAGTGGCACTCCTGAGTCAACATTTAGAATCGTAGAATTATTATGGTGTAGATGAAGACCATTCATTCCATTGAGTCTGTGCCAGCTCTTTGAGGGGCAACCTATTCAGTTAAATTCCCCTGCTCTTTCCTTTTAGCCCAGTTATTATTTTCTCTCATGCTCATCCAATTCCCTTGTAAAGACACTGATTATTTTTCTTTCCACCTCCTGTACAAGCAATAATTCTAAATCAATACCACTGTGTGTATAAAGTTTTTCCTCGCATTTCCCTTTGTATCTTTTACACATTACGTGTTCCCTGGCGTCCACTAATCAGAAGAGATTGTTTCCAAACCTGCCATGATCTTGAATGCTTCCGTGTAAATCTCCTCTCAATTCTTTCTTCCAAGTTTGTGAGAATCCAGGAGTGCTGAGGAGCGTCTCACTTTCAGAGGTGAAACAGAAGCAAAGAACAGAGGAATAGACCCACTCACTATGCTGTGTAGGAGGGAAGGGTTAGATAGATCTTAGAGCAGGATAAAATGTCGGCACAACATTGTGGGCCAAAGGGCCTGCACTGCGCTGTAATGTTCTATGTTCTATGTTCACTACCATCTCAGCCCTCAACGAATGTCACTCAACATCTTTGCTTTGCGAGAGAACTTTCTGTGTGCAGTTTGGCTACTACTCCTCTTCCAACACTGTGCTACACTTCAAAAGTGCTTCGTTGATTCAGTGTGATATACTGAGGTCGTAAAGACACATGCTTAGAAATTCACCTCACTATACCCACCACAGTGTACCGACACTGTACTGCCTCTGAAATTCATTGCATTGATTTCAGTGAAATGAAATTCGGAGGCAGGGTGCACAGTACTAACAAAACTACGAAACATATTCAATAATGAAAGGGGATATATTTCAAGATAGAAACCCTGTATTTTTTCTCTTATTTATTTATTTTAACTTGAGCTTGTCAACATTCTGCTTTTATTTTTGGGCAGGCAGGTATAGTTTGTAAACCCAGCCATCAACATAGGTGAGGGAGGGCAAACCGCTCGATGATCATCGCAAATGCTTCAAAGGGAAGGGTCCCAGTCCAATGGGTCCATCACACCTGCTCTGCAATTGTCACAGTGCATTCAGTCACAGCAACGACTTTTAGAATGCAGTTTTGATGTGCAGAGTGTTTGTGACACCTTCAGACCTGATTGGTATTATTGATTGCATCATTGCTCTTTGCTTTATTTTACTAACCTAATAAACAGGTCTGTAAAACGATTTACTTGATGAGAATTGCCCTTTAACTGTATTCCACTTGAATGTGACTTATCACAAAACATCCTGAACTGGATTTAAAGTTTAGATCCTCAGGGAAAGCAATAGAACCTCTGTTTGCAATGGTTGCCTGTGCACAACTGTTTATATTCTAGAAATGACCCAACATATATAATCTCCTGGGGGAAGATAAATTGGTAAATTGGTTTATTATTGTCACATGTACCGAGGTACAGTGAAAAACTTTGTTTTGCATGCCATCCATACAGATCATTTCATTACAACAGTGCATTGAGGTAGTACAAGGAAAAACAATAACAGTGCAGAATAACTCAGAGAGTTACTCAGAGAGTGGTGAGTGCGCGGAATGGGCTGCCAGCAACGGTGGTAGAGGCTGATACGATAGGGTCTTTCAAGAGACTGTTAGATAGGTACATGGAGCTGAGTAAAATAGAGGGCTATGGGTAAGCCTAGTAATTTCTAGGGTAGGGACATGTTCGGCACAGCTTTGTGGGCCAAAGGGCCTGAATTGTGCTGTAGTTTTTCTATGTTTCTATGTTTCTAACATGTTATAGCTACAGGGAAAAGTGCAGTGCAGACAGGCAATAAAGTGCAAGGCCATAAAGATGTAGATTGTAGGGTCAAGAGTCCATTTTATCGTACCAGGGGACCATTCAATAATCTTATAACAGGAGGATAGAAGCAGTCGTTTGAGCCCGGTGGCACATGTTTTCAGGCTTTTGTATCTTCTGCGCGAGGGGAGAGGGGAAGAAGAGAGAATGTTCACATAATCTGTTTCTGTCCCATTGTCAGGTCACAGGCAAGTGGATTGTGTGCCCAATCCCACAAAGAATAAGCAGAATAGCCAAGCACCATAGAGGAGGTTGCACTATCAGAAATAATTGGATAAGCAGATAAGTCTAAGCAATGTATTCTCCCTCAGTTGACAGTAATAGCTCCAAGGCATTATTTTGGAGTCTGTATATTGGTCAATATTTTGCCCTCAACCAATATCACTGTTCGTTCTTACATTACCTTTTGGTGTTTGCAAATTGGTTGCTACTTTTCCGAAGTTACAGCGATGACTACATTTGATGTACTTCACTTTGAAACATCCTGAATCTCAGAAGCCGCTATGTAAATGGACTTCCTGACGCCTGACAAATGCTGACTCTTTTACAGCTCTCATCAGGAGATTTTATTTTGGTCCATTTGGTGAAAGTTCAGGTCACTCTCCAGTATCTAACCTAAACTGGTTTCCTCAGCCGGTGTCATTCCAACTCACTTTGGTTGTAGCAGTGGAACTCCCACCTCACAGTTCCAGAGACCCGGGTTCAATTCTGACATCTGGTGCTGCCTGTGTGGAGTTTGTACGTTCTCCCGCTGACCATGTGGGCTTCCTCCAGGTGCTTTGGATTCCTCCCGCATCCCAAAGCATGGAAGTTGGTAGGTTACTTGGTGCTGTAATTTGCCCCTGGTGTATAAATGAATGGTAGAATCTGGTGGGAGTTGATGGGAATGTGTGGAGAATAAAATGGGATAATGTAAATTGGTGCTTGATATTGGTGTGGTCCTGGTGGGTTAAAGGGCCTGTTTCCATGCTACTTTATGATTCAAGTTAACCTGGGGTCAACACCAAGTTGAATTTTCATTTTAACACCAGCTACCAGCTTTGCTTTTCCTCCCAGGTCGTTATTTTCACTGCAGTTCATACCAGCCCCTAATCGATGGGAGGTCAGTGGGGGGGTTGGATGTAAAATTCCCTGGGAATAAAGGCAAAGGAAGGTAAAAGCAGAGAATGGGATTGCTTTGATATTATATTAGCAATTTTTAAATGTTGGCTTAGGAACGCAAACAGAAATCCATAAAGTATTGTTTGATTTAATATCAGCAAGCACACTTATAGAAAGGGCTAGAATGGGGTAATGGTACTGGCCTAATAATCATTAGGCTTGGACTATTGATCTGTAGATATGGGTTCAAATCCCATCACAGCAGCTGAGGAGTTCAAATTAATTTAATTGGATAAATTTGGATTTATGAGAAAGCTGGCATAGTTGTTGTTAAAATGATGGTTTGTTGATGTCCTTGAGGGAGGGAAATCTCCCATCCTTAGCCTGTATGTCTGAGGTCTGACTACGCTGTAGTTGAAAATGTGGTTGACTCTTAACTGCTCTCTAAAGTAGCCCAGCGAACCATTCTTTGCACCAAGCTCTTGCGCACGATGGGAGTATCTTCACCACAAGCATCTCACCACCATCTTCTCAGTGGGGCATTTAAGGAAGGGCAGCAGATGTTGAGGTTGCCACAGTGTGAGACTGAATGAAAGGAAAAGCCACAGAATGGGACTGTGTAAATTTTGTAGGATAATTGTAACAAACCATTGAGATAGCAGAACTAATTCCATTGAAAAGGATGAAGAAAAATTTAGTCAGTCGGGGTTTTGTTTTGTAGAGAGTCACAGAGGGACACAGCAGGGCAACAGGCCCTTCAGCCCACCGAATCCATGTCAAGCATCAACCACACATTTACACTAACCCTGCATTAATCCCACTTTTTATTCCCCCCTTGTGCAAACTCCACACAGACAGCATCCAATTTGTTTAGATAAGGGATTAAGGAGAGACACTTTGCACTCTGCCTTGAATATTCATCAATGCAACTAAATTAGAACATAGGACATAGAACATTACAGCACAGTACAGGTCCTTCAGCCCACAATGTTGTGCCAACATTTTATCCTGCTCTAAGATCTATCTAACCCTTCCCTCCCACATAACCCTCCAGTTTTCTGTCATTCATGTGGCTATCTAAGAGTCTCTTAAATGTCCCCAATGTATCTGCCTCCACAACCTCTGCTGGCGGTGCGTTCCACGCACCCACCACTCTCTGTGTAAAAAATCATCCGCCCCATACCTTCCTCCAATCACCTTAAAATTATGCCTCCTCGTGTTAGCCATTTTCACCCTTGGAAAAAGTCTCTGACTGTCACTCGATCTATGCCCCTTATCATCTTGTACACCTCTATCAAGTCACCTCTCATCCTCCTCCTCTCCAAAGAGAAAAACCTTAGCTCACTCAACCTATCCTCATAAGACATGCTCTCCAATCCAGGCAGCATCCTGGTAAATCTCCTCTGCAAATTCTGGAAATAAAGTATAAAGTGCAATGAAAACTTTATTTGGACTGGGATAAATTTCTTCATGAGTTCATGTTGGGAGATTAAATTGTCCTGAAGTAATGTTTTCATGGTATGGAATATGAAATGCTTTGCAACAGGGTGGAGCCAGAGATGGAAGCATCCTTTAAAATCTATCTGGATAAATATTTGATGGGCACACGCCGGACACAGGGAAATAAGTGGGGGATCTGACCGATGGGATTGTTCTCAGAGCTGGCAGAGACTCGATGGGCTAAATGGCCTCCCTTCTATGTTAGAGGAAACCATGAAAAATATCTAGTAGCAATTTGCACAGTCTCACCACTCCAGTAATCCAAAGGAAAATGTTACACACTAGATATCTCCCTTAATGTAATGCGGAAACAGGCCAAATCTATTTAATCAAGGTGCCTGAGTAATAGACATCTTCTCAGAGAGAAAGCCTGGCCTTTAATAGATTTCTTGACGCTGCTCCCATATCTCAGTGTGACAATCACTCTTTGGGCAGATGCTGGTGTTCAAGCAGAGGCAGAGCTGAAATTGCATGGATTTTGTCTGCATGCTCGAGGGCAGATTGCAAAGTGCACAAAGTCCGAGTGCAAGGCTCCTTTCAATTTGTGAGGCCTTCAGTGGATTTCTTCTTCCAATGTACCTTGATGCACGACCCATGCAGTTTGAAAGGTTGAGAGAAAGCCTGGAGGATATTCCGCGAAAAAGGCAAAAATGTCTGATCTTATGAATGTTCAAATCCAATAATACGTACACAGCTTGTTCAAAGTTCAAATTATTTCAAGTCAAATCACGCAATGTAATCATAGTTTTGTTTCTTCTCTCTGACCTTACCAGGGAGTTTCATTACCTCATACATGTTTCTAATGTGGTAGGTACTTATTTTTATGGATGTATATGTATGAAATGTCCAGGATTTTGTTTCAGGCCACAAGTTCAACACCACGATTGATGAAGTACTATTTACCAGAGCAAGCAACTGCCTCAGAACTGAAAAGTCACTTAAAGTTATTGGACAAAAACATTTTATCTACAACTCAGAAATACATGTAATTATTTAAACTGAAAATCAAAACTGTATTGCAGATGCTGGAGATTCGAAATAAAACATGAAAATGCTGGAAACACTCAGCAGGTCAGGCAGCATCTGTGGAAAGAGAAACAGATTATGCACGGTAGTGTAACGGTTAGCGTAACGCTTTACAGCGCCAGCGACCCGGGTTCAATTCCGGCCGCTGTCTGTAAGGAGTTTGTACGTTCTCCCCGTGTCTGCGTGGGTTTCCTCCAGTTGCTCCGGTTTCCTCCCACATTCCAAAGCCGTACGAGTTAGGAAGTTGTGGGCATGCTATGTTGGCGCCGGAAGCGTGGCGACACTTGTGGCTGCCCCCCAGAACACTCTATGAAAAAAGATGTATTTCACTGTGTGTTTCGATGTACATGTGACTAATAAAGATATCTCTCTCTCTGATGTCTAGGACCAGAGTGTGTCCAGCATTTCCTGTTTTAATTCAGAATTCCAGTATCTACCACTTTTTTCTGTTCGCATTTACTGTTGAATTCACTGCCATTTCTCTTCCAGGAATGTTAGTTCTGTTGAAGCGTTCTGGACTTAAAATGCTTATTCTTTCTTTCTCCACAGATACCACCTGTCCTGCTGAGTGGTTCCAACATTTTCTGTTTTTATTTTAAGCATTAGCTTAAGGAAAACCAAATAAAAAAATGCAGATGCTGGAAATCTGAAGCAAAGATAAAAATGTTGGGAATATTCAGCAGGTCAGGCAGCATCTGTGGAATGAGAAAAAGCTGTCATTTTAGCTCGGTTTTGGAGGTATGACTACTGCCCCTCAGGGACCAGATATTCCTTCCCTGGACATTAGGAGATTATTGCCTCTGTTCCAAACAATGGCAAGTTTTGATCTTTGGTTCTTATGATAAGATAAGATTTCTTTATTAGTCACATGTACATCAAAACACACAGTGAAATGTATCTTTGCGTAGACTATTCTGGAGGCAGCCCACAAGTGTTGCCACGCTTCCAGCGCCAACATAGCATGCCCACAACTTCCTAACCTGTACATCTTTGGAATGTGGGAAGAAACTGGAGCACCCAGAGGAAACCCATGCTGTCATGGGGAGAACGTACATATTCCTTACAGGCAGCAGCCGGAATTGAACCCGAGTCGCTGGCACTGTAATACCGTTATGCGAACCGCTACGCTACCTATTTTCCAGCAGTTTGGAGTTGGTTTTATCTTACGTTTGCATAAATATTTAATTATGTGTATTAGGTTAATATGCAAACACACTGTCTAACAAAGCACTTCTTCTGTTAGTGAATCTCTGAACCTTGTCAGAAGATCCAAACCACCAGCTGGCTTGCAGTTAGTGAGCACGTGATTCTAGGGGTAGAGGAAGGCTTTGGTGACTTTTGAAACCCTCATTCTCTGTCTTTCTTGGGCTCTCCCTCGGGTTCAAGGACGACTTGCTCCCACTCTGGTTCTGTGGGTCAATTTGGGACCCAAACTCCCTGCCACAGGTCTGGCAGGACCCATAGACTTGAGGTTCTCAATGCCTTTCAGGAAGCTCTCTCTTCATTCCGAGTGCCCATAGGACAGACTCTTGGGAATCGGTGGAGATGCTACTCTTTTTCAAGAACATCCCTGAATCTTTTTCTCTGTCCACCTGGTAGGTCTCTTGCTATGAAGGTGTTTGAAATATAGTACCTGTTTTGAGAGTCTGGGATCTGGCATGTAAACAACGTGGCCTACCCATTGGAACTGTTGGAGTGTAATTAGGTTCTTAGTGCTGGGGCTATTGCCCAGGGAGAGGTTGGTGATGGTTATTTGCTTATACTTCCAGTGGACTTGGAGGATTTTGCTGAGACAGCATTGGTGGTGTCTATTGCTTCGAAGTATCTGCTGTAGGTAGTCCCTATCTCAGAAGAAACGAGAGAGCTGCCCAGTAGACCATGTGCTTTGTGCTGGGTTTAAGGTCTTGATGTCCAAGCATCCTTTTCCTCAGACAGCTAAAGTCTGTGCTGGTGTACTGAAGACAATGGTGAGTTTGATCACTAATGTCTACCTTCATTGAGTAGAAGGTCAGATAGGGGAAGAGGTCCAGGATATCACTGTGGATCTTTATTTTCAGAGGGGATCTTATACAGCAGGGGCAGGTTGATAGAGGACTTTTGTTTGTGTGTAAGGCTCATTCTCTCTCATGCTTTAATAAAACAAGCAGACAATGGTACCTCCCCACCGTTGAGGACATCTTCAAGAGGCAGCACCTCAAGAAGGTGGTATCCATCACTGAGGACCCTCACCATCTGGGACATGCCTTCTTCTCATTACTACCATTGGGGAGGAGGTACAGGAGCCTGAAGACCCACACTCAACAATTCAGAAGCAGCTTCTTCCCCTCCGCCGTCAGATTTCTGAATGGTCCATGAACCCATGAACACTACATCATTATTCCTCTTTTTTGTGCTATTAAGTAAATAGTAAATAAGTAAATTTTGTAATTTATGGTAATTTTATGTCTTTGCACTGTACTGTTGCCACAAAACAACACATTTCACGTAATTAAGACTTATTATAAATCTGATTCTGATTCTGATTTGGGAGTGGCTTTGAGCTTGGCCTTAAACAGGCAGATACAAGTGTTGTTTGCTTATTACAAGTCAATGATTCAAGTAGGGATGTGACCTTGGTTCTGGAGTGGCAATGATGTAGGTTGAACAGTTATCTCCACTCCAGTGGAAAGTTTGTTGAGGATAAGGTGTGTGAAGTATTGGAAAATATGTTGGGTTGATAACACAGCCTTGGTAGGGACCAATATCCACTGGGACTGGATCTCTCCTTTAAGATCACAATTTGCACGCTGTCATGATGCAGCTGTAAGGTGGAGATGAATTTCTGGGGACAGCCAAGCTTGGGAAGGATGCTCAAAGAAGGTCACGTACGGTGGCTTGTACTGCTCCCTGCAGGTCTCTTGGTGTAGTCAGTGGAGATTATGCCCACTGTACCTCCAGCTGGATGGAATTCACACTGTGAATTGTGTCTGATCTCTTTGATCACCAAGAGGAGCGAGGTAAGGAAGGTTGTGGCAATGATTTTCACAGCGGCAGACAACAGGAAGACCCCTCCATAGTTACTGCTCTTGGATTTGTTTGCTTTCTTGCAAATAAACACGATGATGATATCTCTGAGATCCCTGGCTATGTGCTCCCATTCCGAGACAGAGAAGGTGAAGTTGTGAATTTGTGGCTGAAGTTTCTCTCCACCAAGTTTTAGAAGTTCAGCTGCCCTATTATAATCTACTAAGTACATTCAGGCATAGAAAGTAATCACTCAAAATCAATTGGTGTCACCAAGCGTCAGTAAGCAAGTGTAGGGAGAAAGCTGAAGTTAAAAAAAAGTTAGATGAATTATTTAATTAAATAGCAAGCAAAATTTCAAAGATGCTTCCCACGGAATAAAGTCCCTGAAAGGGCAATCGTACTGACTTCTGCATTTTAAGAGTATGAGAGGTACCAACACTTTGGCTGCAGTTTCTCTCAGCATCATAAGATGAGACATCATAACTTCTTGCAGCGAAGGAGACCACTTGACCCATTGAGACCATGCTGGGACATTGATGGCTTTACTCCATTTCATAAGTGACCCAAAGTTTTGGCTTTCATTAGATGGAAAAGGCATTAAATATTTTTTGGAATCATGAGAGTGCAAAGTCTGAAACTCAGAATTGTTTTGATGGCAATGTAAAACCATAAAAATGACATTTCTCATTAATCATCAAGTTCATTCAATTGTCTACAAATGGGAGTTGGATTGAGGAGCTTAGAGAATATTTTATTTAGCACGTGTCATTGTCCTGGTTAGAAAGAGAATCTTGGGTTTCGTGCTGATGCTCATTAACTCTCTCCAGCAGCTTGGAGGACTTTGGACACAATACCTGAAGTGCAGTGGCTGTTGTTTGGTGGCCAGATGTGGGAGTCTCTTTATGCACATCAAGATCCAATCCACAGCACATTAAAAAGGTCCATGCTGAGTGCCCATTTAGATATGAGGATCAGAGCCTTGATCTTGCGAGGATAACATTAAACTTGTATTTCAATTGTATTGAAATCCAATTCCTAATTGCCACATTGCCATTGTAAGTGATGCTGGCAAGTGCTTTTCACAAGTGTGTGTGTGTGTGTGTGTGTGTGTGTGTGTGTGTGTGTGTGTGTGTGTGTGTGTGTGTGTGTGTGTGTGTGTGTGTGTGTGCGCGCGCGCGTGCGTTCATGTGTGTGTTTGTAGGTTCATGTTTATGCTCATATTTACATATACATGTGAGCGCATTTACTTTTGCAGGGGATTGTGAGTGTGTGCATGTTTGCTAATGAGGAGGATTGAGCTTGTACTTTGGTAGGTGATTATGCACATGTCTATGTAATTTTGTAAGTGATTGCGTGTGTATATTTCGATGTGTGTGTGTGTGAGTGTGTGCATGTGCAGTCATGTTTGTAATAGTGTAGTGTATGTGTACGTGCTTGTATGTGTAATCGTGTGTCTTTTAAACCTTCACAATAAAATCATACCTTGAATCACCCGTTTGCTAATATAAATGAGTACATTATAGGTTTCTTTCCCAATTTAGTTTACTTCTGGAATTTTACTCCTGTAAGGTGTATTGGAAGGGTGTTACTGAAGGATAGAAATACAATGATGGATGAGGGTACTGATAGATATTAACACCATTTTCTTGCTCTGATCAAATTGAATTTGGAATTTTCTGTTTTGTTAAAATAGTGATAGCAAGGTATTTGATTGAAAAACTGCCATGTGGTATTAGCAACAACATGCTTGTGTTAAATTGTTCTGCCAAGAACTGGAATAAACACTTTTAAAGTTAGCACTTTTATTAACAAGATGGGCAAAGGGATTTCATGAGAACACACAAGTTCTGGTTATGCATTTAGCACATTAATTCATTTCTTTCTCAAGGTGCTTTGCAGCCAATACTGATATACGGTCACTTGTGTATTGTGGGGAACATGGCAGCCAGTTTGTGCACAGCAAGCTCCCACAATGTGATAATGACATCATCAATTTTTGTCATGCTAAATGAGGGGTAAATATAGGATATCTGTGGAAGCAGTGCCTTGCATCAGTCAGCTACTGAAAGTTGGAATGGTTTCTCCTTTTTTTCAAATCAGCTCGTAAAAGAACACGGTAGACCAGGCCATGCAGCCCCTCATGTCTCTACCATTATTCAATGAAGTCACAGCGATCAGTACCACTTGTATAAAATCACAAGGGGGAAAGATAGGGTGAATGCACACAGTCTTTTTCCCAGGGAAAAGGAATCAAAAACTAGAGGGCATGGGTTTAAATTGAGAGGGAAACATTTAAAAGGGACCCGAGGGGCAACTTTTTTCACTCAGAGGGTAATGCACATATGGAACAAGCTGCCAGAGGAAGTGGTTGATGCAGGTACAATGACAACATTTAAAAAGACACTTGGACAAGTACATGAATAAGAAAGGTTTTGAGGCAGGCAAGTAGGGCAAGCTTAGATGAACATCTTGGTCAGCATGGCTGAGATGGGCCAAAAGGCCTGTTTTTGTGCTGTATTACTCTATGACACTTTCCTGCTTCCCTTAATATCTAAAAATCTATTCAGCTCTGACTTGAATGTACTGAGTGACTGTGTCCTTGTGCACGTTATTGCTTCCGAGGAATGAAATGGTACGGGGAAGAATCCAAAGTATTTTAATTCCTGCCTGTTATCTTCTGGCCTTCATCGAAAGGTACCCACAGTGACATTTAGAAAAAAACGCTTCTTCTGACATTTCCTTCCAATTTAAATCTCCACAGCTAACATTTACAAATATTATCGTTAGTTGTCATGGTTGTCATGGTAAATGGAGAGTCTTAAACCAACTGTGGACTTGAACCTTGGACATGCACTGAATATTTGCATTTTAGGCTTTAATTGTAGCTTTAACATCCCACTAATAATTAATAATGTACATTCATATCATGAATTTGTTTGATCTTGAATAGGGAGAGCTGGTGAAATTTGCTCTGCAGTCATTTGTTTCATGCAGTCCACACACAGAGTTCAGGATTGGTAAATAATCTGGATGTACCTCCATGCATAGATTGAAACAAATTTCGAAGGAAGGCAGAGGGTTGTAAAAACACAAAGTTTGTCAAAAAGGAGAACGCTAAGCCATTGTGAGGGGAGCCATTGCTGTTTTGAAGAGAAGGCGTGAGTAGGCAGCCATAGCACCTATTCAGGACATCCCGAAGGACTTCACAGCCACTGTTGTAGGGCAGTCACTCTTGCAATGAACGAGATGCAGTATCTAATTTGTACACAGCAAGATCCCTCCAGCAACAATGAAATAAGAGACCAGTGACCTGTTGATCGAGGAAATGCTGGTGACCAGAAATGATGGAACGCTCGTTCATTTTTAAAAAAATATTCTTCCATGGGATCTGGTGCTGGCTGGCAATTGCAGAATTCTGAATTACCCTTGGAGAGGGAAATGCTGCCAAAGTTTCATCTCAGTGTTGGTAAGCCCAGGATTTTGAGGCAACAATGAGATTGGAATGATGATGTATTTCCAGGTCAAGATAGTTTGTGACTTAGAAGGGAATTTTACAGAGGTGGCATTTCCTTGCACCTGGTGCTCTTCCTTTTCTAGGCGGTAGAGATTGTGGGATAAGAAGCGTATTGTCAAAGAAGCCCTGGCGAGTTGGTGCCCATACATTTTGTCAATAAGGTGACAAGGTATATGCCACCACAAATGGTGGAGAAATGTAGTCTTAAACATGAGTGGATGTCGAACTATTCCAAGCAAGTAGAGAATATTCCACTGCTCTTCTTCTGACCTGTAGATGGTGGAAAGACTTAAGGATGGAAGGAGTTGAGTCAGTCACTGCAAGGTATCCAATTTGCTCTTGACCCTGTAGTATTTAAGTAACAGGTAGTATAGGAGTAAAATGATCACCCCTCTCCCATCCAAAGCTCAGGAAACTGATGGTGGGGATTTGGTGAAGGTAATGTCATTGAATGTCAAGAGGAAGTCTCTTCTGAAGACGATGACTATTTGGCTAAATCAACAGAAGCACAGATGGTTTGTTGTTGTGAATGGAGAAAGTGAAGGAAGATTTGTGCACCTCCCTTAACCCTGGCACTAAAGGTCTAATTTCCTCCGCTCACTCACCCAGGTCAGTATAAAATTGCCATTGGGCATGGAGATCCAATCATAGAAACATAAGAAAGAGAGGCCACCATTCAACCCCATCATCCTATACTGTCGTTCATAATCAATCTATCTTAAGACCACCACTTGGTCTTGGCTGCACAATCTTTTATACCTTTAGCCAACAAATAAATCTATCAATCTCACATCTAAGCAGAGTCAGCCCTTTTACAGGGGAGAGATCCACCTTCTGTCACCTTTTTGATGAAGAACTTTTTCTGAACTTCTCCCTTTTCTTCTGATTGAGCTCATATCCAAAAGCCTGGGCTATTGATCAGGAGCGGTAAGTTCAAGTCCCAACCCTGGTAGGTGGGGAACAAGTTCAGAAAATGAAATAAATCTGGAATTATAAGACTGTTATCATAGTGGTTGTGAAATGACCTGAACGTTGCAAAAAACAATTTGTATACTGAGGTCCTTCAGGAAAGGAAATCTGTCATTCCTCCCAGTCTGAGCTATCTGTGTCTCCAGTCCTACAGCAATTTACTTGACTCTTAAACACCATGTGAAATGGACGATCAAACCACTTAGTTAAAAGATAATTTGGGATGGACAGTAAATGCTTTCCTTGCTGCTGTCACATGACAGAATAAACAGTTAAAAAGTAACTAGCCTGACTGTGATGTTAAGGTAATAGCCAGAATTCAGTTCTGTGGACACACACATACAAAGACACACACACACACACACACAACGTATGCACACAATAAACACACATACATACATGTACGTGTGCATACACATAAACACAAACACACAAAAATACACACAAACACATACATGCACACACATGTACGCACATGTAAACACATACACACAAACACCACACGGGCACACAAAACACACACACATAGGCACACAAACACACACACAGAGTAAATGCTCTTGTGTTTTCATTGCTATGTTCAACTGGAGAGAGTGCTCAGTCTACCCTAGATCAAAGAAGTCCAAAAGACAGTGCAGCAACTGGTGAGAACAGCTTTAATATTGCATTATTAAACACGTCTCCTTCCATAACTTAAGTCTTTAAAAGGTCAAGTGACAAGTTTGACATTTTTGTATTATGCGAGAAGGCAGACCAGTAAATTATAATGTCATTTTGGTTTTCCTGTTTAACATTTTTAATCTTATTGGCGCAGCCAGAATTGTTTCTGCACAAAATTTTCTGTTGTGGTTAATGCGTTTGCAGAGACAGTATGTAGGGATCTGTCACCCTTTTAAGAGGCAAATTGTTTCATGTCACTGTTCTGATCCTTTGACTGAATTTTCCTTTTGCTTTATGGTTATTACACCCTCTTTCCTAGACGATTCTTTTTCTTTCAACTTAAAGGTCGCATTTTCATTTCTGTACCTTTCATCTACCTTGTCCTGCCACTAAACTTTATTTTTATTCATGAACTTAAACTTATTGACAGAATGTCAGTTTTAATGTGCTGCCATTAAAATAAATTAGTGTAAATGAATGTGACACAGGGATCATTTAGCAGCGCTGGATAAATAAGGTGATGTGAAAACATTAAGTCAGAATACCAAGGGAATAATACATTCTAAAAGAAAATATCTTTTACCAAAAAATGATGTCCTCATTATTTTCAGGAGGTAGAAGATAATAGGGTAAAATTTTCGTCACCAGCATCTGACTTTAAAACAACTGCAGGGCACAGGACAGAGAGATAAGATAAGATAAGATAAGATATCTTTATTAGTCACATGTACATCGAAACACAGTGCAATGCATCTTTTGCGTGGGGTGTTCTGGGGGCAGCCCACAAGTGTCACCATGCTTCCGGCGCCAACATAGCATGCCCACAACTTCCTAACCCGTACGTCTTTGGACTGTGGGAGGAAACTGGAGCACCCGGAGGAAACTCACACAGTCACGGGGAGAACGTACAAACTGCTTACAGACAGCGGCTGGAATTGAACCTGGGTCGCTGGCGCTGTAACAGCGTTAGGCTAACCGCTACACTACCATGTTAAGCCTGGAACATTGCACAAACACAACATACTTCTCTGTGCTGGAAGCAGACAATATCTTCTGCCCTAAGATCCAAAAATGTTGGAAACACTCAGCAGGTTAGGCAGCATCTGGGGAAAGAGAAATGGAATTGATACTGGAGATTCTGTTTCTCTTTCCACTGACCTGCTGTGTGTTTCCAGCACTTATTTGTGATTTCCAGCATCTGCAGTGTTTTGACTTTCTATCATCTGCCTGGGTGCTGAAGACAAAAAGTGACCCCATTCCTCTTGAGATGAAAAATATTTGCAGATATCAGTGCTTCATTAGTGATAAAGAACTTGCATCTATCACGGCCTCGGCTTGTGACTATATGCATCAAAGGGGAACGAGGTATTTTTAAAATGATTGCAAGCCAGTTTATGTGTGCACAGCGGCATCCCATGGACAGCAGTCACTGTTCATTAATTCCACCTCTGGTTCAATGTGAACAAGCACACATGTCGTTGATTCATGTCCATCCAGAGTAATGGAGGGGAGTATCTCCATGGATAATGCTAAACCATGGACAATGAAAGGGGTTGGAATTTGTCTGAATCCCATGGACAGGCTAAAGTTTCAACAGGGAAGAGGAGGAAAGATTTTACTCGGAAGGTAATTTTTGGGTATTAGTTCCCAAATTTTCCTGGCTGTCAATGCTCAGGGCAGTGTCTGATTTGTTAGACAGACAGTCAAGGGAACATGGTTAACCGATAAATCATCCAGTCAGTAATTGACTGTGTCAGCGAGCGTAAGTGAACATAGAACATAGAACACTACAGCACAGTAGAGGCCCTTCAGCCCACAATGTTGTGCCGAGATTTTATCCTGCTCTAAGATCTATCTAACCCTTCCCTCCCACATAGCCCCCTATTTTTCTAACATTCATATGTCTATCTGAGTCTCTTAAATGTCCCTAATGTATCTGCCTCCACAACCTCTGCTGGCAGTGCGTTCCACGCACTCACCACTCTCTGTGTAAAAAACTTACCCCTGACATCCCCCTTATACCTTCCTCCAATCACCTTAAAATTATGTCCCCTCATGTTAGCCATTGTCACACTGGGAAAATGTCTCTGACTGTCCACTCGATCTATGCCTCTTATCATCTTGTACAAGTGAGTTGGCTTTGGCATGCCGTCCATGAACTGGTGGACACCACTCTCACCTCTTGACTCAGGAGGTTTTTGGTTTCGGCCCCATCTCAGAGACATCAGCAACTTTTTATACCAGGAAAGGAGCACTCTTGGAAGTAATGAGATCTGAAAATAAGGCTCCTTCTCGATTAGATATAAAAGATCGAGTGACACTAATCAATGAAGATCAAGAGAGCTCCCCAATATTTATCCCTCAACTGACATCGATATCCGGATGACCTGCTCATTAACCCCTTTTTGTTATTGGCAGCTTGCTCTGAGTTAATCAATTGCCCCATACCTTCCACTGCAAATGACAGCCACACCCTTCATGTGCCATTGGATATTTTGAAAGGTGCCACATGAATAAAGCAGCTAGCAATAAACACAAGCCTTTAACCTCAATGCTACCGAACCTTGCAGGGAGAGTGCAATATTCTGCCACATTTAGGACAACTGACTGCTGATGAATTTTGTGGCAGAGTTCTTTCTTTCTTAATATGCAATAACATGGAAGAATTTCAAAGCTGTATTCCAACAATAGAGCTTGTAAAACAGCTAGAAAGCATTCATGCTTTGCTGGCCTTGTTTATATTATCTGAACCCCATGATTACATTTTTTTTGCCATGTAACCGCTCACAGGCATCCATTATTCTCTATTTCAGCTGTACAGGCGAGGGCTGGTATTAGCTTTCAAGGTTGCCCTGTGTAGCTTTATTATTGAAGCTGCCTGTCTGCTGCTTCTTCCCCCACTCATTGCCAGCATTCTCGTAAAATGACCTATTTCATTCTGATCAGGATATTGTCAACGTCTTAAATGAAACCACAGCTTGCGCTACCTCCAGAGAAAAATCCTGAGCGTGTGGAGAGTATTGACATGTGCGTGATTTAGTGCAGAAATCAAAAAGGTGCCTTTGGTTTTACCAGTCAAGAGCAAGAGGCCATAAACATGCTAGTGTTATTGGTAAATAATTTATGTTTTGATAATTATTGCTTCTATTTATCTGCTTTATGTCTCAATAAATATTGCTGCAATTTATCTCTATTAAGGAGAAACACGTCCCCAGCAATAATTTCCTTTATCTTACAGAGACAAATAGAAGCAAATGCACCCTGTTATGAGACCACAGCAGTCTAAATGAAGTAGATTTGTATACGTTGCCTCGTGCTGTTGTAGCTTACAGGCTTGACATCAAAAGCCTATTTCTGCCAATAAAACTCCACCATCTTCCATCAACTGCAAGACAATTTTCCCTGATTTGCTTTACAGACTACATGAAAGGAAGTAACTACTGAAAACATCAAAGTTGATGCAAAGGAGGTGAAACTGTGGCCCTCTGTGAGATGTGCCCGTTCTGCACCGGCAATACTTCCCATCAATTTATGGAAAGATATTAAAAAGTTATGGCATGGAAAGAGGCCAGTTGGCCCATCGTCTCCATGCTGGTTGATAAAGAGATCTCCAGTCTAACCCTCTTCCCAGCTCACTGCCTGGAGTCCTATAGGCTATGTTACATGTAGTCTGCATTCAGGAGTTTATTAATGCAATATTTCTGTCTCCACTAACATCTCAGAGAGCGAGCCCCAGGCTTCTGCTACCCTCTGGGCAAAAACCTTTCTCCTCAACTCCCCTCTAATTCCTCCACTGATTACTTTAATCTGTACCCTCTGGCTATTGACCTTCCTGCTAAGGGGAACAGCTGTTTACTTTCCAATTTATCTGGGTCTTCAAGGTTTACACACAGTTAATTCTCTCCGCAGCCTTTCCAATCTCCCCTCATAACTAAATTTCTCCAATCTTGACATAAACCTTATAAATCTTCTGCAGAATCACATACTTCATATAATATTCAGGGACTGACTACAACTGACCACAGTGCTCGAGCTGTGGTCTATCTGGTGCTGTATGTAGTTTCAGGGTAACCTACTGTGCACCATGTCCATTGAGGGAAAGTATCCTGCATACTTTCTTAACTACCCTATCCACCTATCCTGCCAGTCTATTGTTGATCCAAAGCATGCACAAGAAAGGAGCTAGCTCTCTCTGGAATGCTGAGGAATATCCAGATACTTGTGTAAGCATGTGTGAAGGGACAAGTCCCAAGCTCTTTTTTAGTTGTCTGACTGCACTCCAGTGTTCCAGATCACTGCTATCACTCAGTGTCCTGGTCTTGAAAGCTTGAGTTTGTTGATTATGGCCAGGTTGTACTGTATCTGTTTGGATAGACTGCAGGTCTTGATTGTCATTTCCACTCATTTTCGATTTGCACTGTCTATGTTACTTCATTCTCCTTGCCTGTGTGTGCCTGCACTTGTTGAACCTCCACTGAAAACATTCAGCTGCTGTGTACTTTAAACAACCATTGTTTCTTTCTTAATTCATTGATGGGTTGTGGGGGGTGTCACTGGCAAGACCAGCATTTATTCCCTATCTCATTTTTCCCTTGAGAAGGTGGTGGTGAGCTTTCCTGAACCTCTGCATTCCTTCTGGTTGCAGTGTTCCAACAGTGTTGTTGGGAATTCCAGGTTCTGGACCTAGTGATGATGAAGGGTTACCAATCCTCCCAGGAACATAAGAGTTGGCAGATGTTGGAATCTGGAGCAAACATAGAACATAGAACAGTACAGCACAGGAACAGGCCCTTCTGTTGTCCCAAACTAATGAAATTAGTAATCAAATCCCCCAACTAAACTAATCCCTTCTGCCTACACAATGTCCACATCCTTCCATTTCCTGCACGTTCATGTGTCAATCTAAGAGCATCTTGAACACGCCCATCGTATTTGCCTCCACCACCAACCCTGGCAGCACATTCCAAGCACCCACCACTCTCTGTGTAAAAAACCTGCCCCGCACATCTCCTTTGAATTTACCCCCGTCACCTTAAATGCATGCCGTCTGGTATTAGACATTTCAACCCTGGGAAAAGTACTGGCTGTCTACTCTATCTATGCCTCTCATAATCTAAAAAACCTCTAACAGGTCTCCCCTCAGCTTCTGCCGCTCCAGGGAAAACATCCCAAGTTCGTCCAACCTCTCCTTATAGCACATGCCCTTTAATCCAGGTAACATCCTGGTAAACCTCTTCTGCACTCTCTCCAAAACCTCAACATCCTTTCTATAATGGGCCGACCGGAAATGAATGCAATACTCTAGATGCAGCCTAACTAGAGCTTTATAATATTGTAACTGTTTGTAATATTTGCAATATGTTTGTAATATTTGCAATATGTTTGCAATTATATTGCAATTGTTTGAAATATTTGTAATATAGTGTATTGTAACTAGAGTTTTAAAATATAAACTGCTGGACAAACTCAGCAGGTCAGGTAGCAACTGGATTTGAAAAGGGGTGATTGATGTTTTGAGTCGAAGTGCTGGTAGTCAACCATCCTTTTGCCTCCAGAGATGCTGCTTGACCCACTGAGTTCTTCCAGCAGTTTATTTTTGTGCTATGATCCTCCTGAGGGTTTCCTGGAATTTGACAAAATCTCCCAGATGCTACTGAGAGCAACTCAGGAGATAAATCTGTCAGCGTATGGGAATTTATGCACACTCAAGGCCAGGGGATGAACCAAGCTCTGGGACGATGTGCTTGGGCACTGGACCAGCCAGGTTGATGTATTTGAAGGAGTCAGACCTTCCCATCTAATTCCTGTGCTGATGCAGAGAAATTGGCGTGCCTGCATGGTGGTAATCTTCCCCGCGCCCCCCCCAGCCCTCCCCCACCTGGACTGGGGCATGAGGTGGGACTGGGAAAGATGATGAAGTTTGCAGGTAAAGCCAATGGCTCAAAGTGAAAACCAGAATGGGAGCCCCATTCCCAGTTTAGCCCACGCTGTTTGGCTGTTTGGTTAGCCGTCAGTCATTAGATAAGAGAAGATATCTTTATTAGTCACATATACATCGAAACATACAGTGAAATGCATCTTTTGCATAGAGTGTTCTGCGGCAGCCCGCAAGTGTCGCCACACTTCCGGCGCCAACATAGCACGCCCACAACTTCCTAACCCGTACGTCTTTGGAATGTGGGAGGAAACCGGACCACCTGGAGGAAACCCACATGGACACGGGGAGAAGGTACAAACTCCTTACAGACAGCAGCCAGAATTGAACCCAGGTCGCTGGCGCTGTAAAACATTACGCTAACTGCTACACTACTGTGCCTGCAACACAGTTTCATGGTGTAACGTTTTACATCAGTCACAATAAATCAGATCATGAAACCTCTCAGGATAGATCCGAAGAGGTTTTGGAATCCGATGGAATGGCAATTTGTTTCCAAGTCAAGATGGTGTGTGGTTGGGGTGAACCTGCAGGGTGTGGTGTTCCCATGCATCTGCCATCCTTTGTCTATGTGGCCAAGATTTAGAAGGTGCCATCAAGGAATTCCAATACTGAACATGACACTGATTCCAAATTCACTTCATCTGTTCCAAATCATGTAATGTCTCACGTTGTGCAACTGTGTCAAGGAGAGTATTGACTTCCAACTGCAACAGGATGGTGAGCTACAAGAGAGTGTGGAGAGCAAACAGGGGACTGCCGTAGCTTGCCATGTGTGAAGAGGGCAGGAAATTCCTGCAGTGTAACTTCTGGGACACCAAGAGGAGAAGCAGGGGCTAAGGAATCTCACAACTCAGGGGTCTGAGGAAACCATGAATTCGAGTGGGTGCAGTATGATGTAATTACATTACACTGTGGTGCACTAATGGAGAGCAGACATGTGGAGTGCTGTATCCCTTAGTCATTTATTGACTGAGCAATTGGTTCTCAGTATCCTTTGGGACTAATATTCCAATGAACTTAGTAGGATATATGTTGACTATCGTACTCTCACAACAGTAACTATCCTTCAGAAGAATCAGAATCAGATTTATTATCACTGACGTATGACATGAAATTTGTTGTTTTGCAGCACCAGTACAGTGCAAAGACATAAAAATCTATAAATTACAAAAATAAATAATTAGTGCAAACAGAAAAGGAATAATGAGGTAGGGTTCATGGATCGTTCAGAAATCTGATGGTGGAGGGGAAGAAGCTGCTCCTGAATCACTGAGTTTGGGTCTTCAGGCTCCTGTACCTCCTCCCCAAGGGTAGTAACGAGAAGAAGGCATGTCCCAGATGGTGAGGGTATTTAATGATAGATGCCACCATCCTGAGGCACCACCTCTTGAAGATGTCCTTGATGGTGAGGCGAGTTGTGCCCGTGATGGAGCTGGCTGAGTCTACAACCTTCTGCAGCCTCTTGCTATCCTGTGCATTGGAGCCTCCATACCAGGCTGTGATGCAATCAGTCAGAATTTCATAGGCTGTAAAATATTCTGGTAATCTGAAGGTCCTAAGATAGGCAAAGGTAAATCTTTCTTTCTGAAAGCAGACAATTAGGACCAGGCCCGTAAACCCCATCTTGTGTAGAACAAAGTACAAATTATTATGTAAATACTGAAGATTGAAGACAAGCTTTACTCCCAATAGAAAGTGAAACCAATGAAAATATGAGTGAAATTTTACAATGCATCCTTTAATGTAATACAATAATGGCTTCATAAATACTCCATTTGTGGCATGACATGGTGGTAATGAAAATGCTGATGGAGGAAAGGATGTCCACTCTCTATTCTTCCATTGGCTTCCAAAATATCTCCACAAATAGCCGCACCATTGAAACATGCTGTAATATAGTTTGATGCACGATATGTTCTCAGCTCATTCAATGAGCCATCAGGATCCCAAATATACCCCAGTTCCCTTAAGTTAGGGAGAGAAAATTGACTGGGTTCCTGAGATCAATTACAACGCCTGAGTTGAATGTATAGTTTGATTAACTAGAACTGTGAAGGAATTTTTAAGCAAAGTTTAGAGCACTTGGCCGTGGAAATCCATTGAGGTCATTAATAACTAAGTTGATGGTTGAGTTAGATTTACCCTTAATGGGCATCATTGATGAGGCTGCGTTGTTACAGAGGTATCAAAATAAAATTCGAAGACCGGTCCAGAAGATTAAGTCACATGGGATCCAAGGTGAGTTGGCAAATTGGATCCAACATTGACAGAGTAGTGATAGAGGGGCATCTTGTTGAATGGAGGTCTGTGACCAGTGTGTTCCACAAAGATCAATGATGAGACCTCTGTTGTTTGCAATATATATGAATGATTTGGCTGAACATGCTGATGGTCTGATTAGTAAATTTTCAGATGACACAAAAATTTGTGGAGTTGTGAATAGCAAGGAAGTTTGTCAGAGTATACAGCAGAATATAGATCAGTTGGAAATTTAGGTCGAGAAACAGCAGATCAAGTTTAATCTGGACAAGTGTGATATGGTGCATTTTGGGAAGTCAGATGCAAGAGGAAAGTTTACAGTTAATGGCAGGACCCTTAAGAACAGAAAGATCTTGGAGTACAAGTCCACAGCTCCCTGAAAGCAGCAACACAAACAGATAGGGTTATAAAGTATGCGTATGGTACTGTATGCTTGCCTTCATCACTCGGGGCATTGGGAAGTCATGTTGCAACTGTATAAAACTTTGGTTTGGCCACGTTTGGAGTATTGTGTGCAGTTCTGGTAACTGCATTACTGGAAAGATGTGGAGGCTTTGGAGAGGGTGCAGAAGAAGCTTATCTGAATATTGGGTGGATTGGAGCATGTTAGCTATAAGGAAAGGTTGGATGAACTTGGACTATTTTCACTGGAGGCTGAGGGACAACTTGATAGAAGTATATAAAATTATGGAGGCATAGATGGGGTAGATAGCCAGAGTCTTTTCCCTCGGGTAGAAGTGTCAAGTATAGAGGGTATGGGTTAAGGCAAGAGGGAATGTTTAAGGGAGAACTGCAAGGCAAGTTATTACATAGAGTGTGGTAGGTGCCTGGAATGGACGACCAGGGAAGGCAGTAGATGCAGATACAATAGCAATATTTAGCGAGCACTTAGACAGACACATGAACAGACAGGGAATGGAAGGGATGCAGATCATGTGCAGGAAGATGGGATTAGTTTAGATTGGAATCATGGTCAGCACAGACATGGTGGGTTGAAGGGCCTGTTCCTGTGCTGTGCTGTTCTATGTATGATTTCATGTGATGGGTGTTTATTAGGACTGTCATCTTCTTGCAAACATTGGTGTCATTTTGAAAGACATAAGATTATAAAGTAAAAAAATCATTTAATGGATTGAGTGAGTGTGTTTATGCTTTTCAAAATCAGGATAGCATCAGATGTTTAAATGAAACATTAAGAAAGCCATATTCTCTTCATAAGTGGCATTGGATGTTTATATAGAAAGCGCTTAGAGCAGTGCAGTGGTTCATGGAACATCATCTCCTTCCCAAAACAGAAGCTGTCTTCAGTAGAATAAACTATTTTGCTAATGGTGTTAAATATAGTTATAGCCATAGAACTTTCTGCTATAAGGACTGCAGAACAAAACTATTGATGTTTCAACAACTAAATAAACCCCAAGGTTCCCAGAACTGGAATAAATTGGCGATTGTTGTGCTGCATGTTTTTGCATCATTTTGGTATTCCAAGTCGTGCTGCAGTGACATTGCTTCTTACACAGAGGAAGTGTCGGTTAGTACCAAACCTCAGCGCCAGATCTCGAGGGTTTAAAAGGATTCCCATGTTATTTTTCTCCTCATTTGGCTCTGGAATTTTCCTCTTGATTTATTTGGACCCTCCCATAGGAGCATAGTGAGAAAAAGGTAGCTTCACTAATTATTCATTTTATGTGTTCTTGGAATGTGAACTTCATTGGCCAGGCCAGCATTTAGTACCTATCCCTCATTGTAAGATAAGATAAAATAGGATAAGATATCTTTATTAGTCACATGTACATCGAAACACACAGTGAAATGCATCTTTTCGCGTGGAATGTTCTGGGGGCAGGCCCCAAGTGTCACTGCACTTCCGGCGCCAACATAGCATGCCCTCAACTTCCTAACCCGTACGCCTTTTGGAATGTGGGAGGAAACCAGAGCTGTGTGATTTGTCCCAGAGCTGTGTGATTTGCTGGGCCATTTCAGAGGGCATTTAAGTATTAACGGGTTGTTGGGACTCTGGAGCCACTTGGTAAACTGGTTTATTATTGTCACATGTACTGAGGTACAGTGAAAAACTTTGTTTTGCATGCCGTCCATACAGATCATTTCATCACATCAGTGCATTGAGGTCGTTCAAGGGAAAAGCAGTAACAGAATACAGAATGTGGTGTTACAGTTACAGAGAAAGTGCAGTGCAGGCAGACAATAAGGTGCAAGGCCATAATGAGGTAGATTGTGAGGTCGAGAGTCCATTTTATTGTACTAGGGGACCACTCAATAGTCTTATAACAGCGGGAGAGAAGCTCTCCTTGAGCCTGGTGGTACATGCGTTCAGGCTTTTGTATCTTCTGGCCATTGGGGGGGGGGGAGAGAATGTTTGGGGTGGGAAGGGTCTTTGATTATGTTGGCTGCTTTAGTGAGGTAGCAAGAAGTGTAGACAGAGTCCATGGAGGGGAGGCTGGTTTCCGTGATGTGCTGAGCTGCGTCCTCAACTCTGCAGTTTCTTGCAGTCCTGGGCAGAGCCGTTGCCGTACCAAGCTGTCATGCATTTTATCAACCAAGTCAGTAGGTTGCTTTCCCTAAATTGAAACCAGACAGGTTTTTACAATAATCTAGCAGTTTCAGATATTAATATCTGTTTTTTTTTCAAAGTTTACATTTGACAACTTGGATTTAACTTTTCCAACTACCATAGTAGGATCTGAACTCGTGTCTCTAGATAACTAACTACCAGCTGCATACTAGTTCATAAATTAGCCACCATGCAATGTACTCTACAGGTGGTAGGAAGTTTTTATATTTTGTAGGTTTGATTAATAATGACATTTTTAGAAGTATATTCTTATGTGATTGTTCAACAATACAACAATAATTCCAAACAATTCAAAGAAAATCCAGATTCAATGTTTGGGAATTAGAATTACTTTGAGTGCACACTTTATTCTGCAGTTTGTAGCAGTATTCCATACTTTGTTTCTGAACCTTTTCAACTCTTGTTCTACTTTTTTGTTTCACTTTCTATTACTCTGAGACACCAGCTTTCATTTTTACTGCCTGTGACTCCTTAGGCAGTTGAATGGGCAGCTTCTCCAGGTAGTTCCGGTTTGGTGACATTCCATTCCTCTTTTACATTTCCCATTTTTTCTCTGTCATTAGGCTTGGAACTTATTCTTCCATTTGTCTCTGTCCTTTGAGCACCAACATTGAGTAGCCAACATTTTCTTCTAATGCCCCGACTATATGAATGTTGGTGATGGATTAGCTCGTCACATAGTCCAGATGGGGTAAGGATGGCTCAGTTTCTCCCATGAAGGACATATGTGAACCAGCAGGACTTTTATGGCAATCCAGTAGTTTTGTGATTTCCATGACTGAGACTAAATTTTTAACAAAAGATAATGCAAACTTATTTAATTACTTGTATTTAAATTTCCCAGCTGCCAGAGTGGGTTCAAACTGATATCTCTGGATCAGTGGCCCAGAACTCTGGCTGCTAGCCATTAACCACTGCTCTACTGTAATTCAAATCTAAAGCAGCAGTTGATGTCACCAGCTTTGTGTGATAATGTGGTTACTAATTAATAAGCATGATACAAAACTGTCATGAAAAGTTGGTTAAAGTCACAGCTAAAGCCCACTTAATATTATTCTGGGAAAAAAAATGTAGAACATTTTTTTTAAATACTTGCATTTATGTGGAGAGTTCCATGATCTCTGAATTTCTCTACGGTCAATGAAATACCATTGCATTAGAGGTACTGTTGTCAGACACACGGCAGCCAGTTTTGCACTAAGCAAAATCCAGCGACTGTGAGGTGATGATGACCAAATAATCTATTTTGGAAGATCTATGCTGTTTGAGAGAAAGTACTAGGCAAGATGATTTTTTTTTGCAGAACAACATAATGGCAAAATTTTTCATATTTACCCTAGAAAGGCAGAAGGGGTTTCAGTTTAACGTCTCACCTTAATAGTGCAACACTCACACTGTACCAGAGAATCAGCTTAGAATCTGTGCTTGTGGGAACACTCAGCCACAGGATGAGGGAAGACATTTCAGGTTATAAACAGCCTCAGTTTAAAAGGATTGAGTCATATCATATCATGAAGAATGCAACACAGTGAGCCAGAGAAACGGTGTCAAGTTACTATTGCAAACTAAATATTATTTATGATTAATGCCACTGCATCATTCATTATTGAGCATCTATGAGAATCCATCTCTGTGACTAATGTCATCATCCCATGGTCATATTGTTGTTGAATGCAAGGCAGCTAGGCATTAAAGTACAATGTCTGGTTTGATTTATAGCAGGTCAATAAAAACTTAGCATTTTAGTAATTACAGGGGTGTGATTCAAACTAGATTTAATCAACTCCACGTGAGTTCCCAATAATATCCTCGACTGATGTCACAACTGTGGAATGCTCTGCTGCCGATGGATCACAGGGCTTTCAGCTGTTGCCTCTTCCCCAGGAGTATCATTGAAGAAAGCAGCCTCACATTAACTGGGACATGACCACGTGTCTCAGTTATTGAATGTCGGACAAAAGCAACGAGTACAAGAAAATAGGAGCAGGAGTGAGCCACTGACTTCAACTCCTCTTCTTTTCCAGTTTCCTTATAACCCTCAATTCTTCAGTCTTCCAAATATTTATCTATCTCCACATTAAATATATCTAATGATCTGGCCTCCATTGCCCACTGGGGCAGAGAATTCCAGAGATTTACTACCCTCTGAGAGAAGAAATTCCCACCCACCTCAGTTTTAAATGATTGGCCCCTGATCTTGTAGCTATGTTCCCTTGTTTGTGACTCTCCCACTAGATAAGATAAGATATCTTTATTAGTCACATGTGCACATCAAAACGCACAGTGAAATGCATCTTTTGCGTAGAGTGTTCTGGGGGCAGCCCGCAAGTGTCGCCACGCTTCCGGCATCAACATAGCATGCCCACAACTTCCTAACCCATACGTCTTTGGAATGTGGGAGGAAACCGGAGCACCCGGAGGAAACCCACGCAGACACAGGGAGAACGTGCAAACTCCTTACAGACAGTGGCGGGAATTGAGCCCGGGTCGCTGGCGCTGTAAGGCATTACACTAACCGCTACACTACCGTCATCTACCCTATCAATCCCCCTTATATGTTTGAATAAGGCCCCCTCATTTGTTTAAACTCCAAGGAATGCAAACCCAAACCGTATAGTTGTCTCTTAATAACACAGCATTTCATCCCAGAAGAAACATTTATTTGGAGCTTTGTCTGATGTGCTTTCTTTTGACCTGCGGTTGCTGTTGTACATTTGGAATGCAAGGAGTTTATTTGCACCCAGCAAGATCCAACAAGCAACAATAAAACATAAATCGAAAGAACTGCAAATGCTGGAAATCTGAAACAAAAAGCAGAAAATGCTGGAAACACTCAGCAAGTCAGACAACATCTGTTGACAGAGAAATAGAGTTAACATTTCGGGCTGAAAACCCTTGGACAGAGCTGGGTGAGAGAGAAATATGTTAATTGGAAAGTCAAATGCGGGCAGTGGGACTTGCGTAGATGGGCATTTTGGTTGGCATAGACAAGATGGGCTGAAGGACCTGTTTCCATACTGTATGACTCTGTGGTTTTAAGTTGCAGAGAGGAGGGAGGAGCGATGGTAAAACAAAGGGAATATTTAAGGTAGAATGACAGATGACCTTTTTTTTGTGAAGTTGGCCAAGCGATCCTGTCAGCTTTTAACAGATAGAAGAAGTGCCATCCACTTAGATGATCATTTTAATTAGAAAATTCCTCCTTGCCAATCGAACTTAGGATTTTGTCACAATTACAGTGTATTTCATTTCCAGTGGGCTCCTGCTCCACAGCTCCAGTGACTGGGTTCAATCCTGACCTTGGGTGCTGTCTGTGCGGAGCTTGCACATTCTCTGTGTGACCACAATGGGTTTCCTCTCACGTCCCAAAGACGTGCAGATTTATTTGATTAATTGGCCAATATAAATTGCCCCCATGAGTATATGAGTGGTAGAATCTGGGAGGAGTTAGGACAATAAAATAGAAACAGCGTGAGATTATTATAAATAGGTGTTTGAAGGCCAGGAAGGGCCTATTTCTGTGCTGTATGACTCTATGACTCTAAAATTCTATTGCATAAATTCAATGGAACCAAATTCCAGAAAGAGAGTACAATGTATTTATGCATCTCCATCATGTGTTTGGGACATACGTGATCAAAGAGGAATTTTTGTCTTGCACCATTATCTATATTTAAAAGTGGTAATATGCTACTCATAATTCCTCTGGGAGACGTTCTGTCCCATTGAAGCACCGTGCTGTATAATGTACCCATGTTGGGTTTTCCCTCATTAGCTAATTCAAACTCAGTGATGCAGGGGTGACAGGGCTGGATTTGATGCATCAGTGAAACCTCAGTTATCGTCCCTTTGCACCGTGTTGGATTATGCAGTGATTTAGATAAATACTCTGCCCCCCTAATTGCATGTAATAAGAAATAACCTTTCAACGCACTATAATTTCACAAAGAGATGCCGCAGATAAATCTAAAAATAAATCCCTCTCCGTGGGAGGGATATACGTGGGATCGTTTCACAGAAGATTGAACAATTCTACTTTCCTTTGTGTGAAGGGAGATAACTGAGACAATGAAATGTTTATTATGAGTGAGCTTATATCTGAGGAGAGTAGGTGAAACAGCTCTGTGAATGATATGGCTGTGTGTATGTAGCTGGTCTTACTATAATAGAATTAAGGAGGACATCGAGTCATAGAGTCATGCAGCACAAAAACAGGCCCTTAACCCACTGTGTCCATGCCCGCCATGAAGTATCGATTTCTACTCATCTCATTTACCAGCATCTGATCTGCAGCCATCCATGCGTTGGTGATTCAAGTTCTTAAATGTTCTGAGAGTCTCTGTGGCTAACATTCACTCAGGCAGTACATTCCAGATTCAAACCACCCTCTGAGTAAACAAAATCCTCTTCATGTTCCTTTACTTTCTTAGAAGGTTAAGGAGGTTCGGCATGTCACCGAACATAGAACATACATAGAACTTAGAACATTACAGCACAGTACAGACCCTTTGGCCCATGATGTTGTGCCAATGTTTTATCCTGCTCCAAGATCTATCTAACCCTTCCCTCCCACATAGCCCTCCATTTCTCTATCATTCATGTGTCTATCTAAGAGTCCCTTAAATGTCCCTAATGCATCTGCCTCCACCACTTCTGCCAGCAGTGCGTTCCACGCACCCACCACTCTCTGTGTAAAAAACTTACCCCTGACATCCCCCCATACCTTCCTTCAATCACCTTAAAATTATGCCCCCTTGCTTTAACCATTGTCGCCCTGGGAAAAAGTCTCTGACTGTCCACTTGATCTATGCCTCTTATCATCTTGTACACCTCTATCAAGTCACCTCTCATCCTCCTTCTCTCCAAAGAGAAAAGCCCGAGCTCACTCAACCTATCCTCATTAGACATGCTCTCCAATCCAGGCAGCATCCTGGTAAATCTCCTCTGCACCCTTTCTAAAGCTTCCACATCCTTCCTATAATGAAGCGACTCTAACAACTCTTAACACTCTAACAAACTTCTACAGATATACTGTTGAAAGTATCCCGACTGGTTGCCTCATGGTCTGGTATGGCAAACTGAATGTACAAGAAGGTAAGAAGCTGCAGAGAGTAGTGGACTCAGCCCAATGCATCACGGGCACATCCCTCCCCACCAATGAAGGTATCTACATGAGGCGCTGCCTCAAGAAGACATCTATCATCAAAGTCCCCCACTATCCGAGCCATGCCATCTTCTCGCAGCTACCATCGGCCTGAAGTCCTACACCACCAGGTTCAAAAACAGCTACTTACCTTCATAACCATTCAGCTCTTGAACCAACCTGCACAACCCTAATCACTACCTCAGTATAGCAACACTGTGACCACTTTGCACTACAATGGACTCATTTTTTTTGTTTTAATTGTGTTCTTTCTTGTATAATTTTGTATAATTTGTCTAATTTATGATTTTCTTATCAATTTTGTGTCTCTATTGCAATGTTCCTGAGACGCTGCTGCAAGTAAGTTTTTCATTGCACCTGTGCATACATGTACTTGTCACCTGACAATAAACTCGACTTTTACGTTCTAAACCACTTACCTCTGTGCCCCCTATTTTTAGACACCTCTGCTCTGGCAAAGAGTGTCCTCCTCTCTACCATGTTCATGGCCCTCATAATTTTGTACACCTCTATCAGGTGCCCGCCAGCCTCCTCTACTCCAAGGAAAGCAAACCCAACCTATCCTGTCTCTCCTCAAGACTGAAACGATCCATCCCAGGCTACATCCCTTTGCACCCTTTCCAGTGCATTCACGATTGGGGGTGATATCTTCGGATGTTGCCAGGGGGTCTTCAGCTCTCATTGTCTAGGTTGGTTTGTTTGCTTTGACTCAGAAGAAGCTATGGGAGGTTTAATTAAGTACTATTTCCAAAATGCACTGCAATTGCTCACCCAGGCTACTCCGACAGCAGCTCCCAAACCCTCAACCCCAACCATGAAATAGGACCAGGGCAGCAGGCACATGGGAACACCACCACCTGCAGGTTCCCCTCCAAGCCGTGCACCATGCTGATTTGGAAATCTATCTCCATGACAGTTGGGAGCAAATTATGGATTACCCTACCCAACAGCTCTGTGGGAGCGCCTTCACCAGAAGAACTGCAGAAGTTCAAGGTCGTGCACCTTCTCAAGGGCAGTTTGGAATGGGCATTAAATTCTGGCCTTGCCCCAATTCTTAAAAGTGTGGGATCTTGCTGTGATCCCTTTATTACAACAGCAACTGCATAAACAGTGGCCTCTCACTGGCCATCAGGTGTTTTGGGATGTTTTGATGTTGTGTAGGAGGCTCTGTAAAAGCAAGCTGTTGGGTAGTTCTTTGTATTGGTATTGGTATTGGTTTATTATTGTCACTTGTACCAAGGTACATTGAAAAACTTGTCTTGCATACCAATCGTACAGGTCAATTCATTACACAGTGCAGTTACATTGGGTTAGTACAGAGTGCATTGATGTAGTACAGGTAAAAACAATAACAGTACAGAGTAAAGTGTCACAGCTACAGAGAAAGTGCAGTGCAATAAGGTGCAAGGTCACAACAAGGTAGATCGTGAGGTCAGAGTCCATCTCATCGTATAAGGGAACCGTTCAATAGTCTTAGCACAGTGGGGTAGAAGCTGTCCTTAAGTCTTGTGGTACATGTACAGGTGACAAGTACATGTATGCACAGGTGCAATGAAAAACTTACTTGCAGCAGCATCTCAGGAACATTGCAATAGAGACACAAAATTAATAAGAAAATCATAAATTAAACAAATTATACAAAATTATACAAGAAAGAACACAATTAGAACAAAAAAAATGAGTCCTGATGGAAGAGAAGAGAAGAGAGAATAACCTGGGTGGGTGGGGTCTTTGATTATGCCGGCTGCTACACCAAGACGACGAGAGGTAAAGACAGAGTCCAAGGAGGGGAGGCTGGTGTCCGTGATGCGCTGGGCTGTGTCCACAACCCACTGCAGTGACTCACCTAATCACTGCTTCCTAACTTAATGACTTCATTAAAGGCACCAAAGCTATGGTTGCCAAATTTGCTTGTGACACGAAGATAATAGGAAAGTAAGTTGGAGAAGAAGACAAGTGGAGGCAACAAAGCTGAGTGGTCAAAGATCTGAAAAATGAAGTGTACTGTCAGAAAATGTGAAATTTAACAGGAAAATTTAAAAAAGGAAGCATATTATCTAAATGGTGAGAGATTGAAGAGCTTTGAGATGCAGTGAGATCTTGGTGCATGATTCACGAAAGGCTAGTGTGCAAGTATAGCAGGTGATTAGGAAAGCTAACAGAATGTTTATTGCGAGCAAAACTGAATATGAAAGATGGACAGTTGTGCTTCAGTTATATAGGCATGGGTGAGACCATATCTGGAATACTGGGTAGACTATTAGATTTACTTAAGGAAGGATGTAAGTGTACTTGAAATGGTTTATAGTGTCTCCAATGCATTTACATCCTCCCTAAAGAAAAGAGGTTTACTAGACCAATATCTGCGGTGGGTGGATTGTCTCGTGAGGAAAAGTTGGACAGATTAGGCATGTTTATGCTGGAGTTTAGAAGAGTGGGAGGGGATGTTTGAAAATTTTAAGATCTAAGGTGTCTTGAGGATTTGGAGAGGATGTTTCCTCTTGTGGGTCAAATTAAAACTAGAGGTCACTATTTAAAAGTAAGGGGTCATCCATTCAAGACAGAGATGAAGTAATTTCTCCCTGAAAGTGGCTGCACAGGTTGATAGGGTGGTAAAGAAGGCGTATGGCATGCTTACCTTTATCAATGGAGGCACTGAATTCAAGAGTCAGGAAGTTCTGTTGCAGCTTTATAAAACTCTAGTTAGGCTGCATCTGGACTATTGCGTTCATTTCTGGTCACCCCATTTCAGGAAGGATGCGGAGGCTTTGGAGAAGGTGCAGAAGAGGTTTACCAGGATGCTGCTTGGATTAGAGGGTAGGTTCTGTAAGGAGAGGTTGGACAAACTCGGGTTGTTTTCTCTGGAGTGACAGAGGCTGAGGGGAGACCTGATAGAAGTTAATAAAATTATGAGAGGCATGGATAGAGTAAACAGCCGATATCTTTTTCCCAGGGTCAAAATATCTAATACTAGAGGGCTTGCATTTAAGGTGAGAGGGGGAAAGTTCAAAGGAGATGAAGGGTCTCGACCTGAAACGTCGACTGTCCATTTCCCTCCATAGATGCTGCCTGACCTGCAGAGTTCCTTCAACGGTTTTGTGTGTTGCTTCAAAGGACATGTGCGGGGCAAGTTTTTTTACACAAAGTGGTGGATGCGTGGAATGCGCTGTCAAGGGTGGTGATGGAGGCAGATACGATAGAGGCGTTTAAGAGGCTCTTAGACACATGAATATGCAGAGAATGGAGGGACATGAACCATGTGAAAGCAGAGGGATTAGTGTAATTAGGCATCATTAGCTTAATTAGTTTGGCACAGACACTGTGGGCCGAAGGGCCTGTTCCTGTGCTGTACTGTTCTACGTTCTAATTTCCTTTCTGTCACGGTACCATGAATCTTTGAAATCTTGTTGTATAAGACAGTAGAATGAAAGTTTTTGAATACTTTAAGACAGATTCCTGATAAGCAATGGGGTGAAATGGAGGTAGACAGAAATGCAGATTTGAGGGTATGATCAGATCAGCCATGAACTCTTAAATGGCAGAGCATGCGAGAGGGGCCAAGTGGCCTACTCCTGCTCCTAATTTGTACGCTGGTATATTAGATCTTCTCTCTTCTGCTGTCTGGTTCCATCTTAGCCCCTCACATTCTTTCTTGTTTCCTGTACACTTGTAGAGACCAAACCTGACGTCATAAGGATAAGACACGAAACAGCCAATAGGGATTGGAGAATTGACACATCCACCCTGAGAGTATTGAGAAGGTGGAGATTGCTGTGACTGGGAGGGGTTGCCTCTGACTCAGATGGCTGTGTGTTCAAATCCCACTCCAGCACTTTGACATAAAATTCTTGCCTGAAACTTCCAAAGCACCAGAGGGAGTGCAGGACTATCAGAAGGGATGCCTTTCAGATTATAGGTTAAACTGAGATCCTATCTGCTCTTTCACACCGGATGCATGACGTCACTTCAAAGTTATGCATCCTTCTTCAGTCCTGACGAAGGGCCTCAACCTGAAACGTCGACTGTTTATTTCCCTCTGTAGATGCTGCCTGACCTGCTGAGTTCCTCCAGCATTTTGTGCGTGTGACTTCAAAGTCAATGTCGAGTTTTTTGTGATATGCACGCACATGTGTGCACAGGTGCAGTGAAAAACTTACTTGCAGCAGCATCACAGACATATACTTTCCAGCAATTACCCCTGAGCATCCTGGCCAGTGTTAGTTTCTCAGCCAACATCACATGTGCTGGGCCTGGATTTACTGCTATTGGTGAGCCTTGCTTAAACCAAAATGGCCAGAGTCCATGCGATAACAGTGCTTTCTGTCATGTAATGCTGGAAAAAGCTCCACATATGTGTATAGGTGCAGAAACTTTGACAGCCTTTAAAACCAAAACCTCAGCTATACTTGCTGTCAAAGGCTTTGAAAATCCTTGACATTCAGAAACAATTAAAATCAATTAAACAATTAATTCAGCCCATTGAGTCTATGCCAGGTCTAAGAGCATTCCTATCCACCTAATTCCCCCATACTTTTTGCTGCCTTCTATCTACACTTCTCACAGCCAACATGATCAAAAGCCCCTCCTACCACAGACATTTTCTCTTCTCCCCCCTCCTATCAGGCAGAAGCTACAAAAGCCTGAAAGCATGTACCACCAGGCTCAAGGACAGCTTCTATCCTGCTGTTATAAGTCTACTGAATGGACCTCTTGTATGATAAAATGGACTCTTGACCTCACAGTCTACCTTGTCATAGCCCTTGCACCTTATTGTCTGCCTGCACTGCACCTTCTCTGTAATTTTAACACTATATTCTGCATTCTGTTATTGTTTTTCCCTTGTACTACTTCGATGTATTGCTGTGAAATGATCTGTATGGATGGTATGCAAAACAAAGCTTTTCCTTGTACCTTAGTACAGTGACAATACTAAACCAATTTGCCAATTTAACCTGCTCTCTCTCACATGACCATCAATGACCCTTGATTCTCCTAACACTCCTATACTAGGGGTAATTTATAGTAGCCAATTGACCTACCAGCACATCTTTGCGATTAAAGAAAATTAAAATTAGTATTTAAAAATTGAACAGTAAAAATGCTTAAAAGGAACTAAAAATATTAAAACGTATTCAAGTGACTCACAATCTACCTTGCAGCCATTGTTGTCCATTCAAATGAATGAGATTGCTGTTCCTGAAACAATCTCACCCAACAAGTTCAGTGGACAAATTCCCCAGTGTAAGTTTTGCCCCACCACTGGACTCCACATAGTTCGAATTCCAGATCGCTGGGGGAAACTGGTGATGCAGCTTGGCTGGCAAGTTTGGGACGTCCTCACTCTGGTGGGGTCCCTGAACCTGCTGATGCTAATGGACGAAGTAAATGTCGACAGCCCGCACATGGAATTGCTGATGGTGTAGCGAAAGATGCAAGGGTCCTTGTCATGGTTCATCCCCAGCAGCAGCGTAACAGAGGATTCTCTGATCTACGGGCTGTTCCCGGGGACACACACAGAGACGGACATCAACTGCTGCTGGAAGGTCATCAGTTTGGTGAAAGACGCTGTTTGGTCTGCCCGAAGCTTGTTGGTCTTCCAGCACTGCAAGATGTCCATGGGGGAATGCTGCAGGCTGGCACATTCCAGGCTTCAAGAGTACGTGCTGAGGGACGCACTGAAGCTGGGCGCAGCCAACACAAAGGCTCGGTGGGGAAGGACTACAGTTTAGGGTTCTTCTGCCACTGGAGAGGGAGGGGCAGGGACAGGTGAGAAAGCCCCTAAATATTGTAAAAAAGGGACCGGGTAGTTTCCAGGGAGCCACACGTGTGGCATCAGTGCTGTTTTCTATATAAAAAGGTAACACTAATGAATGATCTGTACAAGAATGTAAAGGTTTGCACTGTTTTATAATTGTATATGGTTTGTCTTTTATTATGAATAAGGTTTATTTTGTATAAAAAAAAGTCTCCATTATTGCAGGGACATTTATGGGATCTTGCTGTGCGTACAGTTAGCTGCTGGGCGAATTAGCTGTGGCCTAAAATGTTTTAGGATTGCCTGAACAGTATGGGAAAGGCACTGGCCAGACACAAACCTGTCGCTCGGGCTGCATGAGTCACTCAGAGCTGTGTAATTCAGTCTAAGAGAAAATTGAGACCTTTATTGAGTGAAAAATGACAGCAAGTTCAGTCAATCCTGTTGGGGTGTTGACCCTTTCTGTAGCCCTCCTTGAAGATGAAGATGAGACATGTCACAGGGAGAAAGTGCTTGGTATAGTTGCTTTACAAATGAAGAGGCAGTAAAGAATGAATCAGAGAGCGTGCTAAATCAGAGAGTGCTCTAACGAGGGAGCTGCAGTAATTACATATCAATCTGCTGAAATGTTATTGCAGCCCTTAATGTATTCGACTGCTAAAAACACAGTTCTCTAAATTATAAGACCAATCATTGAGTCATTAGAACAGAAAAAAAATCGTGAGGAAACACTTTTAGGCACAGGGTCCTTTTTAATCCTCTGATTTAATTTAGTGACACAAAATATTTTTCAATGCTATCTTTATTAAAAAAAACTATGACAAATTGCATCAGGCACCAGCTTATAAAGCAAGAGCTACAACTCTATTCAACAGCACTCATGTGTAAAGAGAATGTATAACCAGAGAGAGCAGCTAGACTGATCGCCCAGTCCTACTCAAATGAAGCTGGGGACAAAATCCAATATATTGGAAAAAGTAAATGAAGCTTTGCATCTCTGTAGTGCCTTTCACATCCCATTTCCAAAGCGCTTTACAGCCAATGAAGTATTTTTGAAGTGGAGACAATCTTACATCACAAAAAAGACACAACAACCAATCCATGTTTGTCAAGTTCCCTCAAACTGCAGTTTGATAATGACCAGATAATCTGTTTTAGTAATCTTAGAGTCATAGAGACATATTGCATGGAAACAGGCCATTCAGCCCATCGTGTCTATGCCAACCACCAAGCACCCATTTAGACTAATCCTACGTTAATCCCTTTTATTTTAATTCTCCTCACATTCTCATCAATTCTTTCCAGGTTCTCACACTCACCTACATACTAGGGGGAATTTACAGCAACCAATTCACCTACCAACCTGCAGGTCCTTGGGAAGTGGGAGAATCTGGAGCAACATGCAGTCACAGGGAAAACATGCAAACTCCACACAGAGAGCACCCCGAGGTCAGGATTGAGGAATGAATGCTGGCCAGGATGCAAAAGACCACTCTCCTTAGAAGTAGTGCAATGAAATTTACACTGAAGGGCAGGTGTGAGCATGGGTTTAACACTGCAGCATTTTCAGTAATGCAGCACTCCCTCAGTAACACACTGAAAGGTCAATTCACACACGTTCTCCCTGATGGAGTTCCCAGAAGCAAGGGGGCTTGTTCCATTCTCAATTGCTTCACTCTATTTCCAAGGTGCAGGAACCTGTATTGGAATTGCACTCTATACTTACTTGGATCAGTGAGGCAGACCCTCTACATCCAGTAACACACCCTCAGTGCTGACTGGTCACCAGTGGAACTCCCTTGACAGCCTTTGACAGCTGTCAAAGCCGGGGCAAAGCTTTGTATTCTGTCATTGATTTTAAATCATTTTAAGTATCTCTGACATTCAGGGACATTTAAAATCTATTAAAATTGAAATAAATAATTCAAAATATCAAACGTTTTGAGAAATAACATTAAAAATACATAAATAATTAAAATGTTTAAAAACTAAAGCAAACTAATTTTAAGAAAAGTGACTTGTCTTTTCCTTTGTCTCTGATCCACAGACATTCAATTTCCATTGAAATCAATGAGGTTCTGAATTCTGCAATCAATCCTCAAGTATTAATATTTCTCATTGCAAAGCGTACATTTGCTAAAGATATTAACATCTGGGAGAGTTATGACTTTGAACAATGGATTTTGAATGAGCGTTTTTGATTTTTCCCATTTCCAAATGACATGTGCCATATAACTGGCACAAAATGCTAGAGGAACTCAGCAGGTTAGGCAGCATCTATGGAGGGAGACAAACAACATAGATGCATAAACATAGATTCTGACCTGCTGAGTTCCTCCAGCATTTTGTGTGTGTTGCTCCAGATTTCAGCATCTGAAGAATCTCTTGTGTCATATAACTGGCATCTGTTCCAATATTATCCATTCTACATTATTATACAATGTCAAAATTATACCTCTGGAACAGGAGGGCTCTAAGGGCCAGTTTTTGAACTTGACAGTCTTTCCTAACTTATCACTTTAATATCAGTCAATGACAATGACCGCAACTTGACTTAATATGGTGAATGTGTTTGTAATCTTTCCAGATTAAAGGTTCTATGAGTCAAAATAAATCAGGGTGAGATTTGGACGGTTAGGAATTCACCCCAAAATGTTGCCGGGACTAACATTTGTACTACATCTTTCAGAACATCCCAGATTCAGATTAGTTTATTGTCATATCCACCAGGGTGCAATGAAATTCCTTGCTCACATGAAGCTCACTGAGTGAATGGTAATAATAAATACAACAATAAATACAGCGATGGGCACAAAACAACGGAATGCTGCAAGGTTTAGTCGTGCAAACTGAGACAGTGCAAAAAGAAACGCTAAAGTGACAATAACAGAAGAGGTAGAATTAAGAGTTCGAGCACATGGAAGCTCCACAGGGAAGGGGATGTGAAAGAGGTGAATAGTTCAGAAGTCTGATAGCAGTAGGGAAGAAGCTGTTCTTGAGTCTGGATGTCCAGGCTTTCAAGCTCCTGTATCTTCTCCTAGAAGGTAGAAGAGAGAAAAGTTGTAATGTAGTATGTTTAGAGTACACTCACTTTTGTGACGTAAGAATCACAGCAGCTAATTTGTGCATAGCCATCTCCCACCAATGTGACAGTGGCCTGATCCTGTGCTTTACTGATGTGGATTGGAAGATAAATATTGATTCAAGGCATTATGGAAAAAATACAACAGATTTTGTTCAAAGTATGTCCACCAGCGAGCGAGCGAGAGAGAGAGAGAGAGAGAGAGAAAGCATGAGTACGTGCCTTTGGTTTGCATTGACCATCTATCACCCATTTACACTAATCCCACATCAATCTAATGTTTTGTTCTCCTCACATTCCATTCAACTCCTCCCAGCTTCCACCGCTCACCTACACATTCATGGCAATTGACAGTGACTAATTAACCTACCAATCTGCATGTTGTTGAGGTGTGGGAGGAAACCAGAACATTTAGAAGACACCCATGTAGTCACAGGGAGAACGTGCAAACTTAATACACAGCTCCTCAGTTCACAATTGTACCTGAAAGAAGGTATCTCCAACAATGTAGGACTTCCTCTGTAGTGATGGTTGAGTGCAGATTTAACACTCAAAGCTTCACCTCATGCAGGACAAAGCAGCCTGCAGGATTAGCACTCATCCATCATGGTAACTGTTCATTCCATCCACCAGTGGGTCTAAATCCTCTCCACCACACTGAAACGGAGAAGGACATAGAAACGTAGAATCAGAATCAGGTTTATTATCACTGACATATGTCGTGAAGTTTGTTGTTTTGAGGCAGCAGTACAGTGCAAGACATAAAGACATAAAAATTACTACAAATGACAAAAATAAATAAATAGTGTAAAAAATGGTGCAAAAGAGGAATAACGAGGTAGTGTTCATTGGTTCATGTAGAACCCTACAGCTTGGGAACAGGACCTTCAGCCCACCGTGTCTGCACCAACCATGACTCCAAATTAAGTTATTCTCATCTGCATGCACATGGTCCACATCCCTCCATTCCCTGCCTGTTCATGTGTCTGTCTAAACATTGCTCTTGTACCTGCTTCCATCACCTCCCCTGACAACATATTCCAGGCACCTTCCACTCTCTGTGTAAAAAAAACCCTCTCAAATTTCCTTTAAACTTTCCCTCTCTCAAGTTAGACCAATGCTCTCCAGTATTTGAGATTTCCTCCTTGGGAAAAAGACTCTGATTATCTCCCTATCTATGCCTCTCATAATTTTCTGTACTTCTATCAGGTCTCCCCTTAACCCTTGATGCTCTCGAGAAAACAATCCAAGTGTGTCTGTCCTCTCCTTATAGCTAATACTCTCCAATCCAGGCAACATCCTGCTGAACCTCTTCTGCACCCACTCCAAAGTCTCCACATCCTTCCTATAGTGTGGCAACCAGAACTGCACACAATGCTCCAAATCTGGCCCAACCAAAGTTTTGTACAGCTGCAACTGACTTCCCAACTTATATTCTCAATGCCTTAACCGATGAAGGTAAACATACCATATACCACCCTATCCACTTGTGTTGCCATTTACAGGGAGCTATGCACTTGAACCCCCAGATCCCTCAATACATTAATGCTCCTAAGGGCCCTGCCATTTACTGTATACTTTCGGTTTACAGTTGACCTTCCAAAATTCAACACCTCACACTTGTCCAGCTTCATCTGCCATTTCTATGCCCAAATGTCCAACTGATCTATATCCTGTTCTATCCTTCGACGACCTTCCTCAATATCCACAGCTCCACCAACTTTCATGTCATCTGCAAACTTACTAATCAGATGATCCACATTTTGTCTAAGTTATTGATATATGTTACAAACAGAGGTCCCAATACTGATCCTTGCGGAACACCACTGGTCGCAGACCTCCAGGCAGAAACGCACTCCTCCACCACCACCCTCTGTCTTCTATAACCAAGCCAATTTTGGATCCAATTTACCAATTCACCATGGATCCCATGTGACTTAATCTTCCAGACCAGCCTATCATGAGGGTCCTTGTCAAATGTTTTACTAAAGTCCACATAGCCAACAGCTACTGCCTTCTAATCATCAAACATCTTCATCACTTCCTCAAAATATTCAATCAAATTTGTGGGACAAGATCTGCCCCACACAAAGCCATGCTTACTATCCCTGATAAGTCCATGCTTTTCCAAATTTGAGGAAATCCGGTCCCTGAGAATTTTCTCCAATAATTTCCCTCCAACTGACGTAAGGCTCACCGGACTATAATTTCCTGGTTTGTCCCTGTTGCCCTTCTTAAACAAAGACACAACATTTTCCAGTCTTCTGACACCTTGCCTGTGGCTAAAGAGGATACAAGGATCTCGATCAAGGCCCCAGCAATCTCCTCCCTTACTCCCTTTAGTATCCTAGGAATGATCTTTGAGGACATATTTACCTTAATGTAAATATTGAGGTAAATTGAGCATTGAGGTAAATAAGTCCGAGCACCACCTTTTTCTTAATATTGACATGCCCCAGAATATCAACACACCCCATCTCACCATCATCCATGTCCTTCTCCTTAGTGACTACCAATGCAAAGTACTCATTAAGAACCTCATCCACTTCCTCAGGCTCCATGCATAAATCCCCTCCTTTGTCCTCGAGTGGACCTAGCCTTTCCCTAGCTATGCTCTTGCTCCTAGTATATACATATAAAATGCCTTGGGATTCTCCTGCATTCAATCACTTTGGGCTCCTGTCTCAGCACTCCCACTCTCCTCTATACTGACAATCTCCCCTCTCCACTCTCAGTCCTGATGCAGGGTTTCGATCCCAAAACATTGACAATTCCTTTCCTCCCACTGATGCCACTCTGTTTCTCCAGCAGATTGTTTGTTGAGCTAAAGAGTCTCCTTTGCTGATATGTTTCTATAATTCTTTGAAATAACCTTGGAATTTGGTCTAAATCGCCCTTCAGTTCCCTCAGGTTGCCTCGTCTGTTCCCAAGTCTCCACTGGAGCCAACTTACACCCACTGTTTGTGTTTGCACATCTGTCTCACCAGCCAACTAAGCGATGAGGAAGATAAGGAACCATTACCGTTGAGGGGCAGTTAGATGTCAGCAGAAATCACTAGCTTGTCCATTGTTTATGGCAATTTAGAAAAATCTTTTTTTTTGCTGCCAATATGTCAGTATTTCTTTATAGTAATTGGAGTTTGTCATGGCAACAGGGATTTATTATTGTGAAGAACAGCAGTGGTCTACCAGACTCGTAACTGTGATTAAGAGAGGCTGGAGCCCATTGTTAGAAGCACACTGTATTATTCCTGGTACTTCCCGTGCTAGTAATAATTGAATGTAACACACTACACGCAGTCAGTTTTGGCAATGATTGAGAGGGCATTTCTTATCAGATTTGCCACTGGTAGCCACACCTGGAACTGCGTCACACTTTAAGATGCCAAACACTAGCTGTGGCTTAATGTGTGGCATGTGAATACAGGGATTGGGACATTATGTGGCAGTTGTATAAGTCGTTGATGAGGCTGCACTTGGAGTACTGTGTACAGTTTTGGTCACCCTGTTACAGGAAAGACGTGCTTAAGCTGGAAAGAGTGCAGAAAAGATTTATGAGGATGTTGCCAGGACTAGAGGGCCTGAGTTATAGGGAGAGGTTGGCCAGGCTAGGTCTTTATTCCTTGGAACATAGGAGAATGAGAGGCGACCTTATAGAAGTGTTTAAAATTATGAGAGGCACAGATAAGGTGGATGGTAACAGTCTTTTCCCCAGGATAGGGGAGTCCAAAATTAGGGAGCATGGGTTTAGGGTGAGAGGAGAAAGATTTAAAAGGGAGCTGGGGGGCAACTTTTTCACGCAGAGGGTGGTGAGTATATGGAATGAGCTGCCAGAGGAAGTGGTTGAGGCAGGTACAACAGTATCATTTATGAAGCACTTGGATAGATACATGGAGGGGCGGGGCCTGGAGGGATATGGGCAAATACAGGAAATTAGGACTAGCTAGGTGGACAATGTGGTCGGCATGGACTCGTTGGGCTGAAGGGCCTGTATCCGCCCTGTATTGCTCTATGACTCAATGACTCTATTCGCACATCTGACCTAAGTTTGTTCACTCCAGATATTTAAACAAGTGAGACACAAGAGATTCTGCAGATGCTGGAATCCAGAGCAACACACACAAAATGCTGGAGGAACTCAGCAGGTCAGGCAGCATCTATGGAGAGAAATAGCCAGTAGACGTTTCAGATCAAGACCCTTCATCAGGACTGGTGAAGGGTCTCAAGCCGAAACTTCGACTTTATTTCTCTCCAAGGATGCTGCCTGACCTGCTGAGTTCCTCCAGCACTTTTTATGTGTGTTGCATTTAAACGAGTGATCTGTGTTGGTGGTCCGCAGAGAATGAAACGATTTTTGGAGGTACCATTTCTCAGATAACGCAATGAACCAACGTTTATTTTTCTCAGGAGACATAAAGATCCCACAGCATGGTTTAACCACAATGCTAGGTCACTGAGTTATAGAATTGTACAGCATAGAAATGGGCCCTTCGGCCCATCAGGTCCATACTAACCTTTTTGCCCATCTATACCAGTCCCATTCATCTGCATAAGGACCATATCCTTCAATGCCTTGCCTATTTTTAAAAAGTGCCAGTCCAAATGCCTCCAAAACATAGTAATTGCATCTGAATCATCGCCTCCTCTGGCACTGCATTACAGATATCAATCACTCGCAGAGTAAAAACTTACTCCTAAAATCCCTTTTAAATCTCCCACCTCTCACCTTAAAACTATGTCCTCTCGTTTTTCAAGCAGGAGGTTCATTCCTTCATGAGTTACTTAGGGCAGTCTATTAGCTCTAACCATCTTCTGATGTTTCATTGATGAATGTACCCCTCCTCCCCTATCTTGTTCTCCATTTCGGTCACCACCAACTTTTTGGGACAAAGCGGCCATTATACATTGGCCTGGCCAACGTTATTCTCGCTGATTGAAACAGGACTATTGAAGAGGAACAAGGGTGTTGCCATGGTAACCTAGCCAATACTTATCTGTCAATAAATAGAGGGGGTGATCTGCAATGGCTGTCAAAGTCCAAGAAATCCAGGCTTGAACTTACAACTTATTTTGGGTGATTGATGGTCAGCACGGACTAGATGGGCCAAAGGGACTTTTTCTGTGCTGGATGACTCTGCCACTCTGTTGGCTCTACAAGGGTATGGCTCCCAATATGCCAGCGTCCAAATAAGTAGCTAGATAAGTAGCTAGAAGCATCAAACTTGCATTAATGTAGAGACTATCACAACCTCCAGAAGTTTGAAAGAAATCCTTGGCCGATGAGAGTGTTGTAATACATGAAATTAAAATGAGATTGGTGCAAACAGGTGCTTGTTGATTGCACCAGATTCAGTTCATACGTGCTTTATGATTCCATGATTCTAAACTCCCACAAACATTAATAACCAGATTGAAAAAAAACAGAAAATACTGGAAACACTCAGCAGGCCAGGCAGCATCTGTGGAGTGGGTAACAGAATTAACGTTTCAGGTCTGAGCCCCTTCAAGGACCTGAAAAATTAACTTTCTCTTTCCACAGATGCTGCCCGACCTGCTGAGTGTTTCCAGCATTTTCCGTTGTTTATTTCAGGTTTCCAGCATCTGTGTTTTTTTAAATTTTAATTAACGATCAGATCATTTGTTTTTCCTGTGATGCTGGTTGAAGGCTACATATTGGCCAGGAGAATTCCCTTGTTATATAAGGTAGTGCTTTGGGACATTGTGCATCGACCTCAAAGCACAGACAATGCCACGGTTTAACATCTCCTTCGAAAGATGGCACCTCTGACATTTATAATGACTGTTCATTTCATTCCTGTCCTCCAATGTACGTTAGCAATTAATGAACCATAAAAGTGTTCATCAACCACAGGTTACAGTGGATTGATCAGCGAACCATTGTGGACCTTGTAGATGCAGAGACACAAGTCTCTCATGGCTCCAGTCCCCTTCGCTGGGATATACTGTCAGCAGGAGAATGCTATGGAACAAAATGAAAATAGACTGTCAGCAGTGAAATGATTTCTTTTCAATTTCTTATCTTTACCCAAGACTAAATGAAAACTCCAAATTACAGCCGGTGCTCCTTTTTATGGCATAATACCAAGCTTTGTTGAAGTGATTGTGTTGGAAGTTCTGCTGAAAAAATCATATTATATCCCTCACTGGTCAGCTTTGCGAGGCAATTCTCAGGGTTCATTCTCACTGTTGGTCACTGTGAAGGTGGTCACTGAGTGTCAGGGTTCGGGACAAGCTGTTACACTCTGATGGATACTCACTTCCCAGGTCCCAAAAAGGCTTATCACTAACCTCAGCTTTTTAGCACAGCAGCATGACCTGTACAAAGGTCAAGAAGTAGTTGCTCATTAAGCTAAAATCCCTCTTGCAAAAACAGCAGAAATTGTCCAAGGCTCAAGATATTTGCTGTTTGCTCCGTTAAACTTCTAACCAATATTCCCTGCTCAGCTCTTAACATAAACAAGAGAACAATGGGAACCACGTTTACTTCATTAAACACTTGTCACCCGGCCTGAAAATGTGGTTGAATAAACATCACATGCCAATGATATCAACGAAGTGAAAAAACAGTTAGAAAGCAGTCAGGATATGGGGGGGGGAAGGAATGACAGAGACAAGGGGTTACAGAAAGAAGACCTCGAATTCATTCCTCAGCCTTTGGTTTTTGCGACAGACGACTTGTTCACCTGCAACTTGTCGGTTTGCCTTTTTAGCTTTTAAGAATTGTACTTGTATTTGGAAATCCTTTGTAAGTTACAAGTCATTGTTAAGAATTACTTATTAGACAAACGTTTCTCACAAAATAAAATAAACTGTGTTTAAACTGCTTCGTTAGCTGGAAGTATCTTCTCCTTGGTTGGGAGGAGGGACTCACCACTCAAAATAGTGATTATTGACAGGTAGACCTTTCCGCAGAGACTAAAGTAGTGAATTAAACTAGTCCTTGAAGTGTAGGTTGATACAGTATAATCTCCCTATAGTGAGGGTACTTGTAGATACTTATGCCAGGTGGAACTTAAAGTCTTGATTCAAGTTTAGAGCTCTCAGATGGTACACTCAATATTATCACAACACCTGGGTCACCTCTGAGCATTAAGTGCAAAATCCCCTTCTAAACCCAAAATAAACAGTAAACAGGACTAGCAAGCAACAACAGCAGGTTTCTTGAAGATAGTCCCTGGTGTTCACACAAATGAGAGGTGATCTTATTGAAAAGTAGAATCATAGATCATAGAATAGTATAAATAAGAGGTGCATGTAACAAGGGTGATACAGTAATCAGACTGACCAATACCAGCAATAATTCCTGCGGTACATCACTTGTTACAGACTTTCCAAATGCACTACCTATCTAGTGGTCGTGTGAAGCAATGATAATGGAGTAAATTGGTCAATTGGTTTATTATTGTCACATGTACTGAGGTACAGTGAAAAACTGTGTTTGCATGCCATCCACTCTGATCATTTCATCACATCAGTGCATTGAGGTAGTACAAGGGAAAAGCAAAAACAGAATGCAGAATAAAGTGTTAAATTGCAGAGAAAGTGCAGTGCAGGCAGGCAATAAGGTGCAAGGGCCATGATGACGTAGATTGTGAGGTCAAGAGTTCATCTTATCGTACAAGGGGACTGTTCAATAGTCTTATAACAGCAGGATAGAAGCTACCCTTAAGCCTGGTGGTACATGCTTTCAGGCCTTTGTATCCTCTTTCCAATAGGAGGGGGGAGAAAAGAGAATGTCCAGGGTGGGTGGGGTCTTTGATTATGTTGGCTGTTGTACAGAGGCAGAAAGAAGTACAGACAGAGTCTATGGAGGGGAGGCTGGTTTCCGTGATGTGCTGAGCTGTGTCCACAACTCCCTGCAGTTTCCTTGTGAGCAGCTTGGATATGTAGCGTGGTGATTATGTTACTGGTCTACTAATCTAGTGATTGCCAGCTATGGGAACATTGATTCAAATCCCACAATGGTATCTGGGAAATATAAAGAGAATTAATTCAATAAATCCAGAATAACTGATATTGTCAATGGTGATCAGCTTTAAAAAAGACGGGCAAAATGCCAGCAAGTGCTAGTAGTGCGCATATCCTGTAAATAAATAAGAAAAGTAACCAATCCCCAACAGTTAGTCTGCATAAAATATCAATAGTGCTTTCAAGTTTTAAAGAAATATCCAGTTGATCGATGGCTTTTAAGCAAAACCATTCAGATAAGATCTTTATTAGTCACATGTACATCGAAACACAAAGTGAAATGCATCTTTTGCGTAGTGTTCTGGGGGCAGCCCACAAGTGTCGCCACACTTCCAGTGCCAACATAGCATGCCCACAACTTCCTAACCTGTACGTCTTTGGAATGTGGGAGGAAACCGGAGCACCTGGAGGAAACCCACGCAGATATAGGGAGAACATACAGACAGCGGTGGGAATTGAACACGGGCCGCTGGCACTGTAAGGCATTACGCTGATGTCTTTGTTTGGTCTTATCTATTTGTAACTGATGCCATGGAGGTGAAATTTTCTAGCTTTCTTGCATCACCATGAAATATGAAAGTGAAACTAGAATATCACTGGTTGTACCACCACATCAACAACATAAGTGGTGGAGGCTGAGGGGAGAACTGATAGAAGCTTATAAGGTTATGAGAGGCATAGGTAAAGTATACAGCCGATATCTTTTTCCCAGGGTTGAAATGCCTCATACTAGAGGGCATGCATTCAAGGTGGAGAGGGGGTAAGTTCAAAGGGGATTTTTTTACACAGAGAGTGATGGGTGCCTGGAATGAGCTGCTAGGGGTGGTAGTGGAGGCAGATATGATAGAGGTGTTTAAGAGGCTCTTAAACAGGCACATGAATATACAGAGAATGACAAATAGACATTGTGTAGGCAGAAGGGATTAATTTAGTTGGATGTTTAATTACTAGTTTAATTAGTACAGCACAACATCATGGGCCGAATAGCCTGATCCTGTGCTGTACTGTTCTATGTTCAATGTTCTGTAAGCACTGGATTCAGCAGCACCTCCCCATAAACAACCTGACTTGGAAATATATTACCTTTCCTTCACCCTTGATGTGTCAAATTGTGGAGCTCTTTATGTAGCAGTGCCTTCATCAGAAGGACTGCAGTAGTTCAACAAGACAGCTCGCCACCACCTTCTCACAGGCAGTGTGAAATGGGCAAAATGCCAGCAGTGCCAGTGGTGCGCATATCCTGTAAAATAAATAATAAAAGTAACCAATCCCCAACAGTTAGACTGCATAAAATATCAATAGTGCTTTCAGGTCATTAACATTTTGAACCCCTGAACTTAAATGCAAACTTGATTTAATGTCCCATCTGAAAGAAAGCATCTCCTAACAGGAGGCACGCTCTTAGTGTTACCTCTTGGTAGTGGCCTAGATTATGAGTTTAAAGCCTGTAGTGGACTTGGAACAAATCAACCCATTAATCACTCCTGAATAAATGATAGATGACAGGGAATAAGTTCTGCATGAATGAACATATCACCCTAGAACTCACTTCTGGAAACATACCATGAGCCCCTCTTGAGATTATTTGGCAGATAATGATTCAGGTGAAGAGAATTTAAAATTAAAAAAAAACATGCTGGAAACTCTCAGCAGATGAGGTGGCATCTGTGGAAAGCAAAACGGTTGAAGTTTGTCTGACAAGGAAGCTTAATCTGATTTCAACTGCCACATTAAGTTATCCAGTCTCACCCTATCAGAGCTATTAATGTTGTTCCACCTAATCCACTCCACACCTTCTTTGCTACCTAAAACCAATGTTTTCTTTACTCTATTCCAAGTTCTCATGATGGGTCTGGACCAGAACCATTAGCTTTCCACAGATTCTGCCTGCTTTCTGCTTTTATTTCAGATTTTGAATATCTGCAGATTTTTTAATATTTTCATTAATGATCAGATCATTTGTCCTTCCAGTGATGCTGGTTGAAGGTTAAATATTGGCCAGGAAAATTCCCTAGCTCTTTAAGGAAGCATCTTAGGATATTGCGTATCAACCACGTTGGTGAAGGGAGTGCCCTGGATTTCTCTGACTGGTGGGGATCCTTTATTCAACTACAAGGTTGTCCCTCGTTTTTCATATCAATGAGATATTGTGGAAGTTTTCCAGTGTGTGAGTATTGCCTCATGCCAGATGGGTTGAACTGCACAATTTTCACACTCCGAAGAACCTTGAGGACTGCGTCAAATTTTGTTGATATGCATGAACGATGCAACTTTTCAGAACACAGTTTCAGGCAAGGGAGCAGAAAAATATATCGTGTTAGGTAGAACGAGACTCAGATTCACATTGCCAAGTTAATATTCATTCTCTCATTTAAATATAGTCCTGCTGTGTTTCTTTTTCAGAGCAGTCTGGAATTACATAAATTAGTGGTGGTCTTGGGAAGAGGCTCATTGTATGGTGTACGTATGCATGCTTTACAAAATACCTCAGTTCTGAGTGGGAAGCATAACAAAGATTTGAGCAGGATGTCACATTACTGATGTACAAAGGCAACTGAAGGTGAAAGGTTGAACATAAGAACACAAGAAATACTCCAGGGGTAGGCCATCTCTCTCCTGGGACTTGTTCCACCTTCCAACAAGATGGTGGCTTGAATCACAGGTCGTTGAATGCATACGTCTTTCTCCCAGGGTTGGGGAAACAGAAACTAGAGGACATAAAAGTTTAGGATGAGAGGGGAGAGATTTAATAGGAATCTGAGGGGCAACTTTTTCACCCAGAGGGTGGTCTGTATTTGGAATGAGCTGCCAGAGGAAGTGGTTGAGGCAGGTACATTAACAACATTTGAAAGACACTGACAGATACATGGATAGGAAAGGTTTGGAGGTATCTGGGCCAAATGTGAGCAACTGGGGCTAGCTTAGATGGGAACCTTGGTTGGCATGGACCAGTTGCACCAAAGGGCCTGTTTCCGTGCTGTATGACTCTATGACTGATCTTCTATTCAATGCCAGTCTCCCGCACTATCCCCATATACATTGAGTCCCTTAATATCCAGAAATCTATTGATCGCTGTTTTAAATGAATTCAAAGACTGAATCCTCCCAGAGTCCTATGTGGGAAAGAATTCCAAAAATTTACCAACTTTTGAATGAAAACAATTCTTTTCACATCTGTCCTAAATAGCCTTGCCTTTATTCTGAGACTGTGACCCCAGTTCTAGACTCCTTAGCCAGGGGAATCATCACCCCAACATTCAGCCTGTGGAGGCCTGTAAGAATTTTGTAAATTCCAATGAAATCTTCTCTAATTCCTCCAGAGAATATAAACCTGTTGTCTATTTAATCTCTCCTCAGATGGCATCCCTGGATTCAAACCACTGAATCTTGGTTGCACTATTTTTATGGCCAGTATATCATTTTTTAGATAAGGAGACTAAATCTGTCCACATTGACCAAGCCTTGATTACAGAATGATGCAATTTAATATTTGCAATTGGATATAAGATTCTGGGCAAAAGATGGATAAAATCATTTGATGCAGTTGAGATTAATTAAAAAAAATTGGTAAAGATGTAGATGACAACCAAGACTACCTGTTGCTACACTGCTGCCAGGAAAGCTGAAGGGTATGGTAGCATGGTAGTTAAGTTACTGAGCTAATAGCTGAAGTTCAGAACCATGGATTGTGAAGCATGGGTTTGAATCCCACCATTGCAACTGGAGGTGTTAAAGTCAAGTAAATCTAGAGCTTGGGGACAAACCCTTGTCTTGGGAATGGTAATCATGATTCTGGGTTGGTATCGCTAGTGGAGCTGCTGCCAGAGACCCAAGTTCATTTCTGACCTCTGGTGCTGTCTCTGTGGAGTTTGCAGGTTCTCCCTGTGACCATAAAGTTTTCTCCAGGTGCTCAGGTTTCTCCCACACCTCAAAGGCATCCAGGTTGATTGGTTAGTTGGCCACTGTAGATTACTACTAGAGTATAGGTGAGCGGTTGAAAGTTGTGGAGAATAAATTGGAGTTAGTGTTGGATTAGTGGAAATGAGTGCTTGATGGTTGGTGTGATCATGTTAGTGTAAGGGTCTGTTTCCGTGCTGTATGGCTATGTCTATAGGATTGTCATTTTAAAAAATCTGGTTCATTTATGTTCTTCAGGGAAAGAATTTTGTCTTTTGGTGATTTCAGACCTGCCAACATGATTGTCCCTCAACTGCCTCCTCATTCCAGAGATATTTAGAGATTTGCAACATGCTGGCACTAACGTGTGAACAAATAAGTAAAAGGATGGTGTGTGACAAGCGGAGTGTCGTTGGATCTCATTGGGATTATAGTTTGATAATTCATTGTTTTCCCTCAGGTATATGAAATGGCGTCTACGTGAGGGATTGAGGATGGGTTACAGAAGGTGGCTTGATATGGCGATGGGTCCCTGACTCCATCCCTCACTTACATGAGGCCATCCAGAACTCTCCTGTTTGAGAATTTTCTGGATAATTTTGTCATTTTGCTCTCCACCTCAACAAATCAAAAGTGGAAGATTTTTTCTTTTCACTGAAGAGGTTAAAAATATATTTTTCTCATCCAAAGGATGATGGGGATCCGAAAGGACAATGGATTCAGGAACTCTCACTGCATTTAAATAGTACCTGGATGAGCTCTTCTTGGGTGATAACCTGCAAGGCAACAGACAACGAGCTAGGAAGTGGGATTAGCATACCTGAGGCAGTTCCCAATGTTGGGTTCTACTCAGGCAGCTCCCCTTCCAATTATGTAGCCCTCATGAGTACAGAGAAGACCTACTTCTACACAGCTGTCCCCACGTTTGCCATTGTACGCAAATGCCAAGTGCAAGCTCCACACTGATTCAGTGCATTAGCACACAGAAAGAAAATTACAGCTTTTGTGGATCTTGTAATAAGTCCCTGATTTCCCTATATGGTTGATTTTTATTGAAATTTAGTCACAGAACCAAATCTCTGCAGGATGCTATTTCTGGACACCATTTTATTGGTGGGAATGAAGAAGGCTTATTGGATAAGGACAGAAGGTCCTGCTTATAATAAGGACCATGATGCCTAAACTAATGGTAAATTGAAGTATAATATCAGTAATAGTATCGGGAAGGCTAAAGGTATCATCAAGGATGCCTGTCACCCTGGCCATTCCCTTTCCTCTCTTCTGCCTTCTTGGAGAAAGCTTGAAAGCCCGGACGACCAGATTCAGGAACAGCTTCCTCCCCACTGCAATCAGTCTTCTGAACCAGTCACCTCTTTCACACCCCCTTCCCAGTGGTGCTGCCACATACTCAGTCTCTTAATACTACAACTCTTGGTTATTCTGTTATTATCACTGTAGCATTTCTTTTTGCGCTACTTCAGATTGCACCACAATCTTTGCACCATTCTCTTGTTTTGCGCTCGTCACTGTACTTATTATTACCATGTACACTGTTTTCTCTGTGAGCTTCACGCGAGCAAGGAATTTCATTGCACCCTGGTGTATATGACAATAAACTAATCTGAATCTCTAAATCTGGGTAAGTAATTGGTCACAAAAGCGTGATCAGTTCATTGGATAGACTTGCATGCTGTGCAGTGGAGACAAAGAGTCTGGAACCACTTGATAAATAGAAACTGCTCTGTGGGAAAGGTATTCCTGTCTTTGTTTCTCCTATTCCAGAGCCCTACTCACCAACTTCCATCCTTCTGTTCTCTGAGGCCCTAACTCACCCTGTTCACCGCCCAGTTCTGCTTGCTGACCACATTGATTCTCAGATGAGTAATGCTGTAAAAATTGCCACCCTTGGTATCAAATCCTTCCACGGTCTCACACCTTTTAACCCATTAAGGTATCCACGTTCCTCCAGTTCTGATCAATCCCAAATTTGATCACTCCATCGTTTACGGTATGACTTCAGCTGCCAAGGCCTTAAGCTCTTGGATTCTGTCCCTAAACCTCTCTTACATTTCTACACTTGTCTGATGTTCCTTAAAGCTTGCCTTGGACCAAGTTCTTCATCGTCTATCCCAATATGTCTTCATAAGGTTTCAATGTCAGTTTTTCTTTGGTAACAAAAGTACAATAGTATTGAGGGTGTTGAGTACGAAAGTTGGGACGTCATGTTACAATTATACAAGACTTTGGTGAGACCACACTTTGAGAATTGTGTACAGTTCTGATTGCCCAGCTACAGGAAGGATGTCATTAAGCTGGAAAGCGTGCAGAAAAGATTCACAGGGATGTTATGAGAACTGGAGGGCTTGAGTTATAAGGAGAGATTGGAGAGGCTGGGCTTCTTTTTCCCATGGAGAGAAGGGGTGACCTTATAGAGGTATATAAAATCATGAGGGGCATATATATGGGGTCACAGTCTTTTCCCTAGGGTAGGGGAGTCTTATACTAGAGGGCATAGCTTTAAGGCGAGTTGGAAAAGATTCAGATGAGGCCTGAGGAGAAAGTTTCTCACGTGGAGAATCGTGGGTATGTGGAACGAGCTGCCAGAGGAAGTGGTAGAGGTGGGTACAATTACATTTAAAAAGCATTTAGACCGGTACATCAATAGGAAAAGTTTAGAGGGATATGGGCCAAATGCAGGCAAATGGGACTAGCTCAGGTAGTCAACTTGATCAGCATGGGTGAGTAGGGCCCTGGAATAGGAGAAACAAAGACAGGAATACCTTTCCCACAGAGCAGTTTCTATTTATCAGGTGGTTCCAGACTCTTTGTCTCCACTGCACAGCATGCAAGTCTATCCAATGAACTGATCACGCTTTTGTGACCAATTACTTACCCAGATTTAGAGATTCAGATTAGTTTATTGTCATATACACCAGGGTGCAATGAAATTCCTTGCTCACGTGAAGCTCACAGAGAAAACAGTGTACATGGTAATAATAAATACAGCGACGAGCGCAAAACAAGAGAATGGTGCAAAGATTGTGGTGCAATCTGAATTAGTGCAGGAAGAGTTGGCCTGTTTCCATGCTGAGTAACTCTGAATGTTTTGCAGATATGACAGAAATGTTCAAGAGGTATTTAGACAGAAGCTTGAGCAGGCAGGGAATAGAAGAATACAGACCACGTGCAGGCAGATAGGGTTAGTTTAATCTGGCATCATGGTCAGTGCATGTCCTACCTCCCTATAAAGAAGAGCTCCAAAGACACTCAACCCTCTGAGAGAGAAAAAAATTGCATCACCTCTGTCTTGAATTGAAAGCATCTTATTTTTAATCAGTGACCCCTAGTTCTAGATGTTCCCACAAGAGGAGCAATCCATTCCAAATCCACCCCATCAAGACACGTCAGGATCTTATAACCACACTTCCAATCTCCATCAGATACAAAACCAGCCTGTCCAACCTTTCCCCATTAGACAACCCACCCATTCCAGTATAGGTCCAATAAATCTCTGAACTGTTTCCAACTGATTAACAGCCATCCATAAGTAAGCAGACCAATACTGGACACAGTACTTTGGATGAGTTAACATAAGAACATAAAAAATAGGAGCAGGAGGAGGCCATCTGGCCCGTCGAGCTTGCTCCACCATTCAATAAGATCACGGCTGATCTGGCCGTGGACTCAGCTCCATCTACCTGCCTTTGCCCCATAACCCTTAACTCCCCTACTATGCAAAAATCTATCTAACTGTGTCTTAAATATACGTATTTAATGAGGTAGCCTCCACTGCTTCCCTGGGCAGAGAATTCCACAGATTTACTACTCACTGGGAAAAGCAGTTTCTCCTCATCTCCATCCTAAATCTATTTCCCCGAATCTTGAGGCTATGTTCCCTAGTTCTAGTCTCACTTACCAGTGGAAACAACTTTCCTGCCTCTATTTTATCTATCCCTTTCATAGTTTTATATGTTTCTATAAGATCTCCTCATTCTTCTGAATTCCAGCAAGTATAGTCCCAGGCAACTCAATCTCTCCTAATAGGCTAATCCCTCATCTCTGGAATCAACCTGGTGAACCTCCTCTGCACTGCTTCCAAAGCCAGTATATCCTTCTTCAAGTAAGGAAACCAGAACTGCACGCGGTACTCCAGGTGTGGCCTCACCAGTACCCTGTACAGTTGCAGCATAACCTCCCTGCTCTTAAATTCAATCCTCTAGCAATGAAGGCCAGTATTTCATTTGCCTTCTTGTTAACCTGTTGCAAACCCAACCTTTTGTGATTCATGCACAAGCACTTCCAAGTCCATCTGCACAACAGTATGCTGCAGTCTTTCACCATTTAAATAATAATCTGATCTATTTTTCCTTCCAAAGTGGATGACCTCGCATTTACCAACATTGTACTCCGTCTGCCAGACCCTTGCCCACTCACTTAACCTATCTATATCTCTCTGCAGACTCTCTGCATCCTCTGCACAATTTGCTTTTCAACTCAATTTAGTGTCATCAGCAAACTTAGATACGCTACACTAAGTCCCCTCTTCCAAATGATTAATGTACATTGTGAACAGTTGCAGGCCCAGCACCGACCCCTGCGGCACCCCGCTCACCACTGCTTACCAACCAGAGAAACACCCATTTATCCCAACTCTCTGCCTTCTATTGGTTAACTAATCCTCTATCCATGCTAATACCTTACCCCCAACTCCATGCATCCTTATCTTCTGGAAAAGTCTTTTATGTGGCACCTTATCGAATGCCTTCTGGAAATCCAAGTGTACAACATCCACCTGTTCCCCTCTATCCACTGCACTCATTATATCCTTAAAGAACTCCAGTAAGTTTGTCAAATAGGACCTGGCCTTCCTGAATACATGCTGCGTCTGCCTGATGGAACTATTTCTATCCAGATGTCTCACTATTTCTACCTTAATGTTAGCTTCAAGTATTTTCCCAACTACAGATGTTAAGCTAACTGGCCTATAGTTACCTGCCTTTTGCCTACATCCTTTTTTAAACAGTGGTGTGACATTTGCTGTCTTCCAATCCTTTGGGACCTGCCCAGAGTCCAGAGAATTTTGGTAAATTATGTGGTAATTATTTGGTAAATAAGTTCTAAAGCAATGCTCCGTACAACTGAAGCAAGACCTTCCTACTTTTATATTCAATTTCCCTAGCAATAAAAATAACATTAGGGTCATGGAGTTAGAGTCATAGAGTCTTACAGCACGGAAACCGGCCCTTCAGCCCAACTCATCTCTGCCGACTGTGTTGCCCAGAGAGTTAGTCCCATATGCCCATGCTTGGCCCAAAGCTTTTAAACATTGCTAAAGTGCTCATCTCAACCACTATTTCTGGCAGCTCATTCTAAATACCCACCACCTTTTACATGAAGAAACTGCCCTGTTCCTTTTCTGGAGTGTGTTAGCCTTCCTTAAGTACTTACTGTATCTGCATACTAGCTTCATGCAAATTATGCATTACCCAGTCCACCTTGCACCTCAAAGCTCTAAAATCAACAACTTTGGGAAATTGAATCTGTTGTGTTCAGTTTCACTAGTAATAAATGATAACATTCTGAATTATGAATTATGCACTGGAACATTGAGATTCCTCTGTGTCTTGGAGCTGTGCAATTGGAATGAGTTTATTATTGTCACATGTACCGAGGTACAGTGAAAAACTTGTCTTGCATACCGTCCATACAGATCAATTCATTATATAGTGCATTGAGGTAGTACAAGGTAAAACAATAACAGAATGCATATCATTCATACAATTCTTTGCATACCATCCATACAGATCAATTCATTACACAGTGCATTGAAGTAGTACAAGGTAAAACAATAACAGAATGCAGAAAAAGTGTAATGCTACAGAGAAAGAGCAGTGCAGGTAGACAATGAGGTGCAAGGTAATAACGAGAGGTGCAAGGTCATAATGATCTCTCACTGGTTAGATAATAAACATTTTTTAAAAATTTTTCCTGCAAAAATGGACGATTCCACATTTTCTCACATTAAACCCCATTAGCCAGATCCATGCTCACTCACTTAGCCTGTATTGTTAATGCGCTATGATGCAGTAAAGTTACTCCAGATAGATAAACCAATAAGAACTGAATGACTTGCCTCATCTGTAATTTTCCTGCTTTCCAGTGACGATCATGTAGTTTATTCGTTCACAGGATGTGGCTACTGCTGGCAATGCCAGCATTTTTGGCCCATCCCTAATTGCCCCTGAACTGGAGAGGCAGTTAAAAGTCAACCACATTGGTGGGTCTGGAGTCAATAGATCAGATGAGATAAAAATGGCAGGTCTCCTTCCCTGCAGGACATTAATAAAACTTTGTTTATTTAACCACAGACTTAAAGTGTCATTGTTAACATGTTTTATCTTTAATCAATATATTTCAAGCTTTCTGAGTGTCTGATTTGTCCTTCACTCTATTTTCAATGTTACATGAATAAATTCCCACTTATCTCTTCAAAGGGTTAATGTTATTGAATTTAACAATAAATACTTAAGTTTCCTTGACAAATGCTAAATCCACTCTCGGACAGTTTTGACACAAACCGATGAAATGCCTCGAAGATGCTAAGTGCAAGCTAACATTTAATTATCGAGAGCTGCTCAGAAAAGGCATCGCTAATTCGACGCCCTTACAGGAAATTAAAATAAACCCCGTGCTTCTGCAGCCTTCTGGCTTGTTGTGCTGGTGAGGATAGAGAGCTCTCAGCATCTCATGAAAATCCAGTGCCACTGCTGTGTCTGTGGGAGGCATCGAAGACAGAAACAGGTTCAAAAGACTTTCCTTAATTTATTCATTTTTCTGGTATCTGGGCATCGTTGGCAAGGTCAATCTTTATTCTTCATCTCTATCTGCCCCCAGAGAAAGTGAGAGTGAGCCACTCTTTCCATTGCAGTCCTTTTGGTGAAGGTGATAACCAAAAGAAACTGCAGAATAAAAACATAAGATGCTGGAAATACTCAGCAGGTCAGGCAACATCTGTGGAAGGGAAACAGGGTTAACATTTCAGATTGAATATCCTTCATCAGGACCCTGTTTTCAACCTGAACTGTTAGCTGTTTCTCTCCCCACAGATGCAACTTGACCTACTGAGTGTTTCCAGCATTTCCTGTTTTTATTGTGGTGAAGGTGCTCCCACAGTGGTGATGGGTAAGGAACTACAGGACTTAAATCGAGTGATAATGAAGGTCGGGCAATATATTTCCAAGTCAGGGTAGTGAGCAGCTTGGAGGGGTGGTGGTGTTCCCCAGTGTCTGCTTCCTTTGCCTTCTTGGTGGTAGAAATCACAGGTTTGGGAGGTGCTGTCAGAGTAGACTGGTCGAATAATTGCAGTGAATTTTGTAGGCAGTGCACACTGCAACCATTGTGTGCCGGTGTTAGAAGCAATGAATGTTTACTGTGGTGGATGGCATGACAATTAAGTGGGATGCTCTGTCCTGAATGGTATTGGGTGGTTAGGGCAAACAGTCAGAATCATTTTCCCAGGGTGGAAATGTCAAGTACTCGGGGGCACAGGTTTAAGGTGAGAGGGGGAAAGTTTAAAGGAGATTTACAAGGCGATTTTGTTTTAACCCATAGAGTGGTAGGTGCCTGGAATGCCCTGCCAGGGGAGGTGGTGGAAGCAGATACGATGGTGGCATTTAAGAGGCATTTAGACAGACACATGAACAGGTAGGTAGTGGAGGGATACAGACGATGTGCAGGCAGATGTTCAGTTTAAATTGGCATCATCATCAACGTAGACATCGTGGGCTGAAGGGCCTGTTCCTATTCTATGTTGCTGAGAGTTGAAGGTGCTGCACTCACCCAGGCAAGTGGAGAGTATTTTATCACACTCCTGACTTGTGCCCGGTAAATGGTGGAAAGGCCTTGGGGTGTCAGAAGGTGAATCACTCACTGCAGGATACATAACCTTTGGCCTGCTCTTGTATCTACAGTATTTATCATGCAAGACCAGTTGAGTTTCTGATCATTGGTGACTTCCAGGGTATTGGTGGTGGGGGATTTGACAATGGAATGCCATTGAATGTCGAGGGTAGGTAACTTGGTATTGGTATTGGTTTATTATTGTCTCTTGCACAGAGGTACAAGTGTAATGAATTGATCTGTATGAACGGTATGCAAGACAAGTTTTTCCTTGTCCTGCATACCATTCATACAGATCAATTCATTACACAGTGCACTGAGGTAGTACAGGGTAAAAACAATAACAGAATACAGAGTAAAGTGTCACAGCTACAGACGAAGTGCAGGTAGACAATAAGGTGCAAGGTCATAACAACGTTGACTGTGAGGTCAAGAATCCATCTCATCATATAAGGGAACCGTTCAATAGTCTTATAACAGTGGGATAGAAGCTGTCCTTGAACCTGGTGGTATGTGCCCTCAGGCTCCTGTATCTTCTGCCTGATGGGAGAGGGGGAGGATGGGGTCTCTGGGGTGGGTGGGGTCTTTGATTATGCTGGCTGCTTCACCAAGGCAGCGAGAGGTATAGACAGAGTCCGTGGAGGGGAGGCTGGTTTCCGTGATGTGCTGGGCTGTGTCCACAACTCTCTGCAGTTTCTTGCAGTCCCGGGCAGAGCAGTTGCCATACCAAGCCGTGATACATCAAGATAGGATGCTTTCTATGGTACATTGATAAAAGTTGGTGAGTGTCAACGGGGATATGCCAAATTTCTTTAGCCTCCTGAGGAAGTAGAGGCACTGGTGAGCTTTCTTGGCTGTAGCACCTACATGGTTGGACCAGGACAGGCTATTGGTGATGTTCACTGCTAGGAACTTGACGCACTTGGTAAATTGGTTTATTATTGTTGCAGAGTCATAGAGTCATACAGCCCAACTCATGCCGACTGTGTTGCCCAGCAAGCTAGTTCCATCTGCTTGCCTTTGGCCCATAGCCTTCTAAAACTCTCCTATCCATATACATCTAAATGGCTTTTAAATGTTGCAAATGTGCCCGCATCAACCACTATATCTGGCAGCTCATTCCAAATACGTACCACCCTTTGCATGAAAAAGCTGCCTCTGATGTCCCTTTTAAATCTCTCTCCTCTGATCTTAAACCTATGATCTCTTGTTTTTACCATCACCTCCCTGGGATAAAATTTATGTGCTTTCACCTGGTCTATGCCCCTCATGATCTTATGTACCTCTATCAGGTCACCCCTCAATCTCCTACATTTCAAGAAATAAAGTCCTAGTCTACGCAACTTGTAACTCCTTGTAAGTCAGGCCCCTAAGTCCAGGCAACATCCTTGTAAATCTTTTCTGCACTCTTTCTAGTTTAATAAAATCTTTCCTATAACAGGACAACCAAAACTGTACACAATGTCTTATATAACTGCAACATAACTTCCCAACTCCTATACTCATGTACTGAGGTACAGTGAAAAACTTTTCATGCCATCCATATGGATCATTTCATCACATCAGTGCATTGAGGTAGTACAAGAGGAAAGCAATAACAGAATGCAGAATATAGTGTTACAGTTACAAAGAAAATGCAGTGCAGGTAGACAATAAGGTGAGAGGCCATGATGAGGTAGATTGTGGGGTCAAGAGTCCATCTTATTGTACTGGGGGATTGTTCAATAGTCTTATAACAGCGGGATAGAAGCTGTCCTTGAACCTTCAGGCTTTTGTATTTTCTGCCCAATGGGAGTGGGGAGAAGAGAGAATGACTGGGGTGGGAGGGGTCTTTGATTATGTTGGCTGTTTTATCAAGGCAGCAAAATGTGTAGACCATTGAGTCCATTGAGGGGAGGCCAGTTTTCGTGATGTGCTCAGCTGTGTCCACAACTCTCTCCAGTTTGTTGGACTCTCTCTTGTTAGAGATGGTCATTCCCTGGAACTTCTGTGGCCCGAATGTTACTTGCCACCTATCAGCCCTGCCTAAATATTGTCTAGGTCTTGCTTGCTCCTCAGTTGCAGAGGAGGAGTTGTGAATAGAATGAAACATTGTGTAATCATCAGCAAATATCCCCACTTCTGACCTTGTGATGGAAGGAAAGTCATTGATAAAGTAGTTGGGTCAAGGATCTCTCTGATCAGCAAAAAAAACTCTTGGGAAAAGAAATGCTGTTAGGCTTGCATTAGACGTATAGGGAAGTAGTGCAAGGAACAAGACAGTTGATGTCATGATTATGAATGGTGTTGCTAGGCAACTGAAAAGGAACCTGAGGGGCAATTATTTCATGCAGAGGGTGGTGAGTAGATGGAATGAACTGCTGGAGGAAGTGGTTGAGGCAGGTGCAGCAGTAACATTGAAGAAACACTTGGATAGGTACATGGAGGGTTATGGGCGGAACACAGATAATTGGGATTAGTTGGGTGGGCACCATGGTCGGCATGGACTGGTTGGGCTGAAGGGCCTGTATCTGTGCTGCTTTGCTCCATGACTCTATGAAAGAATACAGCTGGATCAAACGTTGCAACATGTTGAATGAAATGCCAGGCAGTAGCCTTGGTGTCTGAGTGCTTCACATATCTCTGTAAAGTAAATTCATTATCAACAGCATTTACGTTATGGTCACACAGTGTTTTCCACTAATACTTGAGAACAAAGGAAATGGAAATTTGTTGAGTGAGACAACGTTCAATGGAACAATCACCTCTGTTTTTCCACAAGCTTTTCCCCTGTAACCGTGGAAGCAGGCCAGGCTCTGCTTGAAACATGTCCCCATGCCTTCCTTTCATGTTAAAGGGTTATTTCCATGCCGGATAGATGTGAACGAATACTTTTACTCATGGGATGTGGGCAAGGTTGGGACTTATCGCCAATCCCTCCCTGCTCCTCGAACGACAGGTCAGGATGTGGGGTAAGACATTACGGGTAGAGATGAGGTGAAATTCCGTCATTCAGAAGGGGTTGAATTTGTGGATTTCTGTACCACAGATGGGCATGGAAGCAAAGTCTCTGAATATACTTAAGAAGGGTGTAGATGGATTTCTGGACACAAAAGGCATCAAGGAGCAGGAATATGGTCATCATCATACAGCATGGAAACAGGCCTTTTGGCCCAAATGGTCCATGTCGACCAAGATGCCCATCTAAACTGGGCCCATTTGCCCGCGTTTGGCCCACAACCTTCTCAACCTTTTCTATCAATAATATGGTATTGAGATAGAGCATCAGCCACGATCATATTGAATGGTGGAGCAGATTTGAAGGGCTGACACAAAGAGATTCCAGATGCTGGAAATTTGGAGCAACACAATGCGCTGGAGGAACTCAGTGGCTCAGGCAGCATCTGTGGAGGGAAATGAACAGTCGACGTTTCGGGTTGAGACCCTCATCATCACTGGAGAGAAGGAGGGGAGATAGCCAGTATAAGAAGGTGGGGGAAGGGGCAGAGCAAGTATTGGCAGGTGATAGGTGGATCCAGGTGATAGGCAGGTGAGGGAGGAGGGGCAGGAGGGGGAGTGGGGGGAGTGTAAGAAGCTGGGAAGTGATAGGTGCAAGTGACAAAGGGCTGAAGGAGATAGAATCTGATGGGAGCGGAGAGTGGAGCATGGAGTAAAGGAGAGAGTGGGCGAGGGGAACCAACGGGAGAAATGTGTGGGTGATGGGCAGATGGAGAGGGCAGGGGAGGGGATAGAGATCGGGTGATGAAGGCCAGTGGGATAAGGAGGGAAGAAAAAGGGAGGAAAATAGACAAAAGGGCTGAATGATCTGCCATTCCGGTTCTCCATGGTTCAGTGTTTTCTGTGAATGAAGCACAAAAGTTAGATGGGCAGGAACAGTAAGGAACTTTGGAGGCAGGTGGAATGTTAACCTATTTTAGATGTTTGGAGATTTCTACACCCATATGATACAGAATTTTCATTCTTTCCTCATGTCTACCATAACTATTCGAGGATTGATTATTTTTTTATTGATGCTAGATTAGCTCCACTTACTATGGACTGTAAATACAATGCAATTGCCATCTCTGATCATGCACCATTAACTTTATCAATTAAATTACCAGATGTATCCTTTGATGTCAGACAATGGCGATTTAACCCTTCTCTATTACAAGACTCAGATTTTGTCCAATTTATTAAAGAACAGATTTCATTTTTCTTTTTAACTAATTTTACTGAAGAAATCTCCAGTGGGATAATATGGGATACTTTTAAAGCATATATCCGTGATCAAATTATTTCATATTCCGCTGGATTGAAAAAACAAACTAATAACGAAATACATATATTGGCTGACAAGATTAAAGAAATCGATAAAAAATATTCTGATACTTCAAATCTGGAGCTTTTTAAAAAGAGAACAGAACTCCAATTACAACATAGTTTATTACTAACAACTTCAATTGAAAATCTACTACTTAAAAACAAAAGTCAATTTTATATACATGGTGACAAATCCGGTAAATTATTGGCTAACCAATTGAAAGCTACTTTATCTGAACGGCAGATTAATAAAATTCGTAAACCAGATTGTACCTACACGATAGATCATGTTCAAATCAACAAATCCTTTCAAGAATTTTATTCTTCTTTATACCAATCAGAATCCCCTGAGGATCCTACATTAATGTATGAATTTTTAAGAGATCTGAAGATTCCCCAACTATCTTTAAATGAATGTTCTACATTAGATGCTCCCATTTCGGAGGAAGAAATAAAGAAAGTAATATTTTCAATGAACTCAGGTAAAGCACCCGGCCCTGACAGATATACAGCTGAATGTTTTAAATCCTTTTCTGATATTCTTGTCCCTGGTTAACCAAAATTTTTAAAGATGCCCTATCAGTGGGTAAACTACCACAATCTTTCTATGAAGCAACTATTTCTTTAATTCTTAAAAAAGATAAAGATCCCACTGATTGTGCATCTTATAGACCTATTTCTTTATTAAATGTAGATTCAATAATATTTTCCAAAATATTGGCCTTTAGACTGGAAAAGGCTCTCCCACAAATTATCTCTGAAGACCTGACAGGATTTATTTAGAATCGTTATTTACATTTTAATATTAGGAGATTAATGAATATTATATAGACCCCTTCATCCCAAATTCCAGAATGTGTTGTTTCACTAGATGCTGAAAAGGCCTTTGACAGAGTCAAATAGGAATATCCATTCACTACACTTCAAAAATTTAATTTTAGCCCTAAATTTATATCTGTGGTTAAAATGATTTATTATACATCTATGGCTTCAATACTTACTAATAGTCAAAGATCTCCTTTGTTTAGGCTTTTTCGAGGTACTAGACAAGGTTGCCCGTTAAGCCCTTTATTATTTGATATTGCTTTAGAACCCTTGGCTATTGCACTCCGGGACTCTTCAAATGTATGTGGCATTACTCGCGGACAGAAGATTCATAAGATATCTCTCTACGCAGATGATCTGTTACTTTATATTTCTAATCTGGACGAGTCTATCCCCGCAGTACTATCACTACTAGATCAGTTTAGTGTTTTTTCTGGCTATAGATTAAATCTTAATGAGTGAACTTTTTCCATCGAATATGCAAACCCCAATTTATAGGCAATTACCTTTTAGATTGGTAACTATTTTATGTATTTAGGTGTTAAGGTTACCAAGAAACATAAGGACTTATTTAAAGCTAATCTATTGCCTTTAATTGACCATGTTAAACAATTATTTACTGAGTGGTCTCCACTGTCTTTATCATTGGTAGGCCGAATTAATGCGATTAAGATGAATATTTTACCAAAATTTTTATATTTATTTCAAGCGATTCCAACTTTTGTCCCGAAATCTTTTTTGACACAATTGATTCTAAAATTCTTTCATATATTTGGCAGAATAAAAACCCAAGGTTAAGTAAGAAATATTTACAAAAACTAAAAAAGGATGGTGGTATGGCCTTGCCTAACTTTAGATTATATTATTGGGCAATTAATATCAGATATTTAATTTTTTGGATACAAGGTTTAGATGTAATTCAGTGCCCCAAATGGGTACACCTTTAGCACCAATCAGTACTTGAATTTTCATTAGTTTCTATTTTAGGAGCTCCACTCCCTTTTGCACTTACCAAATTAAGTAAACATATAATTAACCCAATTGTTAAACATACAATATGAATATGGTTTCAATTTCGTAAATTTTTTGGATTGAATAAATTTAACTTGTCAAGTCTCATACAATCTAATTTTTTCTTTCGTCCATCCAGAGTTGACTCAGCTTTTTCCATATGGAAAACAAAGGGAATAGTATGTTTTTGTGATCTATTCATTGATAACTGTTTTTCATCTTTTGAACAATTGTCTAACAAATACAATTTGCCAAGGTCACACTTTTGTCGATATTTGCAGATTAGAAATTTTTTAAAAGCTACGATGCCCTCTTTTCCGACACCTTACAAAACTGAAACTACGGAAGAAATTTTGGGTCTTAATCCTTATCAGAAGGGCTTGATAGCAATAATCTATGATTTAATTATGAAAATACATCCAGAATCACGGGGCAAAATTAAGAATGAATGAGAAAGTGAACTCCAGACACCTTTACCTACAGAGACATGGAAGAAAATTCTTCATTTAGTTAATGCATCTTCAATGTGTGCCAGACACTCGTTGATACAGTTTAAGGTAGTTCACAGGACACATATGTCCAAAGATAAGCTAGCTCGTTTTTATAACTATATAAATCCTATATGTGACAGAAGTAAATCGAATGTGGCTTCTTTGACACATATGGTTTGGTCCTGTCCTCTTTTGGAAAAATATCGGAAAGACATTTTTAACATTATTTCAAATGTATTGAAGATTGATTTACAACCACACCCTATCACTGCAATTTTTGGATTACCAAGGATAGAGTCTGGCCATTTATCTGCTTCCGCTAACCGTATGATTGCTTTTGTTACATTAATGGCCAAACGATCCATTTTGCTTAAATGGAAGGATCCAATACCCCCTACTACTTTTCAATGGTTTTCTCAAACTATATCATGTTTAAACTTGGGAAAAATTAAGAGTGGTGCTGTTGATCCTTCACTTAAATTTGAAGATATTTGGAGTCCATTTATTCAATATTTTCACATGATGTAGATCCCCTTTCAATAACTTTCCAACTTAGAGGATTGGAGTTGACGACATAATATTGATCTGTTTCTACTGAGAAATTTTTGTCCAGTCTTTTTTCTTTTTTTTTGTTTGTTTTCTTTTGAAATTTTTCTGTTTAGTTTAGTTTATATTGTTTATAATTTTTCTTATTGATTTGGGGTTTTTTTTCTCTTCCTTTTTTTTAAATTTATATAATAAATCTTTTTCTTTCCTTTCTTTTATATTATATTCATTTACTAAGAGATCGTTGGTTCTACAGATTTTTTTATATCTTATTGTTCTTTATGATTACCTATGCCATGATTGTTATCCAGATCTCTTTGTATTACATGTACAAACATTGATGCTATATATTAATCTGTATTAATTTGAAAACTAATAAAAAGATTGAAAAATAAAAGGAAAGAAAGGAATGTTAGCCTAATTGGAAGGAGATGGACTACAAAAGAAGGGAATCCTTGCTATAAGTGCACAGGGCATTGGGAAGACCAGACCAGGAGAAATACAGATAGATTTAGCTTCATTATTTAAACAGAGATTTACTTGCATTATAGACGGTGCAGAGAAGGTTCACTGGGTTAAGCCTGGAATGAAAGGATTTTCTTTTTTTTTAAGAGTCATACAGCATGGAAACAGGCCCTTCGGCCCAACTGGTCCATGCCAACCAAGTTGCCGACCTGAGCTAGTCCCATTTTCCTGTGTTTGGCCCATTATCTCTCCAAACCTTTCCTATCCATGCACCTGTCCAAATGTCTTTTAACATTGTAATTGTACCCACCTCTACCACTTCCTCTGGCTGCTCATTCCATATACTCACCACCCTCTGTGTGGGAAAAGTTACCCCTCACATCCCCTTTAAATTTCTCCTCTCTCACCTTATATCAATGTCCTTTAGTTTTAGGTACCCGTACCCTGGGGAAAATACTGGCTTATCCTTATCTATGGATATACTTTATCTATATACACCTTATCTATGCTCTTCATGATTCTATATACAAGGTCACCCCTCAGTCTCCTGTGCTCCAGGGAAAACAGTCCCAGCTTCTTGTAACTCAAGCCTTCCTGTCCCAGAAACATCCTTGTGAGAAAAGTTGAGTGGATTGGGCCGACATTCCTTTGAGTTTAGAAGAATTTAGACAATTCTGTGGGGGGTTGACAATATAGATGCTGGGAGGATATTAACCCTCATGGGGGAATCTAGAAGCATGATTTCAAAATAAGTGTTTGCCCATGAAAGAGAAAAATGAGAAGGAATTTTGTCCCACAGAGCACCTGGAATCTTTAGAATTTTCTACTCTAGAGGATGGTAGAAGTCAGTCATTGAATATATCTATATATATAGATATATATATATATATATATATATATATATATATATATATATATATATATATATATATATATATATAGATATATATATATATATATAGAGATATATATATAGATATATATATATATAGATATAGATATAGATATATATATATATAGATATAGATATATATATATATAGATATAGATATATATATATATAGAGATATATATATAGATATATATATATATATATATATATATATATATATATATATATATATATATATATATAGATATAGATATAGATATAGATATAGATATATATATATATATAGATATGCAAGGCCATGATAGACTAGGAGATTCAAGGGGGGAAAGGATTGGGTCAGAAAGTGGAGCTGAGGCCCATATCAGATAACCCATGATCTTATTGAATGGGAGAGCAGGTTTGAGGACCTACTCCTTATTCCTATCGTTCCCACCTTCTTACACAGAGCAGGTGATGTTCAGCCATCTTCTGGTATTGTCAAAGTCAACGTCAAAATTGAGTTTGTTGTCACACGCACAAGTACATGTTTGCATAGGTGCAATGAAAAACTTCACAGACACATAGCACCAGACAGCAGCACTCACAAGAAAAACATAAATTAAACATAAATTATACACAATCTTTACAGGAAAGAACACAGTTAAAACAAAAAAAAAGTCCATTTTAGTGCGAAGTGATCAGAGTGGGGTCATAGTATCGCTAAACTGTTCCAATTAAGGTTATGCCTGTTGGTTCAAAAACCGAATGGTTGAAGGTGTTGGTGTCAGGGTGACGGCCCAAATGGCAAGTGCAATATACCTTCCTATCCTGAAATGGAAATGCAGGAGCTCACAATCTTCTGTGAGACACTCTGACCAAGTTTACAAAGGTTGGGAGGCCCTTCTATCTGAGTTGCCCCCTCTGGTCAGATATGTCCATCAAAGGCTCATTAACTGGCTCACCTCCACATACGCTCAATGTGCTGACTGACCTTCCAGCCAATCGCCCAGTTGTTCAGTCCTCATTGTTCAATTGGGTTATTCTTCACTGACCAGAAGCAGACCCAATTTTACTTTAGTGAATTAACCTAAGCCTCGAAAGAAAAATTAAATAAAGTACTATGTATTTTTCCTATGATTTTTCTCCTGGGTTATTTATAGCTAGATTTTGGCAGTGTGTTTTTTGATACTTTGAGTCTTGTCAATATTGACTACTGGACAGGCAGGACAAAGATAAGAATTAGAAGCAGGTTAGGACCCCTCAAATCCACTCAATTAGATCATGGGCTATCCCCTATACTACCTTCTCTTTCACACCCGATCTCCATATATTGAGATTGCTATTGGGTCTAAAGCCCACGAGACTTTCATTCCCATCCCTCTGAGTGAAGAATTTCTCCTCAGCTGAATCCTAAATGATTAGTCCTTTATCATCAGGCTATGATGTTAGACTCTACAGCCATGTGGCATGCTCAATATCTAATCTTTCTATCCCTCCCTGAATCTTGTAAGTTTCAATGAGATCATCTCTTGGTCGTCTAAACTCTGCTGGGTACACGCCGATCTTAAATCCATACTTACAGCAACTAAATCAGTACTGGATCTAATGGGGATGATGTGATACAGTTTAATTTTCCCTAAGGTGTGTTTCAAACATCTTTCCAATTTAAAAAAAATGGTACATCATAGATATTACTTGCCTGCAGTTGTGTTCAGTTGAATTACTTTTAACATTGGGATAATGTATAATCTGATCACAAGATGTGAAAGGTGTTTTGTTCATTCAAATTCTCCACAGGACAGGCACAGCTAGCTTTTTGAGTTGTTGTGTAGCCCAGATTATACTAATCCACAGTAGCAACGGGAACCTCATCTTCATTCCGAGATCAAAACTTAAACAGCTCCATAGCAACCACTTGACGATTGGTGCCGGCTTATTGGAAGCAGACGGTTGATTTTTCATAATTTGTAGGATAACAGGATTTGTAATAGGCAGGTAAACATAAACCAGGATTTTCTGCTTACTTGGAATCTGTCTCAACAGGAAAAGCTGATCTTCAACACCAACAGCTAAAAACATAAAATATAGCCAAAATAGGCCACTCAACCACTTGTGCCTGCACTGCCATTCAATGGGATTGTGACTGATCTTTTACCTCAGTGACAGTTCCTGAATTGACCCCATATCCCTTGATTCTCTTAACATCTAAAAATCTGAACACTCGATCAAATGCCTTCTGAAAATCCATATTAGTAACATTAACCACATTTCCTTCATCAATCTTAACCATTATCTCACCAAAAATTCAATCAAGTTGGTCAAAGATGGTTTTCCTTGGTCAAGTCTATACAGGTTCTCATTTATTAACACCATGTTCCCGTTATTTTTTCTCTCTCTCTGTTTATTGATGCTAAAAGCTTCCCCACAATTGGGGTTAAACTGACAGTTCTGTGGTTTCCTGCTTTACATTGCTTTTTGAGCATTTGCCATTTTCCAGTATTCTCATTGGAGAACAGGCCCCAGAGACCCTGAGGTATATAATAACTATCACCGGGGTTTGGGCTTCACCGCTATCAACTCTCACTGGGGTAGAGATCTTGACACTCACTTGGCTGTAGATAGGTATGGATGTCACTGGGGTTTAGATACCACATACACTGACTCACTGGAGTACACATCCCATGCATTCTGACTCTCAATGAGATGCAGAATTGACTCTCTTTGGATTATAGATCTCACATCCCCTGTCTCTCACTGAGATTGAGTTCTATACACACTGACCCTCACTGGGTGACGGTCCCACACACACTGACCCTCACTGGGGAAAGGTCCCACGCACACTGACTCTCACTGGGGAAAGGTCCCACACACACTGACTCTCACTGGGGGACGGTCCCATACACACTGACCCTCACTGGGGACAGTCCCACACACACTGACCCTCACTGGGATCCACACCACTTACTGGATGAAATTGTTTTCTTAACTCCCCCATAGAGTCACGGAGTCATGTCGAAGCAGGCCCTTCAGCCCACTGAGTCCATGCCAACCATCAAGCACCCATTTACACTAATCCCATTTTATTCTCCCCACATTCCCATCTGCTTGGGAGGAAACCAGATCATCCAGGGGAAATCCATGTATTCACAGGGAGAATGTGCAAACTCCACACTAACAGCTCTGGAGGTCTGGATTGAGTAGAGGTCACTGGAGCTGTCAGACAACAACTCTACTGTACCTCAGATCCTATATTTCAATTATTACTCAAATGAGCATCCAGTCATGAACACATTGTAGGGTGTGTGAGCTGGCTTCCTATAGTATAGCCATGATTATATTTCATTCATACTTAAAGTGCTTTGGGACGACAAGAAATAGTGAAAGGTGCTATGTTCTTTCTTGGACTTCCTCTCGATCTATGGGTTTGACATTTGTAGGGTTGGTTTCTCCGCAAGGGTTGGCAAATGCACAAAATATCAAGGAAGATATAACACACTTGCAAATTGGGATCTTCTGTCCCCTGGAATTAACAGGTGACATTGTGATCCTCAAGCACTTTAGGCTGAATGCAATCACATCTAGCTGGCTCCAGATCCCCAAAGCTGTTAACTGTGCCATCATATTAGTAACTAAGAAATCATGAGTTTAAGTGACACCTGGCAAGGTATCAAATTGAATCAGGTAAATTTGCACTTTTATGTTCAAATTTAAGTTGTTAGATTGTTACAGTTATTTACCTTTCTCAGCATGTCTGCCATTGTAAATGGCTATGTAAACATTTCTAATGTAATGTTTTAATGTGAATTTAACAATTTTTTGCAGGGTTTAGACACTAGGGGTTCAGCTGAGCAAATTTCTGAACTGACTCACAATTTCTGTGATGTGTTTTGCATAATTTAAAAAAAAACTGAAGAGAAGTAAATCTTTGGTTGCCAGCAGTAAACACATGAGTGTCGATTCCAAGGCACACTCAGCTTTGCAGCTTTGCTTCCATTAAAGTCAATGGATCAACAGGTGTGGCACTGAATATACCTGGCACCCAATACTTGTGTGTGTATGTAATGCTGTTGATCAAAGATGAATTTCTCAAAATGAAAATCACGGATACTATAGAATAAGTGCTATGATTGTGTAATATTAGAGGAACATGGTTAGTCCTGAGCTCTCACCCTTTGAAATAAATTATTATAAAAAATAACCAAGTCTTCATCGTGAATATTGTAATAAGGTCATGGAGAAACAAGAGACCGCAGATGCTGGAATCTGGAGCAGCAAACAACATACTGGAGGAACTCAGTGGTTCAGGCCACATCTCTCCAGCATTTCCCTCCACAGATGCTGATGGATCCACTGAGTTCCTCCAGCATCTTGTTTGTTGCTCCATTGCAATGGGATGCCAGCATTCCTGAATGTGGGAGGCTATTGGACAGGGTAACGTTGTTAGAAAGTTTGGCCGCTGTTATACAAATGGCAATGTCATGGTGTACATATGTTGAAATCAAATTCCAGAATGGGGTTCAATGTTTTTCTGCTTCACACATTCAGATTTTGAATTTTTAGAACAGTAAGACTTAAAGGAAAAATCTAGAATGACTTTACATTTTATAATAGCATGAATCAGATAATATCTCAAAATGCTTTTACAGCCAATTGCATATCTTTGATTTGTAAACAACATTGCAATGTGCTAACAAATGTGCACGGCAAGTTCTCAATAACTGCTGAATAATAGTGCCTTTATTAGTTGACTCTCCTGATGATGTCTGAAGAATAACTATTGGCCAAGTCACAAAGGATAACATCTCTACTCTTCAAAGTGGTACCATGGGATTTGTTACTTCCAGTTGATAAGGTAACATCTCACCAGGTAGACAACACCTCCAACAGTACAGCAACCTGTCAGTACTGTAATGAAGCAACAGCCTGGACTTTGTACTCAGCTACTGGGAATAGTACTTGAACTTACAAGTTCCTGACCTAATAGCTTGTGAGCTTCCCCATTCAGCCACAGTTAGCACAATAAAGCAAGTAGAGAAAAGTTAGTAATGATCAAGTCATAAATGGAATGGTCTAACGGGGCTGGTCAGCTGGCATGACTATTTTTGATGAGAATTCTTCGTAAAGTGAAACTCATCTAAAATTCTTCTGCCCTGTCCTAACTCTCACCTTTCTACTGCTGACCTCATGACCCATGTTGGCTCCCAGTGCAACAATGGGAATTCCCACCATATCTTCGAGTCCTTAGAGTTGTACAGCATGGAAACAGGCCCTTCAGCCCACCTCTTCTATGTCCTTGTTCCACCTCCATAATCTCACCTTACAAGGTCTCTACACCCCTTCAGTTCCATCTCTTGCACATTCCCAGATTTCAGCAGTTGGCAATCATGCATTCAATTTCCAAATCCTAAAGGAATTCTTTCTCTCAGCCTCTCTGCCCTTCCATCTCTCCTTCTTCTTTTCAGACGCTTCTTGCAGCCAGCCCCATTTGCCATCTCTCTTACTGTGTCCTTATGTGACACAATGAGAATGTTGACAATATTTCTGTGAGGTGGTTTGGACTGTTTTACTCTGTAAATTCAAGTTGTTGCTGAGTAGCAAGACTCCAGATTGTTGCCTTTATCACTGCAAGAGCATAATTATTCTCAGTTCTGTCAAAATCCAAACAGGAGACTTGACCTCGAGTGGGTGGTAAAGGATATCAACTGTACAATCTTATTATTAATCTTATGACTCACATAACTTGAAGGGGAATAAGTGTGAAATCCGCTCAGTCTTGATGCTGAAACATTGCTCAAAAAAGAAAGGCTATGAATTTGGTATTATTATTACCCAAAGTTAATTATTAGTTACCTCAAGGTTTTTCTGCATCTGTCTAATTTTTATATTGTGGTAATTGTTTCTGTATCAATTGAGTCTAGGTTGGGCAGCTCCCAAAGGCTTGCTTTGAAATGAAAGTGTTCTAAGGAGGTGTACTGACGAGTTCTTTTCTCCCTTCTATTGCAACTTTACATGCCTTTCCTGCTTTTTTCGGAAAGCCTAGTCTTGCCTGGTTTGGAATTCCATGGATGTTGTCATCTCACTAGTGGTCTTCCTTTATGTGAAGCCCAAAACACTAAGGATCTCCGCCGCAGGCATAATATCCCTTGGAAACCAGCAACAAGAGGTGTAGCTCTGGTCTTGCTACTGCCTTTAAGAACCATCAGCTCAGAACTACACAGCAAAGTGTGGCTTAGCATTACAACCCAATCAAAGCCACACTCCATTCCATTCAGGAACACTCCCTATGATTCCTTACAGATTACATCTTTGTATAAAGCTGATTCTCCTCATTATATTATTCATTATGTTGAATTATCAGCTGCCAATTAGTAATTAGCAACAGAAATGCAACATATTTTTATCGATCAACTGCATATTACAGTGAACATTCCTTTCATTGTTTTAGTTATCTTTAAAATATTGACCCAACTTTACCAAAGTGATAAATTTATTCTCTTTCAAATTTTTTGGCATAATTTGTTTTCAAATTTGTTTGAGTTGTTTTTAAATATTTCTGATTATCAGATATATTTCAGACAATAAACACAGGAAACAGACCTCTAGGTGGTGCTCAACCTGATGTCGGTACAGGTTTCCCCTGCCACTCCCATATGCTTGACACATGATCCCACCACACCTCTGCGGCCTTGCCAATCCTAATAACCTCAAGGTCTCGGTTCTGGGACTGTCCCATGAGTAAAGTGGGTGAATGATGACCAGGTCTCCAGTTGAATCCAAATCCCACCATCGCATCAACTGCTAAAAGCCCATTTCACAGTTTTTAAATGTTTCCAATGCCTGGATATAAAGTAAACCGCTCAGCTTCACTTTTTAATGAAGAGTGGTGATCCCGTTCAAATGAGCGGCTTGTGTTAATATTGCTGCCTCATGGCTCCAATGATCCGGGTTTAGTCCTGACCTCTGGTGTTGTCTGTGTGGATCTGCACGTTCTCCCTGTGGTAGGTTAATTAGCCACTGCAAATTGCCCCTGGTGTGTCGGTGAGCAGGAGAGTTGATGGGAATGTGGGGAGAATAGAAAATAGGATTAGTGTAAATGGTGCTTGATGGTTGGCATGGTCTCATTGGGCCAAGTAGTCCATTGCCATGCTGTATCACTCTGACTCTACAGATGCCCTTACTGTTACTGTGGGGTCAGATACAAAGTGCACCTAGCCTCTCAACTAAGCACGTTACAAAGTGCTTCAATCCATGGGCAGAGCAAAGGATCAGGTTTGCCTGCACCTGACCTCCACTACGTTCTGTTCTTCCACACTCCAACAGTGCAGCCACGAAAGTCTGAAATGCATTGATGCATGCACTGCGACGTCGGTGGTTGTCTGTGAAATCTCTGGCTTGCCTGTTTATGCTCAAGTCTGACAATAACTGGGCTGTGCTTGAAAATAACAAGAAAACTGCAGATGTTGGAAATCTAAAATATAAACAGAATCCTGCGAATACTCAACAGGCCAGGCCACATCTGTGGGAAGACAAATAGAGCTAATGTTTTTGCGGGGCATGTCTTCCTGCTCTGCATTTTGCGCCCACATCCTCTTGTCTATGTTCTAACTCTCTAACTGTTCCCATTCACTGATCGCCCAGATAACCTTAGAGTCATGGAGTTATACAAAATGGAAACAGGCCCTTCGGCCCAACATGTCCATGCCGACCAAGTTGCCTATCTGAACTAGTCCCATTTGCCCGTGTTTGGCCCATGTCCCCTCTAAACCTTTCCGCCCAATGTACCTGTCCAAATGACTTAAACATTGGAATTGTACCTGCCTCTGCCACTTACCCTTGCGTCTTGTTCCACATACCCAATACCCTCTGTGTGAAAAAGTGCCGCTCAGATCCCTTTTAAAGTTTTCCCCTCTCACCCTAAACCTATGGTCTCCAGTATTGGACTCCCCTACCCTAGGAAAAAAGAGTGTGACCATTCACCTTATCTATGACGCCCCATGATTTTATCAACCTCTATTAGGTCACCCCTTAGCTTCTTACACTGGAGGGAAAAAAGCCTCAGACTATCAAGTCTCTCCTTATAACTCAAGCCCTCCAATCCCAGAACATCTTTGTGTTGCCCTCTTGTATTGAGCACCAATGCTCGATACAAGAGGACATGGCTTTAAAGTAATGGGTGGAAAGTTCAAGGGAGATATCAGAGGAAGGACTTTTACCCAGGGAGTGGTTGTGGCATGGAATGCGCTGCCTGGGGTGGTGGTGGAGGCACGTACATTGGTCAAATTCAAGAGATTGCTAGATAAGCATATGGAGGAATTTAAAATAGAGGGATATGTGGTAGGAAGGGTTTAGATAGTCTTAGGTGAGGTTTGAAGGTCGGCACAACATTGTGGGCCGAAGGGCCTGTATTGTGCTGTACTGTTCTATGATTCTATGATTCTATGAATCTCTTCGGCACCCTTTCCAGCTTAATGACATCCTTCCTATAGCTGGGTGACCAGGACTGCACACAATACCCCGTGTGGTCTCACCGATGACTTGAACAGTTGTAATGACGTCCTAAATCTTGTACTCAACGCCCTGACTGATGAAGGCAAGCCTTGTCTACAGCTTCTCCCCTTAGTCACCTTGGGTTTTATTGTATTAGAGACATTCTCCCTGCCCCACTCTCCCTGCAGTCTAACAAGCTTCTATCGTCTCCCAGTTCTAAGGGTCTTCAACCTAAATGTTAACTCTGTTTCTCTTCCCACAGATACAGCCTGACCTCCTGAGTATTTCCAGCATTATCTGTTTTTACTCTTTTTTTTACCATATTTATGGAATGTATCACTAGCAAGGCCAGCGTTTATTGTCTAACCCTCAACAAAGTGGCGATGAGCTGCCTTCTGGAACCATTGCAGCCCCTGTTTTGACTGTGTTCCCATGGTGATTTCAGATAGGGAGCTCCAGAATTCAGACCCAGTGATGACGAAGGAGCAGAATTGGCTCTAAACCTCTGAGAGGTTGTGGAAGGCCATACATAAGTGCAAATTCTGAGGTGGAGTTCAGATGTAATGTTGTCCCCGTCTATGTATCAGATCCACATTGCACGGAGTTTTGATGGACTTAATGAAGGAAGCTGATGATTAGAACAACTTGATATTTATAGTTGGCAGTGGATATGTAAGCACTGTTAAAATTGCATCACTTGGACTTTGACAAGTGAAACAGAGTGTAAAAATAAACTTCCTTGAGGAACAGTGGTTTGATGTGATAGCATTAAATAACGTTCTCCTTATTGATGCTGTGCTGGTGCTAATAGACTTTCTTTAATTACCCACCACATACAGAGTGACACAGTTGCCAAAGCTCACACTGATTAAGCAGGGCCTAAGAATTGTCTGTCAGGCATTAGATAAGGCTTCAGTATTTAGTCTTTCCGAAGGGGTGGTGAGTTAGTGCACGTGAGTAGCCATCAGTCACGGATAGCAAAATAAGGTAGGCACAACAGCCATCTTCCCTCAGGCCACGTGCTATATTTTAAATCTACAGTTTCTAGAATAAAATATAATTGGCAATTTGTTTATTATTGTCACATGTACCAAGGTACAGTGAAAAGCTTTTGTTTGCGTTTCATCCAGACAGATCATTCCATACATAAGTACATCGAGGTAGTACAAAAGGAAAAAAAACAGAAAGCAGAACATATTGTTACAGAGAATGTGCAATGCAGCTGGACAAGTAAAGTGCAAAGGCCATGACAAGGTAGATTAAGAGATCAGGGATTGACCTTTATCATATAAGAGGTCTGTTCAAGAGTCTTATAACATTGGGATAGAAGCTGTCCTTGAGCCTGGTGGTACATGTTCTCAAGCTTTTGTATCTTCTGCCCGATGGGAGGGGGGAGAAGACAGAATGACTGGGGCGGGTGGGGTCTTTGATTATGTTGGCTGCTTTTCTGAGGCAGCAAGAAGTGTGGACGGATTCAATGGAGGGGAGGCTGGTTTTCGTGATAGACTGGGCTGTGTTTACAACTCTCTGCAATTCCTCTTCAGAGTTAGTTTGTGGTCTAATTGAATAAGAAATTGCAGAATTTTCTGTTACATCTGAGTAAGTAAATCTATGCTATTGTGGGTGAATGCAGGGCAGCCTTTACAAATAGGTAGGATCTGTTTCTTCAGGTACTTAGTACAAATGTAGCGGGAAATTCTGCAACTTCTTATTCAACTAGACTGTAAACTTACTCTGAATAGGAAATTAAATAGCACTTGTTGGAACACAGAACTGGAACAACAACACTGGGGAAATGATAGACTGATTGTTGGTATTACATGAGGTCAACTGGCTTGGCCTAGTGGCAGCACAGTGGCACAGTTGTAGAGCAGCTGCCTCACAGCTCCAATGACCTGCGTTCAATTCTGACCTCCTCTGTTTGTGTGAGGTTTGCACATTCTCCCTGTGCTTGAATTTCCTCTGGGGACAGGTTGGTAGGTCCATTGGTCACTGTGAATTGCCCCTTGCTCACGCTGGGCAGCTTACAGCGGCCAAGTAACCCCCCCCCCCCCCCAGCTGCCATGTCTTTGGGACGTGGGAGGAAACCGGAGCACCCAGAAGAAACCCAGGCAAGTCACAGGGAGGACGTGCAAACTCCACACCGACAACACCTGAGGTCAGGATTGAATCCTGGTCTCTGGCGCAATGAGGCGGCAGCCCTACTGACTGTGCCACTGTGTCGTGTCTTAATTAACTTACATCTGTTTAGTGTTTCTGAAAATATTTACTAATTCTTAAAAGCAATGTTTGATTTTTAATGAATTAATATTTCAATTGTTTCTCTGATGAACTGAGATATTTGGAAAGACGTTTGTTTTTTTTCTGCAAAATGTCTCAGAAAAACCTTTGACACCACAAGCTGTCAGAAGGCCATCAGGGTGTTCTGGGGCAGGATCTCAGTATATGTTGTCTGAGGTCTAGTCGGCATTCATGACCCAGGACCAGGGTAAGTGCAAGGCAACTCAACATTCCAGATCAATTTAACTGACCATCAGAACTGGGAAAAGCTTTAAAATGTAGAGAAGTTGGGAACTGGAGGATAGAACACTGGTCACCCTGCTATAGGAAAGATGGCATTAAGCTGGAAAGAGCGCAAAGAGATTTATGAGGATGTTTCTGGGACTCAAGGGACTGAGTTACGGAGGGAAGTTGAGCAGGTTGGGACTGTTTTCATTGGAGCGTAGGAGAATAAGGGGTGATCTTATAGAGGTGTATAAAATCATGAGGGGCATAGATATGGTTAATGCACACAGTCTTTTACCCAGGGTTGGGTATCAAGAACTAGAGGGCACACGATTTAAGGTGAGAGGGGACAGCTTCAATAGGAACCTGAGGGGCAACTTTGTCACCCAGAGGGTGACCAGTATCAGCTGCCAGAGGAAGTGGTTGAGGCAGGTACATTAACGACATTTAAAAGGTACTTGGACAGGTGCATAGATTGGAAAGGTTTGGAGGGATATGAGTCAAATGTGGGCAAAGGGGACTAGCTTAGATGGGAATTTTGGTCGGCAAGGACCAGTTGGGCTGAAGGGCCCTTTTCCGTGCTGTATGACTCCATAATACAACGAAGGAGCTGGGACAAAAAGGATGGGAGGAGAGAGTAAGACAAGGTTTGTGAGGTTGATAGAGGGACAAAGTAAGAAACAAAATATGAATTGGAGAGGAAGAATTCTTTTGGGAACATTGAGCTCAGAGCTAGATCCAGAAGGTAACAGTGAGCTGCTGTTCTTCCAGCTTGCCTCAGCCATTCTCAGAATGTTATAGATACTCAAGACCATTCAGCCTTCTGAGCTCAGTATCAAATTCTCTAACTTCAGGTAGGTCACTTTCTCTATCTCAGAACCAGCTAGTTCTGCTGTAAGTCAGAATATCTATGATATTCTCTCAGCTTTCTCTCTCTATTAGCACAGTCTGACCTGCTAGGCATGTCCCAAAGCCCTGCTGTTTGCAATACATTACATTGCTTTATTTGCATTATCACCATCCAGCTGCTTCCATTAACCCATTTGACAGGAGGACCTCTACAGCTTATCTCCATGGCAACCCTGGCACACCCTATCCACCCCCCTCCCACCATTCCTGCAATTTAAAGCTAAATATTATTTTGTTACAGATTTCCCAGTTCTGACGAAGAACCTTCGACCTGAAACTTTAACCGTTTCGCTTTCCACACGTGCTGCCTGACCTGTTGAGTGTTTCCAACATTTTCAGATTTTCGGCCTCTGTAGCTTTCTTTTATTTTCAAGGTCAGAATGTGTTTGTGAATGTGTTTAAGGATGTGATTGCGCTGGAGAGAGTGCAGACGAGATTCACCGGGATGTTGCCCGGATTGGGCAACTTTAGTTATGGGAGGGATTGAACAGGCTTGAGAATTTTCCAGTTCTCCCAAGTGTCCTTTTCCCACTCCCTCCAGTCCGTCCAGAGTCTCTCTCCCTTTGTTCACCTCTTCCATCCCTCCTCCCTCCCCACCCCCCCACCAACCCTTGTTAGCCAGACATCACACACCCCCTCCTGGTTCATTCTGCCCCATCACCCACATACCTATCTACCTGTGTTTCCTCTCCCTAAATTCATCTTTCCTATCCCTCGCCATCTGCCCATCGTCCCTTCCTTATCTGATTCCACCTATCACCTACCAACCTCTTGTCTCTACCCTTCCCCCTCCACTCCCCCACCTGGCTTCCTTTTTTCTCTCTTTTATTATATAAGATATTAAAAAAGATAAGATAAGATTTCTTTATTAGTCAGATGTACGTCGAAACATGCAGTGAAATGCATCTTTTGCGCAGAGTGTTCTGGGGGCAGCCCGCAAGCGTCGTCACGCTTCTGGCACCAACATAGCATGCCCACAACTTCCTAACCTGTACGTCTTTGGAATGTGGGAGGAAACCGGAGCACCCGGAGGAAACCCACGAGGCACGGGGAGAACGTACAAACTCCTTACAGACAGCCGCCGGAATTGAACCCGGGTCGCTGGCGCTGTAATAGCGTTACGCTAACTGTTATACTACCGTGCCTGCCAACCTATCAGCTACCAGCCGCTGCCTCACCTCTTCCTTCTAAGTACTGGCTATCTTCCCTCCACACTCTCAGTCCTGATGCAGGGTCTCAACCTGAAATATCGACCATCCCTTTGCCTCCACAGATGCTGCTTGACCTGCTGAGTTCTCCAGCAGTTTGTTTTGACTTGAGTAAGCAGAACTTGTTTTGCCTGGAGTGAAGGAGTCTGTGGGATGACCTGATAGAGGTACACATGAGAGGCATAGATAGAGGATACAGATGGTCAAAATCTTTTCCAATAGTAGGAGGGCATAGTTTTGGTAATTGGTTTATTGTCGTCACGTATACCGAGATACAGCGAAAAAACTTTGTTTTGCATGCCATCCAGACAGATCATTCCAAACATAAGTATATTGAGGCAGTACAAAGGGAAAAGCAATAACTGAATGCAGAATATAGTGTTACAGTTACAGTTATCAAGAAAGTGCAGTGCAGATGGAAAAATAAGGTACAAGGCCATTGCAAGGTAGATCGAGAGATCAAGAGTTCACATTTACCGTACAAGACATCCGTTCAGAAGTCTGATAACAGCAGGAGAGAAGCAGTCCTTGAGCCTGGTTGTGCATGCTTTCAAGCTTTTGTATCGTCTGCCGATGGAAGGGAGGAGAAGAGAGAATGACCGGGGTACGAAGGTCCTTCGACTAAGGTGAAAGATAGGAGATTTAAAAGGGAACTTAGGCGTAAGGTTTTTATGCAGAAAGTGGTCGATATCTAGAAAGTGCTGCCAGAGGAAGTGGAATCAGCTACAATTACTACATTTAAGAGGCATTTAGACAGACACTGAAATAGGCAAAGCATAGAAGTTTATGATTCTAATGTGGGCATGTGGGATTAGTGTGGATGGGCAATAAGGTCAACATGAATGTGACGCCTGTGATGTACAACTCTATGGCTGACAATGGGATTGGAGCAGAGAATAATGCACAAAAGGATTCACCCTGTATTCGCCTGTGGAATGATCAGAATTGTTTTGCAAAGCAGTCACCCAGTCTTCAGGATGAAAAACATGATGATGCTGGAGCGTTCCTTCACAATCACTGGAATTCCCCCTCCAACAGCACCTTGGGAGTATCTTCCAGCTGTTCCAGAAGACCCGTTATCAAGACAACGAGGGATGGACAATAAATGCTGCCCTTGACAACAACGCCCAGATCCTGAAAAATGATTTTAAAAAACACCTCTTCCATTGAAACCCAACCAGCTGTTAGATAAAAATCACGATGATGCTGGAGGAACTCAGCAGGCCAGGCAGCATCCATGGAGAAAAGTAGGCAGTCAACATTTCGGGTCAGGACCCTTCTTCAAGACTGAAGATCGGAAAAGGGGAAGCCCCAACAGAGAGGAGGGAAAAGCAGGGCCTATATATTGGAGCTCTGATTTTCCCTCCTATATATTGGGCGACACATTGACCACCTGCTTTTCTCCACAGATGCTGCCTGGCCTGATGAGTTCCTCCAACATCATTGTGTTTTGCATCTACATTCCAGCATCTGCAGTCCTTTGTTTCTCTGCCCAATCTTCAGTCCCTCCACCACTGAGCAGACCCGATTGTGCACAGTGAATGCACAGCATGAAACAGAAAAATGCACAGGAAGAAAGAACAAAGAGCAGGCAAGGAGGTTGGCCAGTGGTGGGTTGGGTTAGTCAAGTTTGGAGATAATAAAGACAGGGATGAGGTCCCTGTCGACAGGTGAACTGAATCAGGAGTGGGCAAGGGAGATGTGAATGAGGTGGAAATAAGTAGATATAGTGACACTGTGTATATGTAGTCTGAAGCTCATCCTGGTATCTTGCTATCACCCTGCATCACCCAGAGAGAAAATTTGGGGGGTAGAAGCAGTGGGGGAGGGGTAAAAGAGTAGTGGTTTTACTTCCTGGGGTTGCATGGGAAGATGTCATGAGGAAGCAAGGGATGATGCTGGCAACAGAAGAGTGTGCCAGACCCTTCTGAGGGGACCATTCCCTCAGACGTGCCCCGTGGGATGGAATCATGTTGGAGGTGTTAGAAAGGGTGGAGACCGGTGTAGTGGAAAGTAGGGGCAAAGAAAATTTCTTGCGGTTCTGTGAGGGAGTGCAATGAGTGGGAACAGGGGTGTAGGAAATGAAATGGCTACAGTTGGGGAACTAGTCTACCACAGAGGATGAGAATGTAAGAAAGGAGGAGCAGGAGTATGCCACTCGGCCCCTCCAGCCTGCCCTGCCATTCAATATGCTCATTGGCTGATCTGCCCCAGACCTCCTCTCCTGCTCTGTGCCAGTTCTCCATCGCCTCCAGAAATTCACCACCCTCTGCAAGAAGAGGTTCCTGCACACCTCAATTTTAAATGACTGCCTCTTAATCTTGTCAAGGGATGGAAAAGGAAAACATATGAAACTGCGTAAACTTGGAATGTAGGAGCAGGAGCAGAACATTCGGACCTCACAAGCCTGTCTCTCCATTCAATTTAGCTTAGGGTTGATCTGTGTCTAACTAAATTTACACGCTCTGGTTCTATGTCTCTTAATACCCTTACATAACAAAAATCAATCACAGTTTTGAAATTTTCAATTGATTCTGTGCCTCAGTAGCTTTTTGGTGGGGAAATTAATGATTTCAATGAACATTTGTTGAAGAACTGCCTCGGAACACCACAAAAATACTGGTGGACACTCGAAGTAAGCAGAAAATACTGGAGATTCTCACCAGATCAGGCAGCACCTGTGGACAGGGAGACGGTTAACACTTCAGGTCAATGACCTCTCACTGGAATTGGCGACAATTAGAGATAAAAGCAAGTTCTTAAATGCAGAGATTGTGGGAGAGGGGAAAGGAGACAGCAAAAAAAAGATCAATAATATGACAGAAGGAAGAAGAGATTAAGTCAAAATAGGAGTAAAAGTGTGAGGTAACAAAAACTGAGAGGAGGTTCAAATGAAAAATAATTGTGTGGAGCACAAGAATCTGAGGAGCTCAGCTGGTCGAGCAGCATCTGTGGGGGGAAAGGAATTGTCGACATTTCAGGTCAAAACCCTGCATCAGGATTGCTTGCAGTCATGACCACTTCTGAATGGATTAATTTTAAGATTGTGCCTCTTAACTTTCTAAAGTTAGACATCAGAAAGGACCGTTTCTCTCCATGTCATTGTAACACGTGGATCATCTTATCATCTTCTACATTTTAGGCTAAACCGGCTCAGGCTGTGCAGCTAGTCTTTGAATATTTACCACTTTTAGTCACTGTGTCATTCACTAGAAATCTCCACTCCAACCCCTACATCCTTCCAGAATAATAGTACCCAAAACTTCTCTATCCAAAGGTTTCCCCAACCTCCACCCCTTTAGCAGTCAAGGAATCTCTACTCTCTCCTTGCCTTCTCTCAATCATTTCAAAAAAAAAAGCAACATTCCAGAGTCTAGAATGAAGGATCCTGACCCAGAACATTGACTATCTACTGTCGGGTCCAGTTATTTTTGAATCCGCAGGTTCTTTCAGGAGTCCAAGAATGAGTTGAAAACAACTTGGTGCTTTACAAAGTTTTACTGGAAAAGTTTAAAACAAAGAAACGGTCACAGAGCACATGGTACTAGCTTTACTACTGGGAGATGAGCCGAGACAAAGGAACTAAAGATGACCTAGGGCCGGGGGGGGAAGAGAGCGATTAACAAAAAACGACACCTTTTATACCTGAGATAAGAAGTACTCCTTAGCTAACAATTGTCCAATCAGAAAACCTATTAGATACCTGTGGCAAAACCAACCAATAAGAAAACACATATGAGCAGGCACGGTAGTGTAGCAGTTTGTGTAATGCTATTACAGTGCCAATGACCCGGGTTCAATTCCGACCACTGTCTATAAGAAGTTCATACATTCTCCCCGTGTCTGTGTGGGTTTCCTCCGCATGCTCCGGTTTCCTCCCACATTCCAAAGACGTACAGGTTAGGAAGTCATGGGCATGCTATGTTGGCGCTGGAAGCGTGGCGACACTTGCGGGCTGCCCCCAGAACATTCTATGCAAAAGATGAATTTCAATGTGTGTTTCAATGTACATGTGACTAGTAAAGATATCTTATCTTATTCACCTGATGGACGAACCAATAAGCTAGGAAGCAGCCATTCCCTGTGCAGCCACTCAAGGTGTATTAAACATTATACACGTTAAAAAGCTACTTGAAACAGTTGAACCCAACACTACCCATTGAGTTCTTCCAGCAGTTTGTTTGTTTGTTTCTCCAGATTCCAGCATCTGCAGTCTCTTGTGTCTCCAAAGCAACATTTTTGTCCAGCATTAATTGTAGAAGCAGATCAAAACTGGTGAAAGTCAAGGCAAGGGCAGTACGACTAAAGACCAATTGGCACCTGGTGTTCTGGCAGAGATGTTTTAGTGGTCCCTTTTAACATTCTAGTGTAAGGATCTCAATCAGTTCTAGCTGCTTTAGATCATTCTTTCAAAGCACTGTCATGCCTCTCAAAGGATTTGTCCTTCAAAAGGATAGTGCCATGACAACTCTTGAGCTCTGACCTTTCCTGCAATCTTTTCAGCTCCTTTGGATTGAAGGTCACCTTTCTGCTGCCTACACCTTGCCAACGTTCCTCTGTACCTTGGTCCAAGTAAACATCACTCCTTTACGTGATAAGAATTACCATTTCTCTTGAATCTGTGATTACAGAGTAGAATTATTCAGCACAGTTTGTTCACACAAGAATGCATGTAAGAAAATAGGAGCAGGAGTAGGCTACCTGACCCTAGGCCTGTCCTGATGATCCATATGATCAAGGCTGATCTGCCCCAACTCCTCTTCTGTGCCAGCTTCCCATTGCTGGGAATTCCTCAGTCGTTCAAAAAATTAACTACCTCCTCTTTAAGTACCCCATTATCCATTCATTGTCACTTACTGAACAGAAATATGTTTTTCCCATTATTGAGAGATCCAATACCAGAGGGCATACATTTAAGGTGAGAGGGGGTAGGTTCGGAACAGACGTGAGGGGTACGTTTTTTACTGAAAGAGTGGTGGATGCCTGGAATGCATTGCCCGATTGGGTGGTGGAGGCAAATTTATTGGGGGTTTTTAAGAGGGGCTTGGATGGGCACATGAATGAGAGGAAATAGAGGGATATGGGCATTCTGTAGGTAGGATGGAATAGATATGTCAGCACAACATTGTGGGCTGAAGGGCCTGTTCTGTATTCTGTGTTCTAAAGTCACACCTCTAAGCTCCAGACAATGGCCAACAGTGGCTTCACTTCTCAGCCCCACACTGTTACCACCTGTTTCTCTTTATAATCTATACTCAGCCTATTTCTATTTCCCATCTACACGTTGCCCTCGGCAACACTGTCTGAAAACATAGTTGCAGTTTCCACATGCACATTAACGGCACCTAGATCTGTCCCACCGCCATCTCATGACTTCTCCGTTGCCAGATTGCTTGTCTGGTGTTCTTCATAGAATGAGCAAGTATTTCTTCCAGTTCATTGTGGGGAGGATTGAAACCATTGTCCCCTGAACAGGCTCCAGTCCCATGCCACCAATTTCCTCCTGGCAACCACCTAGAACAAAACCAACAGACACAAGAGACTGAAGGTACAGGAACCAGGAGCAAAAAATGCCAGCAAAGCTCAGCAGGTCAGGCAGCATCTGTTGAGCAAAGGGATGGTTGACATTTTGGGTTGAGATTCTGAGTCAGGATTCTTGTGTGAATGAACGGTGCCAAATAATTCTACTCCTTAATCACAGATTCAAGAGAAAGGGTAATTCTTTTCACATAAAGGAGTGACGTTTACTTGGACCAAGATTCTGTTGCAGGGACTCGACCCAAAAAGTTGACCATCCCTTTGCCTCCACAGATGCTGCTTGACCCGTTGAGTTCTTCCAGCATTTTATTTTCTGAAACAAAACCAGACCTTTCACAACAGTCACACTGAGAGATGAGCTCCAGGCCACACCTACAGGCCTTCACTATGTCTACTTATTTCCATCTCATTCACACCTCCTTTGCCTATTCCTGACACAGCTCATCTGTTGACAGGATCCTCATCTATGCCTTTATACCTCCAGGCTCAACTAATCCAACCCATCCCAGCCAGCCTCCCTTACCTCCTTTTTGTAAACTTGAGACTATCCAAAACTTCCATCCAATACTGTTGACCCTTCACCCCCATGCATGGACAGGCACGGTAATGTAGTGGTTAGCATAATGCTATTACAGCGTCAGCGACCCGAGTTCAATTCTGGCTGCTGTCTGTAAGGAGTTTGTACGTTCTCCTCGTGACTGCGTGGGTTTCCTCCGGGTGCTCCGGTTACTCCCACATTCCAAAGACGTAGGGGTTAGGAAGTTGCGGGCGTGCTATGTTGGCGCCGGAAGCGTGGTGACACTTGCGGGCTGCCCCCAGAACACTCTGCACAAAGATGCATTTCACTGTGTTTCGATGTGCATGTGACTAATAAAGAAATCTTATATCTTATGTATGTTATCTCTTGCTGTCCTTTGTTGGCTCCTATTGAAACAAAGCTTTCATTTTAAAATTCTCATCATTCTCTTCAACTTCCTCCATGGTTTCATCCCTGCCTGTCTCTTTGATGTCTGCTAGCCCCTCAGATCTCTATGTTCCTCCAATTCTGGCCTCTTGCTCACTGCCAAATATAGTCCTTCCACAAATGGTGTCTGTGCCTTCAGTTGCCATGGCCTCAAGAATTGGAATTCACTTCCTAAACCTCTCTGCCTCTTTTTCTCCTTAGAAACCCTTCTCTTTAAAACCCTCCTTAGACAAAGCCTTTGATCACCTGCTCAAATATATCCTTAAGTGGTTTGGCATTATTTATGAACACTCCTGTGTTGTAACCGGGGACACTTTACAATGGTAAGTGCACTATATAAATGGAAATCATTGCTGTAAGCTCAATGAAATAAAGTGTAAATATTTCACTATGAGTAAAGATCCGAAAGTTTCAACAAACAAATTTTCAAATCACCTGCCCTATTTCCTTGAGCCAAAAGCAAAATAATGCAGATGTTGGAAATCTGAATAAAACTTAAAGTGTTGAAAGTACTTAGCACGTTATGTAGCATCTATGGAGAAAGAAACAGAGTTAACGTTTTGGGTCAATTGTTTTCCATCAGATCAGCTAAATGGTCATCAGCCTGAAGCTCTGTTTTGACTCTGTTTCTCTCTTCACAAATGCTGCCTGACCTGCTGAATATTCTAAGTGTTTTCTGTTTCAATGTCGTGTTCTTCATCAGTACTCTTATACCCAGTTAGATTCTTGAGTCAATGAAAATAAGGAGCAGTATCTCCTCCGTTAGTACTGCCATTGTCATTGATAACAAGAAGTATCCCTGGACACATATTATCCATTATCATTGGGTAAAAATCCTGGAACCCCTATTTAACACTATTTGAAACTACCTTTTTGACATCAATCCTCATGGTTCAAGGCAGCAAATCTCCACCACTTTCTTAAGGGTGGCAATGACTCGACAATTATTTCAGCCTTTGCCTTAACCCTATAGAATTATAGATTAAAGTTAAACATGTTGAGTGTTCCTGTACCTGAATATGGTGCAGTGAATCCAACAATATAATGCCACACTGAAACTAATATCATGTATGAAATCCCAACCTTAATCCCAATCTCAGTTCTGTACCATTGGAGTATATAATATATTCAGGATTTAGCTGTTCTTTTTTCCCTCTTGTGTCAGGATGAGGATGTTTATGCAACAAGATTCAAAGGCAGCAACACACCTGGTTCCCTTTTACAATGTGATCTCCCTTTTCAAGAAGGGGCAGTAGAGGAAAGCTCAACGAACCTGTGAGCCTAATGGGAGACACAAGTGACTGCAGCTGCTGGAATCCAGAGCACCACACAAAACGCCGGAGGAACTCAACGGGTCAGGCAGCATCCATGGAGGGATGATGCCAGCTGGGATCTCCCGGTGACCAGCCATTTTAATTCCACTTCCCATTCTCACACCAACATGTCTGTCCGCGGCCTCCTCCACTGCCAGGTTGAGGCTAAAGCAAGTTAGAGAAACAGCACCTCATATTCTGCCTGGGCTGTCTCCAACCTGGCAGCATGAACATTGAATTCTCCAACTTTCGGTAATTGCTCCCCCTCCGTCCCTTTTCCCCAATTTTTCTTTTCTCTCTCCTGCTGATCCAACTGGCCCCCATTACCCTGTCTTTCCCCTCCTGCACCTACTCCGTCTCCATCTGCCCATCACCTACACACTCCTCCCACTTCCCCTCCCCACCTCCTTTTCTTCCATGCTCCACCGTCCTCTCCTATCCAGTTCCATCATCTTCAGCCCTTTGTCACTTCCACCTATCACTTCCCAGCTTCTTACATCTTTCCCACTCCCCCTCCTCCCTCACCTGCCTATCACCTGGATCCACCTATCACCTGCCGGCTCTTGCTCCACCCCTTCCCCCCACCTCTTTATACCGGCCGTCTCCCCTCTTTCTTTCCCGTCCTGATGAAGGGTCTTGACCCAAAATGTCGGCTGTCCATTTCCCTCCATAGACGCTGCCTGACCCACTGAGTTCCTCCAGTGCTTTGTGTGTTGCTGTGAGCCTAACATCAGTAGTAGGGAAGTAATTGGAAAAAAAATTCTGAGCTACAAGATTAGATGATCACTTGGAAAAGCAAGGACTAATCGGAGACAGCCAGCATGGCTTTGTCAAGGGCGGATCTTGTCTGACCAATCTGACGGAATTTTTTGATGAGGTAACAAAGTGTATCTATGACGGCACTGCAGTAGAAATAGTTTATGTGGACCATTAAGGTCTTCAACAAGGTCCCACATGGGAGACTGGTCCAAAAGGTTAGGACCCATGGTATCCAGGGAAAGTTGGGAAACTGGATCCAAAATTGGCAATAGGAGACAGAGGATGACATTTATGTGTTGATGAAATAGGCTGAAAAATGGCAGATGAGGATCCTGATAATGGTGAGGTAATGCATTTTGGGAGTACTAATGAGGAATCAGAATCAGGTTTAATATCGCTGACATATGTCATGAAATATGTTGTTTTGCGGCAGCACTGCAGTGCAAGACATAAAAATTACTATAGGTTACATATAGTGTGCAAAAGGGGAATAACAAGGTGGTATTCATGGACAGTTCAGAAATCTGATGGCGGAGGGGAAGAAGCTGCTCCTGAAACATTGAGTGTGGGTCTTCAGGCTCCTGTACCTCCTCCTCAGACATACACCATGGTGAGGTCCTGGGAAGTGTAGAGAAACGGAGGGATCTTGGTGTGCGAGTCCAAAGATCCTTGAGGATGGCGGCACAGGTAGATAACGTGGTAATGAAGGCATATGGAATGCTGCCCTTCATTAGTTGGGGCATTGCATTCCAAGATTAGGGAAACTTTGCTCCAATATTATAAAATATCAGTCAGATGTCATGTAGCTCTGGCCGCCACACTACAGAAAGGATGTGATAGCACTGGAGAGGGTGCAGAGGAGATTCACTAGGATGTTGCCTGGGATGGAGTTATGAGGAGAGACTGGAGAGGCTGGGTCTGTTCTCCCTGGAGCAGAGGAGGTGAAGAGGGAACAAGATTGAAGTATATAAAATTACGAGGGGTATAGATAGGGGAGAATGCAGGATCCTTTTCCCCTTATCTGAGGTGAGTAAAACTGGAGGACGTAGATTTAGGATAAGGGGTAAGAGATTTAGAGATCTGAGGGGGACCTTTTCCATCCAGGGAGTGATGAGTTACCTGGAGTGCACTGCCAGACAGAGTGTGGAAGCAGAGTCGCTGAGAGCATTTATGAGGTGTTCAGACAAGCGTTTGAATTGCCTAGGGGTAGAAGGCTACAGGCCAAGTGCTGGAAGATAGGATTAATACAGATGGCTGCCCACTGGTCAGTGGGTACATGGTGCGCTGAATGGCCTACTGTAATCCTCTATGCCTCAATAACCTTGACAGGTGGCTGCAACACATCTCCAGCGACCCGGTTTAATCCTTACCTCCGCTGTGTGGAGTTTGCATGTTCTCCGCCTGACTCTCTCCAACATCCCAAAGATGTGCTGGGCGATAGGCTGATTAGTTGCTGCGAACTACCCCATAGTGTTGGTGGGTGGTCAGAGAAGCATGAAGCAGCTGATGGGCCTGTGGGAGAGAAAAGGTTCCAGTGAAGCAACAAGCAAGCTGCTGGAGGAACTCAGCAGGTTAAGCAGCAACTGAGGAGGCAAAGGAATTGTCGACGTTTCAGGTCAAAACCCTGCATTGGGATTTAAGTGAAGGTTCCATTGAAGAAAGTGGAGGAATGGGATTGATGTGAGCTGGTATGCATTCAGTGGGCTGAATGGTTTCACAAGATCACAAGGCAAGGGAGCAGAAGCAGGCCATTTGGCCCATCGAATGCATACCAGTCATTCCATGTTACTGAGAAAAAGAAAATAAAGAGAAAATTTGTATTGTTGTTTCCCTAAAACTCAAACTAAATCAAAGCTTTCTCCTAGCTAAAGGAGGATACAATCCAGTGTAGATCTACCAGATTGATCCTGGGATATGGGGTTTTCTAATGAGGAATGAATTGGCATCCTGAAGATGTGCTGGTAGGCTAAATAGCTGCTGCAAATTACCCCTTAGTGTAGGTAAGTGGAAAAGAAATCAAATGTAGATTGGTGGGTGTGTGGGAGAGAATCAGTCACAGATCCATGGGAAATAAGGCACTAATGAGATTGCTCTTTTGGGAGCCAGCATAGAACCAATGGATCAAATGGCCTCCTGTGTCATGATAAGTGAGCAAGAAGGACCTATGCTTGCCAGGGTTTAGAAAAAGAGAAGCAAACTCACTGAAACACGTGAGCAGGATTAACAGAACGAAAGCTGGGAGATTGTTCTCTCTGGATAAAGAATTTAATCTAGGGGTTGTGGTCTCTGGATGAGGTGTAAGCCACTGGGGACTGAGATGAGGGAAACATTTATTAAAGCAATTCTAAGTCTTTGGAATTTGCTATCCCAGAGGGCTGTAGTTACTCAGTCACGTTGTAGTCTAATTGAATCATGCACAGGGGCTTAGCAGGGTAGATGCCAAGCTTATGTTTCCCCTGACTGGGTTATCTAGAACCAAGATTCACAGACTTAGGGTAAGTAATCAGCCACTCAGGATTGAGTTGGGAACAGATTTCTTCACCTGAAAGGTTGTGAATCTTTTAGAATTCTCTTTTTTGATGTTGAGGGAATCAAGGAGATGTGGGTTCAGTGCAAGAAAGTGATGCTGAGGTTAAAGGTTAGCCAGAAGAAGTGATATGAGCCTACTCCAGCTTCTGTTTCTTTTCTTATTAAAGACAATGCAGTAAACTCTGAGTAAAGGTTCATTTTAGAGGTCATTTCTACAAATACCCAGTGTATGCTTTCTCATCACCTGCCTTACTTTTCCAAGCAAGATACTGTTAGACTATCGGACTTGGGGAATTAAGGAACGTTCGGCAGGAATGTGGGCCTCTTTGAGAAGATCAACCGTGGTTTCATGATATAAAACTGGGAGGGACTGCATAACTTCCATTTCTTATGTTCCTCCTTGCAATCAGGCTTGGAGAACATTGTAGTGAGCCGCAGATCTTTATCTGTGACCCCTGCTGAATATTCTGTCTTCAATGGATTCTGTGACATGCATCATGAATGTAGTAAGGCATTAAGACAGGCATTTAGTCCATATATTTCTAATATAATGGGAATGCAGCTGCTCCAGTCATTACTTCTATGTTTATTTGACAGACAGAGCAACCTCCTCTAGTCATTTTCTGGAAGCTTTTTACGGCCACCAAAGGGCTTTCTTTAATATATCCAGCTGTGTTTCAGCTGTTGGATGGGAAGATACTTAACACACTCCATGTTGAGTCAACGTCCTCTGAAGACCCATCTCTATTTATTGTACAGTATCTGCCAATGAGTTACCCTGTGAAGTGCTTTGCCAGACTGCAGCATGTAGATAGCTTAAATCAAAAAACCACGAGTTTAGAATTTGTTTTTCAACTTTCTCCCACGTAAGGACACTCTTAGTACATGTCACTGCACCACTGTAATATAAGTTTTGCTTCTGTTGTCTCTGCAAGGTGGAACCAGTAACAGCTCCACAGATAATCTCATGAATAGCGCAAGTAAGGGCTTTTTGGCAAGCCACAGGCAATATTCTCTGCATTATGTGTAACAACGTAGTAACACGGATTCTTCTCCCCAAGCATATAATTGGGCCAATAGACTTCAAAGGGAAAAAGCCTTAGCAGAATGGTCTGTAGCATGCTAAAGAGTCGTGCTGAAACATTGTGAGAATTATGTTGCCTCTCACCTCCAGGGCCATCCATTAAAGCATCAAAGGATGAAACAGAGGAATTGCAAAATCTGGTCTCACTATTAGTCAGCTAATGAAAGTGCTGTAGACACAAGAGACTGCAGATGTTGGGATCTGGAGCAACACACAAAAAGCTGGAGGAACTCAGTGGGTTAGGCAGCATCTATGGAGGGAAATGGACTCCACAGATGCTGCATGCCTGAAAGTGTTGTAGTTTTGTCAATAATTTGGAACATTTTATAAGTTAGCACTTTCCTCTTGTGAGGTATAGTAGTTTTAGTTATTGGTCCACCAATCAAAAGTGCTGAGTCAGATGATAAGCATTGAACCTGACCAAGACAGCTGGTGGATTTCTGTAATTAAATCAAACTGGAGCAAAACACTGGTATCAGTACTGCTGGTATAAGTCATGCTAGCAGTCTGAATGTCAAATGGCTGTGAGAGTCCGTGAAGTAAAGGTCAAACCATCTCCAACTGGGCACAAGTTTGCAGTGATGATGGGTTCCACTTTAACACAATCTCCCACACAGAAATCACAGGCAAATGATAGGACAAATGGAAACCAGCAGAGTCAAATGGGAGATAGTCTTCTGAGATAGGGGTTGAGGTACCTTGTTGGGGGTAGGGCAGAAAGATTCCACTGAGCTTCACAACAAGAGCAAATCTTCCAACATTTTATTTTGATGCAGTTAATTATTAACAAACTGAGGAAAACCAAAGAAAGGGATTAAGGTAGAGCACCTGATTGACATTCTGTTACACCATTTACAAAAACAGTAGTGTAGCGGTTAGTGTAACGCTTTATAGCATCAGCGACCCAGGTTCAATTCCGGCCGCTGTCTGTAAGGAGTTTGTATGTTCTCCCTGTGTCTGCGAGGGTTTCCTCGGGGTGCTCCGGTTTCCTCCCACATTCCAAAGACGTACGGGTTAGGAAGTTGTGGGCATGCTATGTTGGCGCTGGAAGCGTAGCGACACTTGCAGGCTGCCCCCAGAACACTCTACGCAAAAAGATGTATTTCACTGTGTGTTTCGATGTACATCTGACTAATAAAGATATCTTATCTCAAATACAATGCAGCAATTGCCAAGGCTTCTTCAACAGCACCTCCCAGATGTAGATGCTGTTGAAAGATGTCTTGGTAATTGCTGAAGAGATGTCAGGTTCCTCTAACGCCACCACCTTGAAATTTCCTCTCCAAGTCACACATCCTGGCTTGGGCATATCATTGTTCTAAGTACCGGAACTCCCTGCCGAACAGCACTGTGGTAGCAGCTTCACTAGAAGGACTGCAGAAATCCAAGGAGGTGACTCACCACCACCTTGTCAAGGGTAATTAAGGATGGGGAATAAATGCTGGCCTTACCAATAATGTCCACATCTGTAAAATGAATCTAAAGCATGGTACCACCTGTTTTTGCAGCAAAGATTTATTATCTGTTTTTCTTTTTATTTTGCCTGTTGCAGCCTTGATAAGCTGTTTTCCTTGAAAGATTCAGCAGTTTGAAAAGAAAAAAATGAACAGGAGGCAGTGCGAACGATGTTTTTGTAAAAGGCAGTATGAATTTTTAATACTGTTTGCAGTCAAATCGAAAGGTTAGACCAGAAATTGTCAGCTGTCAGTAAAAGTAGCGATGCTTTTTATGGAGATGAGGTTTTTCATTTGCATTGATAAAGCTTACCTTCAACATTTTCATTTGCATTCCGATGATATCATTTGGGCTTATATGCTTCTCTTTGTCTTTTTCTCTCTTTTCTTGGAAATGAGCTCCCACCACTGTAAAGGTTATCTGATTGCCAGCTGATTCCATCTGCAGTTGTCAGCAAGATGCCTGATACCAGCAGATGAAGTTTTGAACAGCATTTATTCTTGTTATGATGAAGGTCAAGGCCTCAGTGCTATCGCTCATTCAGATCTATGGTGGATTTTTGCAATGGGATGTCACCAGGGTCTTCAGACACCTGAGGTTTTAGTCCAATTACTTTCTGCAAAGAATGCAGCTGTCTAGAATTGTCTGCAAAATCCCAGCCACAGCTTTTAACTCTTTTCTAATCTGTCATACCCATCCTCTGAGCAGGCAGCTGGAAACTAGGAAGGCCAGCCTCTTCTTAGGAAACTTCTGGGCTGCAGTTGCCAAGGGGCTTCTTCTTGGTGGAGTCCAGAACTTGGGGGCATTGAACCAGAGTAAGGGGTCAACCACTTAGGACTGAGATGAGGAGAAATTTCTTTATGCAGAAGGTTATAATTGTTTGGAATTCTCTCCCTCAAAGGGCAATGGAAGATTGGACATTAGGGGGGATCAATGGGTTCCTTAGGGAATCACAGGACACAGTTATAGAGTTACGGAAATAGGTCCTCAGCCAACCATAGCTACAATGACTATCAAGTGATAGTTATTGTATTAACCAACAGTTGGTCCGTAGCCATCAGTGCCTTGGTGATTCAACTGCTTGTCAAGGTACTTCGTAAATATTGTGAGTGTACGTCACCACTACCCTTCAGAATGCGTTCCAGATTCCAACCATCCTCTGGGTTAAAAAGGTCTGCCTCAGATCCCCTCTAAACCTCTCACTTCTTGTCTTAAACTTATGCCCTCTGGCTCTAAACACAGCCTGTCCAGTCTCTCCCAGCAATTGAGGACTTTGAGTACAAGATCAGCCTTGACCTTATGGGTGGCAGAACAAAACTACTCCGGCTATTTCTTATCTTGTGTAGTGGGATCAGATTCGCTCATAGATCAGCAGCTGAGTTTCAAGACTATAAATTGTGTGGCTTATGTAATATTGGATATGTAGCCATTTCACTCCTTGCTCTCTGTGCAGATACAGTATGTTGGATTGTTGGTTCTGAACAAGATGGAGAATAGTTGTGGAGTTATATTCCTTTGTTTAATGAAGTGCTTGATTAGTTCAACTTGCTAGCTATCGTCCAGCATTAGGGAGTGATTTGGTAATCTAGTGTCAGAAATCTGATCGATGAAACTATAGGATTTAGACAGGTTGCCTGAATCTAAATTCAGAATCTCTTCTGATTAAGATAGGACATGAGCATACACTGAGATACAGCAAAATGAATGGTTCAAATGAGATGATGTGCATGGAGTGAATAAAGGTGCCTAAGCTGCTGGAAAGTAACATGTCTAAAGAATGCATACAGTGGGAGAGAAAACTTTGCACTATGTTTGATCTGGCTGGTGCAAGGTAACCCAGAACAGACAAAAGTAAAGTTGCTATTATATCTCATTGGCCACAAGGGTAGAGCATCGGAACAGACCATAAAGCTCTCAATTGAAACCCTGGAGAGTGCATTAGATGCATTGCAAGTATTTTGCAACCCACCCAGAAATGAAACTATTGACCGTCGCCACCAGGAGCAAGGAAAATCCTTTGATACTTTCTTAACAGAGGTGAGTTATTTGCAGATAAAAGCAGTGTCACTAATTTGAAGAAATTGCTCATTGGATTTTGGATTGCTTGTAGAATCGGGGAGTCCTACCTGAGAGAACAGTTGTTACATGAGACAGAGTGACAGAGTTAACTCCAGAAGTGTATACATAGACATGCAGAGTAGTGGGTTAACCTACAGCTGGGCTGGAAATGTTGAGTGGCCAACAGAAGGGAGGTAGACGTGGTGAAGCACAAAACAGTAGGCAGAATAGGGAAAGCATGGTCGAGGTGCAAATGTTTTGGGCAACCACTGAATAGAGATAAAGAAATGTGCTGTATAGGAGGGGAATATGTACATGGTGTGGGTTGGAAATGAAGTGGATGTTGAAGGTCCATGGGGCGGAATAGGTGACCCATGAGGGGATGGAGACAAGGGCAGATTCAAGAGTATCACTGAAACCAAACAAAGTCAATTTGTGGAAGGAACACCCAAATAGTTGTGTCCACATTCAGTGATGTTTCCTCTCGACTCGGGGCAACTTGTGACATCATCTGGTAGCAAGCTATCAGCGTCAAAGCAGTGTAATTGAAAACAGTGAGTCATATACTGTTGATGCATCATAAGTCTACACTGAAGTTGGTCAGGAGATGCTCCCAAAGAATAAATAAAGCTACGATGTGGGGTTCATCACAGCCCAGAAAGATATCATGGCTATTCTTGGAAGTAGTGCCATCTGGCAGCTGAGATTGATAAAGGTTCATCACAACAGGATCTTGGAGGTAGGCAAAAGGTGACCAGGATGTGAGGGCCACAGAGGTGACAAAGACCTTCCACCCTGAGAGTCAGAGACACAGCGAGGATGAAACCTGGATCAGGCCGACTCCACAAGTGACAGAAGTCAGTAGTGACTCACTACTGATCGCATTCCTGATCGTATGAGGTCAGGGTGGAGGAGATGTTCCAGCTCAGAGGAACCAAAGAGGATAATCCACTGATCGAGTGTCTGGAGGAGTTTGTGACAAAGTAAAGTACATAGAGACTGGCCATTTCTGGTTGAAGTTTGTCTTTTCCATATTGTTCTTATTATTAAAGAAAGGAGGTGCTATTGAATATGTTTTTAATATCCCCTATACTTGGGGGGGATCTGGGCATTGTCAACCAAACGGAATGGCTTGCTATGTCAGTTCAAAGGAGCTTTAGGAGTCAAACTCTTTTCTATGGGTCTGGAGTCACATATAGGTCATACAAGGTAAGGACAGCAGATTGCCTTCCTTGAAGGACATCAATGAATGAGACAGAAGTTGACAACAACCCAGTAGTTTCATGACTGTCACTTCTTTGTAATTCCAGATTATTAACTGATATTTAGTTTTATCGCTTCTGTGGTGAAATTTGATTACTTGATTGTAGGTCATGTAGTCCACAGATGTACGCAAGGCTCCAGTCATTACCGACTAACCAGCAGTATCCCATTAAGAGTTATACCATGTGACCAAATGCTCTCTAATGTTTTGCTGAAGGGTCTTTGGCACAGTGGTGCAGCAAGTGGGGTTACTACCTCACAGCTCAAGTGATCCAAGTTCGATCCTGACATCCGGTACTATCTGTGTGGAGTTTGCACGTCCTCCCTGTGATCTCATAGGTTTCCTTCAGATGCTCTGGTTTCCACCCACATCCAAAAAACGTACAGGTTGGTCGGTTAATTGGCCACTGTAAATTGCTCCCAGTGTGTAGATGTGAGGTAGAATCTGGGAAGGAATTGATGGGAATCCATGGAGAATAAACTGGGTTAGTGTAGTATCAGTTAAAATGAGTGGTGGATAGTCAGAATGAGCTCAATGGGCCAAAGGGCCTGTTTCAGTGTTGTTTCTCTCTGTGACTTAAAGGCTGGAACATTGGTCATCAATCCATGGGTGGCACAGTGGAACATTTAGCACTGCTCCCTTGTAAACCAGCAACCTGGTTCAATCCTGACATCCAGTACTGTCTGTGTGGAGTTCACATGTTCTCCCTGTGACCGTGAGGGTTTCCCCCGGGTGTTCCGGTTTCCCCCAAGGTCCCAAAGGTATACTGGTTGTCGGGTGAATTGGCCACTGTAAAGTAATCTGAGAGTGGGTGGCTTGGCGGGAGGATTGGGAAGCATTAACAGGCATGCGTGAGAGTGTGTTTCCAGGGAAATAAATGGGGGATTACTCTGAGAGCCAGCGGGCCAAGTGGACTCCTTCTATATTAGCATGAAAATATAAAAAAATACATATTGCAACTGTTGAGATGTATAAGCAGTGGAGAACACAATGAAAGCCTACATCTATCGCATTTCATTCCTACATTTCCTCTCCAAACAACCACCTCACTCTCCCTCCTACATTCCTAATGTTCAGATGACACTGCAGTGTGATTCCTTCATTCATCAACAGTGCCACTGAGAACATACAAATCCCACCACAATTATCAGACACTACATTGGCAGTTCTCATACTTCAAGCCATATGTTCGGTATCACTGTAAAGCATAAGCCCATAATCTTTTGTTGTTGTGGCCATATTGAATGTCAGCCATAATAGCAACCAACAATCAGGGAAAAATTTGACTAGAAACCATCCCCACAATGGCTAAAGACCTAGAAGTTTGTTTCTTACTTGCAGACCGCTAGATAATGAGTGCTGACTGGAACCATACAATCATGTATCAAATCTGTGGACACCATAACTTACAACTGTATCATCAACATTATCAACGGAAGGATTTTGCTGAACCTCAACCCATTCATCACACTGAGATATTTCCCTGACAGGATCTGTTGATTAAGTGTGAGAGCCTGGGACATTCATCTCAAGAATGACCCTTTCTTGCACCTTGTGAATTCAAAGGCCATACTGAGCAGAAGCCTTGTGAGCAGTTGTTTGTTTCGATGTCAGTGAGTCGGTCAAAGTGTGATGTTAGGGATTGCAATGGACTCTGTCTCTTGAAAGTAGAATGTTTGAAACCTAAGACAAAGATATTAGAAATAACATTATTTTGGGGAAAAGCAAAACCCAACAGAATCACATAGCATAAGATGATAGAACGCTCTTTCAAGCATTAAGAAAATTATGACAAGGTGACTTAAATACACAGCGATACAATTGTTCTCTAGTTTTTTTTTCTCGGCTTCTCTCTTTGTTATAATAGTTCAATGGAAGATGACAATCCTTTGCCATCTCAACCATCTTGACCATGCACAACCCTCAGCTTTGAGTATTTCCAGACTATTTTATCAGCAAAGAATCAAGGTCTCAATCTATTGTGCCTCCTGTCAGACATGGTAGCATTGCGGTTAAGTAACTGGACTAGTAACCAGGAGCTGAGACTGTAGATCTGGAGAACAAGTGAGTTAATTAAATAAAACTAAAATTGAAAGCTGATGTTGGTAGTGCTAACCATGATACTAATTGGTAATTGGTTTATTATTGTCACATGTACCAAGATATGATGAAACTCTTTTGTTTGCATTGCCATCCAGGCAGATCATGCCATATGTAAATACATCGAGGTAGTACAAAGGGGAAAAAATACAGAATGCAGAATATAGTGTTACAGTTGCCGAGGAGGTGTAGTGCAGGTAAATTTGGTAAACTGGTAAATTGGTTTATTGTTGTCTCATGTACTGAGGTACAGTGAAAAACTTGTCTTGCATACTGAAAAACATGATGGTGCTGAAGGAACTCAGCAGGCCAGGCAACATCTATGGAGAAAAGCAGGCGGTCAACGTTTTGGGTCAGGACCCTTCTTCAGGCTTTTCTCCACGGATGCTGCCTGGCCTGCTGAGTTCCTCCAGCATCATCCTGTTTTTCTTCTGGATTCCAGCATCTGCAGTCCTTTGTTTCTCTGTTCATTCAAGTCAATTCATTACAGAGTGCATTGAGGTAGTACAAGGTAAAACAATAACAGAATGCAGAATTAAGTGTTACAGTTACAGTGAAAGTGCAGTGCAGTTAGACAATAAGGTGCAAGGTCATTACGAGGTAGATTGTTATGACAAGAGTCCACCTTATTGAACTAGGGGACTGTTCAATAGTCTTATAACAGCAGAGTAGAAGCTGTCCTTAAGCCTAGTGGTATGTGCTTTCAGGCTTTTGTATCTTCTGCCCGATGGGAGGGGGGAGAAGAGAGAATGTCCGGGGTGGGAGGGGTCTTTGACTATGCTGGCTGCTTTACTGAGGCAGAGAGAAGTTTTGACAAGAGTCCACGGAGGGGAGGCTGGTTTCTGTGATATGCTGAACTGTGTCCACAACTCTGCAGTTTCTTGGGGTCTCAGCAGTTGCCGTACCAAGCTGTGATGCACGCAGGTAGGATGCTTTCTGTAGCGCATCAATAAAAATTGGTGAGTGTCAAAGAGGACATGCCAATTTCTTAAGACAAATAAAGTGCAAGGGCCATGATGAGGTAGACTGAGAGATCAAGAGTTCATCTTTATTGTATAAGAGGTCTATTCAAGAGTCTGATAACAGTGGGATGGAAGCTGTCCTTGAGCCTGGTGGTATTTGTTCTCAAAGTTGTGTATCTTCTGCCTGACTGGAGGGGGGGAGAAGATAAGATAAGATTTCTTTATTAGTCACATGTACATTGAAACACACAGTGAAATGCATCTTTTGCGTAGAGTGTTCTGGGTGGCAGCCCACAAATGTCGCCACGCTTCTGGCGCCAACATAGCATTCCCACAACTTCCTAACCCATATGTCTTTGGAATGTGGGAGGAAACCGGAGCACCCGGAGGAAACCCACGCAGACACAGGGAAAACATACAAACTCCCTACAGACGGCGGCTGGAATTGAACCCAGGTCGCTGGCGCTGTAATAGCATTACACTAACCGCTACACTACTGTGCCTGTCTGGAATGGGAGGGGTCTTTGATTACGCTTTCCTGAGGCAGCGGAAAGTGTAGACAGAGTCAATGGAGGGTGTTGTAAAAATTATTTGGTTTACTAATGTCCTTCAGGAAAGGAAATTTGCCATGTAATTTTCAGCAATGTGCTCGGGTTTCCTCCCACATTCTAAAGAAGTGCTGGCTGTTACTGTAAATTACCCTTGGTGTGGGTGGGTTTTGGGAAAATCAGGGGGTTGCTAACGTACATGTGTGAGAGTTGGAAAATCAGATTGGTGGGAATGTACTGAGAGCCAGCATAGACCTGATGGGCCAAATGGCCTCTGTCGATATGGAAGATGAAAATATTACCCAGAGGCGCGCAGTAACACAGCTAGCAGAGCTGCTGCCTCACAGCTCCAGCGACCTGGGTTCAATCTTGACCTCCGCTGCTGTCTGTGTGGAGTTTGAACATTCTCCCTGTGACTGGGTGGGTTTCCTCCAGGTGCTCTGGTCTCCTCCCAAAGTCAGTGGGTTAATTGGCAACTGGAAGTTGCCCTTGGTGTGTGTGTGTGTGTGAGTGGTGTAATCTGGGGGGAGTTGATGGGAATGTGGGAAGAATAGGTCCCAGGGAAAAATAGTGGGAAATGGGATTGATCTGTAAACTGGCAGACTCAATGGGCTAAAATGGCTGTCTATGTTGTAAGGAAATGGTGTATGGAATCTGTGGCTCCAGACCCACCAATGTGGTTGGACTTTAACTGTCCTCTGAAATGACCCAGCAAGCTACTCAATACAAGAGCACCTAGGGATAGACAAAATATACTAGCCTGGCCACTTTTGTCCATATCCCGTGAATGTTTACAGTCAGAAAGGAGTGAACAATCTGGGTACTATCAGGTTGGAGGTATTGCATGGAATGATTCACAAGGGGTCACTTTTATTTCTCTTTGATAGATTTACCAAATTCTTTTACCGCTTGGCCTTTTAAGCTGAAGCAGCTGCTAAAAGTTACTCATCCGCCAGTAGCCAGAAAACAGGAGGAGGTAGAACCAATGTTGGGTCCTGCCAAAAGAGCCTCACCAAGCTTGAGGCTGGTAGTTAACCATTGGGTTTAGTCAGTGGGTGGGGCTTGGTGAGTAAAAGTCGCAACTCAGCTTCTTCTTCATGGTTGAGGTGACCAGCTTCCATTGAGTCATAGAGCGACACAACACGCAAACAGGGTCCTCGGTCCGCTGAGTCTGCACTGACCATCAACTTCCCATTTACATCCCCTTCCCAGTGGTGCTGCCACATCCTCAAACCCTTAATTCTACCTCATATTATTGTCATTTCAGCATTTCTTTTTGCACTACCTCAGTTTACACCATCGTGCTTTGCATCATGCCGTTGATTTGAGTTTGCCATTGTATTTATTGTTGTATTTATTATCACCATGTATATTTTTACCTTGTGAGCTTCAGAGACAGTCAGAGACTTTTTCCCAGTGCGACAATGGCTAACACGAGGGGACATAATTTTAAGGTGATTGGTGGAAGGTGTAAGGGGGATGTCAGTTTTTTTACACAGAGAGTGGTGAGTGCATGGAACGCACTGCCGGCAGAGGTTGTGGAGGCAGATACATTAGGGACATTTAAGAGACTCTTAGATGGACACATGAATGATAGAAAAATAGGGGGCTATGTGGGAGGGAAAGGTTAGATAGATCTTAGAGCAGGATAACATGTCGGCACAACATTGTGGGCCGAAGGGCCTGTACTGTGCTGTAGTGTTCTATGTTCTATGTTCATACAAGCAAGGAATTTCATTGCACCCTGCTGTATATGATGATTAACTAACCTGAATCTAAACTGCGGAGAGGAGGAGGGTTTGGAAAGAATAGGGGGAATGTCTGTGAAAGGGTGGAGACCAAGGTTTTCCAGGTGAACCTGGAAAATGCTTTTGGAGTTCGCGAGTGAAACTAGACAGAGAGTAAATAAAACAAAAAGAAACATGTGGAGCCATGAGAGACTGCTGGAAGTCTGAAAGTGAGGAGAATTCTGCAAATATTCAACAGATCAGACAGCCTCCACGGTGACAGAAAACTCAGACCTTAGATTTGAAACAGCGAGATCTGACAGAGTTATCCAAAATCGTTGATTTTAGTATTGAGTGCCAAGAGCTACAGCCTGCCTAGACAGAAGATCCGGTGCTGTTCCTTGAGTTTACATTGTCACAGTGCAGGAGATCAGAAAGGTCAGAGTGGGAGTGGAATGGAGAATTAAGGTGAGAGGTGACTGGATGTTCATGGCTGTCCTTGCAGATGGAATAGATAATCAACTGAACACAATTCATTTATCTACTCCACACTCCACACCACACCAGTCCCTCCATCAGTGTTTGCCTTCTCCCCTCAATACCCAGGACACACGTTAGCATGTCCCCGCACTATTAAATGATGAAAGCATACTGAAAGAGAGTGGGGAATATTCCTATTGTATTAATATTATGTTTCAAAGAATCATCAGAATCAGGTTTATTATCACTGACATATGACTGAAATTTGTTGGTTTGTGGCAGCAGTACAGTGCAAGACATAAAAATTACTATAAGTTACAAAAAATGAACAAATGCTGCAAAAGAGGAATAACGAAGTAGTGTTCATAGGTTCATGGATCATTCAAAAACCTGATGGCAGAGGGGAAGAAGCTGTTCCTGAAACATTGAGCTGTTATTGTACAGAAGAAGGACATTTGGTTCATGAAACCCATTGTGCAGCTTCTCCATCCTTTCCATATAGCCTGCAACTCTTTCTCTCTCAACTCACTATCAAGTCCCATTTGAAGGCACTGATTGACTGTTTTCCACCATCTTTACAGACAGCGACTTCCAGATCCTAACCACCTGAGCAAACTCCACACAGACAGCACCGGGGGTCAGGATTGAACCCAAGTCACTGAAGCTGTGAGGCAGTGGTTCTACTATCTGTACCATAGTGAATGGTGCAAGATTAATTAACTTTCAGATAAATCTGGGCATCTTCCTCCAAGAAGCAAAGAAAATTAGCATGGTCGTAGAACTAGCAATTGAGGAAGGTAAACGGCTTGTTGGCCTGTATTGCAGGAAGGGTGAAGTACAAATGTTGGGAGGTCTTGGTTTGAGTGTATGGGTAGGATCACACCTGGAGGGGAATACTCTGCTTGGAATTGGTGCAGAGACTCACTGGGTTGATTCCTGGGATAATGGGGTTGTCTCATGAGTAAAAATTAAGCATATACTCCTTGAAGTTTTGAAGAATGAGAGGTGTGCTGACAGAAACATGTAAGATCCCGAGTTGCTCGACAAGGTAGATGCCAAGAGGGGGTTTATTCTGGTGGGTAAAATCTAGAGTCAGGAGACATACTCACAGGGTAAAGAGTCACCTATTTAGGATTGAAAAAGAATTTCTTCTCTCATAAAATTGTGAACCTTTGGGATTCTGTACCCCCAAAGTACTGTAGAGAAGGAATCATTGAATGTTATTGCCTTCAGATTTCTGCAGAATCATGGAGGCAGGAGAGTGGATCTGAGGCTAAACTCAGATTAGCGGGAGACACAAGAGACTGCAGATGCTGGAATCTAGAGCAACAAAGAATCTGCTGGAGGAACTCAGTGGGTCAGGCAGCACCTGTGGGGGGAAAGAAATCATTGATATTTTGGGTCAAAACCCTGCATCAGGAACTGTTTCATTGGACCTCGGTACATGTAACAATGATAAACCAATTTACCAATTTACAGTTTACTGGGAAAACTATCATGATATCTCTGTGTTGCTGTTATAATTGAATGGGAAACATTGGAAAGGATCACGGACATAGATGCACTGACCTCTTAACAAATCACTTTTGTTAAGCAATGCATCATAATCCCTGATTATAAAAGTTTTGTATTGATTCTAGAAGTGCGACTGTGAAAAATGTTTAATTTCATTTGACAGCTTCCCTTTCCCTCACCGCTAAACACAAACCTTTGCGACCATGTGCTCCTGAATCTCTTATTCACAGCTTGTCCTGGTCCTCCAGTGCAAGTACATTTTGACAGAGTCAATCTAGTGGAAAATTAGTCCTGACAATGTCTGCCTCTTAATTAAATGTGACATGTGTTCCCAGGTCAGCAAAGGATTCTTGCTGTTAACCCGACTTTCTCAATGAATGGTTTCTGCAGTTAAAAGATGCTTTTCACGATTATCCAAGGCTGATATGTGGTTCCTGCTCCCACTAACGCTTGGCTATTATGGGACATAAGCTGTAAGAAATAGAAGCCAGGGTAGATCATTTGGCCTGTCATACCTGCACCACGTTTCAATAGGATCATGGCTGAGCAACTAAATTTTTCACTACCCAGTTCTCGGTCATGAAAGCATTAAAGTGAGCCTCTTGCTTTTCCAAGAGTTGTCAAAACTTACAGCACAGTAGGAGGATATTCTACCCATTTTCTCCATTCCATCCAAGATAAAGATCTTGAGACGAGTCCAGAAGTAAAATAAAAAAGCAGAAAGTGCTAGAAAAAAAAACTCAGCAGTTCAGACAGCATCTGTGGAGAGAGAAACAGAGTTAATACTTCCAGGTTGATGACCCATCAGTTGTTTTGATGGAAGGTTATTGACCTGGAACATTGACCCTCTTTCTCTGTCCACAGCTTGCTGAGTGTTTTCAACACTTTTTGTTTTATTTCAGACTTTCGGCATCTGCAATATTTTATTTTAGACTTAAAAAAAATAGGGTAGATAATTTGAAGATGTATTTAGACTAATCCAGAAGTAAGAAAATGCTGGAAAGTGTCAGCAGGTCAGGTCAATTGCAAAAGGCTGGTGTCATGTAACCACCACGTTGTTGTAAAAACCCATGTGTTTCAGGGAAAGAAATCTGCCAGTATGGCCTCGATGTGACTCCAGATCCACCAGTGTGGTTGGCTCTCAACTGGTCGGCTCCAAGGCAATTAGGGATGGCTAGTAATTATCAGCATTCATAAACAAAAAAATAATAAAAGTACCTTCCTTATGATATGAACGCTTCTCCAATCACTTCCAGATCCCAGTTGTAGGTATCCAGAGATTCAACAGCCACCAAGGTGTAAGAATAAGGTAACCCATGGTCCTACTTCGAAGAAGAGGAGGGAGATGTGCTCAGTATCCTGGGTGATATTTAACCCCTGAAACAGATTATCTGGTCACTACCATTGATGCTTTTTGTGGGAACTTACTTTGTGCAAATTGAAATCTGGAATTGGAATTGGTTTATTATTGTCACATGTCCTGAGATACGTTCCTCTCAGTACATGTGACAATAGACCTGGACAGAGTGGACAAGGAGAGGATGTTTCTATTAGTAGGAGAGTCTGGGATCCAAGAGCACAGCCTCAGAATAAAGGGATGTTCCTTTAAAACTGAGAGGTAGAGGAATTTCTTCAGCCAGAGGGTGGTGAATCTGTGGAAATCGTTGCCACAGAGGGCTATGGAGGCCAAGTCATTGGTTGTATTTAAGGCAGAGTTTTAGGTTCTTGATTGGTAAGGGGGTTACGGGGAGAAGTGGAGAGAATAGGGTGAAAAAATCAGCCATGATTGAATGGCGGAGCAGACTCGATGGGCTGAGTGGCCTAATTCTGCTCCTATATCTTATGGTCTTATGCAGTGAAAAGCTTTTGTGTGTGTGTGCCATCCAGACAGATCATTCCATACATAAGTGCATCACAGTAGGACAAAAGAAAAAAAAGAATGCAGAATATAGTGTTATAGTCACAGAGAAAGTACAGTGCAGGTAGACAAATACAGTGCAAGGGCCACAGCGAGGTAAATTGGGAGATCAAGAGTTCATTTTTTAGCTTATAAGAGTTCCATTCAAGAGGTGTCGTGTTTCCTACATAACACATCCTTGGCTGTAAAGTGCTTCAAAATGGCCTGAAAGGGGATGAGACAGGCGCTATAGAATTCATATCTCCACCATACAAACCAGGAATGTATTTTACGATCTAAAATTTAACATGACTCTCCCCCAGCGAGAACATACATCCTTTTCCCTGGTGCTCACAATACTTACAGGGAGCAAAACTGTATTTTGGAAACATATATAAATCCACGATTTAGTTTCCAAACAGAATCAAGTGCAGAACTGTATGTTGCACTTAGGCCCCAGCCCTCTCTTGAGTTTCGAAGATGCTTTCATACTTCAAACATCCAAAGTCTTGTGAATTGTTAAAGTAAAGGTCAAAGCAGGGACAAATCCCTAGGTGAAGTATGGTTTAGAAAAATGCCAGCTAATTCATTGAAAGTACTAAGTGTACAAGGCAAGCTGTCAGCGGACATTATTCTTAACACTCAAACTGATTCCAATCTAATTCCACATGTGTTTAGTAGAAGTTGATTGAATGGAAAGTGTATGAAAATTGGTTTAGGTCTGCAGAGATCTCCAGAAGGAGAAAGTAAATAAAGTGGAAAACACATTCCAACAGAACATGCCTTCCCATCCCCAATCTAGATCACAATTTGAGAACCATTGTCACATTTTTGAATAGTGTTTGAGTTTATTACTACATGCCATTTATTTCAAATCTGTTCCTTTCAAGGTAGCTTTCATGTTGTATATTCAACACAACACTCTTAGTGATTCTATGCTTCATGACTATCTGCCTGAAATAATTCACCTCAATATCTTGCGTGAAGTTCACAAGCCGTCGACAATTAGACAGATAAATTCATTTTCATATTTTTGTCTCGCTGGTTTTAAAATGTCAGTCATCTCGGTCTTGGCTCTGCTAGGTTTCAGATTGCAGTTATACTGTGACAGCTCTGTTTTTTTTGGAGCCTTTGTGGAAAAAGGATCAAGAACTAGAGGGCATAGGTTTAAGGTGAGAGGGGAGAGATTTAATGGGAACCTGAGGGGCAACTCTTTCACCCAGAGTGTGGTCCGTATATGGAACGAGCTGCCAGAGGAAGTGGTTGAGGCAGGTACAATAATAACATTTAAAAAACACTTGGACAGGTACATAGATAGGAGTGGTTTGGTGGGATATTGGCCAAATGTGGGCAAATGGGACTGGCTTAGATGGACCAGTTGGGCCGAAGGGCCTGTTTCCATTGCTGTGTGACTCTATGACTCTTATCAGGATGATGCTGGGAAAGACAGCCCATGTTGCCCACCCTTTGTCTCTTTTGCTGGAATGGTCCCAGGGATCAGGCATTTCTGGCTACAAGGTTAGACTGGGAAATCCGGGGCTGTTCTCCTTGAAGGAAAGAAGATTGAGAGGAAGTCCGTTGGAGGTTGACAAAATGATGGTGCATAAAAGAAGCCTTTTCCTTTGCATAGATGGTTCAAGGACCTGGGGGCACAGATATAAAGTTTAGGCAAAAAGGAAGAATGGGCAGGCAAGAAAAAATATCTTACACAGAGGCATAGATAGGGCAGAATCTTTTTCCCAGGATAAAAATGTCGAATACTAGAGGGAATAGATTTAAGGTGAGAGGAGGAATGTTTATAGGAGATGTGTGGGGCAAGTCCTTTACATAGAGAGTGGTGGGTGCCTGGAACATGTTGCCAGGGTTGGTAGTGGAAGCAGATACAACAGTGGCATTCAAGAGGCTGTTAGATAGATACATGAATATGCGGGGAATGGAGGGATGTGGATCATGTGCAGGCAGAAGGGATTTAGTTTAATTTGGCATCACACTCGGCACAGACATCGTGGGCCGAAGGGCCTACTCCTGTACTGTACTGTTCTATGTTCTAGAAGGTGCTAAAGCAAAGCCAAACAGAGCTTTCCAAAGAGAAGAGGCACTCATGGTAGAATAACTTGCAGGATGGCGGGGAACGAGCAGACAAACGGGGTTACGTGGTAACGAGCTGTCACATGCTTGCTGGGGCGAAGGGCCTTCCGTTTTGTTGGAATGGTTCTGTGATTCTTACTCCCAAACAGTTGTTCTTTAGAGGGTAAGGATTTTAGAGAGCAGTCAGAGTCAATGAGACTGAGACTGGGATTTGGTGTTGGCAAAAACCTTGAAGTACACGTTGGTTCTTTACAACCTCCCAGCAGTTTACGATGTGTTTTATGTGCTGGTCGGGGAAGAGAGAAGCAAGTCATTGCATCAGGTCAAAGACACTTCATAAGGACTTTCCTAATAGGAAGAAACTTAACTTTTCAGGTCAATGATTTCTTGTCTTAAAGGCTAGTAGATCATCAGCCTGAAACGTTAGCTCTGCTTCTCTTCTCTATAGGTGCTGCCTGAACTCCTGAGTGTTTCCAGCTCATGAGACTGTTGTACCCTCTACTTATGGGGAAGGCCCCAACCCATGTTCAAGCTCTGATTTTTGTGGTCAGCTGATCTTAACAGGAGTTGAGTTGGCCTCAGGGTCTCTGTGATCGGCTGGAAAACTGAAATTTATACAATTGACTGAGACTGTAACCTCCCCATACAAGCCCAAACCTTTGAAGGTTTCAGTCCTCTTGTTGAAATGTGCTGTTGAACTAAATTGAACATCTAGCCCCTAGGTTACATAGATACACAGGAACTTCCATGACAAGTACAAAGCCAGGAAGTCATGAGTTCAAATCTCACCGAGGCACATTGTGAAGCTGAATTTAATAACTTGCAGGACAGCATCAAGGCAGAGAAAAAAAAGCCATTAAAAACTGTCAGACTGTTGCAAATGTCTAACTGTTGAATAAAGCCACCCCAGGTTCTAGTCTTTCTCTGTCTAATTGCTTGTGTCTGTGAAACATTGCTTTCCTTACACTTCCTAACAAGGAACTTTTAAAATGCCACATAAAAATATTGCATAATTGTATTCTAAAGCCAATGTTGAGACTAGACTCAAATGTTAGAATCTTCAAAGTTGGTAAGGCAGAAAAAAAACCTCATCCAATCAAATGTACAATGCATTTGATCACCAGGGCATGAGGAGGGTATACCAGTTATAATCCAGTTTCACAGAGCTCAAGACCAAATCACTTCTCAAGCAAAGAGCTTGTGTTCAGTCGTTAATGCTGCCTGCTCTTTAGAATTTAATCATGGATGCCTGAGTGAAGAACTTTTCTGCAAAAATGTGGCCTGTGTTTCAAAAAGGTGATTTTGCAGAGCAGAGCTGGATTTGAAAAAGAGACTGGATAGGGACACGAGGGAGAAAGGTCGGGAAGGCTCTGCTCTCTCTGCCTGCAACTCCCCAAATGCAAGACCATCACCGTTGTAAAGGACAAGAGCAGCAGGCACTGGGGTGATGCCACCACGTGCAAGTTCCCCTCTGAGTCACGCACCATGTTGACTTGGAAATATATCACTGTTACTGGGTCTAAGCCCTGGAACTCCCTCCCCAGCAGCGCTGTGGCAGTTCCTTCACCAGAACAGTTCAAAAAGGCAGCTCCCCCCCTTACCTTCCCAAGGGCAGTTAAGGGTGGGCAACAATTGTTAGTCTTTACCCCCGAATGAATATGTAAGAAAGTTAAGGGAAATGGGAGGCACAAGAGACTGCAGGCACTGGAATCTGGAGCAACACACACAAAGCGCGGGAGGAACTTAGTGGGGTCAGGCAGCATCTGTGGAGGGAAATGGGCAGCGGGCGTCTCTGGTCCACCTGAAACATCAACTTTCCATTTCCCTCCACAGATGCTGCCCGACCTGCTGAGTTCCTCCGGCGCTTTTGTGTGTTAAGAGAAATGGGAAGTGACCCAGGTAGAACATAAATGCCGTTATAAGTTAGTTAGGCTAAATGCTACGATGTTTTTGTTCTAAGTCTATTGATGATAGTGGAGTGGCTAAGCTGATAGTCTCCACTCTCTGGTATATTCAATTAGCTGATAGATCTCTTCCAATCGTAGTTTAGAAAAGTCTAAAAGCTCTGTAAGAAGGTGCAAACATAAAATGAGGAGCAGGGGTAGGGTGACAGGGCTCTCCAACCTGCTTCATTGTTCAGTGTCAAACCTGATCCCGTTCCTTTCCAATTCTGAGACAAGACTCAGATGACAGAAACTTCAAAATTGTTTCGGCACGCCTGATCCCCACGGTATCCAAACATCCATCGATCCAAGCCTTGCGAATACTCAGTGGCTGAGCATCAATCCGTCAGAGGTGGTATGTTCCAAAGATTCACCACCACCTGTGTAAGGAAATTTCCCATCTCAGTCCCCTGAATGGCCAACTGTTTATAGGAATGGATTGGTTTATTATCATCACATGTAGTGAGATACAGTGAAAAGCTTTTGTATTGAGTACCATCCAGACAGATTATGCCATACATTGAGGTGGTATAAAGAAAATCAGAGTGCGGTATCTGGTGGTGCAGTTACAGGGAAAGTGCAGGGCAGGGAGACAAATAAAGTGCAAGGGTCACGACGAGGTAGATTGGGAGATCAAGAGTTCATCTTTAGCATATGAGAGGTATGTTCAAGAGTCTGATAACGGCAGGATAGAGACACAAGAGACTGCGGATGCTGGAATCTGGGATAGAAGCTCACTACCATGAACCTGGTGGTACGTGCTCTCAAGCTTTTGAGTGTTCTGCCCGACGGGAGAGGGAAGAAGAGAGAATAACCTCCATCCTGAGGAAATAGTCTCTCAGCATCCATCCTGTCCATCCCTCACAGAACCTTAGATCTCCCAATGGGATCGTCTCTCCTTGCAAATCCCGGGAAGCAGTGGCCAATCTTACTGTCTCAATGCTGATCACCATCAATTACCATCAAAGTAGCAGTGCCAAGCTTCACAAGATCAGAGTATATATTTGATTCCCTGATTGTCTCCTGAATCATGTCAGGACACAAAGAGCTGTGATGTTTTGCTGCAGAAGGGCTGGAGCAGCCAGCAACAGGTTAATCATTAAATGCACCAAAGTGTCGCAGCAAAATAGCTGCAGAAATTTGGGCAGCTAACACCATCTGCAGGCCGACAGGTGTAGCTGCGGCAGGTGCCTTCAGGCTGAATGCTCAGACTGCCTTCCACTGGTTCAGCATTACCTTCACATGAGACTGATTTCATTGTACATGGAACATAGAACAGTCCAGCACAGTAACAAGCCCTTCGGCCCATGATGTCAGCACCAAACACGAGGCTGAATTAATCTAATTCCTTCTGCCTGTGCATGATCCATATCCCTCCATACCCTGTATATTCATGTGACTATCTCAAGCAATGGTATCTGCTTCCACCACCACCCCTGGCAGCCTGTTACAGGCACCCACCACTCTCTGTGTAAAAAAACTTACCCTATACATCTCCTTTAAATTTCCCCCCTCTCACCTTAAAGCTATACCTTCTAGTATTTGACATTTCCACCCTGGGAATAAGATTCTGACTGGTATTGGTATTGGTTTGTTACTGTCACTTGTACCAAGGTACAGTGTCTTGCATACCGTTCATACAGATCAATTCATTACACAGTGCATTGAGGTAGTACAGGGTAAAAACAATAACAGAATACAGAGTAAAGTGTCACAGCTACAGGGAAGTGCATTGCAGGTAGACAATAAGGTGCAACCCTATTGTCCACCTATTTATGCCTCTCATAATTTTATAAACTTCTATCAGGTCTCCCCTCAGCCTCCGACACCCCAAAGAAAACAACCCAAGTTTGTCCAACCTCTTCGTATTGCTCAGACTTTCTAATCCAGGCAGCATCCTGGTGAACCTCTTCCGCACCCTTTCCAAAGCCTCCACATCCTTCCTGCAATGGGGCAACCAGAAACCTCACTGTTTCTGTGTGACATGGATAAAGGGAGGAAAATGTCTTTTTTTTTCAGAAAACGTTTCAGGATTTAATCGAATTTCCAGACTAAGTGCAGAGGTACATTGCCCTACTGTGTTAATCCGCCTGTTATCTGGTGGTCCCTATCTCACCATTCCCCCTCTCCTCTTTATACTGGCTAGCTTCCCTTTTCACACTCAGTCCTGATGACCCAAAGCTTTGAAAATTCCTTTCCCACCTCTCCGCCCACCCCATCCCACCCCACCCCCCAACAGATGCTGCTCAACCCACTGAGTTCCTCCAGCAGATTGTTTGTTCTCCAGGTTCCAGCATCTGCAGTCTCTTGTGTCTCCTGGGTGAATCCACAGTCTGAACTGAGATTAAAGTTAACTGACAACCAGATTTGCCTATTCTCGATGGACCCAGAGCCCTATGGCATGGAAACAGGGTCTACAGGCCACCATCAAGTACCCATCCATACTCATCCCATTTTCCTCTTGCACTGCGCTTAACTCTCTTTCCCCACTACCTTAATCTCCTGCCACCCACTTCGAATAGGGACAACTTACAGCGGCCAATTCATACACTAACCCGCCTGCACAGTCTTCGGGACGTGGGAGGAAACCAGAGAACCCAGAGGAAGTCACAAGGAGAACATGTAAACTCCACGCAGACAGCACTGGGGGTCAGGATTGAACCCTGGTCACTGGAGCTGTGAGGCAGCAGCACCAGGGTGTCACTGTAGTCCAGTTATTTCATGGTTACCAGAGCTGAAGCTAGCGTCTAATTCATAGAATCATAGAATCATAGAACAGTACAGCACAATACAGGCTCTTCGGCCCACAATGTTGTGCCGACCTTTAAACCTCGCCTAAGACTACCTAACCGCTTCCTCCCACATATCCCTCTATTTTAAATTCCTCCATATGCTTATCTAGCAATCTCTTGAATTTGACCAATGTACCTGCCTCTGCCACCACCCCAGGCAGCGCATTCCATGCCCCAACCACTCTCTGGGTAAAAATCCTTCCTCTGATATCTCCCTTGAACTTCCCACCCATTACTTTAAAGCCATGCCCTCTTGTATTGAGCATTGGTGCCCTGGGAAAGAGGCGCTGGCTGTCTATCTATTCCTCTTAATACTTTGTACACCTCTATCATGTCTCCCCTCATCCTCCTTCTCTCCAAAGAGTAAAGCCCTAGCTCCTTTAGTCTTTCCTCATAATGCATACTCTCTAAACCAGGCAGCATCCCGGTAAATCTCCTCTGCACCCTTTCCAATGCTTCCACATTCTTCCTATAATGAGGTGACCAGAACTGGACACAGTACTCTAAGTTCCCCTTAAGTTCCCCAGCTGCCAATGTACAATTGAGATTCATATCTCCATGAGATGAGGGAGACCACCTTCTTCAACCAGAGGGTACCTGGAACACACTGCCAGAGGGGATGGTGGAAGCTGGGTCACTGACTAGTGTCTAGATGAACACTTGAATCTCTTAGGCATAGAAGGCTCCAGACCAAGTGCTGGGTGATGTGATTCATATGGAAGGGTACCCACTGGTCGGTGAATGGCCTGTCTCTATGCTGTACAGTTCTATGATCAATGGTCCAAGCATCTGGACATTAGGCCAGTAACGTAACCACTATATCCCTTCAGGTTTTCTCCGGCATTTTTCACCAGGATCTGGAGCAAATGTCCAGTCCTCAGGAATTCCTGGAGATACCACTGCCTGTCGGAACAGTTGGCAACTTTACAGATAACATTACATTCACATTATAAAAGAAATTTTGATTCCTTAATTGGTTAGGAGCAGATTAAACAGGAATTTTTACTAGGAGGATTTTTTTTTGTCTGAACTTTAAATGGGTTTAATTTAACCGTTCAGTGCATTAGCATAAAATTCATTTATGTGTTGTTATGGTGCCTTATTATAATGTGAGTGGAACACAAGGCTACAAGTAATCAAGGTGCAACATGAGTGCGCCATCGCACCCAGTTGCAATGTAAACCCAGGCAACATGCAGTGCGTAGGCTTGGGAGCTGGCATGCCATTTAGAAGAAATTTCTTAACTCGGAGATTGTGTCATTTAGGAATTCTCTGTCTCAGTGGATTGCAGAAGCTTAAGTGTTGAGTTTTTGCAAGATGGAAGTTGATAGATCTTGGGTACTCAGAAGACAGGAAAGAAGATATTCAGGTAAATTAGCCAGTATAATAACTGAATATCCCAGCAAGTTTGTGGGGCCACATAACCTAGTCTTGTTCCTGTGTTGTATGTTTCTAATGTCCAAGTGCTGGAATCCAGATGGGTCAGATAATCTTTACTTTAGCCTTACTCTTGTGAAGGTCTTACTGTTAAAAAGAAATTGATGCTGTCGTTGTGTCATCCTTTGATTGAGACCAAAGAACACTGCCCCATTTGCTCTTTCATTTAAAGAGGAGCACTTGGTTCTCTCCAGGAAGTTGGCCAACTTGTATCCCTCAGGGAACTGGGATAGGTCCTATCAAGGTTCTTGCTGTACGCAAATTGGCTGCTGCATTTCTTCCAAGACAAAAGCCACAAGGACCTTATTGCCTTTAAATCACTTCGAACCAGCCCGAGCTGATGAAAGGTGCTATACAAATGCAAAGTTTTGCTTTTCTTTCCAATTGCCTCAACGAGTGCTGGAAGATGATATTTTTAAGACAGAGGTAAGTAGACACTTGATAAGGCAGGGGGTGAAAGGGTGTCATGGGTGAACGGGAATGCAGTTGCAATTAGATTAGCCACAGTCTTATTAAATGGCAGAGCAAGCTTGAAGGTTGGAACAGATTTAACACCATATCAACATTAATATTTGTCCGTTCATATATAGCCAAATTTGTGCCATTACTAAACTGATCAGTGTTCATTACTAACAGCCCATGGCTGTTTCAGTCAGGCTATGGTTTCACAATCTTAGGATCACCTATGATCAACCATGACCTGACTGAACAGCAGAGCAAGCACCTACACCTGCCTCTATTTCCTGTGTCTCAAGTTCAAGGTGCTGTGCAGTCAAAGAGGAGCTTTTGATACGTGGCCAATGCAGGAATGTTTCTGAGTGTCCCATTTTAAGAAGGACGTCTAGAAGGGGCTCAGAATGGACCTGCTACATCTATACTCTGAGGTGTGCAAGATACAAGTGTGCAGTGAAACAAGGGCTTCAACACAGGTGAAGGGTCACGAGGAGAAGGCGGGTGAATGGGGTTGATAAAAAGAATCAGCCGTGATTGAATGATGGAGCATACTCGATGGGCCGAATTGCCTAATTTTGCTCTTATGTCTTATTGTCTTAAGGCTTTTCTCACTGGAACAGAAAGTTTTTTTCAAAATGTATGCGCTTGCAGGGGTGGAAATTTTATACTGCTTTGCCAGAGCAGTTTGATGAGATATTAAATAGACGAATATACAAAATGTAGAGGACATTGGAAGTACTCAGCAGATCAGGAATCTCAAAGGAGAATGAACACATCAGGGCTTCAGATCACTGAAGTTTATTCACCTGAAACATAAACTACTTTTCTCCTTATAGATGCTGCCTGACCTGCTGTGTAATTCCACCATGTTCACATGTTGCTGTTTGGTTATCTTCAAGTAATTGAGATGTCAAGGGGGAAAGAGAGGGATATTTCTGATGGCATCTTTGCTGCAAATATGTTTGTTGCAGTGGTACAGAGCAGGTTATAGTCACTGTCAGTCCAGAGAGACTCCTAGAACATACAGCTGGTATCTTTTTCCCAGGGTTGAAATGTCTAACACTAGAGGGCATGCATTTGAGGTGAGAGGGGATAAGTTCAAAGGAGATGTGTGGGGCAAGTATTTACACACAGAGAGTGGTGGGTGCCTGGAATGTGCTGCCGAGGCTGGTAGTGGAGGCAAATATGATAAGAGACATTTATGGAGTTTGTACATTCTCCCCGTGTCTGCGTGGGTTTCCTCTGAGTGCTCTGGTTTCCTCCCACGTTCCAAAGACATACGGGTTAGGAAGTTGTGGGTATGCTATGTTGGCGCCGGAAGCGTGGCGACACTTGCAGGCTGCACCCGGAACACTCTACTCACTGTGTATTTCAATGTACATGTGACTAATAAAGAAATCTAAAAAGAGGCTCTTAGATAGGCACGTGAATATGCAGAGAATGGAGGAATATGGACATTGTCTGGTCAGAAGGGATTAGTTAAATTAGGTGTTTAATTACCAGTTTAATTAGCTTGGCACAAAATTGTGGGCCGAAGGGCCTGTTCCTGTGCTGTACTGTTCTTCTATCCCACTGTGATAAGACTATTGAACGGTTCCCTTATATGATGAGATGGACTCTGACCTTGTGACCTTGCACCTTATTGTCTACCTGCACTGCACTTTCTCTGTAGCTGTGACACTTTACTCTGTACTGTTATTGTTCTTACCCAGTACCACCTCCATGCACTCTGTACTAACTCAACGTAACTGCACTGTGTAATGAATTGATCTGTACGAACAGTATGCAAGGCAAATTTTTCACTGTACCTCGGTACAAGTGACAATAATAATAATAGGTTGACAATGATAGGTTGAGTGAGCTCGGGCTTTCCTCTTTGGAGAGAAGGAGGATGAGAGGTGATTTGATAGAGGTGTACAAGATGATGAGAGGCACAGATCGAGTGGACAGACAGAAACTTTTTCCCAAGGCGACAATGGCTAACATGAGGGGACATAATTTTAAGGTGATTGGAGGAAGGTATAAGGGGGATGTCAGGGGTACGTTTTTTACACAGAAATTGGTGGGTGCGTGGAACGCACTGCCTGCAGAGGTTGTGGGGCAGATGCATTAGGGACATTTAAGAGACTCTTAGATAGACACATGAATAGAGGGCTATGTGGGAGGGAAGGGTTAGATAGAGCTTAGAGCAGGATAAAATGTCGACACAACATTGTGGGCCAAAGGGCCTGTACTGTGCTGTAGTGTTCTATGTTCTATGTTCCAATAAACCAATACCAATATGTTCTATGTTCTATGCAAATGCAGTTCTGGCAGAAGAGGACGTTTATATTGACATCAACTCTTTTCTGAAGTCACCAGAGCCCTACTATTTGTTCCACATTCTGCACTGGCAGTTAAAGGGTTAACCTTGCTATCACTTTGGGCTGTTTTCTTCGCAATGTAAAGAAAAGCTATTTCAACAAAAGTCTTAGTCGACCAAAGTCTCTTTATATGCAAATCGAGAAACATCTGGCCCATTGTGTTGTATTGCAATCATACCTCTGCATAATCCTGTTATTATGTGCATGGAATGAGATATGAACAGCACTGAAATCGCAGTGGTGGATAATACTGTACCTTTATTGTGTAGATGGAACGAGGTGCCAATGTCACTATATACCAACTGCAGGATAATCCGTTTATTGTGTGTGCAGTCTGAGGTGTGACTGTCCCCTTTTTGTTATGCATCTTTTCTTTCAAGAGTGCCCTGCTAATGGTGCATCTTTAAGAATATTAGAAATGAGATACTAAGGACTAATGCAAATGCCAAAGAAATATGAAATCATTCTTAGTCTCTTTGTGAGGATTTGAATCCTTCTTTCTCAATTGTCTGGGCATCTGTTTCCCAGATCTTTCCTGCTATACAGAGTATAGCCAACTTTAGTTGGGCGTATTTGTGGAGGCTTTGTCAAATTACCTTTTGATAACATCCACCCTGTCTGTCTTGAGTGACGTTTGTTCTTAACATTGGCATCTTCTCTTCTTGCCTTTCCATTAACAAAGCTGTTTGTAGCAAGACTTGCATTTATATAGTACATTACGAATCCATTTCAGGACATCCCAAAACAAAACTTTACAGCCAAATAAATATTTCTGTAATGCAGGAAATGCAATGGCTGATTTGCATGCAGAAAAATGCTATAAATGGCAGTAAATGTTGACTTCAGGAAGGGGGAGGAAGGTAAATGTGTGCCAGTCTACAGTGGGGGATTGGCCTTGGAGGGAATCAGCAGCTTTAAATACCTGGGCGTTAACATACCAGATGACCTGTCCTGGACCCAGCAATCAAAGGAAGGCCCACCAGTATCTATTTTTATTGGAGGTTAAGGAGGTTCAGCTTGTCACTGAACACCCTAACAAACTTCTTCTGATGTACGGTTGAAAGTATCCTGACTGGTTGCATCATGGTCTGGTACAGCAATTCCAATGTGCAAGAATGTAAGGATCTGCAGAGAGTAGTGGCTTCAGCCCAATACATCACGGGCATATCCCTCCCCGCCATTGGTAGTATCTACAGGAGGCGCTAACTCAAGAAGGCAACATCCACCATCAAAGATCCTCACCATCCGGGCCGTGCCATCTTCTCACAGCTACCATAGGGCAGGAGGTACAGAAGCCTGAAGTCCCACATGACCAGGTTCAGGAATAACTGCTTCCCTTCAACTATTTGATTCTTGAACCAACCTGCACAACCATAATCACTACAGTTTAGCAACACTAAGACCACTTTGATTGCTTTGAACTGAAATGGACTTTGTCTTTTTATTGTTCTAATTGTGTTCTTGTAAAAATTGTGTATAATTTATGATTAATTTATGATTTTCTTGTGAATGCTGCTTATATGATACTATGTGCTTGTGATGCTGCTGCAAGGTAAGTTTTTCAATGTACCTGTGCATATGTGTGCTTGTGTATATGACAACAAACTCGACTGAAATTCCAATGCAATAAGAACAGAAAATGCTGGAAACACTCAGCAGGTTAGGCAACATCTGCAGAAAGAGAAGCAGAGTTAACATTTCAGCTTGAAGACCCTTTTTCAGAACTGGGACAGAGAAAAATGAAATTAGTTTTCATTTGCAGAGAAGGTGGAGGAGAGATGGGTAGAACAAAGGAAATATCTCAGATAGAGTAAGACCAAATGGGTTAATGTGACAGTTAAAGGTAGATTACGCTTCTTTGTGAAATATGTTGCTTATAACAGGGGTAGGGTCATGTCCAGAAGATCAGGCCATACTAATGGGGAAATTAGAGTCAAACAACATAGTTTTTCAACTCCACTGTAATAATGGTGGGGTAATCTGTTTTAGTAAACATAAGCATTAGCCAACTGCAAGATGTTGGTAGAGTTGTTTTGGTCACCCTGCAATAAAAACAATGGCATTAATCTAGAAAGAGTGCAGAGGAGATTAATGAGGATGTTGCTGGGACTCGAAGGACTGAGTTATGGAGAGAGGTTGAGCAGGTTGGGATTTTTTTCACAGGAGCATAGGAGAATGAGGACCAATCTCGTAGAAGTGTATAAAATTATGAGGGGCATAGATAAGGTGAATGCGCACAGTCTTCTTTCCCAGGGTTGGGGAATCAAGAACTAGAGAGCAAAGGTGAGAGGGGAGAAATTTAATAAGAAGTTGAGGGGCAAGTTTTTCACCCAGACAGTGGTCAGGACATGGAATGAGCTGCCAGAGGAAGTGGTTGAGGCAGGTACATTAACAACATTTAAAAGACACTTGGACAGGTACATAGATAGGAAAGGTTTAGAGGGATATGGGCTAAACGTGGGCAAATGTGACCAGCTTAGATGGGCATCATAGTCACCGTGGACCATAGAACCATAGAACCATAGAACCATACAGCACAAAACAGGCCCTTCGGCCCACCGTGTCATGCCGTCCATCAGACCACCCTCACACTACCTAACCCCTTCCTCCCGCATATCCCTCTATCTCACGTTCCTCCATATGCCTATCCAACAAGCTCTTGAACCTGTTCAATGTATCTGCCCTAACAATGTATCTGTTAGGCTGAAGGGTCTGTTTCCGTGTTGTATGACTCTATGGTTCTAAGTTGAGAGAGAGAGAGGAAACTAGTTCTGCAGTTCGTAGGAATGAACGTATGCACATACGTCGGACTTAGTAATTGGTTTATTATTGTCACATGTACCAAGATACAGTGAAAAGCTTTTGTTTGTGTGTCATCCAGACAGATCATTCCATACTGAAGGACATCGAGGCAGTACAAAAGTAAAAAAAAACGACGTAGAATATAGTGTTGCATTTACAGAGAAAGTGCAAGGGCCAAGACATTGTACTTAGTAATATTGTGAATCAGAATCAGATTTATTATCACTGACATATGACGTGAAATTTGTCATTTTGCAGCAGCAGTACAGTGCATAAAATCTATAAATTACAAAAATAAATAGTGCAAGAAAATGGAATAACGAGGTAGTGTTCATAGGTTCACGGATCATTCAGAAACCTGATGGCAGAGGGGAAGAAGCTGCTCCTGAATTCATTGTGTTTGGGTCTTCAGGCTCCTGTACCTCCTCCCTGATGCTAGTAATGAGAAGAGGGCATGTCCTGAATGGTGACAGTCCTTAATGATAGATGCCCTGTTCTTGAGGCATCGCCCCTTGAAGATGTCCTCGATGGCGGAGAGAGTTGTGTCCGTGATGGAGCTGGCTGAGTCTACAACCCTCTGAAGCCTCTTGCGATCCTGTGCATTGGAGGCTCCATACCAGGTGGTGATGCAACCAGTCAGGATGCTCCCCACTGTCTATAGATAGGAGCTCGTTTGTATGTAGGGGTGTCTATAAGTCGGGCGCTTGTAGCCCAGGGACTGCCTGTACTCTGCAGTGGACTACAGTTGCTCCATTTGGATATCTTTTGCACCAGTGTATTTTCCCTCTTGTCCATTCACAGAGACTGTATATTGATGTATTTAGCTTCGTGTGCAGACTAAAACAAGAGGCCCAGGCCAGTCAAGTAAATGAGGATAAAGGCAAGAGAGCATCGCGATGAGACAAAGAAAGATGGGAGGAGGATTGAGTGGAGCATAACAAGTAGCTTTGCATGGTTGGGACAAATGGCTTGTTTCTGTCCTCTGGAATGACATTGAACATGCACTCAGAAGACATTCACTCGGATGCTGACTGGATTAGCTACAAGGAGAGGTTGGATAAACTGGAGCATCGGACGGTGAGGGGAAACCTGATAGAAATTTATAAAATTATGAGAAGCATAGGTAAGGTCTTTTTCCCAGGGTGTAAATGTTGAATACTGAAGGACACAGGTTTAAGGTGAGTGGGGGAAAGTTGAAAGGAGATGTGCGGGGCAAGATTTTTTTTACACATAGAGTGGTGGGTGTCTGGAATGGGCTGCCAGGGGTGGTGGTGGAAGGAGATACGATAATGGTATTCAATAGGCTTTTAGATAGGCACATGAATATGCAGGGCATGGAGGGATTTGGATCATGTGCAGGCAGAAGGGATTAGTTTAATTTGGCATCATGTTCAGTACAGATGTTGTGGGCCAAAAGGCCTCTTCCTGTGCTGTACTGTTCTATGTTCTATGTTCTATGCAAATGCTGTTCTGACAGAAGAGGACGTTTGCATTGACAAAGACTCTGCTCTGAAGTCAACAGAGCCCCTCTATTTTTCATAAATTAATCCCAGCTGGGCCACACGCAGAGAGTTACAAGGTATGTAATTTAGCTGCACAGTTTAGAACCCCTAATATTCCACTGCCCCCAACCCCAAGAAAAGCGTAGGGATAGTTAACATTTTGGACATGATGGGGGACTTGACTCGAAACATCAGCCATCCCTTTACCTCCACAGATGCTGCCTGACCTGCTGAGTTCCTCCAGTGTTTTTATTGCTCCAGATTTCCGCATCTGCAGTCTCTCTTGTGTCCCCAAGAAAATCATCCTTTCCAGCACCACTGTGACTTTCCCCATCATTTCCATCTCCCTTACCATCCTACAAGATTGTCAATTTGGTGTCATATTAAATGCAGGTCTGCTGTCTGGATACAGACCTATTTGCAACCAGATTAAGACTGACAGTGCATTTCACAAAGGACAGACAGTAGAAAGATAAGCTTTCAACCCATCAGTGAGGTCCAGATTTGAAGCAAGATTGCACAGATTGACAGCAAATGTGTCTTCTTAAAAACTGTCTTTCAAAAAGCCCTTTTCCAAGAATTCATACGTCCATTATGTCTGCAGACGAGGATCCTGAAATCTATCATTTCCCTTTTGCAAGGAGTTCATTCAGGATTATATTGATTTTAAATTGGAACTTACACTTCTGCTGTCCTTTGACATCATTTCTTTCTTTGCAAAATCTGTCTTTAGGCCAAAATTAATCAAGCCTTTGTCATACCAAATTTCTCTTATCTGGAACCATTTTTTTCATGCAAAACCTGATATATGTCTCTAACTTGGCAATGCTCCATAAAAACCTTGTGTGACCCCCCCCCCCCCCCCCCCAGTTTAAAGAACTGCTTCTCACTCAAACGAAAGAAGCGATTTTGTTTATATTTCTGCACTTGGCCTTAATTCATCTTTCTCCACATGTGATAGTAACAACTCTGCCCCCGCTGCTACTCAGCTGTGGGAGAACAAACCATAATCCAATTGAATTAGTGATAAGCCACTGCATAAATTGCAGGAGGAAAGGTAAAATATTGTGGATGAACAGGGTACAATGCAGACAAAATTGTGGAAGGGCATTGCCGACTTTTTTATTCATTTGCAAAGATTGGTGTTTTTGGAAGCAGGAACAGTTAAGGTTACAAAAACACTGGTATTCGAAGCGACCATTTCCTCAGTGAAATCTCCTCTCGTGATAAGACTATTCACACCTTTTGGATGTCTTCCCTTCGCCTTAACCATTGCTTTCACTCTACTGTGGTTGACTCAGCCCCCAATCACTTATGGAGACACAAGAAGCGACAGATGCTGGAACCTGAAGCAACAAACAAGACGGTGGAGGAACTCGGCAGGTCAGGCAGTATCTGCAGAGGGGAATGAACAGCCTATGTTTTGGGCCGAGACCCTTCAACTGCACTGGGATGGAACTCTTCCATTTCCCCACACTTCTGCTCTCAACTCTTTCCTCCCAGCCAGAACAAGGATAAAGTTCAATTCTGCCCTAAACTTCCATCCCTGCATTCAGCGGGTCATCCTCTGCAATGTTTCCCACTTCCAACAGGATTCCACCGTCAGGCACACCCTCCCCTCCTCTGTCCTTTCAGTATTCTGAAGAGACCATTCCTCTGTGTGACTCCCTGGTCTCCTTTCCCATCTCCGCCAACCTCTCTTCACCTCACAACACTTCCCCAATCGACCACTGGAGATGCCAACTTGCCCTTTTACCTCTTCCCTTCCCACCACCCAGGAAACCTTCCAGGTGAAGCAGTGATTCACTCGCACATCTTCCAATCTAGTGTATTCCAACTGGTGTTCATGACTGGAGAAAGCAAAATCAGATTGGATGACACTTTTGTTTAGTCGACCAATCCTGACCTTGCAGTTCACAAGATCACAAGATCACAAGATAAGGGAGCAGAAGCAGGCCATTCGGCCCATCGAGTCTGCTCCAAGGAAAAGGGAAAAAGAAATGGGGTGGGAAAAAAAGAGAGAGAAAAAAAAACTATTCTAATCCCATTTGCCAGCCTTATCCCCATATCCCTTGATACCCTGACTATTTAGATATCTGTCTATCTCCTCCTTGAATACCCCTGATCTGGCCTCCACTGCTGTGCGTGGCAAGGAGTTCCACAATTTCACCACCCTCTGGGTAAAGAAACTTCTCCTCATCTCTGTCTTGAAACTGTCTCTGATCTCTCTGCTTTTGGCCTCCTGTATTGCTCCAATGATGCCCAACATAAGCTGAAGGAACAGTAACTGATCTTCCTTCCACTACAGCCCTCAGGAATTGATGTTGAATTTAACAATTTCAGTTCCTCCTTCCACCTCTCCCCCTCCCATTCTGGCTTTTATTTCTTTCCGTCTTTTTTCGCTTTTCCATCCATTGCTGCCAATTTTCAAACACCAGAGGGCATGCACTTAAGATGAGAGGGGGAAAGTTTAAGAGACATATGCAGGGCAAGTTTTTTTTACACAAAGAGTGGTGGCTGCCTGGAATGACGTGGTGGTGCTGGAAGCAGATACGATAGTGGCATTTAAGAGGTTTTTAGATGGATACATGAATATGCCGGGAATGGAGGGATATGGATCAAGTGCAGGCTGAAGAGATTTAGTTTAATTTGGCATTGTGTTCGGCACAGACACTGTGGGCTGAAGGGCCTGTTCCTGTGTTCTATATTCTAGTTGTTACCTTGATAACTTTGCTCTGCATCCTGCCACACACAATCCCTCTGCTCTCTCTACCCTCCCTCTCTCTGCAATTTAAGGCTCACCTGTTTTCTCAATTTTCCAGTTTGAATGAAGGGACCTTGGAACAAAATATTCGCACCGTTTCTCTCCACACTGATGCTGCCTGACCTGCTGAGCGTTCTAGGTTTATACTTTAGATATCCAGCATCTGCTGTCTTTTTGCTCTAAAAGTTTGTGCCTGTTAAAAACATTTTATAACTGCCTGTGATGACATTACCTGGCAGCTCCTGGGGAACCGGCTGCTGTCCAACCTCAGCCATAGCTCTTCACTGAGGACTGGGAGAGAGCAGAGCAACACGGCCACTGAGCACCTGAAGGGTGTGGGAGTGATTTGCTCATCAGATCCAACGTGGGGAAGATGGGGCTAATCCAGCCCAAGGAGTGGGTCTCACCAGCCTCCTGATTGTTCCTCAATGAATGGCAGACTGACTTCTGGATCAACGGATGAATAGAAAGAGAGGGAGAGGAAGAGAGATTCTGCTGCTGTGAGAGAGAGAGAGAGAGAGAGAGAGAGAGAGACTGTTGTAAGAAAGAGACTGTGAGAGAGAGAGAGCTGTGTGTGTTTGCGTGTGAGAGAGAGGAGAGACAGAGAGTCAGAGTGAATGGGAGTGAATGTGTGACAAATGGAGTTATTATTTGTGTGTGTGAGAGAGAGAGAATGTGTGTGTGCAAGGAAGAGAAAAACAGAGAGAGATTCACCATATGTGAGGAGAGAAAGAGCTTGAGAGTGAATGTGTGATAAAGAGATGAGTGTGTGAGAGAGAGAAAGACAACATTTTTTGTGTGTGTGAGAATGTGTGTGAGACAGAGTATACGTATTTGTATGTGAGAGAGACAACGTTTCTGTGTAAGGATGTGTGAATTTATGTGCGCACGTGTGTGTGTGTGTGTGTGTGTGTGTGTGTGTGTGTGTGTGTGTGTGTGTGTGTGTGTGTGTTCATCTGTGAGGGAATGAGTGGGGTAACACTCGACACAAGGGACTGGGCCAGAAAACTGTGCAGAGGCTAAGTATTGTCAATACTGCAAATTCCCAATTTTAATAAAGCCTTAAATATTAATCATATCTGTCAACAGAGCTTGTTTTGAGTTCCCAAGCAGATGTTCTTTGTGGCCAAATTCCTTTAAAGGGTTATAATATTAAAGCATTTAGACACCAAAATACCAATGGTTAAGATCTCCAAATGCCAATAACTTACTAAATCTATTCTGCATTTGCTCTACTTTACTAGTTCCAGGAACCTGCAGGCTCAATCTTTCTTTTCCAATCCTAAATCCCTTAGGCCAAGCCTGAACAGGAAGGTAATCATTAATGAACGTAATTTGAAATTGGTTAATTTGAAATGAGACTCAGTAAACCTTGACTAAATGTCCTCTGACTCTGGAACCATTTCAGCTTGTGAATAAGATTAAGGAAAAGGATAATTCTTTCTGACTTGCATAATGTTACTATTAACACTATTGGCACCACCACCCCACATCCTAACCAGGTATCCTACAATTATTGTTGTGTGTGGTAACTCTGTTATTTCCACACAGAGTAGAGCTGGTTACATAGCTTCCCTGTTGTAAATGACGAGGCTTGATGTTTCAAACCTAACATAATTTGCTGGAGAAATAATTGTTTTGTATTGAGGATGTACTCACGACTCACATAATACAGTACTTATTGGGAAAAGTTGCTTCATTCTCAGTCAGAGATTTTGCTGGCTACAGTTTCTTGAGACTGTTCAAACAAATATTGACTTTATTTCATTTTCTATTGCTGTAAACTGTTTTTGTGGTGAATCCTCCAGTAAGTTCTTCCCTCCTTGAATTCATTAACTGGGTCAGCTCAACTCATCAGCTGATGTGGCACAGTTAATCTTACTGGCTGATACAATTAACATCATTGACTGGCCCAGAGATTCTCATTGGCTGATACGATGAATCACAGTGGTTTGCACCAACAATCTCATTGGCTGATGTAATGAAATACATTGGCCGGTGCAGAAAGTGAGTGTGAGAAATTCACACTGGCTAGTAGTGAACCTTATTGGCTGATTAGAACATATTACTGCAAAGGAATCGGCCCTTTGGCCCATGATGTTGTGTCAAACTAATCAAGCTAAAGATGCCCAATAATACTAATCCCTTCTGCCTGCACATGGTCCATATCCCTCCATTCTCTGCACATTCATGTGCCTATCTAAGAGCCTCTCAAATGCCTCTGTCGTATCTGCCTCCACCACCACCCCTGGCAGCGTATTCCGGGCACCCACCACTCTCTGTGTAAAAAACTTTCCCCACATATCTCCTTTGAACTTTCCCCTCTCACCTTAAATGCATGCCATCTAGTATTAGACATTTCAATCCTGGGAAAAAGATACCAGCTGTCTAATCTATCAATGCCTCTCATAATTTTATAATTAGGTCTCCCCTCAGCCTCTACCACTCCGGAGAAAACAACCCTAGTTTGTCCAGCCTCTCCTCGTAGCACCTGACCTCTAATCCAGGCAGCATCCTGTTCTGCACCCTCTCCAAAGCCTCCACATCCTTCCTATAACGGGGCGACCAGAACTGAGTGCAATACTCCAGGTGTGGCCTAACCAGAGTTTTGTAAAGCTGCAACATAATTTTCTGCCCCGACAACTCAATACCTTAACTAATAAAAGCAAGCATGTAATATGCCTTATTTACCACCCTATCAACTTGTGCACCCACTTTCAGGGAGCTCTGTACTTGGACCCCAAGATCCCTCTGTATATCAACACTGTTAAGGGTCCTGCCATTAACAAATTCAATGAATCTCATTAACTAGCACAATAGACAGATAACCTGATATCCTTTTCTCTCTTCTTCTGATCTACCCTGTTCCTCCTACACCCACCCCAGCCACCCCTCCCTGTTTCCTTCCCCTTCTTTTCCTCCTCTACCCACTCCATCTGCCCATCACCCACACACTCGTCCCACTGTGTCGTTCCCTCCCCCCCCCCCAACTGTTCCCATCTCCCCACCTCCCTTAGCTGGTTCCGCGCCCCACCTTCCTTTACAATCAGATTCCATCATCTGCAGCCCTTTGTTGCCTCCGCCTATCACCTCCTGGCTCCACCCCTCCCTTCCCCACCTGACTCCATCTGCCAATTACCCCTCCTCCTCTGGGCCCACCTACTGCTTGCCAACTCTGGCTCCAGCCCTCCTCCTCACCTCTTCATACTGGCTATCTCCCCTCTATCTCTCAGTCCAGATGAAGGGTCTTGACCCAAGGCATTGACTGTCCATTTCCCTCCATAGATGTTGCCTGAACCGCTGAGTTCCTCCAGCAGTTTGGTTTGTTTTTGTCTCGAAAGAAGGCCGATTGATGTCTCTGCCTTTGTAGAAATTTCCCTTCCTCCCTCCACCCCTCTCAATTACATCACTCCTGGTGATCCATAGCCTGACAAATGTCCTCCTCCCCTACATCAGCAATGGTGCACAAAGTGTGCAGGACCCGTCTTATGTGCTTAACATGCTTGTGCATGTGAGGGACCCTTACACCGTCTATCTCAGGACCCGGCTGGGCATGATTTAGCCTGCCCTTTTATGCACAAATCCCCAGTTGTTATTTTGAGAAAAAAAAGACATTCAGCAGAGTAGCACACCCGGTAGAGCCACTGCCCTGCAACGCCAGAGACCCGGGTTCAATCCTCACCTCGGGTACTGTCTGTGTGGAGTTCGCACGTTCTCCCTGTGACTGTGTGGTGCTCCAGTTCCCTCCCACATCCCAGAGACATGCAGGTTAATTGGCTGCTGTAAATTACCTCTAGTGTGTAGGTAGAAACTTTGGATGAGGGTATGGCAAGAATAAAAAAATGGGATTAATGTCGGATTAGTGTAAGTGGGTGGTTGATTGTCAGTGTAGATTCGATGGGCTGAAGGGCCTGTTTCATTGCTGTATCTCTCTGTTGGCTCTATAACTCATTCAACATGCAGTATTCATGAGCTCTTATGTATCAAAAGTTATACCTCAAGTTACACATGGTTCTTAAAGGTACAGTCACACTCAGTACATGCTAATCTAAGGATTTAGTTTTACTCCCCATTTCAACGACAAATAAATAAATGAATGACTCGAGGAGATAAGTTGCAATATTGTAATATCAATTTCTTTCCTCTTTGATGCAGCTGTGACTAGAAAGGCCAAAATATTGTTAATCCTCAATTTATCGTAAACTGGGTGGCTTGCTGGGCTATTTCAGAGGGAGGTTAAGAGTCAACCACATAGTAGGGTCTGCAGTCATACTGGTTAGAAAGGGAAAGTTTGGCAGGTTATTGATTTGTGCGGGCATTGACAAAATAAACAATAGTTTCAAAAAATAATTTGCATCAATGCAGTGGTTTCTTGATTACTTTAGAAACAGGCCTTTTGGTCCAACTGGTCTATACTGACCAAGATACCCATTCAAGCTAGTCCCATTTACTTGCATTTGGCCCATAACCTTCTAAACCTTTCCTATCCATGCACCTGTCCAAGTGTCTTTTAAATGTTGTTATTGTACCTGCCTCAACCACTTTCTCTGGCAGCTCATTCCATATACATACCACCCTCTGTGTAAAGAAAAAGTTGCCCCTTAAATTCCTATTAAATCTTTTCTCCCTCACTTTAAACCTATGCCCTCTAGTTCTGGATTCCCCAACCCTGGGAAAAAGGCTGAGTGCATTCACCCTATCTATGCCCGTCATGATTTGTTTAATCAATGTTAAATTCTGCACCTTCTCTTGTAGATTTAAATAACTGAAATAAAAAAGAGAATATGATGGAAATATTCAGCAGGTCAGGTAGCACCTGTGGAGCAAGAAACAAAGTTATTGGTCATCAACCTAAAATATTAACTGTGCTTCTCTCTCCACACATGCTGCCTGGCTCTCTGAGTATATCCAGCATTCCCTGTTTTTATTTCAGCTTTCCTATGTCTGCAATATTACACTACGGAAAACCCAACATTCAATCACTCATCCAGGAACATAATCACCACCAGACTACCATGCCACTATTTTGATAGGACCATTTGGCCCATCTTAATGCATCCTCCTAAAACTAACGTACCCTACCCTGTCACTATTATGGCTGGTGTGCGACCATTTCCAATGTTGACCACCCTTAGAGTGCAGAAGACTCTTATCCTAACCCATTGAAAACCGATTAGGCATCAAGTTTCCATTAAGAATAAGCCTTGCTGATACTGGGTCCGAGTATAAATAAGTTGTCCCAATTCTCCTTTTGCAATCCTTGAATGGCAAACAGCATCAAGAGAAGGTCCTAATGTCTTGAGGGACTGGATTACACTTAGATTAGATGCTTAATTTAGAGTTATTGTGCTAAGCTGGTTAAGGTAAAGCAGGAGATCAGACCAGATCAGATATCTTTATTAGTCACATGTACATTGAAACACACAGTGAAATGCATCTTTTGCATAGAGTGTTCTGGGGGCAGCCCACAAGTGTCGCCATGCTTCCGGCGCCAACATATCATGCCCACAACTTCCTAACCTGTATGCCTTTGGAATGTGGGAGGAAACCCGAGCATCCAGAGGAAACCCACGCATTCACGGGGAGAACGTACAAGCTCCTTACAGACAGCGGCTGGAATTGAACCCGGGTCGCTGTCGCTGTAAGGCGTTATGCTAACCGCTACACTGAGGTAAAATCCAGTTGATATTTCCCTGAAGAAATTCAATGCATTTTGTGAACAAGCACCTCCTTATGACAAGGCTGCTCACCTCTTCCAAGTTTTTCATCTCCCCCTAAAGCTGGCCTCAACTTCCTTCTATAGAAGAAGCTGGTTCTCCCGTGTCTGCTTGTCATCCAGTGGATCTTAGCGGAAGAATACATCAGGGGATGGAGAAGGCTAGACCAAGGTGTGATGCCTATTGAAGACGAACAGTTCTGTGGACACTCACTGTTGAAACTTGCATAAGGCTGCCGAGAGTCTTTGAATTTAATCCCCAGAAAAACTAGTACCTTTCATCGAGGGGGAAAATAGGAACAAAGGAGAGAATAGGACTATTCTCCATTTTTTCCCTCATCACCTCTTTCACCGAGAGAGTGGTGAGAAACTGGAATACACTGCCGGAGAGAGTGGTGACAGCAGAGTCACTGAAATAATTCAGAAATAACACACAAAATGCTGGAGGAACTCAGCAGGTCAGGCAGCATCTATGGAAAGAAGTGGACAGTGTATGTTTCGGGTCGAGACCATTCATCTGGACCATCCAGATGAAAGTTCTTGACCTGAAATGTTGACTATCCATTTCCCTCCATAGATGCTGCCTGACCTGCTGAGTTCCTCCAGCATCTTGTGTGTTGCTCCAGATTCCAGCATCTGCAGAATCTCTTGTGTCAGGAATTAAGAAGTGTCGAGGTGAGCACTTGAATTGCCTCGGCATAGAAGGCTCTGGGCCAAATACTGGAAAATGGGATTAATATGGATGGGTGGCCACTGGTCAGTGTGGACATGATGGACCAAATGGCTTGTTTTCATGCAGTATGTCTCTACAACTTGCTCAGAATTTGCATAAATGGGATAGAAAATGTGATGGGAACAAAGGGACCACTTAATGAGTGTCTGTTAAAGTATTGGTTGTTATTTAGGGATTATTGTACTCCATTGATTTACTGTGCAATCTTCGAGTAAGTATTAACCGAACTGAAACATGTTATACACCCCCTGTCATTAAAAGAAAGTATTGATCAGCCAGTTATTAAATCTGATGATTTTTCTAATGGTTTTCAGTTCCTCGCATAAAATGGATTTTAGTTCCGAGGATATCTTCACTCTTCAGTGCTCTGCATCCTAATGACTCAGAGACATTAACAGCTCCCTCAGGCTGCCCGAAATAGGCAGAGTGATCTTTAAAGAAAGTCTCTGTCGAATGACTATTGCAGTCCTTGTGAAAAGTGGCTGACTCACTTTCCAGTGATTGTGTTGTAAAGCAGCTGGATTTTGTTTACTTCATGATGAGGGGAAGTCTCAAGCCTTCTTTTGTTTTATGGTTTGGAGGAAAGGGCGAGATGAGGGGAAGGAGAAGCGAAAGGGGAGTGGGAGAGAGAGAGAAGAGGGAAGGAAGTTGGGGGAAAGGGCTTGGAGGGGCAACAGGGAATTATGGAATTGTTACTGCTCGGAAAAGAAGGCCATTCGGTCCATTAATTCGTGCTGACTCCTTGTAGAGTGACCCCATTGATCAAACTTTAACTGTTTCTTCTCTGTAGCCATGAAAATTATTTTCCTTCACACCTATCCAATTCCCTTTCGGAAGTCCTGACAGACTCTATTTACACCACACTTAAAGAGAGTGAGTTCCAGATCTTCACCGTTCTACGTAAAGCAGGATATTTTCTCTCGTATCTCACCTTGTACCTCTTGCCCTTTACTACCCTCACAACATTTAAGAAGTATCAAATGGTATTAGTGTATATAGGTATGTGATGGTTGACTTGAACATTATGGAATGAAGAGCCTGTTTCTGTGCTGTATGACTCCATCTGTATCTCTACTAAATTTCTGTTCCTCGAACCATCCACTAATGGGAATGGCTTCCTTCGGTTTACTCACTCTGAACACATCATGGTCTTGTACACTTCCATCAAATCTTCGCGCAGCTGAGAAGTATCACCCTGTTTCTCCTGTAGCTGACATTCCTCATACTTGGGACCAGATTAATACATTTTTTCAGCATCAGCTCTTGGACATTCACATCTTTCCCTAATTGAGGCTTTATAAGGCGTTGGTCAGACCGCATTTGGAATATTGTGAGCAATTTTGGACCCCGTATCAAAGGAAAGATGTGCTGGCCCTGGAGATGGTAAAGAGGACGTTCACAAGAATGATCCCAAGAATGAAAGCTTTAATGTATGAGGAGCGCTTGATGGTTCTGAGCCTGTACTCAATGGAGTTCAGAAGGATGAGGGGAGATCTCATTGAAACCTACCGAATACTGAAAGGCCTGGATAGAGTGGACATGGGGAGGATGTTTCCATTAAGTAGGAGAGTGTAGGATCTGAGGGCACAGCCTCAGAATAAAGGGACGTCCCCTTAGAACTGAAATGAGGAGGAATTTATTCAGCCAGAGGGTGGTGAATCTGTGGAGGCTAAGTCATTGGGTGTATTTAAGCCAGAGATTGATAGGTTCTTGATTGGTAAGGGGGTTATGGGGAGAAAGTGGGACATTGGGGTTGGAAAAGAAAAAAAATCAGTCATGATTGCATGGCAGAGCAAACCCAATGGGCCAAATGACCTAATTCTGCTCCTGTACCTCATGCTCTCATGGTCTAATTGTGGTGACCAGAAATAGATTCAACACCCTAGCTGTGGCCTTCCCGTGGTTTTTTTCAGGTCAACATAACCTCACTGTGTTTGTACTCTATGCAACAATGTATGAATCCTGGCATCCCGGACACCTTCACAACCCCTTTCACATGTTCAGAGAGGGCTTGTGAAGGTGTACAGCGTGCCACTTTCAATGATTAATGCATATGTACACTCAGGTCACTGCACACTCACCATAACCGGGTCTATATTGTTTCTTCTCATCCTTTCTGAATAACACTTCAGTAAACATAAAAGTCTTTGATTTTATTTTGGGGTCCGAGTGAATAAACCATATAAAGCTTTGAGAATCAGTGCAGCAGTCAACAGCTTGGCTAATAGATCCGGTCTTAACAACCTTATGTGCCTTCTGAATGAAACTACTTGCTTAGCCCCTAAGACTGATTACCAAGTGGAATCTCCAAATTATTGACATATATCCCTCACACAATGAACAAAAAAAAGTATAAATTTTTGAACTTCAATATTACAGCTTTTTCAATGAGTATGTTTGAAGAATATACATAGAACAGTACAGCACAGGAACAGGCCCTTCGGCCCACCACGTCTGTGCTGAACATGGTGCCAATTTAAACTAATCCCATCTGCCTACACATGGTCTGTATCCCTCTATTCCCTGCCTGTTCATGTGATCTGACCAAAGTAAATTTGATGGGTGTATGAAGGTTGGCAAGGATAATTATTTAAAGTCTTTCTGAATGGAACACTCCATAGACAATGGCAGTCTATCAAATTCCATTTTCACCCAGCCTATGGAAATGTGGCTCAGTGTCCCACTAGATACTCCTCGGGATTATACCTAGAGTATAGTACATGAATGTATATATCCAACAATGTTATTCATTTAAAAACATCTCCCTCAGTTTTGTAAGTCGAATATGTGTTAGTCATTTAAAGGGCTGTTGTTGGCAAATTCCATTTCCAGGAAGTAAGTCGTAATCTTGCACCTTATGTGCCAACCCTGTGAGCTCATGACAAAGTTGCAATCATGGCAGCGATGTTGCTGGTATCAAGGATGATCTTGGCTGCAAGTACATTGGCATGTGTGACAAAGCCAACCCTCCAAGTTCAGTAACCTGCATTTAACTACTTGACTGAGGTGACGGACAAAGAATTTTCATGAAAGTATTAATATGATCATGCGTGATATCACACCTTGTGGTGCTTCCTCAATGACTTAAGACTGGCGATGATATAGCTCTCTATAACAGCTGGATAACTACGGTGTCTATGTGCCATGGAACATAATTGAATGAGTACCATAAGATGCATCTTCCATTTATCTTGACAATGCAATTTATCAGGATTGCAAACAGACCAAAATAGTCCATAAAGTCTCTGTTTGGTTTGAATATCCAGAACAGATTTATTAGTTTGATATCTAGGGAGGTAAGGGATTTCAGTTACCTGGAGTGTTGAGAATCTGTGAGCAGCTTATCCTTGAGAGGAGCATTCTGTTGCTGGTTAATTTTTAGTGTAATTATCTCCAAGGATCCCTGTAGGTGTCAGTACAGGTCGATAGGGTGATGAAGGAGGCATGTGGGATACTTCCTTTCATTAGCCGTGTATTGGTCATTTAAAGGGCTGTTATTGGCAAATTCCTATTCCAGGAAGTAAGTCATGAGTTTGCATCTAATATGCAAAAAATGTAAGAGCAGTGAGTTTACTTTATAAAATGTTGGTTTGGCCATAGCTGGAATACTGTTCTGGTCACCACGCTGTAGGAAGGATGTGGAAGCTTTGGAGAGGGTGCAGAGGAGATTCACAAGGATGCTGCTTGGATTGGAGAGCATGTCTTATGAGGAGAGGTTGAGCGAGTTAGGGCTTTTCTCTTTGGAGCGACAGAGGATGAGAGGAGACGTGATGGAGCTTTATAAGATTATGAGGGGCATAGACAGAGTGGACAGCCATCATCTTTTCCCCAGGGCAGTAATGACCAATACTAGAGGTCACCCATTTAAGGTGAGTGGAGAAAAGTTCAGGGGAGATGTCAGAGGAAGGTTTTTTACACAGAGAGTGGTGGGTGCCTGGAATGCACTGCCGGGGGTGGTGGTAGGGGATGATATGATAAGGTCATTAAAGATACTATTAGATAGGCACATGGACAAAAGGAAAATAAATGATTATGGGAGGTGAAGTAGAGAGTGGGATAGATTGAATGGGGGTAAGGTTAACATAGGTCGGCACAATATTATGGGCCAAAGGGCCCATACTGTGCTGTACTGTTTTATGTTTTATGTGATTGCATTGGAAAGAGTGCAGACAAGTTTCTCCAGAAAGTTGCCTGGAGTGGAACGTTTCATTTATCAGAAGAGGCTGGATAAGCTGTTTTCCTCGGAGCAGAGGAAGCTGAGGGAGTCTTGACAGGAATTATTATGGGGACATCGACGGGGTTGACGGTAGGAAACTTTTATCCAAAGCAGGTATCCAAAACTAGAGGGCATAAGGTTAGGAGGAGTTGTAAGCAGTTTAGAGGGGATATAAGGAAGAACATTTTCGCCTAGAGGGATGTTGGGATCTGGAACTCACTGGAATTTTTGGAATTGGTTTATTATTGTCAGATGTACTGAGGTCCAGTGAAAAACTTGTCTTGCACACCATCCATACAGATCACAGTGCATTGAGGTAGTACAAGATAAAACAATACAGAGTGCAGAATAAAATGTAACAGCTACAGAGAAAGTGCAGCGCAGGCAGACAATAAGGTGAAAGGTCATATCGAGGTAGATTGTGAGGTCAAGAGTCCATCCTATCGTACTAGGGAACCATTCAATCATCTTATAACAGTGGGATAGAAGCTGTCCTTAAGCCTGGTGGTATGTGCTTTCAGACTTTTGTATCTTCTGCCCAATGGGAGAGGGGAGAAGAGAGAATATCCATGGTGGGTGGGGTCTTTGATTATGCTGGCAGGAGGTGGTGTGGGCAGGTATCTTACAATATTTAAGATGTATTTGGACGAGCAGGTGAATTGACAAGGCATTAGTAGGCTCTGAACCAAATGTTGGTGAATGGGACTGGTACAGATAGTATTTGATGGCTGGCAATGACATGGTGGGCCGAAGGGTCTGTTTCTGTGCCTGTTTTCTGATTCCATGACTTTATAAAGTTTAGAGAGCTTGGCACAGTATGTGGAACTGTCCCAGAAGAGCATTTGAGGCCTGGGGCAGATTAGCCATGGTCATATTGATCAGCAGGGCAGGCTTGAGGAACCTCTTTTATTTTCCTGTGTGTGTGTATCTTTTGTGACCTTTGACAGAATATCTTGAAGCAAATGTTGAATTCAAGGAAAAGACAAACTATAAATTGTATGATTCAAGAACAGATACGCTGGGGAAATGTCTTCTGAATTTCCTCATTGTTCCACATATTACAGGGACAGGTTTGCTGAGAATCTCCCAGCTCATCTGATGTCAGTTGGCTTTGTTCTTGGAAGGAGGCCAATCAGCCCATCGAGTCTGTGGTAGAGCAATCCCATCAGTCTCATTCCTCAACTCCAGTTATTCTGCTAAAATGCCTCTCCACTTCCTTGTGAAAACTCTAACTGTTTCAGTTTCCATCGCCCATACAGGCAGTGAATGCCAGATCCTATCCACATAAAAATGATGATCCTCTGTGGATCATTTCCCTGGCATTTTAAATCTGTGCCTCTGGTCCTTGTACCATCCAATATTGGGAAAAGCTTCCCGCTACTTACCCTCCCTAAACTTGTCATGACCATGTCCACCTCTGTCAAATCTCCTCTCAACCTCCTTTGTTCCAAGGAAAAGATCCATGGTCTCCTGTCTATTACATGAAGCTAGCATCCCTCATCCGTGGGGAAATGGGACTAGCTCAAGTAAACAACTTGGTCAGCATCGACGAGTTGGGCTGAAGGGCCTGTTTCCATGGTGTATAACTCTATGACTATGCTGGAACTATTCTGGTAAATCTCTCACTTAAATAGGCAAGGCATGGAAGGATACGGTCCCAATGCAGGAAAATAGGATTGGTGCAGATAGGCACAAAGGTTAGCATGCACATGGTGGGTTGAAGGACCGATTTCTGTGCTGAAACTGGTTTCTGTGACTCTTCTGCACCATCTATAGGCCCTTCACATCCTTGCTGTGGTGAGGTGACCCAAATTGGACTCCACTTGTGGCCAAACAACCATTTTCAACCATGCTTTTGTGCACCTCACCTCTCTCCATGAACCCCAGGAATCTGCTTTGCATTACCACCCACACTACCAACATCCCCTCCCACTTTCACTGTGGCATAGGGGTGCAGCTATCAGAGATGCTGCCTCACAACTCCATCAACTTCCGCTGCTATCCATGAGGAGTTTGCATTCTCTCTCCATGACGACGTGGGTTATCTCCATGTCCTCTTGCTTCCTCCCACATCTCAAAGACGTGCGGGTTGGTAGGTTAATCGGCCGCTGTAATTTGCCTCTAGTGTGTAGGTGAGTGGTAGAATGTGGGGGGAAGGAAGTTGATAGGAATCTGTGGAAGATAAAATATTGGATTAGTGCTTGATAGTTAGCACAAACTCGATAGGTTGAAGGACCTCTTTCCTTGCTGTATCTCTCTACCACTCCACCGATGATTTATGCAGATATGTATATGGCCCCTTCTGTTCCTGCACTCCCGTTAGAAAAATGCCATTACCTCTCCTTACGCTTTGTACCAAAGTTTGCTCAGTAATTTTCCTCCAGTGATGTTCTTTTAAGTTCCTTGCTCACTTTTGTCTCTTCATTATCCACTATCACTGAAGCATTTGGCAGAGATTCCTCTGCCATACATTAGCCTGATTCTTGTGGGTATCTTAAATTGAGATTGCTCTTCACAGCCCATTGTAGGCTTTTACAATGCCACAGAGGGACATCTGCACATGATGAGCAGGCTTCTGTTCTTCTTAAGGCATAACACACAGAGAAAGTGGAAATCCTAACAATTAACCATCTGCTTTTATAATGATTAGGATTATGCAACAGTTCCCTAAGATCTGGTGGACGCTGAATGTAAACTGAATAAACATTCGCAGCAACTTTTCCATTTTGCTGACTGAAATGTTACATATGATGGTTGCATCATGGTCTGGTACGGCAATTCGAGTGTGCAGGAACATAAGAAGCTGCAGAGAGTAGTGGACTCAGCCCAATACATCACTGGCACATCCCTCCCCACCATCGGTAGTATCTACAGGAGGCGCTGCCTCAAGAAGGCAACATCCATCATCAAAAATCCCCACCATCTGGGCCACGCCATCTTCTCACAGCTACCATTGGGCAGGAGGTACAGAAGCCTGGAAGTCCCACACCACCAGGTTCAAGACTGAACTACTTCCCTTCAACCATTTGGTTCTTGAACCAACCAGCACAACCCTAATCACTACCTCAGTAGAGCAACACTATGAATTTGAATTACAATGGACTTCATTTTTTTATATTCTAATTGTGTTCTCTCTTGTATCATTTTGTATAATTTATGTTTACTTTATGTTTTTGTTATGAATGTTGTGTATCTGATGCTATGTGCCTGTGATGCTGCTGCAAGTAAGTTTTTCTTTGCACCTCTGCATACATAAGATAAGAAAAGATAGCTTTATTAGTCACATGTACATCGAAACACACAGTGAAGTGCACCTTTTGCATAGAATATTTTGGGGGAGCAGCCCGCAAGTGTCGCTACACTTCCGGCACCAATATAGCATGCCCACAATTTCCTAACCCGACGTCTTTGGAATGTGGGAGGAAACCGGAGCACCTGGAGGAAACCCACGCAGACACGGGGAGAACGTACAAACTCCTTACAGACAGCAGTGGGAATTGAACCCGGGTCGCTGGCGCTGTAATAACGTTATGCTAACAGCTACACTACTGTGCCTGTCTTACATTTGGCATTTGCATCCACATGAATGGTATACTTCTCAGGCAGGGCGTTATCTGGTTGATGAAGCGTGGTTCCGAAGTTTTGCAACAACTAATGAACATTATTATCCAAATTTTCCAACATAGGGAGGGCAGCCTGTGAAAATATTCATCCCCAACCTCTAAACTTGACCGGAAACCTACTGCCTCATTCCAAGAACAGCTCACCCAACACCCATTGTGTTCATAGAGATGGGTTCCCAGAAGCAACACACCAGTTATATTAAAACCAGTTTTCTCTATGGTCTCTCCCTTCTCAGTATCTGTAACCAACAAGTTACAACCTTCCAACACCCCCCGTGCTCCTGTAATCCCAACCTTTCAATCTACTCCTATTTTTATGAATGTCTTCAGCTGCCTAAGTCCACTGCAACGTACAGCAGCTAATTAGCCAACCAACCTGCATGTTTTTGGGATGTGGGAGGAAACTGATGCACCTAGAGGAAATACACATGGTTACAGGGAGAACATGCAAACTCTTCACAGACAGCACCAGAAGTCAGGATTGGACCCGGGTCGCTGGATCTGTGAGGCAGCGGCTCTATCAGCTGTGCCATAGTGCTGCCCTTGCTATCAGGAAACTATTCAGAAATGTTCAAGGACTACAGGTACTACAGGGTACAGTGCCCATTCCATATCATGCTGGGTGCAAAACCTGATAGAAGTTTATAAAATTATGAGAGGCATAGATAGGGTAGACAGTCTTTTTCCCAGGATAGAAATGTCAAATACTTGATTTAAGGTGAGAAGGAAAAGTTTAAAGGAGATGTACAAGGCAAGTTTTTTACACTGAGGGTGGTAGGTGCCTGGAACATGCTGTCAGGGGACGCTGTGGAAGCAGATACGATAGCAAAGTTTAAGAGACATTTAGACAGGCACATGAACAAGCAGGGAATGGAGGGATATAGACCGTGTTCAGACAGATGCACAGTTTAATTTGGCATCATGGTCGGCACAGACATTGTGGAATGAAGGGCCTGTTCCTGTGTTGTATTATGTTCAACCTACTGTCCAACTTTGACCTATCCCATGTGGACTGAAGAACAAGTTGAGCAAACTGTAGATAAATTAGAATGAAATGGAGATCCAGTAAAGGTAAGTCAGAGTCACTGGACAACCTCAACTGAAGTACTGTCAAAAGTGGACAAAACTGTTTGACTTTGTGGTAATTACAAGGTGACATCGAATCAAGCAGTTAAACATGTACAGTACTATTATCTGTTTCACAGGGTTTGCATGCAGAGTCAACAGGAGGTAAAAGTTCTCACCAAACTGGATCTGTACATGAAAATCACAAAATGCTGGAGGAACCCAGTGGGTCAGGCAGCATCTATGAAGGGAAATAGACTGTCAATGTTTCGGGCAATCTGAAAACATTAACAGTCCATTTCGCTCCATAGATGCTGCCTGACCCATTGAGTTCCTCCAACGTTTTGTATGTTGCTCCAGATTTCCAGCATCTGCAGTCTCTCTTGTGTCCGTACATGTAAATACTCTGCTGACTCTGGATAAAGAGAGTCAACAATATTATTTATTAATACACACACAGATTTTCACTCCTACACAGGAGGATTTTACTCCTACACTTTCACGGATTAGTAGCATACATTGGTACCGATTTTCTCAGCCAAGATTGTGTGCAAGATCCAAGAATCTTGAACAAGGAAACTGCAAACATACCTTGTAAAAAAGAGTAAATTCAACAAAGCAATTGTTTCAAGTTGCTTACACCTTCTGCTGTGAAATCATCACTTAAGATCCTACAAACTACTACGGACAAGAATCCACAAGGTGCTGCGCAATCGAGATGATGTCTGTCTTGTCAGTAATCACCAGACCTGAAGACTTCTTTATTTGAAATATTAGAAGTGTTCAGGTGGCTACATAATGACAAGGTAAAACACAAAAGGTGAAATTGTGCATTCATACAGAAAGAAATAATTTGTCTTGGACTGAAAGTAGATGCAGATTACAACCAAAGGATGGAAACGATGTTGAAGGAACGGAAATGTGAAAACCTTGCAGTGTATGGGCCATTGTCGGGCACGGTACGGTGCTATGCTAGATTTTTGTCCATCAGTTACTATGGTGTGTGAAGAGTGAAACTGGAACAAGGAAGACAAAAGACATGACATGTAAGAAGAGTCTGAAAAGTGAGTCTTTGTTGGCTTCTCAGGTACAACACATACATTGAAACTAGTACGCAATGCTTCAAATTATGAACTGGAGACTAATCCATCATGGGCATTCCCTCCCCACCATCGGTAGTATCTACATGAGATGCTGACTCAGGAAGACAACATCTATAATCAAGGGTCCCTACCATCTGGGCCATGCCATCTTCTTGCAGCCCCCATCGGGCAGGAGGTACAGAAGCCTGAAGTCCCACACCATTGGGTTTCCAAACAGCTACTTCCCTTAACCATTTGGACCAACCTGCACAACCCTAATCACTACCTCAGTATAGCAACACTATGACCTCTTTGCACAACAATGGACTTTTTGTTCTAATTGTGTTCTTTCTTGTATAATTTTGTATAATTTATGTTTTTCTTGTGAGTGTTGTATATCTGATGCTATGTGCCTGTGATGCTGCTGCAAGTAAGTTTTTCATTGCATCTGTGCACACGTGTACTGTGCATATGACAATAAAGTCGACTATAATCTGTGATGTATTGGATGACAGTTAAGAAGCTGTGTTTGAATTGTTACATTGGCTAAGAGTGGGAATTGTCAAGGAAGCATTGAAGACAAAAGGATATTCAAGTTTAACAATCAAACTTCGATTAGCAAACTTCTTTCAGAATACTGAAAAGCTTCACACTCTACAGTAACTTATATTCCTGGTGGGTTATTACTGCATAGTAGGGTCAGAACACAATTGAACTTTGTTCAGCCAAATCTTGAGGGGAGAATGGAAGAGAGGCAGTTAAAACAGAACCAAAGTTGTGACTCATGGAGAGAAACAATGAAATAATATGAGTAGGGTTTGTGTGTTAACACCACATAATAAATCTGACATTCCGAAATGGATTGTTGGAGTGATATTAAAGCATGCAGTACAACGAGATCTCTTCTGAGAATAGGAGATAAAGTAAGAAGTGTACATATAAATCACTTAATTCCTGCAAGGGATATACAAGGGAATATTGAAGAGTTATGTGATTTAGTGTATTTCAGAAGCTGATTCATTGGTGATTGTGGAAGAAATGACACAAGATTCTACTGAATTGAGTTGAGAAATGGTACCTTCCTTAAGCCAAAAAGTAGATACAATGCTCAGGACATCTTTCCTTTGAGAAGAGACAGAGAAAGACTAGGAATAGGTTAAATCTGTAATAAAATATATTTATAGATTTCTTTTCAAAAAGAGGTGTAGTGTCAATCTATGATGTGTATACAAAATATATACACCGATGGTTATTGTAGTTAGAGAGTTGAATAAGCTAGCCCCACGTGTTTCAGTGGTTCTCCGTGTCTCATTATGTTTCTCTAGGGACTCTGCATGGTTTGGGTTTGAAGTACTGAACACAGGCACCCCTACCTGCAGTACAGCCTCTTTCTCCTTTTTCAGACACTCCTCTTTAACCAAGCCTAGTATCACCAGTCCTCACAACGCCTTATTAGAATTGGTGTCAAATTGTGTTTGACAGCTCTCCTGTGAAGCATTTTGGGATGTATGAAAGCAATGCATAAATGCAAGTCGTTGTTGGTTTGTGAATGCTCAAAATTCTCCAATTCAGCAAATAATACATTCATCTTGCTGATGGATGCAGATGGCAAATCAAGACACATTCACAGATTGGTAGCAGACATTGGTGCGGATTTTCTCAGCCAAGAGTGAATGCAAAATCCAAGAATCCTGCACCACAAAAGTGTAGACTTGTGAAAAAAAAGTAAATTCAGCAAAGGAATTGTTTCAAGTGGTTTCTTTAACACCTGGTGTGTGTAGAGCACTTGAAGAATTCCAGGTGCCTCCAGATTTAAAAGCTGAGTGAGCACTGCAGTGATGAAAGGCTACTGCCGTGAATCAGACCCCATCACTTCATCTGCAAGCTGGCTTGCCTATTGTAAGAGGCAATGCATGTGAACTCTACAGTTATCTGCTGGGAATTTCAGTGGGTACCCAGATATATAGCAGACATATCATCAAGAAAGAGACAGAAGAGTCTATATCATTAACCTTTTCAAGACACTGCCATTTTAATTCGAGTAGACTGACACTTTTTCTTAACCTGATTGGTTCCCTTGTCCATCAGTCAAATGATTCTGTTTCTTTCACTCACTTTGTTTTGTTTTGAATGTTAATTATAATTGTTGATTCTTTTTACTAGTCTTGCTGCAAACACTGGCAACTGCGCGTGTGTGGTAATGACTCTCTGATAAGTAGCAAAACCATAGTACTTTGAAACGGCCCTTGGTTCCTTCAAGGATTTAGATGCCCTTTCTCTGTTTCAGAAGACAGAAAGCTCTTTGTGGGTATGCTGGGGAAGCAACAAACAGAAGATGATGTGAGGCGGCTGTTTGAGTCCTTTGGTTCAATCGAAGAGTGCACCATACTCAGAGGTCCTGACGGAACCAGTAAAGGTTTGTCATCGCTTCCTCAACCATTGTTCTCTTTCTGTATTCGAGATCCAAGGACATGGTTAAAGTTGAACAGTCCCCATCTGTTAACCACTGAGGCCAGCTTCATGAACCAGCTCTGGATCAGGTTTTGTTAACTTGGTAATTCAGTGAATGGTGCTGGGTGACTTCGCCTAATGACTCATTTGTGTTTGATTGGACAATCGCCTCCTTGCTTATTTGCTCATGGACTATGGTTAGTAAAGAAAAGCTTCGAAAATCCAAAACAAAACTGCGGATGCTGGAAATCTGAGATAAAAACAAATCTCTGGAAAAACTCAGCAGGTCAGGCAGCGTCTATGGAAAGATTTTCAGGTCTGAGACCTTTCATCAGAACTGAGCAATAGGGAAACAAAAATTATTTGACAAAGCAAACATATAAAGGAAACAAATATTGAAATATATAAGACTCTGAGAGAACTTAATGAGGTAGATTTGGTGAGTTTGTTTTCCTTCTTGGAGAATCTAGAACGAGAGGGTATAATTCAGAAAGTCATAACAAATTAAAGGTAAAGATGAAGAGGAACTTTTTCCTTTGGATTTCACTGCACCAGGGACCATAGAGGCTGCAGTTTTCAACATATTAGTGGCTGAGATACGCATAAGGGACAGCCAATGGAGAGTCAAGAGTCATGGGGAACAGGCAGGAAGGTGGAGGCAATTGAATGGTGTAGTAGACTTGAGGAACCCAAAACTTCCTTATTACGTAGAATGAGGCCATTCAGCCTGTTTTCCATGCCAGGTCCCAGAGCATTCCCATCAATCCCATTCGTCTACATAATTCCCTGCAAGCTATTTTCTTATATGTCCCATTCTCCCGCCAGACACCTACTCAAGGAGTAACTTACAGTAGCTAATTAATCAAGCAACCAATACTTTGTTGGGATGTGGGAGCTACTGTAGGAAACCCACAGTCACAGGGAGAACATGCAAACTCCACACAGACAGCATCAGAGGTCAGGACTGAACCCAGTTTGTGGGAGCTGTGAAACAGCTGCATTACCTGCAAAGGCTCTTTGGTCACTAACTCCTGATGTTCTGATAACCATGATGAATATCAATGGTTTATTAATTTGACAACTAATAGCTACCTTAGTTATCAAACCAAATTAGTTTTGGGTTTGAAAGGTTACTTGAACCAGAAATTAATTGATTAATTCAATGATTAATTGGGGATGCTTTAGCGAGATTGTAGGTTTTGTCCAATAAGAAGAAATATGTCGGGTTTCATCCAAGATGCTTTACTGTAGATGGTAAGGAGTCACTGTGGCCTTACCTGTATTTGCTGGGGCTTTTTAACAATAAGCAAGGAGAGAAATGGCCTGAAAATGTTCTTACCTGCAGAGGAGTTCAAAAGCCAAAGGTCACAATTAATTGCATTAGGGAATTTCGGGAGGAACATCTTTATACTGGCTACTTTGAGCGTGGCTCCTCTGTTTTATGCTAACAATGGTCAGCATACGTAACCTGACCCCATTCATTTGCAAGGAGCTGAGGGTAAAGCTAAGTGCAGGTAAGTTATTTCTTTTTCTTTCTTTTACTAGTGGTTCAGGGCTTCAAGTTACTTCTAACTGAATGCTTTGTTTTTAGTTTCATCAGGGGTTGCTGGTGAATGGTCAGAGTGGTCTATCTGCCTACTTTATCCACGCAGCTACGGCTCAGTCCATGGTGTTCCCATCTATGAGCAAGTAGGCCACGAGTTCAAGTCCCTCTCCTGAGACTTAAGCTCAGAAACCTCAACGAAGACTCCAGCACTGCACCAACAGCGATGAAGTCTTTCAAACAGTGTTAGACCAAGCCCCTCTCTTAGGTGGATGGAAGATATTTGACATTATTATGAAGAAAGGTTTTCCCTGAGCAATATTCATTCTTTCAAGAGACATTTAAAATGGCCTTTGGCAAGAGACCATCAAAGTGCTCTCTCCTGGTACCATGAGAGGTAGTTACATCAAAGGGGATAAAGGCTTAATTAACAGAAGGTTACACTGATGGGATTGGATGGGTGGTAATGCACAGGTGGGCCAATTGACTGGTTTCTGTCTTATGCAATGCTCCTACTGTGTTACCTTGTTGAATATCATCAAAGTGAGCAGCAACCACACAAGATAATCCTGTCTGCAACCTTGTTTCATTCTTTCCTTCTTCCCAGGCTGTGCATTTGTAAAATATTCCTCGCACGCAGAAGCTCAAGCAGCCATCAACAGTCTGCATGGAAGCCAGACTATGCCAGTAAGTCAGACACGAAAACAAGCTCATGAATAATTTGTGGCCTGGTGATTGTGTCATGCTCTCTGTAAAGATGATATTTACTTATCTCGTGTTTATCCTGTGACTGCTTCCACAATATGGTTGCCTACTGTTGATTCATTAAAATAATGAGATATAGTTGCTTGTCAGCAAAGTCTGGGCCTTTGAAAAATGCAACGCGGTTCCTATTTTCTGTTAAGAACCTCTTGCTGGACATGAGGTTTCAGGTAACCTCCTATTGACAGCAAGGTGTTCTCCTAATCTTCTACAAGATCATAAGAAATAAAAGGCCATTCAGCCCCTTTAACCTGTTCTGACATTTAGTAAGGTCATGGCTGATTTGATCCTGGTCTTCTCCATTTTCCAGTCTGCTCCCCAAAAACCTTGTGTTCCCTGTTAAATGCCCCCACTATCTATAGCTCCATAGTACTCCGGGAGGGAGACCACAAGGAAGACCAGAAGTTTCAATGTATCATGATGAAAAACACAATGATGCTGGAGGAACTCAGCAGGCCAGGCAGCACCCGTGGAGAAAAGCAGGCGGTCAACGTTTCGGGTCAGGACCTTTCTTCAGGACTGAAGATAGGAAGAGGGGAAGCCCGATACATAGGAGGGAAAAGCAGAGCAGTGACAGGTGGACAGAAGAGGGGAGGCAGGGTGGGCAATGTATCACTGCTGCTTCAACCTTCTTCTTCATTCCTTTAGGCTATATGGGAGTCATGGGTTATGGGAATCAGGTGAGTAGTGTTGGTGCTAAGTTCAGATCTGTCATGACTTTGTTGAATGGAGAAGCAGGCTTGGGGGAAATTACATGGCCAACTCCAGCTTCATTTTTTCCACATTCCTTAATTTTCTCTCTATTAAACATTGAGTGCAGGAGCAGGGTGCACAGCCCTTTGAGTCTGTTCTGACGTTCACTAAGACCATTGGATGATCCGGTGTCTTCAATTTCCCAAGAAAAGGAAATGTTGCTTTGCAGGGAGCTATCGTAGGTGAGAGAGCAAAGTGGTGATTTGTACATAGCACCATTGCCACTCGTGTGGCCCCTTGGGGTGATACACCCTTCCGTTGTTTGAGGTGCTTCCTCACCCGACTCAGCCCTTCAATATCCAGTAGCAGAAGGACCCCAGGACCCACAGAACCTTTGCATTGGCTGCACTGAGATCCAGTGCATCCCTCAGCACGTATTCCTGAAGTGACTCCACTTTGGGGTGCCTTAATGGTTGTAGAACACTTTGGGCTGTCCTGAAAGAGAGATGAAAGGTGAAATGGAAATGCAAGTTGTTCAGTGATGCAAATCATAGCATTCAATGTTGCTAATTCATCTCCCTCAAAGCAAATGGACTCAGCAGATCTGAACGGGTCCATTCCATTTTTGGAGCGCAGAACATCAATTGCAGTTACCAAAATCATAAAATAGGGTAAAGTGGAGGTTACCTGTGCCTTAACTGGCACCAGATCCTGGCTTACATCACCCCTTTGCTCTCTCATCTACAATAGCTCCCAGTGAAGCAAAATTTTCTTTTCTTGTTTGTACAGTCTCAAACTACAACTTGCAAACTCCGCACCGACAGCCCAGGAGGTCGGAATTGAACCTGAGTCACCGGAGCTTTGAGTCAGCAGCTCTAATAGCTGCACCAACTTACAGTGCAAAGCCCTTTACATTCATAGTGTTGGTTATTCTGTGCATTCAGTGTTGCTACTTGTATACACAGTAGTGTTAGCACATCATTTTTGTACACAGTACCATTGCCACTGGTAGCCCCCTGAGGTGATACACCCCTTCATTGTTTGAGGGGCTTCCCCACGCGACTCAGCCCTTCAATGCCCAGTCACGGAAGGAGCCCAGACTGCGGTCCTTCCCCACAGAGCCTTTACATTGGCTGCGCCGAGCTTCAGTGCGTCCCTCAGCACGTACCCCTGCAGTCTGGAATGTGCCAGTCGGCAGCGTTCCCTCACGGACATCTCGCTGTGCTGGAAGACCAACAAGTTCCGAGCAGACCAAAGGGCGCCCTTCACCAAGCTGATGACCTTCCAGCAGCACTTGATGTCTGTCTTGGTGTGTGTCCCTGGCAACAGCCCGTAGATCGGCAAATCCTCTGTTGTGCAGCCACTCGGGATGAACTGCGACATCCTCCACTAGACCCTCTTATCACCATGCACCCCCTCAGTCTCTTGACTCATAGTGAGAGTTCAACCAGCCAAGCCACAGAGAACACCAATGTTCCACCTTAAGGCCACAGCATGCAAAAGAATGAAAGCACACCCATTGGATAACAATGTTTTTGTAAAATATTAAAACATTGCCTGTCATAAATATCAATCTTGAGACTTGAACAACTTTTAAAAGCTACCGAAGCTGCTTGGTCAATGTCTTTAAATGACCTTTATTACATTATTGCCTTTGCATTGGCTCAGAGCTGTCCATTAAGCTGAGGCGCTGAGTGAAACACCACAACAGTGGTCGATCGACGGAATGGTACGGTCGAGGACAATGCTATTCTTCCTCTCATGCCTGTCCTGGCTCCTTGATAGTGCAACACAATTAATCCCCACAGCTTCACAAACCCATTCTCTTCTTTACAAATACAGAGCAAACTTTTCTTTGAAAACTGCCATTGAATCAGCTTCTATCACCCTTTTAGGCAGGCCACTGAAGACCCTTACAACCTACTGCACTGTATTGACAGATAACTCACGTGAATTAACTCCAGAAATCACTCCACTGAGCTCTGACTGTAACCTTTATGAAAGATTCAGCACAGATATGAACCAATACTGAGCTAAGATGGTAGTGTCAAAGGACAGGGAGAACATGCTGTGGAAAGCACCTTGTTTCTCTGCACCTTGTTCCTTCTGTCCATGACAACCTCTCTTGAAAGCTTATCTTTTAAGTTTGTAGCTTTTTAATCCCAGAGTCTATGAGAGCCCTTTAATTAAGTTGGGAGTTTGACTCTCACTCTATTCTGTTGTTATAGGAAGCACTTCAGTCGATAGATACAAAGGCCTGTTGTGAAAGGAACTAAAGAATTGATTTTTATTTATATGCCATCTTTGATGGATGCAGGATTTGGCAATTCACACAGATTCATTTTGGCAAATTTTTCACTGGAATAGCAGGAGCCAAAACAGGTTTCTGGGAAGCAATTTTAAAACTATTATTCTTGCTGTCCTTTCACTTGGCAAACTAACAGCTAAACAGGCATAAAAACAGAACAAATGTGTTGCCTGCATAGCTGATGCTGTTGTCAGTGAAGCTGAATCAAAGGTTGCATTTATGTGGTGCCTTTCTTAACCTCAGAAAGTCCAAGCCAGTGATGTACTTCTGAAGGGTAGTCATTGTTGTGAGGCAGGACACGCATTTTGTGAGTTAAAATAGGTGCTCAGAATTTTTCTTGTCTTTTACAGTTCATTTTTCCCTCAGTTAATGACAGGGTGTGGATTTTCTTGCACTCAGTGCCCGGGGTCACAAAATGAACCTCAGCGGAACCTGAAATCTCAACCTTGCTGCGTCAGGGTCAAATGACAAAGTCCTCAGTGGCAGTAGGATCTCAAACACTGCAAAGGGGTGCCAGAGCAAGCCCCAGCCATGAGACCCCACCAGCTATCAAAGGTCTCCAAGGAAGCTTCTCCTCCCTCCCCAAGCTTGCAATGTCCATTATTATTTTGGAGACATTAAAAATGAAATAAAGAACAAAAAATTAAATTATTACCATCTAAACAGACTTACAAACAAGATTATTTGTCCCTAGTTTATTTTTTTAATTAAGTTAAAGGACTTTGCCCTTTGCCTTTGCTCTGCCCACACTCCCTAGTGAAGTCTATGAACCCAAGGGTAAACAAGCCAGAAGATCCAAGATCAGGTTGCCCAGTGTAAATGTGGGGAACCTCAGTTAGATCCAACACCATTGCTGGTCCCCATGGTCCCCAATGCCCAACGTGACACCAAGGCAGCCCAGTAAATCTGAAGTCAGTGGGCATCAAGGGGAAAACACTCCAATGGTTGGTGTCACAATGAGCACAAAGAAAAATGGTTGTGGTTGTTAGAGTTAAGTCTTCCTAGGCCCAGGGAATCACTGCAGGAGTTCCTCAGTGCAGTCTCCAAGCCCAACTGTCTTCAATTGCTTCATCAGTGACCTTTCTCCATCTTAAGGTTAAAAGTGGGAATGTTCACTGATTGTACAATATTCAATTCAGTTCACAAATGAGACAGACCATTCCTGTACGTAGCAAGACCTAGACAACAGGAGAAATGGCAAGTAACAAGTACACCACAAAAGCGCCAGACAATGAGCTGATCCAACGGGAGAGACTCCAACCACCTATCTTTGAAGACAATGGCACCACCATTGCTGAGTCCCCCGCCATCCATAGCCTGAGTGGTGGTGGTGGAGGTGGGGGAAACAGTTTGGTGTGCACAAGAGCAAACCAGAGGCTGACTATCCTTTGTGATTGGCTCACCCCAAGCTTTTATTCACCACCTATAGGGCACAAGTCAGGAACATGGTGAAAAAATCTCCACTTACTTCATTGAGCACAGCTCCAGCAACATTTGAGAAGTTTAACACAGATTAGGATAAATTATCCAGCTTGAATAGCACCCCACCCACTGCCCTAAATATTCATTCCCCATCACCAGCACTATGGCTTCAGTGAGTACCTTCTACAAGTACACTGCAGCACCTCCCAAAATTGTGACCTTTACCACTGAGAAGGGCAGGGCAGATGGGACATGGGAATGCCGGCAACTAAATTTTATCTCCTAATTGGCACACCTGTCTTCCTTGGAAAACTGTTTGTCACTGAGTCTAAATGCTGGAATTCCCTCCCCAAAAGCATCGTGAGAGCACGTTGACAAGCAGGTCTGTAACAGTTCAAGATGGCGGCTCACCACCACCACCTCAGGAAATTGGGGATGAGCCATAAATGCTCATCTTGCGCACGTCCGGAGAAATGAATAATTAACAAAAGAAAATGTCTGGCAGTAAGTTTGGGACATGCTGAGGAACGCCATCAGTGCAGAACTTCTGGTGCCTTCCAACAAATGCAGACCAACGATTCAAACCCAGAGCAAGCCAAACGACAGCCACCCACGATCTGCCTCACCCACTGGTCACCCAATCGCTGAACAATTGATTCTTTTGTGCTCTAAAATCTTTTAGTTCCAGGCTTGAATGCATTCAATAACTGAGTGTCTACAACCCCCTGGTTTACTGTGCAATCAATTTGCTTCAGTCCTTTCAGACAGTTAATATCAAGTGGCTTTTAATGACTCATATTGGAGAGCCGTGAGTGCAGAAAAGTACCTGTGTAGGCAAAATATAAAAGGTTGCCATTTATAATATGCTTTTCACGTATTCATTCCGGCCCAGGCACTTTGAAGTTAATTAAGTGCTTTGTTAGTGTACTTAAATTTCCTTAATCAAAACCCAGTGTAGGAACTTTGTGCACAGTAAGTTTTCACTTGCAATGCAAGTAAGTCTGGGGTTAGTAGCATGGTGGTGAAATTAATGGGTTACTTGCCGGATTTCTAAATCATTGGAGACATGAGTTCAGGTCCCACCGTGGAAGTTGGGGAATTAAAATTCAAGCCGAATTTTGGTCGGGGAAAACTTGCAGAGGTCACAGTAACCATAGAACAATGAATTTATGTAAAATATAAACTCTATCTGGTCCTTCAAGGAAGTAAATCTGCCATTCTTAGCCAATGTGGGCCTAAAGATGACTCCAAACCCATCAACGTGGTTGATGCTTAATTGACTTTGTTTGGGTGCAATCATGAATGGACAAAAAATACCAGCAATGGCCCCATCCATTACATTTTAGTTAAGTCTGTTTCTGTGTGATGATGATTAAGGGTTTAATATTGGTCAGGACCGCAAGCGTAGATCTTCCAGATACTGTCATTATATCTTTTCCATTCTCTCAAGGGAGGTGGATGGAGTTTGTTCCTGGAAACAATGCTTAGTGAGAAATGAAATAAAAACAGTATTCCAACCCTTTCTGAAAGCAATGGCAGAGGAGGGGGACCAAGAATGGGAAATTTGGGATGTGCTGGTATCACTGAAGGCCATTTTGGTTCTTCTGTGCCAAAGCTGACTAGATGGGTCTTCAGTCTATAATCTCCTCACTGCCACTTCTCCCCAAATGCTCAAATAACCCTGAGCATCACACTTAAAATTAAAGGTTGGTATGATTCAACCATTTTTCTTCATATTTATTTTCATAGTTTCCGATGATAGAATAGAAGACCATTTGGCCCATTGCTAATATGCCAGCTCTCAGGACGATCCCATTCTCCCACTTACTTTTCTATAACATATTTCCTTTCAAATGCCCCATCATCACCCTCATTCTCCGATCATCCACCTACACACCAGGGGCAATTTACAGCAGCCAATTAACCCACCGACCCGCATGTCTTTGGGATGTGGAAGGAAATTGGAGCATCTGGAGGAAACACATGTGGTCACAGGGAGCGCATGCAAGCTCCATGCCTGAGGTCAGGATTGAACCCAGGTCACTGGTGGCGCGAGCCAACAACACTCCCTGCTGCACCACCGTGCCACCGAGATATCCCAATCTAATGATCCATCTGCCCCGTCGAACCTTGTTATCTGGTGAGGTTGTGGGAGAACGCATCATTACCTTGGCTTAGTACTTTCTTCATTTTACTATTCCCTTCTGATCTCAGTTTTCTCTGCTGAATTTCATGCTAGTATTTCTTAGAACAGACCAGCCATTAATACAATCTGATTCCTGAAGTTTGGCAGATTCATGATTTACACGGAAAAGTGGAAAAAATGAAGGGTAACTTGCTTTCAAAAAAAAGATCCGGCTGCAAAAATTGGGCAGATAGTGACTTCAGGAAGGATCATAATTCACCTACAATGTATTAAACCATAGTTGCAATAAGTCTCAAAGCCTGCATGTTCATCTGTGATTGATCAGATGTCTTTTGAAGAATATTTTATTTCTTTGCTAATCAAATGACAAAAAGAAAGTTATAATTCAGAACTGAATCCCACTGCAAACCCAGGGAAGTGTACAGAGATCTGATTGGCCAGCCCCTCTCCTGAACATCTCTCTTCCTTCTCCAGGGTGCGTCATCCAGCCTGGTGGTGAAATTCGCCGACACCGACAAGGAACGCACACTGCGTCGCATGCACCAGATGGCAGGGCAGTTGGGCATCTTTAATCCAATGGCAATCCAGTTTGGCGCATATGGAGCTTATACTCAGGCGGTACGTAACCTGGCGCTGTGCCAGCTGAGATCGAAATCGAGTTTATTGTCATCTGCACAAGTCCATGTACGCACAAGTGCAATGAAAAACTTACTTGCAGCAGCATCTCAGGCAAATAGCATCAGATACACAACATTCACAAGAAAAACATAAGTTATGCAAAAACTATGCAAGAAAGAACACAATTAGAATGAAAAAAACACTGTAGTGCAAAGTGGTCATAGTGTTGCTATACTGAAGTAGTGATTAGGGTTGTGCAGGTTGGTTCAAGAACCAAATGGTTGAAGGGAAGGAGCTGTTCTTGAACCTGGTGGTGTGGGACTTCAGGCTTCTGCCCGATGGTAGCTGCGAGAAGATGACATGGCGGGGATCTTTGATGATAGATGTTGCCTACTTGAGGCAGCGCCTCATGTAGATACTACCGATGGTGGGTAGGGATGTGCCCGTGATGTATTGGGCTGAGTCCACTACTCTCTGCAGCTTTTTACATTCCAGCGCACTCAAATTGCAGTACCAGACTGTGTTGCAACCAATCAGGATACTTTCAACAGTACACCTGTAGAAGTTTGTTAGTGTTTGGTGACAAGCTGAACCTCCTTAACCATCTAAGAAAGTAAAGACACTGGCTCGCCTTCCTTGTGATTGCATCTATGTGCTGGGCCCAGGACAGGTCATCTGACATGTTAATGCCCAGGAATTTAAAGCTGCTGACCATGAGTCCATGTCTCATACAGGGCAGCTCTTGCCCCTTCAAGTAGAGCCCCAACCATTGAACAAAAGGCTTATGATGACTGGAACAACACACAAAGCCCTGGAAGAACTCAGCAGGTCAGGTAGCATCTGTGGAGGGAAATGAACAATCGATGTTTCAGGCTGAGACCCTTTATCACGACTGGAAAGAAAGAGGGGAGAATCCATGACTGGGTATCTTTCTGAAAATATTAACTAATTAGTTCCATTGCACTTCCCTCTGGAATTGTATCCTATGTTTCATCATCTGCCTGCTTACTAAGACTTCTTTCTACCCTCTCTCTTTGTTTTCATGTCCTTTGGTTGTCAATTTTCCCTTGCCAAAAGTCCTTGGAATTTTGCACCATACAGCTACGTCTTAACCATCCATCTCCAAGCAAAACCAATCCCATTTGCCTATCATGAAGTTAAACACATTCTAGAGATTTAATACCTTGTGAACGATGACATCATATCACCCAGACTCTTGATGTGGTGAAATGCTGAACAGAATGATTTCATATTCATTTACACCAGCTGTCGGAATCCAAGCATGTGGCCGGAAATGCCGCAATGCATCAAGGTTTGGTACAGAAATGAAAGAAATACATGATCAGTGTCAACCATGATTTTATAACAACTTGGTGCACACTTGTCTTGTTCAATGGGATCTAAAGTATGAGGGAATTTACCTTTCAGCCCCACACATCAAATACCCAGTCTGTTCTGTAGTTAATAAAATTCAGGTTGGTGTGGAGTGGGAAGAACAAGAGAAATTACTGTTCGGTTGTCAGCATTAAATAAAACCGTGATTATTACACGCCAATTGTACTGGCCCTGAGCACATTCAGTTTCACTGAAATCAACCAAATTCAGCCCACTGAATCCCTGCTGGTTGCATGCAAGTCAAGTTTATTGTCATGTGCTCAAGTACGGTGAGGTACAGGTGCAGTGAAAAACTTGCTTGCAGCAGCATCACAGGCACGTAGGTAAAGACAACACACAGGATATAAATTACACATAAGTTATACAAGAGAGTGAAGAGAGAGAAAAAACTGTGTGAAAACAAGACAAAAATACAAAATAATAGACACAATAGGGACAGGTTCATGGTAGTGCAAGACATGGTCTGTAGTGTTCCATTGTATCTAATTCCACTCCCTGCCCTCTCCTCATAACTTTGCATCTTTTTGTAGTCCCACAATCATCTTACGTTGGTGAACAAAGACAATTTTTTCCACTTGCATGGGCTCTTTCCGCTTTTCACTGCCTTATTTAGATTAGTTCTCTCGACACATGGCAGCCAGTCCTTGTACAATTTACTCCACATGGCTCAACACAGACGTTGCTCTTTAGACCCTAGCTTGTCCTGTCTGGTCACACATACCTTAGCAGCCAACATCTGCAGTGTCTCAATCTTCCTTGGTCACCCTCTACGAAATAAACTTTAATGCTGTGAAGGTGAAAGTAAATTGCAAACCAAGGTGCTCTCATACTTGACCCTTTTAGCTGGAACAATATGCCAAAGAAAAGATCAGGTGAAGGCAGAGTAAAGTTTATCCCACAACTATTCTGCCTAGGCACTGATCCAATTTTGGAGCACGTTTTCGCCTCCTTGGCAGTAAAGGTGGAAATGTCTGGCTGGGTAAGCAGGTTTGGCAATGCACAATCCAGTGAACCTTGCAATGTGAATCTTGGTTGTTCTCTCTTCCAGCTGATGCAACAACAAGCAGCATTGATGGCAGCAGCACAGGGCACCTACCTGAACCCAATGGCTGCAATTGCTGCAGCCCAGATGCAGCAGATGGCAGCCTTTAACGTGAATGGACTGGTAGCAACACCAATGACGCCGTCCTCAGGTACATTACTGACCTGTGCCCAAGGTTATGGTCTATTCCCATGATTCAGCAGTGTGTAAAGTATCTTGAAGGAACTTTACCAATGGAGATGCAAGAGATGCTGAAATCTGGAGCAACAAGCAATCTGCTGGAGGACCTCAATGGGTTGAGCAGCATCAGAGGGAGGAAAAGAATTGTTGACGTTTTGGGGCGAGACCCTGGTTTCGACCCCAAATGTTGAAACAGATGCTGCTTGACCCACTTCCTCCAGCAGATTGTAGCTTTACCAGTGGCTTGGGATTGGGCTGATCTTGAGTTGGCTTCACATACTCTGATCCAACTAGGGTCTCCTTGCGCGCGGCAGTGGACTGATTGCCTCATCTCAGTCAGTTTATAGGTGCATCCTTCCTGAGATTTCCACCCACAAGCATCTGGGCAATAGCCCAGTGCAAGTACTACACTGTCATCTATATCTTCTGTTTCAAGCAGGAGCCAGTCTTCTCTCCCAGATAGACATGGACATATCAAACAGGAGGTTATTTCCAAACAAAAGAAGTCTGGGCAGGCATGGTAGTGTAGCGGTTAGCATAACGCTTTACAGGGCCAGCAACCCGGGTTCAATTCCAGCTGCTGTCTGTAAGGAGTTTGTATGTTCTCCCTGTGTCTGTGTGGGTTTTCTCCGGGTGCTCCGGTTTCCTCCCACATTGAAAAGACATACAGATTAGGAAGTTGTGGGCATGCTATGTTGGCTCCGGAAGCATGGCGACACTTGAGGGCTGCCCCCAGAAGACTCCACGCAAAAAAGATGCTTTTCACTGTGTGCTTCACTGTATATGTGACTTATAAAGATATCTTATCTTATCTTATTTCTGGTGTGCTTAACAATAACCTGCTTGGACACAACTGCTGTCAATGCTACTTTGACAGAGTTTTCAGTGCGTTCAAGTGTCACAATAAGGGTGCCCCAATGAGGTGGCGGCAGGTTGGTGCAGCGGGTAGAGCCACTGCCTCACAGCTCCAGACACCCAGATTCAATCCCGACCTCGGGCACCGTCTGTGTGGAGTTTGCATGTTCTCCCCGTGACCACATGGGTTTCCCCTGGACGCTGCAGTTGCTATCCATATCCCAAAGTATGTGTATATTTGGCCACCGTAAATTGACCCTAGTGTGTAGGTGAGTGGTAGAATCTGGGGGGATTTGAGAGGACAAATCAGAGAATAAAAAATGGGTTAGGGTGGGATTGGTGTAAAGAAATGGTTGATTGTTGGCATGAACTTGATGGAATGTAGGGCCTGTTCCTGTGCTGTATGTCTCCATGACTTTAAATGAGCACAGGCAACAATTTATCACAAACAAATTGACCCTGTGTCCCCGAAAGGTGTAAGAAGTGTATGTTGCAAATGCTGGGGAATGAGTTCTTACAGGTATTATTGGAGTGCCATCATTAATATATTAATAAAGACCTAATGTGTCAACTATTGAGCCCCCTTCAGTATTTAGTTAACATTTTGAGTAATGCTTATTTGAACTTTGTGGGTGCTTTAATATTCTATTAATTTACTAACATTTCTCCAAATATTTCCCGTGCTTGGTTCCTCTCCAGTTCATTGCACACTTGTAGTAGTTTCACGGACTGGATAGGTTGGCACCCAAGGGATGTAATATGATGGTATCATCTCATTAATAAATGGGAATTGTTGCCTTGTGCTTATGTGAGTACGCTTTCCTCATAGACTTGCTTGTTTTCTTTCACAGGCACCAGTACACCCCCTGGCATCAATGCAACAGCTGTACCTAGTATAGCTACGCCCATTGGAGTCAATGGGTTTAGTGCCATGCCACCACAGACCAATGGACAGCCAACATCAGATACCATCTACGCCAATGGCATCCATCCGTACCCAGGTATACAACAAGAAAACAAGTATCTAATTAACGGAGACTGGGGTGAGTTGGAGTGGCCGCGGGAAAGGTGGAAACTAAACTAAAGTTTAAAAGGATTAAACAGTGTCCTGTTATCTAGAGGGTTTTAATCTTCAAGGCACCTTCTCCTTAATGGGTACAACCAAATTTAAAGTTACTTTGCTACTGAAAAAGATTTTTAAAACTTTTGTAATATCTTTTGTTGCTATTCAAAAATAGTCTTGCAGTGGAGAGCAAGTTGCAAGAGAGTGAATGAGAGTTGGCACCGCTCTATATCCATGAAACCAATAAAACAAAGTAAAAGTTCCTGGTCCAGCAGCCAGATCCCTGAAGCATCAGGGTTCAAGACATCAAGCAAGAGAAAGTACATGCTCAAGTGAGAACTACCAGCTTTCCTACCTATTCAAATTATTGTGGGACTCCCTTGTTGGCATGTATTACTGTCTGATCGTCCCCACAACCAACAAGCCACAGTGGACCAGATGCAAGGTCATTCTAGTCATAAATGGTGATCTGTTGAAGACTATAATTGATGTTTGTTTGATATTCTCATTAGCAGTGCCTTCATTTCACATTGATGAATGTGATTTACCTCCGTCAGAAGGTTGCTCAGGAGGGTTTGTGTGTTGTTTGCTACCATTTTATGGTGCCTGAGGTTTGGATCAGAGAGAAAAAGATTTTGGACTGTTCAAATTTCTTCCCTTTGCATAAGTTAGGGAAAACTGATATTTGCAATGCTACAAAACTGGGAATGCAATTAGTCTGAGCAGTAACACATTGTAAGGGGAGAAAGGATTTACAGAGTTACATAATTCCAGTGGAAGGAAGACCATGAAGGTGGATATTTTTGTCCCAGCAGTGAGCCCCAGAGGCTGGAATGCGGGTGAGCTTAAAACATTAGAGGGCATAGCTTTTAAGGTGAGAGGGGGAAAGTTTAAAGGGAATGTGCGGGTAAGTTTTTCATACAGAGAGTGGTAGGTGCCTGGAATGGGACTTGATACTGGAAGCAGATACGATAGTGGGGTTCAAGAGGCTTTTAGACAGACACATGAAGATGCAGGGAATGGAGGGATATGGATCATATGCAGGCAGAAGGGATTAGTCTAATTTGACATTGTGCTCGGCACAGACATCGTGGGCTGAAGGGCCTGTCCCTGTGCTAGACTGTTTGATATATATTATGCCAAGAAATTCATCCAGCTTGGTAGTGCTAAAGGCAGTGACAGTACTGGCAGCATATTGCATTCTACTTCTGAAATTCAGCTTCATTGACTTTATGAGAGATGAATTTCAGAAATGGATTACAATACATCGTTGGACTTAATGCTTCCCGCAGGAAAAGTGTTCCTTATTTTACATCTCATACTTGGTGGTATAGAGATACGTGCCAAGCAATACTACTTCCTAGATTGGTCAAATCAAATAATTATTCATCCTCATGCAAGACACAATGTTCTAACGCATCCTGTTTAATTTTCAGATGATATAGAGTCATACAGAATGGAAACAGGCCCTTTGGCCCAACTGGTCCATGCCAACAAACGTGCCTATCCAAGCCAGTCCTGTTTGCCCACATTTGGCCCATATCCCTCTAAACCTTTCCCATCCATGTACTTTTCCAACTATCTTTTAAATGTTGTTAATGTACCTGCTTCAACCACTTCCCCTGGCAGCTCATTCCATATACGGACCATCCTCTGGGTGAAAATGTAGCCCCTCAGGTTCCTATTAAATCTCTCTTACCTTAAACCTGTGCCCCAAAGTTCTTAATTCCCCAATCTTGGGAGAAAGACTGTGGGCATTCACCCCATCTATGCCCCACATGATTTTATACACAATGTAATATATTTACATGACATGTAATATGTCCTATATCTTTAAAAATAAACCATTGTCTCTTTCAAATAACACAGTTGCAGATATGCTCTCTGAAGGCCATTGGGTCTCACTTAAATCAATGGGAAAATGAGTACTGATACATTGTTCATCTTGCTTCAAGCAAGGCATTGTTTTCAGAGCTCTCAAACATGAAGCATACTTACACCGATGTGTTTGCAATGCTTTTGCAATTTTTAATTATCGTGGAGCAATTTTCATTCATTATTCAAGTTTGCACTTATTTTTCCTTATTGTGAAGTTACTGAGCTATGCTTGGCTCAGTTTAATAAGATGTGTTCATTTTCATAATCCCGCTAATACAACTTCGAACCCTTCTATAATTATAATAATTGAGCACAACGTTGTGGCAATAAAATGCAATTGTATCTCATTAAGGTAGAACCTATCAGTCAAATGGATTTTTAAATGGCATAATTAGGTAGAATCTATTTACGTAGAAGTAATTGAGGTTTTATGTTAGCATAACTTGAACTTATTTTGTCGTAAACAGTTGTCCTTCAACAAGAACAAAGTTATGGTCAGTCACAATGTGATCCAATTGGTTATCTGCTTTGATTTCTGCCCCTTCTTTAAGAAGCGAGCAGTTACATCAGTATATTAGCGATCTAAATAATAAATGAACAAATGGATTAAATATGTAATTGAATGAATGGAGGGATAGAGGGTTGGAAAGATAATTGCATGCTTAATTGAGAGAGTGATGTGGAGGAATAAGGACATATATGGCTGGGGGAAATAAATAGGTGATGGATGTGTGAACAACTTTAAGAAATGACTAGTTAAATAGAATACCTAGATGGATGGGTAGATTGAAAAGTGGAAAGCTAGATTATATTGCAAAGCCAGGACAGATGTTTAGTTCAGATAGATAGATTAGCCTGGTAGAAAAATAGGTATATACAAAGCTTTGATTGAAAGATGCTATGTAGAATTACCTAGATAGATCAATGGACGAATGATTAGATGAGTTGTCAAGCTGAATAAAAGGATGGATTGTCAAGATAGATAAATAGATTACTTTGATAATTGGATGCATGACAAGACAGAATCTGGAAAGATTTATTGATGTATGGACATATGGATGGATTGCTTGATTAAAATAGACTCCCTACTTGAAATAAATTTCTGTCTTCTGAGAAAAATTCTCTTCAAACATGTAAAGAAAAATGATTGAGTTACTCAACTGCTATTCCATAAAGGTTGTAAAACAAAACATGGCCAGTTATTGACAGAAAAATAAGCAATTACTGTTATCAAGCAGTACTGGGGAGAAATGCCAAAATGGATTTCAATTACATTTATTTTATGACAATAGCATTGATCAGATTTGCTGAACTGATATGCTTGCAACTTAAAGAAACTGACACACAAGCATTGTAAGACTTTCTTTAAATTTACTTCATAATTATACCAGCAGGAGCCATTCAAACTTTAACTGTGTCAGGAAGTACAAAATATGAGCATGATTTTAAAAAGAACCTGCTGCCTTTTTGGCACCTTTATAACACGTTCAGCCAGTTCCATGTTCGTTATACCTGGTTCCATTGTCCAGAGCCTCCATATCAAAGACACAAGAAGTTTGCATGTCCGTGTGGGAAATAGATAATTCAATTGGAAATACTTACAGGACAGTTGTGAAAGGACAGTGGATATCTCGGAGTGGCAGAGACCCAGGTTCAATCTTCTCTGTGTGAAGTTTGCATGTTCTCCCTGTGACCTCGTGGGTTCCCTCCAGGTGCTCTGATTTCCACCCACATCCCAAAAATGTGCAGGTTGATGAGTTAATTCCCCACTGTAAATTGCCCCGGTAGACTCTGGAAGGAGCTGATGGGAACGTGGGGAGAATAGTAGAACATAGAACATTGTTGTGCCGACATTTTATCCTGCTCTAAGATCTATCTAACCCTTCCCTCCCACATAGCTCTCCATTTTATATTATTCATGTGTCTATCTAAGAGTCTCTTAAGTGTCCCTAATGTATCTGCCTCCACCACCTCTGACAGCAGTGCGTTCCATGCACCCACTACTCTCTGTGAAAAAAACTTATCTCTGACATCCCCTTCCTCCAGTCACCTTAAAATTATGCCCCCTCATGTTAGCCATTTTCACCTGGGAAATAGTCTCTGACTGTCCACTCGATCTATGCCTCTTATCATCTTGTACACCTCTATCAACTCACATCTCATCCTCCTTCTCTCCGAAGAGAAAAGCCCGAGCTGGTTCAACCTATCCTCAAAAGACATGCTCTCCAATCTAGGCAGCATCCTGGTAAATCTCCTCTGCACCCTCTCTAAAGCTTCCACATCCTTCCTATAATGAGACGTTCAGAATTGAACACAATACTCCAAGTGCGGTCTAACCAGATTTTTATAGAGCTGCAACATTACTTCATGGCTCTTGCACTTAATACCCCGACTAATGAATGCCAACACACCATACGCCTTAACAACGCTTATCAACCTGCACGGCAACCTTGAGGGATTTATGGACGTGGACCCCAAGGTTTCTCTGTTCCTCCACACTGCTAAGAGTCCTGCCATTAACCTTGTATTCTGCCTTCAAATTCTATCTCCCGAAGTGTATCACTTCACACTTTTCTGGGCTGAACTCCATCTGCCATTTCTCAGCTGAGCTCTGCGTCCTATCAATGTCCTATTGTAACCTACAGCAACCTTCTACACTATCCACAACACCACCAACCTTTGTACCATCTGCAAACTTACTAACCCACCTTTCCACATCCTTATCTAAGTCATTTATAAAAGTCACAAAGAGCAGGGGTCCCAGAACAGATCCTGCTGAACACCACTGGTCACCAGCCTCCAGGAAGAATACACTCCACCTACAACCATCTTCTGTCTTCTATGAGCAAGCCAATTCTGAATCCACACAGACAAATTTCCCTGGATCCCATGCCTCCTGACTTTCCGAATGAGCCTTCCATGAGGAACCTTATCAAACACCTAAATAAATGGGATTATTGTAAGATTAGTGTAAATGACTGTTTGGTGGTCAGCACAGACTCGATGGGCCGAAGGGCCTATTTCCCTGCTGTGTCTCTCCATGAATCTATGTCTCTACCTTTTCCTGAGACCTGGCATAGACACAATGGGCCAAATGGTAGCCTGTTTGGATCTATGATTCTAAGATGTCCAATTCTACCTGGGGACCACACTAATCTTTAATATGGAAAAACAATGGGGAATAGAATTTGGCTCTCTAACCTCTAGAGTATTGTGTCTGAATTTAGGATACATTATTAGAGATCCCAATTGACCAATGGAATTACGGCTGTTAAATGTTTTTACGATAAGTACACAAAGAATTGATCCTCCAGCTTTCTCTGTTGGCTTTTAATTCAAACCTTATTTCAGACTGATGATTGACATGGAAGTTAGACCTCTGTTTGTTTTCAATAGACTTTAAATCCACTTCTACAGGTCAGCGCTATCCATCACACTCTTCTGTGTTTTATTCAGCTATCATTCTACGAATTTTATTGTCCTGCCAGATATTGAGCGAGAAAACTTTATTAACTCTGGTTAAATGCATATTTCAATCCACGATTGCTACTGCTAGTTTAGCAGCATTTTGCAGACTTTCGGTGTCTTGATTTATGCTCTCCATTTAGACCATTGGTCCAGATTTGGCTGCATTTTGCTGTCAGTTCCTTGTGAAACTGCTGTCATAAGCACTGCCAATTTCATGACATTCCCTCAAAAGTAGAACTTACAAGCCAGCGCGGTTTCGCTGCTGGACACAAGGTGGTGAGCAGCAGCTTACTGAAACTGTTGGCAATTAGCTTAGTGATGGTACACCAGGTTAGATTTGTGTTCCCTTGCATTTGACTGGAGGTTTTTCAGCAGCAAGGAAGGACAGTACAAATAAGTCTTCTCATTTTTAATTGTTTCTACAGTAATGATTATAAATTGTTAAAAATGTTGCAGAGTAGGTGACTTTTCTCTTTTAATTCTATTCTTTTGTTTCAGTTTGCCTGGTTTCTAAACGGTTCTGAATTTCAGAGATATTCAATTCACAGGAGTTTTGACAGCCAGCAGAGCTGATTCAGGTCTCTGCCTACGGTTAAAGGTTTCTCAGATGAGTTTTGGGGGTAGGTTTTGCCTTTGGCCCACCCACATATCTCAGTTACATCACACAAGGTTGTGGTGCTGCTCAGAACCTCATGGCTCCATTTTAGGAAGATCTAGGCCTGTAAGATTACCAATCTGGATACATACAAGGTAGGTATGCCCTATCAACTATACTAGAGCAGAAAGTGTGGGCAAATTCTGGGCCAATACTCGTTTGTTGTTTAACATGCATTTTAATAGAGATTCACCCATTGCTCTACAAGTGTGTGTGTGTGATAGTAGCGGCTGTGCTTTGCACTTAACTTCTGAAATCTGGGTCCACTGAAGACAATGCAGCAGAATTTCAGGAAAGAGAACAACACACATCTGTTACTATATTTACTGTGAGCGGCTTAGTTTCTGCTTCGTAGTACAATGAGATTTTTTTTAAATACAATTGGATTAGAGCAAGCATATCTAACATCATTGGTTGATACAGAAATTGTGAGAAGTTACATGTTAAAGATCAGGCTGCTAATGAGTGAAGACTAATGAGTGATAAATGAATAAGGTGGTAGCTCTGTATCGAGCTATATAAACTCAGGATGAGTTGCATGGCCTGTCCCATTGGAGAGTCCTGTGATATGTAACTGACAGGCAGGCATTGACAATGGAAGGCCATCTCCTCCTCCCTCACCAGTGATGGCGACCACAGTTCGTGCTTCTGCAGAAGCCACGTTCTCCCTGGGAGAGGCAGAAAAATTGGTTGTCACTGAGGGAAATACGGGAAAAATTCCTCTCTGTCCCCCTTCAGCTGATTGTAACCAATCCAGGAAATTACATGCATCCTTGCACAGTCTGTGGATTGCTGGATTGCAATTATTAGTACTTGTGGTTCCTGTATACTGCCATTAATCTGACCTTAATCTCTCCTCCACTCTCTTGCTCACGTTCTCTTGCTCTGCGACTTGGAACCATTCTGCCTTGGGCGGTAGATTATTGTACTTCCCTGTGTTTTACGGTGATGAATCTGCTTTATTCACACTACTTCTTCCTCTCTCTTTTTTTTTGTCTCCCTAGCTCAAAGTCCAACAGTGGCTGACCCATTACAACAAGCCTATGCAGGCATGCAGCATTATACAGGTCATTGACATTGCATGCGTAATTATGGCCTGCTTTCTTTCCATTCTGTTGACTTTTTTTTGGTGCTGCATTTAAGAAACAAATGAATTAAAAGAAAGTCAAAACTACACGGAAGGTTGAGAGAGAGAGAGAGAGAGAGAGAGGCTCAGATTAGCTTGATGGATTTGTATGTCCTAACCAGATTCGTGTTTTTTTGTTGCATTGTGTAACTTGAAGGGGTGGACAGAGTGGATTGAATCCAAACTCTAAAGAAAATCCAATTACGCTTGAAAGGAAATATAAATTACACGGCTACAGGTGAAGAACAAGAGGATCAGGATTAATTGGAGAGTTGCTTTGGACAAGATTTGCTGATCGGCCTCCTTCTGCACTGTATCCTGAACAACACTGAAAGAAACAGCCTGTATAGTAATGAGCCAGGTAGATTAGAAGGGTTGCAGGTTTGATCAGTAGTTGCTTGAGCTAAGCCATCGGTTGAGATGGCCACACTTGGAGCAAACTTCAAAATTCCCATCCATTGCTCTACCTAAAGACTTGGTCACAGGGAGCTTCAACTGAAGGTTAGATTTGACTGCTCTGATCAGTCCAAACAGGAAGCATCAACAGTAAAGCTAAGGATGAGCTGTCTGCGGGAACTTGGCCCTTACATTTTAAGGAGGAGGAATGAATTGAAAGTAGTAAATGCTGTGGAACATTAACCAGAGTGACGATACAAGTTGTGAAAAAAATCCTCAAAGTTGTTGCCTTGAATGGACAAAATATGACACAAAGCACTGCAATGTTAGTAGGACAGTCACCCACTGTTTTGATGATGTTAGAACAAGGTTCAGGATACTATGAGATTAACCAGACAGCAAATTGTCTGCACCGTAAAAGTTATGAGGCCATAAATTCCCAGAACTTGAGGATATTATTTTAAATTAATTTAGAGACCATTCACATATTCTGGGTAAGGAAGGATATTACTGTTGAAAGAAAAAGTTTAAGTGTCAAACAAAAAATGAAGTGGTGATCTTCTTACATCAATGTATGTTGCCAGTAGTGTGCACAAGTACTGTGAATCTTTCAGTGCCCCACATGCTTTTTATTTTGGCTAACCTTACCAGATCGAGGAACAGGAATAGACTAGTTAACCATGCAACCCCTTGAGCCAGCTCTGACATTTGACAAGATTCCAGCTAATTTCTGTTCATCTTCTGCACCCTGGCCTTGAATATGTCAGCTGTTGATTAAATTGTCTTGCTCTATCTCTTAACTTCCAATAAAAATAGATGGCCAGCAAACATTTGATGTAATCCAATAATAAGGGCTGTTTGAACACAACAGCAAGTACTAGTCCTGTCAGACAAAATTAAATCACTGATTATCCATTTCAGAAAGCAAGTACAACACAGGAAATAAAAATCGATCACTCTCAGTTGTGAAAGTTTTAATTGATCTCTGACACTTATTATGGAAGAGAGTTCCACGTTTCCATTTGCCATTGTTATTCTGAGATTGGGATCAACACCACAAGACTTCACCTTCTTTAGAAATCCCAAGTACTATTCCTGATCTAAAAATAGAAAACACTCATCAGGCCAGGCAGCATCTGTGAAGAGAGAAACAAGAGGCCTCCGTTTTAATGTTCCTCATAGTTGAGTGGACATGCTGCTGGGCATTTAATGTTCCCTTTGAAAGGTAGATCAATCAACTCTAGAACATAGAACATAGACCAGTACAGCACAGGAACAGGCCATTTGGCCCATGATATCTGAGCTGAACACAATGCAGAATTAAACTAAATCTCTTCTGCCTGCACATGATCTATATCCCTGCGTTCTCTGCATGTTCATGTGTCTATCTAAAAGCCTCTTAAACACCACTGTTGTATCTGCTTCCACCATTACCCCTGGCAGCCCCTTCCAGGCACCCATCACTCTCTGTGTAAAAAAAACTTGCCCCGCACGTCTCCCGTAAACTTTCCCCTTCTCACCTTAAATGCATGTCCTCTCGTATTTGACATTTCTACCCTGGGAGAAAGATTCTGACTGTCTGTCCTATCTGTGCCTCTCATAAGTTTATAAACTTCTATCCGGTCTTCTCGCAGACCGTGAAAGCAACTCAACGCTGCTTCCTTCTGGGGGTAGTTTACTTCATCCACTGAGCCAGGAGTTCAATCCAGTGGAATATCTTCCCTTAGTATGATTCTTTCACAGGATGAGGACATTGCTGTTATAGCCAGCACTTACAGCCCATGCCTGATCTTTTGCTAACCTTCCTTTCAGTGGAGAATTAACAGATGACCACATTGGTAGATGAAAATAATATTTAAAAAAACTGCAGATACTGGAAATTTGAAACAAAAGTAGAAAATGCTGGAAAAACTCAGCAGGTCAGTCAACATCTGTGGAAAGAGAAACAGTCAATGTTTTAGGTCTGTGATCCTTTATCAGAACTGGGAAAGAGAGAGCTGAAAGATAGTTTTCAGCAGGATAGATGGTGGGGGAGGGATATGTAGAACAAAGGGAATGTTCTGTGATAGGATGAGTCAAAATGTCATCCTTGGAATAGAACAGTGAAAGAAAATTAATAAAGATCATACAATCCCCATTAAGCCATCTCGACATCCTGCTACAGACAACTGTCTTTGTTCTACACATCCCTCCTCCACCTTCTCCTGAAAACTAGCTTCTGTAGAACATCGAACGTAGAACACTACAGCACAGTACAGGCCTTCGGCCCACAATGTTGTGCCGACATTTTATCCTGCTCTAAGATCTATCTAACCCTTCTCTCCCACATAGCTCCCTATTTTTCTATCACTCGTGTGTCTATCTAAGTTTCTCTTATATGTCCCTAATGTATCTGCCCCCACAACCTCTGCAGGCAGTGCATTCCACACACCCACCACTCTCTGTGTAAAAAAACTTACCCCTGACATCCCCCTTATATCTTCCTCCAATCACCTTAAAATTATGTCCCCTCATGTCCATCTCTCTCTTTCCCCATTCTGATGAAGGGTCCCACACTAGAGACTTTGACTATTTGTCTTTCCACAGATGCCGCCTGACCTGCTGAGTTTTTCCAACATTTTCTGCCTTTGACCACGTTGGTGGGTCTGGAGTCACACACAGGCCAGACTGGGGAAGGATGGCATATTTCCTTTCCTAAAGAACATTAATGAACCAAATGGATTTTTGTAATCAGTAGTTTCACAGTCACCATAATGATTCCAGCTTTTCATTCCAGATTTAATCAAACTAACTTTCCTCTGGTGATGTTGAATTCACATCTCCTGATCATCAGTCTAGCTTCTGTGGTTTACCCACAGTGTTCTTCCTTCTTTTTGGCCTGGACCAATCAGATGCACCAGAAAATTGCTACTTTTAGTTCTGTTACCTCATTGGTGGATGAATACTAAATCCAAACAACAGTCAAACAGTCAACAACACAAAATGCATGAGTCGGAGGCTGAGGGGAGACCTGACAGAGGTTTTTAAAATTATGAGATGCACAGTCAGAATCTGTTCTGCAGGGTAGAAATGTCAAACACCAGAGGACATGTTTTTAAGGTTAGAGAGGGGGGAAGTTTAAAGGTAACGTGAGGGGCAAGTTTTTTAGGCAGGTAGTGCAAGCAGGCAGTTTGGTGGAGTTTAAGAGGCTTTTAGATAGACATGAATATGAAGGGAATGGTGCGATATGGATGATACACGGGAAGAGAACATTTAGTATAAATTGGCATCAAGATCGGTACAACATCGTGAGCCAAAAGGCCTGTCCAGTGCTGTACTGTTCTATGTTCTATCTCATATAAATGGGATTTGTTAGTGCAGATGCTGGGATCATGTTCCTCTGCCTGGTGTCCAAACCAGGGCTCCCAATCTCAAAATAAGGGGTGAACTATTCGAGACAAAAATGGGAAGAAATCTCTTCAGCCAGAGGGTAGTTAAGCTTTAGAATTCTCTGGCCAAGAAGGCTGTGAAGAATCAGTCAATGAATTTAGTCAAGGCAGAGGTTAATAGATTTTTAGATATTAAGGGAACCAGGAGATATGGGGTTAGTTCAGGAAAGTGGTGCTGAGGTATAAGATCAGCCATGATCTTACTGAATGGTAGAGCAGACTCAATGAGCTGAATGGCCTGCTCTACTATTTCTTTTCCCCTTATATTGGGCATTTAATTGAGACATAGCTGGAAATAGAGTTGAGGTAAAGCATTGACCCTGATATTAACTGGCAGACCAGATTTCAGTAACCATGAGGTTTACTCCAGTGCTGTACTGTTCAATGTGATATGTTCTAACTAATGCAGCAGGGAATTAAACATTATATAAAGGATTCCAAGATGAGATGGGATAGTCATTATTCCACTTCATGGCTTGCACAATATTGTTATTGGGTAGCCTGCTCACATACCATAGAACTCATTCTGAATTCATCCCATTGATTTCCATATGGGATGAATTCAAAGTAAGAGGGTGATTCATTCCTCTACATTATTGATCGTGTCTGATTCAACCACCCTATAAAGGGTAATTGTGGTCAATTAAGAAGTCTTGCTCTAACTGTTATCTTCCAGCAAAAATAGCTGGCTGGTAAATATTTGATGTAATCCAATAATAAGGACTGTTTACACACAGGAACAACCACTTGTGCTGTCAGAAAAAAATTGACGCTTAAATTACTGATTGTCTTCATCAAAAAGTAAGTGTAATTAAAGAAATAAAAATGAAAGACTTTGATTTCAACGGCACATATCAAAACATCCCAAAGGGCTTTACAGCCAATGAAGTACTTTGTAACTGTAGATGTTCAAAATGTAGGAATTGCAGTACAGAAAGTTCCTATGAATAGAAAAGATAATGACCAGATAGTCTGATTTCTTGACACTGGTTGAGAGATAAGTATTGGCAAGGATACTGGGAAGAGTTCACTGTTCTTTCGAACTGCACCAGGGGATCTTCTGCATCCAACAAAGAGGCCAGATAATAAAAGTAGAAAATGCTGGAAACACCTGTGGAAAGAGAAGCAGTTAACCTCTCGAGTCCAGGACCCTTCATCAGGTAGATCATTCTTTTAACGTCCCAGTGTTTAACAGTGCAGCTCCCTCGCAGCCCTAGACTGAGGTGTCAGACAGGATTTCTGTGCTCATGTTGCTGAAAGTACGACCTCCTGGCTCTGAGAAGGTGTCACACAGTTGCAGCAGATGTGCACTTGCTTCAAAGACCATTGTCATTGTTATACAGCACGAAAACAGGCCCTTTGGCCAATCGAGTCCGTGCCAACCAGCCACCCATTTTTGACACTCATCCCATTCTATTCTCCCCACATTCTCATTAAACACCCACCCCCAGATTCTACCACTCACCTACACACTTGGGGGCAATTTACAGTCGCCAATTAGTCTACAAACATACATGTCTTTGGGATGCAGGAGGAAGCCAGAGCACCTGAGGGAAACCTATGTGGTCACAGAGAGAGCATGCAAACTCCACACAGGCAGCATCTGAGATCAGGATAGAACCCAGGTCACTGGAGCTGTGAGGTGACAGCTCTATTAGCTGTTCCTTGATGCTAGGATGTCCACCACTGAGCCATTGCTATGGAGTTCTACTCCTTTCCCAAACACCAAATGAGTGGTTGGTTGTGAAACCTAATCAGTGAGTGGTTACTGAGCCTTCAACCATTAGGTACATCCAGGAGGGTGGACCTTATTGAAACCTACTGAATACTGAAAGGCCTGGATAGAGTAGATGTGGAGAGGGTGTTTCTGTTAGTGGGGAGTCTAGGATCTAAGGGCACAGCCTCAGTATAAAGGGGAGTCCCTTGAAAACTGAGATGAGGAAAAATTTCTTCAACCAGAGGGTGGAGAATCTGGAATTTGTTGCCACAGAGGGCAGTGGAGGCCAAGTCATTTAAGGTGGAGATTGGTCAATTCTTTATTGATAAGGGTTACAGGGAGAAGGCAGAGAATGGGGTTGAAAAACAATCAGCCATGATTGAATGGCAGAGCAGACTCAATGGGCTGAATGGCCTAATTCTGCTCCAATATCTTATGATCTTCTGGAGAACCTCAAGGCATCAGATGCTCACAGAGGCTCTATGTAAGCATCAGTAGGATCAGGACACATTACAGACTCTATCCTACCTACCCTATCTACCCTATCTACCTGTCTACCTGTCCACCCTATCAGCCTCCTCCTGATCATCCGTGGAATGGAGCTGCCTAAGAAGGCATCAAACAACACTTCAGTGAACTTCAGTGAACTTGCACCGGCCTTATTTTCCAGAATGGATCTCTAACGAGGATCAGAGTCCTGGGCTGATCTTATTTCTGTCCCTTGCTCGGCGGTGAGGCTGTTGCATTGTGACCACTTTATCCCATAGCTAGTGCTGCCCTGCCTGTTTTAGCCTAGATCGTGTTGTCTAGAAATTGGACGATGCGTAAACCACACATAAAAAAGGCTCCATTGATGCTGCCTGACTTGCTGAGTTCCTCCAGCGCCTTCGTGTGTTGCTCCATGAAACGTTTTGTGTTTGTTTGCCCCCAATAGCTATTGGAATCCCACCTATCGGGAAACTGGACCAGGCAATTCCTGTCATGCTTCACCGTAAACAGAGCCCCCTCATAAGCCTGTTTCCCTACTGTTGGTGATAAATGTGATATGCAGCTCGTTTTAATTATTTAATGACAGAATTGGATCACAGGTTGAGTTATAATATTTTTCTAAAGAACACACAATAAAGCAAGGAGTATATCATACTGATAGGAGTGAACAACAGGTGATTTAAAGTGACCCCTATCATTGTAGTTTTTGTGTAAGATGCATAGCCCTGCAATTTTTAATACAAATGGATCCATTCCAGCAGACTTCTGACAGTCTGTGAACTTGACCTGGAGACCACAGACCCCACAATCACCGCACTAGATGCTGCCACTGATTATGGGGGTTTGGGTCCACTTGCACCCATAGGTCTTGATCAGGTCTGGGGTGATCTCCCCCCAGGAGACCTGTTATCCCCTCCATCCCCATTTTCCCACTTCCCCTGCTCTTTGCTGTGATTTTCAACCCCTGCCTCCCTTTTGCCCTCATTTCCATGGCAGTCACAGTTTGCCACAAAGAGATGTCCCTGGCCAACCTTCTTCCCCCTTGATCAGCGCACAAGTGCTTGACAGCTACATCTATGAAGTATTCAGGTCAAGGGGAGGAGATCATGATAATAATTCCTTCAAGCAAGAACTACCAATTTCACAATTATTTTCGTGACTCCCAATTTGACCTTAGTTTTGTTCACAGTTAGTGCGCTGACACTCCAATTTACAGGCAAATGTGTTCAGTGCTCCCAGTTCATTCATTGATCAGGGAAGGTCGTGGTATTTCATGTGCATCAAACTCCAGCCTTGTCCAGCATCAGCCCAGCAAGGGGGTGACTATCATTACATTGCCTCACAGCTCCAGTGACCCGGGTTCGATCCTGATCTCCGGTTGTGTCTGTGTGGAACGTAACACAGAACATAGGACAGTACAGCACAGGAACAGGCCCTTCAGCCCACGATGTCTGTGCCAAACACGATGCCAAGTTAGACTAAATTTCTTCTGCCTGCACATGATCCATGTCTCTCCCATTTCCTCATGTGTCTATCTAAAAGTCTCTTACACACCTCCATCGTATCTGCTTCCACCACTACCCCGGCAGTCCGTTCCTGACACTTGCCAATCTCACAAAAAAGTTGCCCCGCACATCTCCTCAAACTTTCCCCCCTCACCATAAATACACACCCTCTCCCCGGGAAAAAGATTCTGACTATCTCTGCCTCTCATCATTTTTCAAACTTCTGTCAGGTCTCCCCTCAGCTTCCGACGCTCCAGAGAAAACAACCCAAGTTTGTCCAACCTCTCCTTATAGCTAATACCCTCTAATCCAGGCAGAATCCTGGTAAACCTCTTCTGTATCCTTTACACAACCACCGCATCCTTCCCGTAAAGGGGAGAACAGAATTGCACACAATACTCCAAGTGTAGCCTAACCAAAGTTTTATATAGCTGCAACATGACTTCCTTAGTCTTATACTCAGTGCATCGACCAATGAAGGCAAGCATGCTATACACCTTCTTCATCACCCTATCTAGTTGTGTGGCTGCTTTCAGGGAGTTTGTCTGTTCTTCCTTTTACCTCATGGGTTTCCCTCAGATATCCTGGTTTCCTCCTACATCCCAAGTTGGGTTGCTAGGTTACCTGTAAATTAGCCATAGTATAGGTGGGTGGCAGGAGGGCCTAGAAGAGTTGATCAGCCTGTGAGAGGGAACATGTTATCGAGATGTAAGTGGGGGAATTAGATGGATGGAAGTGGTCTGAGAGCCAGCATAGACTTGATGGGCCAAGTGGCCTCCATCTCAAACATAAGAAAATATGATATCAGAAAAATATGAGAGATTTTTTTAATAAAAATGCTAATTACAGGGATTCTTGTAAACTGCCATGTACGACAGACAGGACAGAATCTGCTTCTTTGTAAATAACTCCACAATGTGGACTTAAACGTTGTTCCTATCATGCACCCATTCTAATTATTTCATCTTCAGACAACTACAAATATAAGTTGCCCATCTTTTGATTTTAGTTACATGAATACGTTTTGACAGAACAAAATCCTTTTTTGCTGGTACTTGACATTAGCTGCTGATATTGAATCCAGAGTGACCAACCTAGAACATCCAAAGCAACTTAGCAGCTAACCATGTTGTTACCCCAAAACATAATAATGGGGGCAATAATCTGTGATCTTACCATGAAGTTGAGCCCATTTAATTAGAGTCCAGAATGGCTCTGATATTTAACCAACACAACAGACTCTGAACACATTTATTGGATTTGTGTGTCATTTGTGAAGATGTTTTGCCAGATGTGGGTATCACAGGTTAGGTCATCATTTGCTCCCCATCCCTAACTGCCAGTCAACAGTGCCATTTCTGAAAGGGGCAGGAGACTTCAGATGCCAGAATCTGGAGCAACAAACAATCTCGACCCTCTGAGTTCCTCCAGCAGGGTGTTTGTTGTCCTGAGATTCAGTCGCATTGGTGTGGGTCTGGAATCACATCTCTGACAGATGGAAGAAGCAGCGGATTTCTGAATCTGAAGGGCATCAGTGAACATTTATCCAGTGGAACCAAATGGCTATAGATGAGCACAGCCAGTGAGTGATCCCCATGCTGGTGAACAAGGAATTACTTATGAAGACAGGGATTAGAAGGAGTAGGACACTTGGCCCCTCAAAGCTACTCCACCATTTCATGCGATCTGATTATAATCCCAACTCCATATTCCTGTCCACCCCAATAACCTTTCAACTCACTGCTTATCAAAAAGATTTCTACCTCTGCCTCAAAGATATTCAAAAGTGGTGGCCTTTGAGGAACAAGAGTTCCAAAGTTTTGTGATCCACTGAAACCAAACAAAATCACCTCATCTGTGTCTTAAATGGGTGACTCCTTATCTTGGAACATGGAAGGTGTTTTAATTATATTTCTTCAAACAGCTGCAATCTCTCAGGAAGTAAGGTGAACAGGTTATTATATTACAATCTTTTTTTCTTGCAAAGAAATAAATGGAAATAAAACGTCCTGAATTCACCACGGGTCATTTAATTTTGAAACAGAGATGAGCAAGAATTTTTATTCATAAAATGGTTCTTAACTAGATAATTGTGCCCCCAAGCCTTACAAAAACAAAGCAACACAGTAAGCCATTCAGCTCCTCAAATTGGGTCTTACTCAATTGATCAGATATTTTTCATGCCCATTCCTAAGCCAATGTATTAATACTTTCAATTGATTCTCAATCTCAAGAGTTTTTGGAGAGAACTCCAGATCTCTGCCGTGTGATCTCTGCTTCCTGAAAGCTCTGTTAGTTTTTCCTTCATTTGCTCTTAATCCATAAAGAAAATATGCCATGATTTATGGGGAAAATTAAGGCTTTCATTCCCTTTGGCTCAACTTGGTAAGGGTGTGGAACAGGTAGGTAGGCTAAACCTCTCTCTTGGCACATCCTCACTTTGAGCCCCGTTGGTATTAATCACAAGCACTGACAATCTTGAGTTTCCTAGGTGGTTTTAATCGATAGGCAGATAAGCTAATATTGCCAATAAAATAAAGAATGGACTGCAGTATCAAGTAATACTTTCCTTTTCTCCCCTGTTTAGGTTCTCCAGTTCCATGCACCATCCCCCAGTTCAGAGTACAGCCAGGTAACCTCCCCCACCAGGACTCAGCCAGTGCTATACTTGAATCAGGTGTAAGGGGATGCATATCAACAGTGGGGCCAATACCCTACCATTTTCTTTCCCTCAGTTCCCTCCAGGGAGCTATCTATTGTCTTCGTTGTCCTTGTCCCTGTGGCTAAGATAGCCTTCTAACCTTCAGAGGAACTGCAGGAGGAACTTATGACCTTTCACCATAGTGTTGAATCAATAGCTCCTGTGACTGCCATATAGAACAAAGAGGGCAGGCTGGGGTGGTGTTGGGGAGTAGGAGCAAGTCCTCAATACAGAAACATCTTGAATAACTATCACAGAATCCTTGTGCACATTATCCTGCCTACTGATCATTGAAAGATCATCAATTGAATTGAATGCCTGAGTACAGCTTCAAAAGGTAGCAACATTATGACAACATAATCTGCTTACTAGGCAATGGAAACACACTCTCGGAAAGCCTTGGGCTTTTTAATTGAAGCGGTATTTAGAATAGTTTAGTATTACTATTGAGCAGATGCACAGTGGATATCATTGAATTTTATTTTCTAACAGCACCCTTCCTCAACCTTTAAAGAAAAATAATTAAAAGCAAATATTTTGGACATATTCAATGCCTTAGTGACCAATTAATTGCACCGCTTGGATATGCTGAAAGAATTGGTTAGTTTATGAGATTGATTTTGTTTCTTTTTCACTCTTTTGCAACTTGACAGCAGCTTATCCTGCAGCGTACGCTCCCATTGGTCAGGCATTTCCACAGCAACCCCCTATCATTCCTCAGCAACAAAGAGAAGGTAAGTCACAAGATGCTGGGCTCAATTTTAGTTGAAAGTACCCGTTGCTCTCGCAACAACGTTGTTCAAAGTGGCCAAAAAAAAAATGATTTTCTTCGTTGTATTATTTTAGCCAACAGTTCATTCAAAGGTGCGTCTTTACGGGAAGAATGGCTGTGAACTTGAGTTGAAGCAAAACAGGTCCTGATTTATATGACTTTTATAGGTGGTTAAATCCCAGAAGTAATGGAAATTGAATTTCTATTGACATGGTCTCAATGTGCAGAGCAAAATGCTTCAAGTGATTTTCTTGGATTATGAACACTTATTTTTTAAACATCCACAAGTCAATGTGCCTCATGACATAACAAGCAACTCCACTCATGAAGTGACCATAAGTCACTATTCACGAGTAATCTAATCAGACTCACTTTCATTGTAAAATTCCATTCTTTGATACTATGCTGTAGTCATCAATCAGTTAACCTTAGACAGGAACACTAGGGAATCCTGATGGCTTGTATCCAACACTATTGCACATTGAGTGGATTACTTTCCTAGTTTAAGGGCAACATTGACAGTTCAGATACCAGTTACTTGAAGGCCTATTGTAAGTTCTCTGTCTCTATCTGTCACTTTCTATCTCTGTCTCTAGCTATCTCTCTGTCAAAGAATCATTCTTACCAGCCAATATTTGGGCTAGATCACAAGTTTCAATATCTCGGCCAGTGAAGGTTGAAAGGAGCTGGTAAAAAATGGCGAGGGTTGAGAGATCCCTGATTATGCTTCTTTCCGTAGACAATAGCTTGACAGGGAAGCTAGAGAAATAGGTGCAGGATCCAAGTCCTACCCATCCAGTAATATAGTCTATAAAGGGGTCAAATATATGAGGATATCATCACAGACACATGCTACTTATTGGTGTCCAACTGGGCCATTTCAGATTGAAGTCAAAACGAGATGTCAGCCCTAGTGCCATGTATAACTCATAAAAACCACGTGGTTGTCCAAAAGTGTGAAGCAGAAGCTTGTTTTACCACCTCAGAAGATGCATTAATGAGTTCAGCAAAAACTGGGGGATTCTCAGAAACTGCTTCTTTAGCCTAGATCTGGAGGTCAGAGGCTCAGGGTGTGGGATTGGCCACTTAGAACGAAATAAGGATGAAATTGTCTTGTTCAGATGCTTGTGAATCTTCAGAATTCTGTATTCCAGAGGGCTGCGACTGCTCAGTCCTGGGTTATAATAAAGGCTGAGTTGGTAGATTTTTGGATTAAGGGAAATCGAGGGATATTGGATCTGGAAAGGAAGTGGAGTTTATTTAGAAGTTCACATGTGCAGAATCCAACCGATGATATCTAAGTCATGCCTTGGAAAAGCCAGATCAATCTATGCCATTTTTCTATTTCATGTCAGGTAGCAATTTGCTTGTGAAAAGACAAACGTTTTCAGAAATGTTATGACAATGCACAGAGATGCTTCATCCCAAGCTAAACATCTCTTCTCCTGAGCTTTCTCCCAGCTCCAGTTTTGTTAACCTGCCTTCGAAGGGGACAGAATGGAACCTGCAAAATCTCTTTGTCAATCTCTCTTGTGAATCGACTCTATAGCAAGAGAGTTTACCAATCGTAAAGAACAAAAGAAATAGAAACAGAAGGCCATTTAACCCCTTGTACCTGGTCCACCTTCAATAAGGTCATTGTCAATCTTGTCTCAGCATCACTTTCCTGCACTAACCCCATAACCTTTGATTCTCTTCATATCTAAAATTCCATCAGTCTCTGTCTTGAATATACGCAGCAACTGAGTTTCCATAGCCCTCATGGACAGAGTATTTCAAAGATTTGGTACCATTAGAGTGAAGAATTTTCTTCCTGTCTCTGCACTTAATAAATAACCCCTTGCATTGAGATTGAGACCCTTGGGTTCGAGGCACCACAACCAGGGGAAATATCATCCCTGCATCTACCCTGTGAAGCCTTGTAAGAATTTTGGATGTTTCAATGAGATCACCCCACATTCTTCAAAACTCAAGAGAGTATAGGCCCAGCCAACTTAACCCCCCCCCCCCCCTCCCCAAAGGACAAACATCCCATCTCAGGAATCAACCACCTTCTCCTATCCCCATCACAAATGTATTCTTACTCAAGTAGAGGCCAGAAATGTAGACAGTATTCCAGACACGGTCTTACCAGGCTCTGTATAATTGCAGTAAAACATATTTACTCTTGTACTCATATCCTCTTGCAATAAAGCCTACTGTCTTCCTCATTGCTTGTTAAAACTACACATTGACATTCAGTGATCTGTGACCAGGTCACCCAGGTGTCACTGAACACCAGCACCTTTCGAGCTTTCACCAGTTAAAAAATACCTTGTTTTGCTGTTTTCAACCAAGGTGGATGACTTCACATCTTTCCGCATTATATTCCACCTGCTGTGAAATCACCCATTCACTTACCCTCTCTGTATCCCTCTAAAGTTTGTGTGCACCCTCACACAGCCACTTAGCTTAGTTCCAGCAACGAACTTAAATTACATGTTGTGTTTGCACCATTCATCCAAAAGATTGTTGTAAGATGTGAACAGCAGGGGTCCCAGCACCAATCATTGAGCCACCCCCCAGTCACGACATCCAAAATGGAAAATAACCCATTTATTCTATTCTGATTTCTATCTATTAACCCATCCTCAACCCACACCAGTTAATTGCCCCCAGTACCATGGGGATAATTTTGTTCAATACCTTTTATGTGTGGCATCTTATAGAAAGACTTCTGAAAGTCTAAATCTACCACATCCATTGGTTTACACTTATCTCTTCTGCTAATTACAAACTCACTCACAGTTTTGTCAAACGTGATCTCCCTACTCTGACTCTACTAAGAAGTATATCCATATATTGACACGCCCTGTCCTTTTCTGACAGGCTGGCTATCACTACCCATTTCACTACTCTGCATTATTGTCTTCTTCCTCTTTAATTTTCTAAATTTCTTCTCACCAAAAGAGTCCCCACAGTTTAAAGCCTTATCTACAGCCCTAGGTTTCGATTCACTTGGGCACTAGTCTTAGACTGATCCAAATGAGCTGAACAGCTCACTCTGTCCCCAGTACTGTGCCGGTGCCCCATGAATTGAAGTCCGTTTCTCTCACATTTAACTCTCTGATCTTATGCCAATTTGCCACTCTGCATGTGGCTATAATAGATCAAGAAATTATGACCAATGTGGTACAGTCCACTGTGCAGAACCATAATCTTAAAATAAATCTAATGAGTTACATTTCAAAGTGATTTGAAAGGACATTTTCTTCCCTTTTCTGGATGACCAGACTCAAGGACATCTTTTTCCCCACTGCTATTGGACTTCTAAACCAACCACCTCTTTCACATCCCCTTCGCAGTGGTACTGCCACATTCTCAATCCCTTAATTCTACTTCTTCTGTTATTGTCAGTTTAGCATTTCTTTTTGCACAACTTTAGTTTGCACTACTTTGTACCATCCTGCTGTTTTGTGCTCATCGCTGTATTTGTTGTTGTATTTATCATTACCATTCAAGCAAGGAATTTCATTGCACCAGGGTGCATATGACAATAAACTAATCTGAATCTGAAAAGAATGACCAATTAATTCCTTTTTTGGTTAAAAAATATCTAAATTAACAGTCCCCTTGAATTTTTGCTGACTGCAGGGCCAGAGTTTGTACCATAGCCCTTATTCATGTAAGGGGATTCAGAGATATCTCAACGTGTGCCACCCATTACCAGCTGACTCAAACCTGCGTTGACTTGAGATATTGGAAAATGCCATCTGTAAAGCAACAGGCAGTGATAGAGTGGTCAAAATCTGGATTCATTGATTCAGTGTGTGGGTATCACTGGAAAGATCCAAACTTGCTGTCCTGTGAATCCAAATATCTGCCTAGGTTTACATCCCTTTGTACCATAGGGAAGGTTCAACAACTTTACAAACACCATCTTCATCCTTCCAGATTTCATTTTTAAACCGAATCCAAATTCTAAAGATTTGATGATTAAGAATTAAACTCAAGTTCCCTGCATTACAAATGCAGGTCCCTGGATTACTAGTTCAGAGAGGTAACCATTGCACTACCAGGGACACTGATATCAGTTAATACATGGCTGCCTTATTCTTCCATCTTTTCAACAAGCAACACTTCTTACAATATCAGCAAATCCATCACTTAAGCTATTCAGATCATTTTGCATTGAATAACTTAGTTAATTGGTTTATTATTGTCACTTGTTCCGAGGTACAGTGAAAAACTTTGTTTTGCATGCCATCCATATAGATCATTTCATCACATCAGTTCATCGAGGTAGTACAAGGGAAAAGCAATAACAGAATGCAGAATAAAGTGTTACAGAGAAAGCGAAGGCTGTTATTAAGGTGAAAGGCCATAACGACGTGGATTGTGTTCAGTTCTGGTCGCCTCATTATAGGAAGGATGTGGTAGCCTTAGAGAGGGTGGGGTGCAGAGGAGATTTATCAGGATGTTGCCTGGATTGGAGAGCATGTCTTGTGAGGATAGGTTGAGTGAGCTTGGGCTTTTCTCTTTGGAGAGAAGGAGGATGAGACGTGACTTGATAGAGGTGTGCAAGATGATAAGAGGCAAAGGTCGAGTGGACAGTCAGAGACTTTTTCCCAGGGCGACAATGGCTAACATGAGGGGACATAATTTTAAGGTGATTGGAGGAAAGTATAAGGGTAAGTGTTTTACACAGAGAGTGATGGGTGCATGGAACGCACTTCCTGCAGAGGTTGTGGGGGCAGATACATTAGGGACATTTAAGAGACTCTTAGATAGACACATGAATGATATAAAATGGAGAGCTATGTGGGAGGGAAGGGTTAAATGGATCTTAGAGCAGGATAAAATGTCGGTACAACATTGTGGGCCGAAGGGCCTGTATTGTGCTGTAGTGTTCTATGTTCTATGTTCTATGTCAAGAGTCCATTTTATTGTACAAGAGGTCCATTCAATAGTCTTATAACAGTGGGATAGAAGCTGTCCTTCTACCTGGTGGTATATGCTTTCAGGCTTTTGTATCTTCTGCCCAATGGGAGGGGGGAGAAGAGAGAATGTCTGGGAGGGGTCTTTGATTATGTTGGCTGCTTTACTGAGGTAACAAGAAGTGTAGACAGAGTCCATGGAGGGGAAGTTGATTTTCAATTTGTGCTGAGCCTTGCCCACAACTCTGCAGTTCCTTGCAGTCTCGGGCAGATCAGTTACCATACCAATCTGTGATGCATCCGAACAGGATGCTTTCTATGGTGCATCTATAAAAATTGGTGAGGGTCAACACTGAATGTTGGAATCTCATGGTCCAGGTTATTTTGCATCGTATATTGGAATCTCACATTTCTGGCCCTTAATTACTGAAGCCTCATAGATAACCTGCACAATCAACATCAATTAAGGGGACCTAGAACAAGATGTACTTTGTGTATACATGTTATAATAGAATGGCTGCTCCAGAGACACACTGCAAACACACAGGAATGGGGTACTCTCATTTATTATGAACTTGTATTGCACACTGCCAAAGTACATGCACATTGGTAGTCACCATGCCATTCATTTATCTGCATGCAATAATGTCGAATTCAGTGTGGCCAAGCCATAGAAGGCAATGGACCTAATATGGATAAATGGGATTAGTGTGGATAGGTGCAACTGTCGGTGCGGATGTGGTACTGTTTGAATCTATGATTCTATGATTGTCTTGGCACACAAATGCTATATATATCTGACACTGTTATCTGTTTTCCTTCAGGACCAGAAGGGTGCAATCTGTTCATCTACCATCTGCCGCAGGAGTTTGGGGATGCTGAGCTTATGCAGATGTTCATGCCTTTTGGCAATGTCATCTCTGCCAAAGTCTTTGTTGACCGTGCCACAAACCAAAGTAAATGCTTTGGTGAGTGAAATTCCTTATTCACTTGGGGAAATTGGGGTTTGGGGCTTTTATTGCATTTGACTTGCTGGGCAGAAATAAGTGATGCGTGGCATTAATAGAACGGAGAATTTTTTAGAAGCAATATCTGTTCTTCAAGTGACATATATACCAGTACATTGAAGGACTTGCATTGAATGCTTATAAAAAAACAATATGTTAGATAACAGAAGGTGGAGTTTCATAAAGGAGCAATCTCCCCAAGCAAGCTCCTCTAAACCAAGTATAATTGTGATTTATTTTAAAATTAATGTCCATTCGTGTGCTATCGCCAGAGGAACTGACTGGGAAACATTGCTCAGCCTGACAAAGTGAGGAAATTGCAGTGACTTTATTGCATGTGTTCAGCTTGTGTTGCCATGAATTAGTATCATATGCAATCCCCAAATATCGGCAGTAATTGGCATCAGAAGACGGCTGACTAGAAAAGAGGTTCAAATGTTGTTGATAAAGTCAGGGCAAAAAAAATCTGAAGGTATATAAGACAAGAAACAGGCTGAGGAGTGACCGGAGAGCTCTTTATATTATACAAAGTTCTGTAAGGGTTTGGATAGAGAGGGGTCGAAATTCACCTGCTGTTGTAAGTGCTACAGAGTGTAGTAACTCACCCACATGAATTCCACTTTGAAAACTGTTTCAGTGGAACTGATTTGTCCTAAGTTCAATGAGCATACAGTGCACTTGTCACACACATCAGACGCCAAGGTTCTACCCACTGAGTTTGTACTTGTGGAGAAGAGTGTGAATGCAGGCCATCAGGGAAAGATGGTCACCAAAAAAATCCAACTCAGAAGAAACTTTTTCGTCCAATGAGTGGTGAGAGTGCGGAATTCACTGCCTTAGGAAGGGTGCACATGAATAGTAATAATGCATTAACGTGGAGGCTGGATAAGCACATGTGGAAGAAGGAACGAGAGCAGCAACCTATAAAAATACACAGCACACTAGCAGTCCCAGCTATGAGGCTGGTGACAGTCCCTAGGAGACCCCAGAACAGTTCCAGCTCATGAAAAAGTGTGGCCTGTGATATCAGCAGGCATTTATAGAGTGGGGCTGGGCATCTATTTTACCAGCTGTGAACTCATGGGGATTTTATTGAGGAAGGTTGGGAACGGTGGACTAAAGGTTTCCACTGATAATTAAATGAAGGATATGAAGGGCCTCAACTGGAGCACCACTACAAACCCAGTCAGATTTCCAGCACTGGCAGTATTTTACTTTTGTAGGAAAGAAGGTAGTTTTATTTCCCACAAAGTAAACATGTCATGTGAATTGGGCTATTTAGGCTTTGGCTTTAGAGTTAGGTGGTGCTTGGATAGGAAGACAACTTCAGTAAGAATGGTTGCTCCTGTGACTCTGTGTGTGTGTGTGTGTGTGCGTGCGTGCGTGCGTGCGTGCGTGCGTGCGTGTTGCAGCCATCATAATCTAATAAATTGCATTAGACCACACTCAGATGTCTATTGCAGTGATATGGGATATATGAGCAGATCCTTGTCTAGAAATGTATCCCTGCTTAGTAATGCTGAATGTCCTATATTGTTGTACCAGTTTACTGTAACCCACTTCCAAAGTTCACTCTATTGACTCCAGTGGAATGAATTCCAGAGGCAGAATACAATGCTCCACGGCACATATAGCACCACTGACCACAACTGAACTTCTAGACCCTTGAACCTCCCATTCTCCAATGTTCTGAATTCCTTTTAATTTGCACTTTTGTCTTTTGAAATGACAACTATTATTTTCTTGCTACACCATCAACTGCAACATAATATAAGGAGTAATTCTACAAATCTCTGCTGGAATAGACTCTCCATGTGAAAATGGAATGGAATCATGGATCTGTCCATAATCCTGTTCTCTAGTCTGCCTCCTTGTTGGAATTGAGATGCAAGAGAGATGGAGACAAGTGTTGAGCTGATGACACAACCTTGCTTGACACCAGTCTGCACTGAGACAGGATCTGTTGGCTGGTCAGTTAAGATGACGGCTTGCATGCCATCATGTAGCAGATTTAAGATTGAGATTAATTTCAGCTGAATTTGAGAAGAGTCCTCCACAATGTCTCTCAATGGATGGAGTCAAGCACTTTTTGATGTGAGCAGAGGCCATGTTTTGTGGTTGATGCTGCTTGCTACAGTTCCGTTGGAGTTGAAGTCATGTTCACTGTGCCTCCCGATGGACAGAACTTGCACTGTGATTTGGGGAGCACTCTTTGTTTACTGGAAGGAGATGGTTGAGGAGGACCCTGGTCAGATTCTTCTGTCGTTGCAATCAGATTTATCTCCTGGTCACAGTTACGGGGTCTCTGAGGGACTCTGGCACAACTTCTTCTTCCCAGACATGGCAATGAGGTGGTGAATTTGTGGCTGAAGTTCCTGCCCACCAAGTTTCGGAGCTTCAGTAAAGATACATTCTGCTCCCGAGACCTTGTTGTTTCTCAGTTGGCACGTGGCATTTTATCAGACAGTGGTAGCAGTGAGGCTGATCCACAGCACTTACTGAGGGATGGAGTCAAAGGTCCTCGCATCAAGTGCAGAGTCAAAGTTGAGGGATTCTTTGAAGTGTTCCTTCCAGCATATGCTGACCATCTCTCTGCTGGTTTTCCCTTCTTGCCTCTTGTTCTATTTGGGCTGTAACCCAAAGAAGAGCAATTTTTGCTTGAAACTTTCAACATTAATTATCTTGCAGTAATATCTCTGTTTTTGCCAGTGCTTTGGGTGCAGTTGATGGAGCTTACGGGAATAGACCAAACCTGCAGGACAAATGGGAACCTTCATTGTCTCCTCTCCAGAACCAGGGTCACCTCAACTTCAGTCATTGAACTGCAATATGCAAACAATGCTTGCATACATGCTTATTCGGAGGCCAGGTTCAAACCATCATCAACTCATTCACTGAAGCATATGGTGTTTCTCTTAACATCTGCAAAATAATGGACCTCTTTCAATCTGGCCTTGCTGTTCTGGTAATAAAAATCCACGATGAAGCAGATGAAACATTCTAAGCGGCAAAGATAGGGTGAATGGGGACAGTCTTTTTCCCAGGGTTGGGATATCAAGAACTAGAAGGCATAGGTTGAAGGTGAGAGGGGAAAGATTTAATAGGAACCTGAGGGGCAACTCTTTCACCCAGAGACTGGTCAGTTTATTGAGTGAACTGCCAGGGGAAGTGGTTGAGGCAGGTACGTGAACAACAACATTGGACAGGAAAGGTTTAGAGGGATATGGGGCAAACACAGGCAAATGGGACTAATTTAGACTAATCTCGGTCAGCATGGACCAGTTGGGCCGAAGGGCCTGTTTCTGTGCTGTATGACTCAATGACTCTATAACACATTCCATATCTTGGGAATCATCTCTCAATAAAGGTTGACAGTGTTGATGAAGTCCATCATGAGTGCACCAGCACAGCCTTTGATTGACTGAGGAAAAGAGTGCTTGAAAATTAAGACTTCAAACCCAGCTCATGGACTATCAGGTAGCAGTGATCCCTTATCCCCTACATGGTTCTAAGACATGGACTACCAACTCTGGAGAGATATCATCAGTACCACTACTGCAAAACCGTCAAAAGTCACTGGCAGGACAAGCACACCAACATCAATGTTCTATCCAAGCCAACATCCTCAGAAACAAGGCTCCAGTTACAGTCAGTTGGCTCCAAAGGATAGAACACATCGTTTACATGCCTGACACTAGACTTCTGAAGTGGATACTCTATCTGGAGCTCCCTCAAAGGGTTAAGCGGTCGACAGAGGACGAGATTCAAGGATGTTCTCAAAGTCTTTCTGGAAATGTGCAACCTTCCCCTTGACTCTTGGGAATCTCTGGCCTATAACTCGTAAAAATGGAGCAATCATGATGACATTGAGAGCACTGAGTCCATTCTCAGGAGTGTACAAAAGCCCAGCGTAAATGACAGAAAGTGCACACCGCCTCCCAAACCATCCAACTGCCTGGAGTCCTTTGTCAGAGTCTGGAGGTCCCACATTGAACTCATCAGTCTCCTCAGAACTCCTAGATCCCATGTGACTGCCAAAAAGAAAGAGATCCACCATTCACCATTTTGATCGTGTCCCTGTCACCGACCAGATGGAATCTGAATAGTAAATGGTAAAATTGAATACATCAACATATTTAACTCCTCTTCATTATCAAATGAACCTTAATGAAACAAAAATTAATACATTTTAAATTGAGTCAATTTCATCATTTTGTAATTATCACTTACATTTTTTACCTTTAAAATGAGGCAGGAGTTGTGAAAGGTGATTAAGTGCAGCAAGGCGTATGAGTGGGACTTGTCTGTCACCTGTGTTAGTTATGAATGGCTAATTTCACAAATAATAAACTGTAATGCAGTAAACTATTTACCATTTGGCCAGTTGAGAACAGAGACAGAACTGAATTTGTCAGTTTAGTGTTCAGGAATGCGACAGTGTGAAATTATGGGTGGCGTATCAAGTTTGTGAATGATATCCTGTACTCTTTGACTTTTGGTGATAGAATCATAGAGTTATACAGCACTGAGACAGTCCCTTCAGCCCAACTTGTTCATGCCAACCAAGGTGCCTTTCCGAGCTAGTCACATTTGCCTGCATGTGGGGGTAAAGCTCATTTTCTCTCTGACTTCCCTCTACTCTTCAGTAACTTACTCGGATCATAGTATCCGAACCTGATCAATGAGGCAGTTTCTTCATTTGCTCAGGCAGTAGCTTGGGATCGAGGATGACTCGCTTTTACTCCGCTTTTGTGGGTTCTGAGGTGAATGAGGCTTGATGGGCTATCACCAGGGATGGGCATCAAAGTCCAACATAGTTCTGTCCAGACCGGTACACTTCTCAACCAGGGCATCTCATCAGCCAGTTCAATGTGATTGTAAAATTAATTGCTAAACGTTCCAGGGGTGACATGAAGAAAAATTTTATTGTGTAGTGAGTAGCTATGAGCAGTTATGGGTAGCACTGCCTAAAATGTAATAGATGCAAGTTCAGCTGTGGTTTTCAAAAGTGGATTGGATAAATATTTGAAAGGATAAAACTAACTGCAGGTCTAAAGAACAGGAGTGGGGAAATGGAACTGACTGGATTTCTCTTTGAAGAGCAGGCATAGACTCAATGGGCCAAATGGCCATCTGTTCTGTAATTATTCAGTAGCTTTCATTGTCAGTGAACTAAAGACACTTTCTGAAACTGAAGGGAAATAAAGTATAGTCACTGGTAAATCCATGTGGAAATTCAGAGAACTACTCAAAGTCAAAATCAAATTTCTTATCATATGCACAGGTGCAATGAAAAATTTACTTGCAGCAGCATCACAGGTACAATGCGTCAGATACACAACATTCACAAGAGAAACATAAATTAAACATCTTATACAAAATTATACAAGAAAGAACACATTTAGAACCAAAAAAAGTCAGTTGGAGTGCAAAGTGGTCATAGTGTTACTATACTGAGGTAGTGATTAGGGTTGTGCAGGTTGGTTCAAGAATTGAATGGTTGAAGAGAAGTAGCTGTTCTTGAACCTGATGGTGTGGGACTTCAGGCTTCTGTACCTCCTGCCTGATGGAGACTGCGAGAAGATGGCATGGCCCGGATGGTGGGGATCTTTGATGATAGATGTTGCCTTCTAGATACTACCGATGGTGGGGAGTGATGTGCCTGTGATGTATTGGGTTGAGTCCAATATTCTCTGCTGCTTCTTACATTCCTGTGCATTCGAATCGCCGTACTAGACCATGATGCAACCAGTCAGGATAACAGTCTTCCTGTTATTCCTGTAATGTTAACAATAAGTAACAAGACTGTGTGGGCTATAAGATGAAAAGTGACTGAAAGAAGTGGTGTAAATGTGCAAAAGACAACAGAGCCCCACCTTCCCTTGTCGTGTGTTTCTATGCTAATTGTTGTTTGTATTGATGTTAGAATTCTGAACTCAGACTGACATTGTCCTCATTAAGCCGAGCAGCAACAGTAATTGTTAATTTATCCATAAATGCATACACAGGACTTCTCAGTAAGTGGTGGTAATTAATCACCACGGCAAAGGCAGATGTGCCTCTGCACAAATGGGACAAATTTCCTGAAAGCTTTAACCCCTGCCCTCTGAGTAAAAGTTTTATAAAACTGTTGTGAAGAAGTAGATATTACAATGAGGCACAGTGTTACCTGATATACGATGCTTACCTTATCTGTATTATAACTTAAACCTCTTTACAATATATGATCAATGGTGCCACAAGTTTGCATTGCTGGAAAGCAATGACATGGCAATGGGCTTTATTTTAACGGGCAGGCACGGTAGTGTAGGGGTTAGTGTAACGCTCTTACAGAGTCAGTGACCCAGGTTCAATTCCGGCCGCTGTCTGTAAGGAGTTTGTATGTTCTCCCCATGACTGCGTGGGTTTCCTCCGGGTGCTCCGGTTACTCCCACATTCCAAAGACGTACGGGTTAGGAAGTTGTGGGCATGCTATGTTGGCGCCAGAAGCATGGTGGCACTAGTGGGCTGCCCCCAGAACATTTTACGCAAAGATGCATTTCACTGTGTGTTTCGATGTACATGTGACAAATAAAAAAATCTTATAAGTGTTCACGCAATGTATTGCAATTTTACAGTCCAATCTCCTAATGCAGTTGTCAGGTGGCTCAACAAATACCACGGTCTCCTGAGCACTGTTGCTCTATGTAATGGAATATCAATTGCAAATTCTCATCAATCAGCATTAAGCATTTGGCGAGGGGGCAGGACAGAGATGCACCTATCAGGTTAGTCAGAGTAAGCACAATGAGTGCTGTCGACAGTATAGCACAGGATTGGAAAAATTCAGTGCACAACACAGGCACAGCTCAACTTGACACCATAGTTCGTAGAAAAATGTTTCAATTGGTAAATCCTTAAATATTTGTAGTACACAATTTTTGAAAAATACAACAATCCAATGTGATAATTTTAGGTGTTAGACGAGCAACACATTTTTATCTCAGATACCCTGGGTTTGAAACCAGCATCAATGACTGAGATCAGTACTGTTTCTTTTCCCATTGTCTTGGAAGGTTGCACCTGAACTTAACTTCGACATTCACCTCAAACCTCAATGAGTAAAGGGTCACAGAACTTGCCATCAGTAGGGCACCTGGCATGTTGAGTTTTAAAGATACCAAGACACCATGAGCAGAGAGTTCATCCTGAGAAGAGCTCTTCCTGTGATAACACTTCCACCAAAAGTGCCTGCTACTTTTTGTGGAATCATGCTGTGCTTGTTAGTCATTCTCTGTGAAGCAGTTTGAATCCTTGTCTGCTGGACATTTTCTGAATAGAAATGTTCTTGTTCGATAATCTTAAAGACTGCTAACCAGCAATAGTGGAATATCTGTTGCAGTTGACTTTACCTTCCTGATGTTGAGGAACATTTGCAGAACACAGTTAGACATAGATATGGGCTGTCAGAAATTCGGGGCTTCAGTCTCACAATGCTAACGGCCTTCTGTTCACTTGGCTGGACTGGGTATCTCGAGACCATAATGAATAGACTTAGCTTGAGTTGACTGGGCCAAAATGAGTAGAGTTGGCTTGGTTTGGTTGAGTTTCCTTGGACTCTTAACTGTTAGAATTCAGATCCACTTGAGGAGCAACATCTCACTAGTTACTCTTTATAAATTATCCTATATTATTCTTCATTGACTTTAACTCAAAGAAGAAATGATCAGCTTGTGCAGTGTCATTCCACACCATCCTCCAGTTAAAATTCCCACTCTGGAATCTTGAGCTTGAGACCCGTACTGTTAGTTGAGGGTAGTATGGAAAGATATGCTGTGTTATCAGAGGGGAAATGTTAAACTGATTGGGTGTGGAATACTTTCTGCTTGCTGGCTTTGCTCGGAGATGCCATCATGAAAACAGTGCCACCAAAAACAGATGAGCTGTCTATATGTTTCACTGCTTTGTTGTGGGATCCCACTGTGCACATCTAAGTCAATTCATTCTATGGCAGATTATTCTGTCTTCACCTTAATGAATGCCAACAGCAAGAAGGTTAATTCAGGGCTGATGATGTGGAAGTTACTTGGTGTTGCCAGTAACTGGTGTGTGCTCAAGGGGCTGTCCATCAGCGCCCAACTAGAAATGTCAAATACTAGAGGACATGCAATTAAGGTGATAGGGGGAAAGTTTAAGGGAGATGTGCGGGGCAAGTTTTTTACACAGAGGTTGGTAGGTGCCTGGAACGGGTAGTGGTGGAAGCAGATACGATAGTGGTGTTTAAGAAGCTTTTAGATAGACACATGAATATGCCGGGAATGGAGGGATATGGATCACGTGCAGGAAGAAGAGATTTAGTTTAACTTGGCATTGTGTTCGGCACAGACATTGTGGGCCGAAGGGCCTGTTCCTGTGCTGTACTGTTCAATGTTCAATATAACTAAACCAACTCATTAGTTATTAATCCAAGTCCTAACTGGGTAAAACAACTTGTAAGAAGTGTTAATGACTGGTGACCTGACCAGTTAGAGATAAACATATAAACATTTTTTCCAGCAAATAATCAGTTTGAGGCCATTAAGCATCAACTCCAAGCCGATGACAATGATGTTTTTGGAGAATGGTAACACCGGGGCACCATTCTGATCAGGAAATTTGCTGTTAATCCCTGTCATGTGGCCCGAGGATTCATGCTTAACAATTGGCAATGGGATAACTAGAGGAACAGGAGGGAGTCTTTGTTCTAAGAAGACTTGCATCTTCAGCAAAGGAGGGTGTGGGAAAACAATACTCTCAGTATGTAAATGGCAGTGTGTGGCTCATTTTGAAATGTGTCCAAACTAGGCTTTGTAAAAGAATTATAACTATTAGGACAGATTTGTCAGTGTTGTTGTGACAGTATGTTTTTTTCAAGGGCACTTATGTGTACTTCCACTTTCAGAACATTGCGTGCATTTCCTCTTTAAGACTGTGTATAGTTCTGAGCATGCCCAGTATCTTGGGTGTGGCAATCTTAAAAAGAAGCCTATAGTTTTTTTCACTGCACTTTCCAGTGAGTCTGTATGATCGGCTTGTTGCAGGTTTTATAAATGAAGTTCCTTGCATATAAGGAGTATGCATGAAAATGTAATGGAGGCGATCAGTGCACCTACAACTATGGTATCTTTACCTGAATCATTAATACGTGCCTTTGGGACTTCTCCCACCCTGATTCCAATGACTGGTGGAAATCTCATTAGGAGCGTCCAGGCTCAAATTCAGCCAAAGTTACTCTGAGGAAGCAGCATTCCCAAGGGTGTTTACTGCTAGGAGTCTTCCCAATGATAGTTGTAGGATTTTAGCAACAGAAATATGTATAATAGTCTTCCTGTGTGTCAGCAGGAGAGCATATTGCTTTAGTTCTGTAATGCAGTAATACAGAGACATCTTATTGTGATTGGCATCAAGCGAATGTCAGAAACTTCAATCCAGCATCCCCATACATTAGGGTTAGGGCCAGAGTGCCAGTTTGTGGGCAGGTTACCTGAGATTAATTTCAGGTAATTACCCCATTACCCAAGATTATTAGCCCAGGTTAGGCCTGGAAGTACATCACAATATAACTTCTATTCCATGATGAAGATAGCTTTGATAAAGATATGAATCATCAGAATACAGGAACTGGTCCACATTATTTAGTAACCTCCCCAACCACCCATATATGTTATGCTGTTCACCAACTGATATGTTACTTGACTTCTGAAATCTGTCATTGGCCCATATGGTTTACTAACTTTGGTTAATAAATGTCTATCAATCGCAGATTTAAAGTTCACTATTGACCTTGCCTCAATTGTATTTGTGGAAGAATATTCCTAGTTTTTTACAAAAGCAGTGACACTGAAAGTTTGAAATTAAAGCAGAGGAAACTGGAAACACTCAGCAGGTCAGGCAGCATCTGTGGGGAGAGAAGCAGAGTTGACGTTTCAGATTGATGATGTTGATTCCAAGCCCCATTTGAACTGTTGCACATTTCCATGTTTCCACCAGATTATCTTTGTGGAAGTGTTTTCTAATTTCACTCCTTCAACTCCTGGCCACATTTTATTTTAGATTATTCTTCATGGTCCTAAACCAGCAGCAAGATTCCTTCAAAATGCCCTGTAAGTTCTCCTTAAAACCTCGACAAAAGCAACCCTTAATCTTTTAAGTCTTGGGCAAAACCGCACTGGTTTCCGCATTTGCTCCACATAACGTAAACCCACCCTACACTCAGTTCAAGAACAGTACATTCTTCTCTGACCATCCATGCAAAACCCAGAATGTACTGAAAGTGCACGGGATGATGAAGTTAGCACTGAAAGCAAAGTAATGATTGGCTCTTTGGATGGGACCATTTTATGAAGATTTTCCCAGAGGTCGGTGCATTTGAAGTTGACTGCAAAGTGACCTTGATGAGCATCTAACAACGCATCTCAGAAGCAGAGTTAGGAGAAGATAAAACCACTAGTTGAGGCCATCTGGAAGCAAAAGTGCTGATGCCCCTTTAAGCTTACCCCAAACAATTTTGATGAATAATTTGGAAAAAAAACAACTTGCACTTTGAGAGCTGATATTGAGATGCAGCTCAAAGGGTAACATTACCATGTCTGCTACCCATAGCTGCATTGTGACTTGGTCTTGTGTGATTTAATCTATAAACGCCAGCCAAGGGGACTGATAATTCATGCAGCTAAGTACAGAGAGTCTCTGACTAGTTAAAATGAGCTGTCAGTCACCCTGTTAGATATCTCCATCTCACTCAGCTCTGAATTTTCAGTAGCTTTGACCGCAAAATGATGGCAATGCTTTATTCACGGGGTCAGGTCATGGAAAATGTCACTTGCCATTTCATGTCTGAAATATGCATACAGTCCTGAATTAATTCCCTGGGTGCATAAACTTAGTTTGTCTGTCAGCTGTCGGAGAACGGCAGTGTATTCCATTTTGTCCTTGAGCACCTGGACTTCTCTGAATCAAACCTCATTTGCGCCGGTGTTTGGAACCGCTGCAGCGGCACCCCACATTAGGTCACTCAGCATCTATAGAGAGAGGAGCAGAGTTAATGTTCAGGTCGAAGTCCCTCCAGCAGAACTGGGAAACAAGAAGAAAACAAGTTAGTATTAAAGCTGCAGAAAGGGTAGAGGAGGTAGGGATAGGGTGAAGGGAATAGCTCTGATAGGGTAAGACCAGTGTGGTCATGGGCATAGCTATTGATGGAGTCTCCTCCCATTAATCTCCTCTGTGTTTTCTTCGCATTTTAGAATCATACCGCCATGGAGCACAGAAACAGGCCCTTTGGACAATGGAGTCTGTGTTGCCCATCAAACATCCATTTACACTAATCTTGCACTAATCCCATTGTATTTTCCCCACATTTCCATCAACTCTCCCCAGTTTCTACAACTCACTTCAACATCTTTCTTTTTTCTATCTCAGTCATCTTACCTTCTCACTAGCTGAAGTTCCCTCACTAATTTATCTCTTTTTCATGCCAAAATTTTAACCCTGTCTCTCTTTTTCCCCATTTACCTCTGTAATTTGTATCTACACATATCTCTCTAAACACCTCTTTCCCACTCTGACCATCTTGTAACATGTAAGGTAAAATAATATTGCCCTACTCAATTACCAGCGGATGATATTCACATTGTTCTTTGTGGGATCTTTCTGTGTGCAAGTACATTGCTGAAGCATAGGAGAGTGAGGGGTGATCTTATAGAGGTGTATAAAATTAAGAGGGACATAGATAGGGTGAATGCACACAGTCTTTTTCCCAGGGTTGGAGAACCAAGAACTGGAGGACATAGGTTTAAGGTGAGAGGGGAAGGATTTAATATAAGTTGAGGGGCAACATTTTTTATACAGGTCCATATATGTAATGAGCTGCCAGAGGAAGTGGTTAAGGCAGGTACATTAACAACTTTCAAAATACAGTTGAACAGGTACATGGATAGGAAAGGTTTAGAGGGATATGGACCAAACACAGACAAATAAGGCTAGCTTGGATGGGCATCTTGGTCAGCATAGACCAGTTGGGCCGAAGGGCCTGTTTCTGTGCTGTAAGTCTCTATGACTCTTATTTCCAATGCTAATATAATGATTGCACTTCACTTGTATTAAGTTGGCTGTAAATTATTTTAGGATACTTCATATGAATGTAAATTATACTTTTAATAAAGCTCTAATTCAACATATGAAACATAGGATTACAGTTAATGTGTTGAACTGTCGGACATATGGCCATGATGTGTGAAGCTTCTCCTGAAAGATTCATAAACTTTCCACAGCAGTGAATGTGATTTGATCTCCCAGATGTCCACTGTTACTGAACACCTGCCCTTGCTGAGTTCCGCAACTAGCTAGTATTGAATGACTGTGCAAGCTTGAAAATAGACTATGTGTATACAAAACCCAACAATGTCTGTGGGTCGTACTCCACAGAGAGCCCGCCCAACATCTTTTTGAACGCCTGGCTTATAATGGGAATCTGCAATCAATGGAAGGATTGGCTAATAACAAAGAAAACCCAAAATGCCTTTAAAATGTCATAATCTCTAACAATGAATAGCAGAATCATGGTCCAATGTCCATTGGGTCATTTCATTTCCTCGTTTTTCTTTAGTTATCCTCAATGAAAAGGAAATGTATGTTGCCCCTTCTTGAGGCAGTGATGGATATCTTCTGCTGCCTCTGTTGTAATGTTGCTTCGACAATATTGTTGTATGAGAACAGCAGGGACTTGCCAGGAACAATAAACAAGCAGCAAAGCTTCTATGTGTGTGTCTTGTAGTTTGACATATTGATAGTCTCTTTAGGCTCTTTGTGTGGCTACTTGCAAAGCAAAGGCAGAGATTCCAATAGAACATTGGTTTATTGAAGGCAGTAATGTTCAGCCAAGCAGCACAATCCAGTACAACAATGTATCAAGGTCCTACCCAAGGTGCCCTCAGTTGTTAGGGTATCCTTACAGTATATATACCAGCCCTGACAACTTTCCTTTATTATCAAAAACTTTATGGGATTGAAGGCCCAGGTCACCCATAGACCCACATCAGTCTTATCCTGGGCCTTTGGATATTGTCTTTCACCAGCTTTTGTTGGGTAATTGGTTTATTATTGTCACATGTACCAAGATACAGTGAAAAGCTTGTTTGCCTGCCATCCGGACAGACCATTCCATACATAAGTACATCAAGATATTACAAAAGGAAAACAGTAACAGAATGTAGAATATAGTGTTACAGTTACAGAGAAAGTGCAGTGCAGGCAGATAAATAAAGTGCAAGGGCCATGATGAGGTAGATTGAGAGATCAAGAGTTCATCTTTATCGTACAAGAGGTCCATTCAAGAGTCTTATAACAGCGGGATAGAAGCTGTTCTTGAGCCTGCTGGTACATATTCTTGAGCTTCTGTGTCTTCTGCCCGATGGGAAGAGTGGGGAGAAGAGAGAATGACCAGGGGTGGGTGGGGTCCTTGATTCTTTTGGCTGCTTTTCATCTCATTTTTGATGGAAATTTTTGATCTCACTTTAGATGAAGTAGATGATCAGTAACCTGGAAATGGAAAAATCATTCAGTAAGTCATGTAGGTTAGGGTTTTGAGGTAGAAATTCCACTTCTATTGCATGTCATAATCTCATGATATTTTAATATATGCGCATTTCACTCAGCTTTTGAAATCTGATACCTTTTGGCAAATAACATTAAATTTCAGAAGCAGAGGTTAACAAATGAGAGCAAGGACAGGTTTAGCTCATTATGTCATTGAAGAATTATGTTCTAGTTCTTGCTACTTTTTGTTGGGTAGTTTATTTGGGTAGTTTACTGGACGAGTATCTTGTGGCCTAGACTATTAAACCTGAAGATGTGAGTTTAAATCTCACAATGGCAGTTGCATAATTTAAATTCAATTAAATATGTTTGTAATAAAATAAATAGTTATTGAGGTCTCTGTAGTTTCATCTGTATTGCTACTTGCATAAATAAACAATAAGAGAAAAAGGCATGAACAGAACATTCTTTATTGATGGCAGTAACTCAATTAACTTGCGGTGTACGACAATGTGTTAAGGGCAAAAACAAGCTGCTGGAGAAACACAGCAGGTCAAGCAGCATCCACGGAGGGAAATGGACAGTTAATGGACTCTTTCCCTTCCTTTCTTATCAGATTCCATAATGTGCAGCCCTTTGCTGTCTCCACCTATCACCTCCCAGCTTCTATCACTATCTCCATCCCTCCCTCCTCCACCTGACTCCATCTGCCAATCAACCCCTCCTCACCTGAATCCACCTACTGATTGTCAGCTCTAGCCCCACCCCTCCCCCTCACCTCCAGCACCTCGGTTCTGTTGCTCCAGATTCCAGCATCTGCAGTATCTTGTGTCTCCAATGTATTAAGGGTTATAGTGCAAACTGGTTCTTAAAGGGACCCATCATCCATAAATACACTACATTGTTTCCCCTTTAAAAATGAAATATATCCATTCAGTCAATTAAGCTATTTGCACAGTTATTTAACAATTTACATTTTTATATGGTTATAAACTCAACCAATTATGAATTTGCAAAACCTCTTCCTCTTTTCATTCACTGAACTCCACTCCAAATTGCAATTGAAATCTCTGAAGTAGATAATTCCCCAAGTAGACCTCATCTGGTCTCACATCTTGGCCTGTACAATCACCTCCTCTACATAATTTCTTCATGGCTTTGCATACATTGGGAATGGGTATTCTGGATCGTTACCTCCTTGGTTTCCTCTGTACACACATCATGGTTTACATAAAACAATACGAAGTCCAATAATTATTATTATGACAGTAGTTAAAAATATGCATTGCATTTGGTACTTACCTCATGCTATGAATAAGCTCTGCTTTAGTTGCTTCTTAAAGCTTTCCATTGTTGTGTACCTGTGTTTGTACCATCTTGGATCCTGCCTCCCACTCATTGTAGACACTGGACTTTTCTTGTTTCCTACTGTCACATTTGAATCAACAAAGTCATCTTCCCTGACCTTGCCTTTCTGGATTGTTGTCAAGGCTTTCAACTCTGACATGACTGTTTTTAGTCTGTCTTGTTGCATTCAGACTCCACTGTATTGGTCTGGCATTAATAAGTCTATGCCTGTTTAATGGGATCTTCAGAGCTTTGGAACTGTCACCTATTGGAATGCCACTCTCTCTCAAAGCTTCCAACTCAATCTGTGTTTGATTCAACAATTCTGTCAGTAACAAGTCTTGTATTCACTGAAATCTCTCCCAGTCCCTGCTTCTTTGCCTGCATTGAATTGTACAGACCCTATCAATATGCCCTTGTCGAAGCCCCCATGCTGAGCCTATTGCTTCCTTGTGGTGACACAACAGTTGTCCTAAAACTTCCGTGAGCTGGCCCTCTCCCACTGTTCAGATTATCGACTCTTCCTCTGAGCAGCTTGCCTCCAAGGTTTGTGAATAGTTCTGCAGTTCTGAAAATGCCAACTCACTGTCAAAGTGACACCTTAAACTCTGGTTACTCACAATGGACTGTCTCCCACATGGCCCTGGAGTTAGATAAACTTTCCCTCTGGAACAACATCATCATGAACTGGGTGACCACTTTGTTGGTCCAGTTTCTCAACCACAAGGTTGGTCATTATTACCTTTTGTCCTTGTATTACACTGCCATTATATCACAATAGCGACTTTACTCGTTGAGCAATGGTGAGCCTTACTGGTAGTCATCACTGTGAATCCATACTGTCAAGAATGCCTTCTGCTCTTTGCCCACTCTCACTGTGAACTCAGAGTTCAAGATATCATTTAGTGCCATAGACAAAAGCAAAATACTGCAGATGCCAAAAATGCTGAAATAAACTCAGGCAGGTCCCATAAGAGCTTTCTACAGTTCTCCCAGTGTACCAAGCACACAAGTACCTGCCAAATTATTGCTTTGCCTCATCCTCTGAAGACCTTGCTTTATCCCTTCCCAGTGGATCTCAATGGCTGCCTGATGGGCTGTCGTCAGACTTTTCCCTTCTGGATTGTTGCCAAGATTTTCAATTGTGACGTGACTGTTTTCAGGCCGTCTCGTTTCTATATTGCATTGGGGTGGCTTTAATAAGTCGATGCCTTTCATACAATCTTCAGAGCTTTGGAACTGCCTCCAGATTGGAATGGTGCTATCTCTCGAAGATACAAATCAGTCTGCATTGCTACCTGCTCCTTATTCACTATAGCTGCCCTGTGGAGCAGGCAGCCTGTTTCCACTGCACTCTCATCTTGGATTATTCTTTCTCTTACTGCCCCTAGTAGAAGCATTTTAGCCTTAGAACCACCATTTCCTACAGCTATCTCATTCAAGCTGCAGTCTATAACCCTGGTCTGCCAATGACAAGGCCCCCTTAACACCTCCCACCTGCCCACTAAGCTGCCTGTGAAACCCACAAACATGAGTGAGTCCCCATGGATTTTCCCACTGCCCGAGGCAGCGATCGTTTCAAACACACGGTCTCTCCATGTGAGTGACTCCATCCAATCGACTCCCATGGTCACTGGTGCACGTCATAGCCTGTAACCATGGCAGTAGCTGGATTTGTCTTTCTCTCCCAGAGACCCAGAGGTTTATTTATCTCTCTGAACCTTCCATCATAAGTGGCCAACACTATTTTGCTCCATTCCAATGAAATATTTCAAATGCATATCCTGGCTTATCACAAGTTGACTTGCCTTGATGTGCATACTCATTGTTGCTTCTTCAGTCAACAAACTGGTTTTAAATGTACTGTCCTTATCAAGTTTCCTGGGAGTACAATGGATGCTGTTAAGCATTCCCATTTCCATCTCCTCATTATCTGAGGAGTGTGGTATCCAAGTGGGATTGTTTGATGATCTTGCCCCCACTTATATGTGAGCCCTGCAGGGATGACCATCCTTACTGGCAGTTCCCTTCATCAGGGACCTTGTGGCAATTGTACTACCTTGCCACTTGAATGGGATATTGTGACACTGGCTGGCTACCAAAGCATCCAAATAAGACCCCTACTTTTTACACCGATGTGACCTGCTGGATTCCTGCCATATCCAGTTGGTAGTACCTGTGTGACTCAGCAGCACAGAAGAATGCTGCATCATCATTAACATTTCTGTGGGCTTGTTCCCTGCTTTACCTTGGAATCATGCCCCAAGTTATGAAGCACCATCTCTATGCTACGTGCTGCTTAGCATCACCTGCACACTACAGGTACCACGAACATTAGGTCCACCACATTAAAGAGTTTCATCTGAATTACTTCACCTCCAAGCCCTTAGCAATTCTGCAATGGTTGATTTGGAAAGGTATAGAAATTGCACCTTTCTGCCTGTGACATCAACCTGACCCTGCATTTGGAAACTGGTTCAGGGTTGCATGGTTGACTTGTAACTCAAGGAAACATCTGATGGTGTTGGGTTAAAATATCCCTCTGTGGCTCTCACTTTATCCTCAGATGAGACCTTGTCTACAGTTCGTGGTGTTAGTAGACTCACTCTCATCTCACCCATCTCCATCTCTACCACCAGCATCAATGTCTAGCACATCGCTATGTTTCTCTACTATCCCTCTTCCCCAGACAATATTCTTTACTCAGTGGAACATTCCCACTTGTTCTATTTACAGGGTGAATGCCTTAATTCTGTTGCAGCTGACATCTCTGACATGAATATTGCCTGCTGTCATCTCTTAGAGAACCCAGTCTCCATTTCCCTTGTGTTAACTTACTGTCTTGCTACTCTCTTCAGTAGCAACTCCCAAACTCAACGCCAATGCAGCCTTCATAGGTACCTTGCATTGCTGCTTGCCTGTGTAGGTAAATAGAGCTAAGAAAAGAATATCCTTTATTGAAGGCAATACACTGCAGTGACTGGGTGCAACAATGTTTCAAGAGTCATACCGCATGATTCAAACCAGTTCTTAAAGACACCGTGTATATATATCTATATATGTGTATATATATGCCAACTCACTGTCAAAATGACACCTTAAACGTTACATTTATAATGATGGTAATTTGGATTGTTGGTTCAGGGGAGGACATTCTCCAGCCCTAACTAGCCTGTAAACACACTTAGCGAGCTATTCAGTTCAATCAGTGGTGTATACTAACCTTGCCAGTGGCATTCACATCCCGTGGGAAGACAAAATGCATCATTCAGTTCTTAACTATGATAGAATACAAACTCTCTCCTTTTGATGCTGTACACCTGCTCCTGCCCTAGTGAGCTCAATAAAACTATTCCACAATCCCGTTTAGGTCAGTACTTAGAGACAGAAAATGAACAACACTCTGTTCCTGTTAACTATGACTGGCATTATTAGAGACATGTCCATCAAGAACAAATGAAAACAAGACATTGACATCTATGAGCTTTACGCAGGCAAGAACTTTCATTGCAGCCTGGTGTATGTGTATCTGAATTTGAATCTGATTCTCTGTCCCATGACTCTCTGATATCTAATTTAGACCCCTCGGACACTGCGCCATTATCGTCAGCTGTACTTTCACCGACCAGGGCTCCTGTTAAAGCCAGACTCTTTGACCAAGCTTTGGGTCTCCTTGTCTCATATCTCCCCAGAGCAACCATATTTTTGCCTTGAAAGCTCACCCATGGAAAGGCTTAGCACATCGTTGTTACATTCACTAGTTGTTGTTGCCTCCGTAAAGTTGATTGCTGAACAAAAAGATTGAGTCATAATAATGTTGGCACCCCTGATGGAGTTGACGCTTGATCTGTATGGTGAGGGGAAATTAGGTGCTCGCTGTGTTCCAATGACAACAGTTTTGTCTCTTGTGTTGTGTTGTGAATGGCGCTCTGAAGATTTAAGCACAAAACCTAGGCCATTGTTCCAGTGGAGTACTGCAGGAGTGCTACGCTGCTGGAGATCTATCTTTCAGATGAGCCTGTCTGCTCTCTCAGGAGGGCATAAAAGACTCCAAGCAGAGATTCTGATCAAAAGCATGGGTTTTGATCCTAGTGTTGTGTTCAACATTTATCCCTCAGCCAACATCACCAACATCTTGTGACGGCAGTTTGGTAAAAATACAATCATAACAAAACTAAATGACTCAAAAGGAAGGCATTCAGTCCAGTGGTTGACCCCGATGGGTGAAAAACATCATTCCTTATCTCCCTCCTAATCCATCCACCAATAATGTTTTATGACCTCTCTGCTATTGAAGAAAGGTCTTTCCTACTTACTCTGTCTGGGACTTTCATGATTTTATACACCTTGGCTAAGTTTCTCCTCATCTTCCTCTGTTCAAAAGTTCCAATCCAACCTTTCCTCATAGTTACAATTTCCCAGTCCTGGCAACGTCCCCATTAATCTCCTGCACCCTGTCCACCTTTCCTGTAGTATGGTGACCAGAAGTGAATGTAACCATGAGGGGCCCCACAATAAACCACTCAAAAACACAACCTTTTCCTCATAAGGAACCTCAACTCTAACCCACTGACATCCTTCTTGCCTCTCCACCCCTCCCCTCCATGTCAGACTGTTCGTTCAATGTGGAGCATTGGATGATTAGATATTTCCTTCAATTATGAAAAGGGTATTGTCTTCAAATTCTGCCATAAACTCTTGGTCATTCTCTACCAACTCCTTTCTGTTCCCTGCCCAAAAATGAACCAGACCATTCTCAGAGACGCAAGAGATTCTGCAAATTATTCTCAACCTGATCTGATTTCCAGAGCACAGTTTGATCCTTGTTGTATTGGACTCAAGATCAGCTTCACACTTCGTATTTGTGGTATCATCAAGCAACCAATGCCATCTCCACCACATCACCTGCCCCTGCAGCTGAAACTTTCATGCCTTCGTAAACTTTCATGCCTTTGTATTAATATTTAATATTTAACCTCTCTGATCTAATCCTGGCCTGCTTCCTACATTTTACACTTGAGTCGTACAAACTCCATTACCTCATGTCTTCCTCAAGCAACAACATCTTCATAAATTTCTCACCCTCGTTTTCAAATCCCAGTGTATCCACACCTCTGTGATGATCCAAGATATCAGCACATGCTTCACCATTGATGACCATGTCCTCAGTTGCTAAGGCCCTGTTTTACAATTCCTTCTCTACAATCTGTCTGCCTGTCTATCTCTTTCTCTCTCTCTCCCTCCCCCACTCTCCCACTCTCCCTCTCTAACCCTCACTCTCTATCTGTCTGCTTCTCTCTCTCCTCCTCTCCCCCTCTATTCCAGAACTTCTAAAATCCCTACTTCCTTGGTCAAACATCTGCTCTAACATCTCTTCTTATGGTTTGGCATCAGATTCTGTTTAGTGCCTGCATAAAGCATTATGGAATATTTTACAATATTAAAGATTGAATTTCTGTAATTGGAAACCAGAAATGTACCCAGGGCAATTGTGGGGTTTAATTGCTCCATTTGTTCAAGATACCCCCTTTTGATTTTCACCTCCTCTGGAATGATGCAGAACCGGACTGAACAACTAATTGAGAATCCGGCGGACACGAAGTATGTGTCACATAAACCATCAAACTAGTAGGGAATTATCAGTGAACAGGTATACTTTAAAGGAAAGATATTTAAGAAAAAGTCAGAGCAAGCAAGCTTATTGTTCCCTGCAACTTAAGATGAGGCTATAGAGCAGTGGCAGGGGTGTGTAAGAAGGTTCGACTCAGTTTCTGAAGTGTTGTCACCATGGTAGGATTTATTAACCCTCCCCCACTCTCCCAACATAGAATCATAGAGTAATACAGCGTGAAAATAGGCCCTTCGGCCCAACTCTTCCATGCCAGCCAAGATGCCTATCTAAGCTAGTCCTATTTGCTTGTGTTTGTCCCAAATCCCTCTAAGCCTTTCCTATCCAACAAACCAAGCAATTAAATGTCCTATCACCCCTCTCCCTCATACCAAGCACTGTGGAGCCTTTAAAGGGGCAGTCCACCTGTGCAAGCTTTCCTTTCTCAAGAGAGGTATTGTGTACCCATTGGGAAAGAGGTGGTGAGAATATAAGCCCCTCCCCTCCAGTCCCGCACATTGCATTGCGCATCATGGAGTGTGACACCTCCACACCCTGGAACAATGGTGTGAGGGTCAGTAGACCAAGGCAGTGAGAGGTCGGAGCTTTAAACTGAGGATGTGATTGACGTTTGTGCCCAAGCCCCTGACCATGCTTCACGGGACCTGGGAACTAGGCAGTCAGTAGCTTTCATCATTCTGAAATGTATCTTTTGCTATTTCCAGGCTTTGTGAGTTTTGACAATCCTACCAGTGCTCAGGCTGCTATTCAGGCTATGAACGGCTTTCAGATTGGAATGAAGAGGCTAAAAGTACAACTGAAACGACCAAAAGACGCTAACCGACCATACTGACCTTCACACGCTCCTAACCAGGTAGACATCCCACCATTGAGAGAGCATGGAACAGGTTGCTGTTTACATGGTTACGCAGGGCTGCAGGCAAAAAGAATTACTCACTCACTCCAGCCTTCCAGTAATGTGAATGTCAGACTAAGCACTTAAAAGAAAATACGGACATAATTAAAATTGCCTCATTTTTATAACGGTAGTTTGGGATTAAGCAAAAAAGAATGAAACTGTACTCTTTCTACGTGAAGAGCACAGTGAATTCTGATCAATATTGCATTGTCTTTCAATTAATCAGGAATAGAGAATGGGGATGATGCTGTTTGAGGGAGCTTTATGGCTGATGATGTTCTCTTTAGAAGATCACTTGAGGTTGCTTTGTTATGGTCCCTCCGGCATGTCTTATGATGTTTCCCCTTCTTGGCAGTAGTTGGTTAAAAGGGGTTTTGTTGTCTCGAGGGTAGTTATGGCAGCATAGCCCTGGTTCTTTCCTTGTTCCAGTAATCATTGAGTGGCAATTTCTATGCCCCCAAGTCACGTAGCCCTGGCCAAGGACTTTAGACAGTTCACACCCATTCTCCATTGGCACTGTAATGTAGGAAACTGTGTCAAATAATGTGCACGGTTTTCCAAATTTTGACAGAGCAATCTTCTTCCACAGCATTTAAAAACCTTCTCCCTTCGCAATGCATAGCATTTAAAAATTATTTCTGTGTGCATATTTTAGAAATGTTTCCACATATAACCAGTGCCCTGTGCACAACATCTGGCAGCTGTTTTGCGGTGGAATGCGAATATCCTTGTGCGCACACCTGCGCCCACGTGTGCCAGTGTGTGAGTGCTTGTGCATGCATCTGAGTGTGTGAGAGTGGGAGAATTGCTGAGGGTTATTCAGGAGGAGTGATTGCAAGATAAAGAGCTTCCGTCCTAGCAGTTTGTTTGTGTCAGTGATGATCCAAATGGCCCCACCAGGATTAAAATCCTACTGGGTGGCATTAAGTATCAACACATTAGCACAGGTATACTAACATCTAATTGTGGGTATTTTCAACCCTATTGAGGCTATCATTGCTACTTCTGGGGTGCTATGCCAGGTGTTGAGTTTGTGTCAGTCAGGATTAGAAATGAGGCTACATTAGGTTGAGGGCACTCAGATGGACTTCATTATTTTAAAATGATACACTCTGTTCTTAACTTTATGTACAACTTTGATTTGGTATCTTCATTAACAAACCTCAGAAATGTGATCTTGAGGAAGTGGATGGGTAAACTCTGAGGGGCTACAGTGCCACTGCTGGAAGGAGGTGTGAAGTACAGCAGAATAAGTTTATGTGGAGAACATGGGCATTGGTATTTACTCTGCAGCTGTTAATATAGACCATGCACTGGAGGTTCATATATCTGCTTCTTAATGTTACCAATATCACACAACACCTGCAAAGCAGATAAAGTGATGGTGCAATGCAGCACGGAAACAGGCCCTTCAGCCAATCTCTTCCTCACCAACCAATGTGTCCATCTAAGTTAGTCCCTTTTGCCCATATTTGGCTCATACCTCTCTAAACCTTTCCTATCAATAATAACATTTAAAGGACACTTACCCAAATGTCTTTTAAATGTTATTATATCTGCCATTCCATATACGTACCACCTTCTGCATGAAGAAGTTGCCCCTCAGATCCCTGTTAAATATTTCCCCTCTCACCTTGTACAAATGGACTTTCTGTCCTTGTCGTAACTGAACACGAATTATAAAGACATTTTATGATTGTCACAACCCCGAATGATGATTTTTGGAAATGACATAGGACAGCTTTATTGGGAGGATCTCAAAGTGTCAACTACCAACTATCAGGACTGCGTGCATCACTATGTTCTGGGGTTCCACATTTGTACTCTGTGGTGTAGAAGTACAGAGTGAGTGGAGATCAAATGCCAGCACCTCTCTCTTCCACTCTTGGACTCACCACTGAGACCAAAGGCATTCTGTATCTTCCAGAGCTGAGGAGCCAGAGGCACTTCACACCTGACCCCACCAGCCACAGTGTTTGCATGGGGTCACTGACCCCCATTAACGAGGTAGATTTGGCTACATTTTTTATGTTTAGATTTCTCATTATGTTAAGTTAGTTATTGGTAGGTTAATGTGCTTCCAATAGAGTCGTAGAGTCATAAATGTATCATTTTTTGTAATCCTTTAAATTAATTTCAATCAGCTTTTGAATATCAAACATTTGGAAGGGGGGTAGAGGCCTTTGATGACACGAGCTGTCAATAACCATCAGGGCAGTGTTGGGGGTGGGGTTTCAGGACGCATCATCTAGAGGCTTGGTCCTCAGGCGTGGCACACTCTGGTCGTGGGACAGCCCTGGAACCGAGACTCGAGGTCGTTGGGAGTCATGTGGTTGTCAGTCTAGAATGGAGCAGAGCGATGGGTCAGATCAAGTCTGGTCTGGCCCTTTGTTGATTCACTGGCAGCTTTATCTCTGAGGTAAAGTAGGTTGACAAGAAGATCCATCATTCCATTTGAGATCCCATCAGAGTCCTAAACCCAACTGCAAATAAACAAGCACTTGGATGGGCAGAGGAGGCCTCAGTTAATGATTCATCAAAGGATGACCTCAGTACCACATTGGAACACCAGCCCAGGTCATGCACTCAGGTACCCAACACACTGCAAGTTCTCATGAAAGGGTTCTTCAGGACGACTGAAGAAGAATAATATTGAGGGTATCAAGCCCAACTTAAGGTGGTTATAAAATATCAGAGAAACCATTCTAGTGGTTTCCATACCTGATATATGATACAAGGGACCCCCCCCCTCCCCCGCGTTACAGCCATTTGGGTTATGGAAATTAACCCTCACGAATCACTACCCAAAAATTTGAGAGATGGAATAAAATTCACTCTCACAGAATGTCTGTGAAAAAAAGTAAATAAATCAACACACAATTTGCCTACAACTCAAGTTTCTTAACACATGCGCAGATGACACGGCATTGCATTACAGAAAATCGCGATATGGACCGTTTTCCAGGAATTCAAGCCCTTATCTCCCCCACCTCTTCGTAACACAGGGGTTGTGTGTGCTGTAGCATCCCTATTGAACTTCCCGTCAGAATTGAAACTTAACTAATGATGATTGAAAGATTGAGATGATTGCAGAATGCTCGACTTCATTTGCAACTGCTCAGCCAATAAGCTCATCCATCCTGCAAGCAGCAAAGTCTGGATTATGTTCATGGGCTAATAAGAAGCAAATACCATTCATGCCACCAATGATCATCTCCAACAAGAAGAGACTAACCATCTTTCATTGTCCAAAAGACTAGCCATCTGTCATTGACCTTCAAGTGGCCGGACTGGTTTGGATGAGAAGATAAAGGCTTTCCATCACACATTAATGATCTGCCCTCAAGTCAGAGCTGTAGTTTAGTTATAACCAGAGAACTACAAAGCAGAGTGATAGAGGACATTCACTCAAAGGGTTTGAGCATTGTTACCATGAAAGCAGCAACTGGTGCTTTGTTTGTTGGCCCAGTGTAAGCATCTTGTAGAGTGAGCCACCATCTCTCCAGACTGCAGGCTGCAACCTCCGGCCCAAACCTGGAAGTGCCCATGAGGCTGTCCCAGTGGGTCTACTGTGAGAAAAGTGCAGACAACTTGTCGGTGTTGGTGGACACAATGGATTGAAGTAAAGCAAGTGAAATATTGCACCATCACAAAATGTATTACAGAAGAGCTCAGATCCATAGTTGCAATGCATGATCTTCTAGGAGGCATTGCATTGGATAATAGTTTGCAATTTTATTTATTTCAGTTTGTAAAGCTAAACAGATTTAAACATCATTTCACATCAACCAGATTCAAACAGATTTAAATATCATTTCACATCAACCAGATTCAAACAGAGAAGCGGGGAGATCAGTATGTACAGTGAAAGAGGTACGGAAGAACAAGTCATGCAGGGTACATCAGGTCTTACCATAAAGCATCAGCCCACGGATCTTCTGAACTACCGACTGATGCTCTACTCTACAACTGCTACGGTCCTGCTGGAATACCGGTGCACAGGAGAGTCAGGACACGGCTGAGTCTGGCTCAGCTAAAACTGACAGGGAAGGCTGAAGAAAGGCAGTCGAAACAAATTAAGTCTCACAACACTTGAGGAAGTTCAGATTACATGATAAGGATTGTGTGCAGAGATCTCCAGAGATATTGGAGTGATGGTAGTAAGATACGGTTCCAAGAATTGTTAGAGCAGATGAGCAAGTCAGAATAATTCAGGTGGACCATTTGATCTCAGCGCAACCTACCCAAGAGAGTGAGGGAGATGGTGAGCTTGAATGTTCTCCTGAAGTGAGTCTTACAATTTTTGAAGAAGACTTGATACAGAACATAACTGAAGTGACACCTACAACGTCTGGAGAGGGATGCTTCACCAACAGCACTGGTTGAGTGGAAACACAAGAAGCTGCAGCTGGAACCTGGAGCAAAAAATGAGCTGCTGGAGGAACGTTGACCGCCTGCTTTTCTCCATGGATGCTGCCTGGCCTGCTGAGTTCCTCCAGCATCATCATGTTTAACATCTGTACATCCTGCCAGCAACTGGTTTTTAACACTGGTTGAACGTCCAGGATTAACACCAGTTTGAATACAAAAATCAAAAAGAATTGAAACTCACTAAATTAGTTAAATGCGTGAACTTTTAAATGATGCTAAACTAGTTTCACTCTTCTCTTTCAAATGGAAAGAAACAGAGTAGTATATGTAACTATGTGAGTGATGTATAAAGAGGAGAACTGGCCATCTCCCCTCTCCACTCTCAGTCCTGATGCAGGGTTTTGACTCAAAATGTCGACAATTCCTTTCCACTCACAGATGCTGCTCGACCCACTGAGTTCCTCCAGTGGATTGTTTGTTGCCATTGTTTCCCTTGCTCCCTTTGAACACACCAAGACCCCATTTCCCATGCACCCTATAAACTCACCACAGCCCATTTCCCATATTCCCAGTAAACTCACCACAACCCATTTCCCATATTCCCAGTAAACTCAACACAGCCCATTTCCCATATTCCCAGTAAATTCACCACAGCCCATTTCCCATATTCCCAGTAAACTCAACACAGCCCATTTCCCATATTCCCAGTAAACTCACCACAGCCCCATTTCCCATATTCCCAGTAAACTCATCACAGCCAATTTCCCATATTCCCAGTAAATTCACCACAGCCCATTTCCCATATTCCCAGTAAACTCACCACAGCCCCATTTCCCATATTCCCAGAAAACTCACCACAGCCACTTTTCCTATGCTTCCAGTAAACTCACCTCGACTGCTTCCTGTGTTCCCAGTAAACTCAGCGCAGTCCCATTTCACATTCTCCCAGTAAGCAGACTGCTCTCCCTTTAAACTCACTGTGATCCTGTTTCCCGGGCTCCCTTTAAACCTACAAGGTTCAGTGGAAGATTTATTCTACCACTGCATAAAATATAAAAAAAAGTGAATTAAAAGGGTGTTGGAACAACATCCAATATTCCAGAAAATCTACTAGTCCAGCACAATCGAAGTCCTGAGGGTTCAGGAGTATCAGTTTTTACGGTGGAGAATCCTGGATTCAAAAGGCATGAAGGTGTGGTGAGAGAGCACAAATATGGTATTGAGATAAGTAATCATCCATTGTGTTGAATGTGGAGCATGGTGGAAGGGCTGATTGACCTACACCTGCTTCTATTTTCTCTGTTTCTAACATTGAAAAGCCTCCATGCCTTCAGGAAACTGGCTCCACTGCTGATGATCCTTTGACACAATCGCCCGTTCGAGTTCCCTTAAAAGAATCTGTGTGTTCTAGACTCACATGGCAAGGCAAGGGGAGAACTGAGTGAAATTGATGCTGCTGGAACATTTCCCCCCTGAGGTAGCATTGCCCCTTTTAACCCACAGTATCTCGAAAGAGTTCTCTGTGCAATGTAGAGATTTTCCCACAAGGTGGTGCCAACACCGTCATTCCCTGACAAAACAGTGACCCTTCTGGAAGGCTGCACTTCAGTATGACAACCTGAACAGATTATTTAGAGTTAGTCCCAGCAGAGATTAAGCAGGAGGTGACAATGCGTTTGATACAGGGAATAATGTCTGTCTTTAACTGCAAGTTGTTTTGTGTTATATTTAATATGTTTGCTCATTTAAAACCATTTCAAAGGTATGCTTGATTTCTGATTTATGCATAACCTCTTTCTCTTCTTTTGATTATCTTTGAGCATTACTGAAGAATCAGTCTGCCTCTCTGTGTGTTTTATGTGTTTCTGGGTGTACCTTCACTGACAATTTCAGGCAGTAGGGTGTAAATCTGTACTGGGAATCCTGGGGTGAAGTCACTAATGATCCTCCGGACAACGTCATGAAAGCTCTCTTGAAGTCAGCTAATGCATTAAATGCTGCCCAAAGTTTCAGTCGTCATATATTGTTCACCTTTCACCTGGTTTGCCTGGTTTCCGACTTCACAATTTTATGATTTTCATTTTTGTTTTCAAGTCTCTCTCTCTCTCTCTGTTTCTGTCTCTTTATCTTTCTCTGTCTTTGTCTCTGTCTCTCCCTCTCTCTCTCTGCCTCTTTATCTTTGTCTCTGTCTTTGTCTCTCTCTCTCTGTCTGTCTCTCTCTCTCTGTCTCTCTCTGTCTGTCTGCCTCTTTGTCTTTGTCTCTCTCTCTGTCTGTCTGCCTCTCTCTCTCTCTATCTCTCTCTCTCTCTCTCTCTGTCTATCTCTCTCTCTCTCTCTGCCTCTCTGTCCCTCTCTCTCTCTCTCGCACCCTATTTCTTTCTCTCTCTGCCATCTTCTCCGCCCCACAACCCTCTGCGATTCAGAAGGCTGGTCTCTTAATCATCCCTCATTGACGGGAACAAAACCTTCAGCTGCCAAGACCCAAAGCTCTGGAATTCCTTCCTGAAACCTCTTCACCACTTTCAGGCACTTCTCAAACACTAGCCCTACCCTGTTACCTAATGTGATTCAGTATCATAAAGTAAACAGCAAATGCTGGAAATACTCAGTGGGTCAGGCAGCATCTGTGGCAGGAGATACAGAGTTAATATTGCAGGTCAAAGACCCTTCGCCAGATACTGTTCAGCCTGCTGGGTATTTCAGCATTTTCTGATTTTTATTTCAGTTATGGCATCTGCAGTTTATGATTTTAGCATCATAACATTCCTGTTTAACCCCTCGTAGTAAGAGTGTTTTATAATTGCAGGTTGTGATCATAGTAATATTAATTTATTAATATAATTAATGATCAATATCACTATTAATGTTAATATTGTAACTAATAATAATAATTAATAACAGATCTGTCTTGCCAACCAAACATTTTTTTGTCTGGCAAACATGTTGTTGATTGAAGTGTGAGATCTGACAATGGGCATAAGTGTTAACAGGTGACATTTGAGTTTTAAGGGAATGTTTTGTTGTACAGAGAAAAATAGTCTTAGTGCCCGAACAGTGATGATTCTTTTCATTACCACAAGAGGGGGTAATTGTTCCAATGTAGTCACAGCGACAATACAAGATTTAAATTGGCATGTTCAGATATTAATTAGTTTTAAAAGGAATCATTTCATTCATTATAAAATCAAATGTACTGAAATAAATCCTTAGACTTGATTGAGGCGGTGAGCTGATTTTCTTTGACTGATAAAATAATATCATATTTCTTCAGGCCTTCCATAATTAATATTCTCATTAGTGCATTTGTGAAATGTGAAATCAGATATCACAGTGCTAATTTATTAAAAACCTTCTTAATCAGTATAAATCTCTTTACATTACAGGAATAAATGGGCAGGGGGAGCACAGGAAATCCTTTTTTCTTAAAAAAAATCAGTGAGCCTACTGGCGTCAGGCTTGGACTGAACTACTCTGGTCATACATTCTGTGGCTTCCTGCGTGATCTTACTGTGCTCTAGTAACTCGCCAGTCATTGTCAATTCTTTCAAAGACTTGGCCAGGGTTAAAATGGTCACATTTCCATCACTGAAAAAAACACAGAAGGGAAAAGGAATGTGAAGATCCCTGTAATTAGACCTTGACCTCTGTAATTCGACCTTACTTGGTAGTTTCCTTAGAAGAAACCACATTGAAGATCACAGTTGCTCTGTGGCATACTGTAGGCACAATCTGTGGCACCTTCAGGATGCACTGCCCTAACTTGCCCATTGCCTTATATGCCTGAAACTTATTCTCCCCCACACAGGCCCATCAACTTAAAAGACACTTCAAAGTTAAAATCAAAGTCGAGTTTATTGTCATATGCACAAGTACATGTGTGCACAGGTGCAATGAAAAACTTACTTGCAGCAGCATCACAGGCACATAACTTCAGATAAGCAGCATTCACAAGAAAAACAGAAATTATACAGGAAAGGACACGGTTAGAACAACAAAAATGTTCATTATAGTGCAAAGTGGTCATAGTATTGCTGTCCTAAGGTAGTCATTAGGATTGTGCAGGTTAGTTCAAGAACCAAATAGTTGAAGAGAAGTAGCTGTTGTTGAACCTGGTGGTGTGGGACTTCAGGCTTCTGTACCTCCTGCCCGAGGGTAACTGTGAGAAGATGCCATGACCCCCATGGTGGGGATCTTTGATAATGGATGTTGCCTTCTTGAGGCAGTGTCTCCTGTAGATACTACTGATGGTGGGGAGGGATGTGCCCATGATGTATTAGGCAAAGTCCACTACTCTCTGCAGCTTCTTGCATTCCTGCACCTTCAAATTGCCGTACCAGACCTTAATGCAACCAGTCAAGATACTTTCAACAGTACATCTGTAGATGTTTGTTAGAGTGTTCGTTGACAAGCTGAACCTCCTCAACCTTCCAAGAAAGCAGAAATGCTGGCATGCCTTCCTTGTGATTGCATCTATGTGCTGGGCCCAGGACAGGTTGTCCGATGTGTTAACGCCAAGGAATTTAAAGCTGCTGACCCTCTTTTAGACAGGTACATGGGTAGAAAAGGCCTAGATGGATGTGGGCTAGATGCAGGCAAATGTGACCCACTCAGATGGGCATCTTGGTCAGCATGGATGAGTTGGGCTGAAGGAACTGTTTCCATGCTGTATAAACCCGTAACTGCTCTTTGATTCTTTTTGTCATTAACTTACACCTAGAGGCAATTTACAGCAGACAATTAACCCAGTAGCACTTCTTTGGGACTTGGGATGAATCTAGATCACCCGTAGGAAACTCACGTGGCACAGAGAGAACACAAACTCCAGACAGACAGCACCCAAGGTCAGGATCGAACCCAGATCCCTGGAGCTATAAGGCACCGTGCCACCCTACTACCAAGTTGGACAACACCTGCAGGTTCCCCTCTGCAAGTTGCACACCACCTTAACCTGAAAATATATCATTGTTCCTTCATCATCATTGGGTCTAAGTCCTGGAAATCTCTCCCCAACAGCATAGAACATAGGAACATAGAAAAACTACAGCACAATTCAGGCCCTTCGGCCCACAAAGCTGTGCTGAACATGTCCCTACTCGAGAAATTACTAGGCTTACCCATAGCCCTCTATTTTTCTAAGCTCCATGTACCTATCCAACAGTCTCTTAAAAGACCCTATCGTATCCGCCTCCACCACCATTGCCGGCAGCCCATTCCACACATTCACCACTCTCTGAGTAAAAAACTTACCCCTGACATCTCCTCTATACCTACTCCCCAGCACCTTAAACCTATGTCCTCTTGTGGCCACCATTTCAGCCCTGGGGAAAATCCTTTGATTATCTACCCAATCAATACCTCTCATCATCTTATATACCTCTATCAGGTCCCCCCTCATCTTCCGTCGCTCCAAGGAGAAAAGGCCGAGTTCCCCCAACCTACTTTCATAAGGCATGCTCCACATTCCAGGCAGCATCCTAGTAAATCTCCTCTGCACCCTTTCTATGGCTTCCACATCCTTCCTGTATTGAGGCGACCAGCACTGAGCACAGTACTCCGTGGGGTCTGACCAGGGACCTATATAGCTGCAACAATACTTCTCGGCTCCTAAATTCAATTCCCTGATTGATGAAGGACAATACACCATATGCTTTCTTAACCACAGAGTCAACCTGCGCAGCCACTTTGAGCGTCCTATAGACTCGGACCCCAAGATCCCTCTGATCCTCCACACTGCCAAGAGTCCTACCATTAAGACTATATTCTGCCATCATATTTGACCTACCAAAATGAACCACTTCACACTTATCTGGGTTGAACTGCATCTGCCACTTCTCAGCCCAACTCTGCATCCTATCTATGTCCCTCTGTAACCTCTGACAGCCCTCCAAACTATCCACAACACCCCCAATCTTTGTGTCATCCGCAAACTTACTAACCCACCCCTCCACTTCCTCATCCAGGTCATTTACAAAAATCACAGAGAGCAAGGGTCCCAGTACAGATCCCTGAGGTACACCACTGGTCACCGACTTCCACGCAGAATACGACCCTTCTCCAGAAGGAATGCAACGTCATAGAGTCACAGAGTTGTACAGCACGGAAACAGGCCCTTCGGCCCAACTCATCCCTGCCGACCAAGTTGCCTAACTGAGCTAATGCCATTTGCCTGCATTTGGCCCATGTCCTATCAATGTACCTTTCTAGATATCTTTTAAACGTTGTAATTATACTTGCCTCTGTCACTTCCTCTGGCAGCTTGTTCCATATGTCCTCTGTTTGGAAAAGTTGTCCCTTCAAAACTTTCCCCTCTCACCTTAAACCTATGCTTTCTAACTTTAGACTCATCTACTCTGGGAAAAAGACGCTGACCATGCATCATATGCAAGCCCCTCTTGATTTTATAAACCTCTATAAGGCCACCCCTCTGCCTCCTTCACTCCGGGGAAAAAAGTCCCAGCCTATCCAGTCTCTCCTTATAACTCAAACCCTCCAGTCCTGGTAACAAAAAGGAGTTCATCCTCACCTTCACCAGGCAAGATAGAGATTGGGAATAGATGCCTGCATTGAAATGTGATGCCCAGTTCCCAGAATAAGAATAAAAAAACTTCTGCATGACATTATTGTAACCGTGACATCACTGTAACCATGACATCATTGTAACCAAGATTATATTTCCCTGTCCTCTCAAAGTTTGCTAACAGTTTTTTCAATGCAACACTCCAACTACCCCAGATTAAAATGTTCTACAGTTTTCTTTGTTAACTGTGGCCCTAGCTAAACTTAATTAAAAGGGATGATTTGTTTCATTCAGCAACTGATTGGGCAAACAACCTATAGCATATTTCACATACGACATGCTACAGTCATACAATACCTTTAATGTAGTAAAGTGACCCCAGGGAATTTCAGAGGAATGTTAGCTGACAGAAATTGGCATCAGTGTAGAGTGGAGAGCAAGTGTTTTGTCAAAGAGTTTGCTTTTAAGAGCAAATCAGCGATGGAGAGAGTCCATCATGATAGTCAAAGATGTGATACAGCATGGAAACAGGCCCTTCAGCTCACCATGTCCATACTGGCAATGAAGGACTAACTATACTAATCCCACTTTTCCCCACTCGATCGTAAGCTTCTGTACCACTACATTTCAAGTGCTCATCCAAGTATTTCCTCAGTGTTACAGGTGGACCTAACCACTTCCCTCAGGTAAAGAGGGCTAATGCTAGAGGGCATGCATTTAAGGTGAGAAGGGGAAAGTTCAAAGGAAAGGGTAATGTGCAGAGCAAGTTCTTTACACAGAGAGTGGTGGATGCCTACTAGGGTGGTGGAGGCAGATACAATAGAGGCATTTAAGAGGCTCTTAGATAGGCACATGTATATGCAGAGAATGGAAGGATATGAACATTGTGTAGGCAGAAGGGATTGGTGTCATTAGCTTAATTAGTTCAGCACAACATTGTGGTCTGAAGGGCCTGTTCCTGTGCTGTACTGTTCTGTGTTCTATGTTCTAGACAGGGAGAATTGGAACAAAGGGAAGACAATTCCCTGAATGGTTTTGACTAACATCTGGCAGCCTCATGTAATTGAATGAAGTAGCCATTTTGCACATTGTGGTCCAAGATAAAGAGCAGTGAGCTGAGAGGTGAACTTGTTTCATCCTTTGGTGTGAGGGTAGTGAGGTGGGGAAGAGTGATGTCATTCAGGGGACCAGGAGAAACTGCTGTTCCTTCTTTATCAGGGCTTAGAATTTCTATTGCCTTAATATCACTGGGTCCAAATCCCAGAACTCCCTCCCTGGGATTTCTTCACCACGAGGGCTGCAGAGGTTCTGGAAGGTGGTTCATCACTACCTTCTCCAGGCCAGTCAGGGGAAACTGGGATCTACCTGAACAGACCGACAGGGCTTTGGTTACACTTTGCACTCCCTCAGCATGAGGTGTATTGGGTTATGCAGGTAACCAGGCCGACAGTGAAAGCCTTCAGTTTCCCCTTCATCTGAGCTGCCAACTGCACCAAGGTGGGAAGATTCTGTGGGTAATCAAAGTCAAGTTTATTGTCATATGCTCAAGTACATGTATGCACAGGTGCAAAGAAAAACTTACCTGCAGCAGCAGCACAGGCACATTGCATTAGACACACAACATTCACAAGAAAAACATAAATTATACACATTTTTACAAGAAAGAACACAATTAGAATAAAAAACATAGTTCATTGTAGTACAAAGTGGCCAAAATAGTCATAGTGTTGTTTTACTGATTAGGGTTGTGCAGGTTGGTTCAAGAACGGAATGGTTGAAGGGAAGTAGCTGTTGTTGAACCTGGTGGTGTGGGACTTCAGGCTTCTGTACCTCCTGCACGATGGTAGCTGCAAGAAGTTGGTATGGCCCAGATGGTGGGGATCTTTGATGATAGATGTTCCCTTCTTGAGGCAGCGCCTCCTGTAGATACTCCCGATGGTGGGGAGGGTTGTGCCTGTGATGTATTGGGCTGAGTCCACTGCTCACTGCAGCTTCTCACATTCCTGCGCATTCGAATTGTCGTACCAGACCATGATGCAGCCAGTCAGGATACTTTCAACAGTACATCTGTAGAGGTAGAACTGTACATCATTCCCACAAAGCTCTCACAAACAGCAATGTTTTGACATTTGTTTGTTGACTGAGGGATAAAACCTGACAGACTTAATTTCCCTTGATCCAACACCTGGGGAAATCATTAAAATCCAACCATGGGTCAGACTTATCCAACCTGAAAGACAGAACTCCCAACAGTTAGCATCCCCGCCCCCCTCCACCCCAGACCAACATTTTATGCTCAGATCTTGGGAGCGGGGCCTTGAACTCATGACCATCTGACTCAGAGACAACAGTGCTACCCACTGAACCTCGAATGCACCAGTTGTTTGACTTGTCACCCTGAGGAAGATTATGACCTTTTTTCCAGATACGATAGAGTCACTGGTCTGGGACCACTAATCTGTGAATTTTTTTTCATCATCAAGAATCCCCTCTGGGGTCAGTGCATGTACTGCCCAAGGGCTTCATCGATGTGGAGTCTGATCCATTCAGATCCAAATCTTGTGTCTGCTTACATCATTCAATGTGTTCTTTCATATCCTTAACTGGTTTGACATTTTGTTTCTCTAATCTATGTCATTACATGAAGACCAATATCTGCCTTGACACACATACAACAGGGGGGGAAATCGATGGTGTTGGTTTAATTAATTGGTTAACCAGAAACAAAAATATAAAGCCAAAGTTCTGACATTCACAAAGGATTAGTATTGGTATTGGTTTATTGTTGTCACATGTACCGAGATACAGTGAAAAGCTTTTGTTTTGCATGCCATCCAGACAGATCATTCCATACATAATTACACTGAGGTCATAAAAACAATGCAGAACATAGTGTTACAGTTACAGAGAAACTGCAGTGTGGGTGGGCAAATAAAGTGGAAGGGCCACGATGAAGTAGGTTGGGAGATCAAGAGTTCAAGAGTAGTGCCATACCATTTACAATAAGTTCTCATGGTGATGGAACTGAAATGAAGCTTTGTGAACAGGCTTTAAATTGACACACACATCATTGCTGAGAAACAGTGAACACTATTTCATTTTATTATATTTTTGGGCTGCTTTCTAATGGCTCATTTTATAACAAGAGAGTGTGTGGGAATCGCCAATGATGAAACATTGAAACATGTTTATGCCAGCCTTTCATCGTAGGCCAAGAGCTCTGCTGCTTGACTCCATACAACGCTCTTGGGCTTTTGCCACTGTTTAGGCCTTTCTTAGCTATGGCCTAAGAGTGAAGTCCATCGTAAATAGTGCACAAACTATTGCTGGGCCTGGCATGTAATGAGCTAATTCTCTGCAGCAGAGCTGTTCATACTTCTCACAATCTTCCATTCTAAATGAAGGAAGATGTGGGCCTCAATTAACTGTATAACCAGACACTGAGATATGACCAGGTCCCAGCCATAAGCCTAGGATTCAACGCTGGTCTAAGGATCTAATCCCAGCCTGAACCTTACAAGCAGACCATGGCCTGAGAATGTGACCCTGGTCTAAAATCTAGGATCAGACACCAGCCTCATTTCTAGGTCAGACCCTGATATGGAAACCCATCATTTTGAACTCTACAAGGCTGCACCCGGAACTGCAAATTTACTGCTTTTTAACATAAATTTCAGCACTGTCGGAGCCCACTGACTCATCGTATCCTTGTACCAGTTCAAATCCAGGTCAAAGTCATCCCATTCTCCCTAACTCTTTGCCTTCTTAACGTTCTGATCTAATTCCTTCTTAAACATGATTGACTTTGCTTCAATTGACACATAATATATTCTTCATATCCACCTTTGAACCCAGATTGTCTTTACATATATTATAAATTTAAACCCTATTTTTGTTCCTTTACCAATCAATATAAGCAAATTTCTTCATTCACCCAAGTACTTTATCAGAGATTGTATTTCTCTTTTTTAAACTTCTCTGTTCTGAGTCTCTCTACACTTTTTCTCTCTTATGTTGGCCCCTGTTTTGGGATTTTGCATTGAAAAAGTTAACTTAACAGTGGACCATTCTGAAGAAACCTTTAAACCGTGTCTGTGTTTCTTTCCCATTCACTTACGTTAGTTTGCATTCAATATTTCCAGACAATGTAGCCAATTTAAAATGAGGCAGTGGAGCAGCAGGTTGTACTTTCAAATATTAGTCCAAGATGCCTGAAGCAACTTGTAAAAGGAAGTTGGATACATAAAGTTTCTTGTAAACAAAAGTTCAGTTGAATAAATTGCTAATATATCTGTTTTATGACATTCACCCAACCAACACCCAGTTCTGACAATCAACACACACAAACATTTCATACACAGTTGCACATCCAGAAAATCAGGTACAATCTTTTACATGCTTTGAAAGAGACTGGAATGAATTCATCCATCCAATGCAAAGAACAGAATCAGAAGTGATTTTCGAGAGAAACCAAGACCATTGCGAGAGAGAAAGCAACCCTCAGATCTGGAAACTAATAGCCATTTGTTGTTCCTGAATTATCCGTTTGAGCTAACAATATGAGTTGTTAAAAGAGAGGGTGCCAAATTAATGTTAATGGAAACGGAACCCATTATCAGAAGTAAGAGTGGAGTCAGCCACACTACCCCTGGGAACATTCTGATATCCAACAATCAGAACTGATCCATCCCATCCACTCTCCTCCCCCAACTCCATATCCCAAGATTGTTTTGGTGAGCTTTCTTAGTCTTCACAATAATTAGAGGAACCACGACTCCTAGTGGCAGGGAATTCCAAAGATACCCGCTGCTTGTCTCCCAGCACCAGAGTCCTGGGTTCAGTCCTGACCTTGGGTTCTGTCTTTGCAGAGACTGCATGTCCTCCATGACTGCATGGGTTCACCCTAAGTTCTTTAGTTTTCTCCGGGTGCTCTAGTTCCCTCCCTTGGCCCAAAGACGTGCAGGTCTGTAGGCTAATTGGCCACTAGTGTAGGTGAGTGGTAGAATCTGGGGGGGAGCTGATGGGAATGTGGGGAGAATGAAATGAAATTAATGTAGTATTGATGGATGTTTAATGGTCACCACAGACTCAGTGGGCCGAATGGCCTATTTCTGTGCTGTTTCTATAAGGCTATTCACAATATTCTAGAAAATTGCAGGGAACAATTTCAGGACATTTCTCAGTCTGAAGTGACCACCGCATGTCCTGAAATTGTTCTCCGCAATCTCTTGACAATTTAGAGGAAAGTGTCTCTCTGCTCTCTCTGAATTGTACATGTTTTGGTGAGAACATTTCTCATTCTTCTCATCTCTGAATATTGTCGGGTGCTTGCCCTCCTCTCTCCTCAAAGGTCAACCTTGTCATTCTGGAATCAAACCACTCAGAAAGAGCCCATTCATCCCACAGTGCCTGCTCTTTGAAAGCGTCCTCACAATTCATTCCTCCCCGACCATCCCTAAACCTGGCTCTTTCTCTGCACCCTTGTTACCTTTGAAATATTTTTATGCAGTGTCCTTTCAGGGGAAGAGATGTGAGTTTTTACAGTACATTACTGGGGTGGGGTTCTGGTCTCGCAGCTACACAGCCTCTGGATGAGAGGAATGAGATGAGGAGAAATTTCTTTTCTCAGATCACTGTGAATCCTTTGCCACTGAGGGCTGTGAGTCTGGTTCTGCTACCCTTTGAAGCAATGCAATGCCATTCATTACAACTTCCTGCATTAAAAACAACTTCTGTTTATCTACACAATGTTTTGTCTCCCAATTATCATTAATTTGTGTCTTCCAGTTACTAATCTGCCCCCGCCTCTGTTCTGCCTCCTCTCCCACCTTCCCAGTTTATTCAAATCTAGTCTGTCCAAAGTACTCGTTATTTTGAATAGTTAATCTTAACTTTGATCAAAATCAGTCAAGTGATCTCTCTGTGTAACTCACCTATGGCATTGCTGGTAAACCTCTCACCAAAGTAGTGACCTTCTCCCTGAAGTGTGGGTCTCAGAACTGGGCGCAATTCTCCAGGGGTGGCCTCTGCTGATAAACAGGCCTCCAAAATAGAGGAACAGTGATGGGTGGAGGCAGGATTATCATGACAATCCAATGCCCAAACACAGTGTTGAGATGAAGCTGCGATCCAGTCCTACTAGCCAAGGGTTCAAACCCAAGGGTATAATAATGCCCACTAAATAGAGTATTTTGTTCCGTTGTGTAAGTTATGTTGTTACACCCTGTTAAATGTCTTTTTCTTTTTGTTTGTCAAAACAGTTGTGTGCAAAAGAGGTAAAATACTTTGTACGAACAAATAGTCAGACTGGAGAGAGTAAAGAAAAAAGATTACAGGATTGTTCTACATCTCCAAACATTTTTTTTTCTCTTACAACTAACCCCAATCAAACCAGGCAGGGCCCAATCATAACTCCAGATGACCACAAGTCAATCTCAAACTCTGTGAAGTTACCTAGCGACTCTAGCGGTCATGGGGGAGACATTTCCCGACCAGTAAGTTGACCGTTTTGCAGTGAAGGTGTCATTTGATGACGTCATGTGACGGACTGTCGCTGCGTTGCATGACGTGAGGTCACGTATTTTTTTTGCGGTTGTGAAGTGCGTTATTAGTATTGCCCATGGTAACCGTTAGTGGTTGTTGTAAGTAAACTTGGAGTGCTAGTTGGTCAACCTTGACCAGATCGTGACCTTTGACCTTTGCTGTTGTAGTGTGAGTTATGTGTTGTGGTGCCATATTAAATGTGTAAAATATTATTGAGAAAAATAGATATAGAGTTGGCTTTATTCCTGCAATTTCCTTGCTATTTTACCACTGGTTATAAATATCTATGTCAGCAATCAATGCCTTTTTAATATCTCTACTTTAATAATCATCTACCACTATACTGAAGAAATTCAAGGACCTTTTTCATTTGCGCCTGTTGTTCCAAAATTATAGTGCATTAAAGCGAAATTATCTTGGAAAGAAAGGTGACACAAAATTGCCTTCGCCTTTTACAAAGTCATGACACTACCTCATTAGTTTCAGAGTTCCTCAATTAAAAAGTGAATAAGGGGTTGGTTAGTGAGATAAGTTCCTGCGTGTGAAATTGAAGTGGGGGGTTTGGGAAGGGAGAGGAAGTTTGAAAGGACGGGGTCATAAGAAATGGAGGGAGGCATGAATGTTACCAGATTACGAGAATTTATGGAATAGGATGAAGCACTTTTGTCCCTTCAGTCTGCTTCAATATCATGGTTATTCTGAACTTTGACATCAGTTCCATTTCTCTCTCCCATCCCCACAATCCTACACTCCAAAAATCTATCTCAGCATAACGACTCTGTGCCCACAACTCTCCAAAGTGGAGAATTCCAAAGATGAGATAGAATTTCTCCTCATCTCTGTCTTACATGGCAGCTTCCTTATCCCAAGTCTACGCCCCGGTCACCTCCCCCACCCCCTCTTGGGAGGGAAGCAATGATGGGTCCATTGGGAGCTGTGCATTGGGAGAAAGGCCGAAAACTGATGATCCAAAGATGAAAGTTAAAATTCAGTTAATTAAATAATTGATAGCACAAGATTACAGCTAAAAACACATCCAGTTTACTAATGCGCACAGGGAGAGAATTCTGCCATTTCCTCAGTCTGGCATACATGTGACTCTGGGTCCATGGGATAGTGGTTGACTCTCAATGGAAATGGCCCAGTAAGCAATCCAATAGTAGGGAAGGCAATTTAGTGTTGTCCCTGGCAATGAGGCCCACATTTTAAAAAAAACGACCCTGTCCTCCACTTTTGTATAATATGAAAATGTTTGCTGTATACACCTGCATTGAGATTAGCACCTTGGGCAAACCCCCCAGTGAAAGGTGATGGACTCTGGATCGCCATCACAACATTAATGATTTAACAGACTCAGTACAGCAAACAGTAAGGCAATTTTGTCCTACCTAATTGACTGACCACACATGAAAAACTCCATGGAAATGAAAAGGGTCCTCCGATGGATATTGCTGATGCTCTCGGATTGTCAGTTGTGATTGTGTTTCATTTCTGGTATCAGACAAAGCTGCTGTGTTTGCGTTCGATGGAAACTAAAATGAGCATGATTGTTCCTTCTATCCCAGCATGCACCAGTGCCAGCATTTGAACCACTTAATTTGTTCTTTTCTTTTGAAATTGTTTCTGGTGAAAATTCCTAGTTGTACCTGTAACCTCAGATCCAGTGAATCTTTCAGCCGTGGTGAGTGAGTGGATAGGTTGTTAAACTCAACGTCATTCAGTGGCACAGCTGGAGTAGGTTACCACATGGACACAGTGAGAACATAGAACAGTGCAGCACAGGAACAGGCCCTTCGGCCCACGATGTTGTGCCGAACTAATTAAATTAGTAATTAAAAGCCTCCTAAACTAATCCCTTTTGCCTTCCCAATGTCCATATCCCTTCATTCTCTGCATATTCATGTTCCTATCTAAGAGCCTCTTAAATGCCTCTATCGTATTTGCCTCCACCACCACCCCTGGCAGCACATTCCAGGCACCCACCATTCTCTGTGTAAAAAAATTGCCCCGCACATCTCCTTTGAACTTGCTCCCTCTCACCTTAAATGCATGTCTCCAGTATTAGACATCTTGACCCTGGGAAAAAGATACTGGCTGTGTACTCTTATCTACGCCCCTCATAATCTTATAAACTTCTATCAGGTCTCCCCTCAGCCTCCACCGCTCCAGGGAGAACAACCCAAGTTTGTCCAACCTCTCCTTATAGCACATGCCCTCTAATCCAGGCAGCATCCTGGTAAACCTCTTCTGCACCCTCTCCAAAGCTTCCACATCTTTTCTATAATAGGGCGACCAGAATTGAATGCAATACTCCCACACAGCCCAACCAGAGTTTTATAAAGCTGCAACATAACTACCTGATTTTTGAACTCAGTGCCTCGACTAATAAAGGCAAGCATGTCATATGCCTTCTTTACCATGCTACCAACCTGTGCAGCAACTTTGAAGGAACTATGGGCTTAGACCCAAAGATTCCATGAGGTTCTGATCATTCCTGATCAGACATCTGCATTTGCCATGGCTAATCAATGTGTTTCTGAAATACTATTCAATCTTCAGTTGGAAACCTCCAAAACTGAAATCAGATGATGTTCTCGGGAGCAGAAACCTTTGTAGAATTTATTGTTATTTCACTCTGTGACACACACCTTCAAGGCTACATAAATATCCTTCTTCCATATTTTGAGTCACACAGAATAGAAAGATCCCAAATTCAGCTTCTGGTGGCTTCGTCATTCATATCCATTGTTGCCAATCATGCCCTTCAATTGGTGGTGCCCCTTGACACTATTTAGAAAAGAACAGAGGAGCTATTCCTAGCTGGTCTTGAAAAATGATCATTTGGTCATTTTCACATTGCCATTTGCTGTGCACAAAATGGCTGCCACACATCCTGATTTCACCTTATGACAGCCCTTCCAGTGTACTTCAATGGCTGCAGAACACTTTAGGATGTCCTGAAATTAAAGTTTTAATATAACTGAACTTCCTAAATCATCCTGAGCGCCCTTGCAACCCCACGTTAACTCATTTGATGGTTCTGTTCATTCTAATTAGCTGCATTTTTACCATACACTTTTACCAATCCTTGAGTTTGTGATAGACAACTTCCAACAGGTGATTCCAGGGTTTAGGGTTGAAATCTGTCAAGCTGACATTTCTTCCCCCAATTTCCAGTTGGATGTTCACACATTCTTGTCCTTTTCTTTTGCCTTTACAGTTATTCCATTGTCAAATTAGTTTACAATCAGCTTACGGGACATTTGTTCGTGTGGCACAAATTCAGACTCTATTTCCATAAAGAAAAAAAATCTATGCAGGATGGAACTCATTTGCTGTAGTCCTGCCAGTTATTCTCAGGTTTATAGTTAGACCTGTGCATGTTGGAGGTCTCTCGTAATGTTTGAACTGCAGTACTTGTGGAGGGAAAATCGATTTTAGCCCTTTTATTCTGTCAAATGTTCACCAAAACTTTATCCCAAAAAGCAGGTAATAGAAGAAAGAAAGAAATATTGGGGAAAGTACAATGCAGTTGGCATAGAGTCAGAGAGTAATGAAGCATGGAAACAGGCCCTTCAGCCCAACTCATCCATGCCGACTAAGATGCCCATCTAACTTGGCCCCATTTTCCCCCGTGTTAAACCTTTCCTATCAATGTACCTGTCCAAGTGCCTTTTAAATGTTGTTAATGTACCTGCCTCAACCACTTCCTCTGGCAGCTTGTTCCATATACTGACCACCCTCTGGGTGAAAAAGTTGCCCCTCAAGTTCCTCTTAAATCTCTCCCCTCTCATCCTAAACCTATGTCCTCTTCTTCTTGATTCTCCAATTCTGGGAAAAAGACTGAGTGCATTCACCCTAGCTATGCCCCTCATGGTTTTATACACCTCTAAAATAACCTCATTCTCCTGTGTTCCAATGAATAATGTCCCAACCTGTCCAACCTCTCTCCATAACTCAGTCCCTCAAGTCCCAGCAACATCCTTATAAATCTCCTCTGCACTCTTTCCAGCTTAATGGCATCTTTCCTATAGCAGGGAGACCAAAACTGAACACAATATTCCAAAGGCAGCCTCACCAACACCTTGTACAACCACAACATAACATCCCAACTTCTGTACTCAAGTGCCCTGACTGATAAAGACCAGTGTGCCAAAAGCCTTCTTCACCACTCTGTCTACCTGTGACACCACTTTCAGGGAACCATGTACTTGTACTCTTAGGTCCCTCTGTTCTACAAAACTCCCCAGGGCCCTACCATTCACTGTGAAAGTCCTACCCTAATTTGTCTTCCCAAAATGCAACACCTTGCACTTACCTGAATTAAACGTATGCCTAGCTTTGCCACTGAATGCTTTCTAGATGCACAAATAATTGTCTTCCTATTGTATTAATGCAATGTTTTTGTCTTTCTTTATGTTGTTCTCCTTCTCTCTCTCTTTCTCTCTCTCCCGCTCAGGTTGGAAGCATCGTCACATTCAGTGATCCTTTGTCACAAGTGCAGTCTGAAAATTAAATGACTTTTTTTTGCTGCGAATCACTGTGGAAGAAAACAGATTAGATTTCAAAGGGGAAAAAAAAACACTTCGGGAGCGATTTGGGGGAATTAAAAAGGATGTTGGATGGAAACAAAAAAAACAAAAATCAAAAAATTAATGACAAGAAAATTAATTCATATTCGCACTGGAACTGTGATAGGGGCATTGAGACACACCATGACTGAGTTTATCCGAAAGCACTGAATAATTGTTCAGAGGATTAAACGATAATTACAGACTTTTCAAATTTACCAAAGCCAGCTGGATAAGATTGTGTGCCTACAACCAACGTGACACGTCCTTGCCTTTGAAACAGGCAGGACATTACAGATTAAAGGGACATTTTCAAAGCTGGCACAGGGACTTAAAAGTTGTACTACTGTAAAATCACATCATTCCTTAGATGATTAGGGACCAAAGGACCAAACTTTTTTAAATCTTATAGTTGTAAGTAAAAAAAAATAGATCATAACATTTCATGGTGATTTAGGGCAAAATATGTGTGTACAAGAAAAGGCTTCATAGGATTTAAGAGTCATTTTAGGAACACTTAAGTATTTAGGAAGGAGCTCAGACAGTGGAAAGACAATCGATTCTGCAATTATATGGGAGTGGAAAATTCATTTTATATTCCTGAAGAGCTGGCTCATGAGCTATGTCCCGATGTACAGTAGCTGATGAAATAATGGGACTTTCATCATCAAAGCACTAGAGGTTACTTGTAAAAATTTAGAAATGCTGTTCTTGCTGTTCCTAAGCATTTATTTAGTACTATAAATATTAAAAGCTGTTCATATCAGATCTGCCCTCTGTTGATTGACATTGTTTCTCAGGCAGTGTAATGGTTCTCTTACTCAGGAGTGTTGTGTCTTGTAAAGTTTTCACACTCCCTGTCCTGGACAAACCACAGGAGTAGTGCTGGTTCACAGCAGCGTGAGTGGACCCTGGTCCAATATGCAATACTACATAGAAAAGAGGTATATTATTAAATAACAGGCAAATAAATACAACTGAGATTCACGTGGACAAACAATACACCCTGTTCTATCTGTTTTACCTTGTTGAAGGTAAGTATTGATGAACAGAACATTACTTATTTTCTATGTATTCATCTGAGGAATGTTGATTTCACTGGGAACGCCAGCATTTATTGTCCATCCCTAATTCCCCCTGAACACAGGAGGCATTTAAGAGTCAACCACATTAATGGGCTCCAGACTCACATATAGGTCAGTGGATAAGGAAGGCAGACCTCATTCCCTCAAGCATATTAGAAATAGGTTTCTATGATGGTTACTTTTACTGTTACTAGATTAGACGGCTTTCTTTTAATTCCAAATTTAGTTTCATGTTTATCTGAATTTAACTTCCCAAGCTGCCATGGTGGATTCAAACCCATGCCTCTGGATCAACTAGTTCAGTAACTTAACCACTGCACTACCATACCCCATTACGAATGAATCCTGATCTCTCTGACACAGGTCTTTGAACATAGCCTTACAAAGCATCACACTTTATCATTTTACAAGTTTCCTTGCCTACATTATTCACAGTTTCTGTTATTCAAAGTCAAGTCTTAAAGCAGTAAAAACGTTTTCTTTACAAAAGCGTTCTGTTGAGACAAGTTGGGGTCATTGAGTTCGTCAAACTCGGCTGGCATTCTGTTTCTACTATTTAATTGAGAATTGCATCTTGAAGGGTTCTGTAAGGTCTGAATCATCATTCTTTTCTCATGGAATCCTTATGAGCACAATCAAATTTGTAATCTCCTTCCTTCAAGCCAATCTTTAGGAACACTCTGTGCAAGAAATAGGTGCAGAGTAGGATACACAGCCCCTCAATCCCAGCTGGCATTCAGTGGGTCCGCAGAAGAAACCTAACATCAAAGCTCCTTTTCCATCAGAACTCCAATGTCTTGATTCCGTTCAAAAAATAAAACACTGCAGATGCTTCACATTTGAAATAAAATACTGTAAATACTCAGTGGGCAGCATCAGGGAAAAGACCTACCCCAGCAACACCCTTGGTACTTTCATTCCCCAGTGAGTTTCTTATGGTTAGAGCATTTATTTTCCTTTTTTCCCTCTCCTCTATTATCATTTGTTTCCATACGTCCTCCAGGAAAATCACTGGCAAATAAAAGCCTACATCACTCTCTCTCAGCCAGCACCACCCCTACTTGTGTCATTCAGTTTCACTTGGTCTCCATCCTATCACAGACATTCCCTCTGTTCTTTCCACCACTCACCCATCTCTGCAGCTTTAAACATGTTGGATTTCTCAGTTTTCTACATTCTGGTGAAAGCTCATGAACTTGAAACCTTGACCGTTTCTTGATCCTTTTTCTGGCCAAAGTTCTTTCAGTTTGACCTTTGAGCCCACTACACATTGGGATCAATTTACATTGGCCCATTAATCTACTGACCCACATGTCTTAAGGACGTGGGAGCAAACTGGAGCACCCAGGGGAAACCCACGCAGTCACAGGGAGAACGTGCAAACTCCAAACAGACAGCACCGGATGTTGGGATTGGATCCGGATCTCGGAGAGGCTTCGTCACTGTGCCACTTTATTCAGAAATTGTCTCAGGATCTCGGGCACAGAAAACTACTCATCAACTGAGTTTAAGTCTGTCCCCATCAGTTACCATTAATATAGTGATTGGTAGACATGTGATTCTCTGATATATCCAAAGCAGGAGCCACAAAGCATTTCCAATGCGTTTGTGATATCCCAAGCACATAGGCAAGTTTGTCTTCGAGTAGCAGACTGGTGAGCCTTTCAAATGCATGCACATACATTGAAAGAATTGCGCAATGTGCCATGGTAAATGCATATCTTGCCTTACTGCAACACGTAAGTAGGGGCGCCTCAGGGAAGCATGCTGAGCCCCTACTGAATACTATCCATTTCAATTGCCTGCTCCAAATCCTTCTCATTCCTGATGGCTCCAGTGTCACCAGAGGGGTTAACACGGACAAACCACTGAACATAAGACAAAGCTCCACCAAGAACTCAAAGGTTGTTGAGACTGATTGACTGGGGCATTGCCCAACTCAGCATTGGTGTTCTTCCAATTACAAGGCTGCATAATCCATCTTATCATCATAATGCTGCATAATCATCTTAGGAAGGGTTCTGCAGGAATGAAGCTGACTGAAGAAAGGGAATTCTTGAGAAGGTTCATCTCTATTTATCACTATTCATTTCTTTAAACAATGCACTGAGACTCCTGAGATAACCCAAATTTTGTCCCACAGAATTGGTACTTCTCATTCTGGAATCAAAAGTCAGATCTCAATGAAATATGGTCCAATATCTCAATAAGATTGCAGTGTCACTACAAGAAATGCTACCAGATCTCCCAGACCAGGAGCAAAGGATTCATGCATATCAATATTTAGTAAATGCATTCAAATAAAGAAGAACATCAGACAAAATAAAATGTGGCCGATCAGGGTCGCTCCATGCAGCTGAGATGTCTCATGCATCATTTCAAAATGCCCCTTCCTTCCAGATCAAATTGCCAGCACAGATCATCAAGAGCAAAGTTTCAGGTAACAACTCCTACCTGTTGTGTGATCAGGTTGTCTGGAACCTTGTACCTTTAATGCCATGCTAACTTTGACTGAATTTGAAAACCATTCATTAGGATGACGAGAAGATTCTTCTTTACATTGAAACATACCCCAGAACCCTGATGTGTAAAAGTAATTCACAGCAAGTGCTGTAAAATTCCTTGCAAATTTCAGTAATTTTCTTTACATCACTGTTCAATTCATTTTCTGATTGTCTGATTTTTTTTCCAATGGATGGTGGAAGACCACAATCAAGAATCCTTATCTAACATAGGCAACCTTTGATCAGTAAAGGTGATAGCCAATTCTTCCAAGAGGAGTCTGCTGCCTCCAGGTAGACTTACGGAAGCCTCAATGTGAATTATTTCTCGGCATTTCAGTGGGGTCACAGTTATTGTACAGCCCAGGTCTCACAACAACAGGGTAACTACAGAACAAGTGACTCAAAACTTGTTACCTTTCCATCTTCTCAAGTTCTGTATGCATTTGGATCTAGAGCCAACTGGATATGGATGCTTGATTAGAATCATAGCAGTAAGAAGAAGGACATTCTGCCCATTGAGTCTATGCCAGCTATGACAGCAATTGTGTTTGGTATCCAGCATTTTAATCCAACCTTCCAAGATTACCTCTCTAATAACATGATGATGTGCTACCATATCATAATCCACACAATCTTGGACAACTCAAATACATCAGGAGATCAGACCTTTCTCATAACCTTGGAATGAAAGGTTCTTATTGTTCAAGTCAACAGTTTTAACCTGAAAGAGGTCATGCCAGAAGATACCAACCCACTAATCAGCACTCCTGAGGACCCATTGAGAATCTAACCCATTGAGAAACCAAGTGGGAGACTTAAAGTTTGAGGTGATAGATCAGGTAATCATTAATTTATACAAAATCAGGCTTTAAAGACATGGATTATTAAACCAAATCTGATACGTTAGTTATACTTCAAATGCATTTATCAAATTGCATTCATATCATTATCATTATATTCCTTGTTGAAATCTTACTGTCTACATAATCTTCCCAATATTGCACTCCTTTGTAGATTCTTGCGTCCACTTTCAAAGTGAGTCTTTTATCAACTTGTCACTTTGCAATTCTCAGCAACCGTGATGCTGTGGTGCCTCATGTTTGCACCTATTATCTTCTCATCTGTTCTACAGACAAGTTCCCTTGCGCCAATCCATGTGTCTGCCTTTTGAATTAACTTGTGTCTCATGCTTGGTTTAATTATCTTGACTTTCAATCCCTCTTCTCCTGAAGATTCTGCATCTGAAACATCAAAATAATGGACTGGTTTTTACACAGTATACAAATAGTGTAACTTCACCACACCTTCAATGCTCCTGCTCCCAATATCATAATGTGCCAAGTACAAACTAATGCTCCCTCCTAGAATCTAAGAAATGCCATGTTTCCATCAATATTTCCCTTCTTACTTATCTGTACCATAATAGTGTTTGAGAGTATGAAGACTAATTTTATAAATTAAAACAAATAGTTTAGTGATTGCTCTAGATAGCGAAACAAGCCAATTTCTCTCTTCTAACTGTAAAATAGTACACCAGCTGATTTTACTGAATGGTTTTAGATTTGACCAAGAGTTTGCAGAAAGAACTTAATTTTTAAATCCTTTACCTTGCATTGTTTTTTTTAAAACAACTGAACGAAAAACCTATTCCAGTGCTGGACACTAACTTTGGCAAGTTATAAAGTGGTGGTGTCTGAGGGTTACATGGATTACAAACCAAATGTTGGTGTATTCTGGTGTTTAATTGTGCCTTGAGGCACTAGCTTTGCCATTTCCCCTTCTGTTTGCCCTAAGAATCCTGATACAAAATTTAAAACTTGATTCAATGTGTTCCTTTATTGAATGAGAACACTGAAAATGTCAGAGCTTTCTGCATTTTGTAAATTAACCCTAGAGATGCTCCCAAGACAAGTGTTTGCTTTTGGTGCAGAGTGTACCTTTAACATAATCCAAAATAAGCAATGCAAACAAGAAATCTACTGCACATGGCATATCAATGACCATTTTAGCTATTCTTCTTATTACATATGTTTACATTGGGTTTATAGCACAAAACAGGCCATTTGACCCAAACAGTCCATGCTGGGGTTTATATTTCACTCCAGCCTCTTCCCACACATCTTCAGCTAAACCTATAAGTGTATTCATTACCCATTTCTCCCTTACATGCTTGTCCAGCCTCTCCTTACATCCATCTATACTTTTCCCCACCCACTCCCTGCGGGAGTGAGTTCCACATTTTCACTACACTTTGGGCAAAAATGTTTCTTTGGAATTCTTTATTGGATTTCTTGGTGACTATCCTATATTTATGGCTTCTGTTTAGGTTCTTTCACACAAATAGAAACATTCTGCAAATGCTTGATCAAGACCTTTCATAATTTTAAGACTCTATCAGTCACACCTCATTCTTTTCTCAAAAGAAAAGAGACCCATTCTGTACATCTTTTCTGATCTGCACACCCTCCCACTCCTGCTTTCTGAGCTGCTCATCTCTGCACCATCCCCAGTGCCATAATATCCTTTTTATAACATGGTGCCCATGACTGTGTGCATTACCCTAGGTGTGATATAACCAAGGTTTTTTACGTTAGATTAACATTCCTACTTTTCAGTCCTGTCCCTCATAAACCCTCATATTTCGTTTGCTGCTTTCATGTCCTTGCCCGATGAGAGTGGATACCACTGAAGGACTTCTGGGATAAAACAACTTTAAATGCCCTAACATTCCTCTTAAGTACACAAGGAGAACACAAGCCTTCTAATGCAAACAATGACCAGATGGTTTAAGTCCAAGAGAAAAGAAGTCCTGATCCAGGGTTTCGACCCAAAACGTCAACAATTCCTTTTCCCCTTACAGATGTTGCCTGACCCGCTGAGTTCCTCCAGCAGATTGTTTGTTGCTCCAGATTCCTGCATCTGCAGTCTCTTCTGTTTCCAGATAAGAATGCTATCCACTTGCAGATTGAATACTCGTGACCAGTCACTCTTACTTTCAAAGAAGGTTCAAATAGCTCAGGAGTAACAAATAGAAATGGCAGCATATGTAGAAAGAAAGAATGTTTATGTGGGGCAGGTAGGGTTGGTGGATAAGATTACAGTCCAGGCTCTGTCAATACATCGTTAGAAAATCTTGAAAGATACTCCAGATCAGTGTGCCTATTCCAAAGGCCTGGAGTGCTGGGACCTTTGCACTGTTGCAGGAGCTTTTGAGAAGAGATTTTCTGCTTTTCTAAGGACCAGAAGCCTTAAAACTCCTCTGAAACCCATAAGGAGAGCAAAAAGAATTGCAGCACTTGCCTGTGTGATATGAATATTATCTTTGGTCATGAGTATTGATACTGAAGTGGATAGCATTCTTAGCTACTCAGTCCTGATGCAAGGTTTCGACCCAAAACACTGACAATTTCTTTACCCCAGCAGATGCTGCTCGACCTGCTGAGTTCCTCCAGCAGATTGTTTGTTGCTCCAGATTCCAGCATCTGCAGTCTCCTGTGTCTAACGTTCTTATCTCTGATTTAAACCACTTGGCATTGCTTTTCATTTTATGAGGGTTAGTGCTTCCACGGTGATGTTGAAACAGCAGCCTTCCTTCACTGAGAATCATAATTGCACAATGGCAAAAGTGACAGGTGGGAAAAAGGCCATTCAGCCCATCAAACCTAACCTTATTTTCCTGATATCTGGTGTGATTATGATTAGACACTTCTTCCTGCTGTTCCCAGAGTCTTGAACTGCCATAGTGAGTTTTGAGCTCATGATACCTGGATTGCTAATCCAGCAACCTAACCGCAAATTAATATAATGCGCCAAAGCACATTAACTTGCCTCCTGCTCCGCCTGGGTTAATCAAGTCATCAATGGAAGTTTAAGGGTAAGAAGTAGACACTACATTGCCTGAGAAACAAATGAGTGGGACCTTATTTTAGTCATTTTATATTATGAAGAAAGACAGCAGTAATGCATTAAGAGTCAGCTTCTAACGAGGAAGAATAACATATCTTACATTATCACCAACATTGGCAATGCCTTTGCTTCTGCTCTCCATAGACTTCAGAACAACTGAAGTTGGTCCAGATAAAAGTGAACATATTTGCATTATGCCAGCAGAAAGATGCATTAAGAGATAAAGAAGCTTTTAATTAACAAATTCCTCTAGTTACAGGTACTGCAAACTAGCTACTAAGACCTTGCTGCATTTGTACATATATTATAGCATATTTTTCTTTCTTTACCTATGGTTTTCTTTATAATACACAGAAGAATAAAAAAATGGATTTAAGATTTTCAATGTTTTACCATAATATTAAATGAAATTTTAAAAAATAACAGGCCAAAGCAGATATTTGTGCGGTCTGCCTATTTAAGATCCGATATTTAAATAATTTATTATTTGCTATTTATGATCAGATTTAAGTACTTCGGTTGACATTCGTTATCATTGTCGCTTCTTGACTTTTAATAATTTAATTGTCATAACCGGTCTTATTTATTTTTGGGGCTCGAGAGGAGATTTTCTGCCCCTTCACTTTTACTGCCAGAGATGTAATTTAAATTAGAGATTGTATAGACAAGCAGAACATGCCCTGTAATTCTGACAATTTAATGTAGTGTAAAACAATTGCAGTAGTTCTGTAGGTAATGCTATTCTGCTTCGACTGAAATAAAAGCACAGTCCAGTGGAAAGCTTAAACCTGTCTCATGTTTTATTGCCTGAAGATGTTTTTGGCTCTCATTCTTAGTTCTTAGCGTTGACTGCATTATTATGTGTTATTATATAGTTATAATAAAGAACTACAGTTCCCAGTAGGCAATGCAAGGGGTCACATGGGGGAACAGGAAGTGGCTGCAAAAAGAGAGGGAAAGCAAGCAGTCTGGGGTTAGTTAATAAAATGTTCAGATGTTAAACCCACACGAAGTTTGTCTCTTGATGAAGGACAAACGTAACATTGACAACACTGGTTTATGATTGACTCTATATCAGTGCACCAGCTTCTTCTGTATAAAAGCAGAAATTGATGGAAAAAGCTCAGCAAGTCAGTCAGCATCTGTGGAAGGAGAACCAGAATCATTGTTTCATCAAGGAGGCTAGTTCAGATTTCCAGCGTCTGAAGTTTGTTTTTGACTTTCAGCTTCTTTTGTTTGCCCAGTCGAAAAGCCACAAGTCAGGGAATTGGGTCAGGATAAGCATCACTGCAATACCTCCACGTCTGTCTGTCAGGCAGTGAATTGTTGCGCTGGTTTCAACAGAGGGCCACCCGCTGTCTGACGCTCGTGATTCAGCTCGTCCTCGATTCCCCTGCCCGCGCGCTGAATCTCAGGAGTCTGAGGGGAATTGGGGGGGGGGGGGTCAGATGTCAGTGCAACTGATCTGCTGCTTCACCACTGACTCACCACTGAACCCAGCTGCAGAGACCAGGCTTGGATCTTGAAGGGCCCCATACACTTCACTGCCTGCTCCTCAGCCTTAGGCAGTGAGGTTGTCTAGACAACAATACCATTTATTCGAATGGGGAAACTGACACTGAGTAAAGAGGTAAGTCTGGGTAAGTGGTTTAGTTATTTTACAATTTTAATGCTTTTGATTAATCTCAGTTGTTTTCAATGTAATTACTTCCATTATTTAATCTTTTACATAGTTTTTAATACTAATTGCTTGAGAAATGTAAAAGTTGGCCAAGTTGGCAAACAAGTCCGAGAGTCATACGACACAGAAACAGGCCCTTCGGCCCACCATGTCTATGCTGACCATCAAGCTCTCCCTATACTAATCCCATTTACCAGCACTTACTCCATAGCCTATTATGGCTTGGCAGTTCAAGTGTTTGGCTAGATGCTTCTTGTGTTGTGAGAGTACCTGCCTCCACCACCTTCTCCAAATTCCAACTGCCTTCTGGGGCAGGACCTCAGTATCCGCCACCTGAGGCCTATTATTCACTCTACCTTGTGGGACACCTCTCAGAGGTATGGAGGTTGGTCCTCCGTATCCGAGTAGAGATAGTACAGATAAGCTCAACTGTGGTAAAGTCCAACAGCAGGTCAAATCCACAATGATCAACTCATTACATCTGCTCCTGATGACCACACTTGAACACTGGAAAGGTTCGTGTGTGTCAGATATATGTCACCGTCCAATTGGGTTCACTGTACCAGGCTAATATTTGGTTCCAGATTTCCCAGTGATTGCCAGTCCCCAATCGTTTCAAAAGTAGCAACATAGATATTGCTGTCAGCAGTGAGACCACACCCCGTCATGGACTTCAATGAAATGGTGGGATTTCTTCCCAGGTGAGAGCCTTTTTGCCGCAAGTTCCTGCAAATATGTGAAACCCGCCTACAAAATAAGAAAAATCTGACAGAACTTCCCACTTCCAATGTTGTTATTGTTCCTGCCTCAACCACTTCCTCTGGCAGTGGTTTGCCAATGGCACAAACCCGGGAGGAGCTGTGGAAGCTGTAAGAAGGACACATATTCATCTGCAAGGGGATAGCGACAGATGAGGGAGATGGTAGACTGGGGTGCGGTTATGAGGTTATGAAGCTCGTCACATTATAGGCATTGGGCCAGATGACAATTGAACTGCCCTGCATTTCCCAGTTGGCCACCATTCTAACTCTGCAGCTGGACTGGCCCTAAATTCCTGCCACTGTCACTGCCCCAAGGCTGTGAACTGTAACTCGGTGACACTAACTAAGCACTTTGTTGCTGATTCTAAACATCTGTGACCAGATGCTGCTGATGGGATTAATGTAAGATAAGTCAGATGGAGAAGATGAACCAGAACCTTTCTGATCCCATGACCTTTAGAAACAATGGAAAAACACATCAAAGTGTGATGCATTGTACTTTCAGAGATCAAATGTAAAGGGAGAATACACAGTTAATGAGAGGACTACAGAGGGATCTTGGAGTCTTGAGTCCATAGATCCCTGAAAGTGGCTGCACGTCGACAGGGTGGTAAAGCAGGAGTTCTGTTTATTAGTTGAGGCACTGTGTTCAAGAGTCAGGAAGTTATGTTGCAACTTTATAAAACTCTGTTTAGGCTGCATCTGGAGCATTGCATTCAATTCTGGTCACTCCCATTATAGGAAGGGTGTGGAGGCTTTGGGTTAGAGAGCATGTGCTATGAGAGGTTGGACAAACTAGGGTTGTTTTCTCTGGAGTGGTGAAGGCTGAAGGGAGAGCTGATTGAAATTTATAAAATTATGAGAGGCATAAGTATGGTAGACAGGCGGTATCCTTTTCCCAGGGTCAAAATGTCCAATACTGGAGGACATGCATTTAACGTGCGATCGATAAGTTCAAAGGAGATGTGTGAGGCAAGTTTTTTACATCGAGAGTCGTGGGTGCCTGGAATGTGCTGCCAGGGGCGGGGGAGGCAGATACGATCGAGGTGTTTAAGAGGCTCTTAGATTGGCATGTGAATATGCAGAAAATGGAGGGATATGGACCATGTGCGGGCAGAAGGGATTAGGTGTCATTAGCTTAATTAGTTCAGCACATCATGGGCTGAAGGGCCTGTTCCTGTGCTCTATGTTCTAATTTAAAAGTGGACACGGGAGTCGACAATGTGCAGACACACATCCTGCATCTTGCTTATGTTTCCATGTGGAAAGGTCAGCTGACCAACAGTGTGGTCCGGTCCTTTGGTTGGAAGAATAGGGAAACAGAATAACCCAGGTTTTGTGGGAGTAATGACTAGCGTAAGTAGCAGTCGTTTGGGGAAATTTAAGGTGTCCGCTTATGCATGGTCAAACAGGAAACCCTGAGGTTGCTGTCAATTATCCATCAAATATGGATTGAGGTATTGAGGTAACTAATTTATCAAAAAATTGAAATATACTGAGCATACCAGCTGCCCCAGACATAGGGATCTTCGCAGTTCCTGCAATCTTCGGAACAGCCCCAACGCCAAAGGAAATGCAAATTGGTGCCAGTACAGTGGCATAAGCAAATTCCACATGTTGACATTTGGTCAAATACTCATTTCCCTGCCCTTACCCCCAAACAATCCCATAAACCCCAAATGACGTAACAATGTTGGAGCTGTTCCAAGGATTCCAGGGACTGCAAATAGCCCTATGTCTGGAGTCAGCTGGTATGCTCCGTATATTTCAATTTTTTACTAAATTAGTTACCTTAATGGTATTAAAGCCTCATGGATCCTCTATAATCTTTGGTGACCCCCCAGCCCCATCCCAGAAGGAGGGGTTTAGAACCCCAAGTTTGGAAGTACTGGTCTAATTGACCAGTATGTACAGCAGATTCTGTGGGGAAGCAAGGAGCGTTACCCATTGATTTCAATCGAGGGCAGAAACTATGAGAGACTCCAGGCAAGGGTTCATGAATTTGAAGACATTTCCCTAGCATACTTTTTGCAAAAAGACTCCTATAAACCCTTCCCAAGACTTTTCTTGTATTGTAATAGCATGGTTATTTAGTCTTTTTAAAGTATTTGAAAGTGGTTTTGTTCAGATTTTTTTTACCCCAGCATATTTTGGAGGTTTTTTAAGGACATGGATTTTATTTGCCTGATATCGTTAGCTGCTTTCAACACTTCCCTGAATCTATCTCAGCCTAATCCATATTTTAAAATTGTATTTGTTTGTGAGGATCTGGGTTCCTTATAAGGTGAACATTTCATATGTACTATCAATGCCTTTAAGATTTTACAATATCTCAAAAAAATCCATTACTTGTAAAGGTTTTGTCAGATTTTATTTCTGGTTTTGTGGCTAAGACCAGTTTTGGATCCTCATGTGCGACAAACAAGTTACCACCTTGGATAAGGTATCCCACTATTTCCTTTGAGCTCACACTGGGATGTGGCTTCACTGCGTTGTTACCTTTGAAATGATGGTGACTGCTGGTAAATCTGGAAACGAGGCGTCCACTAAACAGCCCAGTACAGAAAATGCAACTCAAGTGGAATCATGGAAACAGACCCTTTGGCCCACCAAGTCTGTGCCAACCGTCAACCCACCCTCTTGCGCCCATCCCACATTCGTCCCATTTTTTATCCTCTCCACAGTCCCACCACTCACCCACACACCAGCACACCAGGGGCAATTTAAGATAAAATATCTTTATTAGTCACATGTACATCGAAACACACAATGAAATGCATCTTTTGCGAACAGTGTTCTGGGGGCAGCCCGCAAGTGTCGCTATGCTTCCGGCGCCGACATAGCATGCCCACAGCTTCCTAACCTGTACGTCTTTGGAATGTGGGAGGAAACCGGAGCACCCAGAGGAAACCCATGCAGATACGGGGAGGACGTATAAACTCCTTACTATCTGGCTGGAATTGAACCTGGGACGCTGGCGCTGTAAAGCGTTACGCTAACCGCTACACTACAGTACAGTGGCCAATTAACTTACCAACCCTTTGGGATGTGGGAGGAAACTGGAGCATCTGAAGGAAACCCACATCGTCACAGGGAAAATGTGCAAACTCCACACAGACAGCACCAGAGGCCAAGATTGAACCCATGTCTCACGTGCTGTGAGGCAACAGCTCTAATTGTTGTGCCCCTCAGCAGGTCCCCCCATGAACAATTCTCCTTGGCAGCCCCATCCACCCTTTCAAGCTCACAATGCTTGCCTGGCCACTCTCCACCCAGACCCAACCGATTACCTCATCCACTCAACAAATTCCCCCCACACCCCCCCCCAACCTAAAAGGTAGGCCTCCCAACTTGTCACTCACCCCCTGAACTGCCAATCACAGATCCCTGACTCACTGACCACATCCCCCACACCCCCCCCCCCCCCCACAGCTCCCAACTGCCAATCACAGGCTTCCAAATTTAAGCCTGACCTCTGTTCCAATCCACACCCCTACTCTCGTTCCCACCCCTCTCTCCTGCAGGTCCTGATCTGGCTCAGGAATTACCTGTGTCCCTTTGCACGGTCCCACAGCCAAGGAACAGCTTTGTTCTGACTGAGGCTAAATCAGCAGCCTTTAGGGATTCTGAATTTTCAAGTTCTGGACCCAAGTCTAAAAACGTCACTGGCAAGCTAATCTGTGACCGATTGGTGCAACTAATAGGTGCCATTGAATTTCATGCCCAATTGACTTGACTGGCATTGGTTCAGGAATACAGGCCAACAGGAGGATCATTCCAACTCCTTCCCAAAATCTTTTACGGGAGAGCAGAGGGCCTCAATTTAACACTTTGCACTCCTGCAGTATTGCAATGCAGGTCCCCTGCAGCACAACACTGCAGACAATCCCTGATTATGCACATGAACTTAGAAACCATAATCTTTAATGCTGCCCATTAGGTGACAGCCAACATACTTAAACAGATGGAGATAGTTCTGTTTTCATTTAATTGTTGACAAGGTGGAATCGTCACTGGCAAGTCGACATTTATTAAGCATCCCTGATGACCCATTTCAGAGTCACACACCAGGCAGACCAGGTAAGGACAGGCAGATGAACCAGCTGAGAGCTTTTGATCCCCGACCAAAGTACACTGGGACCTGACTGTGTGCATCAGGCATCAAAAGATTCAATGAGGGACATTCACAGCTTTTTGGTGTAGGTAATTCCAAAGTTTTGCAACCTTCTGAGAAAAGAAATTGCTCCTCATCTTCACTTCAGTGGGAGAACCTTCATTCTGAGACAATGCCTCTTGGTTCTAGATTCACTCAGCAGGGGAAACATCCTTTCAACATCTACTCTGTCAAGCCCCCTCAGAATCATACACTTTCCAATAAGATAACCTCCCAATCTTCTAAACACCAATGAGTACAAGCCAATTTGTTGAACCTTTCCTCGTAAGAAAACCCCTTTATGCAAGGAATCAGCCTAACAAACTTTCAATGCAGATATGACCCTCCTCAAATAAGGAGATCACAGTTCTACACAGTGCAACCACTAAAGCCCTGTGGAGTTGTAGCAAGACTTCTGGCAATAAAGGCCAACATTTCATTAACATTAACCATAACATCTCAGGTTGTAAGTACTCAACATTGGAAATGGTAACTCAGTAACTAAAAATATAATCACATATTCAGTCAAAATTGTGCAAAATATTTATTTTTTCATACATATAATTTAATGAAACTGATAACATTTTCTTGTCAAACATACACAATACAGTCATACAAAAAGCACATTCTATATATATATATACATATATCATAACAACATTACAGCACTGATGCATCATCGGGGATAAACTAAATTTGATTTTTCTCCTGTTTTGGCTTTAAAAACCTTTCCCACTGAAAATATTTATAAAGAATCCTTGCAAAAGCCAGGGCAGGAAGATTGGGAATGGTTGAGGTGGCTCTCAAGTCTGTGGGGAGAATTCTCTAGAATGTTTTGCCAGTGTTCTGCTGAGTTTGACTGGTTTAAACCTGAGTGCCAATCACGCGCATAATTTCCTTCTGGATTTTGGGGTCCTGAGTATTGATGTTGGCATCTCCAACTTGTCCATCTTCATACCTGCAAACAGCAATGTTATTAAAGTTACCTGGAAATGTAATGTTAGTTCTCAGATCTTGGGTCTTATAGAGCCATACAGCATGGATACAGGCTCTTCAGCCCAAACAGTCCATGCTGAACACGTTGTCGACCCAACTAGACCCAAGTTCCTGTGTTTGACCCATATCCCTCCAAGCCCCGCCCCTCCATGTGCCTCTTAAATGATACCATTATACCCGCCTCAACCACTTCCTTTGGCAGCTCGTTCCATATACTCACCAACCTCTGCGTGAAAAAGTTGCCCCCTCAGGTCCCTTCTAAATCTTTCCCCTCTCACCCTAAACCTATGCCCCCTAGTTTTGGACTCCCCTACCATGGGGAAAAGACTTTATGATCTTGGGAGCTTTCAAAAGTGCAAGCTGTTATACAATGGAGCAACAGAAATAAAAATCAGAAAAAAATAGAATTTAGTAAAGGTGATGTTATTGTGCCTGACCATTTGGTCAGGGTACTTACCTAAGTCCCAAACTAACAAAGGGGTTATCGCATTAGTTTTAATCCAGATTGAAACTGAGTCATTATTAAACCAGAGAGCCCTTTTTGCACTAGACCAGTCTCCAGATAGGAGCTGGGCTTCTTTTGGATTGGAATAAGGAAAAAAATTCTTCACTCAAAGCATGATGAATCTTTGAAATACTCTATCCAGTTCAGTCATTGATTGAGTTTGATAGATTTCAAGATATTAAATGAATCAAGAAATATGAGGATAGAGCAGAACATTGTGCTTAAGGTTGAAGATCAGTTATGTTCTTGTTGAATGGCCAGCATTCTAGAGGGGCTGAATTGCCAACTTTCACTCCTATTTCTTATGTTCTTATCTGTGGCAATACATTTAGAAACCAGAATGAGCCTGGTCTCAAAGGTACATCATCAGGCTGGATCGTGATGGATATAGGCTTTGTATTCTCCCATAGAGCCATAGAGTACTACAGCACAGAAACAGGCCCTTTGGCCCATCTAGTCCATGCCACCTGATCTTCTGCCTAGTGTCATCTACCTGGACCTGGACCATATCCCTCCAAACCCCTCCCCTCCCCAGGTACCTATCCAGACTTCTCTTAAATGTTACAACTGAACCCGCATCTACCACTTCCATGGGCAGCTTGTTCCACACTCGCACCACCCTCTGAGTGAAGAAGTTTCCCCTCAGGTTCCCCTTGAACATTTCACCTTTCACCCTGAACCTATGACCTCTAGTTCTAGTCTCACCCAACCTGAGGGGAAAAAGCCTGCATGCATTCACCCTATCTATACCCCTAATAATTTTGTATACCTCTATAAGATCTCCCCTCATTCTCCTGCTCTCCAGGGAATAAAGTCCTAATCTATTCAACCTATCCCTATACCTTAGGTCCTCAAGTCCCAGCAACATCCTTGTAAATTTTCTCTGTACTCTGTCAAACTTATTGAGATCTTTCCTGTAGGTAGGTGACCAGAACTGCACACAATACTCTAAATTCAGCCTCACGGACATTTCGTGCAACTTCAACATAACATCCCAACTCCTGTGCTCAGTGTCCTGATCTATGAAGGCCAAAGTGTCAAAAGCTCTCTTTATGACCCTATCTACCTATGATACCACTTTCAAGGAATTATGGATCTGTATTCCCAGGTCCCTTTGTTCTACTGAACACCTCAGTGCCCTACCATTCACTGTGTAAGTCTTATCCTGGTTTGTCCTCCCAAAGTGTGTCACGTCACACTTATCTGCATTAAGTTCCATCTGCCATTTTTCAGCCCATTTACCTCGCTGGTCAAGATCACACTGCAAGTTTTGATAGCCTTCCTCGCTGTCCACTATGCCCCCAATCTTGGTGTCATCCGCAGATTTGCTGATCCAGTTCACCACATTATCATCTAAATCATTAGTACAGATGTAAACAACAACAGACCCAGCACCGACCCCTGCAGCACAGCACTAGACACAGGCCTCCAGTCAGAGAGACAACCACCTACTGCCACTCTCTGCCTTCTCCCGCTAAGCCAACGTTGAATCCAATTGACTACTTCATCCTGAATGCCAAGCGACTTAACCTTCTACAGCAGCCTCTCATGCGGGACTTAGTCAAAGGCCTTGCTAAAGTTCATGTAGACAATGTCCACTGTCTTTCTGTCATCGACCTTCTTGGTAGCCTCCTCGAAAAACTCTATAAGATTGGTTAGACATGACCTATCATGCGCAAAGCCATGTTGACTATCCCTAATTAGGCCCTGTCTATTCAAATACTTATATACCCTGTCCCTTAGAATACCTTCCAAAAATGTACCCATAACTGATGTCAGTCTCAGCAGCCTGTAATTTCCCGGCTTATTCTTAGAGCCTTTCTTGAAAAACAGAACAACATTAGCTATCCTGCAGTCCTCCGGCATCTCACCCATGGCTAAGGATGTTTTAAATATCTCTGCCAGGGCCCCTGCAATTTCTGCGCAGATCCTGAGATGAGAGCACACATCTCAGGATCTGGCTCTTCTGGATGTAGAGAGCTGGACAAGCTGACCCTCAGAACCCCAGAGGTGTACCATAGGAAGAACGAGCTCAGAGAGGAGACTAGCCTTCAGATTGCATACTACCTGGTGACAACTCACCCACTGTCAAAGGCTTTTGAGTTATTTGTAAATGTTTCAGGTAGTCAGAGGTATTTAAAAACAGTCAAACAACTAAAAAAAATAAAAGTTACGCAAATATTTTCATTAACAATACATAAAATGCTGAAAAGAACGCGGAACAAAGTAAACTAATTCAAACACTTGCCTGTACTTACCTGTTCCCATGGATCCAGTGATCAGCTCATGGTCTCATTGAAATCCCCAGACATTCTCTCTTCTCCGCCCCTCCCACTGGGCAGAAGATACAAAAGCCTGAAAGCATGTACCACCAGGCTCAAGGACAGCTTCTATCCCACTGTTATAAGACTATTAAACAGTCCCCTTGTACGATAAGATGGACTCTTAACCTCACAATCTACCTTGTTATGGCCTTGCACCTTATTGTCTGCCCGCACTGCACTTTCTCTGTAACTGTAACACTATATTCTGCACTCTGTTATTGCTTTTCCCTTGTACTACCTCGATACACTGATGTGATGAAATGATCTGTATGGATGACATGCAAAACAAAGTTTTTCACTGTACCTTGGTACACGTGACAATAATAAACCAATTTACCACTCCAGTCCTCTCTGGATGAAGCTGAGAGATGGGTGCCAAATGCCAGAGACCCTCTCTTCAGCACAACAGTTCTCCGCCACTGGGCAAGGTGGTGAGTCCACCCGCGAAGCGGAAGGTGGGACATGCTGGTACCTGACCTCTGGGTTGTTTCAAAGTTCTGCATCTGGGTGAGTGCCTCAGAACTCTGAAGCAAACAGAGCTTGAACAGCTTTGATTCGGCCCAATGGGTGAGGGTTTCCTCCCTGGGATATAATTGTGTCTTTCCAGCAAATCTGGCAACATTTATTGCCATTTTATCTAATGCCGGCTCAGAAAGTACCAGGGTGTGGAAATTATCCTGCACAACTTGAGCCTTGAACTCCAATCCCAAAGGTGCTGGTTTGGAATTGTAAAATAGAGACTACTGTATGTAAACAGCTCCTTTGATCCACCAAGTTCACACTGACCATCAAGCACCCACTTACACTAATTCCATTTTATTTCCCTTGTTTTCCCTCATTCCTGTGGCCCCCTCACCCCTTCCCTTCCCCCTCATGACCTGCCCATCTACTGCCCACCTCCTTCCCTTTATTCCCTGGTCTACTGCCCTCTCCTACTGGACTCCTTCTTCTTCAGCCTCTTCCACCTACATCACTCCTTTTCATCCCCCCTCCCCCACCCACCTCCCTCCCTCCCCCCCTCACCTGGACTCACCTATCACCTGTCAGCCTGTGTTCCTCCCCCTCCCCCAACCTTCTTATTCTGGCTCCTGCCCTCTTCCTTTCCAGTCCTGATGAAGGGTCTCGGCCCGAAACGTCGACTGTTTATTTCCCACCACAGATGCTGCCTGACCTGCTGAGTTCCTCCAGCATTTTGTGTGTCTTGTCCCGTTTTATTCTCCCCACATTCCCTTCAATTCCCCCCAGATTCTACCCCTCACCCACACGTGAGGGGCAATTTACAGCGGCCAATTAATCTACCGAGCATATTGTCTTTGAGATGTGGGAGGAGACCACAGCACCCAGAAACTTGGTCACAGGAAGAATGCGCAAACTTCACGCAGTCAGCACCTGAGGTCAGGATCTAACTCGGGGCACTGGAGCTGTGAAGCATTTGCCTGTACTTACCTGTTCCTATAGATCCACTGACCAACTTATGGGCTCATTGCATTCTAGCCCTCTCTGGATGAAGCTGAGATGGACACAAAATGCATTGAGCCCTCTCCTCAGTATAACAGCCCTCCGACGCTATTTGACCTTAAATCTGACACCACCTATATCACTCACTTGACTGCAGTACTAGAATTGTGTACCTAATAAGGCATGTGGACATTCCAAAGATCAATGGAAGTGAAGACCCATTACTCCACTCTGGTGTCACATCAGAAACTATTTGACATGCTGGATTGAAGGCTTCTCCCCAATCCACATTCCAAGTGGCGGGGAGTGATTGACAACATACACAGTCCTTACGAAGAATCGATACTGTTACATCTCGGCAACCTCGTGTTGCTCACAATACTCACACAAAAAAGAAACGAGTGCAGACATGATCCGAGACAGGGCAGACCCAAATGTTCCCATGTTTCTGGAGGTCTTTTGAAGTTATAACTAAGAGAAGTAACACAAAGAGAGAGAGATTAACAGACAAGATCTCGCTCAATCTCATCAGCACTCTGTTTCACTGTTGATCTCAGCTAAGCGCACTGGGAGACAGCCAGGTGGTTTTCTTTGTTCAACTATTTTTTTGTTTTTAACAGCCTGTATTGCTATTAAAATGGCAGAGTTTGGTGTAAAATGACAGAGTTTGACACAAAAATATTTTACACTAACCTCTGCCATTTTACGCCAAACTCTGTTTTACTCTGGAGATTTTGTTAAAAAAATATGAAGCAGGTATATTCTTGAATCCTGAAGTCTTTGAATTGATGGTTAGATGTTATTTCTGGCAGTAGATGCTAGTGGTCTGAATGCCACAATCCTTCCCCTCCCTGCAATATGACTTGCTCACACATTAAAGCTGTCTCCTCTGAAAGCCATTGTTTGGTTTCTTAGACATTGATTTCAAAATGCTCTATTCCTATGTTCGTTCCTCCATGGCCTCGCTCAAACCTATATTTGCATCCTTCTTCATCTCTACTGAATGCACCATTGATGTGGCTGATCCTACAGTCCCTTCCTTCTTCCATCCTAATATAACTATTAAGGGCTGAGGCATGAGACACTGCAAGTCTGCACTCTACTCCCTATCCACTCATGACTGCGTGGCCAGATTCTGCTCTAACTCCATCCACAAGTTTGCGGATGATACCACTGCAGTGTGGGCTGAATCTCAAATAACGATGAGCCGGAGTACAGGAAGGAGATAGAGAGCCTAGTGACATGGTGTCATGACAACAACCTTTCCCTCAATATCAGCAAAACAAAAGAGCTGGTCATTCACTTCAGGAAGAGGGCGTGGTGCACGTGCTACTGTCTACATCAGTGGTGCTGAGGTCAAGAGGGTTGAGAGCTTCAAGTATCTAGGAATGAACATCACTCCTGTCCTGGTCCAACCACATAGACGGTATGGCCAAGAAAGCTCACCAGCGCCTCTACTTCCTCAGGAGAGTAAAGAAATTTGGCACGTCACCTTTGACCCTCACCAATTTTTATCGATGCACCACAGAAAGCATCCTATCCAATGCATCACAGCTTGGTATGGTAACTGTTCTGCCCAAGACTGCAAGAAACTGCAGAGAGTTGTGGACACAGCTCAGCACATCATGGAAACCAGCCCCTCCATGTCTACACTTCTCGCTGCCTCGGTAAAACAGCCAGCATAATCAAAGGCCCCACCCACCCCAGACATTCTCTCTTCTCCCCTCTCCCATCGGACAAGATACAAAAGCCTGAAAGCATGTACCACCAGGCTCAAGGACAGCTTCTATCCCGCTGTTATAAAACTATTGAATGGTTCCCTAGTACGATAAGATGGACTCTTGACCACACAATCTACCTCTTAATGACCTTGCACCTTATTGTCTACCTGCACTGCACTTTCTTTGTAACTGTAACACTTCATACTGCATTCTATTACTGTTTTACCTTGTGCTACCTCAATGTACTGTGTAATGAATTGATCTGTATGAACGGAATGCAAGACAAGTTTTTCACTGCATCTCGGTACGTGTGACCAATTTACCAATTTGACCCTTTGCTTTCTTGCATCCTTTACCTGCCATCAAGGTTCTCTTTTAAATCTGTCTCTTTAACTGTACCTTCAGTCATTTACCATGTCTGTTGTTTACCCTTTACATTTCATTTCCCTCCCACTCTTCCTTGCTGAGAAGCACCACAATATTTCAGTAAGTTGCATACAACATTTCATCCCTTAGTTACTTTCATTATAACCAGTAACTGTCAGTGTAATTGCATTTACTTACACACTAGGAATCTAGAGGATATAGGAAGAGGCACTGTAGAGTTAACAAATCACAAAATTGGATATTTTAGATTTATTTGTTCATGGGATATAGACATTGCTAACACCACCACCAACTAATCCCTAAAGCCCCTGAACTGAGGACACAGTTAAGGGTCAATCAAATTGGTGGGTTTGGAGTCACACGTAGGCCAGACCAGGTGAGGATGGGAAATTTCTTTTCCTGCAGAACTTGCATTACCACGGACTTGTCTCCAATTGTGGATTTTTCTTTGCACTAATTTGAAGGCAGAATATAAAGTTAATGGCAGGACTATTAGCAGTGCGGAGGAACAGAGGGATCTTGGGGTCCACGTCCATAGATCCCTCAAGGTTGCTGCGCAGGTTGATAGGGTTGTTAAGAAAGCATCTGGTCTGTTGGCCTTCATTAGTTGGGGTATTGAGTTCAAGAGCCGTGAGATAATATTGCAGCTCTATAGAACTCTGGTTAGACCAACTTGGAGTATTGTGCTCAGTTCTGGTCGCCTCATTATAGGAAGGATGTGGAAGCTTTAGAGAGGGTGCAGAGGAGATTTACCAGGATGCTGCCTGGATTTGAGAGCATGTCTTATGAGGATAGGTTGAGTGAGCTAGGGCTTTTCTCTTTGGGGTTAATGAGGATGAGAGGTGACTTGATAGAGGTGTACAAGATGATAAGAGGCATAGATCGAGTGGACAGCCAGAAACTTTTTCCCAGCGCAACAATGGCTAACACGAGGGGACATAATTTTAAGGTGAATGGAGGAAGACATAAGGGGAATGTCAGGGGTAAGTTTTTTACACAGAGTGGTGGGTGCGGGGAACGCACGGCCGGCAGAGGTTGTGAGGGCAAATACATTAGGGATATTTAAGAGATGCTTAGATAGACACATGAGTGATAGAAAAATAGGGGGCTATGTGGGAGGGAAGGGTTTAGATCTTAGAGCAGGATAAAATGTCAGCACAACATTGTGGGCCAAAGGGCCTGTACTGTGCTGTAATGTTCTATTCTATAAAACTATAATGTCTTGCTTTGCACAGTCTTTTTTTTCTTCATTGTCTTGTATAATGTATGCATAACTTATGTTCTATGTGTTGTTGGCTGGATCGACACGCCTGTGATGCTGCTGTAAGCAAGTTTCTCATTGTACCTGTACTGCACCGTATCTGTGCATATGGCAATAAATTCGACTTGACTTGACAACTTGAAGGACATTAGTATGCAGATGAATCTTTAATATAATTTGATAATTTCCTAGTTACCATTACTGTGGCTAATTTTAATTCCAGAAAATCAAAAAAAAGAACAACACATGCTGGAAATCTGAAACAAAAACAGAAAATGCTGGAAACACTCTTCAGGTCAGACAGTTCTGATGAAGCATCCCAGACACCAAACATTAAGTATTTCTCTTTCCACTGATGCTGCCTAACATGTTGATTGTTTTAAGCATTTTCTGTTTAAGTTCTAATTCTGGATTTATCTAATTAACTGAATTTTAATTCCCCAGTTGCCGGGGTGGAATTCAAACTCATGCCTCAGGAGAAATGCTCTAGACTTCTGGCTGTTAATTCAGTAAATTGACCACTGCATCCCATAAGAAGGCTTGCCTCCACTACACCATACAGTAAGATCACACGTAACCTGCTACCTTACATCCCTGCAGTAACTCCATATCCCTTGATTTGCTTATCACCTATCCAACATCTTAAACAGACATATTAATCAAGCCTCCAGAGTCCCTTTGGTAAATAATTCCAACGATTCACTTGCCCCAAGTGAAAAACTTTCTTTGCATCCTCGATCCTGAATGGCCAACCTTTATTTAAGGCTGTGACCCCTGGCTCTAGACACCCAGCCGGAGAAAACATCATTCCTGCATCCACCTGTCAATCCTTTGTTTTTTTTAATGTTCCAATGAGTTCAAATTCAAGTTTATTGTCATTGACATACCCTACCCAGGGTATGAATGGCACGAAACTTTGCCTTTTGCGGCAGCAGCACAGTACATTGCAAGCATGATGAACATAAATCACATAACCTAAAACTGACATAAATTATACAAAAAAATTAAACACAAGAGTGTACAGAAGAGTCTCTGTCCGTGCCATATCTCTCTCTGATGCTATGATCTTGCAACTTGTGAGGAGACAACAACCAAATAAGAGTTTTAGTGTTCCATTCTGACATAGAGTATCTGACCTGAAACTCTCTTTCTCTCTCCACAGATGCTGTCTGACCTGCTGAGTGTTTCTAGCATTTCCTGTTTGTATTTCAGATTTCCAGCATCTGCAGTATTTTTTGATTTTCAATCTGTTTTAGTGACTTTGAGGGAGGGAAAAGTGTTAGCCAGGAAAATAACTGGCTATAAAACAGTCCAACGTAGACTGTTGTGCCAAATTAGATTCACAATTTCAGCTACATCTTCAGATGATGTTGACGAGAGAGAGAGAGAGAGAGGGGGGAGGGAGAGAGAGAGGGGGAAGGAAGAGAGAGAGAGAGAGAGGGAGGGGGAGAGAGAGAGAGAGAGAGAGAGAGAGAGGGAGGGGGGGGGGGAGAGAGAGAGAGAGAGAGAGAGAGAGAGAGAGAGAGAGAGAGAGAGAGGAGATTAAACGTCAGAAGTCCAGACCAGCTTAAAAAAATGAGGTCACTTGTTCAGTACCCATGCATGTTGCTTGTGGAATAATTAGGTTAGGGAAGATTATTTAGCAAATACAAAAATATTGCTGGTAATCCTCTCCAACTGTGGTATTAGGCTGAAGAGAAAGCAAAAGAGATTCTTACCTTCACAAAGTGCTATACAATTCAAGTTTCGACTCTGTAAGAATCTGGACTGAATGGGTCTCGTCTGTAGAGGGAACAAATAGAAATTAGTCAGATGAAAGCACAGGGAACTGCTGAATTATATCCCCTAGGAGATGAAGAACTGACAATGCTCTTCTTATATTTCAATACATGTATTTTTTATGTGAAGGAGGAAGGATAAATAGATTTATGATAGAAAGTAGTAGCTGGAGAGGTACCTAAGATGAAATTGTTTGTACATGTGCATGCACACACACACACACACACAGACACACACACACAACACACAGATGCACACAGACACACACAATGACATATGCACACACTCAACCCCCTGTATACATGCACACACTCTTACACACACATATGCACGCACACAATTCCCATATGCACACCTACAATTAAGCTGGAGAGGTTGCAGTAAAGATTCACAAGAGTGTTGCCTGGACTGGAGGGGTTGAGTTAAAAGGAATAATTGGATAGACTGGGATTGTTTTCCCTGGAGCGAAGGAGGCTGAGGGTAACCATATCGAGGGTTATAAAATTATGAGGGGCATAGATAGATAGTCACTGTCTTGTTCCCAGGGTAGGGGATTCTAAAATTAGAGGGCATAGAACATAGAACATTACAGCACAATTCAGGCCCTTTGGCCCACAATGTTGTGCCAACATTTTATCCTGCTCTAAGATCTATCTAACCCTTCCCTCCCACATAGTCCCCCACTTCTCTATCATTCATGTGTCTACCTAAGTCTCTTAGATGTCGCTAATGTATCTGCTCCCACAACCTCTGCTGGCAGTGCATTCCATGCACCCACCACTCTCTGTGTAAAAAACTTACCCCTGACATCCCCCTTATACATTCCTCCAATCACCTTAAAATTATTTTCCCTCGTGTTAGCCATTGTTGCCCTTGGAAAAATTCTCTGACTGTCCACTCGATCTAAGCCTCGTATCATCTTGTACACATAGGTTTGAAGTGAGATGGAAAAGAGGGGCAAGATTTTCCACAGAGGAAGTGGTGGAGGTGGGTACAATTACAAATTAAAACAAAAGCATTTGGACAGGTTACATGGACAGGAAAGGTTTAGAGGGATATGGGCCAAATGCAAGCAAATGGAATTAGCTTAATCAGCATTGCAGTCAGCATGGATGAGATGGACCAAAGGGCCTGTTTCCATTCTATATAACCATAACCGTGTATAACCACCACAATCTGTAACCTCATGTCCAGGCGTATGCCTCACTCTGCCATTATCATCTAGCTAGGATATCAACCCCAGTTCAATGAATGTAGAGAGGCATGCTGGGAGTGGTACTACTTGAACCTTTAAATGAGGTGCCAGCTCAATGAAGTCGCAAAACAGGATTACTGCTTGCAACAGGCAGAGCAAGGAGATGCCACAATCAACAGATCAGATCAAAATTCTGGAATCCTGACACATCTAATAAACGGTGGTGCAGAGCTGAATGGATAATTGGAAGAGATGGCTCCAAGACATCCCCATTGTCAAGCGTGGAGCCCGGAATGTGAGTTTTAAAGGCAAGCCTGAAATTTTTTGACTGTCTTCAGCCAGAACCACCGAGAGGATAATCTATCTCAGCTTGCTCGTGAGATGGCCATTGTGATAGAAGCAAGGCTTCAGGCAATTTGATTGACTCGATGTGATTTCAAGAAACAGCTGAGAGCACGGGATACATCAGAGGCTTTGGGACCACACAACATCCCAGCTGTAGGACCAAAGATTTGCACTGCAGAACCAGCTGTGCCTCGAGCCAAGCTGCTCCAGTACAATTCCAACACTGGCACCTGACAATGTGAAAAATTGCCCAGGTACATCCTGTTCACAGAAAGCAGGACAACTCCATTCTGTTTAATTGTCACTCAATGAATCTACTCTCCATCATCAGGAAGTGATGGGAGGTGTTGTTGGCAGTGCTATCAAGTGGTACTGAGTCTGCAATAACCTGCTTATCGGTGCTGTGTGGTTTTACCAGAACTATTTGGTCCAAGCAAGGACCTAAGAGCTGAGATCCAGAGGTGAGAGTGACTGTCCATGACATCAAGAACTTTGACAGAGTGTGCATCAATAATCCTGATAAAGCTGTTAAAGGGCATCGAAGGGAAAACACTCCAATGGTTGGAGTCATTCTTTATACAAAGGAAAATGGCAATGTCTAAGACCCAAACACCTTTAGTTGTATCATCAGTAAACTTCCTTCCATCATAAGGATAGGTGGGAGATTCGCTGATGATTGCACGATGTTCACTTTCACTCACAACTCCTCAGCAAATGAAGCAGCCCATGTCAGCACACAGCAAGATCTAGACAGCATTCAGACATTGGTTGATAAATGCTAAGTAACAATCACACCACACAATCACCATCTCCAGCAATATAGTGTCCAACCATTAACATTCAAGAAGCATTGTTATTGCCTTGTCCCCCAGTACCAACGTATTGGGGATCATGGAGACACAAGGGACTGCAGATGCTGATCCTGGCAACATTAACATTGAATTCTCCAACTTCTGGTAACTGCTCCCCCTCTGTCCCTTTCCTCTCACCTACTGATCTACCTGGCCCAAATCACCCAGTCTCTTTCCCCTCCTCCACCCTCCCCCTCTGCCCTCCCCACCTCCCTCCCTTTATTCCATCCTCCACCTTCCTATCCTCTCCGATTTCACCCTTAAGCCCTTCTTCACTTTCTTCTATCATCACCCAGCTTCTGTCACTATTCAAAGTCGAGTTAATTGTCATATGCACAAGTACATGTATGCACAGGTGCAATGAAAATCTTGCAGCACCATCACAGGCACATAACGTCATATATATAAATATATAGCATCAAATTCCCCCCCCCACCCCCCCCATCTGCCTATCATCCCCTCTCACCCGGATCCACCTATCACCTGCCGGCTCTTGCTCCAGCCCCCTCCCCCTCTTTATACTGGATATCTCCCCTCTATCTTTCAGTCCAGATGAAAGGTCTTGACCCGAAACATCGACTGTCTATTTCCTTCCATAGATGCTGCCTGACCCGCTGACTTCCACCAGCGCTTTGTGTGTTGCTGGATATTGAGAATTTTTATCAACAAGAAGCTTAACATGAGTTATCCATTTAAATAGTGGCTGCGACGCAAGGTCAGAAGCTGAGGCATTGTGGTGAGCGACTCACCTCCTAACACCCAAAGTCTTTCTACCATCTACAAGCCATGTCAGGAATGTGACGGAATACTCTCCACTTGTCCTGATGCAGCCCTGACCACACTCAAGAAGCCCGACACCATCCACGTCAAAGCAGCTGACCTGATTGGTGCACATGAGCATTCCTTCCCTCCACTACCAGGGAAGTTAAAACCATCTATAGTTAGTTAGCTCCTAAACCTACCACCTCTATCACCAAGAAGAACAAGGGCAACGTGTGTATGGGAACACCACTGTTTTCAGATTTCTCCACCAAGTTACATACCACCCTGGCATTAAAATTTATCAATGATCTGTCGACATCCCTTGGTCTATACCCTGGAGCTCTCTCCCCTGGACCACTGAGAGAGTCCCTCCACCAGTCAGACTGCAGCAGATTAAAGACACTCACCACCACCTTCTTAGGGATGGGCAGTAAGTTTCTTGCTTTTCTTTTACAGAGAACAGTTCAGACTTAACCACAGATTCACACATCCAGGTTTATAAATGCCCATCAGTTTTCTAGTCACCATCATGGACACCAGCTTTTCATTCCATATTTATTTAACTCACTGAATTTAAATTCCTCAGATCCCATTGTGGGATTTGAACTCTTCATTTCCAGCTTGGTAGCTCAGACCACTGGCTGAATTGAGTCATTTAACTACTATGTCAATCTGGGCAAATAATTACTCACAAAGGTGGCAGTCAGTCCTCTCGGAGACTTTATTTTCTTAAGAGGTTCAGCTTTTCACCGAACACACTAACAAACTTCTACAGATGTACTGTTGAAGGTGTCCTGACTGGCTGCATCACGGTCTGGTACGGCAATTTGAATGCACAGGAATGCAAGAAGTTGCAGAGAGTAGTGGACTCAACCCAATACATCACAGGCACATCGCTCCCCACCATTGATAGTATCTACAGGAGGCGCTGCCTCAAGAAGGCAAAGTCCATTATTAAAGATCCCCACCATCCAGGCCATGCCATCTTCTCACAGCTACCATCAAGCAGGGAGAACAGAAGCCTGAAATCCCACACCACCGGTTCAAAAACAGCTACTTCCCTTCAACCATTCGGTTCTTGAACCAACTAGCACAACCCTAATCACTTCAATTTAGTTACACTATGACCACTTTGAGCTAAAATGAACTTTGCTTTTTTTTTGTTTTAATAGTGTTCTTTCTTGTAAAAATTGTGTATAATTTCTGTTTAATTTATGTGAATACTGCTATGTACCTGTGATGTTGCTGCGAGTAAGCTTTTCATTGCACCTGTGCATACATATTGCATATGGCAATAAACTCGACTCGACTTGACTAGGAAGGAAGTGTGCTACTAATACCTGGGGGATCGTGTTCATCCGGTTGTAACGCAGAACCAGTTCATCCTTGGATGGCATGCGGTGCTGCCCTTTGCCCATTCCTACAAAGGAAACACTCGTTTACTGTTCTACTTTACAATAACAGGATGGTCATCTACAGACCATCCCCGGATAATGAACAGGATGGTCATCTACAGACCATCCCCGGATAATGAACAGGATGGTCATCTACAGACCATCCCCGGATAATGAACAGGTTCCGTGTTTACAGATGTCTATAAGTCAATTTTGTCAGCAAGTCAGAAAAGTCACTCGAGATGCTAACTATTTCTCCACAGTGTTGTTATGAATGGCATCAAAAACACATAAGAGTGATAAGAAAGATCAATTACTAAAGGGGAGAGAGAGAGAGAGAGAGAGGGGGGAAACTAGTCCTGCTGTCCATAAGAATGAACATATGTACGTAGTCAGACTTTTAAATTTAATAATATAGGAGCTCGTTCGTCTGTAGGGGTGTCCATAAGCCAGGTGTTTGTAACCCAGGGATGGCCTGTATTTCTTTCATAATTTACAAAACATTTAAAGAAACACCACCAAGAATTCCACAGGATGTGGGCTGACAGAAGGGCTACTTCCTGACTGATCGGCAATATTTGTGTACAGATGCTTGATGCACAAAACCAAATTCCAATTGAATTCCTTTTAATGCTTAAAAAACGTGTGGTCTGCTCAGGTGTGATTTCTGTTCAAGCAGGACCACTTGTGTTGTTTTACATCAATGGACTTTTGTATCTATTCTTTTGTGATGCTGCGTGTCATTTATATGTAACTGATATGTTAGAGCTGCCTTTGAAAAATTGTTCTTCTTAAAGTTGTTTCCTGTTATGGTTTATCTACATTTCAGCTCTATTTTGGTGTCTGATCCATACCACTTGATACCCAGAAGTAATTAGGTTTGGGTAAGTCAATACATTTAGCTAATAACAGCAACTTTTTCCATTGTGATGAATTCACAAAACCACAATAGCTACAGTTTGATGGTTGTTACACACTAAATTTACTATTAAATGTATCAATATTTTCTGCCAATGTGATGATGCCTCATTGAGTGCAATATTGATCAGGAAGATCCAACTTCAGTCACTGAGTTTGTTAACCTCCATCAGGATTCCAGTGGTGACATTATAGTTGGTCTCAACATCTGTGAGGTTGGATAAGGAAAAGCTAAATCAGACATGCAAACCTCCCAACCATCTCCAATTTTTCAATGGTATGAAACCAAGGATGATTTAAATATATAGTAAAGATGGGATCAAGATTGGATCTGATTAAGCCTGTCCCTCTCCCAAACCACTGCTCAACTGAACACTCACAGGTGAAAAGATACAAGGGAGAGTGTAAGAAAAAAAAACTTAGTTTATGTAGAGAATAATAACCTGGAATTCACTGCCTGTGAAGGTGTTGGAAATTGAATCAATCAGGGGCATTGCGAGGATACATAAGAGAGGAGAACTTGCCATGATCTGGGGTAAAAGCAAGGGAGTGGGATTGCTCCACCAGGAGCCAGCAGAGGTTGGGGGGCACAAGAGACTACAGATGGGGGATGAAGGGTTTCAACCCAAAATGTTGACAGTCCGTTTCCCTCCATAGATGCTGCCTGACCCACTGAGTTCCTCCAGCGTCTTGTTTGTTGCACCAGCACAAGTTCATTGGGCCAAAATTCTTTCATTGACTAAGCTCCCCTGTGTAGAACAGCCATGGGAAATTGTACTCAGAATTATAGTATACAGGCAAACTTTTAACCAGTTGTTCAGAAGCTGGTAAATTACGCGATCTTAAAATGCAAACTCTTACATCTTCAGCGTTTGATAGAATGATTGCAACAAAGCAAATTACTTATTACTTAACAACTTTGTGTAAGTCGGCTCCTTGGGGTGACGGAGGTAAACATGGAGGAAAAAGAATGGATTAAGGGAAACAGTCATTCACAATGAACAAAGAGAAACCAGAATTAGGCCAATATTAAGAAAGAATTAGAATGGTGGGATTCCTACAGCACAGAAGCTGGTAATTCAGACCACCAAGTCGGTACTGGCTTTGAGAAGAGCAATCCTGTCAATCGCACTTCCCCCCTATTACCTTGCGGCTCTGTGAACTATTATCTCTCAAATAACCCCTTTGATTACCATTGAAAGCACTGATTGATTCTGTTTCCATCCCCAACTAGCAGCGAACTCCATATCATAACCGTAGGTTCCCTCATGCATCTTTCAAATTGGCTGCTAACCTAACAAAACTCACCACATTTCAAATCTAATTCATTGTTGTAAATGGGTTCTGCTATGAGAGGAGATTTCTTCATACATACAGCACTGGATGTTTCAGATTCCCTACTCTAGAGGACCCTGGAGGCTCAATCACAATTTATATTCAAGACAGAAATCAATAAATATTTAGTTATTAAGGTGATTAAGGGATGTAGGGTTGTTGGTGCTGAGATTAAAAATCAGCCATGATCTTACTGGACAGAGCAGGCACAAGGGGTTGAAAGACCAGCTCCTCCTATCTCTTATGTTGTTATGCCCAACATTTTAAATCTGTGCCTCCTGCCCCCATTTGCTAATGGGAACAGCTTCCCTCTTATTTACCTTATATTTATATATCAACTCTCACAAGCTCAGAATACCTCAAACCCATTTCCAATAAAGTAGTTTTGAAATGTAGTAAGTTCCGGAAGGTTGGCAACCAATTTGAAAGCTTCGACAAAGAGCAATAATTAGGGAAAGGGAATTTCATGATGTTGATTGAAGTACAAATTTGGTCAGGGCACAAGAAGGTTGAAATAGAGTTCTTTTCAAACTGATGAAACTTATCTTAAGTATCATTGATATGGTTCAGACAACAAAAATTGCAATAAATGTGTTTGAATTATTCATGCTTTCTTTTGGAATATATATACGATTTCACAAGAGAAACAGAGTATGGAATGTGTCATAAACATTATTACGAACACATTTCATTCACCCAAGTGGTTGTTACTCTAACGATCTAATTTGCTCCAACTGTTGCATAATTTTTAAGATTAAACTTTGATGGTCACAATGAGAAAATGATCTCTCTCTTGATATTCTTGATGAGTTGTACATATAGTTTACCAAACAAGTACAGGAGTGCCTAGAAAGTAAATTACATACACTTCTTTTTTAAGTGGTTTGCAAATAAAAATTGATTTAACCTGGGAGTAAATTGTGTTTGCAACCACTTCCAGGTCAAATCATGTCACTCAGAGACCTATTGTATGTGAGAAATGTATTTAAACTATTGTCTTCCAATCTACCAAACCCCGATGCCCTTGATATCCCGCCACCCTTGAACCTCACAATTCCTTTAGATTTAAATATTGTCATAATTTCCATTCCCAATAAGTATCAATTTAATTTCCCACCAATGAAGGCAGGGTCCTACCATTTTAAGTAGGAGAGGGTCTTACCATTTTAAGTGAACACAGAGTAAGATCAGTTGGGGGTTAAAATTACCTGTACTACATCAATGCACTTTGTACTAACTCAATGTAACTGCACTGTGTAATGAATTGACCTGTGCAATCGGTTTGTAAGACAAGCTTTTCACTGTACCTCGGTACAAGTGACAATAATAAACCAATACCAATACCAAATTACTATCAGGCTATATTGGTAACAAAATCATTGGATGTGAAGTGATACCATGATACATTCCAAAATTAAATTGTGAAACTGCTTCAATGGGTAACTCAAATGGATTAAAACCCAGTGTAGAGAAATGCCCTGTTCATTGCAAAGTGTAATTTCACCTTTAACTCACTTCACAGTTCTGTCCTTTGTGATCTATGAAAAGCAGCGTAAGGGACTGGTGAATGTTTGCACTAACACACCATAATCTGCTCCTCAGCTCCCCAATCATGTACACATCCTAATCCACAGATTGTGGAGCTGGGAGTAATTGCAATGAATCTTGTGACCATTTTTTTCAAGGGATGAGAGAACTTGATTGAAATTTATACAGTCAGGGGGTTTCTTGACAGGTGGAGTGGAGAGGATGTTTCCTCCTGTGAGAGAACCTAGAACTAAGCATCACTGATTAAGAACAAAGAGTCACCCACTTAAAATAGAGAAGGGGTGAATTTATTCTCTCAAAGTCATGAGACTTTCGAACTCTCTTCCAGAGGGCAGTGGGAGGAGAGTTTTTGAATAACTTTAAGGCAGAGGTAGACAGATTCTTGAAAAACAAAGGGGTGAAATGTTACTGGGAATGCAGGTTGAGATTACAATCAGATTAGCCATGAAGTTATCGAATAGCAGAAATTCAAGGACTGAAAGCCCTATGCTGCTTTTAATTTGAGACAGGTTTGCTTGAAAAAGATCATGCATTATATTCAGGAGCTGGTGGCAAATTACTCTGTAAACTTGCTTTGAAGTGGCTGGAGCAAGCCATACAGAAAGGTCACTTACCTGAGTAACCGAAAGAGATGCTGGAGATCGGGCTGAGATAGATTCCTTTGCCATAGGCTGCACCGTGCAGCTTGTAAGAGACAGCAGTGTGATCGTTATGACTACAGATGAGCAAATACTTGAACTGTAACCAAAGGCTTCAATATATCACAACGTTTACATGGAGAGCAAACTGCATGATGTACGAAAGTTGCATTGGGTGTTTTGTAAAGTTAAAAACCTTACATGGAGCTGGGAGGAAATAACAATGATCAGAATGGAAGATTGGTGGAGGGCTGAGGTGAGATGGAGAAGGGTTCCTGTTAAATAAACCTGGGTGCAGATGAGATCGGGAAATATTTCTGTTAAGAGAGGGTGCAGAAGAGGTTTACCAGGATGCTGCCTGGATTAGAGGGCATGTGCTATAAGGAGAATAAATTTTTTTTAAATTTTATTTACAGCGTGGTAACAGGCCTTTCCGGCCCAACGAGTCCGCGCTGCCCATTTTAAACCCAAACTAACCTACCCGTACGTCTTTGGACGGTGAGAGGAAACTGGAGCACCCGGAGGAAACACATGCAGGTACGGGAGAACGTACAAACTCCTTACGGACAGTGACGGGAATCGAACCCCGATCGCTGGCGCTGTAATAGCGTCGTGCTAACTGCTATACTACCGTGCCGCCTACGATACTGTCGACAAACTTGAGCTGTTTTCTCTGGAGTGGTGGAAGCTGAGGGGAGACCTGATAGAAGTTTATAAGATTATAGGAGCATAGATAGAGCAGACAGCCGGTATCTTTTTCCCAAAGTGTGTAATACCAGAAGGCATGCATTTAAGATGAGAGGGGGTAAGTTCAAAGGAGACGTGTAGGGCAAGTTTATTACATAGAGAGTGGTGGGTGTCTGGAATGTGCTGCCAGGGGTGGTGGTGGAGGCAGATACAACAGAGGCAGTTAAGGGGCTCTTAGGCACAGGAATGTGCAGAGAATGGAGTGATATGGACATTGTGTAGGCAGAAGGGATTAGTTGAGTTAGGCATTTAACTACTTGTTTAATTAGCTTTTGGCAGAAGGCCCTGTTCCTGTGCCGTACTGATCTATGTTCTAATTGAGGCTGGGTGCATATCAAGGGCAAGATTTGCATGATCTTAAATGCACACGTAGTGATTAACTGGTACTGAACATTGTTGGCAACAATGGAAAACGATTAACTGGGGCAGCATCATGGTGCAGCCACTGCCTCACCGTCCCAACAACCAAGGGACAACCCTGACCTCCAGAGCAGTCTGTCCAGTTTACACATTGTCCCTCTGACTCTCCTGCTGCTCTGGTTTCCCAAAGACATGCAGGTTGATAGGTTAATTGGTCACTGTCAATTGCATCGGGACATTGATGGGTATGTGGGGAGAATAAAGAGGGGTCAGTGTAAGATTAGTGTAAGTCATTGGTTAATGGTCAGCATGGACTCAGTGGGCCGAAGGCCCTGTTTCCATAAGACCCTCGGAAGGCAACTTTACAAGATATATTCCTGAGCTTCCAAAGTAATGAATCAGTCACTTAATCAAAATCAACAACTAGAAGACATAGATTTAAGGTGAGGGGGGAAAGATTTAACAGGAACTTGAGTGGAACTTTTTTTTTATACACAGTCAGCAATAGGTATATGGAATGAACTGCCAGAGGAAGTAGTCGAGGCAGGTACAATAACAACATTTAAGAGACACTTGGACAGGTAATTGGATAGGAAAGATTTCGCGGGATATGGGCCAAATGGGACTAGCTTAGATGGGCATCTTGGTCAGCATGGACCAGTTGGGCTGAAGGGCCTGTTTCTGTGCTGTATGACTCTCTGGCTCTAAATAAGAAGAAAAAAATAATTTCCTAATTCACTTATTTGCTAACACTTTCAAACATGTCGAAGCTTTCCCATAGAACTAAAATATTTTAACACTTTATTTCTCTAAGAATTGGGACATGCAATGAACAATGTCGTATTATTCATGTTTATCATCATTTAAAGAAATTACAAAACAGGCATTAAACATAGCTTAGGAGTTACTTAAATGTGCCAAAAGTTTGCATACTTTCACTTTTCTCGAAAGATATAATATCTAAGAACAGAGCCAAACAGGCCAAGCTGATACTAACCTGTAGGTACCAGTGCTCGACTGGCTTAGTGTAGAATTGCAACATAGTCCAGCAGCTTGGCCATTTTAACACGTCTCTGCTAGATTCAGAGACGTAGCTCAGAAGGAGCTATTCATTCATGCAGCAATGATGTTTCCCCTAGCTTGGAACCAGGAGTGTGTGTCTCAAAATAAGTGGTCAGCCATTTAGAACTGAGATGGGAAGAAACTCCTTCACCCAGAGACTGCTGAATCTTTGGAGTTCTCTACCCAAGAGATTTGTGCAGGCTCAGTCATTCAGAGAAACTGATTGATTTTTGGAAATTAAGGGAATCAAGGTTTATAAGGGTTGGTCCACAAGAGATTCTGCAGATGCTGGAACCTGGAGCAATACACACGAAATGCTGGAGGAACTCAGCAGGTCAGGCAGCATCTATGGAGGGAAATAAACTGTCAACGTTTCAGGTTCAGTCCTGATGAAAGGTTGACCTGAAACGTCGACTGTTCATTTCCCTCCATAGATGCTGCCTGCTGAGTTCCTCCAGCATTTTGTGTGCGTTGTTTATAGGGTTGGTGATGGAAAGTGGTTCTAAGGTAGATCTTGAATGTTGGAGCAGGCATGAGGGGCTGAATGGCCTACTCCTGCTTCTATATCTTATGCTTCCATTCCATTGAACCTGTGCCCATCAGTATATTTTCCCTTTCTTCTAACTCATCAATCATCCTAATATTTTTTTGCATTTCAAGTACATTTCAATTTCCTGTTTCCAGTGAGGTATTCAGGAGTAGAAATGTATTATTGGTTGTTCACGTGAACAGGTCCAGCAACACTGTAATCCCCGTCTGCCGTTCGATTTCAATGAAACTAAATGAAAATGGGCTTGAACTTGCTGGGAAATGCCAGGGGGAGGGGGGAAATCAACATTAAGATTGCAGCATTTAATCCCAGTGAACTTTAGGAAGTTTGGGATTCTCCGGAGAATGGCGAAGCCTTGCATTTGTCAGTCAGCTCTCTGCTGGCTGTGCTCCAGTGTTGGACTTCACGTGAAGTATGGGATGGAGCAGCAACTCACAGCGATTCCTTGTTGGTTGCCTTTGGACGTTCACTGTCCAAAACTGCAGTACTAGAAACATACAAGGACTGTAGGGCTTAGCCGGCTGTCAAAGTCTCCTTCAGAGTGGGGCTTGTTCTGGTGCCCATTTAGATAGCATTGTGTCTTGGGATGGCCTTTAGCAGTGTAAACATTGGGAATAGTCACTCTGTAAGCGAGCAACTCACTACTGACAGCAGCTTCAAATCCAATGTTGGAATCATCCTAATTTATACAGGATGAAGGGTCTCGGCCTGAAACTTCGACTGTTTATTTCCTTCCATGGATGCTGCCTAACCTGCTGAGTTCCTCCAGCACTTTTTGTGTATTGCTCCAGGTTCCAGCATCTGCAGAATCTCTTGTGTCTCCGTTATACAGGAAATACTTCTTTGTTCACGGGTCATGGACATCACTGACAACGCTGACATTCATTCTCCATCCCTACTTGCCCCTGGGCTGAGGAGGCAGTTAAGAGTCAGCCACTTAGGTAGGTCTGGAGTCAAGTATAGACCAGACAGGGTTAACATGGTGAATTCCTATCCTGAAAGATATTAGTGAACCAGGTGGCTTTTTATGACCATCAAGGGTCTACAACCTGAAACATTTCTCTTTCCACAGATGCTGATTTTCTAAGTAATTCCAGCATTTTTTTTGTTTTTATTTCAGATTTCCAACATCCACAATTTGTGTTTGCTTTTCAATTGTATTCCCATGACATCAGCTTTCCATGTATATATATCCCATAATCAAACAGTTCAAGGAGATTTACAAGGATGTTGCCCGGATTGGGGAGCATGCCTTATGAAAACAAGATTGAGGGAACTCGGCCTTTTCTCCTTGGAGCGACGGAGGATGAGGGGGGACCTGATAGAGGTGGATAAGATGATAAGAGGCATTGATTGTGTGGATAGTCAGAGGCTTTTTCCCAGGGCTGAAATGGTTGCCACAAGAGGACATAGGTTTAAGGTGCTAGGGAGTAGGTATAGAGGAAATGTCAGGGGTAAGTTTTTTACTCAGAGAGTGGTGAGTGTGTGGAATGGGCTGCCGGCAACGGTGGTGGAGGTGGATATGATAGGGTCTTTTAAGAGACTTTTGGATAGGTACATGGAGCTTAGAAAAATAGAGGGCTATGGGTAAGCCTAGTAATTTCTAAGGTAGGGACAGGTACAGCACAGCTTTGTGGGCTGAAGGGCCTGAATTGTGCTGTAGGTTTTTTTTACACAGGTGTCAGTCCCTCAGTGTGCAACCAGGGGAGAGCCTATCCCTATCAAACCTTGGTAGTCCATAACAGTAAACTTGAACTTGAAACTGTAAAAACCATATTCACACTGACACAATCACCAAGAGACGATACTCTGCAGTGCCATTCATAAGAAAATACCTACTTGTAGTTTAGTATATGATGCGTTGACCAGGCCGTTTCTCAGAATAGAATGCCAGTTCTCAATATGCGAACCACTGATAGAAAGGAAAGGATTGAGACAACCATTAGAGGAAATTTGTTAGAGAGTAGCTTAACACTTTGAGAAATGAATATCATTAATTGTCCACATCTCCCAAGAGCGCAGAGTTGGTTCCTGCATTTGTACTGTGCCACTGGGGGTACAACGTATAAAGATATATAACCAAGAAACAACTAAACCAGAGTAACTGCTGGGAACACGCTTCCACTCAGACAGCAACTTGAGTTTAAGTCCTATTTCGGGAATAGAGCACAGAATTTATTCTTCAGTGCAATAGTAAATTAGTGCTGTAATGTCAGAATTGCCATCAATGAGCAAGGTTCTATCCATCTGCTCATGAATTAGATAAATGATTCCTTGGTGTGTGATGTAGAGAGAGAGAGATACAGCACAGAAACAGGCCCTTTGGCCTCCTGAGTCCATGCAAACCAGCAACGATCCATTTTCACTAATCCTACACTAATCCCATTTTTTAATCTCCCCACACTCTCATCAACTCTCCCCAGATCCTTCCACTCACCCACACACTGGGGGAAATCTCAGGTGGCCAATTAACACACCAACCTGCACATCTTTGGGATGTGGGAGGAAACCAGAGCACCCGGAGGAAACCCACACAGTCTCAGGGAGAAACGTGCAAATTCCACACAGACAGCACCCAAGGTCAGGATTGAACCCGGGTCTCTGGCGCTGTGAGGCACCAGCTCTTCTAGTTGTGCCATTGTGCTGAGAGATCCACACAGACGATGGCTGTCTTGGCTAAAGTTCTCCCATAAAGTAACACCACCAGAAATAATTACTGCACAGAAACAAGCAGTGGGTGGAGTTTGCACATTCTCCCTGTGACTATGTGAGCTTCCTCTGGGTGCTCTGGTTCCCTCCCACCTTATCTTATCCCATCTTATCTCTTCCTTAGCATCTGAAATATGTCAATACTGTTTGTTTCAACCATCCACTGAAGTAGTGAGATAGATATTCCACTGTGCAATTCATAGGGAACATTTTCTTCTCTGGAACACCTTTCTTGAATTACTTCTGTGGCCTCACCATGTTGTTAAGGCCATTTTTGTCATGAGGTGAGAAACCACCTTCCAGTTAAGTGGCAAGTCATCTCATTGCTATCAGTGGAACCATCATGCACTCAGCTAAATGTAATCATAATGTATCAAAAATATTTAGTTAATAATTTGGGATGAACTGTGATTGTGGTAGGGCGCTGAATAATTTCAGGGGTCTCACTGAGGTGTCCACATTTCATTGCATAGATTCATTGCATTATTAGTCGCACGTACATCTAAACACACAGCGAAATGCATCTTTTGCGTAGAGTGTTCTGGGGGCAGCCCGCAAGTGTCGCCTCTCTTCCAGTGCCAACATAGCATGCCCACAACTTCCTAACCTGTACGTCTTTGGAATGTGGGAGGAAACCGGAGGAAACCCATGCAGACACGGAGAGAACATACAAACTCCTTACGGACAATGGCCGGAATTGAAGCCGGGTCGCTGACGCTGTAATAGCGTCACGCTAACCGCTACACTACCGTGCCTTCCCCATGGCATTGACCCATTACCTCCCATGGTGAGGATACAGATGCATTTGCTCAAGGTGTTAGCTGACAGTGGTCACACCGGTGCTATTACTACTGAGGTCACAATTGGTGAATCTCACAGAACCAAATCTGATGAGTCAGCTGAGAATAATCTCCCAGTATCTCACCTCAACACAGAGACGTTTTATTGAAGTACATGGCAACATCTCCCCTTAAAAAGTCTTGCAATTGTACATTTTGAACTGTGTGAAATTTCTGTGCATGAAGCTTTAATTTTCCAAATTGCACAGCACAGAAGGATACCATTTGGTCCATTGCACCTGTTCTAGCTCTTAGAAATTGAAATCTGGTTTTTATTCCCCCAGTCCCCTCCTCTCTCTACAATTTACTTTCTAAAGTGACCATTGAGTTTGCTTCCACTGTCCTCTCTGTTGGTGTCTAATGAGCAGGATAGAGCTTTCCTTTGGCCGAGATAGAACATAGAACTTAGAACAGTACGGCACAGAATAGGCCCATCAGCCCTCAATATTGTGTTGACGTAACTATTCCCTCCTATCTATAGAATGCCCATATTTCTCTCATTCATGTGCCCATCCAAGCCCCTCTTAAAAGCTCTCAATGAGTTTACCTCCACCACCATATCAGGCAACACATTCCAGGCATCCACTCTCTCAGTAAAAAACGTACTTCTCACATCTGTTCTGAACCTATCCCCCTCTCACCTTAAATGTACACCCACTGGTATTGGATTGCTCAATAATGGGAATATTGCTTGTCCACCCTATCTATGCCCTCATAATTTTATACACTTCCAACAGATCACCCCTCAGCCTCTGCTGCACCAGAGAAAAGAGCCCAAGTTTGCCCAGCCTCTGGCAACTGACCTCCAATGAGATCTGCTGGCTTTCTGCCCCCTGACCCTTATGTCTAACTTATGCCAGCACACATTGAAAAGTGGGAAAGGGAGACAAACCGGGGACCAAAGGAGAACACATCTGGCCTCCTGCTTCACCACTGGACTCAGTGTTCAGCCCAGAGGGAGGTGCAGTGATATGCTGGACAGAGGGTCCCAATGAAGTCCCCACCCAACCTGCCAACTTCATGCTAGGTTACCTAAGATTACAGTAGGGTTTAAATGAATCAGGAAAGGGCCATAGAATGGTAGATGGAATTTAACTCAGACAAGTGTGAGGTGTTGCATTTTAGTAAGTTAAACCAGGGCAGCGCTTACATAGTAGATGGAAGGGCCTTGGAGAGTGTTGTAGAACAGAGAGACCTAGGGGTACAGATACATAGTTCTCTGAAAGTGGTGACACAGGTAGACGGGGTGTCAAAGATAGTGTGTGGCACGCTTGCCTTCATCAGTCAGGGCATTAAGTACAGGAGTTGGGACATCATGTTACAACTGTACAAGTCATTGGTGAGACCACACTTGAACTTGCGCAGTTCTGGTTTCCCAGCTATAAGGAGGATGTCATTAGCTGGAAAGGGTGCAGAAATGATTCACAAGGCTGTTTCTGGGACTGGAAGGAGAGGCTGAATAGGCTGGGACTTTTTTCCTTAGAGCGTAGGAGGCTGAAGGGTGACTTTATAGAAGTATATGAAATCATGAGGGGCATAGATAAAGTGGATGGTCACAGCCTTTTTCCCATGGTAGGAGAGTCTAAAACTAAAGGACATAGATTTAAGGTGAGAGGGAAAAAACTTAAAAGGGACCTGAGGGGCAACTTTTTCACAGAGGGTAGTGGGTATATGGAATGAGCTACATAGGAAGCTGTAGAGGCAAGTGCAATTACAATCTTTAAAAGATATTCGAACAGGAACATCGTTAGCAAAGGTTTAGAGGGATATGGGCCAAACACAGGCAAATGGGACTAGCTCAGATAGACATCTTGGTCAGCATGGACCAGTTGGGCCGAAGGGCCTGCTTCGGTGCTATATATTTCTATGACTCAATGGCTCTGTCATAAGAAACCTAACCCAATTTATTTGAACTGGGTTGGTGACCCTAGGCAAAAAAGATAAGTACAGGTAAATGGATTATTTTATCTTCATGTTTCCAGTTACTTCCCAATTCTCTAAGGTGCTTCAAATTAAGATTATTACTTTAAATTTATTTTTCAAAAATAATTTTAATTAACAGCCTATTTGCATCTATTTGCTACATGAGACACTTAAAAATTCAGAGGCATCTGACAAAGGCCATTGGGCTTTCTGGGAAACAAGGCCTCAGGATCCACCACCTGAGGCTTAGTTCATGCTTGCATCCTGCTCAACTTAACAGCAGCGTGCTTGGGAATGGAGGGTCAGCTCAGTCAGGTGAGGACAGGTGGGCAGACACTGCAGGCATGGAGTTCAGGCAAGGAGACGGAACCACTCTGTCTGCAAACTGCTGCACCCGAGAGTATGAAAATGAAGCACCAAGGAGGGATCAAACCACCGATGGTGACAAGACAGAGATCTGCCACTCACTGAAAGGCAAACGTGCTGCCGTAGAGCTTCTTGGCTGTGCGGAACCGAGCTTCCTTGGCTGGCGGACTGCTCAGTAGAAGAAACTGATGCGACGTGTGCATGAATTTCAACTGCTGTGAAAGATAAAAGACATGGCAGGTTCACGAAGTCATGGCAGCACACACAGTTAGACTGTTTTCCCACACTACGCAAGCAATGAGGCAGTAGCACTACATGCTTCACCACTTTAAGTTGCATAATTCCATCAACTATTGTATCGTGATTTCCTGCAGAATAATTTCATTTTTTCACTTTACTGAGACCTCTGTTACATTTCTATCACACACAAACGCAGCCCGATTAATTTTACGGAATGAAACCACTTACTCTGCTGAGTGGAAGTTTCACAATGTGTGATCTGTTGCTGGAGATAATCCTTGGAAATAAAGAAGAAAGCATTGTTATTTTTCGGTGCATTTGCCCAGGCTATTTCTCTCCCTCTCCATCCCCTCTCTTCCTGCACCTGTTAACTAGTTAAGGTCAATGATTAATCTTATTGGGAAACTTTGTTGAAATTCATGTCAAATTTGGGAAGATGTAGAAATTCATCCTCAATCTTTTGCAGCAAGCGTGCTGTGCATTGAATCCTTCTTCTAAATTCAGTTCCGTTGAACATCAGTGAAAGTAAATGATGGTTGTAGAATTCAATGTACAGCTGCCACTATATTGTGTGTTTACCTTTGGAGACAAAGGGCACATTTCCATACACTTTCAAATTCCCACTGACAGAGGGACTATCTTATGATCTGTTTCCTTACAATTGACCTTGGACCCTTATTTAAGTTCAAAATAACATTCATTTACATAAAGAAAATCAAAACATATTGCAGATGCTGGAAGTCTGAAATAAATCCAGCAAATCTGTAAGTGCTCAGTAGGTCAAGCAGCATCTATTGAAAGAGAAACAGAGCTTGCGTTTCAATTCTGATGAATAGTCTGCAACCTGAACTGTTAGCTGTTCTTCTTTCCAGAGATGCTGAGAGTTCCCAGAATTTTCGAGAAGTTCCGAGGGACATGCTCGGCACAGCTTTGTGGGCTGAAGGACCTGAATTGTTCTGTAGGTTTTCTATGTTCTATGTTCTAATTTTCTGTTTTTATGCATTGATATAACACCCTTTGCAACTTCAGGAGCACTTTTCCAGCCCCAGAAATGTAATAACAGTGGCGATCTATGACTTTATGCAGGAAAGCTGATTTCGTAAGCAATGAGAGGCCAAAAGCTTGCTCTTTCCAATGCTGCGTTCCCACTGATGGACAAAACAAAGCAGTCAAATCGGCAATGCAATGACTCAAAACTTCAGATGTCCGCAAGACACTACTTTCAGGACTTTGTAGAGTCATACAGCACAAGAAACAAGCCTATCAATCCATTGAGTGTATGCCAACCATCAACCACCCATTTACACTAATAGTAACCTAATCCCATTTTATTCTCCCTGCATTCCCACAATGCCCCCTCCACTCCCAGATTCTACCACTCACCTACACAATTCAGAGTGGCCAGTTAACCTACCAACCATCTTTGGGATGTGGGAAGAATCCAGAGCACCCTGGGGAAACTCACAAGGTCACAGGTAGAAGATGCAAACAGACAGCACCTGAGGTCGAGATTGAACCCAGGTTACTTGAGGTGAGGGTCAGCAGCTCCACTTGTCCAGCTTTGCCACTGAAAGATTTGAATATCGTCTCAGAGTGGAAGAAGCTCTGAGGAAAACCTTTTGAGGGTTTCAATTCTTGACAATAAACAATGACCGCAAGAAACTGCAGAGAGTTGTGGACACAGCCCAGAGCGTTACGGACACCAGCCTCCCCTCCTTGAACTCTGTCTTTACCTCTCGCTGTCTTGGTGAAGCAGCCAGCATAATCAAAGACCCCACCCACCCGGGTCATTCTCTCTTCTCTCCTCTTCCATTGGGTAACAGAAGGCACGTACCACCGGACTCAAGGACAGCTTCTACCCCACTGTGATAAGACAATTGAACAGTTCCCTTATACAATGAGATGGACTATGACCTCACGATCTACCTTGTCGTGACCTCGCACCTTATTGCACTGCACTTTCTCAGTAGTTGTGACACTTTACTCTGTACTGTTATTGTTTTTACCTGTACTACATCAATGCACTCTGTACTGACTCAATGTAACTGCACTGTGTAATGAATTAACCTGTACGATCAGTTTGTAAGACAAGCTTTTCATTGTACCTCGGTACAAGTGACAATAATAAACCAATACCAATACATTGCACCACCTGTCCTGAGGGCCTCACCTAATGTAACAGATTTTACCCTCACAGGAAGGATAGTTTCTCTTGCCAGAGCACCCAAAGAGACTGGCTCACCTGGACTCACCTCTCCCCTGCCTGCGTATGCTCTTCCCCCTCCCCTGACCTCCTTATTCTGGCTTCTGCCCTCTTCCTTTCCAGTCCTGATGAAGGGTCTCGGCCCGAAACGTCGACTGCTTATTTCCCTCCACAGATGCTGCCTGACCTGCTGAGTTCCTCCAGCACTTTCTGTGTGTGTTGCCTGCTGAGATTTCTACTGGTTGGAAAATGGGATGCTCAAACGTTGCAGAGCTTATTTTAAAGTTTAATTAAATAGGAAATGAATTCATGGAAAAATCTAGTTTTTGTGTATGTGACCACAAGCACTGACTTTATGCAAATTCTCCCAATATTTTTAAAGCAGTTTTGAAATGTAATGACAATAATAAAACATTTCATGGTATTAATTAATGACTGGATACAGTATATAATCCATTAGTTTAATTATGGGTAGTGTTACGGTGAATATGAAAGAATTATAGCAAGTGTATGTAGAGAGATACAACATGAATAAGTACAGAAAGCAGACGCTTCTGACATGGAGAAATCGGCTCACGGACAGTTCTCAGGAATGGAACCCTTATGTAATCTAGGGACTGCCTGAATGTGTACTTTTGCTGGTAATTATCATTCTTGCTCTAATGGCACATTTTAAGCTTCCAAACGATTAAAAGCAACCTGCTAACGTTCCACCTACTGAGCATCATCAGGATGTCCTACCAATCTATACAGGCACCTACAATGCAACTGGATGCATTGTACTGGAGGAACTCGATGGGTCAGGCAGCACCTGTGGAGGAAATGGACAGTTGATATTTTGAGTCTGGGCTGTCCAGATGAAGGGTCTCCACCTGAAAGCTCAACTGTCCATTTCCCTCTACATGCTGCCTGATCCGCTGAGTTCCTCCAGCAGATTGATATTTGTTCCAGATTCCAGCATCTGCAGTCTCTTGTGTCTCTGGATTATTTCTCCTTTCGTTTAATATTACTGATACCATTTGAAGCTTGAATCCTATTGTCAACAATTTTCTCTGTACAAATAGATCATTTGCATTTTAAGCAGTGCATAAACTATTAATAAATATAATAGAAACATGTGTGCAATACCAGAAGAAACTACAACACACTGAACTGAGTTACCATTGCAACAGTGGGTGAGCCAGAGGGTCCAACTTGTCCATTTGTTTTTTGATTTCCAGATACGATCCCTGTAATAAATAATGAGGCAAGTGAAAGACTGTTGGGAAATCTTTGCACCTTTAGAAAGAAATAAATCCATTAGATCAGAAGGTAAAGGACAAGATTCAAGACTGGATCAGCCATAATCTTATTGAATGGTGGTATAGGTTTGAGAGGCTATTGCTCTTTCTCTGATGTTCACCTCATTGAACTGTTCTGCTTTTCTGTTCTCACTTTGTACAATCACATCTTTCCGGATGACCTGTCCTGGGTCCAGCACATAGATGCAATCACAAGGAAGGCGTGCCAGTGTCTTTACTTTCTTAGATGGTTAAGGAGGTTTGACCACTTTGCACTTCAATGGACTTTTTTTGTCCTAATTGTGTTCTTTCTTGTATAATTTTGTATAATTTATGTATAATTTACGCTTTTCTTGTGGGTGTTGTGTCTCTAATGCCTGTGATGCTGCTGCACCTGTGCATTCATGTACTTGTGCTTATGACAATAAACTCTGTCTTTGACTAATGTGGTAACACAGTACAGAACCCTAACAAGCATATACAGTTCACTACTTTCAGTCACCAAGAGGCACAGAGCGCAGAAACAGGCCCTTTGGCGCACCAAGTCCTCCACACCAACCATCAAGCACCCATTTACTACAATCCTGTGTTCTTCTCTCCACATACCCATGAACCTCTCCAGATTCTACCACTCACTAGGGGCAATTTACAGTGGCCAATTAACCGACCTACCATTCTGATGAAGGGTCTCAGACCTGAAACTATTTATCTCCACAGATGATGCCTCACCTGCTGAGAGTTTCCAAGATTTTCTGTTTTTATATCAGATTTCTAGCATCTGTGATTATTTTTGTTTATCATCCTACCAGCCCTCATGTCTTTGGGATGTGGGAGGAAACTGAAACATCTGGAGGAAACCCATGTAGTTACAGGGAAAACAAGCAAACTCCACACTGGGTTTGCAGCGCATTAAATTCCAGGGACTTGGGTTCGATCCTGGCATTGGGTGCTGGCTGCGTGTTCTCTCCTTGGGTGTTTGGGTTTCCATGGAGTACTCAGTTTCCTCAAAGGTGTACTGGTCAGATAATTGGCTGCTACAAATTACCACTTATTATAGGTAACTGGTAAAAGAACAAAGGGGAAGTTGATGAGCATGTGTCAGAGGAAATGTTACAGGGCTACAGGGGAATGAGACTGATGAGACTGCTCTGCTGGGAGTTGTCATGGATCTGATTGGCTGAATGGCCTCTTTTTGCACTGTAATGGCTCTATAAGTCTACCAATCTCAGATCTGCCTCATCAGCCATCTTCAGGTTCACAGGTGCGTTATTCCTTGGGGCGAAAATCACCCTCAGCTTTGAGGGATTGCTACTGAATGAAAATGAAAAGTTATTGAAAGAGAAAGCAATCAGGTGTTCCATCAACAACATCTCTTAAACTTAAGTGGCAAAGACAAATTTATCTTTGACATCAAGGAATTAACAGCTGACAGAAGAAGCCATGATGCCAATGGAAAATTTCCCAAGAAGGAAATATTCCAGCAAAAAGAAATTCTAGTAGATTTCTTATACGATTGCAACATTCTGCTGGAGTTTCAGCAGCACAGATGGCTGTGGTGTAACTGGGCAACTGCAGGAACAGAAGTACACGGAATGATCCAATATACTCAGCACCAAAGAATTGGTTCCATCAACCTGCCTAAAGACAAATATCCAACATGGAGCATAATTCATGAGAAAGATGAGCAGGGAGTCCACCTATTTTGCATGGTCCCAATCCATCCCCCAGGATCAAAAGATATAAACTTGAAACTCGGAAATGGTATCATGGATTCCCTTGCACCACACACAAGTCCATCTCCCACAGTCTTCCTCTCAGCCAAAGATAGAAGGAACATTCCTTTATCAAATACCTTGGTTATTCTTGGGATAATTTTGCAACAATCAAATTATTTAAAAATCCACTTTTTTTATGTTAGCAAAACATGGTGGGTAATTTTTGTATAGCAAGATCCCACAAACAGCATGGAGGTAAATGACTAGTTAATCTTTTTTAGCAACACAGTTTAAAAGACATGTTGTTCAGTCACCAGTATAACTCTCCTACTCAACCTTGGTTGTATCATGGGACCGGTCCCATTTCCAGAGAACAGATAGTCACAAGGCAGAACTCACTCAGAACAAGACTGGAGTGTCAACGAAAATTATCCAGTTGAGGCCAGAGCCGAACACAGAAGTTTATGGCAGTGTTGTCACTGAATTTAAGTTTGTAGATAGAGCCAAGTTTGTATTTGAATAGCTCAAGATTAAGGAATAAGGGATGACCATTTAGGGATTGGATGAGTCAAAGGGTTAAAGATCATTTGGGGAGTGTGGACCAATCCAAAGAGATCTGAGCCAAAAAGCAAGGCTTAATCAAGCTGGGTTTCTCTAATTGGAGAACATGATCCTTGATAATGCTGGATGGAGAACCATTGGGAATGTGACAGGCGCTAGGGGGACATCCTAGCAAGGAGCAACATTTGATATTAATGGTCATGAGGTTGAAAGCATCGTGAGTACATAACCAAGAGATCAATTACAAACTATTTCTTTGCATTCTAACATTTGATTTAGCAGACAATGCAGCTCAATATTGTTTTGTTAGTGTATCTGGTTTCCCACAGTAGACAGAATGAAATATCATAAAGAGTAGGTGAATTTCTTCTCTTCCTAATGGTTTCCTTTCATGGCAAGAACATTGAACTACTCAAAGCCTGGATGGTACAGGAGGCCAGCATGCTCCAGGATAATAAATGTTATTGGCTGTGGCTGGTACAACAGAACATTTTGATAGGATATGACCTGTCAATCAAAGATCAATCAGTAGTTTTAAACCTGCCATTCCATAGAAAATGCCCAACTCTTAAACACGATTGCAGTTACTAATTAATAGTAATCTCTACATGTGAAGCTAATCTGTGCTTTACCTCAGATATCATTGAAAATCTAACAACTTGCAAAATGTCTGTACTTTTGGATTTTAATTAAGCAAGTCTTTTGCCTATCATTATTTCCAGATTATCAATTATTAATAACACAATAGCAACTGTGTTCTATAGGCATAGTAACATACCTGTGTCATTTCTCTGATTGACATCACACTGTCCAGGGCTTTTTGCAGTCGCTCATAGTTCTTCTTCTAGAAGCGAGGAACAGGAAAATAATAAGACACACAATATAACAGTTCACAATGTCTTAAACTACCAACAACATCAAAGATGAGAAGAAATTCCCTCACACAAGATTTCAAATCATTGGAGACACAAGTGACTACAGATGGTGGAATCTGCAGCAAGAAACAAGATGTTGGAGGAATTCAACATGTCGGGCAGCACCTGTGGAGGGAAATGGATAGTCGACATTTTGGGTCGAGATCCTTCATCTGAACTGAAAGATAGAAGGGAGGTAGCCAGTATAAAGAGGTTGAGAGGAAGGAGTGGCAGGTGATAGGTGGATCCAGGTGAGGAGGGGCGGTAGGCAGACTGAGGAGGGGGGATGGGAAATAGTGACAGGGGCTGCGAGGTGATGGGTGGAGGTGACAGAGGGCTGCAGATGATGGGATCTGACAGGAGAGGAAGGTGGACCATGGAATTCAATAAGGGGGGTGGGGAGGGCAGATGGGAACAGTGGGGGGGGGGGGGAGGAACCCAGTGGAGGGAGTGTGCGGATGACGGGCAGATGGAGCGGGTGGAGGAGGGGGAAACAGGGTGATGGGGCTGGGCTGGGTGTAGGAAGAACTGGGTAGATCAGGGAGAGAGAGAAAAAACAACCGAGAAAAGGGAGCAGTTTACCTGAAATTGGAATCATTGTTGAAAACTGAACAATGAATCTTGGGGTACAAGGCAGGGAATGGGAAGCATTACTATTCCGACGCACGCAGAATCAAAAGGAACTCCTCAATGGCAATTCTTAAAATTCCACGATTGTTAGGTAGAAATTCTTCCAAACAAGAAATCATGGTCACAGTGTATCTTTCCCCATGTCTATTGGGGCTGCCAGTGGTGTTATTGTGCACAGGAATGGTTGTGAAGGCAAATAGTCTCTCTGGTAATACAGCACAGTTTAAGGCTGAGATTAATATGAAGTTGCTAATACTTGCTAAAAAAAAATTGAACACAGCTGCTAAAGCTATAAAGGCTTAGGAGGAGATTTTCACAAAACTACCAGGATTGAACAGGAATAGAAAATAAAAGAAAGGAAAATTAAGCAAATCACTGTCCTAAATTTCTAAATTCTCATTCTTCACTGTTAAGAGGTGCAGCTTGTGATTTGATCAACTGACTTCAATGTAATCGTTCACCTTACTGACCATGCTAGTGTATTAACATCTTTAAAAAATTGTTCTCTTTATATTTGCCCAACTTGAGAGGAAGGAATGGGGGCAAACACTCAGAAGACTGGATTAAAAGGGCCAAAAATCTCCTGCCTACAGTGGCTAAAAGATTTACAGGAGGTCAGAGAGGCACTCCCTGTCCCCCAGATGCAAGTTATCTATGATTTGATCACTGGAGATTGACACCATTCATTTTCTGTAAATGCCTTTCTTTTAAAGGCATGCTTGCCTTTATTACACGAGGCATTGAGTTCAAGAGTCAGGAAGTTATGCTGCAGCTTTACAAAACTCTGGTTCGACCACATCTAGAGTATTGCCTTCATTTCTGGTCACCCCATTATAGGAAGGATATGGAAGATTTGCAGAGGGTGCCAAAGTGGTTTACCAGGATGCTGCCTGGATTAGAGGGCATGTGCTATATGGAGAGGTTGGACAGGCTTGGGTTGTTTTCTCTGGAGCGGTGGAGGCTGAGGGGAGAGCTGATAGAAGTCTGTAAGATTGTGAGAGGTATAGATAGGGTAGACAGCTGGTATCTTTTTCCCAGGGTCGAAGGGTCTAGTACTGGAGGCCATGCATTTAAGGTGAAAGGGGGGTAAGTTCAAAGGAGATGTGCAGGGCAAGTTTTTGTTTTACACAGAGAGTAGTGGGTGCCTGGAATGCACTGCCAGGGGTGATGGTGGAGGCAGATGCAATGGAAGCGTTTAAGAGGCTTGTGGATAGGCACATGAGTGTGCAGGGAATGGAGGGATATGGACCTTGTGTCGGTTGAAGGGATTAGTTTAGTTAGATGTTCAATTGTTAGCTTAATTAGTTTGGCACAACATCGTGGGCCAAAGGGCCTGTTCCTGTGCTGTACTGTTCTGTGTAAATGCCTTACCTTGGGATTGAAAGCAAGTGTCTTGGGATCACTTGGGTCCACAACAGAAGGATAAGGCTCAAAGATGATGCTTTTCCTGGGTGACTCCAGAGCAGCTCGGCACATTGCCACCAATAGGTCCACTACCTGGAAGCAAAAATCCTTGGGATAGTTCTTTGCGTAGAATTCCCTATTTTTAGTTCAAACTCAACATTATTCATGGCTTCAAATGCTTTGATCCTCAACAATTTGAAGGAAAGTAATTCCTATGTACTGTAAAGAAGGAATTGAAAGAGGGGTAGCAGGAAATCTGCTTGAAGAGGAGGGGAGACACAAGTGGCCAGACTCGAAAAGCTAAACTAGGACCCAAGAAAGAAGAGGATCAGAGGTTGAGTGTTGCGAAGTCCTGAAAAGATTTAAAAGGCAAGACAAGAATTTCAGATAGACTGTCATGATCCACAGGAACTTGGAAAGGCTTGAGAGCTCTTGGGATGGATGGAACTGGGTCTGCTAACAGGAATTTTGGGAGCATTGTGGCTTGTATAGAATGGAAGCCCTCAAAGACACTGGTGGAGAGAACAAACCAGGAGTTAACAAAAACATGCATTCACTATCTTCTCAAATCATGCTGCTCTTCAAGAAGATCAGTTGTTCAGGAATTACCCCAGTCAGACAATTCCAGGTCTCAATATCTGCCTTTCAGTCCAGAATGAATTTATTTAATTAAGTTTAATTGCTACTGTGATGGGCATTTGAACTCAGTGATTACTAGTCCTGTGACAATTACCCATCTTTGGGAAGGCACTGGACCTTAAAAATAATTGGACTAATGCTCAGTTTATGATAGATGCCAAGTAGTCCACTATGAAGATGTCTCACTGGATGGTCCTTCGGGTAAAAATCCAAAACACAGCAAAATAATTCAGAGATTGCAGGTCCTCCCCAGGTTACGAATGTCCAACTTATGGACATTCTGTACATATGAATGAGTGTCGGGGATACCAGCAGGATGGATGGAGATGGATTGGTCGGCTGCTGTGGAGCTGTAGGCATCTTCTGCCGGGTGGGAATGGGGCATTTCCCTGTGTCTTCTCTCCCCACCACAGCTATCAGGGGATCAGGAGCTGAGAGGAGCCAAGCAGAGCCGGGAGGGCTGAGCAGACTCACTCGCTCACTCGCAGCTGCTCTTCCCGTGCCTGTGCGCTCCCCCGTCACCGCTGTTTCTGTGACCCTCTGCCACACACCGTGGCTGTTCATTTCCGACTGACAAACTGTTCGGTTATAAACAGTTCTCAGGAACAGTACCCTGTCGTGACCTGGGGGCTGCCTGTGCTGGAATACGTGATGTGTGTTATCAGTTTCATCCCATTTTAAGGAAATGGTTGGAGATAACTTCCTTCAGAAACTCGGGATTCATGACTTAACCTCCACCCCATCTTCCTTGAAGTACACTGATCGAAAGCCACCCTGGTTGAGGCTTTCTAATTGGCTTACTTTTTAATCTGCCAGTTAATTCAATACATGGAAAAACTTCCATTTTCTCAATTAAAGGTGTGTTTATTTGTGTAAAACTTTTAATTTCTCCCCAAGTCTCTTGGCCTGAAGAGGTTATGTCCCTCGCTGAGATCAGGCTCTGTGAGAGCCTGTTGCCCTCTGGTTTCTTGGTTGGGAAACTAATGTTGGTGCATGAGTGACCATGTGAGAAACACCATAACCGAGACCAATCAAATCTCGGTCGGTGGACCTCGAGCAACTGGTCGCACTCAGACACACTCAGCTGATGGAGACACAGGAGACTGCAGATGCTGGAATCTGGAGCAACAACCAAAATGCTGGAGGAACTCAACGGGTCAGGCAGCATCTGTGGAGGGAAATAGACAGTCGATGTTTTGGGTAGAGACCCTTCATATGGACTGAAAGATATCTCCCCTCTACTCTTTAGCATAATGCTATTACAGCGCCAGCAACCTGGATTCAATTCTGGCTGCTGTCTGTAAGGAGTTTGTACGTTCTTCCCGTGTCTGTGTGGGTTTCCTCCGGGTGCTCCGGTTTCCTTCCACATTCCAAAGACATACGTTTTCGGAAGTTGCTGGCATGCTATGTTGGTGCTGGAAGCATGGCAACACTTACGGGTTGTCCCCAGAACATTCTATGCAAAAGATGTATTTCACTGTGTGTTTCAATGTACGTGACTAATAAAGATATCTTATCTCTTTCAGTCCTGATGAAGGGTCTCCACCCGAAACAGTGACTGTCCATTTCCCCCCACAGGTGCGGCCTGACCCACTGAGTTCCTCCAGCATTTTGTTTGTTACAGTTAGCTGATGTTTTTGGCCATCCCAAGGTATTTAGCTCACTGGGAGTCTGATCTGTATGGCTCAGAATGATGGCCTTAATGTGGAGACACAGCAGGAGTCTAAACGCTTCTCATTTCTAGATCAGTTCCAGTTGGTTTACCTACCTCTGCTCCAGTGGCCACCTCTTCTGCTGCTCCAGACATCACTCCCAGTGTGTAGAATGAGAAAACGCAGAGCTCCCGTGTGCATACAGCAGGCTGGGGAGTAGCAGAGCAAAGAAAGAAAATGGTCAAGTCCGCTACACATCAACCTCCAGCTATCAGTAGGAGTGTCATGGCTTGGTTGCTCAATGCATCAACTTCAACTTATGCAGACAATGCACCGCTGTGGCATCTGCTCAGTAGGTCAACTTAAGAACAGAAGAAATATGAACAGTAGGCCATTCAGCCCCTCCACCCTGTTCTATAAGTCAGTAAGACCATGGCTGATCTACCTCAACACTATTTTCTTTCAATGTCCCTTGATTCCTCTAATGTCCAAAAATCGATCAATTTCAGTTTGGAATGCAATAGATGACAAAATGACAAATAGATTGGAGACACTTCGGAAACAGATTTGAAAAGTGGACATGGGAATGGAATTGTCAGGAGGTTAGGAAACAGTCAAGAGACCATTGTGGCTATTAACATGAAGCTGACAAAATTGCAGAAGTAAAAGCAACTGCTCAGAGCACCAGTTGCTAAGATATGGATGAAGAATGAGTTAAAATATCTCTGGGGTTAAGACCAAAACACATCTCGAAACTGTGTGCGCATGGGTTAGGTTGAGGGCATGTGTGGAGGTAAAAGTGTGTGTGTATGTACTGTTTGTGTGTGTGTACGCACGTGTGTGTGTGTGTGTGTGTGTGTGTGTGTGTGTGTGTGTGTGTGTGTGTATACAGTATATGTTAGGTCAAGGATGTGCGTGGAGGTAAGTGTGTGTGTTACACTGAGGGTGTGTATGGAGGTAATGGTGTGTGTGTGTGTGTGTGTGTGTGTGTGTGTGTTGTGTGTGTGTGCATATTACACTGAGGGTGCGTATGGAGGTAATGGTTTGTATGTGGGTGTGTGTGTGTGTACATGCACTGAGGCTGAGGGTGTGTGTGGAGGAAAGGTTGTATGTGTGTGTAATGCTGATGGTGTGTGTCGAGGTAGGGGTCTGTGTGTGTGTGGGTGCATGTGCATGTGCATGTAGTTGTGTGTGTACCAAAATGTGAGATTGTCTTTTTCTTGTCATTTTATTTTTGTTTAGAAATCACATAAACATTGATATATTAACCGAACTGTTCCCATATGCTACAAGGCTGAAGGTGTGAACATTTCCTGGAACAGATTCCTGACAATGTAGAAGAGACTGTGAGGAATGGTGTGCCCTCTGACCCTCCCTCTTCTGTGAAAGGACACTGGGCAAACTTTCACATGGCCAAAACCTCTGGCTATGTTTACAAATTTGGTGTTTGAGAAGGTCCATCACTATTCCAGAACTCCATGATCCTGCACTGAGTCAAAGCTACTCCACTCTATGTCTGTCAAACTGCAAAGACCAATTTGGTTATGCTTACCTTCAGCATTGAGCCATTCTGGAAGACATGTTGTTCATCACACACAACACAGTATTCATTCAGTGTGGGAATCCTTTGCTCTGCATACTTCATGGTCTGAAAAAAAAACGTGAAGATGTAAATGAATCTCCCCGTAATTAAGTGAATCCTTCAGGATACTCACGTAAGGGATGTGATGCATTGAATTGTTGTAACACACACAGAGGGGGACAAAGAGAAGCGTATTCATTGGAGACACATGAGACTACAGATGCTGGGATCTGGAGTAACAAACAATCTGCTGGAGGAACTCAATGGGTTGAGCAGCATCTGTGGGAGGAAAGGAATTGTCAACGTTTCATGTTGAAACCCTGCAATCAGCACTGATGCAGGGTTTCGACCCCAAATATTGACAAGTCCTTTCCTCCCATAGCTGCTGCTTGATCCACTGAGTTCCTCCAGCAGATTGTTTGGTGCTCTCTATTCATTTGGAGACTGCCAACAGAGTTGGAAACTCATGAAATTGGAGATAATGTTGAGGGAGTGGGCAATTGTTAAGGGAGCTGGAAAAAGAGGCAAGAATGTTGGGTTTGTATGTCAAGTGATAGGATTAACCCATGGTGTTCCACCAGGAATCTGGAAAAGACTAGCAGTTGGGAACCTTGCAATTTGTTCATGGGATATGGACATCGACAGTAAGGCCAACATTTAATGCCCTTCCCTGATTTCCCCTGAAGCATGCTGGAGTATTTCAAAGAACAATTGAGAATCAATCACATTGTTGTGGATCTGGAATCACAAATAGACCAGACCAGCCAAGTATGACGGTTTTCCTTTACAACAGGAAATCAGTGGACCTGGCCTTAGAAATTCATCTCTGGTGATAGTATAAACACGTCTAATCAGCACACGGTACTCTGTCTCTGAAATTCATTCCTTTGATTCAACGTATTGATTTTCAGAGTCAGAACACAACACATTGACATCACATCCAATCGCTCCCCAAATCCCCCAATCCAGGCAACATCCTGGAGAATCTTCTCCGAATTCTCCCTGGAGCGACCACATCCTTCTTATAGCGGGGCAACCAAGAACTGCACACAATACTCCAAATGTCGTCGAACCAGTGTTTGTGAAGTAGCAACATGACATCCCAACTTTTACATTCTGTGCCGCGATCTATGAAGGCGAGTATGTCATATGCCTTCTTCACCATCTTCTCGAGGGTTTGGCCAGTTGAAAGCCAATACAAAGATGGTAATGCTCACCAATTTAAAGCAGACTTGCTTCTGGTATGTCATTAGATGTCACCAGCAATGTTTACACGTGCAACCATTGCCCAGTGCTGCTCTCCACTTCACCAGCCACAAGGAGATAGGAAACATCTAAGAGGAGTTGGAAGGAAAGCAGACAAGTTGGGAAGAATTAACTGTCACCTGCAGCTACACAGAGGCAGCTATTGAAAGACAAGGACTCCAATTACTTATATCTTGTCATTGAATATAGCAAGTTCATTAAAATGTTTAAAGACAAAATACTTTCATGTTGCCACACATTGAAGGATGATCTATCCTGGGCCCAACACGTTGATGCAATCATGAAGAAGGCACGCCAGCGGCTCTGCTTCATTAGGAGTTTGAAGAGGTTTGTTATGTCATCAAAGACCCTTGCAAATTTCTACAGATGTACGGTGGAGAGCATTCTAACAGGTTGCATCACCGCCTGGTATGGAGGCTCCAATGTGCAGGATTGAAAGAGGCTGCAGAGGGTTGTAGACTCAGTTGGCTCCATCACGGGCACAAGTCTCCCCACCATCGAGGACATCTTCAAGACGCGGTGCCTCAAGAAGGCGGCATCCATCACTAAGGACCCTCACCACCCAGGACATGCCCTCTTCTTGTTACCACCATCAGGGAGGAGGTACGGTTCACACTCACCAATTCAGGAACAGATTCTTCCCCTCTGCCATCAGATTTCTGACAGTCCATGAACCCATGAACACTACCTCGTTATTCCTTTTTTTTTGCACTGTTTATTTATCTTTGTAACTTATAGTAAATTTATGTCTTCACTCTGTACTGCTGCCGCAAAGCAACAAATTTCACGTCATACAAGTCAGTGATAATGAACCTGATTCTGAGTCGTCCCCTCTCAACAGCAATCTCTGAGAAGCTCCAGGTGCTACAGAGTTCTGCCTCTCCTCTTACGTGATTCCTATCTCCCTGCAGCTGGTGAATGGAGACAATCTCCAAGGGACATAAAAGATTTTGCAACCAATACAAGTTTTTTTGTTCCTCTGTCCTATTTACAGATTTCACGTTTTGTTACAGATGCAAGGCAGATGTTGCAATCACAAGACTGCTGACCCAAAGGAAATGGTGTGTACTCATCAACATCCAGTGACCTGGAATAATGATTCAGAAGTACAACTTAAAGTATGACTGCACCAACTGGGAATTTAAATTCAGTTGATCAGATATTTGGAATAAAAAGTAATAATGTTGATTATTAAAGTACCAAATGTTATCAAAGCCCATCTGTTCCACTAATGCTATGCTTGCCTGGGCTGCCAATACGTGACTCTATACCCGTAGATAATTGGTTGACTCTTTACTGCCTCTTCAGATGGCCTAGTCAGCTATTCTGTTCAAAGGGATGATCAATAATTGTTAGTCATCTCATCGATGATATAATCTCATGGATGGTATTTATTGACATTTTTAAAACTTAATTTTTAAAACAATCATCCCATCCAAACTCAACATCAAGCTTCAGGACCTGGGCCTCTGTACCTCCCTCTGCAACTGGATCCTTGACTTCCTCATCGGCAGACCTTAATCAGTGAGGTCTGGTAACAACATCTCCTCTTCACTGACCATCAACACAGGTACACCTCAAGGCTGCATGCTTAGCCCCCTGCTCTACTCCCTATACACACACAATTGTGTGGCTAAGCACAGCTCCAATGCCAAATACTAATTCGCCAACAACACCACTGTTGTAGGACGAATCACAGGTGGCGATGAGTCAGCGTACAGGAGCAGGATAGGACGCCTGGTTGAGCGGTGCTGCAACAACAACCTCTCGCTCAATGTCAGTAAAACTAAAGAGATGATTGTTGACTTCAGGAAAGGGAAGAAGAGCAAAGATGCGTGCTATGTGCCTGTGATGCTGCTGCAAGCAAGTTTTTCACTGCACCGGTGCAAACATGTACTTGTGCACATGACAATGAACTCAGCTTTGACTTTGACTTTTATTTCGAGGAAGCACATGCTGAAAGGGTGGGGGAAGTAGAATAATTCTATAGTTAAAATTGGACCAATAATCACAATATTACTGCATTCAGTTCTTCCAGCTACCATTGAGCAGCAGGTACAGAAGCCTGAAGTTCCACACCACCAGGTTCAGGAACAGTTACTTCCCTTCAACCATTCAGTTCTTGAACCAACCTGTACAACCCTAATCACTACCTCAGTATAGCGACACTATGAACACTTTGCACCACAATGGACTGTTTTTGTTCTCAATGTGTTCTTGTTAAAATTGTGTACAATTTATGTTTAATTTATGTTTTTTCTTGTGAATGCTGCTTATCTGATGCTATGTGCCTGTGATGCTGCTGCAAGTAAGTTTTTCACTGCACCTGTGCATACGTGTACTTGTGCATATGACAATAAACTCGACTTTGACTTTGAACTTTGTTAATCCTTTTCAGTGTGGCAAGAACTCTTTCCCTTCCTCTAACAGTCTGAGGATGAGGTCTCTGCCCTCAGCAGGGTACCAGAAGAGACCATAAGGGGATACTACAAGACTCAGTCGGATTAAAGACATCTGTCAATCACGCCCGCAGGCTACACCCTCTGTGGGAGTCCAATTGACTTTCTAACGCAGTATGTACAATGTAACCTTTCACCATTTTCTCACTTCCAGGGAGAAATAATCCTGCTTTTATCAGAAGACTTTGCTATGGTTTTGTTCACAAATTTGGTTTGCTGCAGTTCGGAGAGACTCTGCTTCAACTGACTAATTTCCATTTGCTAAGTAAACAGATTGCTTCAAGTCTTTCTCTGCCCCAAACTCACTGGCTGCAACAATGATGTAACATTCACTTTACAACTGTGAGGTCTTTTTTTGTTCTTACAGCATTATAATTCGTTTCTTAATTTCTAGTTCATTAACTTGTAAATAAAAAGCAACAGAGAAGATCAGAAAAAGATAGGAGGCATAAAAACTGCAAGAATGCCCACTATGTTTAATTAACTGGTTACACGATTTCCTTGAACTTACCTGTACAAGGAACCCATATTCTAGCGTTGGAATGTTCTTACAATGACTCCCAGCCTATGGATAAATTGCACAAATAATGGAGAATTAGTAAATAATAAATGAATAGTAGTCCCAGTGAACTGAGCAGTGAGGCTCTGGTTTTGTATAACTGCAGTCAAAAGTAACCACTTTCAATGAATACTCCATCACAGATCCAACTAGTAAACTCACCGCTCTGAAACTATGTGGGAAGAAATAGGCACTGCCGAATTGATCAGCACAAGGAAAGTATGCCTATTTCAAGTGGAACTGGAAGTTTAAAGAATCTCCACTTCATGCATCTAATAAAGTTCAAACTGTTACAAACAAAATATCCAAATACTCAGAATGCTATTTGAAAGGCACGGTGGGGTGCCACTGTGGCACAGCTAGTAAAACAGCTGCCTCCAGGCTCCAGCGACTGGGGTTCAACCTTGACCCACCCCAGACCCTTCCACCCCCCACCCACATTCTTGTCGTCTGTATAGAGTTTGCACGTTCTCTCTGTGACCAAGTGGGGTTCCTCCAGGTGCTCCGTTTTCCTCCCACATACTAGGGATGTGCTGGTTGACAGGTCAATTGCCATTGTAAAGTATCACCTAAGTGCATGGTAGAAACTTGGGGGGAGTTGATGGGAATGTGGGGAGAATTGGTTACAAGAAAAATTAGCAGGGGAATAGAATTGCTCCGAGACCCAGCATGGACTCGATGGACCTAATGGTCTCCTTCTGTATGACAGTATTTGAGACGTTCACTTCTGTTTTTTGTTGACTTCATAGAGTTATAGTCATTCAGCATGGAAACAGGCCCTTCAGCCCAACTGGTCCATGCCAACCAAGATTCTCATCTGAGCTAGTCCCATTTGCCCAAATTTGGCCCATATCCTACTAAACCTTTCCTATCCACGTACCTGTCCAAGTGTCTTTTAAATGTTGCTATTGCACCTGCCTCAACCACTTCCCCTAGCAGCTCGTTCCATATACTGACCACCCTCTACATGAAAAAATTGCCCCTCAGGTTTCTATTAAATCTCTCCCCTCTCAACCTAAACCTATGTCCTCTAGTTCTTGATCTCCCAACCCTGGGAAAAAGACTGTGCACATTCACCCCATCTATTCCCCTCATGATTTTATACACCTCTATAAAATCACCCTCATTCTCCAATGCTCCATTGCAATGACAGACAGTGCCAGCGACCCGGGTTCATTTCTGGCCACTGTCTGTCAGGAGTTTGTACGTTCTTCCCGTGTCTGGGTGAGTTTCCTCCGGGTTCTCCAGTTTCCTCCCACAATCCAAAGACGTACAGGTTAGGAAGTTGTGGGCATGCTATGTTGGCGCCAGAAGCGTGGCGACACTTGTGGGCTGCCCCCAGAACACTCTACGCAAAAGATGCATTTCATTGTGTGTTTCGATGTATATGTGACTAATAAAGATATCTTATCTTATTCACTCAAAGCCTAACTAGAGTAGAATGCCGATAATCCCCCACCCTCAGACTTTGTGATGCAGATTTTCTGGACTATTGGATGTTACTCCAATTAATACCCCAACACACTGTTATTTCACTTTTTTTAAGATATGACACAACAGTATAATAAATTTTCCAGTGAATCCAGTTTGAAGGGAGTGGGTTCACTCTGGTATCAGAATAAGCTGAAACATACAAGCCCTCTGAACCCCAGCACACACTCTGGATCCCAGCCACCCATTCTAGATCCTGGCACACACCCAGCCCACACTCCGAATCCCATCCGAGCCACACGTCTGCCCTAGACTCCCAGTAATACACAGCTGACCCGACTAGTGGGCAGATCAGTGGATAGTGGATAGTGTGCTAATGAGTGATGCCAAATCAGTGGGACTTCCCAACAATCGGATACTGGATTATCGGAGTATTGTCATAATCAGTTTTTTATTTTGATTCACATATGGGATGTGGGTGTCACTGACAAGGACAGCATTTATTGCCCAGGTCTAGTGACCATTACAGCAGTGATGGAGAGCTGCCTTCTTAAACTACTGGAGTATGTGTGGTGAACGTTCCTCCACAGCCCTATTTAGGGAGTCCGAGGAGTTCAAAGCAGTGAAGGGGAAGGAATGGTGGTTTATTGGCAAGTTGGGAAGGTGTGTGACTTGGAGGGGAGACCGTAGGTGGTGGTATTCCCTTGATCTTGCTGCCCTTGTTGTTCTTGGATGTAGGGGATGGTGAAGTGCATATAGATGTCATAAGATGGCCATTCCAGCAAATCCTGACCCAGTCTAATAGTTCTAATGGATAGAAATCTTCCATTAGCAATTGTCCCAGTACATATTACCAATGACATGAGGGTTGGGGGGCAAATGATGTCAGGCAACACCCACAGAAAGGGAGTTGGTCTGCAAAACAAAAACTGCCGGAGGAACTCAGAAGGTCAGGCAGTATCATCAGAGGAAAATGGACATTCGAAGATTCCAGTCGAGACCCTTCACCTGGGAGTTGGTATCAAGATCCAATGTACACTGTTAAAAAGAATGACATCCTGCTGTTGTTGGTCATAGTCCACTTTGCTTGACTTGAAACTGAACCAACTCAGCCAAATGTCATTGTTGTGCAGCTGTAGAAATTCTTGTTACTCAGCAAGGTTTACGTAACCCTTTGCCATTGCAATGAACTGACTGCAGTAAAACTCCGATAATCGAGCATGCTGCTGATGCCTGATTAGCAAATTTTCAGGGTTAATGTTGTTATTCCTATCAATACCCCAACACATTTTTAATTCACTTTTGTAGATGTTACATAGTATTATAATAAATTTCACAGTGAACCAGGTAAGTTCAAAGGGAGTGTGGAAAATGGGGCCCTGGCCAGTTAAAATAGAGCGCAGGAACCGGAGTCCAGTGAGATGGAAGGGAGCACAGGAACTGGAGCCCTGGTGTGTTGGAAGGGGACACTGGAACTGGAGTCCAGTGAGACGGAAGGGAGCGCAGGAACTGGAGCCCTGGTGTGTTGGAAGGGGACACTGGAACCGGAGTCCAGTGAGACGGAAGGGAGCGCAGGAACTGGAGCCCTGGTGTGTTGGAAGGGGACACTGGAACCGGAGTCCAGTGAGATGGAAGGGAGCGCAGGAACTGGAGCCCTGGTGCATGCGATCTGGAGCCTTGGGGAATTGGAGCACGCCAACATTACCTGGTGAGCCAGATGCTGAACCATTGGGATTTCCAAAGGTTCAGATAGCGGATTAACAGAAACTTGCCTGATTGGCAGAGGGGTATCCAAAGAGCTCTGGCTTGGGGGTTTTCATAGTGCAAGAGATGGAACGGTTAATGATGCGATTGACTCGGAGATCCGGAACCCCAAGTTTACTCTTTAGTACAGAGTCCTGGATGAGGGGAAAGCTCGGAGATCTATAAAAAGAGAGAGAAGTTTTCAGCTATTAGTGGGACAACAAAAGTGACTGTTAATTGGCATCATCTGAACAACTAGATTTTCAATCCGTTGATTACTATCTGCTTAAAGACCTGATGATTCTAGTGTTTTACTTATTTATCCCAACAAGTGGAACGTGACTATGTGAAGGAAAGGATGATCATCTCAGAGAAACTTAACAAAAATAACTTTATCCATCAATAGTACATAATAGACTTGCTTTAAAGCTAAATTGCCTAGTAATTCAATTGCATAACACTCATTTTTTCCAGAGCTAATGCAATCAAAATCTGTTTTCTTTTCTGAGAGTGAAATAAAGGTCTTTTCTGGCTCATTTCATGTCTCTTTGGAAATTCAACCAGCCATTTCTTCCCTCAGTTATTGTTGCACCTCCAATCTGATTTCTGTGTTGAGGATGGCATTATTCTCCAGGATATGCTTCTTTCAGAGCATGGTAGGGGGACTTGTACCGGGTTGTCCCAGGAGTGCTTTCATTGAGTGCTTTAGGTGAATTAGAGCTTGCCAGCTCAGTACCATCCAATGTACCTTTAGTTATATCTAACCATTCTGGTCACCAGCCTCTCCACTCAATGCTGCACCAATACCCCCAGTTCTTCACTCTCATGTCATTGCTGATACCTTCACACAACTTTCCTTCTCTTCTCTTCACCACTACTTCTCCTGATGGACATCAAAGCCAAACCACCACCACCCCCCCCCCCCATCTGCCTGACACTGAAGTTCCAGAGGCCCACAGCGGAGGCCATGATTTCCAACCCCCACCCCTCTCTCTGCCTCTTACTGCCACTGATTGTTGGCCAATTGTCAGCTCAGCCCAGACCTCCCTCCGATCCTCTGGCCCAAGCCCTTCCTTACTTCTGCTCCCTCCCCAACCCCAGCCTCAGCTCACACTCCTGGGGCCATCTTTTTGTTCCTAAAGACAGCCAACAATTTTGCCCAATCCTGAATTTCTCAGCAAAAAAGGAAACTTGAGGCCCTAGACACTCCTGCGAACAACGCTGGTCAAAATAACATTACACAGTTTCTTTGGATACTTACCTTTGTCAGTGACAAGACTAAGTGCAATATTGGGGGAGGTGGGGGAAGAAGTCTTTTAATCAGGAATGATATTTAGAGGTGGGAGGTCATGTAATCAGACCTCCACGGACAAGCAATTAGAGCCAGTAACCTTGTTCTATTCTAGCCAAGTGAGTTTCACCCTAGCCCTGTGGTCTTAACAAGTGTACAGCCAAGCTCCATTTGCCCTTTACTTTGGGATGGGAGAGAAGATGCTGAGCCCTGATCGGAATTTCTTCACTGCGCCGCTGGATTTGAACCAACTCTGCCTCTTCTCCTGCTGGTGCTTCAGGAAGTCGTTGCTCAGGTGCTTCCACTGCTGAGAAGTAAACATTCCCAGAATCCTGCAAAACACGAAACACGAGACGTTGACCATTGTCTACCCCTCCTCCATCATAGAGTCACACATCATGGGAGCAGGCCATTTAGCCCTCTACATCCACGAAGACCACTGGGCACCCACCCGTATTAATCCCATTTCCCAACACTTGGCCCATAGCCTTCTATGCCTGGGCGATGCAAGAGCTTGTCTAGATAATTCTTAAGTGCTGTCAGTGAATCTGCTTCCACCACTCTCTCTGGCAGTGTGTTCCAGGTACTCACCACCCTCTGGGTGAAAAAGGTCTCACTCTATGTCTCTTACTCCTTACCCTAAATCTATGTCTTCTAGTTTTATTCACCTCTGATAAGGAGAAAAGTTTCCTGCAGTCTCCCCTATAATTGCAGTATATATACATACATACATGTGTTGTATATAATTGCAGTATCTTTACATGGGGTTTACCTTCATAATTTGATATATCTCAATCATGTCCCCTCTCAACCTTCTTCTCTCCAGGGAAAACAGTCCCAGCCTTTCCAGTCTCTCGTCATAACTGAACAGTCCATCCCAAGCAACATCCTGGTGAATCTCCTTCACACCCTCACCAGCACTAGCACATCCTTCCTATAGTGTGCTGACCAGAATTTCACGCAGTACTCCAACTTTTCCCTGACCAATAGTTTATAAAGTTGGAGCATAACCTCCTTACTCTTGTATTTAATGCCCTGGCTGATCATCTGACTGTCCCCACCCACCTCCTCCCCACCACCAACAATGGCAAGTCATGGTTGCCTTGGGATTATGGGACCAACGGTTGAGAAACTCATCAAACCTGCTCCCAGCTGCCGTAAATTACTCGGAAGAGCTATTGGAAACCGACATACGCGCGAACTATTTACAGCGGAGGAATCAAGAAGTCGTTCCATTAAAGATGTTCAGCCATTGGAAGATATTCAGGTGACTTAAACTGAGGAAATTTATTTCAATTATTTCATTTAAGAAGAGTTTACCTGGTATTCATAATGAGTTGTGAGATTGTGAGATATACAGCATAGATACAGACCATTTGACCCAACCAATGCATGCCGGATTTAAGCTCCATGAGGCTCCTTTCTGTCCTGCCCCATCTAAATCTATCAGCAGAACTCTCTGTTCCCCTCACCCTACTTTCATGGTCAAGCCTCCCATTAAATTCATCTATTCAATTCATTTCAACCACTGCCTGTGGGAGCCAGTTCCACACTCTCGCCCCTCTCTACCCAGAGATGTTTTCTGAACTCCCAATTGGACTTAACATTGACATAGTTTATTTGTCAATTGAGTTACGAACAGGGCAAGAGCTATTAGTGCTGGGACACTGAATATTCTTCCATTCCGCATCAGTATCAAGCACAACAGCTGATGACTAGATTAGTTTTAGTCAGTTAAGTATTGTACAACATATTGTGGAGAATGAAATGGACAAATGTCTAGGTATCTGTTATATCCACCTAGGAGGGAGCTCATTTTAAGGTTCAATCCAATGGAATGCCACCCTTGAGAGTACAGTGCTCCCTCAATACTACCCATGAGAGTGCCCCAACTTTGAGAGTTATAGCACTCCCTCAGTACCAAGCCAGTTCAGATTTTATCCTATGTCTACAGATCAAGACTTGGGGCCCAAAGCATTCTTCTCCAGAGGCATGAGGTCTACAAACTCAACCACAACTGATACCACACCTTCTTTAAAGTTCGAGGATGGTCAAGAGAACCACATTTGGTTCAGGACACACAATCTATTTGAGGTGTGTACTTCACAAATACAACCAAATGTACAAATGTCCAAATCTCCATTCTGTGTAATGGAGCTTCTTGAAAGTTTTTTTTATTTAAAAAAATAGAGTTGCAATCAGCTGTAATGTGATGGGGAAATAGTTAAGCAAATCTCTGAAAGGGAATTCATCTGATTTTCAAGACTTTTATTACATTGGGGACTTATCTAAGGCTACATAGTTACATATAAAGATAATCTTCTTTTAAAATATAGTAGAAAAGAAGTCTTGCAGTTACAGTCTACAACAGCTACGTAACATCACCCACATAACCCTTTAATAAACTTCGATACTGCCGTGGAAATATATGCACAGCCACATCCCACAAAAAGCAACATGATAATGACCGGCTTAGTAAAGGCGTTTGGTGGAGATTGCTATACTTACTTCTTTAGTTGTAGTCCAAGACCAAATCCTTCTTTGTTGGACGGTTGGAAAACATCTACTGATGGTTCTGTTGGGTGATTAAAAAAATCACAACATTTTCAAGGTAGGTTTACTCCGTGGTATATGATGTGATATGATGTAATGTAAGAACTTTTAACATCGCTTCTGAAATTTCATTGATAACACATGTAACATAGATTTGTTATAGTATGGAAAGAGGCTATTCAGCCCATTACATCCATGACATGTCCCTGCAGAAAACTTCCTTTATTCTTATTCCATAGTACTAAGTACCTAGCCAATGGCCTTCTGAAAGCACTGATTGCCTCTGGTTCTACCAACCCCACAGGCAATGAATTTCAGTCTTTCATAACTCTCTGCCACTCCCATATCCCTCTTGTATCTCTCACCCATCACTTTAAATCTGTGTCCTCTGGTCCATGAACCATCCAATAAAGGGGGCAGGTTCGCTCTATTAAGCCCGTCTAAACCCGTCATGATCTTGTACACCTCTACCCCCCAGCCTTTAGGAGAACAACCCCAGCTTCTCCAGTATAACCTTGTTGCTACAACCTTCATCCATGGGACTATTCCAGTAGATATTGTCTGTATGTCCTCGAGGACCCTCTTGTGCTTCTTAAAATGCGGTGACCAGAATTGGATGCAACACTCTAGTTGCAGCTTAACCAGTGTTTTATAGAGGTTTTACAGAACTTCACTGTTTTTGTACAAAAGATAAGTTCTTCTGCCAAACATTCCATTGGGTCATATTAGTGAAGCTCAATAAGCAAAGGAAGTCTTTGAATGCTTTGGTGGTTTGAGTTTGAACAACTTGGTGCAACAAAGCAAGATTTGATTATAGATGAAGTATTATCACTTCTCTCAAATACTGCAAAGGATTTCAGTTTGAAATGCAGGGAAGAGAATATGGAATATATAACATAGCATAGCACAGGAACAGTTCCTTCACCCCAAGATGTTGTGCCGAACTAAATAAGCTAATGACATCTAGTTACGCTAATCCCTTCTGTGGGCACATGGTCCACATCCCTCCATTGTCTGTACATTCATGTGCCTATCTAAGAGCCTCTCAAACGCCTCTATCATATCTGCTTCCACCACCACCCCTGGCAGTGCAGTCCAGGCACCCACCACTCTCTGTGTGGAAAAACTTGCCTCGCATACCTCCTTTAAACTTTCCCCCTTTCACCTTAAATGCATGCCTTATAGTATTAGATATTTCAGCCTTGGGGACAAAAGATACTGGCCATCTAGTCTATCTATAAACTTCTATCAGGTCTCCCCTCAGCCTCCACCACTCCAGAGAAAATGACCCTAGTTTGTCCAACCTCTCCTTATCGCACCTGCCCTCTAATCCAGGCAGCATCCTGGTAAAGTTCTTCTGCACCCTCTCCAATGCCTCCACATTCTTCCTATAATGGGGCGACCAGAATTGAATGCAATACTCCAGGTGCCACCTAACCAGGCTTTATAAAGCTGACTCTTGAACTCAGTGCCTTAACTAATAAAGGAAAGCATGCCATATGCCTTCTTTACCACCCTATCAACTTGTGTGGCATCTGTCAAGGACCTATGGACTTGGACCCCAAGATCCATATGTACATCAGCGTCGTTAAGGGCCCTGCCGTTAACTATATATACTCCCTTTACATTTGATAGTTGGAAGTGCAACACCTCACACTTGCCCGGGTTAAACTCCATCTGCCACTTCTCCACCCAAATCTGCAACGGATCTATATTACATAGAACATAGAGCAGTACAGCATGGAACAGGCCCTTTTGGCCCACAATGTTGTGTGAAAATAGCTATTCCCCCTAGCTACAGAATGCCCATATCCCTCTATTTTCCTCTCATTCATGTGCCCATCCAAGACCCTCTTAAAAGCCCCCAATGAATTTGCCTCCATCACCCTATCAGGCAACGCATTCCAAGCATCCACCACTCTCTCAGTAAAAATTGGACCCCTCACGTCTATTCTGAACCTACCCCCTCTCACCTTGAATGCATGCCCTCTGGTATTGGATCACTCAATAATGGGAAAAAGCTATTGCTTGTCCACCCTATCTATGCCCCTCATAATTTTATACACTTCCAACAGATCACCCCTCAGCCTCCATCTCTCCGGAGCAAAGAGCCCAAGTTTGTCCAGCCTCTCCTGATAGCACATGCCCTCTAATCCAGGCAGCATTCTAGTAAACCTCCTCTGCACCCTCTCTAAAGCCTCAACATCCTTCCTATAGTGAGGTGACCAGAATTGCATGCAATACTCTAAATGCGGCCTAACCAGAGTTCTATAGAGATGCATCATAACTTCATATTTCACTGTATCCTTTGGCAATCTTTTACACTATCTACAAAGGCCGACTGCTACTTTGTTCATATGAAGGAAGAAAGGCTTGCATTTATATAGCGCCTTTTATGGCCTTGGGTTGTCCCAAAGCACTTTCAAACCAATGAAGTAGATTTAGAAACAGGCCACCTTTGTAATGCTGGGATTGGTTCTGAGTTATCAATTAATGTTTGTGGCGGGTAAGCAACATTGGCCAAAATACCAGAACTCCCTCCTCCCCATTTAATGTTGGTCAGAATGGTTAGACAAGAAAATATCAGCTCTAGTCCTTGAGTGAAACATCAGACATCCTAGTCAAGAAATTAGTGAAAACAAGCACTCCCAGTGCAGTCCTTTTGAGGCCTAACCTGGTTCAATTATTGAACAGCATGGAATATAACATTTAAATCAACTCAAAATGAATCTGTTCAAATTTGTAGAACATTATTAGAAGACCTCTCCAGTTGCTTTCAGAAATAAAATGAGAAGGTGGATACTAATTATATTTGCAGTGTGGCCAGTTCTAGAAACCTTCAATCACATATAAAATTCTTTACTTCTGTGCAATAACCCTGGAGCAAAAGTGCAATGGTCAGATTGCCATAAAGTCTACATTCCCTATCTGAACAGGCTTTCAAACATAAAGCTGAATATTGTCCTTGGGATTTTAATGTTCAAGGTACTGTGTAATGTAGCATCTGTAGGGAGTGGCATCTTAACTAAAGATGACTCGGTATGGAGTCATTTTTAGGTAGTCCCTCAGCGTCAAGTGCAACTACTCACCCAGGCTACCCAACAGCATCTGTCAAACCGGTGACCTCCATCCTGATTTGGAAATATATCAACAATACTTCACCATTGCTGGGTCTAAATCATGAACTTCTTACCCAACACCACAGTGGGAACACCTGCCCAAGACATCGAGGGCACATCCCTCCCCACCATCGGAAGTATCTACATAAGGCACTGCCTCAAGGCAACATCTATCATCAAAGATCCTCCCCATCTAGGCCATGCCATCTTCTCACAGCTACCAACGGGCAGCAGGTACAGAAGCCTGAAGTCCCACACCACCAGGTTCAAGAACAGCTACTTCCCTTCAACCATTCGGTTCTTGAATCAACCTGCACAACACTAATCTCTACAGTTTAGCAATACTATGACCACTTTGATCACTTTGCACTAAAATGGACTTTTTTTTGTTCTAATTGTGTTCATTCTTGTAAAAATTGTGTATAATTTGTTCAATATATGTTTTTCTTGTGAATGCTGCTTATCTGATGCTCTCTGCCTGTGATGCTGCTGTAAGTTTTTCATTGCACCTGTGCATACATGTACTTGTGCATATGACAATAAACTCGACTTTGACAAGACGGACTGAAGTAGTCCATGAAGGCAGCTCGCCACCAATTTCTCAAGGACTCAAGGAATGAGCAATAAACTCTGGCCTCATTCAGCGATGCCCAGATCCCAAAAGTGAATCAAAAAAGTTCAAACAAAACTGAAGAGCCTGATAAACAGATGGTTCTGGTAGTTTTCAAGAGAAAATGAGTGAAGTTCATGAATGACACTTACCAGGTCCATCCAGGTACTGTGACAGAGAGAATCTGAGTCTGAGTATAATGGGCTCTATCCTCACCACTTTCCAGGCTGTTGCGATCTCCTCCTATCAACAAATTGTATCGATTACATAAGCAAGCCCAGGTGGGTCCTTAGACACGGTTCCAGTCAATAGTTAACATCTGATCCTAAAACAGCCAGGAGCTATAACACGCCCGCTTATATTTTGTGTATAATTTATTAAAGTATTGATAAGACTATTGAACGGTTCCTTTTTCAATGAGATGGACTCTGACCTCACGATCTACCTTGTTGTGACCTTGCACCTTATTGCACTGCACTTCCTCTGTAGCCGTGACACTTTACTCTGTACTGTTACTGTTTTTACCTGTACTACCTCAATGCACTCTGTACTAACTCAATGTAACTGCACTGTGTAATGAATTGACCTGTACGATCGGTTTGTAAGACAAGCTTTTCACTGTACCTCGGTACAAGTGACAATAATAAACCAATACCAATCTTGGAAAAAATTCTTAAGTGAAAGATTGGGCATGATGCATTATAAGCATTTTTGGTATAACGTATTTCCTTCAGCAGTAAGTTCCATGCTATTCATTATAAATAAATGGCTTTTCATATTGAAGACACATTCTCCAAAGAGTCATTGGTGTAAGGGTGAACATTTGTAAATCGAGCGTTCGTAAATTAAGGAGTGAAGTACACAAAATGTCTGCATGTTTGTCAGTTTTCCTCTACATTATTGCATAATAGCCTAAAATTAAAGTGCAAAACATGGTCATCAAGTCTTACAGCACAGAAACAGGCCCTTCGGCCCAACTGGTCCATACCGACCAAGATTCCCATCTAAGCTAATCCCATTTGCCTGCGTTTGGCCCATATCCCTCTAAACCTTTCCTATCCATGTACCTGTCCAAGTGTCTTCTAAATGTTGTTAATGTACCTGCTTTAACCACTTCCTCTGGCAGCTCGTTCCATATATGGACCACCTTCTGGGTGAAAACGTTGCCTCTCTCATCTTAAACCTACGCCCTCTAGTTGTTGATTCCCCAACCCTGGGAAAAAGACTGTGCACATGGGTCCCTTACTTGTTCATGGTATGTGGGTGTCAGGGCTAAGGGCAGCATTTCTTGCACATCCCTTCACACTGAATGCAAAAGGCAGATACTGCAGATGCTGAAACGCTGAAATAAAAACAGAAAATACTCAGCAAGTAAGGCAACATCCGTGGAGAGAGATGTAGTCTTAATATTTCAGGTTGATAATTTTTCATCAAACAGGATTAGAAACTAACTTTCTTTCCACAGATGCTGTCTGATACATTGAATATTTGCAGTATTTTCTGTTTTTATCTTTGAACTGGGTGAATTGTTAGGCCATTTCAGAGAGCAGTTAAGACCTAGTTACAATGGTGGGACTGGGCATTTCACACGTATAACTTAATCAGTATAGTTCCTCCACGGGTGAAATGAGACACATCCTCTCATAATACCATCCAGCTGTTTTCTGTATGGAAGATAGCAGGGGAGTGAAAGGCACTGCTACTAAATGTCAACCAAGCCCAAATTACCACTGGAGACACAAGAGACGGCAGATGCTAGAATCTGGAGCAACAAACAATCTTCTGGAGAAACTCAACGGCTGAGCAGCATCTGTGGAGGGAAAAGAATTGTCCACGTTTTGGGTTGAAACCCTGCACCAAACTACCACTGGCAGCTACCAAATCCTTCGTAGGTCAACAAGTCAGCAGCAGTTGATGGGTGTGCCAAGAAGAAATCCCAATGCAGAATTAACAGCATTGCAATAAATTAACAGCAGCGGTCAGACCACCAGACTTATTTAATAAGCCCAGAAAATTAAACTCTTTGTTAGCTGCCCAAGAGTACCACAGAACCTGATTTCTTTCATTTTATTTTAAAAGCTTCATTGCATTTTCCCTCCACCCCCACAGGCTTAAGCAAGTGGTCCCAAAATGGTTCAGGGTTGGAGAAATCCATGAAGGTTTTGTATCTGTTGTGGGATCTGAAGCAGTGTTTTATTACATTCTATTCTCTCACTCCCACTTCCAGGCTCTGCCTTCCTCCTGCCCTCTACCAGGAAGAGTGAGCTCCTGGCTGGTACATTGCTAACCATCAGGTTCTTGAACCAACCTGCACAACCCTAACCCTACCTCAGCAATGGAACACTACAGACCACCCCTTGCACTACCATGGATATCTCTGATTGTGTCTTTTTTTTGCACTGTCTTGCTTATGCACAGTCTTTCTTTTCTCTCATTCTTCACTGCCTTGTATAATTTATTTATAACTTATATTCTGTGTGTTTTCTGTACCTACGTGCCTGTGATGTTGCTGCAAGTTTTTCACTGCACTTCACTGTACTTGTGCACACGACAATAAACTCAACTTGACTTAACCTTCACCTGAGAGGGTGCAGATTCCACACAACACAAGCTGAGGAAGTGACGTGCTGTTCACATAGATCTTAGCTTCCTCTGTCTCAGCAGTGCAAACAAAAGCAACAAGGAAAACAAAAGTCCCAGTCATCCCCAAGCAAACTAGGAATCTTACAGCAATACACAAAAAGTGCTGGAGCATCCATGGAGGGAAATAAACAGTCAACGTTTCGGGCCGAGACCCTTCATCAGGACTGGAAAGGAAGAGGGCAGAAGCCAGAATAAGAAGGTGGGGGGAGGGGGAGGAGCACACGCAGGCAGGGGGTAGGCGAGTTCAGGCGATAGGCGAGTCCAGGTGAGAGGGGGAAGGTAGTGGGTGGGGGAGGGGGAGAAGATGTAATAAGCTGAGGGGTGATAGGTAGGAGACTGAGGGCTGAAGAAGGAGGAATCCGGTAGGAGAGGGCAGTGGACCATGGAATAATGGGGGAGGGGAGGGGAGGAGATGGGCAGGTCATCAAGGCGGAGGAAAAGAAGCCATAAGAATAAGGGAAGACAAAGGAGTTGGGTGGGGAAAAGAAAAAGAAGGGGAGGGGTTACCGGAAGTTAGAGAAATCGATATTAAGGCCATTAGGTTGGAGACTCCCAAGGCAGAATATGAGGTGTTGTTCCTCCAACCTGCACCTGGCGTCAACATGGCAGTAGAGGAGGCCATGGATAGACATGGGATCTTATAGAGTTGGCTCAATTACTCCTTTTACACCCAGTGAGCTTTTTATACTTCCTTTACTGACATTATCACAGTTAGTTCAATTCCTTTACCATTGCACTACATGTTGCACATTGCATGTTCTTCCTGTGACCGTGTGGGTTACTCTTGGGTGCTCCAGTTTCCTCCCACATCCCAGAGATGTGCAGGTTGGTTGATTGGTCACAGTAAATTGTTAGTGATTGGTCGAGTCTGGGGTAGATGATGGGAATGTGGGGAGAATCAAATAAGAGTAGTGTAGAATTAGTGTAAATGGGTGCTCAATGTTCGGCATGACTTGGTAGGTCAAAAGGCCTGTGTCTGTGCTCTGTGACTCAATGACTCTCAATGAAATTCTGTTTCTGTAGTGATTTTGTCATCGTAGTGATGATCGGTGCTTCCTATATGTTAAGTGAGCTGACAGAGCAGACTTGGCCAGATAGTTGGTAGATCTTGCACTGACTGAGCCTCAGCCAGGCAGTCCAGTAACCCACCTGAGCTTCCTAAATCTTTCACTCATGCTGATCTTGTGTCTTTTCAAACTTTTATGTTTAGAGAGGTACAGGTGCTCAGTTCAAGGCCAAGAAGGGATCAGAGTAAATCGGGATCAGCTACCTAAATAAACCCGGGGGATAGGATTGCTCATGATTTTTTCGAATGGTGGAGCAGGTTTAAGGGCTTAGTAGCTTCCATTTCTTAGAATGCATGATGTAATATGCTGAGACACTTATTAGTATGTGAAAGTACTATGCAAAGTAATTGAGATGTTTCACAAAACAAGAAAACCTATATAAAGCAGTGTGTTCAATGTATCATTGAAGAAAAATTGAAAGAAATTTAAAATAATCTTTCCTGCCCAGAGATTATTACCACTTGAGACTTTGTTCTCATGGAATTTGACATCTAGATTATAATTGTAATGTATAACAGGAAAGAATTTGCTGTGTTGGAGCTAGATTTTCCCTTTATACCCATTGTCTGAGAGCACCAAAGCATATCAAATTCATGTAGACATGCAGAAGCCTGTAAATGTGTGGTTCCTGCCTTTATCACAGAGGCCAGATTAGGAAAACAATGAATAAGGTTTGTCTTTGTCTGAAAGCCATCCATTTTGGTAGAATGGTGGGGGATTGAAATGTGTCAGTGTTCAGAGGAATCTGGATGATCCTTACACACAAATCACTAAAAATTAGCACACTGATACCCCAAGTCATTAGGAAGGCAACAATATTTTGGCCTTTATTTCAAGAGTACAAGTGTAAAGACACCAGAGTGCAATTATATCAGGGCTTGTTCAGACCTGGAATATTGTGCCCAGGGTTTTGTCTCCCTCCCCAAGGAAGGAATAACTTGCAATAGAGAAAGTGCAAGACTGGCTCATCAGATTGATTCTTGGATGGGGAGTGACTGCCCTGTGAAGGGAGATGAAGCAGACTGGCTCCATATTCATTAGAATTTGGAGGAATGAGAGGTGATCTCATTGAAACATACAAAATGCCTATGGGGCTTGCTATAGTAGATCAGGAGTGATGTATTCCTGGATGGGGTGTCTAAATACAAAGGTCATAGTCTTAAAATAGGGGATCAGTCATTCAGTACAGAAATGATAAGAAACTTCTCTAACTAAAGGACAACGAATCTTTGGAGACACAAGAGACTGCAGATGCTGGAATCTGGAGCAACAATCTGCTGGAGGAACTCAGCAGGTCGAACAGCACCTATGGGAGGAAAGGAATAATCGATGTTTCAGGTTGAAACCCTGCATCAGGGTTTCAATTTGGTGATCCAGTCTTGCACTCTCTCTGTTGCAAGTTATTCCTTCCTTAGGTAGGGAGACAAAACCCTGGGCACAATATTCCAGGTGTAGTCTGAACAAGGCCTAATATAATTGCACTATGGTGCTTTACACTTGTACTCAAAGCCTCATGAAATAAAGGCCAAAATATGGTTGCCTTCCTAATGGCTGAGTTCCTCTAGCAGATTGTTTGTTGCTAATGAATCTCTGGATTTCTCTACCCAAGAGGGCTGTGGAGGCTCAGTCTCTGAGCATATTTAAGACCGAAAATTTGAAAATTAAGGTAGATAACAGGTAGATGGGGTGGTGAAGAAGACGTGGGGTGTTTGTCTTCATCAGCCACGGTACAGAATATAAGAGCAGGAACGTCATGTTACAACTTTATGGAACATTGGTTAAGCCACACTTGGAATATTGTGTGCAGTTCTGGTGGCCAAAACATAGGAAAAGTAAAATTGCACTGGAGAAAGTGCAAAGGAGACTCATAAGGATGTTGCCTAGATTGGAGCATTTCAGTTATAAGGAGAGATTGGATATGCTGGGGTTGTTTTCCCTGGAATGGAGGAGCTGAGGAGCGACCTCAACATTTTAAGGGGGGGCAGATACAGTAGATTGTAAGAACTTATTCCCATGGTGGGTGTGTCTAAAGCGTGAGGGCATTGGTATAAATTGAGAGGTGGAAGGTTTGGAGGGAATCTGAGGGGAATTTTTCACACAGGGAGTGGTTGGAATCTGGAATGTGCTGCCTCAGGAGATGATAGAGGAAAGTATTCTCGCAACATTTAACAAGCATCTAGGCATGCATTTAAACCACCAAGGCATAGAAGGCTACCAACCCAAAGCGGGTTAATGGGATTAGTATAGATAAATACAACGGTCAGCATGACCTGTTTCTGTGCTGTACGACTTTATGACGCTATGACTCAATATATATGAGGTTTGTGGAGGGAAGTGGATTGAGACAAGAGATGAACAATGATCTAGCTAAACTGCAAAGGATGTGCATGGGGCCAAATCTGCGTCCATCTCTTAGGTTCTTTTGACTTTTCTGTGACGGAAGCAAGAACATTTACTTTGTTAATCTACAGCCCTAAACATAGAACATAGAATACTACAGCACAGGAACAGGCCCTTCAGCTCACCGTGTCTGCCAAGCATGGTACCAATCTAACAACGGCCAACCATGACGCCAATCTAACTAATTCCATCTGCCTGCAAATGGTCTGTATCCTTCTATCCCTGCCTGTTCACGCCTCTGTCTAAATGCCTCTTAAGCGTTGCCACTGTATCTGCTTCTACCAATTCCCCTGGCAGCACATTCTAGGTAGAACATTCTCACAAACAGTGGGTAGACTGTGTTATCACAGGAGGGTAGTTGTTACCAATGTTTGAAAGGAAAATTGCTACAAGAATCAAGGTTTGCACTTGCAGGAAATGCAACACCTTGTATATTAGATATATTTTCACCAAACCTACATGAAATAAAATTACATTTAAGCTGGGGCAAGACACTAGGTGCTGGAGGAACTCAGCAGGTCAGGCAGTTTCTGTGGAGGGAAATGGACAGTCGACATTTCAGGTCGAGACCCTTCATCTGGACCAGCATTTCAGCATCTGCACTCTCTTGTGTCCCCATTTTGCTACTCCACTGCAAAGTCTCTTCAAGGTATACTCACTTTGAAGAAGTTTTCCTCAGTACAGATGAATGGTCTCAACCCAAAACATCGGCTGAACATTTCCCTCCATAGATGCTGCCTGACCTGCTAAGTTCCTCCAGCATCTTATGTGTTGCTCCAGATTCCAGCACCTGCAGTCTTTTGTGTCCCTCTCTTATATTTAAGCTGTATTGTTATAAGCATTTTAAATAGTTATAATTTAATACCATAGTTTTTTCCACTGATTTTATTCCACGCACGCCAATCTTTTACGTTAATCTTATGAATCAAAACTATGCAAAACTGAAGTCATGTGACACTAGAGTCATTACTTACATCAAGAAAACTCATATTAATGTGGAGGTCCACATCCACATCATCAATCGTTCCATATTCTCTGTGGAAAGAAATATTTAGAATAGGTAAGTCATAACCTAACTTTGGGCTTTCTCACTTGTTGTCCTTTGGAAAAAGAACTCTGAGCCTGTTTCACCATTCAATTAGATCCTGGCTGATATACATCTTAATATTATCTAACAGTCTTGGCTCCGTACCCTTTTATATCAATGTCACACCAAGTCAGAAAGAACAAACCTCATGACATTTGAGAAGTATTGAGCCAAACACTTAAATCACCAATGCATAAAAGGTTACAGACCAAGTGCTGGTAAATGGGATTAGCATAGAAAGGTACTTGATGGTCACAATGGACCACAGGGCTTATTTCTGTGCTATATGACTCTATGATCATGAATCAGAAGCAGGACCAGACCATTCTGTTCCTTGTCCCTTCTTTACCATTCAATAAGATCAGGTCGATCTTTTACTTCAACCCTAGCTTCTTGTACTAACTCCATATCCCTTGATTGTCTCCATATCCAAAACACTATTGATCTTGCATATGCACAGCAGCTAAACCTCCACAGCATCCCACGTGCAAACTCTAGCTGAAGAAATTCCTTCTCAACCAGGAGTAACATTATTTCCACACCTAACTTCTCAAGCCCTGTAAGAATGCTATACCTTTACCTCGTATTAATTCTCATTCTTCTAAGCTCCAGAGAATATCGGCCTGTCTGCTCAATATTATCCAACCCCTTCAAATGCTTCAAAAAATTAATATTTTGATTATTTTCTTTATTTTAATGGATTCCAAGAGTCATTTAATATTTGTGAATGTCAAAGGTCTTTTCAAACATTCAATGGACCCAAATAAAAGCTTTGGCAGTGATGAGCATAATGACGGGGACTCACTGGCTGTCAAAGCCATTGTGTGAGAGCAGCTGGCTGTGCTGAGATGGTTGCTCTACTGCACAGCACTGTGCTGAATTATCAGGAGCCAGGATCCTCACAGAGGACTCTGCCAAGACCATGCTAGGACACATGGCATGGGCTGGGGGAAGAAGCCAGTGACCACAAGCAACACAAGGTCTGCACCCAGTTATTTTTAAACGTCCTTCACTCACTGCATTTTCCTGGAGGAACTACCCTCCCTTTGCTGGGAGAAGTTGCTGCTCTTCAAGTAGACTCAGTTCACCAAGTAAATTGACTTTGCTTGCTGTATGATCCACTGCTTACACACCCCACCTCATCTCCAGAACACTGCAACACAAAGTGGGCAATAAAATCCTCTGTAGTGGAAGGATCAAGACAGGTGGTGCTGAGGTGAAGCAGCAGCATTAGCTCACATGTGGAAACTACTGCTGTGTTTTATGGTGTCACGGCGTAACATGCAGATCAGAGTTAGGAGGGTATTAAGGATATAACATTATTATTGACAGAGGCGTCTAGATGTAGGAAAGACACCTTGAAGCAAGGCTACATCAGGTGAATATGCTTATAAATCTTCAAAATAGTTTCCCCTATAGAGTCATATAACAGAAAAGCTCCTACCATGTCTGTGCTGACGTCAAGTATCAATCTACAGTAATCTCATTTACCAGCCCTTGGTCTGTAACCTTTCTGTGCCTTGGTGATTTAAATGTCTGTCCAAGTGGTTCTTAAATGTTGTGAGAATACCTGCCTCCGCCACCTCCTCAGGGAACATGTTCCACATTCCAAACACCCTCTGGAGGAAATAATTCTTCCTCAGACCCCCTCACCTTAAACCTATACCCTCTCGTCTTGATATCTCTGCCACAAGGTAGATAGTCAGAGGCTTTTTCCCAGGGCTGAAATGGTTGCCACAAGAGGACATAGGTTTAAGGTACTGGGGAGTAGGTACAGAGGAAATGTCAGGGGTAAGTTTTTTACTCAGAGAGTGGTGAGTGTGTGGAATGGGCTGCCGGCAATGGTGGTGGAGGCAGATATGATAGTGTCTTTTAAGAGACTTTTGGATAGGTACATGGAGCTGAGAAAAATAAGAGGGCTATGGGCAAGCCTAGTCATTTCTAAGGTAGGGACATGTTCGGCACAGCTTTGTGGGCTGAAGGGCCTGAATTGTGCTGTAGGTTTTCTATGTTTCTAAGGAAAAGTTTCTTACTATCTATACCTCCCATGATTTTGTACACTTCTAACAGTTCATCCCACACCCTCCCCTTCTCCAAGGAAAACAGACCCAGCCTCTACACATAACTAAAACGTTCTATCCCAGGCAACATCCTGGTGAATCTGGTCTGCACCCTCTCCAGTACAACCATGCTTTTCCTAGTGTGATGACCAGATAGAACTACTTTCATTTATAGACAGATCTACTTTCATTTATTCTTGGCCATTGTAATTCACAGGGCTGGGAAATATATGAGAACCTAAAAAACATAAGAAGAAGTCGGGTCACTTGATCCCTGGCACCTGCACCTCCATTCAATAAAATGAATTCAATAAAATCAGCTGATCCTTTGCCTCAGCACCACTTTCTTGTACTGACCCCATATCCCTGAATCTCCCTAATACAGGCCGTCCCTGGGGAACGAACAGATCCTGTTTTTACAGATATCCTTAAGTTAATTTTGTCGATAAGTCAGAAAATACACAAAAAATATTTGTTATGGTAACCTTACCTCCACAGTACTGTAAAGAACGGCATCAAAAGCACATCAGACTGATAAGAAAGAAGAATTACTAAAAGTGGAGAGAGGGAGAGAGAGAGAGAACTAGTTCTGCTGTTCGTAGGAAGGAATGTATCTATGTATGTCGGACTTCTGAATTTAATAATATTATGGGAGCTCACTCGTATGTAGGGGTGTCCATAAGTCAGGCATTTGTAACCTGGGAAATGGCCTGTATCCAAAAATCTATGGATCTCCGCACTGAATATACAAGGAATGAACGTCACCTTACATTTGCCCAATTCACTTTGTGCATATGCAGAACATCTACAGATGCATTAACCATGAGTGGATGAGAGATATTGTGATGGAGGAGGGAGCAGTGATCCAATTTAGGGAGGCTTTGGTCTGTGAGGTGTGAGGAGGGAGCAGTGATTGGAAGATGTACTGAGAGCATATGGATCAAAACACACTGTTTCTCTTGGGCAGTAAATTAACAGCACTAACTTATCGCATTGTTCTTAAAGCCCCTAACTAGTGAAACGCATTGTACAAATTTGGTTGATATACCTGGTGCACTTTAAGAATACACTCATGTATTGCAAATTATTAATTGTAATCATAAAAAAGAGTGTGAGTTGAAGAGAGTGAGTAAACCAAGGTTTAAAAACAAAAGGTACAAGCAACTTTGATTTAACTGGCCTGATAAGTATATGTGAAAGTGCAGGTTTGAGGCCCTTTTCAGAGGGTATAAGTTTGACTCCAAGTTTGGACCAGACTCCTCACCTGCTAGGCTGAACCCTTTGTAGGATTAGAGTACTCCATCTTTGGACAGAGGGAAAGGTAGAACTAACAGGGCCAGTCCCATACTGCAGTGGTAATTAGAAACAGCAATGAAGGCAGCACTGGGAAAATCAACGTCCCAGACTATTCCATCCTTTGAGCAAATAGAATAAAACTTGGAAGCAAGAAGCGAGGAAAAACGGAGCTAAAAATGAATTAAGTAGGGTTTTTTTGTTTTAGAAGAATCCTATTCCCTAAAGAAACTCATAAAATGACAAGCAAAATGTCAGACAGAAAATAACCGTAATAAAAATTGCCATCAGTTCTGCAACACTTGAAAAATCAGAACGCTAAAGACTTACCTGACAGAGACAGAATTTTCTCCATAAATTTCCTTCACTGCTTCAATGTCTGCATCGAGCTGTGGGTGTCGGTATAGATCAGCTGCACAGCTCCCCTGTAAAAACAGACACACACTGTAATATATTGTTGGGCTTGCCTCCGAAAGAGCTGTCACTATAGGCACTGCTGATGTTTTGGCCTTCCTAGGATTCAGGCCAGCTCATTCTCTTTCTTCTTTTGTCTCTCACTCTCTCTCCCTTGCCGACCCTGTCTCTTCCCCCCCTCTCTTCTTTTTCCTCTGTTTGTTTGTCTATCTCTCTATTACTCAGTCTCTCCGCATTTCTCTGTCGCTCTTCTCTCTCTCTTCTTCTTTTCGCTGTCTCTCTATGCACTCCCTCTCTCTCTCCCTCCCTCTCTCTCTCTCCCTTTCTCTCTCTCTCCCACTCTCTCTCTCTCTCTCTCCCTCCCTCCCTCAGTGCTTCAGTGAGATGTAATATTTTGCATTCAGCTTTGAAAGTGGAAGGTCCTCTCTGGAATTTTCACAGAGCCAGTGTTGTTGTGCTGGAAGATTTTGCAATGTAGAGCAATCTAGTGGCACAGTTTCTTTCCCAACAGAACAAGTATGATGAAGTTGCATCAAAAGCTGTATCTGCAGCAGTATGAACACCACTAGTAGATCTCTGGAAAAAGTTAGTTTAACTTGAGAAACTTTTCTAATGCATGGCTTTACCTTTATATTTTACTGAGAATTTACATAGAATCTACAGCACAGGAGCAAACCATTTGGCCCATCTAGCCAGTGCTAATATTTACGCTCTATACAAACCTCCTCCTGCATTAATTCATCACATCTGTCAACGAAATCTGTTCTATTCTCCATTTAAGTTTGACCAGCCTCTACTTAACTACAAATCAGCTATTTGCCTCAACCACTCTGTGTAGCAGTGAAGTCTATATCTGAACCACTCTCGAGGTAAAAGGGATCTCCTCTGACTTCCCTCCTGGATTTACTGGAGATTCTCTCTTACTTATAACCCACTGTTTTGGACTCCCTGTAAAAGTAAAAACTGCTATCCCATTAATAATGCTAAGTGCACAATATGTATTGTCAAAGCACTCGTCTGTCTCCCCAAAATTCACTCATTGAAGTCAGTAAATGCAATAAAGTAGAACCCACTGACCTCACTATATTGAAAGATAAACGCTTTGGTTGTGGGAGGGGGTAAATTTCTAGGTAATTTCTCTTCTGTTTGCCTTATCATACCCTTCAAGACCCTACTCTTGCCTAGAGAGATACTGCTTTCAATGCACAGCTTAAAAATCTGCTAAGTGTCGTGCACAAATACTGCTTTACAATCATCAATACCACTGCGTAGAAAATCATTCCTGATCAGTAGCACTAAACTTGGTGTATAGTTGTACGTGTACATTATAGTTGGTGTATGAAATTCATTCCAACCAGAATGCCTTTGGGATATTGGAGGAAAGTTACACAGTCACGGGTAGAACGTGCAAACTCCACACAGACAGCACAGGAGTCAGGATCCAGAATACAAGAGCAGGAAGGTTATGCTCCAACTTTACAAAACATTGGTCAGACCTCAGCTGGAGTACTGTGTGCAGTTCTGGTCACCACACTATAGGAAATATATGATAGTGCGAGAGAGGAAATTCACCGGGATGTTGTCTGGGATGGAGCGTTTCAGATATGAGGTAAGTCTGGAGAGGCTATGTCTGTTTTTCCTGGAGTGGTTGAAAGAGGACATGATTGAGGTATATAAAATTATGAGGGGTATAGATAGGGTGGACTGCAGTAAACTTGCCCCTTTACCAGAACAAAACTGGAGGACGAAGATTTAGAGTGAAGGGGAAGAGATGCAGAGGGAATCTGAAGGGGACCTTTTCCACCCAGAGGGTGGGGGGTGGGGGTACCTGGAATGTGCTGCTGGAGAGAGTGCTGGAAGAGGAGTCACTGACGGCAGTTAAGAAATCTCTAGACAAGCACTTGAATCACTTAGGCATTGAAGGCTACAGGCCAAGTGCAGGAAGATGTGATTGGTAAGGATGGGTGCCCACTGGTCAGTATGGACATGATGGGACAAATGACCTGTTTCCATGCTGTATGTATGACTCTAGGATTAATAGAACATAGAACACTACAGCACAGTACAGGGCCTTTGGCCCACAATGTTGTGCCAACATTTTATCCTGCTCTAAGATCTATCTAACCCTTCCCTCCCACATAGCTCCCCATTTCTCTATTATTCATGTGTCTATCTAAGAGTCTCTTAAATGTCCCTAATGTATCTGCCCCCACAACTTCTGCAGGCAGTGTGTTCCATGCACCCACCACTCTCTGTGTAAAAAACTTACCTCTGACATCCCCCTTACACCTTCCTCCAATCACCTTAAAATTATGTCCCCTTGTGTTAGCCATTGTCGCACTGGGAGGCAGCAGCACTAATTACTGCACCACTGTGACCGGAATTACAATGGGCTAAAGTGAGACTCAGTCCATCTCACGCAGAACAAACCCATGGCTGGCTCTTGCAGCCTACCTGGTCCCTGTGAAGACATTAAAAACATCTTGCTGGGGGATCAACTCTGCATCTTACCCTCAGCAGGAAGTGGCTGTACCTAATTAGCTAGAAATTCTGTAAACATGTTATCTGTGACTTTGCATTGGATGGAGAAAGTCAAGAAAATAGCAGGTTTCGTGAGAAGTGGAGAAAATTAGACCAGAGCAAACACAATTCTTAAATGTATATCCTGTCCTTTACCGTAAAATGTTCATTTTGTGTTTTCATATTAATAGTAAGCTTTACAGCAATTTAGGAGAATTAGGGTTGGTTGGAGCCTGCAATTCTTTTTCCACGGTGAGGAGCTGGAAGAACTAAGACTGAGGTGATGCAGCACCAATATCAATGATTAGATTAGATTATTTTATTGTCATTTATACCAGGATGCAATAAAATTATTTGTTCACATGAAGCTCACAGAGTAAACAGTATATATAGTAACAATAAATACAACAAGAGCACAAAACAGCAGAATGGTGTAAAGATTGTAATGCAATCTGAAGGAGTGCAAAATAAATACTAAAGTGACAATAGTGGAAGAGAGAGGTAGAGTACGAGAATGTGGCAGCACCTCCGGGAGGGGGATGTGAAAGAGGTGATTGGTTCAAGAGTCTTATTGCAGTGGGAATGAAGTTGTTCTTATGCTTGGATGCCTGGGCTTTCAAGTCCTGTACCTTCTCCCAGGAGGTAGAAGACAGAAAAGGGAATGACCAGGGTGGCAGGCATCTCTGATGATACTGTTAGCCTTCCTGAAGCAACGCACCATGAAGATGGACTGGTTGGCAGGAAGTGACGAGCCTGTGACAGACTGGACTGTGTTTAACACCCTCTGCAGATTCCATCAGTCAAGAGCAGAGCAGAGAGGGTATAGATGTAGTGTGATTTGCTTACATGGGCATCATCCATTTTAAATATGGATGTAGCATTTTCAAAAGTTGATGTGGAAGTTGTGACAAAGCTATCGCAACAAGAGTGGATGTGTGGAGATGCAAGGTCTCTAATGTAGAATTTATGGAGGGGTATGGATGGTGCACAGGAAGAGGACATTTAGTATAAATTGGCATCAGGATCAGCACAACATTGTGGGCTGAATGGCCTGTCGCGTGCTGTACCGTTCTACATTCCATGTTCTAGAATTCATGAATTATCAAGTTGTCATTTAACAGTTTGTAATTAAGTCCCTGATTCAACTTGTTGATCCCTTTAAATTAAATTTGCTTCCCTTTCTGTAGTCATTAGTTCAACGCCGCCTCTTTATGTAACATAAATAAAGCTTACAGGGCATGTTTTTGTTCTTACCAATCATTTCTAAAAAATGTGGATTCTTTTTACTGTAACAAAGCGAACCACAATACCAAATGAGGCACAGTGCAATGGGGACTCATCGTAAAGCACATCATATCGAAATTGATAGTCTGGAAATTTTCTACATTCCAACCCTGTTCAACAAACATTCTTGGAGAACAAACAGCAACTTTAGAAGTTGACAGAGCCTATAATTTTCTCTCATTTTGAGAGATGTACACTCTGGGTCCTATGGGATCTGAAGTGGCAGCCAGGTAAAATTACAGCATGATTTTTACATGGAAGAAATTTATTATATCTAGAGACACAATGACATACAACACTATATTCTATACTGCAATGGAAAAATGAACAACTCAACTTTCTCAGTCCTTCAGTCTGAGTGGAGGTTAATTGAAATTTTGGTTTGAACAATATTAATGGTTCATACATCAATCCTGTTCCAATCTATTGAGGAGCCAAAAAAATTCATGTCTGGACTTAATCACCTGGTGCACCATTTCTATAGTTGGTCATCAGACCTCTGTAAGTTCTTTATTTTGACGAAGAGTTACTGCAGGATATTTGAAATTGAGCCTTCTTTAACCTTAACTCCTTCCCTCAGCAAATAAACACTGACCATTCATAGGATTCTGATGGAACACAACAGTTTAACAATACACAATGTTTTGATTGCACTCACTAGTGGAAAGATTTATTTACTGTGTTCTGTCCTACCTGGTGGGATGACATTTCTGACTGGGCCATTTCATGTATCTATTGGAAAGGAAGGACTGTATTATTGTTGAGCAATATTGGTGCAGGATGTTTATAACAGATCATCAATGATCAAGTGTGTGGGGAGAGAGGGGGATTTCCGAGTGACAATGGGCAACATATTTATCCTCATTAACAGTACCTTACACAACAACAACCTCTTAAGATATGTGCATGACGAGCAAGAAACAGCTCTCTGTTCTTAAGTGAGCTCTCCACACTCCTACAAGAGACCCAAGATGCTGGTATCTGGAGCAACAAGCAAGATGCTGGAGGGACTCCGCAGGTCAGGCAGCATCTGTGGAAGGAAATGGACAGTCGACACCTCAGGTTCGAGACCCTTCTCCTGGACTCTACGCTCCTATGTTCAGTGGGGAATGCATGGTGAAACTAGACAAGCACTTGTGGTTTTGTTCAGCATCATTCAGACATTATACTAGTTTAGAATGGCACCACTATACCATTTAACACTGAATCACTCTGTCAGTACATTGCAGCAAAATTTAATAGGGCTGGTCTCTGTAAGCCATCGTGCAAAGTGAGCTGCAGCCAGTGAGACAAATCTCTAAGTGGGCAGTTGCTTGCACATTTCTGGTTCTGGATACTAGAGCAAAATGACGTGCTGTCTCTTTTTTCCTTTGCTTTATCCAATTTGTGGGACATGAACTTTCTCAACACAAAATGCTGGAATACACGGGAGATGCCTGGGGCAACTTTTTTCACATAGGGGGTGGTGGGTGCCTGGAATGTGCTGCCAGGGGTGGTGGTAGAGGCAAATACAATTGAGGTGTTTAAGAGGCTCTTGGATAGGCACATGAATGTGCAGAGAATGGAGGGATATGGACATTGTGCGGGCAGAGGGATTAGTTTAGTTAGGCATTTAATTACTAGTTTAATTAGTTCGGCACAACATCATGGGCTGAAGGGCCTGTTCCTGTGCTGTACTGTTCTACGTTCTATGTTCTACACAACAGTTCAACCAGCATCCGTGGGAGAGAGAAATAAATGTACCATGCTGCTGACCTTTCATCAGATATTCAGTTCATCAACCTGAAATACTCTTTCTCTTCAGATGTCGCCTAACTTGCTGAATATTCCTCATATTCTTGGTTTTATTTCAGGTTTCCTGCATCAGCAGTATTTTGCTTTTGGCTGAACTTTTTCCACATGTGAATGCTGTTTAGTTGTGGTGAGAGTCAACATGCACTCTCGTGACCATTCATCTCAGGATTTTCCCTGAGAAAACATTTGGAGTTACAGACATTCTTTGTATGTATTGACCTCAGCTTAGTTGTATTGACTTTATGCATTCAGTTTCTCTCAGGGCTGGCCCGTGATCAGGTGCAAGTTTAGATAAGACAGTGATGTGGACTGATTTACCTTTCCAGACAGTCAAGTGGGATCTGGGACTAAAGGACCCTCAAGGAGGTGGATCTCTTTCCTATTGCTTTGGATGAATACTCATATCTCTCTAACAACATATGCAGGCACGGTAGTGTAGCACTATTACAGAGCCAGCGACCCGAGTTCAATTCCGGCTGCTGACTGTAAGGAGTTTGTACGTTCTCCCCATGTGTCTGTGTGGGTTTCCTCTGGGTGCTCCGGTTTCCTCCCACATTCCAAAGACGTATGGGTTAGGAAGTTGTGGGCATGCTATGTTGGCACCGGAACTGTGGCGACACTTGTGAGCTGCCCCCAGCACATTCCATGCAAAAAGATGTACATCGAAACACACAGTGAAACACATGTGACTAATAAAGAAATCTTTTCTTATGCAGGCAAAGTTGACTTTCTTCTGTGCAATGGACAAATTCTCTCTGCTGCCGTTAAAACATGCTGTAGTTATAGTCTTAGAGTCATATGGCACAGCCCTGCAGCCCACCATCATTCATTGACTCCGTCTACACTTCCCACTGTCTCCGTATAACAGCCAACATAATCAAGGACCCCTCCCACCCCAGTCATTCTCTCTTCTCCCCGTCCCATTGGGCAGAAGATACAAAAGCCTGAAAACACGCATCACCAGGATCAAGGACAACTTCTACCCCGCAGTTAAAAAACTCCTGAAAGGACCTCTCATACACTAAGAGATAAACTTCTGATCTCTCAATCTACCTCATTGTGGCTCTTGCACTTTATTTGTCTACCTGTTCTGCACTTTCTCTGAGACTTTAACAATATATTCTGCTTTCTATTTTCCTTTTTACTACATTGAAGTACTTATGTATGGTGCAATCTGTCAAGATGGCATGCAAACTATTCACTGTATTTCGGTATAGCTGACAATAATAAACCAATTGCAATCTTATATACCTGGGCTGCTAGTTTCAGGGATCCTTAGATTTGTGACCCTATGTCCTTCAGTACTTCATAGAGTCCTACCATTGTGTATATCCTAGCCTTATTAATCGTTCCAAAATATAACACCTCATATTTTTTTAATCAGAACAAAACTTCATCTGCCATTTCTCTGTCCATTTTACCGGATGATCAATATAATTCTGCAACTAAAGGTTATCTACAACACCACCAATCTTTGTGTCATTTGCGAATATACTAATCAATGTTCCTGCAATCACATCCAGATTGTAATGTTTCCAACAAACACTAAAGGTCCATCAATCTTTGCAGTATACCACTGGTCACAGGCTTCTAATGGCAGAAAACAACCCTCAACAATCATTGGCTGACTCCTACCACCAAGCCAATTTTGGATCCAATTTGCCAACCTGCCCTAGTACCCATGGGCTCTTAACCATCTGGACCAGTTCCCCATGCAGGATCTTCTCAAAGGCCTTACTGAAGTCCACATAGACCACATCAACCATCCAATCCTATCAACAGACTTAGCCACCTACTCAAAAAAATTCAGTCAGAATAAGGCCTCCCATTAACAAAGCCATGCTGACCTTTTCTGACCAATCCCGGCCTTACCAAGTGGAGATTAACCTGTCCCTAATTTCCTGCCACTGACATTAGACCCACCAGCATACACGGTTTATTCCTGCTGTCATGCTTGAATAAAGGTGCCACATTTCTTTCCTCCAGTCATCTGGCACCCTCTCGATGGCTGGAGAAGATTTCAAAATCTCTGTCAGAACCCCAGCAATCTCCTCCCTTGCCTCCCATAGCAGCCTGGGATATATCTCATTAGGCCCTTGGGATTTATCCATAGAGTCATAGAATTATACAGCACGGAAACATGCCCTTTGGCCCAACTGACCCACGCCAACCAAGTTGCCTTCCTGGCCTTTAAGTCCACTAAGCCATCTAATACCTCCTCTTTTTAAATGGTAGTTTCTTCTAGAATCCTGTTCCCCCACGTGAATCCTCTGACTACAATATCTTTCTTCGCAGTGAATACGGATGAGTATTCACTTAAGACCTCGTCTATGTCCTCCGACTCCATCTACAGATCATCACTTTGGTTACCCCTTTGCCTTTAAGATACTTATTAAATGCTTTGGCATTTTCCTTAATATTGCCCATTGTGTGCCTCCTAATTACTTGGATAAAGTACATCCCTGTACTTCGGCAGGGCCTCACCTTCTCTAAATCTACCATAAGCTACCTTTCTTTCTCTTATGTGACCTATGAGGGCAGGCATAGTAGTGTAGTGGTTAGTGTAACGCTATTACAGCGCCAGCAACCTGGGTTCAATTCCGGCCGCTGTCTGTAAGGAGTTTGTACGTTCTCCCCTTGTCTGGGGTTTCCTCCGGGTGCTCTAGTTTCCTCCCACATTCCAAACACGTATGGGTTAAGAAGTTGTGGGCATGCCATGTTGGCGCCAGAAGCGTGGCGACACTTGTGGGCTGCCCCCCAGAACACTACACAAAAAAATGTATTTCACTATGTGTTTCAATGTACATGTGACTAAGATATCTTATCTTATGTCTCTTGAACTCCAGGATTCCTTACACTCGGTCACCTTGCCCTTCACCATTATGAGAACACGTTGACCCTGAACTCTGTCTATTTCATTTCAGGGTTGAATGAGTACCTCATGAGTGCCTCCCACGGGTTGCCTGTAGACTTACCTGCAAGTAGTAGCTCCCAGTCTATTTTTGTCAGGTCCTAAATCTTATCAAAATGAACTCATCCTTCTCTCAACTGCTAAGTGCATTTTTTTTAAAGCTGAATGCACACTTCCACAAACAAAGCCAGTAACTTTGCAAACTTCAAAGCACTTCAGAGAAGAGCACAAAAGCAAATCTAGGTTAAAAAGCATTGTTGCTTCTGTCCAGAACCATTGAAATGCAGAACATAAATTATTTCCTCTGTAGCTATAAATACAGTGTTGAAATTTACCCTTTATTTTATTGAACAGGTTACATTCCACTAATTCAACCCCACTAAAGTGACCAGAACTGAAATTCAGGAATGTTCATGTGATGTTAATACACTGACCATTCGGTGTGTACAGTGCAAGGCAAATTCCTACTCCAGAATCTCTTTGGCAGCTTTTCCTAAACTGTAAAGTCAAGTCAAAGTCAAGTTTATTGTCATATGCACAAGCACATGTGTGCACAGGTACAATGAAAAACTTACTTGCAGCAGCATCACAGGCACATAGCATCAGATACACAACATTCACAAGAAAAGCATAAATTAAACATAAATTATACAAAATGCTTACAAGAAAGAACACAATTAGGGCAATAAAAAAGTCCACTGTAGTGCAAAGTGGTCATAGTATTGCTATACTGAGGTGGTGATTAGGGTTGTGCAGGTTGGTTCAAGAACCAACTGGTTGAAGGGAAGTAGCTGTTCTTGAACCTGGTGGTGTGGGACTTCAGGCTTCTGTACCTCCTGCCCGATGGTAGCTACAAGAAGATGGAATGGCCCAGATGGTGGGGATCTTTGACGAAGGTGTTATGGTAGAATACTGTAAGTAGGGAATGAGTGTTACAGCAAATTCCACCTCAGATCTGCACCACAACTGGAATATGTGAAAATGTAAATTTAAACAGGTTATGAGTTTGAATTATCCGGCTGATGCTCTTTTTTTGAGAAAAAGTAATGTAGATTTGCATTATATTGTTTGGATACCACATTTGTCTGTGAGCTGAATCTGCAAAAACCAAAGATTTTTCGATGACCTGATTATAATGAAGGATGTCCCACTCTATTTTAGACTAATCAGGAATAGGTAAAGGTAAAAAAGAAACGGGTAAAAAAAACAAGTAAACTTTGCAAACATAAAGCCACTTTAGCATCACATCATCAGATTACAAAGCATCCAACGTAAGACCCATAATTAGACAACCTCTGAACCATCACAAAATGCAAGCGCTGGAATTTCGCACCATTTTCAACTATGGACTTCAGTGCCTATCGCCAAGTATTATAACAAGTCATCAAAATTGTCACATGGACACAAAATGGGCCAATCAAAACCAATCAATAAAACAAATCCATAACATTTCTGGTATTCTTTCATTATATTCATATTTGCAGTGGACATGACATTTATAATCCACACCACATTGCAACAGGTCTTTCCATGCTGCCAGTGATGGGCAAATCTGACTGATGAGGGGTGCCTGAGAGAAAGAGAATGAAGAGAGAAAGAAGAAAGGACAGAGAGAATGAAGAAAAATAGAGTAAAAAGAAAGTGAGAGGAGAGGGGAAAGTGAGAAAAGAAGAAAAGGACAGACACAAAAGAGAGAGGATGCATGAAAGATTGAAGGACTATCAGTCATAGAGTTAAAGGGAGATACAGCAAGGAACAGGCCCTTAGGCCCAATGAGTCCACACAGACCATCAAGCACCCATGCTTATACTACTCCTACCCTAACCCATTTTAATTTACCCACATTCCCATCAACTCCATCCAGATCCTTACACACCATATCTAAATAGTCAGGATATCAAGGGATACGGGGATAAGGCCGGAAATTGGGATTAGAATAGGTTTTTTTTTTCTTCCCCCATTCCCCATTTCTCACTTCTATTTCCCTTTCCTTGGAGCAGACTCGATGGGCCGAACGGCCTGCTTCTGCTCCCTTGTCTTGTGATCTTGTGACCAGGGGCAATTTACAGCGGCCAATTAACCTACCAACCCACACGTGTTCGGGATGGAGGGAACCAGAGCACCCAGAGGAAACCCACCCAGTCACATACAGAACATGCAAACTCCATACAGTCAGCACTGAACCCAGGTCCCTGCAGCTGTTGAGGCAGCGACTCTTCCAGCTGCATAACTGTGGCCTCTCCGCAATACGTTACATTGCTTGGAGAAATATTTGCAACTGGCATTTTTGTTTTGCGTAACCCAAGATGTTTGCACGCGAGGTGAAAGCATTAAACCTACATCTGGATCATTAAACCCAATCAGGTCCTTATTTGTTCATCTTCAAGGTGAGTGGACACACACAATGATGTCCAATGTTGTGCAAAGCATTTTTCATGACGCTTGTACAAAATTCACTTGTGCATCCAAGGACTGTGAGCCCAAGCTGAACCTGACACCCTGACACATAGAGTTGAGTCCTGTTGGGCTGGGGTTGGATGGCCAGCTCTGGGAGAGGGGTCCACTGCAGCATCGCAGTGGACATCTCCCTCAGGACCATACCCCCATCCCACTCCTGAATGGCTGCTCCCCTTACCCACCTACCCATTCAGGCTCCTTTCCTCCGTGTGCACAAGAACACAAGAAAATAGGAGCAGGAGTAGGCCTCTCAGCTCCTCGAGCCTGCCCCGCCATTCAATATGATCATGGCTGATCTACGCTATCCTCAAACTCCTCTCGTGTGCCAGTTCCCTAAAAAATCAATCCTCGATCTTTCAAATATTTATCTATGTCTCCCTTAAATATATCCAATGATCTGGCCTCTACCACCCTCAAGGACAGAGAATTCCAGATATTCGCCACTCTCTGAGAGAAGAAATTTCTACGCACTTTAGTTTTAAATTATCTCGTCTTGTAGTTATGTCCCCTTGTTTGTGACTTTCCCACTAGTGAAAACATCTCAACATCTACCCCGTCCAGCCCCCTTAGGAAATATGTTTGAATAAGGTCACTCTTCATTCTTCTGAACTCCAAGGAATATCAGACCCAAACTGTCCAGCCTCTCTTGATAGGACAACCCAGGAATTAACTTGGTGAATCTCCTTTGGACTACCTCCAATGCTACTATTTTCCTTTTTTTTTTAAAAGGGAAGAGGACCAATACTGGGCACAGTATTCCAGGTGCAACAAAGTGCTGGATAAACTCAATGGGTCAGGCAGCATCTGTAGAGGGAAGTGGACAGTGTCGACTGTTCATTTCCCTCCACAGATGCTGCCTGACCTGCTGAATTCCTCCAGCATCTTGTTTGTTGCTCCAGGTTCCAGCATCTGCAGTCTCTTGTGTCTCCGCAGTGTCCCAGGTGTAGCCTCATCTGTAGCCTCACCAACACCCTGTACAAATTGTAACAAAAACTCCCTGTTCTTAAACTCCGAATCCCTTTGCAATAAAGATCAACATGGCATTTACCTTCTTAACTACCTGTTGGACCTGCCTGCTAACCTTTCGTAATTCAAGCACTAGAACAGCTCAATTCCTCTGCGCTCATTTGCAGACTCTTTCCATTTAGATAATAATCTGCCTCTTGGTGCCTCTTACTGAAGTGATGATCCACACTTCCCCACATTAAACTCAAATGACCTCACATTCTCCCTTGGTCCATAATGCATGGAACCCCCACCCTGGATCCTGTGCATATTCCTCATCCAACAATGAGTCAAATGCCAATGACAATTTATTTATAAAGAGCCAGGTCCAACACAAGAATTTATATTATTGTTTAAAGCTGACCCAACCCAAATTCGAGAAATAGCATTGGATAACATCAGACTCAGGGAGCTGGTATGATGCTTTACTGGGGCAGACTCAATGGAGGCTTAGTAAAGATCAAGGGAATCCACCCAAGTTCCCAGATGTAGCTCGGAGAAGTAGAATTTACTCCTGCTTGAAGCAAACATTGAATATTATCCATGAAAACCATGCCTTCGTCATCGCCGGGTCTAAAACTCAGACACAAGGGACTGCAGATGCTGGAACCTGGAGCAACAAACAATCTGCTGGAGGAACTCAGTGGGTCAGACAGCATCTGGGGGGGGGGGGGGGGGGGAGAAATGACCACTCCTTTCTCCCCACAGATGCTGCTCAACCTACTGAGTTCCTCCAGCAGAGTGTTTGTTGCTCAAAATCACAGAACTCCCTCCACTGAGGGAGCACCTTCACCAGAAGGGCTGCAGTGGTGCAAGAAGCTGGATAACCCACCACCTGCACCCCCCCCCCACAACCTCCCACCTTCTCAAGGGCAATTATGGATGGGCAATAAATTCTGATTTTGCTAACCTCGAGAAATCCCTTAAAGGACAGAAAAAAGAAAGCCTGAATGTCTCAATAACAAACAAAAGCACATTTTTTAAGCTGACAATATGAATCTAAGGGTTTAAATGATGACCTAAACTTTAGTGATTGCGACGTAAAGTACTCCATACCTCATTATTTGTCACAGTGTGGATTTGACCTACATGGTAGCACTTAAGGAATGAAATACTTATGAATGACAGATATTTTAGAAGTCTCCAGGGTCCCCACAGAATCTTAATGAACACAGTCATCTCTGTGTATTTGCCTTTTAAGTTTATTAAAGAAATTCTAATGTCAACAGCATTTGTAAACCTAGAGAACGTTGAGTTTGTGCCCGATAAACGACTCCAGATGTTCTCAAGTAAGGGACAGTGAGTTAGAAACTGTATTGAATCTGTAAAGAGTGTCAAAGTATTGCTCAAGGTCCACCTTGTTGCAATTTAAGAAGTATCTGAATGAGCAAGGCAGACAAGGCTATGGATGAAGTGCTGATAAATGGGATTAGGATAAATAGGTACCTACTTGTTGACCATGGATATGGTGTCTCAGACAACCTGTTCCTGTGCTGTACGAGTCTAAAACTAAAATAAATATTTTTGTCTGACTATTGTAGCAATTGCTTTGTTCTGCAATCATTTGGCAAAATTTTGGTTTAATTAAAATATATTTAGAAGTTCCTTGGTTTAGATTCCAAAGACACCATCCTTAACAAAGTTTCATTAATCTTTTCAGAGTTAACTACATTATTTCTGTGAAATGGGAAGGAAACACTTCTGCTGGTGGCCTTTTGTGTTCTAATATCTGAGTCAAATAGCATTAGCTATTCTGTTTAGCAAACAAGCATTCATCTTTAAAATCAAGCCACTACAGAGAGTCGTAATGACCCTCACCATCCTTTTGCTTTATTCTTCTGTTCAACTTAGCTGTAAAGGATATTGTTTAAAAGAGGAAGTTTTGATTATGTAATTGATTTTATGATTCATGAAATGCCCAGAGTTAGCCACAACTTTGTGGCAGCACTCCCACCTCTTCGAAAAGTCCCGCTTCAGAGACTTGAGCCCAGGATTCACCTTGATACCCCCGATGCAGAACTGAGACAGTGCAGCATTGTTGGAAGGCCCACCTGAAACCAAGGCCCTCTCTGCTCTCTTAGGTTGATTTAAAAGATCATATCTCACTGTAGCAAAAAGAGTGGTACCCCATGTCCTTGCTAATATTTACTTCTCAATCAATATTACTATTGCAGGTTACCTATCAATGCAGATATTGCTGTTTGTGGGATCTTGTTATGGACAACTTGGCTGCTCTGTTTCCCATATCACAACAGTAACTACACTCCCTCATATCTGTAGTTTGGGATCTATAAATACAAGTCTTCCTTTCACTTATCCCACTGTCCTTAGATTAGAGTTTTCCCCATTATTGACAACAGCAGGTTTATCTGATTATATTGATCTTACAATAAAGTACCATTATTCCACTAAAGTAACATTGCTGTGGTAACTTCAAGTTCCAAATAACTTCTACGACTGGAAAATATTTTAAATAGGAGTATTTTCTCAAGACTTCTTCTGCATGTATAGATTCTGGGACAGTGAAATCATAATCAGCAGCTAGGGATTGAGAACACTGACAATAAATGGTCTTTCTATACATAAGCAAGAAGAAAGACTTGTCCACATAAGGGGCAGTAGTTTGTTTGATTCTATATTCATAAGGCAAACTGCAGTTTGATTGGAAAATGGAAACATTTTTCCCTCAATAGTAAGGGAACTTATGGACATCTCATACATATGAAAGAGTATTTGGGAGACCAGCAGGATGGATGGGGATGGATTTGCCGGCTGCTGCAGGGCTGCAGGCATCTCCTGCTGGGTGGGAACGGGGCATTTCCTCGCGCCTTCTCTCCCCGCCACTCCCCCTGAACCGCAACGATCGGGGGCTGGGTGGAGCCGACCAGAGCCGGGAGCGCTGAGCAGACTCACTCGCTCACTCCCTGAGTCTCCAAGGCCGGCTGGCGGCCGCTCTTCCCGCGCCTGCTCACTTCCCCGTCACTGCTGTTTCTGTGACCTTCTCCCACACACCGTTGTTGTTCATTTCCGACCTACGAACAGGTTGGGTTACAGTCGTAAGGTGGGGACAGGCTGTAGAGGGAAACCGTTCCCATTGGCCGTAGGGTTAAGGTGCAGGGGATCTGAGCGAAGCTGATTGGCAAAGGAAGCAAAAGTGAGTCCAGGAAGAATGTTTTTATTGAATAAGAAGAGTGCTTGGGATCTGAAAGGCACTGCCAGGGCAATAGTGGAGACAGATTCAACTGTAGCGGGATAAGTATTCAAAAGGAAAGAACTTACAGGACTCTGAGGAGAAGGTAGGAGAGTGGGACAAGCTAGATTGATCCAATATAGAGCCAGTATGAAAAGGATGAGCTGAGTATAATTGGTTTATTTATTATTGCTTTATTATTGTCTCATGTACCAAGATACAGTGAAAAGCTTTAGCTTGCGTGCCATGCAGACAGATCATTCCGTATATAAGTAAATCGAGGTAGTGTAAAGAAAAATAGAATGCAGAATATAATGTTACAGTCACAGAGAAAGTGCAGTGCAGGTAGACAATAAGATGCAAGGGCCACGATGAGGTCGATTGGGAGATCAAGAGTTCATGTTTTAGCGTATGAGATGTCCGTTCAAGAGTCTGATAACAGTGAGGTAGAAGCTGTCCCTGAGTCTGGTGGTATGTGCTCTCAAGCTTTTATATCTTCCACCTGATGGGAGAGGGGAGAAGAGAGAATGACCGGGGTGGGAAGGATTATGTTGGCTGCTTTCCCGAGGCAGCAAGAAGTGTAGATTGACTCCAGGAGGGGAGGCTGGTTTAGTTACTTTGCCTGTTATAACCATTTTGTGATTCTGGATCAGTAATGGTGACCTTGGGAGTACTAGGCTGTCATAAAATGCTGTTTGGGTTGCATGTTCTTCAGGGACAAAAATTCGCCGTGTTTACTTTGTCTGGCATACATCTAACTCCTAATCCCCAGCAATGTTGTTAACTTCAAGGGCACTTATTGATGGGCAATAAATGCCAAACAAGTAGAAATGAACCGGATTGATTCTACTGATGGAGCAGGTCTACAATATGCCATTAAACCATGGATACCTTTCTACAATCATTAACACACTGTTAAGGATTCTTTGTGTGGAATCTTGGGGGATAATAACTATGAAAAGACCATGGCAACGCTTTTGTTTAATTTATCAGGGTGTGTGGACATTGCTGGAAAGCCCAGTGACAACTTATCATATTGAACAGAGTAACATGTAGGTCATGGTGAGTCTGAAGTCACACAGAGGCTAGCAGATTTCACATTAGTGGACCAAGTGGGTTCTAGGCTGTCATGACTGATACTAGCCTCTCACTCCAGATGCACGTGCATTTTATTTGGTTTAAATTCTACAATTTTCCCAGCACAATCACTAATCCGGACTTCAGGATTACCAAAATTTTATACACTTTTGGATAGTTCGATGTCAGCATGAGTCACATGGTGTAAACTGTGGAGCTCAGATCATCTATAGAGTATGGTCTCTTATGAAATTCATGGTTTCATGTGAAATTTACTATTGTAAAATACAAACCCAAGCCAAAAGCTTGAGAGACAAATCAACTATCATCAGTCCTCACCTGAATTCACTACAGTTCAATGTAAATCACACTCCATTATTTACATAACATTCTGGCATACCAGGGAATCATCTGTAGTCTCTATATGGAGCACAGTGACTAGTTGTTAAGCTAAATACCAGAGGTTTTTGCATTATCCAGTGATGACTCATGAAACTATTTCAGAACTTTTATTGGTCATGAGAGGTTCAGGAGAAACGATGGTGGGCCGAAGGGCCCGCTTTGTGCTGTATGGTTCTATGGAAACCTACTTGCACGTCTCCTCACAGTTTTTTGAGAGATTTATGCAGTCATTCTAATTACTTGATCGTCAGTATATTTATGTTTATCACTGGATTTATTTGTGGAAAATCTCTTGTGCTCATGGAACGAAATAGTAAGGTGCATTTTCTATATTTAAACAGAAAGGAACCAAGTTCAATGCTCAGTAAATGGGTCAGCAGGTCTACTGTCTGACAGTTCCAGTGACCTACTGTATGTTCGATCCTAACCTCACCATACAGTCTATATGGAGTTGTATGTTGTCCCTAACATGTGGGTTTCCTCTGGGTGCTCTGGTCTCCTCCCAGATCCCAGACATGCAGGTAGGCAGGTTAATTGTCGACTGTAAATTATCCCTTATGTAAATGGGCAGCAAAAGATTGGGAGGAAGTTGATGGGAGTGCGAGGAGGAATAGGTTACAGTGAAATACATAGGGGAATGGGATTGATGGATTGCTTTGAGAGCTTGCATGGACTTGGTGGGCAGAATGGCCTCCTTCTATGTCATGAGAAATATGAGATGCAGTAAAACTCCAATAATCCAGCATCCTGGTGATGGCGAAGTGAATGATTTTCTGAACTATTGGACATTACTGCTATTAAAACACCATACACTTTTTTTAAATGTTACGCGGTAGCATAATAAATTCTCAAGTGAATCAGTTGTGTTTAAAAGAAGTGTGGGAATGGGGCTGCGGTGAGTTGAAAGGGGACGGAGGAGATGGAACCAGGTGAGCCAGATGCTGAACATCAGGATTTCTGAACATTAGGAAAGCAGATCATTGGAGTTTTACTGTATATTGCATCTGTTGCTGTTGATTGGGGATGCACGTCTATCCAATGCCCACCATCAAACACTCACCTACAATAATCCTACGCTAATCCAAACTTAGTCACTTTTTCTTTGTCCTTTGTTCACTTATTGATTTTCCTCGATGACTATTTGTGATGTGCCTCATATTTTCCTTGTAGTTCATACTTCCTTCAGGTGTAGCAGAAGGCAATTCAGCCCATCAAATCTATTCCTAGCTCTCAGAGCAATCCCATCTGTCTCGTTCCTCCACTTCTTTCCCTTTTAACCTTTTCTCTCATTGACTCCCTACCCATTATACTAGGGGTAACTTAAGTAAGCAATTAACCTACCAACAAGCAGATTTTTGGGATGTGGGAGGAATCTGGAGCACCTGGGGGAGACGTGGCCGCAGAGAGAACATGCAAACTCCATGCTGACAGCTTTGGAGATCAGGATCGAGTGCAGGTCACTGGAGCTGTGAGGCAGCAGTATTACCTGCTGCACCACTGTGTGACCTCAAGAGGCTTGGTGGGCCACTGTTGACTCACACATTACAGAAGGAGACTTTCTGACCGATCATTGTTCAACAGGGTGGATGTTTCCCCTGGCTGAAGAGCCTGGAACCAGGGGCCAGTCTCAGAATAAAGGGTCAGTCATTTAGTACTGCAATATGGTGAAATAGTTCCACTTAAGGGGTGTAAACCTTTGGAATCCTCTACCTCAAAGGGCCATGAAGGTTCCATCATTGATTGTGTTCAAAACAAAGATTGAGACATTTCTATATTTAAATGGAATCAAGGGATGTGTGGATAGTGCAGGAAAATGGCATTGGGAGGGAAGAACAACCATGAGGAATTTCAGAGCAGTCTTGAAGGGCCAGGTGGCCTATTCCTGCTTCTAGTTCTTGTGTTCTCATTACTCTGCAGGCCCTTTGAAATCTAGCCAATTAATCCAACTCCTTCCTTATCCTATGCCCAGCAAAGTATTTCTTTGCACATAAAAGCTGAAGCTTTATAAGGCATTGGTCAGACTGCATTTGGAATATTCTGAACAATTTTGGGCCCTGGATCTAAGGAAAGATGTGCTGACCCTGGAGATGGTCCAGAGGAGGTTCACAAGAATGATCCCAGGAATGAAAGGCTTGATGCATGAGGAGTGTTTGATGTCTCTGGGCCTGCACTCATTGGAGTTCAGAAGGATGAGGGGGGATCTCATTGAAACCTACCAGATACTGAAAGACCTGGATAGGGTGCACGTAGGGAGGATGTTTCCATTAGTGGGAGAGTCTAGGATCCGAGGGCACAGCCTCAGAATAAGGGGGTGTCCCTTTAAAACTGAGATGAGGAGGAATTTCTTCAGCCAGAGGGTGGTGAATCTGTGGAATTCATTGTCATAGAGGGCTGTGGAGGCCAAGTTATTGGGTGTATTTAAGGCAGAGATTGATGGGTTCTTGATTGGTAAGGGGGTTAAGAGACAGGGAGAAGGCAGGAGAATGGGGTAGAAAAAAAATCAGCTATGATTGAATGGCGGAGCAGACTCGATGGGCCAAATGGCCTAATTCTGTTCCTATATCTTATGGTCTTATATATCAGATTTCCTTCTAAATAATTATATAGATTTCCACCTATGTTTGTTGAGTATTTTTAAGACAGCTTCCTCATCATCTGTGAACCCAGTGCCTTTCCAGTAATGAATTCACATTAGGCATTATCAGCAGGACACCTCAGATTCACCACAGTCTGTACACCACGTGACCAATGCCAAAGAATTGCTTACCTGCACACCATATAGAAATTCATCAGAGTCATTGTCTCCATCAGAATCTTCATCAGTCCAGTACTGACCTTTGATGTCCTAAAGGAAAAAAATCACAGATGCATAAAGAATGCCTTAAGCCACAAGAACACAGATAACATACATCTGTAAAATGTCACCAAACTGCGGAGAGTGTTAATGAGTTTGGACTCACTTTAAACAGTCAAACACCTGGAAAAACTAGTCGACCCAAATGTGCTGGCATTTCAGTGGGCATAGGATTTGCCGCATGCAAGGGCAGGTAAGTCTACTTTCCTAAGTGACACCAATCAACCTGGAAATGGTTAATAAAAACATCATGGAACTTCACTAAAAAATATTCAACTTCATAACCAAGAAAAACAAAAACACTGTTTTGAATTTCTAGGGTGGAATTTTTTCTACATTCACCACCAAGTATCATGAGGATATCACAAAATTGAAGTAAAATATGGTCCAGTATTTTTGTCCTGTGGCATTGACCTGTCTGAGGTGGGTTCCCTCTCTTGAGGGTCCTATTCCCTAAGATAATTCACCACAGCGGAGGCATTGCTTCCTGGCCAACCTCTGTACACTTGACCTTGTTGGTGATTAGTATGACACCCATCATTGATTTAAGTGTGCAGCCTTCTACCTGTGCTTTCCACTCACAGTAAAACAAGGAGGCAATCACACTCCAAGTCGCCAGGCACATGTGAATTAAAATGGGACATTGATATTTTACCCCCTGATTTCAGCTTACTGACTGATTATTGTATAAAAGGTTATTCTTGTTTGTCTGACTGTGTCCAGCAACCTCTCACTCTGAACATCTTTGACCTCTGGTTTAGAACATAGAACATTACAGCACAATACAGGTCCTTCGGCCCACGATGTGCCGACATTTTATCCTACTAATATCTATCTAACCCTTCCCTCCCACATAGCCCTACATTTCATTATCATTCATGTGTCTATCTAAGAGTCTCTTAAATGTCCCTAATGTATCTGCCCCCACAACTTCTGCAGGCAGTGCGTTCCACGCACCCACTGCTCTCTGTAAAAAACTTACCTCTGACATCCCCCTTATATCGTCCTCCAATCACCTTAAAGTTATGCCCCTCGTATTAGCCATTTTCACCCTGGGAAAAAGTCTCTGACTGTCCACTCGATCTATGCTTCTTATCATCTTGTACACCTCTATCACGTTTGTGGCCACTTAGAGGATGAAATTAAAGTTGTGGATGGAAGTGTGTGGTCAGACCAAGTGTGGACTTGCATCTTTCCATCCCTGCATTTTCCCATCTCTCCATGCCAGCTTTTGGAACAGCTGCCGTGACTATAAGAAGAGTGTCCTTTAAGACTATGACGCTCTTCCCACGATCCCACACAGCAATGATACGATGGTTGCTGTTAGAAGTTACACAGGATGAATCAGTGCTCCAAAATTGGGAAAAAGCAGCCTGGTCATTTTTTAAACAATATTTTAACCAATTTAACACCTTTTAGTGGGTTCCCTGATTGGCTAAACAAGGCACCCATTTAATTGAAATTGGGATTAGAATTGTTTTTGGTTTATAATTGTCACATGTACTGAGGTACAGTGAAGAACATGTCTTGCACATCGTCCATACAGATCAATTCATTACACAGTGCATTGAGGTAGTACAGGGTAAAACAATACAGAGTGCGGAATAAAGTGTAACAGCTACAGAGAAAGTGCTGTGCAGGTAGACAATAAGGCGCAAGGTCATAATGAGGTAGATTGTGAGGTCAAGAGCCCATCTTATCGTACTAGGGAACTGTTCAATAGTCTTTTAACAGCAGGACGGAAGCTGTCCTTGAGCCTGGTGGAACGAGCCTTCAGGCTTTTGTATCTTCTTCCCGATGGGAGGTGGAGAAGAGGGAATGTCCAGGGTGGGTGGGGTCTTTGATTATGTTGACTGCTTTAGTGAGGCAGCGAGAAGTATAGACAGAGTCCATGGAGGGGAGGCTGGTTTCCGTGATGGGCTGAGCTGTGTCCACAACTCTCTGCAGTTTCTTGCGGTCACAGGCAGAGCAGTTGCTATACCAAGCTGTGAGGCATCCAGATAGGATGCTTTCTATGGTGCAGCAATAAAAATTGATGAGGGTCGACGGGGACACGCCACATTTCTCTAGCCTCCTGAGGAAGTAGAGGCGCTGGTGAGCTTTCTTGGCCATGGCTTCTACATGGTTGGACTAGGACAGGCTATTGGTGATGTTCATCCCTAGGAACTTGAAGCTCTCCACCCTCTTGACTTCAGCACCTTTGATGTAGACAGGTGCATGTACACTGCCTCCCCCCCATTCCTGAAGTCAATAACCAGCTCTTCTGTTTTGTTGACATTGAGGGAAAGGTTGTTGTCATGACACTGTGTTACTAAACTCTCTATCTCCTTCCTGTACTCCAACTCATCATTATTTGAGATATGGCCCACTACAGTGGTATCATCTGCAAATCTGTAGATGCAGAATCTGGCCACACAGTCATGAGTGATGAGTAATGCACCAAAAATTGGGTAGAATCCAATTTCTAGACTTTTGTTGGTTATGGAGCAAAGTAGGATTTTGAAAAGAAAACTAATGGGATATTAATGAGGGAACTACTAATGACACAGAATGAGGCCATTCAATCCATCGTACATGTCAACCATAGGAGAGCAATCCCAAAGTCCGTTCTTCCTTTCCTTATTTCCCTGTATGCCTGCAATTTATTCACTCACATGTCCACCAACTTCTTTTTAATTCTTCTTGCCAACAACCCACATAAGGGTCAATTTACAGCAGCTAATTAACCCATGCACGTCTTTGGAATGTGGGAGGAAACTGGAGTACCGGGGGGGGGAGGAAGCCCAAGCTACATGGACAGAAAGGTGTGTATCCATACAGCAAGCGTCCAAGGTCAGGATGGAACCAAGGCTGTGAGGAGCTGTAATGCAAGTAGAATGGCGGTAAGAAAAGTTTAACAACAATCACAATTTGTGTGCAATAATGAGCAAGTTAGAGAGAGTCACAACTATTGATAGGATCTCACCTGTTGACAGCCTTGGTTGCCACCTGACCATCCTTTTAGGCTTGAGTGAGGGAAACGCCAAACCACTGGGGAAAGCCTCGTGAGACAAGCTGCACCTCGTTCTGAATTGTTCCCAGCCTGAAGTGAAACCAGCGAAGATTTCAGAAAACAAATACATCCAATTCCATCCCAAATTGGAAAATACAATGAAATGGTAATAAAGCATCAAAACTTACATTGGTATTGAAAGCAGGAGATGGACGATTTTACCCAAAGTCCATGCACCAACTATTTAACTACCTTGTAGCAGACAGGGGCAAATGATGTACAATAGCTGAGATCACCCCTGGAGTAATGTGTGCAGTTCTGGTCTCCCTGTCTAAGGAAATAATATACTTGCCATGTAGGGAGTGCAGCAAATGTTCATTAGTCTGATTCCTGGGATTGGGTTGACTATGGAGAGACAGGAGACTGCAGATACTGGAACCTGGAGCAACAAACAAAATGCTGGAGGAACTCAATGGGTCGGGCCGCATCTGTGAAGGGAAATGGACAGTCACGGTAGTGTAGCAGTTAACGTAACGCTATTACAGCACCAGCGACCTGAATTCAATTCCGGCCACTGTCTGTAAGGAATCTGTATGTTCTCCCTGTGTCTGCGTGGGCTTCCTCTGGGTGCTCTGGTTTCCTCCCACATTCCAAAGACGTACAGGATAGGAAGTGGTGGGCATGCTATGTTAGCGCCGGAAGCGTGGCAACACTTGCGGGCTGCCCCCAGAACACTCTCCGCAAAAGATGCATTTCACTGTGTGTTTCGATGTACATGTGACTAATAAAGATATCTTATCTTATCAATGTTTTGGGTTAAGACCTTTCACTCAGTCCAGATGAAGAGTCACAACCTGAAACGTCTCAACTGTCTATTTCTGCTGCCTGACCCACCGAGTTCCTCCAGCATTTTGTATGTTGCATTGGGTTGCCTCTGCTTGTACCAGAACAATGAGAGGTGATCTTATTGAAATATTCTGACGTGCACAGACAGACTGGATGCAGGGTGGACGTTTCCCTTGGCCAGGGTGGGGTGAGGGGAAGGTTCTAGAAAAGAGGATCACAATTTCAGGATATGGGTCAAACATTTAGGATTGAACTGAGGAGAAATTTCTTCACTCAGAGGGCGGTGAGTCTATGGAATTGTCTACCACAGAAGGGAGTGGAGAACAAGTTGCTGAATGTATTCCAGAAGGGGGTAGATTTCTATACACAAAAGACATCAAAGAATATAGGAACAGAGCAGAAATGTGGTGTTGAGATAAAAGACCAGCCACAATCATAAAGAATAGTGGAGCAAGCTCAAAGGGTGAAATCACCTGCTCCTGCTCCTATTTTCAGTGTTAGAACCATTCCAATGGGCCACATTCAGGAACAGACAACCCAATGTACAATCCATAAACATGAAGCAGTATCAAAGCAATAATGTTTGTCAGTCCAGAAGCAAATTACTGGCTTCAACACCTAGGTGTAAAGTTATATCTGTTGATCCATAGTTAGACCAGAGAACCATAGGAAAGAGATCACTTCTCAAAAAAAAGTTATTGATAAGATAAGATTTCTTTATCAGTCACATGTACATCGAAACACACAGTGAAATGCATCTTTTGCGTAGAGTGTTCCGGGGGCAGCCCGCAAGTGTCACCACACTTCCCACACCAACATAGCATGCCCACAACTTCCTAACCCGTACGTCTTTGGAACGTGGAAGGAAACGGGAGCACCTGGAGGAAACCCACGCAGACACGGGGAGAACGTACAAACTCCCTAGAGACAGCGGCCAGAATTGAACCCGGGATTGCTGGCGCTGTAAAGCGTTACGCTAACCGCTACACTACTGTGCCTGCCCTGCACCTTAAAAGGCATGCATTTAAGGTGAGAGGGGGCAAGTTCAAAGGAGATGTTGCAGGTCAAGTATTTTTTTACACAGAGAGTGGTGGGTGCCTGGAATGCACTGTCAGGGGTGGTAGGGGAGGCAAATACAATAGAGGTGTTTAAGAGGCTCTTAGACAGGCACATGTATATGCAGAGAATGGAGGGATATGGACCTTGTGTAGGCAGAAGGGATTAGTTTAGTTAGGCGTTTATTACTTTGGCGTAACATCGTGGGCCGAAGGGCCTGTTCCTGTGCTGTACTGTTCTATGATCTATGTGAACTTTTATTGAAAAATGAAGCACAAATCTCAACCCTTATTAGAATTATATAAACTTAGAAGAGAGAAATAGGTCATTTTGGTCCAACCAGTCAATCTAAGCAAGTAATCCTCACTTCAGTATAGACATAATTGATTCCTCAACTACCGTTACACCTGAGTCCACACCTCTAAAACTATGTACAAATTTGTGTATGGAAAGTTGTTTCAATAGGGCTCAGTAAGTTACTTGAGGTTAGGACAATCCCAGGCTCATTCGCTGTTGAGCTATTCAGTCATATTGGTGACGGGAGCATGATGATTGGTTAGAGAAGGGAATAAGAAGCCAGGATTCCTGCTCATGTGTGGTGGGATCAGCACCTACAGTTGTCTTAGGGTCGGTACGTTGTAAATTCACCACAAGGGTTTTGTCCTGTGAGGCAAGAATGGAAGAAGGAGGAGAAGGGGATCTCTTTAAGGATTACAAGGCTTTCGGAGATTGACAGGATAGAGGCTGAGCGGCCACTTCTTCAAGCTGGAGTGTCAAGAACCAGGGGCATAGTTTCAGGATAAGAGTCAGCTATTTCAGACAGAGATGACAAGAATATCTTTAATGGAGAGAATTATAAATCTTCAGAGCTCTCAAGCCCTAGAGGGCTGTGGATGCTCAGTTGCTGAGCATAATCAAGACTGAGATCAATAAATCTTTGGATGTTAAGAGAATCAGAGGGTATAAGGATTAGACTGAAAGTCCACGCTAATGAGGAGCTCTTGATCACTTAATCTACCTCGTCGTGGCCCTTGCACTTTATGTGTCTACCTGCATTGCACTCTCTCTATAACTGTAATACTATATTCTGCATTTTGGTTTTTTCTCCCCCTTTGTACAACCTTGATGTATGGAAATGATCAGTCTGGATGGCATGCAAACAAATGCTTTGCAGTGTATCTCGGTACATGTGACAATAATAAACCAATTACCAAGTAGAGGCCTAGGAACAGCCATGACCTCACTAAGTGGCAGAGCAAGCTTAAGGGACGTATTGCTCTCTCTTGAGCTCATTTCTTATCTTATGACCTGTCAAGAGACTTTGTTAGATGTTTGCACATGTGGAGACTTTTACAGAAGGGTTCAAGCCTGGCTGTGGTGTCTCCTTCAGGGAGGTTGAGCCTGCAACATACAAAGTCAGTGAAGTCACCTGCAGGGGCTCTACACTGATCCAACCATGTCCCGGTAAGGGGTAAAGCCACTGAGGAGGAATAAGAATAGCAGAGAGAAAAAGAGAAACTGAAGCGTGTGGCACAGCAGATTAGAATGTCTGAAACCTACTGTATATATAGAAAGGCAATGAAAATGGACGGACAATAGTTAGCACATAACGAAATAAGGCACAAGTTGCAGAAACATTATTTTCCTTTAAGGCATAGAACTCAAAGTGATTCATCCATGGCTAGACAGAGGGGTTAAACTAAATTAACAGAGAAAGTGTATAAATTTACCAGAAATAGAGGCAGACCTGAGGACTGAACCATTTTAGAACTCGGAAGAGGAGAACTAAAAAATTGATTAGGAAAGGCAAGATGGGAAATAAGAGTAGATTAGTGAGAAATATAAAAACAAACTGTGAGAGGTTTTACAGGTACTTAACAAGGAAACGACTAGCAAGGGCAAATGTGGGACCCCTACAGACAGAGACAAGGTCAAAGTCGAGTTTATTGTCATATGCACAAGTACGTGTGCACAGGTGCAATGAAATACTTACTTACAGCAGCATCACAGGCACATAGCATCAGAGACACAACATTCACAAGAAAACATAAACATAAATTACACAAAATTAAAGTTGGAGGGTGGGTGGATGGACAGAACAAGGGGAATATCTCTGATAGGGTGAGGCCAGGATTGCCATGGGGATAAGTTGTGAATGATGTCATCTGGTTGGTAGGTTAATGAGGAACACTGGAGAGAGGGAAAACACAAAAAAAACCTTTATAATGAGTATGTGAGCAGTTCAGCACCCTCAGAGATGCCAGCTCTTTCAAATGATCGAAGATCACACAATGATACTTCAAAGCAAATGTAAGGAGGTCTCCCCGCTCTTCCTACCAATATTTATCAAGCAAGCTCTGAAAAGAGATGACATTGTTATCACATTGCTCTTGAAGGGACTTGACATTAAAAATGCCAGCTGTGTTTCCTACATTACTGTTGAAATGTAATTAGCCTTGCAGTGATTGGGTATAAATCCTCAGAGATATTCTAAGTTAGTGAAAGCTGTCATATAAATAGAAGTCTTTACTTTTTAGAAAATACAGGAGATCAAAGAAAAAGGAAAATGAATTAACAAGTTGAAATCACCACAATGTAGTTGCAGTTTCTCTGTCCGCTATTATCATGATCATGGTTACAGGTTCCCATATGTCACATTTTGACACGTTTTAAATAAACTTAAATACTGCAGATAGGCAATTATACAAATGCACCAAGCTGTGCTTGGAAACATACCTTACGATGGAACTGAACACAGAGATACAGGGAAATAGAAGTTGTAACTTGCAGTAACAACCACATACAACAGACCATGCATGATTAATGTGAAGATTTAAAGTTAGGCAAGACATTGCTGGCACAATTTTGTGTCTGCTCCTACGGTATGAAAATGAAATCATCAATTATTAATGTCCTCTTGCTCATCTCACACAATTAATAAAACATAAGTGTGATGGCAGGTCACGACACAAGATGCTAAAACTGCTGTCAGACAGTTTCAGGGACGGTGTGGGGTCTTGCTAGAAAATCCATGCAATCGCTCACCATTTGTGCTGAAATTCAGATATGTGCCTGCGTTGGGACTGGGTGCCGGCCCTCCATGCTGCCAGATGGGTGGTGATGGGGGAAGGAGATGCCTTCCAAGCAATTGTCAGCACCCTGTGGTCTCCTTGACAATGGGTGATCTTTTGGCAAGTTCCTGTTGTTAAAGGAAAAGCAGATCTGAGTAAGCGTTGGCTGTAACTTCCGAAGTGAACATAGACAAAGCAAAGCCATTTTTCTAAAATATTCAGAATCTGAAAAGGTAATAATTAAATGTTTTAAAGCTTCAGTTCCTTAAAGTAACCATGTCGTAAATATGAATCTACTGCTGAAACTGGGTGATGGATTGAACTATTTTTTCCCCCTCAATCTCCTATTATTTTCTCTCTCTCTCTGTCCCCCCCCCTCTCTCTGTCCCCCCTCTCTCTCTCTGTTCCCCCCTCTCTCTCTCTCTGTCCCCCCCTCTCTCTCTCTCTCTGTCTGTTCCCCCCCCTCTCTCTGTCCCCCCCCCCCACCTTCTCTCCGTCTCTTTCTCACTAGTCTCTCTCTATATCTATCACTACCTCCTACCATTTTTATGGAATGGCTCTCCCTCACCCTGTCATGCGTTCTCAGCTCTAACTTTCTGACTCTCCATTACTCGCTGATGCCTTTCATTTTTTTCCTTGGTCTTTCCTGTAGGCTCTCTTACACTTCCTAAACACATCCCAACTCTTCGCCAATCCCAACTCTTCGCCAATCCCAGCTCCCCACTTCGCTCCCCTAAGCTGCTCCAAGAAAGAACAACGGAGGTTGAGCAGCTGCTTACTGTACACCCTGGGGACAAGAGATTGGCATTGCAAAGTCTGGGAGAAGTGTCTTTGGGGATCCACAATGAAGAACAGATGTCACCAGGAGGAGTGGAACAATAGCTGGTTTGTAGATGACTTCACAGGGATAAAGGGGAGGCAGAAGACTTTGGTGTGAATGAGGCTGATGGCTTCACACACTGAGTGATGGCTCCACACTGGGAGAGTAACAAGACAGCTGCACAAGAAGTATAAACTTGAATACGTCAACCTCTCATTTATAATTTGTTAATACAAAGATAATTTCAGTTGCAAATGCGAAGATTCATCATGCTAAAGAAAATACAGTGCAAACTTTCATGTTGCCAGGGCAGAGTAACCAAGTTAGAGGTAAAAAAACAGCAGATGCTAGAAATCTGAAACAAAATCAGAAAAAGCGGAAGTGATCAGCAGGTCAGTGGGGAGAGAAGCATTTGACAGAGAGTGATCCACTGGTTATCCACTCGCAATCTAAAAGGTCTGGACAAATAATCTGGGAACACAAGATCAAATCCCACCACAGCCCCTGGAGAATAGATTCTGTCAATAAAATACATTCTGAGATTTGGGGGGAAAAGAAGTTAATAATGAGATAGTAAATTGCCAGATTGTTTTAAAAGCTCAATAGGCTCACGAATGTTTTATGTTCTATATTCTAAGACAAAGGACAGTACAGCACAGGAACAGGCCCTTTGGCCCACAATGTCTGTGCCGAACACGATGCTGAATTAAACTAAATCTCTTCTGCCTGCACATGATCCATATCTCTCCATTTCCTGCATACTCATGTGTCTATCTAACAGCCTCTTGAACACCATTATCTGTCTCCACCACTACCCCAGGCGTGTGAAAAAAACTTGCCCCGCACATCGCCTTTAAACTCCCCCCCCATCTTAAATGCATAGAACATAGAACACTACAGCACAGTACAGGCCCTTCGGCCCATAATGTGGTGCCGACATTTTATCCTGCTCTAAGATCTATCTAACCCTTCCCTCCCACATAGCCCCCTATTTTTCTATCATTCATGTGTCTATCTAAGAGTCTCTTAAATGTGCCTAATGTATCTGCTCCCACAACCTCTGCTGGCAGTGCGTTCCACACACCCACCACTCTCTGTGTAAAAAACTTACCCCTGACATCACCCTTATACCTTCCTCCAATCACCTTAAAATTATGTCTACTTGTGTTAGCCATTGTCGTACTGGGAAAAAGTCTCTGACTGTCCACTCGATCTATGCCTCTTATCTTTTACACCTCTATCAAGTCACCTCTCATCCTCCTTCTTTCCAAATAGAAAAGCCCGAGCTCACTCAATCGATCCATGTGCTCTAGGATTTGACACTTCTACCCTGGGGAAAAGATTCTGACCATCAACCTTGTCTTGCCTCTCATAATCTCATAAATTTCTATCAGGTCTCCCCTCAGTCTCCAACACTCCAGAGAAAACAATGCAAGTTTGTCCAACCTATCATTATAGCTCATACCCTCTAATCCAGGCAGCAACCTGGTAAATCTCTTCTGCACGCCAAGGTGAAGAAGTCTGCATCCTTACCTGCTCTGGTCTATACAGTATATAATTCCAGATCCACAATAATGTGGTTGACTATTAACTGAAATGCCCCAGCAAGACACTCAGTTCAGGGACAATTCAGGATGGGAATTGAATACCAGACTAGCCAGTGAAGCACTGACCTTATGAATAAACAGTAACCATTCCCAATGCCTGATAGAAAAGATATACGTGTTTGTTCCACTGAGTTTGATTTGTGGGTAGATCGCTTGAAACTTTCACTGCTTTTAATCAGCCAGGTTCTGTATTGAGCAATTAATTAATTAGATTAAGTTATCCCATTAGATTGGAAAAGTGCAATTCAGAGGTTTGTACCATTGCTGCAGGAGATGTTGTGCAGATCCCAGTGGTATCATTATTTGGACCTCTGCTCAGTAAACCATCAGAAAGGGGCAGCACAGTGTGTCGCCAGTGGAGCTGCTGCCTCACTGCCCCAATGACCCCGACCTCCATCACCTGAGCTGCCTCACTGTTCCAGTGACCCCTAACCTCTATCACCTGACCAACCACAGCATGATGTCCATCTCAAAGTCAAAGTCATGTGCACAGATACATGTACACACAGGTGCAATGAAAAACTTACTTGCAGCAGCATCACAAGGTCCCTAGAGATGTTGTTGTTTGCTGTGAAGTGCTTGGTTTGGGGCTTTGTGGGGGAACTTGGACTGTGTCCTCCTGGGAGCACTCATACTACAAGTACCCAGGACAAGAGTGTATTCCCAGTGCAGTACTGGGATAGGATACCTTTCAGGAATCAATTCCTTGGGGCCCTTATCCCACTCTCCATGTCTTCCACCCTTTGATTCTCCCTACCTGACCTATCACCCCGCCTAAGACGGCCCAATTGGACCTGTGGCTGCCAATCCCATCCAGATGAAGAGAGACTGGATAGGCTGGATTTGCTTTCCTTGGAGCAGAGGAGTGAGAGTGGGACCTGATAGAGGTATACAAAATTACCAATGGTATAGATAGGATAGATAGTAAGAAATGTTTCCCCATTGCAGAGGTGTCTAAACCTATAGGTTCAGGATGAGGAGCAAGAGGTTTAGGTGAGATCTGAGAAAGAACTTTTTTTACCCAGAGGGTGGCTGGAATCTGGAACCATAAGACCATAAGACAAAGGAGCAGAAGTCAGCCATTTGGCTGATCGAGTCTGCTCTGCCATTCTATCATGAGCTGATCCATTCTCCCATTTAGCCCCACTCCCCCACCTTCTCACCATAACGTTTGATGCCCTGGCTACTCAGATAATCTCTGTCTTAAATACACCCAATGACTTTGCCTCCACAGCCGCCCGTGGCAACAAATTCCACAGATTCACCACTCTCTGGCTAAAGACATTTCTCTGCATCTCTGTTCTGAATGGGCGCCCTTCAATCCTGAAGTTGTGCCCTCTTGTACTAGACTCCCCTACCATGGTAAACAACTTTGCCACATCTACTCTGTCCAGGCCTTTTAACATTTGAAACATTTCTATGAGGTCCCCCCTCATTCTTCTGAACTCCAAGGAGTACAGTCCAAGAGCCGTCAAATGTTCCTCATATGTTAACCCTCTCATTCCTGGTATCATTCTAGTGAATGCACTGCTTAAAAAGCTGGTGGAGACAGGTACTCTCACATTTAAGAAGTATCTAGACGAGCACTTTGATCATCAAAACTACAGACCAGGTGCTGGTAAATGGGACTAGTATAGATTGGTACTTGACACCTGAACATGGTGGACTGAAGGGCCAGTTTCAATGCTGTATGACTCCATGACCTCAGCTTCATGAAAGAATACAGATCTCTAATGCAGGTGAATTCTTCACACTGGAAAGTAAATAACGAGAACATTTCCTGACACCCATTGCTGCAACCTTCTGTTACTCCTTATTGGGTACTTTGGAATTTCTCAGCAGTGATTAGCTGACAAATTTTGGTCGACAACATTCCTGCAAAGCAGCTTATGACATCAGTATATAAAAACTAGTTGTTCCTGAAGTCCTGAATTTATATTGGATAATATTTAGGAAAGAGTAGATTTCGATATTATGAAAATAATTAACGGAGTTGCTGCAGGAACGTTGGTCACGGAATAGCAGGTTCCAATCCTTGGGAAATTGTGGGTGGCTCAGTTGGTAGAGCCACTGCTTCAGAGCGCCAGAGACCCGGGTTCAATCCTGACCTCGGGTGCTATCTGTGGGGAGTTTGCTCGTTCTCCCTGTGACCATGCAGGATTCCTCCAAGTGCTCCGGTTTCCCCCCACATTCCAAAGGCATGCCGGTTGGTAGGTTAATTGGCAGCTGTAAATTGCCTCGTGTGTGTGTGTGTGTGTGTGTGTGTGTGTGTGTGTGAATCTGAAGGGAGTTGATAGGAATGTGGGGAGAATAAAAAAAAATTGGATTAATATACGATTAGTGTAAATGGGTGGTTTATAGTTGGCATGGACTCAGTGGGCCGAAGGGCCTGTTTCCGTGGTATCTATCTCTATGACTCTATTAAAGATAGGAAGCGAAGAGTAAGAATTTTCCCATCCATTGGAATAATACACCACTGGAACAAGTTGTCTTTGAAGTTAAACGAAGCAGATGGGAAGAAGGAATGGGTTTAAGAGACAGTCACGCGTTTCTCATTTGAGGGCCATTGTCTGAGACAGTTCATCTTGTTCTAAGAATTTGCATTACCAATATGATGCACTAATTCTGTGATACTGCACAAACAGTTGAACATCGGCTGCACTGAAAAAAATGAACCCTTGCACAACAGCCTTTTACCTCAGAAGCCTGAAGAGTACTTTTGTTTGCAATACATAGAAATATAAAACATTGCACTGTTATCTGAAAGCACAATCACAAACTAGCCAGGATCTGGGACAACTTGGAATAATCAGGCTGTCATTCATCTTCTTTCTCTTCACCATGGGGTGAACGAAAAGGAAATCCACGTTGCTATTCATGAAAGTGTTACATAACTGGGTCTTAGAACACTTTTATCCCTTTACCTGACGAGTTCCCTGATCTTTTTGGAACAAGTTCCAAAATACCTACACAGTTTTTCTGCTCTGTTTAAGGGTGCTCTTGGGGTTTTTCATTGTACAGATAAAGGAGATGTACTGGCACAGCTGTTTGGTGTTTTTATACATTGGCCTGGTGAGTGATACTTGAAGTTACTTGCCCAGTAAATTGTAGATTCTGGGGAAGGAAATGCCTAGTGGGCAATCTATTAGGGATGACCACAACAACAGAACTGAATTCCTTGTGGTCAACTCAAGAACTTCTTTAGTGGCAACCTTAGTTGAGCCTTACATCAGGCTAGGAGCAGCAGGCTATTCATTCTTTCTGTCCTAGTACATCAGGCATCAAGATCCATGACCATATGTTCACCCTAGATTCTAGATACTATTGGTGATCAAAAATCTATTCATCCCTGATTTAAAGTTGACAAAGGATTTGGAATTTCAGGAAGCTGCACATTTCTACCAATTGCAACAAGGAGAGAATAAATGTGAAGAAATGTTTGGGTAAAGTTTAGGATGGATAAAGGTGTATTTTAAATACAATGCTTTGTCAGTATTTGTGCTGACGAAAAAATAGGATGAATCACATCTCCCTTTGACAAGTTTGCTTCATCGCATCCAAACTGATTTCTCAATCCTGAATAAAATAGAAATGAATTCATCACAACGGTTTAAAATTTCTCACAGAGAAACACCACACTGCAGCGGCAAGAATTATGCCCGGTAAAAGAATTGGCATTGAGAATGTGTTGGAAACAATGAAAAAAAGAGAAATCTGACTAGAAATTCAGTCAAATTAGGCTGCAGGTCTTTTCATTGCAAAATAATTGTTCTCCAGCCTTGCACGTCACTCCAGAAATTTCTGCGTCCCTTGTCAAATCTTCTTCATCACTCACACAAGGGGTGATGTCATTCCTCATGCACCACACCATTTGGATTTTTGTGGTGGAACTAAGACCAAGATGTCCAGGACAGTTCATGCCCAATAACAACCAGGTCTGCACAGTGCTATGTTGGATCAAGAGACCTTTATATGGAAGTCGTTTACTCATATTTGATCTTTCAGGCAACCCCACCACACTGCATTTATCACTTTCCCTATTGACCCCTCTCCCACACCATTCCACCCACTGACATAGCCCCCAGATCCAACCAGCTGACATTTAAGCAAGATCCCTTGGACCCAAGGTCAGTCCCAACAATCCTCCATCCAAGGATCCAGGGCTCCTGACCACCTTCGCTCATTCCCCAATGTTCTTCTGATCCTCTTCCCAGTCCACTCTGATCCTTCCCACTTCACTAAATCTCTTCTCTTTCCCAGATCCCCAAAGGAATTCCTACTCTCCCCATCCCATTTCTACTTCCATCACCTTGGTTACTAATCTGAGTAATATCTTCAACCCCATGCCCTGATTGGCCTAAGACTAATGTTCTCCCTCCCCTACCAGCCACAAAACCCAAAGGGTTCTACTCCTGAAACCCCTGCTCCCAGGATTCCAATCCTTGTCCGAGGTGACACAAGTGGTGCAACTATTAGACCTGCTATCTCACAGCTCCAGTGACCCAGGCTCGATCCTGACCTCCAGTGCTCTCTGTGTGGAGTTTGCACGTTCTCCTTGTGACTGCGTGGGTTTCTCTCAAGTGCTCCAGATTTCCTCCCACAACCCAAAGGTTGGTTGACCACTGTAAATTGCCCCTGTTTTATAGGTGAACAGTAGAATCTGCGGGGTGGTTGATGGGAATGTGGGGAGAGTAAAAAAGCATTGGATTAATATAGGATTAGTGTAAATGGGTGGTTTATGGTTGGCATGGACTCAGTGGGCCGAAGGGCCTGTTTCCGTGATGTCCATCTCAATGATTCGATTAAGGAAAGGAAGCAAAGAGTAAGAATTGCAAGCAAGCAAAATGTTTCCATCCATTGGAATAATACATCACTGGAACAGTTGTCTGCTGCAAGGTAACATGATATAATATGGACATGATTTTGAAGTCAAAAACATGCAGCTGAATAAGTAGCAACATTTCTCATAGTTTAATTGATTAACCTGCATGAACATGAAATATCATTCTTTAATTTTTGATGGCATCCTTTTCCCCCAAGTTGTTAGTCCTCATGAATATGACCAAAACACGGTTAGAGATGCATTAATTGTAATATTTTTGATGACCCCTAGTATCCTCCCTGCTAAGAATGGCTGCTGTCAAACTTTAGCTCAATAGAAGAGATTCCGATGACATTCACAAAATCACTCAAACTGCTGATGATGGGTCACAGCTCTTCCCAATGAGATCAAGGTGGGGCTATTCATGTCTACAATGGAAGGTGCTCGAGGTATGATGGTTGATGAGGTCTAAAGCCTGTATTGGATGCAGGAAGAAGAAGTCTGGAAGTGCTGGAGAAAATGTATATAGTCTTTGAATATTTATTCTCTTTGATGGTCTATGGGCTCTGATAGACCAAGGCTGTGACTAACTCCTGAAGGCGCAATGATTAAGAGGATGAGTGGATCATTACTTCCCTCAGCACTGTCCATTTAGTTTATCCTTAGTTGTCAGTATGCAGCCAGCAGGGCAACTACCCCCTTGTGTTTGTGTTCTTCTCATCCCCTGAGATCATTAGCCTCGCTGCTAACTGCCATTTGGACCTGGCCTACGACTTCATTGTCTTAATCCAGTTCCATTTACCTTGATGTACCCAAACTGGGGTTATAATGGAGAACTATCAATTGCTGAAGAAGCACGCTAACTTAGTAACTTGTGGGGCTGGCTTGGGAGGCTGGGATCAGTTATGCTCGGATTGATAGCTCTATTTTGGAGTCTGTCCCCATTTGTCTGAATTATATCTAGTGTTCAGGAGATTGGTTATAGAGGGGTGAGTTGAGGAGTTTTGGGGGCCTTAGGATGAAGGTTACATAGATGCTGGTTCACTGGCTATGAACCTATTGGGGGGTAGGCTGGGGTCTTGGCTGTTAGATTCTGAAGAGGGGGCTGGGGTTTCACATCAGGAGTGGGGTGTTTGATTGAGAGCAGCGAGATAATTTCCCCTTGGGCTCTTACAGTTTAGGTTATTGAGGTTCTGGTCCTGGGACTTGTGGGCTTAGATTGTTAGAGTACTGGGTCAAGGTTAGGATAAGGCGGCTCTCTTTTCCAACATATCTTACCTCTGATCAATATGTTAATACATCGATCAATTGATCAAACCCATTCTTTCAATGGATACAGTATCCAGAATATAGGGGGTAGCAATTTCACCAAAGCCATCATGATTCCATAAGTAAATATAATCTCAGAAACATTTGTTTACTGAAGGACAATAATATCCACACAGCCTCAGTTTAAGATGGAGTCATAGAGTAACTCAGCACAGAAACAGGCCCTTCAGCCCAACTTGTCCATGCCAACCTAGGTGCCCACCTAAGCTAGACCCATTTGCCCACGTTTGGCCCAAGATCTTATCTGAAAGACAATATTTCTAACAGGGAAGCATTCTCTCAATGCTACAACTGGATCGTCAGCGTGGGATTTTGTAATGAAACCTCTGGAGTGGGATTTGAACCAAGAACTTCTCCCTGTTATAGGAAAGATGTTAATAAACTAGAAAGAGTGCAGAAAAAAGTTACCAGGATGTTGCCTGGACTTGGGGGCCTGAGTTACAAGGAGAGGTTGTGTAGACTAGGACTTTATTCCCAGGAATGTAGGAGATTGAGGGGTGACCTGATAGAGTTATAAAAGATTATGAGGGCCATAGATAGGGTGAATGCACATAGTCTTTTTCCCAGGAATGGGGTGCTAAAAACAAGAGGGCATCGGTTTAAGATCAGAGGTGAGAGATTTAAAAGGGACATCAGGGGCGCAGCTTCTTCTTATTTGGAATGAGCACCATCTTTTGTGTGAAAGGGGAAGAGATTTCACCAAAAGCCATCATAATTTCATAAGTAAATACAGTATCAGAAACATTTGTTCACTGAAGGACAACAATATCAGTTTATGATGGAGTCATAGAATAACACAGAATAGTGATTGATGCAGGCACATTAGCAACATTTAAAAGCCATCCAGATAAGTACACGGATAGGAGAGGTATAGAGGGTTATGGGCCAAATGCAAGCAGATGGGACTAGCTTGCTGAACAACACAGTCGGCATGGACAAGTTGGGCCAAAGGGCCTGTTTCTATGTTGTATGACTCTATGACTAAATCAGGAGACAAGAGGGTCATTCAGTGAGCCACAGTTGACTCTGATCCAACGTGCACAAGCTTTCCTGCTTCTGCTGTACACAGATCACCATCAAGTACATCTTGGCTGCCTGCATTGTATGGATGCAGTCATTTTGCTTGCAAGCTCCTTATGGCACAGAATGCATGATTGTACATTTACAATTGCAGATTTCTCCATGCCAGGCTCCACAGGAAACAAAGTGCTGGTGGTAGGGAACCCCTGCCTGTTGCGGAAGTTGGCAGCTGCACAGGTATCATGATGTGATGTTCTTGGATTCATATCCACTGCCATAGAGTTGAGTTATGAACCACTGCTATATTTGAGCAAAGAACAGCAAGTGGTCCCAACAGCAGAGCAAAGTGATGTAAGTGGGAATGCTGGAATGCAAATAAAGCAAGGATATACCAGCTGACAAGATTTGATACTTAATTATAACAATTGCTTTGTGCTCCCTCCTCTCTTTCCTCCAACATTAACTGATTAACATCCTTTCTAATACTTTTAAACCGGAATATACGTTGCTCACAAGCTGTTGTCTCCAGTCAAGTCAAGTTTATTGCCATGTGAGGTACAGGTACAATGAAAAAGTCTTGCTTGCAGCAGCATCCCAGGAACGTAGGTGCAGACAACACACAGAATATAAATTATACAAGACAGTGGAGAGAGAATAAATGTGCAAAAAAAAAGACATAACCAGAGACGAGTCCATAGTGCAAGAGGTTGTCCGTAGTGGTCCATTGCTGAGGTAGAGTTAGGGTTGTGCAGGTCAGCTGTAGGAAAGTAGCTGTTCCTGAACCCAGTGGTATGGGAATGATTGGAGCCCAACCTGATTTGTCCTTGCTCCAAATCCACCCAGCAACATTATATAGAGTTGTACAGCACAGAAACAGGCCCTTCAGCCCACTGAATCCATGTGATCATCAAGCACCCCCACCCATTTACACCTCGTACACATTACCTGTAGGAGTGCTTGCCCAATGTGTCACTTATAAGGGACCAATTAACTCCCACTATCTCAAATAGTCGCTTTCTTTTTATATATTCAGTTTTCAAGATCTGGGCACTGCTGACAAAGCCAGCACTTATTGCCCATCCCCAACTGCCCTTGAGATGGCAGTGGTGAGCTGCATCCTTCAGGTGAAGGAGCTCCTAAGAAAGCCCTCAGCACATTATTGCTAAGAAAAGATTCCACGCGTGTTCTGATTGGGTAGCACTGAGGTTAAGTAATGGCACTCACTTCTAGGGTGCCCAAACCTTGCAGTTGGGACCACTTGTTGTTCTTTGCTCAAATACAACAATGGTTTGTAACCTCCCTGGCCTGAAACAGCGGGGATCAAAGTGGGATTCCCAGCATCACCTCACTCACTCATGCCCTCTCCCACCGGAAACTTGGAGGCTGCATTTTTGGATCGACAGATTAAAGAAGTCCTCAAAGCAGCGATGTCTTGTTGCAAGTCACAGGGAGCCTGGCATAAAGAGGTTAGCAAACCCATTCATGCATAGTGAGTAATTCAATGTCACAGCAAGATGCAAGTAATATGACCACGTTCATTCACTTCTGATGGCTGAAAGGTCAATTGTGCACAGTAAAGCTTCACTCTCTAATTTCTGGTAGCAAGTTGTGCTGGAACCGATGTATCAGTTGGGCACAGAAATTCCCGGTGCTACTCTCCTCAGACTGTTGCCTGGGATATTGGTTCACGTTGTGCCGAGGACCACCTGTTGTTAAGCACCCTCAGAACAACTATGCTTTAATATGGTTTCTGTCGTATGCCACTTTAATTCTGAATCCCACTGTCTGTGGCCTCCTCCACTGCAATAGAAGCCCAATGTAAGTGGGAGAAACAGCATCTTATCTTCCATCTGGACACCTTGAAACTTTCTGGAATAAACACTGAATCTTCCATCTTCAGCTCTCTCATTGTTTCCCATTATCATAAATGTTCCCTTCTCACCTTGTTTCTATGAACTACCTCCCTATCGGTCAGTACTCATGGTCCGTATCCACCAACGTCTCTCCACATTGTCTTTTGTCTTATACCTCACTCCTCCCCCCAGCTCCATTTGACAAAACTGTAAGCCCTCCAACCTTCCCCCAGTTCTGAGGAAGGGTCCTTGACCCAAAACGTTAACTGGATTCTCTTTCCACGGATGCTGCTTGACTGACTGAGTTCTGTTTTAGTTTCAGATTCCAGCATCTGCAGCTTTATTTTTTTTTCTTACGATTTTATGACGATGCTCCCTTACAGCTCCGGGTTAGGAATCCCACAAGGGCCGATTCCTACACATACCCTGTCTCTTTTGGATTTCCCCCACCATCAGTGATCGATCCCCTACTTCCCATCAGTTCCTACCAACTTCCCACAGGATCCTTGACTGAGATCCCTATCTAAACCCAAACCTACCTGTTTTATCCTCGTGAAAGCCTTTCGGCATATATTGTGCCCATTCACTGTCTTGAATCTCAATACTGTCAAAATTTAGCTGCGATGGGCGCACAACAAAAACAGTCATAGTTTCACCATGGTGTGACACTTCCTCACTGCCTGTCGGTTGCTTGACCATGATCTGGAGATGAAAATTTGACCGTGGCAGCTGGGGAATTTGAATTCAGTCAATGAAACAATCTGGAACAAAAGCAAGTGCAAATGGCAACCATGAAACTACTGATTGGTGTAAAAACCCACTAAAACCCTTCAAGGAAGAAAAGTCACACACAACAGCGCCTCTTTCCCAGGGAACCAATGCTCAATACAAGAGGGCATGGCTTTAAAGTAATGGGTGGGAAGTTCAAGGGAGATATCAGAGGGAGGTTTTTTTACCCAGAGAGTGGTTGGGGCATGGAATGCGCCGCCTGGGGTGGTGGTGGAGGCAGGTACATTGGTCAAATTCAAGAGATTACTAGATAAGCATATGGAGGAATTTAAAATAGAGGGATACGTGGGGGGAAGCGGTTAGATAGTCTTAGGAAAGGTTTAAAGGTCGGCACAACATTGTGGGCCGAAGGGCCTGTATTGTGCTGTACTTCCTATGATTCTATGAACATCAGACCACATCAATGTGGTTGACTTTAAACTCCTCCCTGTAATGGTCCAGAAAGCTGCTAAGTTCAGTGCCAATAAATGTAGGCCATGACATTAAGTCATAGTGTCTTAGTGTCATTCAGCATGGAAACAGGCCCTTAGGTCCACCCAGTCCACTCTAGCCATCAAGTGCCCGTTTACGTAATCCCATTTAGTCTCCCCAAATTACCATCAACTCTGCCCAGACTCTACCCCTCACCGACACACCAGGGGTGATCTCCAGCGGCCAATTAACCTACCAACCTGCACGTCTTTGGGACACGGGAGGAAATCAGAGCTTGGTCACAGGGAGAACATGCAAACTCTAAACAGACAGCACCAGAGGTCAGGATCAAACCTGGGTCCCTGGAGCTGTGAGGCAGTGATGCTACTAGCTGTGTCACTGTGCTGCCTGCCGACAATATAAACATCCTATAAGAGGTCAGAAGAGAAAACACTGAGGACTGTCGTCTGGATCCGAGTAAGATGTAGAAATTGTAAGAGGAAATATTGGAATATCTAAAGGACAGAATTCTTGATTTAAAATCTGATTTGTATTTGCAAAAATCAAAACGGAAAACGATCTTTCTCCACATTATGTCTGTCATATCCTTTCCGTGTCTCAGAGTAACCTCTTCGTTGTAACATCCAGTTTCAGGATATCAGGAGTAATGGCAATGAATTATTTAAAAGATCTTGTTACAATTAAATGTAGGTAGCTAAACATAGGCTGCTTCACTGCAAAAAAAATACCAAATTGCATTCCCAAGAGACATCAGTTGCTGTCTGGCACTCTTAACCGTTGGCTGATAGATTCATCAGAATGTTATTAATATTTTAATTTGCTAGCTCAATTAGTCAGTTTTGAAGTTGATCTTCTTTGTAAGGCTGTCTTTGGAAACTGAAGAGAGATGTAGATCTTAGTAAAGGAAGATGTAGAATTTTTCCACAAGAGACGAAGTAACTGGCAATATGTCAATGGCTATGAATTATTAGAAAATGTTGTCCAGAACCACTCTAATTAAATTTTGGGTTATGTTGCCCAAAGCTTTTGGACAACTATCCTAATTTCTCCTGGCTTTATGTTCATGTTCTTTATGTCTAACTTTAAAGCAGCCTGTGATATGTTAAAGATGCCATTCAAGTTTTTACAGAGTAAGAGAGTAATACAGAATGGAAACAGGCTCTTCGGCCCAACTTGTCCATGCTGACCAAGGTTCCTACTTGAGCTAGTCCCATTGGTTTGTATTTGGCCCATATCCTCCTAATTTTTTCCTATCCATGTAGCTGTCCAAATGTCTTTTAAATATTGTAATTGTACACACCTCTACCACTTACTCTGGCAGCTCATTCCATATACCCACCACCCTCTGCGTGAAAAGTTTGCCCCTCAGGTCCCCTTTATCTTCTCACACTTTAAAACTATGTCCTCTAGTTTTAGGCTCCCCTACCCTGGGTAAAAGTGTGTGGCCATCAACCTTATCTATGTCCCTCACGATTTTATAAACTTCTATGAGGTCACCCCTCAGCCTCCTTCACTTCAGGGAAAACAGTCTCCGGCTATCCCATCTCTTCTTATAGCTCAAGCCCTCTAGTCCGGGCAACATCCTTGTGAAGCTTTCCTGCATCCTTGCCAACTTAATCACACCCTTCCTATAGCTGGGCAACCAGAACTGCACACAATCTTCACTGATTTTTTAACGAGCAAATCCAAAGATTTGAAAAATAATAGTTTATCTGGTTTGTTAAAGTCAACCAGCAATATTTTCTTCCAGTAGCTGCCTGGAATCTCATTGCATTTACCATGTAAAGTTAAATACCTGGTGACCACAATAGTGCAGCAGATAGAGCTGCTGCCTCACAGATCTAGAGTCCCGGGTTCGATCCTGACCTCGGGTACTATCTTTGTGGACATTGCATGGTTGTGTGGGTTTCCCCCGAGTGCTACAGTTTCCTCCCACCTCCCAAAGGCATGCGCGTAGGTTAAATGGTTGTAAATTACCCAAAGGTGTAAGTAAGTGGCAAAGGAATCAAAACAGAGTTGTTGAACATGTTGCAGAGCTACAGGGAAATAAAGAGGGACAATGGGACCGATGAGATGCTCCACTGGGAGCCGGAGTGAACCCAATGGAACAAATGAGTTCCTTCTTTGTTTTAATGCTAAATGAGTCTGGGAATCTCCTGCCTTTCTCAATAACGCCCAGCTCACCTCATGGTTACACACCCATCATATACAGTTGGTCTAGATTGGATAGAGGCATACAAGATCATGTTGGGCGTAGAGAGAGAAATTAGAAAAAGCTGATTCTATTGATGATGGCTTGAGGACCATAGGATTTAATGATGGGCAAAAGATTTGAGGGATTGCAAGTTGAAACTTGTTTACACAGAGAGGTTATTATCTGAAGCAAACTGTATATGAGTGTGAAAGATAGCTAGGAACGAAAGGGTTAACAACTGGCAGTGTAAGGGTTAATAGCATGCTTTTTAGTATGGTTCTCACTGCGAAAGGATTTTCAAGGTAAAGAATGACTTCATTATGGTGTGATTTAGTTATGTCTAGTTTAAATAGCAGGTGCAAGTGGGACAAAGTAGTTTTTATACCTATATCTTGTTATGTTCGAAACTTTATGTAAACAATTGCCTGTGTAAGAGTAGTTTCTCACCTAGTGCTCCCACGAAAAAGGGTATAAAAATATGCTGTAGCCGAGCCTTCTTTGAGTGGGTCTCGGTATAGAATTAGAGTTACATGGTTACCCTGTCTCTGTATTTTTCTCACTCCCACTAGCGAAAGCTAATAAAGCATTTACCGTAAGTTCTTTGGTTTTGCTGCTGTCTGATTCTTTCCAGAAGCGCGGGTCGACTTTAACATGAGGGTGATGGAAGTAGAGTCAATCAGGGCTTTCAGAGGGGAATTGGATAGCCAGTAGAGAACACAATAATTTGCAGGGAAGAGTGGGGAGATGGGACTGACTGGATTACTCTACCAAAAACTGGCTTCCTAGCCTACTGTTTTCCTCCAGCATCTTGTTGTTTTTTTGTGGAGGGGTAACAAACTGGTGGCCTTTTCCCATTGATGAGATAAAATGATGACCACCATACCCATGCCACAAAACATAGGTCATCTCAATCCTTCTTTGAAGGGCACAGATTGGCCGTGATCTCAATGAATGTGGTAGCAGGATCGAGTGGCTCTTGCTCCAGTGTTTTTAATCCCTCCCTCTCATCGATGTGAAACATTTGTTCCAAAGCGTTTGGGTGCCAATGATTAAGTGTGTGTGGCTAATCCTCCCACCTTCTACTCCATTCAGCATGTCCCCATTGACCCTCACCAATTTTTATAGATGCACCATTGGAAGTATCCTGTCCAGATGCATCATGGCTTGGTATGGCAACTGCTCAGCCTGAGACCTCAAGAAACTGCAGAGAGTTGTGGACATAGCTCAGTCCATCATGAAAACCAGCCTCCCCTCCATGGACTCTTGTCTAAACTTCTCGCTGCCTAGGAAAAGCAGCCAGCATAATCAAAGACCCCACCCACCGCAGACATTCTCTCTTCTTCCCCCCCCACCCCCCCCCTCTAGCAGAAGATACCACTGCACTTTCTCTGTAGCTGTAACACTATATTCTGCATTCTGTCATTGCTTTTCCCTTGTACTGCATCAAAGTACTTAGGTTTTGAAATGATCTGTATCGATGGCATGCAAAACTACGTTTTTCACTGTATCTCAGTACATGATAAACCAATATCGGGGACGAAAGGCCTGTACTGTGCTGTAATGTTCTATGTAATACCAATACCAAGAAAAGTTCATGGACGCTTGTGGAAAGCAATGGCAAAACGTTCTCCAATGCTGTTACGTAAGACAACAGGCCAAACAGCAATAATGTTTAACCCAAGGATATATGAAATTGGAGAACAAAGCTCTCCAAGCCTCCTCCATTACTCCGTAAGACCACAGCTGATCTGAACATGGTCTTGGCTCCACTTTGGAGACAAAAGCAACGATCAACACAAGAGATTGTAGATGCTGCAATCTGGAGCAACAGACAATTCCTTCCCCCCTTCCCCCCACCCCCAAAAGTTGCTGCTCAACCCATTGAGTTCCTCCAGTAGATTGCTTGTTGTTTGGTTCCATTTCCCCCATAACCCTTCACTGCCCTGTAATCCAATTACCTGCCTGGATACATTCAATAATTCAGCCTCCACAGCTCTCTGCAGTCAAGATTCAAAAGAATTGCAATCCTCTGAGAGAAGAAATTCCTCCTCAGGTTAAATGGCGGAGCCTTATCTTGAGAGTAGCACTGGATTCCCCTACCTGGGGGAAGAATACTCATGGCTTTCAACCTAACAAACCCCCTCAGAATTTTCGATAAGATCAGCACTCATTCTTTGGAAGACCAGTGAGTATAGGCCCAACTTCTTCAACTGTTCCTCATAAGACAATGTCTTCTTCCTCAGAAGGCTGAAGAAATTCGGGATGTCCCTGCTGACTCACCAATTCTTATTGATGCACCATAGGAAGCATCCTATCCAGATGCATCACGGCTTGGTACGGCAACTTCTCTGCCCGTGATCGCAAGAAATTGCGGAGAGTTGTGGACACAGCTGGGTCCATCATGAAAACCAGCCTCTCCTCCATGGAGTCTTGTCTACATTCCTGCTGCTTCGGGAAAGCAGCCAATATAACCAAAGACCCCTCCCACTCTGGACATTCTCTCTTCTCCCCTCTTTGATTGGGCTTGAAAACACATACCACTAGGCTCAAGGACAGCTTCTATCCCGCTAAGACTCTTGAATAGACCTCTTGTACAATAAAGATGAACTCTTGATCTCCAATATAGCTCGTCATGGCCCTTGCACCTTATTGTCTATCTGCACCGCACTGTAACTGTAACACTGTATTCTGCATTGTGTCACTCGTTTTCCCTTTGTACTACCTCATTGTACTTATGCCTTGAAATGAGCTGTCTGGATGGCACGGCTTGTTTGTCACTGTGACAATAATAAACTAATTACCATCCGAGTAGCCTTCTCTGAACAGCCTCCCGGTGTATCCTTCCTTAACTAAGGAGAACAAAACTGCACACAGTACTCCAGATGTGTCTCTACAAGACCCTATACGGTGAAGCATTGCTTCTCTATTTTCATACACCCTCCCTCTGCAACATCCCCTTTGGTCTCTGCATCCTGACTCTTTGTGTTTCATTTGCGAGGACTCAGAGCTTTGCTGTACGACAGCATTCTGCAGTCTCCCTCCATCTGAACAATATTCTGTTCTCTTATCTCCTCCAAAGTGAAGTATTACTCAATCAATATGAACCAGCAACTATAATCTTTGCACAGGAAGCAATGAACGAGCCACTAATGCCTCATTAAATCAGTAGAGCCGAGCTGTGAAACCTGAAAATTTAGTAAAAAATAACTCCGTGGGATGCCAGTTTGAGTGACAAGACTGCAAAGCCTAGTAAATACTCTCGGCATTTTTCAAATATCGGATGAAGGCATTTCTGGTGAGGCCTTCATTTATTAAGCGATCTCTAATTACCCTGGAAATGTGTGGTATGCTAGGCTATTTCTAGGAGCAGTTGTCTCTCTATTATGGGCCTAGAGTCACTTATAGACCTGATTCCCACCCTGACAGAGCCAGATCGGTTTTTCACAACATCCAGTAGTGTCATGGTCACCAATACTGAGACAAGTTTGCTAGTTCCTGATTTATTTAAATAACTTAATTTAAATGAACAATGGAGCATCTGGACAGCGACGTCTGATTTTCTGCAATTAACAGAGTGTCATCCTGATATACGTAGCATTTACGCAGAATTAACATAGATGAACAAAGTTATTTTGGGAGCAAGTTATGGGTGACAGATAACCAGAGAGTACAGATATAAGGTTTCTTTATTAGTCACATGTACATCAAAATACACAGTGAAATGCATCTTTTTTGTGTAGTGTTCTGGAGGCAGCCCACAAGTGTCGCCACGCTTCCGGCACCAACATAGCATGTCCACAACTTCCTAACCCGTACATCTTTGGAATGTGGGAGGAAACCGGAGCACCCGGAGGAAACCCACGCAGACACAGGGAGAAGGTACAAACAGACAGCAGCCAGATTTGAACCCGGGTCGCTGGCGCTGTAATAGTGTTACGCTAACCGTTACACTACTGTGCCTGCCCTTCACTGCCATGCTAGGTGATTGGCAGGAGGACTAAAATCTATATGATTGATTAATACGGGGAGTGTTCTGTCTATTAGGGTGGTGGAACAGATTCAAAAGCAGCTTTCAAAAGTGAATCAGGTGAACACTTGGAGGAAAAAAGGGTGCTGTTCTCTAGAGTTTAGAAGAATAAGGAAAAAAGATTGGGATGAACAATTGCTCTGAGAAGGCCTCCATAGACTTGAAGGGCTGAATGGCCTCTAGCAGTCCAAGAGCATTTTCCCCAGTTGGATTTGAACTCAGGTCACTCTTAACATAATTAACATAATGCATTAACTTAATGCATTAACATAACCACTACATTACAGTGCCTACGAGTCACAAACTAATGGCAGCGACTTTTAAGTTATTTAAAAGCACTTGGAAGTTTTTAAGATATTGATGCTACAAATGACCCAGATAATGAATCCTATCACACTGCCAGATGGAATATAATGTTAAAGAAAATGCAAGGTTATCTACTTTGGAGCACAAAAGTGAAAAGGAAAGTATTTTTTAAATGGTGAAACACTGGGTAATGTTGAGGCTTGAGAGGACAAGGTGTCCTTGTCCAGAGGTCACTGAAAACCAACTTGCAGCTACAGCAAAGGATCAGGAAGGCAAATGATGTGCTGGCCTTTATTACAAGTGGAGTTGAATACAGGAGTGAACATGTCTGACTGCAATTGTGTCATGCCTTGGTGAGACCACACCTGGAGTACTGAACTCAACCTTAGTATCCTGACCTACCAAAGGATGCATTTGTCATAGAGGGAGTGCAGTGAAGATTTACTAGACTGGTCCAGGGATGATAAGTTTGCTATGTGAGGAGATATTGAATAGAATAGGGGTGTATTCTCTCAAGTTTCGAAGAATGACAGGAAGTTTCCATTAAAATATTCTAAGAGGGCTCAACAATCTACACACAGGGAGAGCATTTCCCCTTTACTGAAAGATTGGTCAGAGTCTCAGAATATGGCATAGGCCATTTAGGATTGAGATTAGGAGAAATTTCTTCATTCAAATGGTTGTGAATCTTTGAAACTCTCTGCCCCGGAAAGCTGTGGAGCCTCAGTCATTGGTTTCATTCAAATCAGAGATCAATAGGTTTCTGTGTATTAAGGGAATCAATGGATATGGGGATATTGCAGGAAAATGGCATTGAGATCAACCATGATCTCAAGGATGATGAAACAGGCACAAGGAGCCAATGGCTTACTCCTTCTCCTATATTTCATGTTCTCATGTATTCCCCACACATTGGGATCTCATATGGATTGTTAGGAGTCAAAATGGCAGCCCCAGTATTTTCTGATAGGAAGAATTTTGCGCCGGATACTGGATGGGGAAATTCACTTCATGCTTAATGTTGTTCAGCCACCACGTTTTTAGCGACTCTCACCATACCTGGCATTATCACAGGTTTGCTGTCACTTTCTGTTTTGTAATGCCCTAAATCCCTTCGCAGGAGATGTTGGAGCATGTTGTTCCGCTGCTGTGTTTTTTTAGTGTCAGTTGCTTGTCATGACCACCAGGGTGCTTCACCTGCGAGGTCTGCTCCACTTAAAGGGCTACTCACAATTTCAGCAGACTGCTACACAAAACTCTGAAGACAAGTTACTCAACCTCAAGACTCCATTTCTGCCAGTGTAAGAACCTACAAGATCGCATGATCCTCACGATGTGACAGCCTGCATCACTCTGCTCTTACACAAAGCTGATCCCTTCTTTCTTCAGCTGCATCAAACACATGCCACTTGTTGCAATGCGTTTGGTGACGTTGCTGTAGTCCCAGTAAGGACGATAACCCTTGCCTGTTTGCTTGCTGGGCAAAGAGCCAGCAGGTCTTTGATATTGGAGTGCTAGTGTCACTTCATGGCAAAACTTGCTATATAGGGCAGTGTCTGACATTTTGAACATAACGCTTTGTTTTTTAAATGCCAGCACATGAATACCATGATAGAAGTAACTCCTCCATTAGTTGGCACCTGCTAAACATGATCCAATGATTATTTTCCGTCTGCTTCCAGTACCTGGGAACTCTCTAGGATTGACAGAGCCCCAGGTGATTTAGTGGATTTCTGGGTAACTGGGGAATGCAGGTGCAGAGGGTTCCTTTTGAACTCTTACTCATCTTCTTCCGCCACTGGTGAACAGGACCTCCTCTAGGCCACGTCTGCTTCCAATGTTGTTGTGCATCCCAACATGGGAAGTAGACGGGGGGGATCTGCTGTGTGCAGCTCCACGTATCTGGAGTGGCACGGTGGTGCAGCTGCTGTCTCACAGCTCCAGTGGCCCAGGTTTGACCCTGACCTCCAACACTGAATGTGTGGAGTTTGCACATTCTCCCTGCGACCGTGTGGGTTTCCTCCCACATCCCAAAGACATGCAGGTTGGTAGGTTAATTGGCTGCTGTAAATTGCCCTTGGCATGTTGTGGAGTAGAATCTTGGACGAGTGGACGGGAATGTGGGGAGAATAAAACAAAACGATTAATGCCTCAACTGCTGGCACAGACTCGATGGGCTGAAGGGGCTGTTTCTATGCTGTATAACTCTATGAAGCATTTGTTAAAACACTGGCCAAAAAAAGTCCATCATTTAGGCCTGCCACCTGATCGATCACTGAAAATTATTGGTTTTTGCCGAGGCACTAACAAAGCTTGTGAGGTTCCACCTGGATTGTCTGAGTATGGATGCTAGAAGTGAGACAAAAGCATCCAGTACGTACTTAGACACCAGCTCTAGGAAATTCAGTCAGGCAAATGTAGGATATATGGTGAGGGAATGCAGAGATTGCATCCTCCATGAGAACATAGAACAGAACAATACAGTACCGTACAGGCCCTTTGGCCCACGATGTTGTGTCGACATTTTATCCCGCTCTTAGATCAATCTAACCCTTCCCTCCCACATAGCCCTCTATTTTTCTGTCATTCATGTGTCTATCTAAGAGTCTCTTAAATGTCCCTAATGTATCTGCCCCCACAACCTCTGCCGGCAGTTCGTTCCACGCACCCACCACTCTCTGTAAAAAACTTACCCCTGACGTCCCCCTTATACCTTCCTCCAATCACCTTAAAATTATGCCCCCTTGTGTTAGCCATTGTCACCCTGGGGAAAAGTCTCTGACTGTCCAGTCAGATTGTCCAGTCATTTTGCCATGAGGAGGGGCAAAATCACAGATTCAAGCATGGAAATAGTTTACAAGCTCTGATGGATCCCACAGACAAGGTGTTACCCTCAATAGATCGGCTGCTACAACTGATGCTGTTCATTCAATTTTGGCATGCCAGCGGCTCTACTTCATTGGGAGTTTGAGGAGATTTGGTATGTCACCAAAGACTCTTGCAAATTGCTACAGATGTACAGTGGAGAGCATTCTGACTGGTTGTACCACTGCCTGGTATGGAGGCTCCAATGCGCAGGATTGCAAGAGGCTGCAGATGGTGGTAGACTCAGTTAACTCCATCACAGGCACAACCCTCCCCACTATCGAGGATGTCTTCAAGATTGCCTCAAGAAGGCGGCATCCATCACTAAGGACCCACACTATCCGGGACATGACCTCTTCTCGTTACTACCATCGGGGAGGAGGAACAGGAGCCTAAAGACCCACACTCAACAAATTAGGAACAGCTTCTTCCCCTCCACCATCAGATTTCTGAACTGTCCATGAACACTACCTCGTTACTCCTTTTTTTGCACTATTTATTTATTTTGTAATTTATAGTAATTTTATGTCTTTGCACTGTACTGCTGCCACAAAACAGCAAGTCTCATGACATGCAATTCAGTCATAATAAACCCGATTCTGATTCTGTGTGAACTCAGTGGGCCAAATGGCCTGTCTCCATGCCCTTTCTCTCTAATACTGTGGCAAATTCTGAGCAACATTCAGGCAAACGTGAACATGGATTGATCTGTACACCAACACAAATTACAATATTCCGGGAAAAGGCCCAGATTTGGATCAGGTTACCAAGCCCAGATGGAAGTAGTGAAGCAAGTCTTACGGTGTACATGGTAATTGTCCGGATTTGCTCCAGAACCAGCTAAACTATGAATATAAAATTCCTAGGAGAGCCTGACAGGCTGAATGTTGAGAGGCTGGTTTCTTCGGGCTGGTGACTGAAGCCTTAGACTCCACAGTCTTAGTACTTGGGACTGAGAGTGAAAGAAATCTCTTTCCTCTCAAACTATACATTTATCAAAAGCTCTAATTCCTTAATAGGAACCCTTAATTCTACCTCTTCCATTACCTCACGTTAGCATTTCTTTTCGCACTACCTCAGTTTCCACTACTTTGCATCATTCTGCTGTTTTTGAACTCATTGCTGTATTTATTATTACCATGTACACTGTTTACACAGTGAGCTTCATGTAAGAAATGAATTTCAATGCACCCTGATATATATGACAATATACATGTACATGTCTTTATTAGTCGAGGACTGAGTTCAAGAGTCCGGAAGTTATCTTGCAGCTTTATAAAACTCTGGTTAGGCCGTACCTGGAGTATTGCATTCATTTTTGGTCACCCCATTACAGGAAAGATGTCGAGGCCATGGAGAGGGTGCAGAAGGACTTTACCAGGATGCTGCCTGGATTACAGGGCATGTGCTATAAGGAGAGGTTGGACAAACTAGGGTTGTTTTCTCTGGAGCGGCAGAGGCTGAGGGAAGACCCAACAGACTATGAGGGGATTATGAGGGGCATAGATAGAGTAGACAGCCGGTATCTTTTTCCCAGAGTCGAAATGTCTAATATTGGAGGGCATGCATTTAAGGTGAGAAGGGGTAAGTTCAAAGGAGATGGGCAGGGCAAGTTTTTTGTTTACACAGAGAGTGGTGGGTGCCTGGAATGTGCTGCCAGGGGTGGTGGTGGAAGCTGATATGATAGAGGCTTTTAAGAGGCTCTTAGATAGGCACATGAATGTGCAGAGAATAAAGGGATATTGATGTGTGGGGAGAACGGTCTAGTTTAGTTAGGCTTTAAGTTACTAGTATAATTAGTTTGACACAACATCATGGGCCAAAGGGCCTGTTCCTGTGCTGTAGTGTTCTATGTTCGATAAACTAATCTGAATCTAAATTCAGAGAGCCATGAACGCTTAGGTGCTGGGTATGAGGCTAAGACCAATAGATTTTTGGATAGGGTTGTCCTTTGAGGAATGATTAAGAATAATGGGCAAATCTCTGGTGTTTCGAAGAATGTAAAGTGATGTCACGTAATTGTGAGAGAAACAAAGGACTGCAGATGCTGGAATCTGGATGAAAAGGCGGAGAACGATGAAAAATAATGGTCCCGGGCACATTTTGGAGAGCGAAATATGGAGCTGTGGAAGAGAAAGAGGAAAGGCCGGAAGGAGTCGGTGCATAGTTCCAGCATCATCGTGTCTTCACGTGAATGGAATTTGTTAGTGTAGATGCTGGGATGAAGTTCCCTTTCTTGGGGTATCCAAAACAGGCCTCACAATCTCAAAATAAGGGATGAACCAAATGGGAAGAAATCTCTTCAACCAGAGGGTAGTTAAGCTTTAGAATTCTCTGGCCAAGAAGGCTGTGAAGAATCAGTCAATGAATATAGTCAAGACAGAGGTTAATAGATTTTTAGATATTAAGGGAACCAGGAGAAGTGGTGCTGAGGTAAAAAATCAGCCATGATCCTACTGAATGGTAGAGCAGGCTCAATGAGCTGAATGGCCTGCTCTACTATTTCTTTTCCCCTTATATTGGGCATTTAATTGAGACATAGCTGGAAATAGAGTTGAGGTAAAGCATTAACCCTAATATTAACTGGCAGACCAGATTTCAGGAACTGTGAAGTCTACTCCTGCTGCTAGTTCTTATAAATGGCATCATAACTGGTAGAAGAAGCCCATTGCCTAAAATATCTCAAGATTAGCTAAATACTGAAGTTCCTGGGTATGTAGCCAATAAAGGGTGAGAAAGCATGTTTAGAACTAACTGGGTCTATGAAGGTTTCCACACACTTTTAGAAGGTTCTTTTGGTACATTGGAACAGACTAACACTGAGATATGGTCCTCAATGCAAAGAATTACTGAATACATAATGCTGGTGATGTTGACTGTGGAGGTCTCCCTTACAGCCAGAATATCTGACATGAGATCTGCTCTGTAGGATGTCAGCGGTCTCTGAACAAAATCAATAGGCCTCAATATTGCTTGAGGAACCTTGAGGGAATCTCAGGCCTTTATAAAATGTCCTCAAACTTCAGGGCACAATGAGAGGAGATACCCCACACCAGAGGTATCCTGCACAATGTGATTGTCCATGATTATTCTCTGCCATTGCAATGGGTATGATTCTTCAAAGCACAACAGCCACAGGACCAAGGACAATCGGCGCTGAGGTAGGTTAATTGGGGGTTAGTCACAAATGACACTTGCTTCTCTCTGGCTTTGCATTCGATGTTAGTCCTTTAGTTGGGAGAACAAATCCGTGCTGGATCTCACTAGAAATTAACAAAGAGAAAGCTCCACAACACCCTGCAGAACACGACCCAGCTTAATAACAAAAAACTCTTGCTACACCCAGTAATTTATTGTGAAAAGACTGAAGTCTCAGCTATTCAAATACCAAAACAACCAAGTGTCTACAACATGCAACAAAATTAATCAGGATTATTAACACAGAGTGCCATTGCAAATATATCCGTGGGATAAAATGACTCTAGTTCCATCCACCAGGAGGTGAGAAGGTGATTCACACCGCTCCATCTTCCCCTCAGCACAGACTGATCCCTTGGTTCTGCCATTACAATGCGTGGAGGAGCACAAGGCTTTGCTGCTGTTTCGTAGGTAAATATTTACTCGAGACACCATATGCTATTGGTAACAATGACTTGAGATGTGTACAGACTAAGGGAAGCATGGGCTTCAAATTAAAGTGTCAGAGGCTCCACCAAAACAGATCTGTGCTTGAACCATACCAACACACAAAGTGCTGGAGGAACTCAACGGATCAGTCAGCATCCATGGAGAGAAATGGACAGTCGACGTTTCAGGTCAAGACCCTTCATCATTGAAGAGTGATTACATTCAAAGTAGAACTGAATCTTGTCTTATAATGACACAGAAGGAGGCCATTTGGCCCATTGGTTCCAATGCAAGCTCACAGTGGAGCAATCGCATTTGTCCTATTTCCCTGTATGCCCGCAACTTAATCTCTGGCACATGCCCATCAAACTATCCCAGTTTAATGTCAAAGAGAATTTGGCACATGGTTTATGTTTTGGTAATTTGCTTTCTTGTGATTCTCAGCAAAGATGTGGACTCAAGAATGCCAGTATAATGAGAGAGGGTGTATGGTTCTGAGCTTGGGTTCCGTCTGTGCAGAATTTGTACGGCCTCTCTGTGTGTCTGCACGGGTTTCCTCCAGATGCTCTTGTTTCCTCCCACTTCCCAAAAACGTGTGGGTTAGATGGTTATTTGTCTTCTGTACATTGCCCCTTGGTATAAATTGGTTGACAAAACGCCTCAAAGTGGCATTGATGGGCATGTGTGAGAGATTAAGTTGCGGGCATACAGGGAAATAGGACAAATGTGATTGCTCCACTGCAAGCTTGCATGGAACCAATGGGCCAAATCGCCTCCTTCTGTGTCATTATAAGACAGGATTCAGTTCTACTTTGAATGTAATCACTCTTCAATCAAAAACAAGAGTAGAAAACGTATCAACAGTTATTGCAAAGACAGTTAAACTTGTTACGGGTGATTAACCAAAGACTTGTACAACAAAGCGGACACCTCAACAGGTGAGGTCAGAGTTCTTGTTGGAGATGTGAAGGGGTTACCAGCAATCTGCTTAAAGTGACTGGTGCCTGATATGTAGCTACCCAAGAGTGCTCAGAGGCAGAAAAGTCCTCGGGGCAATGGTATGCTTCAGTTTGTGAATAGTTGGCGTTCTTACTGACATACATAGAACTGAAGCCTAATTCACAACCTGAGGACTCCTCTGCATGGCTTCTCCATCATTCCCAGATGATTTACAGTGGCAAATTTGTAGCTTCTGCAAGATCTGGATCCTTCTCCACCATAATATCCCAGTCAATGGGACCAGAACCCAAGGTTTCGCGTCAAAGCTCCGCCTAACCCTCAGCAACACAAAGGTTGACCTGGACTTACACAATGATTAATTCAAGTGCACTCATGGATTGATGAGCACATTATAAGTGACTTTAATAAGTTTAATTGGCCATTTTGTTTGATCATGTGTGCTTCTGAGAAGGAGGGAAGGGTTGCAATGAAAACAATTAATGCTTTCTTCCTCTATTCCATTAATTTTTATAAGTGTGGGAACAAGAGTCCGAATATTCTGGGCAGACTGACATGCTGGTACACAATGAGTTAAAACAACTTTTAAAACAATAAATAAATGTGAGACTGTAAGATTGATGCTTTGCTAGGGTCTTTGAGACAGATGCACTTCTAGAATGACAAAGCAGTAGACATGGTCAAAGAAAGTGGTAAAAGGACTAATGAAGATTAGAAGGATTTTGATCTCATGACTCGTACTCTGCTGTTACACAATGTAAGTTGTGGCATGTTTTACTGAAGATATCCTTGGGGTGTAGTGATCAAGTAATTTAATAGTGTCTAATTCAGTGTGAAACTCTGTGGTGAACATTCAATCATGAATTGAGAGCATAATGAATTAGATGCACCACACATATATCATGTGCATCTTCTGATATGTAGGAAACATGAGAGCTGAACTCCACTTCCAATATTTGGCTCCATTGACTTCAGTGGAACTACAGCATATGTTTAGCACATACAATAGAGGACACATTTCTTCTGCCTAGGTCTCAAAGCCCTGATCCTGTATTGATTAACTGTGTTCTCAGTACGTTGTTTAAGAGAGCAAGCAAATTAGGCCAACTTTGAGAAAAAGTACAGGCAGGCTCACAGCCCCGATACATACAAAATGAAAAAAAAAATCACCTCCACTAAGTTAAATCCATGTGATAAACTCTTTTAAACAATGGCCACAGTGAGCCATGTAGGTGAGTGCTCACGGTGTCATGGATGTGTTCCCCTTTTAAGCTGAACTCCCTGCTCCCACTAACCTGCAAATATTGCTGATAATGGGCACTTATCTAACAATGAGAAAAATGCCAAGAGCAAACCGTTCCAAGCCCCTGGTCCGACGAAATTCAAACGGGACAAACTCGCAGAGAAATAGGACTCATCCAGCTTAGAACATGAACACGAGATTGCAAGAGTGGAGTGGATTGTCACATTAAATGGTAGCACCTTTGTAATTGGCCCATGGGTAGCAAAGAACAACTACCACAAACACCGAATTCACAAACCCATGCACAGCTTCATAATTCTCCTGCTTCAGATTTATTTTTTCTTATTTAAAGTCATTCAAAGAAAATGAATTTAAACCAATGAAATTCATTAGCACAATATACAAGATTACAAAACTGGGCCAGAAAGCCTGTTAGTCAAATAGTGCACATTTTAGTGCAGAAATAATATTACAATAGAAAATGCAACAATAGATACAGTCAATAAGATCAATGCATTGGATGATCTAATCCAGAACATACTAAATTCATAACAGATTACCTTGCTTAAAATGATGATATAACATCCATACCATTTTAATACTAATTTAAAAACTAAGTGTAGAAGGAACGGACGGATCCTGTGTGAGGTTTTCCTTACAAATGACTTTCTTTCCCTCTGATTGCCATCAAACCAGTAACAGACAGGCCCACCAGTGGGCCAAAGCCATTGTAAGTATTGAGAGGGACGAGAAACCCACGGCGTGTCACCCTACATAACAACTGGTTGACTAACACGCTTACATCGTAATTTGACCAAACCTTTGAACAACCATATAGAAATAAATGCAAGTTTGGGAAACAGCAACAAAGACGGGGGCTGGGTGGGGGATTTTTTTTTACTTGGAACAGACTGGTAGGTGGGTTTAATGCTGTTTAGCAGCATTCTCTGTTGTCATTGTTTGATTAAAGGAGCCATAGAACAATAATGGTACTCACTGTGACCAAAGATGCTGAGGATATTTTTTACCCCTGTCAGTGTGCTGGCTCGTAACACTGTGACACCAGAGAAGCAGAACGAGAAGCCAGAACCAAGAGACAGATAGGGATGAATCTCAAGCTCTGTGTTCTCCCAGCTCTTGTATTTAGCTCTACTCTCAGCTGCACTGCTAGTTCGGGCATGCTCTGTGCTGAGCAAGTCATGTGACTTCCAGCTGAACCCAAGCTGTATAAAAGCACCACTAAGATAACTGTGAGGGGATGTGATTTGTCCTTGGCACAATGTGCTGAGTGCAATTCTATCTAATTAATCCTGTTCAACACCATGCATGGAGTGCGTGGGGTTGGCAGCTGAAATACCATTAGAAAAATACCTTGTTTTAAAGTTATTTGTGATATTAATATATTTAGCAGAGGGATGAAGCACATGATATAAACCACCATTAGGAATTCCTATTGCAATCACACTTCTAAAATGAATCTTTGACTAAAGTGGATATTTTTTACATGATGCAGTTTATGTTTTATTGCCAGCACATTTTAAACATCTCAAATAATTGACTTGCAATTAAGACAGAAAATATTGGATAACTCAGCAGGTCAGGCTACATCTGTGGGAAGAGAAGCAAGAGTTGGCGTTTCAGATGGGAGACCCTTCGTTAGAACTGAAAAGGAGACCTAAAGAAGCAAGGAGGGTTGGGGAGGGAGGGGGGTGTCTCTGATCGGGTGAATACGGGGTGACCGTGGGGATTAGCAACAGTTAAAAGCCATCTAGATGAGTACAGGGATAGGAGAGGTTTAGAGGGCTAAGGGCCAAGCACGGGCAGATGGGACTAGCTCGTCCAAGACACAGTCGGCATGGACCAGTTGGGCTGAAGGGCCTGTTTCCATGCTGTATGACTCTATGACCCTAAATTATAATCGAGGTTGCTTCGTCAGTGGGTGAATGGGAGCAGTTAGAGGGTGAGAACATAGACAAAAGAATGTTGGAGTTGTGAAATGAAGAGCAGGAAGACATGCCCAGCAGGTCAGGCTGGGTACGTCCTCCGTTCCCAGAACAAAGAAAGAAGGAAGCAAAGGGCAAAGGAAAGAACAAAGAAACTGAGCCAATATCACAGATGAACACCTGATACAGACAGAAATGAAGTTACCTGAAGTTGTAGAATTCAATATCAAGTCCAGAAGATGACGTGCCTAGAGGGCAGATGAGATGCTGTTCGTCAAGCTTGCATTGGGCGTCATTGTAACAGTACAAGAGGCCACAGATTGATTGGTCAGAATGAGAGTGGTGGATCAATGCTTGAAAGTTTGGGGAATTGAGGACTCTGGGAAACTAGCACAAAAGAGGAAGTGAAGCCTGGGACAGATCAACCATGATCACAAGGAATGGTAGGGCAGGTTTGAGGGGCCGAGTGGCCTTCTCCTATTTTCTTGTGTCCTCCTGTTCTTCTCCAGACTATCCTGTCTCGGGCGTCAGCTGTAATTTATGGCTATTACTTGTGATCTAATTCAGAAGGCTGTGGATTTTCACTCCAGAGACACATAAAATTATATTCAGGATGTTAAAAAGGATGTTTCATGTGGATGTTAAAGGAGCAGGAACAGGCTATTAAATCCTTGTTTCACCATTCAATAAAACCATGGCTGATCTGTACCCCGACTCCCTTTCCCCAGATCCCATGTATTGGAGGCAAGCAGCAAAACTCTCCAAAGCTCAAACATCATTGTACGGTTGTTAAACCATCACTGTTGTAGGCCTATTCTGTGCATGAATTAGACGCTACATTTCTTGCATTGCAAAGTGACTGGACTTCATGTATAGTTTTCTTGATGTAAAGAGTCATACATCATGAAAAGACCCTTCAACCCACCAAGACCATCAAGTAACCATGTGTACTAACCCTACACACATTCCATTTTATTCTCCTTACATTTTATTCAACTTCTCCCCAGATTCTACCACGCAGTTTTACACTAGGGGCAATTTACATGGCCAGTTAACCTGCCAATCTGCACGGCTTTAGGATGTGGGAGGAAACAGGAGCACTTAGATGAAACCCATGCAGTCACAGACAGAAGGTGTAAATTCCACACAGACAATGCCAGAGGTCAGGATTGAACCTGGGTCACTGGAGCTGTGAGGTAGCAGCTCTACTAGCTGAGCCACTGTGCCGTACAAAGTACTTTGGCCATCTTGTGACCATGAAAGGCTCGATATTAACACACGTCTTTCTACTTTCTCCTATCTCATAGTCATAGAGCTAAACAGCACAGAAATAGGCCCTTCAGCCCAATGTTCATGCCAACCAAGTTGCAAATGTCCTGTCCCTTTCTTCCTCCTCTTTTCACAATGATTATGTTGACAGAATATCTCTTAATTAATCTGCAAACTTTTTTCCCACAATTAAAGCCTTAGATCAACTTATCTATTTCCGTCTTTGCTGCTTCCTACAACACAATGATTTTTAAAAATACAAATTTAATAACACTTCTGGATATTGAAAATCTGTGCTGTAATGCATGAGAATCTTGGCTTTTGTCAGCTTATATCATCAATCTACGGTATACTAACACTCTATCAATTGTTGCACTTTCATGCAGGAATGTCTTGTGCAGGCACTGTAGTGTAGTGGTTAGCGTAAGGCTATACAGCGCCAGCAATCCGGGTTCCATTCTGGCCACTGTCTGTAAGGAGTTTGTACGTTCTCCTCGTGACCGCATGGGTTTCCTCCGGGTGCTCCAGTTTCCTCCCACATTCCAAAGACATATGGGTTAAGAAGTTGTGGGCATGCTACGTTGGCGCCGGAAGCGTGGCAACACTTGCGGGCTGCCCCCAGAACACTCAATGCAAAAGATGCATTTCACTGTGTGTTTTGATGTACATGTGATTAATAAAGATATCTTATCTTATCTTACCTTTTCAAAGAAAAAATGTTTCTGATTTAGAGGTGATACTGTACAGCAATTGCTAAACTTCCTTGACCCAACAACTTTATAACTCTGAATGATCCCAATGTATATCTCATTCACAACTTTAATAGGCAATGTGACCATGGCAATCCTACTTAAAATCTGGATTACAATACAATGAGCTTTAAAACTATACAATCTGCCCTCTGTACAAATTTGATGGGGGTGTTAAGGAGATACACTCCCTCTCCTCAAAATAAAGATATTTTTAACTCACATTAAAATGGATTTATACTTGTTGCTGTAAATCAACTGCACAAAAGAAGAAAAATATGTTGAATACACTGAGGCCTAGAAATTATTCCATTACTTTATCTTTCTGCTAAAATATCATTCCTGCTGATAAAATTTGCACAAAGAACCTCATTTGTGAGGTTCACAGTGTTGTTGGGCTTCCCTGTGTAATACTACGATGAAACTGGTACAGCCCAGCTTTACCTATAGATGAGTTGCAACTTGACGCACCTGCCAGCATCCATCCCAGCAGGTGCAATCTTGACAGCCAGCTCTTAAAGGGGCATATCAGTATACAAACAGCACCATTCCAACCACAGGGGTGTTCAGCTCATGAGTTAGTGGGTGTTAATATCATGGAAAGGGACTGATGAAGAACAACAACCTGCTGTTCCTCCAGCAGTTTGTACTTTTTGCTCCAGATTCCAGCATCTGCAGTCTTGTATGTCTCTGATAAGAGATTGCTGGGAAGGAATCTGTAGGCCATGAGTGCAGCTTCTGAATGCCTGCAGTGTTGGGAAGCCCACAATGCAGGCAAATGTCCTTGCCCACTCTGCCTGCTCCTGTCAACTGAAGGGAAAGAAGGTGAAGACTCTTCTCCTTGATAGCTAAGATATAAGATATTTATTTATGAGTCACATGTACATCAAAACACACAGTGAAATACATCTTTCCGCGTTACTGAGAATGTGCTGGGGGCAGCCCGCAAGTGTCGCCACGCTTCCGGCGCCAACATAGCATGCCCACAGCTCCTAACCCGTACGTCTTTGGAATGTGGGTGGAAGTCAGAGCACCCGGAGGAAACCCACGCAGACACGAGGAGAACGTACAAACTCCTTACAGACAGCAGCGGGAATTGAACCTGGGTCGTTGACGCTGTAATAGCGTTATGTTAGCCTCCCTAATGCAGCAATGAGCAGCAAACTATGAGATATGGCCCAGATCAGCAGGCTGGAATGTCCTGAGCCTGTGAACTTACTATGGCCATGACCTCCATGTGCAAAACAATCTAGGTGCAAATTGGGTTAACTTGGGATCATTAGAGGTCATAGATCTCAGTGCGGACAAAGAATGCAGTTTAATTGTTGACCTTTTAAATAGCATGGCTTCGGGGGAAGAGACATTAGTGAAACCTGGTCATTGTGTGAGTGAATAGGAACAGTCATTTTTCAGACCAGTGAGATTGAAAATCACATTAGAGACAAATTTCGAGGTGTTGCACTACTGCTGATGTCATTTGGGGGAGCTTTACACTGGAACAAAAAGGTGCTAAGGAAAACAAAATTGGCACTGGAAAATAAGGAGGCAAAATTCTTAAGACACTGAAATGTGTGCAAAATTGCTCTAGACTGGGTTAACCTCAGTTTCAACAGTACAGAACTATTGTACTTTGAGTTATGAGGTTGAATTTCTATCCCTCCCCCCCCCCAAAGGTTTTCTTTTCCCCGGCAGAGAGAAGTGAGAGAGACCTTCCAGGGAAGTTTTCAAGATTCTGAAGGAGTTTGCAGAAAGTTGGCATTAAGAAGATCTCTCCAAATTGGCAAGACAAGAACATGGGTCCAGAGAATATGACAGTCACTGAGAAATCCTGTGGGAATTCTGAAGAAAATTCTTTACCCTGAGAGTGTTTGGAATGAGGAAATCATTTGCAAAAGTACTAATTGCCATGGATGCATTAAGAGGAGATTTATTGACCCTATGGAAAAGGACAGAAGTGAAAGGTATGTTAACATGGTTAGATGAGGGGGGAAAGCTGCTGTAGAGTATATAGACCACCAATGACCTGGTGTGCCAATGACCTGTTTCTAGAGTTGAAATAAAAAATGTGTTGACCAGTATAATTCCTTAAAGTTATTAATGTGTGATTGATGAGGGTACTCATGGGATAGACAACTAGAAAGCAGAATTTTCAGAATATTCATTGCTGCTAGAAGCATATTGGCATAAAAACATCACAGATCACTGCATGAACAGTGTCACAACTCAAAGGCAGGGTGTTGACAATGTTGTTGATGGCAACTGATACTAACACGACTGAAGCCGGAGGTCACAGCACACTGATATCTATTAGCTCAAGATCTACCATAGTTGTCCAATTAATGTTTGGGGCAATCAATGGAACTGATTTAATGAGCCTTTTGCAGTTTCACTGCAGAGACTAGGTGGCCAAGTATTGCAACTACCGTAATGTTATGGCAACATTATTGAACTAGTGTCTATAGGGCTATATTATTGAGCTGGAGACATGGCCTCAAATCCTACCATGGCTATTGGAGAATTTAAACTCAAGTAAAGCTGGAATTAACTTGCTTGGATAAGAAATTAGATTCTGTTCACTTTTGGTTGGTGAAATAGTTTTAAGCTTAATTGGAGGATTCCCCCCACCCCCCCCCAAAGTCATTAGCTTGGTGAAATTTATCTTGAAAATACTGCTGTGCAGTGCCTTAAAGTATGCTATCCATGGCAAGTTTAGTCCAGAAACATAGTTTGCTATAGAGATGAGAGACAATGGGCAGGGGAGGAGAATACGTTTCTTGGGTATCTGTAACCACTAACCCCCATCCCCATCCCTGTCACCGGTGACAACTGAGCCCCTTACCACAAGGAGCATCATATCTCTGCAACACATGAGCTGTTAACCCCGCAGGGAATCCAACATCTACTTACACTGTAATTATATTCATTAAGCATAGTAAGATGATGTTTGTAACGTACAGAACAGTAAACATACAGTCAGGTTCACGAAGAGTGCAAAACACTAATTCATGAGTGCTTCACGACTTGCTGTAGGGTTTGCTCCTAGTTTGACTATGAGTGAAAAACATGGGTCACAGGTTGCACAGTTTTAGGACAGAGACAAGCTTCAAATGCGTTGATGACATCATTGTGAATAAATGAAGCCAGAAAATGACAGATACCCTGGAGCAAATCGCACCTAGAAGTGTCCAACCCAACTTTCTAATGGGTGGAATGTCCAAAAGAAATGGGCATCAATGCAGTAAAACATGCGCAAAAATGATTTTATGCAGGGCTTGCACATAAGAAACAAGAGCTACATGTTCCAGCTTCTAATTACTTGTGATAATAATGGTAACCATGAAATTACTGGGTTGCTGTTAAAAACCCTTGCCACATCACCAATGTCCTTCAGAGAAAGAAATTTACCATCCTTACCTCGTCTGGTGTATCTGTGACCAGATCCACAGTAATCTTTCTCAGCTGACCCTCTGGAAAGGCCCCTCCAACACCCAGTTCAAATTCCAGCGATGTCCACATCCTGTAGATAACTAAATAAAAATATTCTCAGTCAAGAATGGTTTATCATTAATGGTTTAACATCATTGTGATGTGCCTTGAGATTATTTTAACTGTGGCATGGAAGTACTAGTGGTGATTTGAACAAGTGGAGGTTTCAAAACTGACTACAACATTGCATTATCAATAATAAAATAGCAATTTATAATCTTGGAATTCACAATCTATGAGACCACGCAATTCAACTAGTTTAGTGCTCACTCTCAGGCTGAGATGTCCATTTTATTCCTATTATAATTGTTCTAATTAAATTTTTTGTTCGATAATGCTTTTGCAATCTTCAGAGGAACCATTAAGTAGATATTTTTTAGTTAAATACATCCACTAGGCATGTTTAACCTGAACTGAATATACAAACATAACAGAACCTTTTAACACCTAACTTACTTATGAATAAATGTGTTATTCTCTTAATGGAGAGACAAGAATGTCAGTGTCTGCCCTTGTAGTTAATCCTTTAATTTCTTTTTCACTGTTTTTACAACGTTTTTAATATGACCTTTTTCACATCGCCATTTGAGTCCTGGATAGACTCTATAATGAGCTGTCCCCCTAATCTCTCTCTATAGCTGTAGCTGCTAATACTTCAATCCAAGCTTTGAGGGAGAGCTGTCAGCCACACTCTTCCACATTCATTTTGGCCTCTTCTGCTCCTGAACATAAGGACACAAGAAAATAGGAACAGGAGTTGGACACCTGACCCCTCAAGCCTGCCCCACCATTTCATGGCTGATCTACACTGGCCTCAGCTCCTCTTCTGTGCCAGTTCCCCATAGCCCTCAATTCTCCAACCTTTCAAAACTGGTCAATCTTCTCTTTAAATACCTCCATTCATCTAGCCTCCACAACCCTCTGTGATAGAGAATTCCAGAGATTCGGCACCCTCTAAGAGAAGAAATTTCTGCAAACCTCAATGTTAAGTGGAGACACAAAAGACTGCAAATGTTAGAACCTGGAGCAACACACAAAATACTGGAGGAACTCAGCAGGTCAGGCAGCATCTGTGGAGGGAAATGGACAGTCAACATTTTGGGTTGAGACCCTTCATCTGGACTGAAATATAGAAGGGAGATAGCCAGTATAAAAAGGTGAAGGGAAGGGGTGGAGCAGGAGTTGGCAAGCGATAGGTGGATCCATAGACAAATGGAGGAGGGGAGAGTAGAAATAACAACAGAGGCTGGGAGGTGATAGGTGGAGGTGACAAAGGCCTGCAGATGGTAGAATCTGATGGGAGGAAGATGGCGCATGGAATCAAGTGTGAAGAGACTGCCGCTTATCTTGCAACTATCTTCCCTCATTTGAGACTCCCTCACGGGAAGAAACATTTCAAAATCTACATTGTCCTGGCCCCTTAGGATCTTATATGTTTCAGTAAGGTCACCTTCATTCTTCTAAACTCCAAAGAATACAGATCCAACTCCTTTTACCCCTTGTGATAGGACAGCACTCATATCCCAGGAACTAACCTTCACACTGGAAGGTACAGGAACCAACACAGCCTTTAGAAAGCCAGAATAGATGGAATACTTAAATGAAGAGGAAAGGGAACTGGGAGGACTGTGTAATGAGTGGCCTATCCAGCACCGTCAATGAGTCAAATGGTCTTCTGTCCTTTCTAAAATCAAATCAATAGCCATCCCTCTTTTTAATTCATTTACAGGACGTGGCTATCAACTGCCATGACAATATTTATTACTCTACCCTAATTGTTCTTGAGAAGGTGATGGCAAGTCCTTTTGTTGATCTGTTGCAGAGCTTGTGGTGAAGATACTTCCCCAAGGGATTTGAACCCAGAAACGGTGCAGGAACAGCAATATATTTTGAAGTCAAGATGGTTTGCAGCTTGGAACATGAAGTTGGTGGTGCTCCTTGACCTTCTTGGTGGTGGAGTCAAGTCATATGTCAAGTTTATTGTCATGTGCACAAGTACAGTGCTGTTCAGGTGCAATGAAAAACTTGCTTGCAGCAGCATCACAGGCACGTAGATTCAGAAAACAAACAGAACATAAATTACACATAAATTATTCAAGACCATGAAGAAAAAGTCTGTGCAAAACAAGACATAAGTGCAAAAAAATCACAATCAGAAACAAGTCCATGGTAGTGCAAGAGGTGGATCGTAGTGTTCCATTGTTGACATAACATTAGGGTTGCGCAGGTCGGTTCAAGAACCTGATGGTTGTAGGAAAGTAGTTGTTCCTGAACTTGGTGGTGTGGGACTTCAGGCTTCTGTACCTCCTGCCCAACAGTAGCAGCGAGAAGAGGACATGACCTGGATGGTGGGGATCCTTGACGATCCTTGATTCTTGAGGCAGTACTTTGTGTAGATGCTGTCAGTAGTGGGGAGGGCTGTGCTCGTGATGGACCAGGCTGTGTCCACTGCTCTCTGCAGACTCTTGTGTTCCTGTGTATTGGAATTACCATAACTTTGAGAGGTAAGTTAAAGAGGAAGGTGTTGCTGAATATGAATCCTGATAAAAACCAATAAGAAAGGACACTAGCTTAGTATTTAAGTCTGCAAGGAAGGGAAAACTTAACACTCACAACATGAATGACGGATATAAGCATTTTCAATGCAAAAAGTTTATGCCCTCCTCTGAGGAAAGATTCAGTGGAAGGACATTTTCTCTAGAGTTTATTGGAATAATAGATGTTCTCAATAAGGTATAAATGGTCCCTGAAAGTGTGGAAGTTGAGAAGTTGCTTTTCTTGACAAATTAAAGAGCAGACGGTGAATGAATGGAACCAAGCATTTAAGTCATAAGGAATTTCTGCATGCTGAAGGCAGTGAATCTTTGGAATTCTCTAACCCAGAGAGCTGTGGAGGTTTGGTCGTTGAGTATGACCATGGCTGAGATCTGGAGAACCTGGGGATATGGGGTTTAGGCAAGGAAGTGTTAAGGAGGCTGATCAGTCAAGATCTTTTCAAATGGCAGAATAAACTTAAGGCAGCACAGTGATACAGCTAACAGAGTTACTGCCTCACAGCTCCAATGACCCAAATTCAATCCTGACCTCCGGTGCTGTCTGTGTGGAGTTTGCACGTTCTCCCTGTGACCAGGTGGGTTTCCTTCAAATGCTCCACTTTCCTCCCACATCCCAATGGCATGCAGGTTTGTAGGTTAATTGTCCTTTGTAAATTGCCCCTAGCATGGAGGTGAGTGATAGAATCTGGAGGGATTTGTTGGGAATGTAAGGAGCATACAAACGGAATTGGTAGGATTGGTCTAAATGGTTGGTTGATGGTTGGTGCAAATTCAATGGTCTGAAGGGTCTACTGTATATGAGTCTATGACACAATGACCTCTTGGCCAACTCCTGCACTTATTTCATACGTTCTCATATTCCAGCATTCTTCTGCTTTTTTTCTATTTTAACACATCTCCTAACTTCCTGTCTTTGGACCAAACCTTTCTCAAATGGCTGCGATCAACTGAAGCCTTTCTAATCAATATTCTGGTTGACTAAGAAAATGGACAAGTGGAATAAACATTTTTCAACCAGAGCTGTAGGAGCTGATGCAGGTCCTGAAAATAAATGACATTAGAAGACAAAAGAGAGTGCTGATGTTGGAATCTAGAACATAGAAAAGAACACTGGAAGAACGCAGCAGGTCAAACTGCATCTGTGGAGGCAAAAGATGCAAGTCGATGTTTCGGATCAAGACCCTGCATCAGGGATCATTGCCAGTATATAGCAGAAAAAAGGGGGAGGAGGGATAGAGGCTGGGAGGTCATAGGTGGAACCGGATAGGGAAGAGATAATGGGCGGATAAAGAGAGGGGGGAAGGGATAGGAAAGGTGACCAAAGGCAGAAGAAATGCAGGTGGACAGTGAGTGTGTGTGTGTGAGAACAACATATTGGGTTGCAAGCTATCCAAGCAGAATATGAGATGTTGTTCTTCTAATTTGCATTTGGCCTTTTCACAGCAATGGGGAAAGCTGAGGTCAGTGTGGGAGTGGGAAAGAGAGCTAAAATGACATGCAACTGGAAGCTTGAGATGGCCATTGTGGACAGAGCACAGGTGCTCCGCAAAGCAGTCACATGGTCCATATTCGTTTTCACTAAGGTCGAGGAAGCCACATCAAGAGCACTGTTGGACGAGGTGCAGGTGAACCTCAGCCTCACCTGGAAGTGCTGTTGAGGCTGTAAAGACAGACGGGCAGTGGAAATAGATACACTGTATCTCTCCATTGAAGTTAGCCAACTTTTGTCTCATTTCACATGAGACGCCTTACATGGCATCCTTCGCTATGACCCAAGGTGGGCTCCAACCAATGGTCTAAAGAATGAAAGGAGAGTTGATAGGCGTATGAGAAAGAATAAATAGCAAGGCTACAGGGAACTAGAGTGGGGTAATGGGACTCATGGAATTTTTTTTTGGGAGGCAGGATTGTAGTCAATGGGCTGAATGGCCTCTGCCTATACCATAGTAAGTAACTAAGAAGTAGTTTTGTCATTGTTGTTAGATATGAAATACAATGATTGCTCACAGAAAGGTCTCAAAAACAACAACACAACAATGACCAGTAAATTCTTTCAGTAATGTTGAGTGAGAGAGAAGTCTTACCCTGGAGAAAGGTAACAGCTCCCCTCAAAATTAGCACAACAGGATCTCCCGCATGCACCTGAGAGAAAAGTTGATGCCCCCACTTAACATCTGTCAAAGATGTCCATCAGTGCAGCACTCCCTCAGTACCACACTGCAACCTCAGCCCATAATTTTGAACGCCAGGTTCCAGATTGAGATTTGAATCCTAATACTCCAGACTGATAGCTAGCCATTGTCCAATCCACCTCTTACCACAATCCTTCTCTGCCTTCATTCTGAGTAAGTTTGACAATCTATTTTTACTTAAGTGCTCAGGAAGGTGCTGGGGTCTACAGAAATTGTGTTGTCCATTGCTATCATTGCTCAGCACGTTTTAGTTCACTTAATTGTGCAATAGATGAACCATTTGGAAATGGTCAGGCATCAGGACCCAGAAGGTGTGTGCCTTAATTCCTGCTGTTGTTATTTCCTCAGCTTTGAGGCAACTTCAAAGTAACAAGTGTTAAGAGAGTGATGGGGTTATAGAGTCATACAGCTCAGAAATGGACCCTTTGGCCCATCATGACCATGCTGGCTGTTTTACCCATGTACACTAATTCCATTTAAGATTTGTATTCTTCTATACCTTGCCAGTTCAAACACATCCAAATGTCTCTTAAATGTAATGACTGTAGCTGACTCCACCATCTGCTCTGGCAGAGCATTCCAGATATCAGGTTGTAGTTGATTCTGCCCAATACATTATGGACACATCCCTCCCCACCATCACTAGTACCTACATGAGGCACTGCCTCAAGAAGGCAACACCTATCGTCAAAGGTCCCACCATCCGGACCATGCCATCTTTTCGCAGCTACCATTGGGCAGGAGGTACAGAAATCTGAAGCCCCACACAGAACAGTTACTTCCCTTCAACCATTTGGTTCTTGAACCAACCGACACAACCCTAATCACTAGAGTTTAGCAACACCCATGTCCACTTTGATCACTTTGCACTAAAATGGATTTAGTTTTATTTTGTTCTAATTGTGTTCTTTCTTGTAAAAATTGTGTATAATTTATGTTTAATTTATGTTTTTCTTGTGAATGCTGCTTAAGTGTGCCTGTGATGCCGCTGCAAGTAAGTTTTTCATTGCACCTGCACACACGTGTACTTGTGCATATGACAATAAACTCGACTTTGACTTTGATTTTGTTCATCAATGTTCCTTAGTGCCCTACCATTTGTTGTAAATGCCCTACCTCCATATGACTTCCCAAAAATACGGGTTTGCTTCACAAGAAGTATGAGCTGAGTAATTAAGTCTGCAATTTGAATGTCTCAATCCAGAGCAGCACTGAATGTTACAGAGCAGTAAAGCCCCAGAACAGTCCTGCTTTCTGAATGAAACTAGCCGATCCCTGCCAGAATTTTAGTGCAGATGTTGTGATGCATTCCCTGAGCATGGGAAAGGAACTAGCAGCCGGAGATCACACTCCTAATTGTTAACCAGTGATTCCTGCTGGAAGGTGCATGTGTGTGGATGGCAGGTGAGGGCTCTGCTGTGATGTACCCAACTGTTTGCCAGTGCTTACTATCCTCACATGAAGGTATTAATTATCTGAAGTACTGGAAGATGGCCAGCAATGTTCAGTGACTTCCAGCAGCAGAGTCAAAGGAAGTAAGCTGGCAGAGGAAGAAAAATAAAAGCCAATAAAATTTGAAAGCCAATAAAATTATTTGCAGGACCACCAGGAGATGACCTACTGTCCATGCTAACAAAAGTATAAAAATTGATCCAGCGATTGTCTTCTCCTTTGAGGTTGAGGATGACCCTATGGGCTCTGAGGTGGGCTGATGATGTCATTACTTGCTGATCCTGCAAGGGGTGAGGTAGAAGGTGTTTGGCCAAGTGGTGGATGTGTTGTTTGTATGGAAGGTTATGTGCGTTCTTGCTGGGCTTTAGTATGCTCTCAATGAAGGGATGCAAGGTTCTGAGAATAGGGCGCATGCTATAAGGAATTCAACCAGCCTGGATATCTAATAGCAAGGGTATCTTTATTTGCTTTTGTTTAGTGAGATAGGCATGCTTTTCACTTATTTCTCTTTTTTTTGTTACAGCAAATTTTGGTGCTTTTCATTTAATTGAACTGGAGCCTTTACTTTCCTTTGGCTTTTAAAACTTGTCAAGGTCAGGAAACTGACATTATCACCAAGTGTCAGACCTTCACTGTACAGGTAACATTAAAAGGGAAAAGGATCAGAGGGATGTAAAGTGAAGAAAATCACAGCACAATGAGTCAGAGAGTCAGAGAGTCATACAGCACAGAAACAGGCCCATCGCCCCAACTCCTCCATGCTGACTGTGTTGTCCAGCGAGCTAGTCCCATCTGCCCGCATTTGGCCCATAGCCCTTTAAACCTCTACTATCCATGTATTATCTAGATGGCTTTTAAATGTGACCACCTCAACCACTCTTTCTGGCAGCTCATTTCAAATACACACCACCCCTTGTGTGAAGAAGCTACCCCTGATGTTCCTTTTAAATCTCTCGCCTCTGATCTTAAACCTATGATCTCTTGTTTTTAGCACCTACTCTCTGGGAAAAAGACTATGTGCATTCACATTGTCTATTGCCCTCCTGATTTACATACCTCTATCAGGTCACCGCTCAATCTCATACGTTCCAGGAAATAAAGTCCTAGTCTACGCAACCTTTCCTTGTAACTCAGACCCCCAAGTCCAGGTAACATCCTGGTAAATCTTTTCTGCACTCTTTCTAGTTTAATAACATCTTTCCTTTAACAGGACAACCAAAACTGTACACAATACTCCAAGTGTGGCCTCAGCAATGTCTTGCATAACTGCAACATAACTTCTCAACTCCTATACTCAGTGCCCTGACTGATGAAGGCCAGCGTGCCAAACACCTTCTTCACCACCCTATCTACCTGTGACGCCGCTTTCAGCGAACTATGCACTTGCAATAGTCCAGATAAGGCTTGAGATCAAAGGGTATGTGGCATAGAGAGATTTTCATGTCCCTGTAATAAATTCTGGTTGCCCTTTTACAGGAAGGATGTGGAGGTTTTGGAAAGGGTGCAGAAGAGATTTACCAGGATGCTGCCTGGATTAGAGGGTATGAGCTATAAGGAGAGGTTGGACAAACTTGTGTCATTTTCTCTGGAGCGTTGGAGACTGAGGGGAGACCTGATAGAAATTTTTTAAATTATGAGAGGCATAGATAGGGGAGATCATCAGAATCTTTTTCCCAGGGTAGAAGCTTTTTCCCAGGTACTAGAGGACATGCATTTAATATGAGAGGGGAAAAGTTTAAAGGAGATGTGTGGGGAAAGTTTTTTACACAGAGAGTGGTGGGTGCCTGGAACAGGCTGCCAGGGGTGGCGGTGGAAGCAGATGCAATAGTGGCATTTAAGAGGCCCTTAGAAAGACACATGAATATGCAGGGAATGGAGGGATATGGATCATGGGCAGGCAGAAGAGATTTAGTTTAATTTGGCATCATACTCAGCACAGACATTGTGGGACGAATGGCCTTTTCCTGTGCTCTACTCCACATCCTATGAAAATATGCCACCTAAGTACAAGGGCTATAAGTACAAATGGAGGGCAGAACAGACTTGAAGGGCTGTATGTCAGTCGTCTTGTTCCTATTTCTTATGCTATTGCCATGTAATACTTTTAAAGTGTAGTTACTGTTGAAATGTTGGAGATGTGACAGCTAATATGCTAACTCCTGCCAAAGGTAGAATGATAACACTCACATCTGGGTAGGAGCTTATCCTCAGTCTGTTACACTAGACATGCAACATAGCAGAACCTGTGGTGGTACATAACTCAGCTGCTTCTGATATCCTCTGTCATTGCAACCAAATTTTGGAAGCAGCCTACAATGTGTGCAGCTAGTTGAGGACAAATGATGTTGAGTGAGGAATTAATATTATGAAACTCCAAGCATTTTATTCACAATTAGTAGTGTGCATTGTAGGCTGTTTTTCCTCAGAAAAAGGCCATTGGATCTTTTACATCCAACTGAGAGGGAAATCGGGGAATCAGTGCGGCACTCCCTCAGTGCCAACTAGAGATCTGACCAAGTCTCAGGAGTGGGGTTGAGCCTTAAGTCTTTTGATCTGGAGGCAGAAGTCCATTCATGGGTTACACTCAAACTATGGGAAAATCAGAATGCTCCATGGAGTAGCCTACTCCATAGGCAGCAGGAAGTTCACCAAGGAGATCCATAATGGTCAATGAGGGTTACAGAGCAATGTTAGGGTTCCATCGAGATAGTTACCTACTTCTGATCTAAGGTTTTGAAATTGAATGAGAGATAAGGGGAGGTAAGGAGCTGAACAAAATGTAACTCTTCTTCAAAGCCAATCTCACTCAAGCCTTTCCACTTACCTTCAGAGCCTGGACATGCAGCTCCAACATTATTTTAGAAGCTCAGCACCATCATTCTACTTGATTGGAACTTCATCTGCCATCTGAGATTCACTCTCTCCACCACTGGAGAATCATGGTTGCACTGCGTAACATCTACAAAATGCAAAATACCAACTTACCAGTAGCTCTGTCAACAGCAGTTGCACCAAGAAAAATGAGGACAATAGTTTAAAAGGAATACCACCAAATGCAAATTCCCCTGGAAGTCATAACCATTCTCCACGGGGAGAACGTCACTGTTCCTTCATCGACAGTGGGTCTCGATCCTGGAACTCCCTCCTCAACAAAACCACAGAAGAATTGTGGCAGTTCAAAAATATGCTCACTCCTCCTTCCCAAGGGCACTTAGAGATGGGTGATACATGGCCCATGCTCAGATCCCAGGTAAACATTGACAAAAGGTGAATTTTGATTTTGAGTTCAGAAGTCTTTTGATTGTAGTCAATCCATCAATTCAAAAACTAGAAAGCCTAATAATGGGGTTCAATATCATTTGGTTCATTTTCCATCAAAGGTACAACCGTATAAGTTGTTCTATTTTTAAGCCATTTCACTAAGAAGGTCTTGATACAGCAGTAGTGAGTCCAACAATATCTGTGCACAATTGGCATAAGACATATTCCTTTACTGATTGATGCCATGAGTTCAAATCACAATGTGGTGAGCTGAATCATACAGTGACTCACTCGAGTATTGTTGACAATGATGCAGCTTTACAACAACTGCACAGTTGTCCTTGTGTTTATGATATCAAAATAACACACATTGGTCTAAAAGACCAATAACATATTTCCATCATATGAAGATATAAGCAACACACAAAAAAACAGCCTGTTCTCTTGACACTCAAAAGCTGGAAGCGCAGATTCTACTTTAGATTTACACAGTTACTTGAACTCAACTTAAATGTAACTGCAAAACCTAAAAGCAGGCTCCTTTCATGAAGCTAAAATATAGGTTTGTTGAGCAGATTAATTTAGTCGTGCATTGCAACATACATTCACGCTGAAAATAAATTGTTAGGGCATGTGGACTGTTAACAGCCAAATGCTCTGAAAAGCTCGTACTCTTGTTTTTCACAGGTATTTACATCCCAAATTGATGCAATCATGAAGTAAATTATGATCTTTGCAGAAAGTGTAGAAACTTGCAAAATCTCTTGAATGACTCTATAACTATGACACATTCTCTTGGCTGAAGGTACCAGGAAATCATTCTGATGGTTACTGATTATTTCAATTCTTCTTCTAGTCTAGCCTTTCATTCTCCATGATCTTTAAGCTCTACCACTGGTCCCCATGCTGCTTCAGGGTTTTTCTGCCACCCAGACCTCAGGCTGTGGAATTCCTTCCCTAAACTATTTAAATCTCTCTCCTGAGGGAAGGGTCCTGGAGGGCACAGGACAACAGAAGGCACAGCACCACAGGTGAGAGGTTGGACAAACTTGGATTGTTTTTTTCTGGAGATTCAGAAGCTGAGGGGAGATCTGATAAAAGTATAAAACATTATAAGTGAAACCTTGTCTTGCATACCGTTCGTGCAGATCAATTCATTACACAGTGCATTGAGGTAGAATGATTATTGTGAAAGTAATGAGTAGATCTGCAGAGAGCAGCTTGCAACGAGTCACCATGCTCCAGCACCAGGACGTGGTGGGTGCCTGGAACACACTGCCAGGGGAAGTGGTGGAAGCAGGTACAATGGGAACGTTTAAGAGGCATTTAGGTAGACACATGAACAGGCAGGGAATGGAGGGATACAGACCATGTACAGGCAGACAGGATTAGTTTAAATTGGCATTATGGTTGGCACAGACATGGTGGGCCGAAGGTATTAGACATTTCAACCCTGGGGAAAAGGTACTGGCTGTCTACTCTATCTATGCCTCTCATAATCTTATAAACTTCTGTCAGATCTCCCCTCAGCTTCCACCGCTCCAGAAGGAAAAACCCAAGTTTGTCCAACCTCTCCTCATAGCACATGCCCTCTAATCCAGGCAGCATCTTGGTAAACCTCTTCTGCACCCTCTCCAAAGTCTTGACATCCTTCCTATGATGGGGTGACCAGAACTGAATGCAATACTCCAGATTTTACCTAACTAAAGTTTTATAAAGCTGCAGCATAACTCCCTGACTCTTGAACTCAGTGCCTCGACTAATAAAGGCAAGCGTGCCGTATGCCTTCTTTACCACCCTATCAACCTGTGCAGCCACTTTCAGGGAGTTATGAACTTGGACCCCAAGATCCCTCTGCTCATCAACACTGTCAAGGGTCTTGGTTAATGTTTGTGTTTTATTTGTGGTGGTTTCTCAGTCTTAATAAACTTCTAAAAGAGTTCTGGGTTGTGAACCTTGATTAGTTTTTTTCTATCCAGGTGGGATCAGGCTGAATTCAGAGAACAGGTGTAAAATTCAACCAATTATACCTGGATCAACCTAACACTTGCCAACTCTGGTTCCACCTCTTCCCCTCACCTTTTATACTGGCTATCTTTTGGTCCAGATGAAGGGTCCCAAAATGTCAACTGTCCATCTCCCTCCACAGATGCTGCCTGACCCGTGTTCCTTCAACGGTTTGTTTTTCGTTCCAGATTCCAGCATCTGCAGTCTCTTGTGTCCCCAGATACCTACACCTTGTCAGTACTCCACGTAAGGGATCACAGTCAGATAACGAATCAGCACAGGGCCATGCCCTCTTCTCCATGCTGCCATCAGGCAGGAGGTAGAGGAGCCTGAAGACCCACACCTCAAGGTTCAACAACAGCTTCTTCCCCACTGCTGTCAGGTTCTTGAACCGACCTGGAAAAGCTTAACACTACCTTGGACTATATGTTTTTTCTTCCTCTCATGTCTTGCCCTAGTGTTGTTGTGTTTATCTTTTGTTGTTTATTTTGCATGCATGTAAGTTATCTATAATTTATGTTAATTTATGTTAACTTATGTCTGTCCTCGTCTTGTAACGTACTGTAATGCTGCTGCATAAAGCTAATTCCCATGGCATTTATACTCTGTGTATGTATGCCTGTGACAACAATAAACTTGAACTTGAAATTGGTAAATGGTTTATTATTGTCATATGTACCGAGGTACAGTGAAAAACTTGTCTTGCATACCGTCCATACGGATTAATTCATTACAACAGTGCAGTAAGGTAGTACAAGGTAAAACAATAACAGAGTGCAGAATAAAGTGTAATGGTACAGAGAAAGTGCAGTGCAGGTAGACAGTAAGGCACAAGGTCACAACTAGGTAGATTGTGAAGTCAAGAGTCCATCTTGTTGTACTAGGGAACCATTCAATAGTCTTATAACAGCGAGATAGAAGCTGTCCTTGAGCCTGGTGGTATGTGTTTTTAGGCTTTTGTATCTTCTACCCGATGGGAGGGGGGAGAAGAGAGAATGTCTGGGGTGGGTAGGGTCTTTGATCATGCTGGCTGCTTTACCGAGGCAGTGAGAAATGTAAGGGTCCATGGAGAGAAGCTGGTTTCTGTGATGTGCTGAGCTATGTCCACAACTCTCTGCAGTTTCTTGCAGTCTTGGGCAGAGCAGTTGCCGTACCAAGCCGTGATGCATCTGGATAGGATGCTTTCTATGGTGCATCGGTAAGAATTGGTGAGGGTCAAAAGGGACATGCCAAATTTCTTTAGTCTCCTGAAGAAGTAGAGGCACTGATGAGCTTTCTTGTCTGTGGCATCAACGTGGTTGGACCAGAACAGACTATTGGTAATGTTCACTCCTCGGAATTTGAAGCTCTTAGCCCTCTCGACCTCAGCACTATTGATGTAATGAGGAGCATGTAACACCACCCACCACCTGCCCCCCCCCTTCAAGAAGTCAATGACCAGCTCTTTTGTTTTGCTGACATTGAGGGAAAGGTTGTTGTCATGACACCATGTCACTATCTCTCTATCTCCTTCCTGTACTCCGATTCATTGTTATTTGAGATACGGCCCACTATGGTGGTATCATCTGCAAATTTGTAGATGGAGTTAGATCAGGATCTGGCCACACAGTCGTGAGTGTACAGGGAGTAGAGTAGGGGGCTGAGGACGCAGCATTGTGGGGCACCAGTGTTGAGAATAATCGTGGCGGAAGTGTTGCTGCCGATCCTAGTATCCTAGCACACAGTAGAGGTGTAAGGCAGCAGTTCACCATGTCACTGTGCGGTTAAAGCTCCTCTTTTGTCTCCTTTCCTCCACCACAGCAAAGCCCCACTGTTACACCCCCCTCCCAAGAATACAGCAACATCTAAGAAAGTAGCATCTGATTTATGCCAGTGATCACTTCAAGTGCTTGTGCTAACTTTCTGCAGTAAAAGCAGCAAACTCTATGCACTCCGCACCAGAGGTCAAGATTGAACCCAAGTTCCTGGAACAGTGAAGCAGCAAAGCCGACCATCACGCTAATGCGCCCTTTTTAACTAGATTGCATTTAAATTGAGAAGGGTTTCATCAGTGACATAGCAAGGTCAGTCCTAACCTTGTTATGCACCATGTCACCCACTGAGAACATAATCCCTTTAAGCAGCACATTGGAATCCTGAGTGATTGACAGGAGCCAGCTCACCTGAAGTTGTGGAAGATTATGTTTAGTTCCCGTCGTTTTGTAGGTCTGTTCAGGAGATGTAATCTCCCCTGTAATTTATCACTTGGATAAATTTATGCTGCACTTCCTCTAAGACCAATCTCTCCTTTCTAAGGGTTGATGCTCACAGTGGGCCAGATGTGTCTCTGCAGGCTTTTGTGTAGCTCTAGCAGTGAGCTCAATTGGGCATTTTAGCATCCATTATCTAGGGAATCTTGTGATTTGATTGTATTTCCAATCATCATATGAACATGGGAACAAGAGAAGGTCATTCAACCACTTAAGGGTGTTCCACCATTCAGGATGAGTTGTGACCTAACTCCACATCCTCTTCTTTTTCTCGTTTTCCTTAATACCTTTGGTTACCAAGCATCCATCAATCTCAGATTTAAAATTAACAAGTGATCTTGAAGCAATTGCTGTTTGAGGCAGGTCCTTGTGTGTGGGAGTATTTCCAGAAAAACTTGGCTGTAATATTTTAACCTGGTACTTGCGCCAGACACCCCCAATCAATGGAAATACTTTCTCTCCATTTAAACAATTACTTCCCCATAATGTTCTGAAAATTACCACCCTCATTGGTGTAATCTCACCTGTAGTTTATCCGTATTTTGTTTAATCTACTCAGTGCTCCCTCCGAGGCCAACATGTCCTTCCTTGGGTGTAATGGTGCACAGGACCACTCACAGTGCTCCAGATGTAGTCCCAGCTTCTGTATAACTGCAGCAAGTCAGACAAGATTTACTATGGGTTGAATCAAGTTGGCTGACAGTCAAGTGTTCTGTAGGGAACATCTGGCTGATAGCTGCTCGTGGCACAGATCATCTCAGACCTACATGCAAACTCAAGCAATCACAGATCTGAAGTCACCTTTGACTCCCCTACTCCACTAGCTATGTGCTCAAGGGAGGGCCCTGATGCACTTCACACCTGGCCCCTCAGATTTAACACCAGGAAGAGCTAGCCTACACACTGTGACCATTCCAGACCCTCTGTGGGACAAGCTAAATGCAGGTTAGCATTTATTTTATTTCAATTATTTGTTAGCTTTTTATGGTTTTTAACTACATTTCTTTTATTTAATAAAAATTGTTTTTACGATTAATGATTAATACATATTTGACTTATTTTTGAATGTATTTGACTATGCAAGGTACTTTGAAACTGTTCAAGAGCCTTTCACAGATAGTCAGTTCTCTAAGGCTACCCAGGTGTCCCAGAGGGTGGATAGTCTAACTGAGGCCAGCTCACCACTTGGAGCCCTCTCTGCCTTGTGGGTATGGAGGGTTGTCTCACTTAGGCCTGCCTATCTGGCAAAGTAAGTGTGAGTGGCTAGGAACCATGGACATTGAGTCCACGTGGTAGTCAGGACAATACAGCCTGACAGACCCTGGCTATGTGTAAGAGCTTATAAGAGAATAGATTGAAGAGTGGCTGCCGCCTCATCAACGCTCAATTACCCTCTCGCACAAAGTCAAGATCAACCCCTATTTCCAGTTGGATTTGCATTTATATTCACCATTCTCCTCGCAAAAATAGGTCAAAGCTGATGGCTACTCAGCAACTCTTAAAGGTCAATAGGAACCAAAGGTCAAAAAGCCCCATACCAAACCCATGGCTCAGTAGGAAGGCCTACTACTGAGTACTACTTAGTACTCCTACTGCATGGCCTTGAGGTCCTCAGTACCATCCCAAATCCTTCTCCACTTTCAGCAGTCATGGGCTGAAGATTCCCAGGAGTCAGTGGTGATGTTGTATTGGCTTTGAGCTCAGGAATTGTACTAGTCATTGTACTGCGAACAGAACATAAAGGGGCTCAGCAGCTTGTATCCTGCAGGAACCAAAGTGTCATTATTGGACTTGCAGTTATGGAAGTGGGGATCAAATGGATGGAGTCAGGTTCCATGTACGCACAGGACATCCTATTAATGTTAGTCGAAGGTTTTGATAATCCTTACCTGGGACTTACTGATTTAATATCAGATGAGGAAAACTAACAGTGTATTTCACTAATAAACCAAATAAATAGCAAAATAGTGGTATAGACAGGTGAGCTGCAGCCAGCAACCTGGGTTCAATCCTGTGTAGAGTTTGCACGTTCTCCCAGTGACCCTGTGAGTTTCCTCTGGGTGCTCTGGTTTCTTCCCACATCCCAAAGGTGTGCTGATAGATTAATTGACCACTGTAAATTGCCCCCGGTATGTAGGTGACTGGTGGAAACTGTGGGGAGTTGATGGGAGTTGAACAGAATAGTATAAGTGCAGGATAGGTGCTTAATAGTCAGTGCAGAGGGAGCACGCGGTCTCCGCGGGCACCCTGGTTGAGTTCCGCGCTCGGTGGGCCCCTCAGGGGATCGCGTGTGTCATGGACGGTGAAAATGCGTTCCTTATCTGAAGTGTTGCGTGTTGCGTTAGCGGGCATAGTGTTGCGTGTGTTTTGCTGGTGTTTAATTAGCATTATTTTACTGTAGTTCCGTAGCAGCTTAGTTTGTTTCTTCTTTGTAGTGCTTTTAGTTAATAAACATTTATATTTAAAAAAGAAAAATATATAGTCAGTGCAGATTCAGTGGACCAGGGGGCCTGCTTCTGTGCTGTATGTCTCTAAATTTTCTAAAATATGAGTATAAATTGTAGCTTAAAAAGGATATGTTTATTTAGTTAGTAAAGAGAACCTCACAAAAGACATCTTTTACCTCTAGAAGACATTTCAGAGCTAATAAATAATACCTTTTTGGAAGTGCGGTCACTCTTACTACAAATGAAAATCTAAAAGGACACAGCAAGATCTCATTAGCAAAGATGATGTCATTAATATGACCCATGGCCTATCTCCATCCACCTGCAAATGCCACCAGCAATAACTTACCTTCCATGCAGACTGTAGCTTGATTGATTGATCAAAGATGTTCTTAGAGTCATAGAATCCTACAGCACAGAAAGAGGCCCTTTGGCCCACTGAGGCTATGCTAACTATCAAGCACCCATTTGCACCAATCTTATACTGATCCCATTTATCTCTCCATATATTTCTGTCACCTGGCCCCAGAATCTACCACTCACCTGCACAGTAGGGACAATATAGAGTGGTCAGAAAATCTCCCATTCCCCTGTCTTTGGGATGCAGGAGCAAACTGAAGCAACTGGAGGAAACCCACATGGTCACAGAGAGTGTGTGCAAACTCCACACAGACAGCACTGGAGGTCAGGATTGAACTCTGGTCATTGGTGTTGCGAGACAGCAGCTCCACCAACTATGCTATGTGCTGCCCTTTTCTATGGGGGACAGGTGGTACAGCACAGACCAGTTGAATGTAACGTCAACCAGATCTGTCCTTCGCAATACCAGGGACAGGAAGAACCTCGGCATGTAGTGACATTCTGTGCACAACTTGATGCAGCTACACATAAAGGTATCCATCAGAATGAGGACATGCTTTTCCCAATTTATCTGAAGATTTGTACATTCCCTCCCTGTGGATGCAATCCATTTTGGATCTCCAGATGAAATGGAATATGGTTTGTCATGGTTCAGAAGCATGGTTTTGGTCTTACCTGCATCATGTACAGCAACAGTGAGATCATGATGATGCTGGAGGAACTCAGCAGGCCAGGCAGCATCTGTGGAGAAAAACAGGCAGTCAACGTTTTGGATCAGGACCCTCCTGACTCAAAACGTTGACCACCTGCTTTCCTCCACGGATGCAGCCTGGCCTGCTGAGTTCCTCCAGCATCATCATGATCTCACTGTTGCTGTACATGGTGCAGGTAAGACCAAAACCATGCTTCTGAACCATGACAGTCGCCCAAACCATATTCCATTTCATCTGGAGAGAATGTAGATGAAAAACACATCATGTTCTTCATCTACATTCCAAGATCTGGAGTCCTTTGTTTCTCAACAGTGAGATCACCTCAAATCTCATGACCAGATTCTTTCCCATGATCAAGAGGGAGCATGCTTTCCACATTCCCAACTTCCATTTTACCTTGGCTAAGTTCTTGGTGTATGCCCTAGTTCCTCTGAACCATACTTCCAGGACCTTCAAGTGATGATGCCCTTCCTCATGGATCCTGATGTGCTGTCAGCGAGAAAAATAGCAGTGTACACAGTTCCAGTAAGTGTGGCCCCACAGAGCCAAGTACAACTCAATCAATATGCCAGAATCAGGATCAGAATCAGAAGCAGGTTTATTATCACAGACATTTGTTGTGAAATTTGTAGTGTGCGGCAACAGTACAATGCAAGACATAAATAACTACTAAAAATTACAAAAATAAATAAATAGTGCAAAAGAGGAATAATGAGGTAGTGTTCACAGGTTCATGGACCATTCAGAAATCTGATGGCAGATGTGAAGAATCCGTTCCTGAAACATTGAGTGTGGATCTTCAGGCTCCTGTACCTCCTCCCCATTGGTAGTAAAGAGGGCATACCCCGGATGGTGAGCGTCCTTAATGATGGATGCCGCCTTCTTTTCAAGAGGCAGTGCCTCAAGTTGTCCTTGATGGTGGGGAGAGTTGTGTCCATGATGGAGCTGGTCACTGCTCCTGGGAGTTTTATTTGTGTCAAAGGAGTGTGTCCTGGGTCAATGGCTGGTCCAAAACTCCAACACAAAAGGCAGGAAGTTCAGGCAGGCTGTGCTGTCTGTGACCTTCAAACAATTTAATCCAGCATTGAAGGAGTTTCAGATCAATAATATGTGCCATGGTGAGTAGATTACTGAGTAGTCGTCTTCCTTAAAGCTGCTGATCAGAGTTCCCTCTGTGAGCCTTTTGAAAGTAGAAACAAGTGAACGTCTCATCCAGCTCCATGGAGCAGATTCTGGAATGAAAGTTAATCTTGGAGAACTCCAATGCAAAGAGCAATGCTCGCTGGTTTATATCTCTCGGAACTCAACATCCACTCCTGATAACTGCAGCAGGATTATGCAAATAATGTGCAAATTTTCATGCCAGTTTCGAGTGGATACACTTCCCTCTATCTCTCTCTCCCTTTCTGATCACCCTTGAGGATGAGAACTCTCTTGATGTTCACCCTGACTGCTTCCCACCAGTAACTCACAGAGTCAAAGAGGGATTCCGTGGTGCTTCAACGTGTGTAACCCCTTCTAAATTCCTTGGTGTTTCCCAGCTTCAGCAGCTTCAGCTTTCACATCCCCCTGCCAGCCTTCTAGTCTTCCTGTAGGTGACTGTCAGCCAGAAGGAGGCAGCATTCAGAGAAGAGCGCCAGCGTGACTTAATGGACTTGATGGTGAGTGCTTGGGACAGAAAGAGAAAGCATATCTGGGGCCAGACTGATCCATCTGGTCTCAACAGGTGCCCCATCTGCAGATTTGCTGAAGAGGTCACATTGCTTGGCACCTTTTACCATCTCAAACAGGACTCTAGAGATGGCTGTTGGCTATACCAGATAAGCCAGACACATCAGTAAGGCAGTTGAAATCACTGGCTAGAAATTACTTTATTTCAAAATATGATTTATTCATAAACCATTCTCAAGTATATAATACAGAACATTCAACATTTTCATCATTATTCCAATTAATGCTGACACAACATCGATTATCACTTACATGTAACCCCTGAGAACATAGTTCATAGAGTCTTAACATAGCTTCCAACCACCTAGCATAGAATGGTAGCCCTTAAACTGTGGGCCCTTTCCCACAGAGCATTTGTGGTGGCTGCACACAGCTTCAATGCATCCCTCAGTGTTCCTGGACAAATACACAAAAAGTGCTGGAGGAACTCAGCAGATCAGGGACCATCTATGGAGGGAAATATACAGTCGATGTTTCGGGCAAGACCCTTCGTCAGGACTGGAAAGGAAGAGGGCAGAATCCAAAATAAGAAGGTGGGGGGAGGGGGAGGAGTACATGCAGGCAGGGGATAGGTGAGTCCAGGTGATAGGCAAGTCCAGCTGAGAGGGGTAGAAGAGGCAAAGTGCTGAAGAAGAAGGAATCTGGTAGGAGAGGGCAGTGGACCATGGAATAAAGGATGGGGGAAGGGAGGAGAGGAGATGGGCAGGTCATCAAGATGGGGGAAGGGAGCCACAGGAATAAGGGAAGACAAAGGAGTTGGGGGGGTGGGGGGAAGAAAAAGAAAGAATGGGGTTACCAGAAGTTAGAGAAATTGATATTAAAGCCGTCAGGTTGAAGACTCCCAAAAAGGGATATGTGTTGTTCCTTGAACCTGCATCTGGCCTCAACGTGGCAGTAGAGGAGGCCATGGATAGACATGTCAGGCACAGACAACACCTTGCTCTGGAAGACCAGTGAGATTTGAGCAGACCAGAGGGTGTCTTTCACTCAGTCATTGGGTCTCCAGCAGCAGTTGATACTTATCAAGTTCAAGGACATTAACTGTTCCTCTTTCCACAGATGCTGCCTGACCTGCCGAGTGTCTCCAACATTTCCTGATTTTATTTCTAATTTCCGGCACTTGTGCTTGTATTTATTTTTTTGAAACTGCAATGCAGTCAAGTGGTGCAAAAATATTACTAAACCGACAAAGCAGAACACATTAAGGAGCGAATTAATTTTGAATGCTTTTGGTTCTGAGTATGTCAGTGCTTATCTCCTGTTTTCTGTAAGTTGTTTTTGACAGATGGTGATACCTTAAAAAGCTCAAAAATTGCAATATTTATAATACATTTGCAGGGTGTGATTCCAGTAATGGTCCACTGTACTGACTAAGTGTGAAAATGTGACAGTCGTGTCCATTTTAAATTTTTCATACCGATTGTATTGGTTATGTGTAGAACCAACCGGCATAACTGTGAACTGTGACCCGCATGTTAAAATGGACATTTATGTGGCACTTGCTCACATCAGAGGAATACCCCAACGTCCTCATTTACACTTGACCTGTCAGAGTTGGTCTTCTACCGAAGGTCTGTCCCAATGCTAGAATTGTCTACACAACCTCTCGTTTGCAGTACTGGTGTCGCTTTATGTTGGCAAAGGCATCTTCCTGCCGGCTGCCCCTATGCTGCCCTGGTGGGAGGATCCCATGGGGCTGCAAGATCTTCTGGAAATTTCCCAGCCCCTGAAACTGTGCAAGACCCAAGTGAATGGGGGATATCCACTCCCAGGAGAAAGGCGAGTTGTTAGATGTTTATTATTTATTTAAGAACATAGAACATAGAACAATACAGCACAGGAACAGGCCCTTCATCCCACGATGTTGTGCCAAACCTTTTAAGCTAATGACACCTAATCCTTTCGGTCTGTGCATGGTCCATATGCCTCCATTCTCTGCATGTTCATGTACCTATCTGAGAGCCTCTATCGTATCCGCCTCCACCAACACCCTTGGCAGCACATTCCAGGCACCCACCACTCTCTGTGTACAAAGCTTGCCCCACACATCTCCTTTGAACTTTCCCCCTCTCACCTTAAATACATGCAGTCTAATATTAGACATTTAACTTAGTTTTAATATTTTAATTGATTTTTAGTGTATGAGTGTGCATTATTTAAAATGTAAGTAAAAATGGAGACAGTGGCAATGTTGCATTTTTCCAGGATATCCTTGATTTAAAATAATGAGCAAAAGATACAAGGGGTGGGGTGTGAGGGAAAAACTCTTTTTCTGCAGAGTGGTGATGATCCAGAATCCATGGTCTGTGGGGGTGTTGGGAACAGAGTCCATCAGGGCTTTCAGAAAGGAATTGGTTAGGCACGAGGGAAAATAATTTTCAGGGCTACAGGGGAATGAGACTGAGGGCTGTTGTACAAAGAATCAGAATGGGCTTGACAGGCCAAATGGCCTTCTTCTATGCTGTAACAGTTCTGTGATTCTACAAGCAAGAATTCTACAATCACGGCTTTTCTCTCCAGGGCGTTCTCCAATTCACCACCCTATGTTGGCACAGTAATGCAGCAATTGGTGCCATTGTTCCCCAGCTCTGACCACCTGGGTTTGATCCTGACCTTTGGTGCTGGTGGTGTCAAGTTTGGATGTTCTCTCTGTGACCTGGCTTTCCCCTTGGTGCTCCGGTTTCCTCCCAAAGCCCAATAAGTTAATTGGCCACTGTAAATTACCCTTTAATGTTAGTAAGGACACAAGAATCAAATGGGAGTTGATGGGCATGTGAGAGACAATAGGCTGCAGGTTTACAAGGAAATAAGGAGGGAATGGGACTGATGGTATTACTCTGCTGGGAGCCAGCATGGACCAAATAGGCTGAATGGCCTCCTTCTGTGTCATAATAAGTACGTAACATAGCAGCACCTCCTGTTGTTAATCTTAGAGCACCATCATCACAGCCATTCAGGCAACAGTCCAATGTCTTGTGGGGTATGGGGAGAAGATGTAGTAAGCTGAGAGGTGATAGGTAGAAGAGACAAAGGGCTGAAGAAGGAGGAATCCGGTAGGAGGGAGCAGTGGACCATGGAATAAAGGATGGGGGAGGGGAGGAGAGGAGATGGGCAGGTCATCAAGGCAGGGGAAGAGAACACTTCTGGAGGCATAAAGAACCTTTCTTGGTGTATCTCACAATGCAAGATAACAAAGGGAATGGAGACACGAGAGACTGCGGCTGGTGGAATCTGGAGCAAAAAAAACAAACTGCTGGAGGGACTTTGGATCAGGCAGCATCTGTGGAGGGAAATGGACAGTTAACGTTTCAGGTGGAGGTAAAAAAAAGAGAATGTTGATGTGTAGCATTTGTTGAAAATGTCTGTATGTTCAAACTTGAAGGGTATGTTGTCATCAATGAGCAGTTTATACTGTTTACTCGATATGCAGCTTTCTGCTGTCTAGGCAAATCAAAGGCTAGCAAATTTGATTTGTGAAGAAAGGCAATGTATTAAAGCACTCTTCTATTAATACTGTAGCAGGGGCAATGATCTCTGAGCTTCTCATAGGAAGCTTTCAAGATATAAAGTACTGAATCATCTATAGCCATTTATTTGCATTGAGAATGGGTCAGGCTTCCATAAATGCATTTAATTGCTGACTTAAAGACCCATGTAAACATATAATGGAGAAATCAATTCAGCTTTTATAAAGATTGAAACAAAGGAAGAGGCGTACTGTGATATTGTTTGGAAATGGCAATATTAAGCAGAGAAATATCCAGAAAAGGTTCCAGAGTATTTCACATCCACTGAAGTACTTCTGATTTTGTATTCACTGCTACACAGATTTATAACCAAATACCAGGTCAGAATGAAGCCAAAATCCAATTAGTGGTATATTTGGGAGTCCAGAATAGATCCTGGGTTTCCTGAGTTTGTTGCTCAGTGTTTTTTGCATAGCCTTATTCAAAAGCACTGCTGTTAAAGTCTGACATAGATTGGTAATTATAATTGGTAATTGGTTTATTATTGTCACATGTACTGAGATACAGTGAAAAGCTTTTACTTGCGTGCCATCCAGACAGATCATTCCATACATCACTACATTGAGGTAGTACAAAAGGAAAACAGTCCTACAGTCACAGACAAAGTGCAGTGCAGGTCAAGAAATAAAGTGCAAGGGCCACGGCGAGGTAGATTGAAAGATCAAGTTCATCTTCATCTTCAATTCTAATGATGCAAATTCCCAAGGAATTTAGAGTGAGGACTGTAATTCTGGATGCTCAGATTACACACATCTTGGAGAAAGTCGTGGCCAGTCCTTGCAAGTCTCTCACTCCTTAGGTCCCTCCAAAAACCAAGCTCAAATCACATTACACCATCTGATAACCATTTGAGGATTTTAAAACTCACCCAAAGTATGTTGAGTGCTACCTCATCTGCCACAGCAAAAGCCTCAAACATCCAAACCAGCATGCTTTACCTTTGAGGGGAATGAAAAATAATCCGCCTTTGATAGATCAGCTCTGACCAGAATAAATGCTGTCAATTGATGCACTGTGGGTAAGTCAAGGCTCCACTGAATGCAACTGTGGACATAGATCCAAGACATGGAACATTCTTCACCACTGCTTAACCTAATGGATCAATAACTTAAAATCCTTGAAGTAATACCCAAAGCAGTAAAATGGTTTAACATATTGAACATCGACCTTTTGACCATTTCTCCTCATAGTGACATATGCAAGACAACCTGTAAAATAGGGTACAACAAAGTAATCTCATGTTGACAATGGAAACCTGTGTTCTTGTAAAACTGGAGTGTTCTCTGAAAGACTGTCACCAATCTTTCAGGATTTATTGTGGAGTCTCCAGGTTAATCTCCAAAACAATGACGAAAACAAAAAAAAATTATCAACATTTTTGTGTATTAGTTTTAATAATGATGAAACTGGAAGAGGCTTTATTCCACAGGTTTTTCCAATTGTTGTACCATTGTCACAAGAGAGGGGGGGGAGAGGGAGGGAGATATGAATTTATGGAATGCCTTTCACCCCAGAGCGTTTAATGAAGTGATTTTTAAAGCTGTCATGAAGAAATGAGGTAATGAAGTTGCAACCAGCAAGCTCCTATCACAAAAATGTAACATTTGGTCAGATTATCTAATTTGATGATACAGAATGAGGACAAAACACCAGGGAATAATGATGCACAATCTATTGTTTTCATATGAGAAGTAGACAGAGTCTCAGATTAATGTGCCATGACAGTGCAGCTCTCCCTCAGTACTGCCCTGGAGCACCAGTGTAGTCTGTACAAGGCCAGGGCTTCAGTGAGACAAGACAGCCTGCCTCAGCCACACTTCTTACCACTGGCCAGTTCCCAATGTGACACCTATCATCATTGTCTTTAGGTGGATGACCCCCAAAGAGATAAAAATCACACCCTTGGCACGAATTACTTTGGATCTATAATAAAATTCACTGCTCTGCAGTTGCTTTACAATGTGTCTGCCACTGTGTCAGACGATTCATAATTCTGTACCAGAAGAGGGAGTGCTTCACTCAGTCCAGGGAAGTACTTACAATAATGTTTCCCTGGCCCATAATTACTTATCATGAACACTCTTTTGTGAACAAATCAAAGTATAATTTATTGTAAAATTGGCTGGTTAAATATCATTTAAATTATTCATAAAAAACATTATTTTCTTTTAACTTAATAAAACCAACATTTACTTTCATCGAATCACACAGTCTGCTGGAGGAACTCAGCAGCTCGAGCAGCATGTGTTGGGGGGGGGGAGGGGGGAAGGGAATTGTTGATGTGTTGGGTCAAAGCTCCATATCAGGACAGTTTTGACCTGAAATGTCAGCAATTCCTTTCCCATCACGGATGCTGCTCGATCCACTGAGTTCCTGCAGCAGACTGTGTGTTGCTCCATTTTCCAGCATCTACAGTATCTTGCGTCTCTATTTATTTCCAAGGATTCTTTCTATACATGACTGGGAAAATATCTCCTATTTTCTTTGGTTCCCCAGTTTTCTTTCCTCCCATTCAAGCTCTGATACAGATCCCTTCACTCCGTGGGCCATGGTTATTGCTGACAGGTTCCCTGACTGTGAAGTGACCAAGTCTCTTCTTGTTCTTGGCCTGAACCTAAGTGAGCAAATGTACATCATAGTGCAGGAGCGAAACAGTGGCACAGCTAATAGAGCTACTGCCTGAGAGCTCCAGCAACCTGGGTTCAATGCTGACCTCCGGTACCGTATGTGCATGTTCTACCTGTGGCCACATGGGTTTCCCCCTGGTGGTCCAGTTTTCTTCAACATCCCATAGACATGCAGATTAGTAGGTTAATTGGCCATCGTAAATTGCCCCTCGGGTTAGAATCTGGGAGGTTGAGAGGAATGAGTGGAGAATAAAATGAGATTAGTTTAGGATTAGTGTAAATTGGTGCCCTTGATGGTCAGCGCAGAATCAGTGCGCTGAAGGGCCTGTTTCTGTACTGTATTACTCTACAACATTCTATAACTTATTGTTCCCTTGATAACCCAGGAGGTCATGCTTGCAGAGTTCTTCATAATGCCAAGTGTGACTCAGTGGTTAACTTTTAAATCTATAACTTTGAGGGTCATAGGCTCAGGTCCTACTATCAAGGATTAATCTGTTTTTTTACCCCAAAATATTTATGTTACCTACAGAAATCCAATTGGGACATGTTATTATCTTCACTTACTGTACCAAGCTATTATGTACGTTCCCTTAGTGTCTATATCACTAATGTTTCATCCTTAAACATTGCATCAATGAAACACTTGAGAGGCTGTTACACAGGGCCCAGCTCCTCAGTGTCCAGCTCCTCAGTGTCCAGAGTGGGCTGAATCCTAGATAGTAGTCCTTCCCCACAAAGCCTTTGTGATTGCTGCACCGAGCTTCAGTGCGTCTGCTCTTGAATTCTGGTTGATTTTTAGTTGACAGATGGATTTATAAACTTTTGGCTGGTTTGGGGTGCCAATGAGACTTGCCCAGATAACTTGCTGTGGGATAAAGTCAAGGAAATTCATGACTTGTGTCAGGGACAGTGTAATTGTTGGGGAGTTCTTTGAAATGTTCCTCCCAACGGGCAATGACCTTCTGCCTATCCTTGACTCTCTGCTCTTGACTCTCTATAAGGTGGGCCTTTGTGTTTGGTCAAGTGGCATTTGTGGAGAGTGAAACAAAATCAAATTTTCTAGTCAATGACTTTCCATTGCAACTTTTAAAAACCGGTAGTTCCTGTTGAATTTGTTTGGAAAATGGTGATTGGGAAGATAATCTAGTTTGCTGTTATTGGATGAGATTTAATTATTGGACAGAACTCCCTTTTGTTTTCTTTGGATTGTGCCACATGTAAATGTAAACTACCCTGGAAAATTGTACACACACTCAAGGTATTAAATATAATGGAAAATTGTACAAATCCTGTCAGTAATAAATATCCTGAGAAATTTTATACATCTTGTAGATATTAACCATCCTCAGACTTTATACATATCTTGTGTTTAGAGTCATAGAGTTACAGAGTAATACAGCACGGATACAGGCCCTTCAGCCCATTAAGTCCATGCTGACCAGGTGTCCACCCAGCTAGTCCCAATTTCCTGCGTTCGGCCAATATCCCTCTGAGTCCTGTCCTCCATGTACCTATCCAAGTGCTTCTTAAATGATACTTTTGTACCAGCCTCAAACACTTCTGCTGGCAGCTCGTTCCATATACTCACCACCCTCTATGTGAAAAAGTTGCCCCTCAGGTCCCTTTTAAATCTTTCCCCTCTCACCCTAAATCTATGCCCCCTAGTTTTGGGTTCCCCTACCCTGGGGAAAGAACTGTTACTACCCACCTTAGCTGGGCCTCATTTTAAACATTTCTATAAGGTCGCCCCTCATTCTCTACTTTATTTAGTATTAAGACAGAGAGTGAATAACGTCACAACCTTTAAGAGTGACATATTCACTTAAAATCTTTTTCCTTACATTTAAATGCTTACTCCATCTGGGGACTCTTACAGGAGAATATTTAATAGAATTGACACTTTCAGGATGTCTATAATATTTCTGGATGTTTAACGCTTACAAATTCCTGGCAGCAGAATCCGGAAGTACGATGTTGCTGGAAACATCTTGTGCAACGGAAGTCACCTGCCTCGAGTCTGAGGGGTTGATGCGTGGGCATCAGGTGACTTCACTGTTTAGAATACACAGGTCCCCCATGAACTGTGACAAACCGCTCCTGGAAACTCCAGCTGACAGAACACATAACAGAAAATTTAGAAATGGACAGAGATCCTGTCAGGTCTATATTTAACTGTAGAATTATTCTGTTTCCATTGCCCTTTCAACATGTGCTTCCTCGAAATAAGAAAGTCAATGTCAAAGTCAAGTTTATTGTCATATGCACAAGTGCAATGAAAAACTTACTTGCAGCAGCACCACAGGCAACATAGCATCATATAAGCAGCATTCACGAGAAAAAACAAATTATACACAATTTTTCCAAGAAAGAACACAATCAGCACAAAAGAAGTCAATTTTAGTGCTAAGTGGTCATTGTGCTGCTAAATTGTAGTGACTAGTTGAACCAACTGGTTGAAGGGAAGTAGCTGTTCTTGAACCTGCTTCTGTACCTCCTGCCCGATGGTAGCTGCGAGAAGGTGGCATGGCCTGTATGGTGGGAGCTTTGATGATGGATATTGCCTTCTTGAGGCAGTGCCTCCTGTAGATACCACCGATTGTGGGGAGGAATGTGCCTGTGATGTATTGGGCTGAATCACTAGTCTATGCAGGTTCTTACATTCTTGCGCATTTGAATTGCAAAAGATGTTCTCCACATCTTCCTTCTGGTCATCTGCTCATCTGCTCATGTCTTAGTGCTGGAGATTTTCAGAAATATATGGGCAATCCAGTTCATTGTGGTAGAGACTTGAATTCCCTACCACGAGATCTTCATTTTCCATAATATTAAGTAGATTTCAAAATAAAGATTTTTCCCCCAACAATATACATAATTTGTACACATACAATTGGAAAATGTAATTTTCTTTATGTGTTCTACCAGTCAATTCAATATATTCGAGGGGGAAATCTCATTGAAAACTACCAAATATTGAAAGGCCTGGATAGAGTGGACACAGAGAGGATGTTTCCGTTAGTAGTGGAGTCCAGGATCCGAGGGCACAGCCTCAGAGTAAAGAGGCATGCCTTTAGAACTGAGATGAGTAATTTCTTCAGCCAGAGGGTGGTGAATCTGTGGAATTTGTCACCAGGGAGGGCTGTGGCCAAGTTATTGGGTGTACTTAAGGCAAAGATTGATAGGTTCTTGATTGGCAAGGGTGTTAAGGGTTACTGGGAGAAGGCAGAAGGGGAAAAAGACTCGATGGGCCAAGTGGCCTAATTCTGCTCCTATATTTTATGGTCTTATATCAATATCATTAATGTTTCATTCTTAAATATTGCATCAGTAAAACATTTAAAAGACAAGACCCAGCCCCCTCAATGTCTGTCGGGGGCAGGATCCTAGACAGTGGCCCTTCCTCAGAGCCTCTGTAGTGGTTGCATTGAGCTTCAGTGCACCCCTCATCATGTACTTCTGCAGCCTGGAATATTCCTGTCGGTAACATTCATATCTTTTTATTATTTAAAAAAATTAACTATTCAGAAAATATATACAGGAATACAATACAATCAGTATCTGACTTTCTTCACAGAGCATTCATATTAAATTACCACTCAATGCAGGGCATAAATAGATTGAACTGGTGTTTACATTAATACTTAGTAGGATTTGACTTGATTTAGGTGTGGTTCATATCTCTCTGCCTTGTCATGGTAAACAGTAGATTGTCACTGAATACAAGCCATGGTAGGATCTTTCCCTTTTACACTTCAGTAAATGAGTCAGTGTTTACTTGGAGCTCAACTTCCAGAAGAGTGCATGTACAAGCATCAGCTTCATACTGTAGCTCAATAGTCTTGGGGATTGTAAACAGGTTGCAATTCCTCATTCATCCTGTAGACTAGCTCCATTCCTGTGGAGAGCTTATTGGGGGGGGGGGGGGGGTGCAATCCCACCATTAGAGCAATGACACAAACTTTGACTCCTCTTCTGCACTGTGATTGTATTTGTGGTGGACCTGTTGGTTCGATCCATGGCCCATTCTATATCTGCCACATAGAATGGAGGCAAATTTCTGAGGTCAGCTGAATTTAAGGATTCTTTGCAATCCTGTCAGATAGAAAGAGTTAAAGACTTTGGTAAGGTCAAAGCAGGCAGCATAGCTACATATGGGTACTCCATTTGCACACAGATGAAAAAGGTGAGCAGCTTCAAGTTCCTGAGTGTTAACATCTGAGGATCTAGCTTGGGCCCAACACATTGATGCAATCATGAAGGCATGTCAGCAGTTCTACTTCATTAGGAGATTTGGTATGTCAAAGACTCTTGACAATTTCTATAGATGTACGGTGGAGAGCATTCTGACTGGTTGTATCACTGCCTGGTATGGAGGCTCCAATGTGCAGGATTGGAGGAGGCTGCAGAGGGTTGTAGACTCAGCCAGCTCCACCACAGGCACAACCCTCGCCACCATTGAGGACATCAAGAGGTGGTGCCTCAAGAAGGCCGCATCTATCATTGAGGGCTCTCACCACCCAGGACAATCCCCCTTCATGTTCCCACCATCGGGGAGGATGTACAGGAGCCTGAAGACCCACACAATGTTTCCAGAACAGCTTCTTCCCCTCTGCCATCAGATTTCTGCAAGGTCCATGAGCACTACCTCGTCATTCCTCTTTCTACTATTTTTGTAACTTAGTTATTTTTGTCTTGTACTGTACTGCTGCCACAAAACAACAAATTTCACAACATACGTCAGTGATAATAAACCTGATTCTGAGGTTGAGATATGGCCAGCAAACCATGCATCACATGTCACTTCGCAATCACTTCCTTGCTCTACCACACGCCCCAAAGACCTTGCAACAAACATTTAAAGCCACTTTTGCAAACTCGTGAATGGTTTAAAGACAGCCTCTCTGCAATATGATTGGTCAACATTGGTCTGCTCTGTCAACCATTGGTTAGTTGCGTTGCCAATCAATACACAGAGCTGTTCCCTATTGCTTGCAGAGTCGTGGATTATTATTGGCTGCAGCTCCATGTCAATCATCTTTCACTGCCTTCACCTTGTTCTGATTGGCGGTACCACAACCTGTTCATTGAATGCTCGGTCTGTGAAAGGGACGATTGTCCCCAGATCTTTGAAATTCCAGTTACAGTAATTACATTTCTTAGGATGGGCAATGCTGCAAGTAATGCCAAAGTGTAAGTACAAGATAATGCAGCAGGTACGACAAAGCAGAATAGATATTTAAATTGATAATTTTATAAATATCTTTAAGATATCTATAAAGAGAATGTATACGAGTTGATATGTGACAACTTAATCAGATTCATTATATTACTTCAAAAATCATTTATTTTAATGTAAAATTTCAAACAAATAATGATTTTTTTTTAGCTTTTAATCCAACATACCTTATTTGGAAACATTTGCTTCTCATTGTCTGTCAACATGCTAAAATATCTTAGTTTAAGGCTACAATATTTTTAGAATTGTTTACAATATTTTCAATTCATGCTCAATGTTACTTTGAGCCAAGGAAGCTATAGAGCCTCGGAAATATTTTGTTCATCTGTTAATGATATCTTATTAATCTCTTATCCTCTTACAGGGGTCATGTGGATTTTATAAATACATATTTGCCCATAAGCTGGCTGTAGCTGTTGCAATTTTGAGATTTGTAATTCATAGAAAATATGATGGGAACAGTTAATGTTAGTTGGGTATGTGACATCAGTATCATTTTTTTGATATCTTACCAAATCTGTGAACATGGCAACTAATGCCAGAAAAGGAAAGACTTTAGGCTTCAAAATGTTTTCACTTATTTCATACAATTATATTTGAAATCTTTGAATTTCAATGTACAGTAATCTGAAAAATACAGCACTGAACTTGCACACAGCAAGTTCCCACTACAGAATGAGATGACGATCAGATAATCTGTCTGAGTTCGTTCAAACGGGAATCTTACTTCAAACATCTGTTGGAATAGTGATACAGGATGTTTTGTGTACACTTGAGAGGTTAGAAGGGGCCTCAATTTGTTGTCCCACCTAGAGTGGTAACAAATACAGGGCATGGTCATTAGCTAGAATTATGGGTTCAAGATTCTTGAGTGGACCTTAACCCCTGTTCTGATGCAGGGTTTTGATACGAAACATCAAAAATTCCTTTCCTCACCGCCCCTCCCCACAGATGCTGCTTGACCCACTGAGTTCCTCCAGCAGATTGTTTGTTTAACCTACAACCTTCTGACAGAGTCTTATCACGGGGCACCACCCACATCACCTGCTGAATGCTTGAAAGAGCTACATTATTCATTCACAGACATAGGTCTTACCAGCAATGTCACCATTTATTAGATGACTAATTGTTCATGAGTTTAAAGTTATCTAGATTGGTGGATCCCAAGACTTAGATGTCTGCGACTGCTGGTCTAGTAACTTGCCCAGTTTGCTCCTGTACCCTATGCTTTTTACCTCATACTTGTAAAATGAATGAACTTACCCATCAATTGTCCTGATTACATACATGCTCTTTACACAATTTATTGATGTCTTCTATATATTAAACATGTACTTTGTCACTGCAAAGGACTTCAGATACAGTGAACACAATGAATAGAAGTGCAGGTAATTTGGTCCCTCACATCTACTACACCATTGAATAAATTCATGACTGATCTTTTACCTCAGTGCTATTTTTTTTGAACTAATCCCATTTAATTTGCTTCCCTTAATATCCAGAAATCTATTGATTAATGTCATAATATAATGACTGAGCAATCATAGCCCTTTTGGGTAGAGGATTCCAAAGATTCATTACCCATTGGATGAATAAAATTTCTCCCTACTTCAATTGCATTTATGCAATTGTCCTGGAATCAGAGTCAACCCACCAAATCAACACCAACCATCAAGCAACCACACACACTAATTGTATGCTAATACTCATCCCACTTTATTCTTCCCACATTCCCATCAACCCTCAGATTCTACCACTAGGGGCAATTTACAGGAGCCAATTAACCTACCAACCTACACATCTTTGGATGTGGGAGGAAACCCACAGTCACAGGGAGAAGGTACAAACTCCACGCAGACAGCACTGGAGGTCAGGATTGAACCCAGGTCACTGAAACTATGGGACAAGCTCTACCTGTTATGCCACTGCAGCATGGAGATGTAAAATAGTTTGAGATATTGCCCTGTACCTTAAAAAATAAGGCCTGGAAACATTGTTTTTACTGGATGTGAATTTTATAAAACACCTGATGAAATTATTAATGACTGGGTACTTTGTGCAATGCCTGTTTAAACATTACTTGCACAAGATTCTAGTGTGTATATGAAGGGCCTTGAATAGCATGAGCCTGAAACACTGAAACCAAGTCAAACACTAAGTTAGTTAAAGTGCCAAAAACCCTCTGTGGGCTGCATTTGGTCATTTCTTCAGGTCATCAATCATCTCATTAGCACTTCCCCATCACCACAAACCAACTATCTTCTCAGCACAATTCTGCACTGATCTACTCTTCAGCCACCTTTGCCTCACAACCACAATTATTTTCCCTACCCAACATTCCCCAACCCTTTAACCAACTGGGATTTTAAAAAGAATCAAGAAAAATGGGATTAGTAGAGGACAATGGTACTGAGGTAAAAGATTTAGAGGGATGGGGCCAAACATGGGCAAATGGGACTAGCTTAGATGGGAAATTCATTGGCATGGACCAGTTGGGCCAAAAGGACCTGTTTCCATGCTGTATGGCTTGATGATTCTATCAGCCATCTCTAGTGGAGTGGTGGAGGAGAATTGGCTTCACCTGTGAAATACCCCACCACCCACTCAGTACTACACCCTTGACCCTTTCAACTTCTCCTCCCCCCCCCCCCATGCCACTAAATTTCACTCACATCTCCAGTCTGATGTCCAAACACTTCCTCTGCCTTTCCCACAACATTGGGAATACATGAAGGAACTTTCCTAGTTGCCATGCATGACACCATGGACATGCTGCCAGCAGATTAGCAAGGACTCAAGGCTTCAGACCGTTCCCATGTAGTGCCATTTCATTGTACATTTTCAGAACCTGAAGGATTTCTAGTCCTAATTTATGTAGGGTTCTTGTTACAACAAGAAAATGTAGCTGTCAGCATTGTCACATTTGAAAGAAACACAAGGGTATCAACTTGCTCTTCTTTGATGTAATACATGTCATAGTGTAATATCTGTATAAACAGGCAGACAGAGCACAGGGTTTTTTTCTCCAAATGCTGCTGCTTTCTTCATCATGGAGTGGGAAAGAATTTTGCCATTATATGGCTCCTTAGAAGCTTAAAATATTTTACAACCAAGTACTTTGGAGCTGTAGCCACTGTGAGGTCTTAATGTGATGGCCAGTTTTTGTAGCACAAGTATCTTACTGCAGTGAGATAATTAAATGGATAATCTGTAGTAAGAATTAGTTGACATGGACTTTCACTCCAAGGCCCCTCTGTTCCTCAATACTCCTTAGGATCTGACCATTCCTGGTGTATGTCCTAGCATTATTAGTACTCCCCAAATGCACCAGCTCACATTTATCAGTAATAAACTCTGCCATTTCTCAGCCCATTTCTCCAACACAACAATATCACCCTGTAGCCTAATGCTACCCTCTACACTGCCAATAATTCACCAATCTTCATGTCATCTGCAAACATTGATCTTACCTTCTATATCCACATCCAAGCCATTCATGTATATTACAAACATCAAGTGTCCCAGCAACAATCCCTGTGGAACATCAGTCACAGCCATCAACTCCCAAAAACAACTTTCTACCAACACCCTCTGTCTCCCATTATTGAGCCAGTTTTGGATCCAGTTTGCCAACTTGCCCAGGACCCCTTGAGCCCTAACATTTTGGACTAGTCTCCAATGTGGGACCTTGTCAAAGGCCTTACTGAAGTCTGTGTAAACTACATCTACTGCACAACCTATCAATACATTTTGTTACCTCTTGAAAAAAATTAGATTGGTCAGACAAGATGTATCCTTAACACTGGCTATCTCTGATCAGTTCCTGTCTTTCCAAGTGATCATTAATCCTGTGCCTCAGATTTTTCCCCCAAAAACTTCCATACTCCTGATGAGAGGCAGAGGTTTGTAATTGTCAAGCATTTCCCAGCTGCTCTTCTTTAAAAGAGGCACCACATTTACCATCCTCCAGTCATCTGGACTCTCACTAGTAGAGTGAGGATTTAAAAATCTCAGCCAGAGCCACAGCAAACAGCAATCTCTCCCCTTGCCTCCATTGCAGTCTGGGATAAATCTCATCTGGCCCTGGGGATTTATTCACCTTCAAGTCCACTAAGGCATTGAGTATCTTTTCTTTATGGAGAGTGGGGAGATCAAGACTTAAGTGGGTGGCACAACGATGCAGCTAGTAGAACCATGGAACACTACAGCACAGAAAACAGGCCATTTTTGGCCCTTCTAGTCTGTGCCAATACTATTCCACTAGTCCCATTGTCCTGCACCCAATCCATAACCCTCCAGACCCTCTCCCATCCATCTATCCAATTTATTCTTAAAACAAGAGTGAGCCACATTTACCACATCAGATGACAGCTTGTTTCACACTCCCACCACTGGTGAAGTTCCCCCTAAAGCCATGTCTTCTTGTACTTATCTCTCCTAATCTAGGTGGAAAAGAGCCTACTCACATTTACTGTCTATACCCCTCAATTTTGTAAACCGCTATCAAATGTCCCCTCATTCTTCTACACTCCAAGGAATGAAGTCCTAACCTGTTCAATCTTTCCCTGTAACTCAACTCCTGAAGACCCAGCAACATTCTAGTAAATCTTCTCTGCACTCTTTCAATCTTACTGATATCTTCCTATAGTTAGGTGACCAGAACGGCACACAATACTCCAAATTTAGCCTCACCAATGACTTATACAACCTCACCATAACATCCCAACTCCTATACTCACTACTTTGATTTATGAATGCCAGGATGCCAAAAGCCTTCTTTACAATCCTGTCTACCTGTGACACCATTTTCAGGGAATTACGTATCTGAACTCCCAGATCCCTTTGTTCCTTCACACTCCTCAGTGGCCCTACCATTTACTGTGTATGTCCTACTTTGATTTGTCCTTCCAAAATGCAACACCCTCTCACTTGTCTGCATTAAATTCCATCTGCCATTTTCCCAGTTGGTCCAGATCCCTCTGCAAGCTTTGAAAGCTTTCCTTGCTGTCCACAACACCTCCAATCTTAGTGTCATCAGCAAACTTGCCGATTCAATTTACCACATCTAGATCATTGATATAAACAACAATGGTCCCAGCACAGATCCCTGAGGCACACCATTGTTTCTCAGACTGCAGGTCTGTGACTAATCATCCACTACCACTGTCTTCTCCCACACAGAATTTTGAATCCAGTTTACAACCTCTCCATGGATACCTAGTGTCTGAACCTTCTGAACTAACCTCCCATGTGGGACCTTGTCAAAGGCCTTACTAAAGTCCATGTAGACAACATCCACAGCCTTTCCTTCATCTACTTTCTTGTAATCTCCTCGAGAAAACACAAGATTTGTTAAAACATGATCTACCATGCACAAAACCATGCTGATCCCTAATCAGCCCTTGGTTGTCCAAATACTTGGATATCCAATCTCTCAGAACACCTTCCAATAATTTATCTACTGCTGATGTCAGGCTCATTAGCCTGTAATTACCTGGTTTACTTTTAGAGCCTTTAAAAAAAAGAACAACATGAGCTACCGTCCAGTGCTCTGGCACCACACCTGTGGTGAAGGACATTTTAAGTATATCTGCCAGGGCCCCTGCAATTTCTACACTAGTCTCTCGCAAGGTCTGAGGAAATCTCTTATCAGGCCCGGGGGATTTATCTACTTTTATTCGCTGTAAGTCAGTAAGCCACCTCCTCCTCTTTAATCTCTATATGTTCCATGACACTACTGCCTGTTTCCCTTCCTTCCATATACACTATGCCAGTTTCCTGAGTAAATACTAATGCAAAACAGTTTAAGATCTCCCCCATCTCCCGAGGCTCTACACAGACAACAACTGATCTTCTAGGGGAAGAATTGTGTCCCTTACTATCCTTTTAAATATACTTTTAGAAGCCCTTTGTGTTTACCTTCAATTATCTGCCAAAGCAACCTCATGTCTTTTTGCCTTCCTGATTTCCTTCTTTAGTATTTCGTTACATTTTCTATACTCTTTAAGTACCCCATTTGTTCCTAGTTGCCTATACCTGCTATATACTTTTTCTTAACCAGATCATCAATATCCCTTGAAAACCAAGGTTCTCTATGCCTGTTAACTTTGCCTTTAATCCTGGCAGGAACATGCAAACGCTGCACTCAAAATTCCACCTTTGAAGGCCTTCCACTGAACACATACTTGCCAGAAAACAACTTATCCTAATTTACTCTTCCTAGATTCTCTCATTTCCACAAAATTGGCCTTTCTCCAATTTAGAACTAACTTGAGGACCAGACCTATCCTTAGCCATAGGAAACTTGAAACTAATGACATTATGGTCACTGGACCCAAAATGGTCACTGGACCCAAAATGGTCACCTACACATTTCTGTCACCTGACCCTGTCTGGTTCCCTAATAGGAGATCAAGAATTGCATTTTCCTCTTGTTGGTACCTTCTATATTGATTTAGAAAACTGTTTCTGAACACATTTGAACAAACTCCAAGCCATCCAGCCCTTTCACAGTGTGGGAGTCCCCAGTCAATGTGGAGAAGTTAAAATACCCTACTATTACAACTTTGTTTCTTACTCAGTATGCTATCTCTCTACAGATTTACTCCTTCCCATTCTCTCTGACTCTTGGGCAGTCTATAATACATCCCTATTAGTGTGTGGTCACACCTTTCCCATTTCTCAGCTCCACCCATATGGAGTCTGTAGATGAGCCCTCCAGGCTGTACTGTCTACATACAGCTGTGAAATTTTTCCTGACTAGTAATGCCACTCCTCCCCCTCTATCACATCTGAAACAGAACCCCAGAGCATTAAGCTGCCAGTCCTGTCCCTCCTGCACCAAGTCACATTAATAGCAATAATATCATAATCCCACGTGCCAATCCATGCCTGAACTCATCTGCCTTACCTACATACTCCTTGCATTGAGATAGAAGTGTTCTCAGGTGCATCTATTATGTACGAACCTTTGATTTCTGTCTATGCATGCAGTCCTCGCATGACCTTTATCCTCCTCCACCTCACTATCTGCTCTAACACTCTGGTTCCCCTGCCCCCTGCAAATCTAGTTAAAACCCCCCAGAGCAGCACTAACAAACCTACCCGCAAGTAGGTTAGGGCTCCCTCCAGGTCAGGTGCAAACCATTCCATTGGAACAGGTCCCACCTTTCCTGGAACAAAGCCCAATTGTCCAGAACATAAAGGCCTCCATCCTGCACATTTCCTTAGCCACATATTTAGCTACATTATCTTCCTATTTCTAGCCTCACTAGAACATGGCACAGGTAGCAATCCTCAGATTGCAACCTTGGAGGTCCTATCCTTCAGCTGTGCACCTAATTCTCTATACTCTTTGCAGGATCTCCTCCTTATCCACATCATTGGTCCCTACATGGGCCACAGCATTTGGCTGCTCCACCCTCCCACCTGAGAATATCAAGAATTCAATGCAAGATAGTCACAGACCCTAGCACCAGGGAGGCAACAGATCATCCAGGATTCTCAATCTCTCCCACAGAACCTCTTATCTGTCTCCCTAACTATCAAATCCCCTATCACTACTGCTCTCCTCTTTTCCCTCTTTCTTTTCTGAGCCGAGGGTCCAGTCTCAGTGCCAGAGACATGACCACTACAACTTGTCCCTGGTGGGTTTGTCCCCACCAGCAGCATCTAAACAGTATACATATTGTTGATGGTAACAGCCATGGGGGTGCTCTGCTCTACCTTTTCCATCTCTTGAGGGTCACCCAGCTACCTGCGTCATGACATTTAAGGGTGACTATCTCCCTGAAACTCCTGCCTATTTCTGCCTCATGAATGATCTGAAGTTCATCCAGCTCCAATTCCCTGTTTGTCCAGAGCTGCAGGTGTAGTCATCAAGGACAAGTGTGCTGTCCCTGACTTCCCACATACAGAGCACTCAACTGCCCTAACTGCTACCTTCATTACCTACTCCTAAGTTAATTAAATTAATGATAGAAACTTGCCTTACTGGGAGCAAGCTTGTCCTCAGCTCGCCAAAGCCTCAAAGCTCCACTCCTACCCTGGACAACTCACACACTTACCACTCCTCTTCAGTTACCCCTCCTTGTATTTGTCCCTGACAATTATCTCAAGTACTCACTCCCTCTAATCAACCAATCAACACTTTGTTTAACCCTTCAGTTGCCCTCCACGCTCCTTTTAGAGCAAGCTCACCTCAGCTGCTTCCAGCAATCAGCACTATCCCGAGCCCCTTGCTCCTCCTGCTGCTACAGTCCCGCGATCACACTGTCCCGAGTCCCCGCTCCGTGCTTCAACGTCTCCCAGTCTGATTCTGTAAAAGAAAAGCCCACGGAAACACACAAGCCTTTCAAATACTCTCACCGTACCTGTGAGGGACCCGCTGCTCCAACGTCTCCCGGGCCAATTCTGTAAAAGCTGCTGCCTCACAGCTCCAGAGCCCCAGGTTCAGTCCTGACCTTGGGTGCTGTCTGTGTGGAATTTGCACGTTCTCCCTGTGACCACATGGGTTTTCGCTGGGTGCTCCGGTTTCCTCCTACATTTCAAAGACATTCGAGTTGGTAGGTTAATTGGTCACTATAAATTGCCCCTAGTGTGTAGATGAGTGGTAGAATCTGGAGGGAATTGATGGGGAATGTGAGGAAGGTAGAACGGGATTAGTGTAAGATCAGTGTAAATGGGTACTTGATAGTACATTTCCTCCATAGATGCTGCCTGACTTGCTGAGTTCCTGTAGAACTTTGTGTGTTGCTACTTGTTGGTTGACATTCACTCGATGGCTTGTTTCTGTGCTGTATGGCTCTGCTGATTGGGAATGAAGTGTACATTGAGGGATTGGGAAGAAATGCTTCCTATTGGCTTTTTGGAGGTGGAGGAGGTGGTTCTGCATCACTGCTATTGGGGGTTGGGAAGCAGCTGTGGACAAACCCTTTGTGTAAACATTCCTCAGTCCCTGTGGTCACAAATGCACAAGGCACAAAATAACTATTGTAGCCTTTCAAGGAAGAGAAAACAGATTACAAAGATCTGTGAGGTTTCCTGTCAGGCATTGATTCAACAATGAATGGTACCAAGTTCCCATGAGTTGAAGACTGACCTTGTTGACACCCAGCAATAACCCCAATGTACATCTGCGATGCAACATCAATGCTTTGCAACCAGGACGAATGAAAGAAGGGTCATCAACACAAATTTATTCCCTCTTCACCCTGAAAGGCTCCCATGAATGCAGTGAGTCAGAAGAATGGATGAAGCAACTTAAAAGTACTTTTTTTACCCTGTTCTGAAGCTGCATTTGCAAAGATAAAGGCCAAAGATGAACCTATTTGTTGCTGCCAAGTACAAGCTGATATTAATGAGACTGTGGTGAAAACAATGTTTTCCATACTGCTAAAATGTACAAGCAGCAATACCTGTATGTGTTTAGGAAGTGCTAATGTCTGCACATTTCCTAATGATCTACTTATGACCACTTTCCCTTAAGCATTGTAAACATTTTCAACAGCCTACAAGGTGAGAGAGTGAGTACTTGCATTTATCTATTTCATCTCTTTCGCAACCAATATGTTATCCAGTAACTTGCTAAGCAGGCATTGGCAATGGAATTCCACATACAGTAAAATGCAAAAGATGACCAATTAATGGCTGTGTTGTTATGATCCAGATGTATGGGTTGTCTCGGTCAGCACGGTAGTGTAGCAGTTAGCATAACGCTTTACAGCGCCAGTGACCCATGTTCAAATCTGGCCACTGTCTGTAAGGAAGTTTGTACGTTCTCCCTGTGTCTGCGTGGGTTTCCTCTGGGAGCTCCGGTTTCCTCCCACATTCCAAAGACGTACAGGTTAGGAAGTTGTGGGCATGCTATGTTTGGCGCGGGAAGTGTGGCGACACTTGCGGGCTGCCCCCAGAACACTCTACACAAAAAGATGCATTTTACTGTGTGTTTCAATGTACATGTGACTAATAAAGATATCTTATCTTATTTGGTCAAATAGTTTCAAGGCTTTTCAAATAGGTGGAACTTCAGCTTAAATGTCTCACCAGAGTACAATCAGTCTGAGAGGGTATCTTTCACTTTGTCTGCTCAAATACTGAATGATTAGGGGTAACCTTTCTCTGCATGGGATTTCCTAATGCTGCTAGTTCACAAGTGACCAGTACTGTGGAGCAAAAGCACATTTGGTCAAGAAGTGCAATTAGGCATTTTTCTCACTTCCCATGTTTCCCTATCACATGGAAAGAGGCTGTTTGGCCCATCGAGTCTATACTGGCTCAGAGCAATCTCATCATTCCCATCCCTTAGCACCTGCCTGATTCTCCCACCAGCCACCTGCTCTAGCGACAATTTACAATAGCAACCAGCATGTAGACACAAGAGATTCTGCAGGTGTTGGCATCTGGAGCAACACACACAAAAAGTGCTGGAGGAACTCAGCAGGTCAGGCTGCATCTACGGAGAGAAATAAACAGTCAACATTTCAGGTCGAGACCCTTCATCATGACTGGAAAAGGAAGAGGGCAGAAGCCAGAATAAGAAGGCTGGGATTGAGGGAGGGGGAGGAGCACACACAGGCAGGTGATAGGTGAGTCCAGGTGAGAAGGGGAATCTGGGGGTGGGGTGGGGGGAAGATGTAAAAAGCTGAGAGGTGATAGATAGCAGAGGCAAAGGACTGAAGAAGAAGGAATTCAGTAGGAGAGAGCAGTGGATCATGGATTAGAGGGAAGGAGGTGGGGAATAGATGGGCAAGTCATGAGGGTGGGGGAAGGGGGAAAGAGAAGGGGGGAGGGGCCACAGGAATGAGGAAAGACAAAGGGGAGGGGAGGGAGAAGAGGGGAGGGGTTACCAGAAGTTGAGGCCATCAGGTTGGAAACTACCAAGGCGGAATATGAGGTGTTGTTCCTCCAACCTACGTCTGGCCTCAACGTGCATGTCTTTGGGATATGGGAGGAAACCCAGCTACATTCAGACAAGGTGTGATAAGATGCTGATAGGTGTCATGCCATAATGTGCCAAAACTATGACCATCTCTAATAAGAGGGATTCTAAGCAACCTACCCTAGATATTCAGTGCAGTAGCAATGCCCGGACCAGAACATCAATATCCTGGGACTTGCCATTGACCAGAAACTCAGCTGGAACAGTCACATAAATACTGTGGTTGTAAGAGTAGCTCAAATGCTGGTAATCCTGCAATGAGTGACTCACACCTGACACCCAGAAGCCTTTCCACCATCAAGGCACATCAGGAGCATGATGGAATACTGTCTTATCTGAATGAGTCTAGCTATAACAACATCTAAGAAGCAGCCTACAAGAAGGGAGAAATTGGGTTAATGTTTCAAGTCAATGATAAAAAGGTACCTCCAGCATTTAGTTATTGTTTCAGATTTCCAATATCTGCAGTTTTTTCTTTGCTTTTTGAAAATTAGTGTTTTTCTTAAGGTTTGTATCTAATGATAGTATGTACTTAAATCAATGAAAGAAATATGAAAAAGAACCAGATTTTATTGTTATCCCCTCTACAGTCAAATAATTTCAGAAAAGAATGGGATCTTGGGTAAGTTTTGGGCGAAGTTCCAGGAAACAAAGTCCATTGCATTTTCTGTTTTTATTTTAGATTTCCAGAATTTGTAATTTTTTTGCTTCAACTCCAGAAGAGGATATTGCTTTGAGGAAAGAATTGATTATTAAATCTGCAACACTGGATGTTATATATAAGATAGCTATCTTTATTAGTCACACATACATCGAAACCACACAGTGACAGTACATCTTTTGCGTAGTGTTCTGGGGGCAGCCCGCAAGTGTCGCCACGCTTCCGGCACCAGCATATGACTTTTCTCATACGAAGATAGATACATTAACTGCATTCATTATAAGTCTAGAATAAATGCAATGTTTCTGGTATTTCCTGTTTTTATTTCAGATTTCCAGCATCCGCAGTTTCTTTTTGATTTTCAATTCATTTAGACTAATGCTGTTTACATCTTCAATCCAGCTTCCCACCATGGAAGATAACCCTTACCTAACAGAAGTCAAGAGATCACAATCTTCCAAACACTGGAAGAGCAATGATCTTTTTTTTCAGTACTTTGGAGCTAAAGCTGTCAGTTACTTAAAAGTCTACTTAACATATAAAATAATTCAGTTGTTCTTAAGATTTGAGAAATGTTAGGGGTGAAATCTAAGCATAGAAAGTAATCACTTATTTTAAGTGTAAAAATTATTTTCATCTTTTCAAGAAAGAGCAAATTCTAGCAGCTTTGCTATCCTGCTGCAAAGCAACCCAACCATTTTGTTCCCAATTTAGCCCGGTCACGTGTACCTGAGACCCTCCCCACCTATTGGTCAGCTGCTGCGTCACAAGCTTGCAAATGAAATCCATCCCCTAGAAATATAGTTCCTCTTCTGATGCTGTGCCAACTGCCCTTCATCACATTATTAACATTAACATGTTCGGAGCGCCCTTTAGGGCTTAAAGGATCAAAGAAAAGGTTACGTGGGAGGCTGCTTTGGGCGGGATGGCCAAGCAGCGGATGGATAACCACCGCTGGTCCTCCGAGAGTGAACCAGCCGGTCCTCCAGTGGAGTTCCGCGCTGGTGCCCGAGGGTATATGAGGAGCGGCGGAGGCAGGAGGCGGGCACTTTGTCGGAGCATCTCGGCTTGGGTGCGGTCTGCAGAGGTTTGTGTCGGGGGGGGGGGGGGGGGCAGGGCAGTAGTTGAAAGGGACCGGGTCGGGAGGGGGGGGGCCAAGGGCGGCTCGGATCGGCGTGCACCGCGGGCTGGTGAGGCCTGGTTGCGCCCCGGTAGGCCCCGGCTCCCTGGCAACGGGGGCAGGGGACCGGTCCCGGGCCAGTCGGCTGCGCCCTCCGCTCCCCTTTAGCATTCATAGTCCACGTAATGTTTAAATGTATGAACTGGGGTATAATTATATCAGTATTTCACCATTATTTTAACATAACATAATTTACTCATTGTATTGAGATTCTAACTTCTTAATTTTCATTTTATTTCACATTTTTAAGGATTTTATTACGTGATACTTAATTTTATTAATTGTAGATCCTGCTTTTTTCAAAAATGTCATTATTGTAGGTTCTGCTTTTTTTTCCAAAAAAATGTTACCTTTTTTAAATTCTTTATCGTTTTAATATGTATTTATATTCTCCTAACCCCTTTTTGTTGCAAAAAAAAACTACAACCTTTCCTCCTCGAAGGACAGCCTATTCATTGTCATTATGCGGTAGGTTACTCGCACGTAGCCAAGGTGCTGAGGACTGAGCCCAGCACCTATTTAAAAATTCAGATGTTTTAGGAAACTTTAAATAGAAATTGGCATATTAATCAGTTCTTTTAAAAAAAATTATTCTCTTATCCAGTGCTTCTGATCTCGAGTTTAAAACGGTTTTTGCAGACCTATTGTGGAGTTAATTGCCCTTGAAGTGCCTTTTCTTTTGTTACGCAGCTTATTAAAAATCATTTCAATTCGAATATCTAGCTAGAATTTTGTTTTAGAAGGTCAGTGCAATTTGACCTCACCAGTGGAGTTTTAGGTTCTTGTGCCTCTATTAGAGACTAGGGTCTACTGAAAACGTTGCCATTTGCAGAATTATAGCCCACCACTTGGGTCAGCTTTAATCTTTAGTAACTGGAGCGGGAGACTGGGAGATCCCCTTACCGATGGTGAAGGAGGCAATAATGATTCCTCGTGGCCAGCAACGTGATACCTTGGCACTGGGCGAGGCAAGACCCAAAGTGACTTTGAAATCGAATTACTCGGCCAGCTTCTCTTTGGAGAGAGATCCTTGCTGTGGCTCAATGACTTAGCTCGCTCCCAACAAGATTTGTCTTTTTTAACAAATTGTCTGCACTCTGCGACCCGCAGGCCAAACTCCTGGAAAAGGAATTTCTATAAGTTCCCCTTTTTAGATCCTGTTTTTTCAAAAAAAAACATTTTTGCTTTTAGCGTATGGATCGCACAGTCTGAGAGATTTTATTATAAATCCGTCTGGATAGGGATGCATTCACAATTAAAATTCAATGCAAGTTTAAATTTGTACAACTTTCACTACGTCTTTAGACGTCACAGAATATTATATCAGTGGGGCTGGCACAGCTGGCATTAGGAGCTGTAGCGCGACGTTGCTAAGTTTGCAGCCTGCTAATGCAGTCACAGACTTGCCCTAATGATCGTTGGGACCCGAGAAGCTATCGGTACAAGGATCAGTGCAGGTTGCTGTAGTTCTTTATGTGCGTGTGTGGGGAGAGGGAAGATGGATCCCGTAATTGATTCATTGGTTGAGATTTGAAAACCGGAAGACTTGCAGCAGACGCATGCGGTCCCATCCTGCAGTTTTTTCCAGGTGAAATTCAGTCGAGACGTTTGAAAAGGGGGGAGGGGGGGGGTAGCTGCGGTTTGGTAAAATTCCCCTCTCTCTCAATCCGCTATTAGAAACATTGATTTGATTAATCACAGATCATTTTGAAATATTTCGGGTCGTCGTTTTTTCTTTCCTGTAAGCGATTTAGTAATTTCCGGAATGATTCACATTTTCTCTGGTACTTCATAATTCTTTTCAGTCGCCTCACTGGGTCGAATTATGAACGCGAGTCGGACGGCACGTACGCGATGTGCTACTGGGACGTGACTGACACATGGTGTAGGCTTGAGATGTTTCTGCAGCGTTAATCTCAACATGCAGAGTACAGTCAACCATTGCCTGCCTATTTTTTCCAACGGGTGACATAAAAGCAAAATACTGCTGCAAGTCTGAAATGTAAAAAAAATTTACTAGAAAACGTCAAGATCGAGTAGCATCTGTGAAGTTAGCGTTTAGGATCGGTAGTGTTTTTTAAAGGGTCTAATTAGCATAGAACGATATGACCTTGGTGTGTCATTATATTATAAATCTGTTAACAGTACTGCTGGGAAAGCTGTTTCCCCTCGCCACTTATGTTTTGTCTGCCCTCTTGTAATTTCTACGTGCAGAAAACAAGCAAAGTCTGATGAAAATCTAGGCTTTGTACAGAGAACTGCTTTGAATTTTGGAGCAGAATTAGTTTGTGACTTTAAAGACAACATTATTATACCATTTTATCATATTGTTGCAACAGTTATTGCAGTTATTTGGCACTAATCAACTTGTCTGGGGTTTGGTTTTATTGAATGGTGAAGGTTTTCCCTAATCTCTTTAAACATCTCTAAGTGTGCTGGAAGAGTTTGGGTTACAGCTGTACTGTCTAAATGGTAAAGCAGCTCCATATATTTAGGAGCTTAAATTACTTTTGAGATAAGCAGATCAGACCCTGATTCAGAGAACAACATTTGGTATTCAACAGGTGTCATTTCTCTAAATCTCTGCAAAATCACTGTTATTCCTCCATATGTTCTTATCTAGGCTCCATTTGAATGCATATTCACTTCCTTGTATTAACTGCATTTTTGTCCTTTGGGAGCAATTCTGCAATCAACTGGATGGGTGATGCAGTTTTGTAAATCTCTTGATTTCTTAGTTGCCTTTTGAAAATCTTAGTTTTGCTTTTCCTGCAAATGGAAATGATCTGTCTCTTCTAAAAAATATTTTTGTAACTATATATTTCAACTGTTGTCTTCCATTTTGGAGAGAAAGTAGGTTTGCTGTTCATCTTTGCAATTCTGGTGTAGGTTACAAAACTGGTTGACTTTGGCATATTTTGATAGTTTCTTTTTCTGTAGCTAGTATTTTAAAAAGGGTTTGTAATGGAGCTGCTGGCAGGTAACTGGAATGGTTTTTGAGATGAATTGTTAAAATACAAATTAATCTCAAGATCTGGCCTCCACCAGCAGGATACTAATGAGAGTGAGCAAGGTTACTATTTGACTTTGGGATGGAAAGTAGATATTGATATGAATTCTAGCTTCTATAATATTTAAGGTGGAAAATGCTGGAAATTTAATCAAAACTGAGACCTGTTAGAAATTAGACGTTTTAAGTTGCAGAGAAAGAGGGGTAGAGGATGAAAGGCAAAGTCTGACGGGGGAGGAAACAAATTAAATGGCACATAATGATGGTGTAGATTGAAAGATGCAGTAATGGAATGCCTGGAGGAGCTCTAGGTGGGAAGAAAACAAATTTGAAATGTAAGAGAAGGGGCAAGAAACTGCAGTACAGGACTGTATTGAGGTTGTTGCGTTGGTTGTCCCGAAGGCTGTAATATCTCCATGTAGGAGATAAGATGCTGTTCCTTGAGCTTTCACTGACCTTGAGCAACAAAAACAGGTTAGACTGGGATAAAGGATTAAAGTTACAGGCATTGTGGATTGAATGGAGGTATTTTACAAAGCATTATCTAGTATGTTTGGTTTTGTGTAGAGCAGACCACATTGTAAACACTATGTAGTATGCCAAATTGGAGGAAGTATAATTAGTTGCTGCTTTGTCTGAGGTTGTAATGTGAAGTAATGCCTGATGGAAGAATAGGTAAAAGGGCAGGTGTTGCAATGCCTGAAGTTGCCTGAGAATGGGATTGTGTATTAGTGGAGATGGTAGAATAGGCAGGACCATTCTGTCATGCTCTGATCATGCCTCCATCTGGCTTCTCCAATGCACTTGTTACTTGCCTTCAATAGTTCTCATTGACCACCACTACTTTCCATTCATAATAATAAAAAGTAACTTCAATGTTTTCTTTTTGAATGCCTGTATGGCCTTTATCTGCCCATCTATTTAATTTTATTGTTAACCTCTCAAGGTCTCCAGACTCTTGACCTTTGGTTATCTTCCATTCCATTCTTCCCTCTACCTAGTTGCTGGTGACTGCTTTTTTTCCTTTGCTGGCATTTTCTGACTGTATTCTCAACCCACACTTTGGTAACAGTTAGCATCTAACTTTCTATCCATTTTTCTTTTGTTAGACTTCAAGCTGATCTGTAAATATGCCTTTTAAATGTAAAATAAAATTTGACTTCGGTAATCAAATCTTTCTATGTGCACTGCTTATCTCTGAGACGTGCAGGTGTTGTTTTGTCTTTGGTAAAGATTATCCTGAGTATTTTTTAAGACTAACTGCTTAACGTAGTTTAGCAGCCCTGTAGAGATTTGTATACTTGTATTGACTTTAAACTTTGCCAGCCTTTATGACTTGTGTTCTTGATATTACGTAAATAGGCTAGCAGAACTGAAACTGCTAACAATCATACTCAAATTTTCTTAATGTTCAGATTCTACCACTTAACTATGCACTAGTGCCAGTTTAGTGTCCAATAATCTACCAAACTGTGCATCTTTGACATGTGGGAGGCAACAGAGCATGGAGAGGGAACTCGTGGGGGGAGGGGTGGGTGGGAGCGTGTTGGTAGTAGGACATAGCAAGAATGACCATCTCCAAAATGAAGAGGTGTAGAGGAGGCAGCAGTTGCAGTCAGAAACATGGAATTTGAGGTTCTGAACCCATGGAATATATTCTAAAAACTGACCCTGATTTCTGTTATTTTCCCGTGTACTACCATAATGCACTGTGTAATGAATTGATCTGTATGAACTATGCACGACAAGTTTTTCATTGTACCTTGGTACGTGATGATAATACAATTCAATAATCCAATTCAACTACTTTAAAGAGGTTACAAGTACAGTTTGGTAGGAAGAAGAGGCAATATAAATGCAGTTCTAAAAGGTATGAGGGATTGCATGCATTGTTTATTCTAAGTTTTAAAATGTGGACTCTGTAAATGGGGTACAGAATCTAAGAAGTAAGGATGAATCTTTAAAACACTGGTTTTGTCAAAAATAGCAGTTTTGTGGTTTTCTCTGTACCCCACTTGAGAAACTGGATAGGCTTTATTCTCTGGAGTGTAAGGCTTTATTCTCTGGACCCTATAGAGTTTTACAAAATGCTGAGGGGCATAGATAGGGTGAATGGTCAGTCTTTCTCCCCAGGATAGGGGAGACTAAAACTAGAGGACATAGGTTTAAGTTGGGAGAGGAGGAAATTTAAAGGGGTTGTATGTGGCAACTTTTTCAGAGGGTAGTGGGTATGTGGGACAAGCTGCAGAGGAAATGGTAGAGGTGAGCAAAATTAAGATGTTTTTAAAGGCTTCAGGGAGGTACATGGATAGAAAGGGTTTGAGGGATATGGGACTGGCTCAGGCAACTTGGTTGGCATGGATAGTTGGGCCAAAGAGCTTGATTTTTTTGCTTTATAGCTCTGAATCTAAGGATGTTAAGGCTTTGGAGAAAAGCAGGAAAAAAAATCCAAAATAATTCTGGGCATGAACTTTGGAAATGTCACTAAACCGGAGAAGCTGGGTGGTCCTCCTTGGGCAGGAGGCTACAAGATCTATACAGGTAATTATAAACAATATAGATGAAGTAGGTGGAGAAATGACGCATCATGACTAGAAGTAAATAACAAAAGAATCAAAACTGACATGAAGTGGAGTTGTTGGGGTCTCAAATGTACAGGTATGGAAAGTGCTCAAATGAATCTGAAAGGAAAGAATCTGCTCTACAATAGGAAGATTGAGGGAGCAGAATTGCTCTTGCAGTGCTTGGAGTGAAATTCCTTTGTCTTTCCATGCTGAGACTATTCAATGAAATTCAAAAGTTGCATTTTGCTCTTGCCTTGTGTCTTGCTAATGGTTCCAGCATCCTACCCAAGATCCTAATGTCAGTGGCTTTTCATTGGGAATATGGGACTACTGTTGTATTCTCATTTGATATTTGTATATGTATACTTTGTAGAAGTAGGAGAAGGGATGTTGACCTTTGCGTAGCATGTGCTTATGAATCCTTTTTCTCTATCGCATAGTCAGTAACTGCCACCCAACATCAAAATACTCAATGCAAACTGGAATGGCTCTCATTCAATGCCAGCGGTTGCATTATATCTTAAAGATTAAATCTTTTTCTCCCCCTTGCATGGTATCGTTGGGAATAGTTTGGCTGCTTCAACTTGACCTAATTGAGATTGGATGGCTCATTGTGGACCAACTCAGCCTGTTGGTGAGGTGGTTCTTATGAAATATCTTGAAGCCTGAACATCTTGGAACTCTCCAGCAGTTATACAAAAATGTGAATTGGTAAAGCAAAATTACCAGTTTGATTGCCTCTTTTCACTTTGTTTACTTATTAAATGTAGTCACTAATTCTCTGGCATCGTGAAGCCTGGGATATTAAGATATGCAAGGTGGGAATTCAAAAATTCCTTTCTGCTATGCACTGGAACAGTTAAGTGCTTGTACTTTGTACCTGGTAATTATCACTTTTAACACTTGGTATAGTAATGAATCTTTGTGAAGAATTGAGATGGAGGGGGGAGTGACTGAGAACTGCACAGCACAGGGTAATGGCCAATGTTGTCTTTTTTCCTTCTAGGGTAGAATCAACAACAACCATGCCGACCTCAAAAGATGCTCAGCATGAAATGGGAACAGCTTTCATTCAACGCCAGCAGCTGCATGCTGCCATGGCTGACACTTTTCTGGAGCACCTGTGCTTGTTGGATATAGACTCTGAAGCAACAATTGCACGAAACACTGGCATTATTTGTACCATTGGTAAGTTTACAGAATAATCAAAGCTTTCTGTAAGATGGAAATGATATGCTGTTGTCGGGAATTAAAATCCATATTTGACAATAGTTCACTGACATTCAGCTGCAAAATATTTATGTACTGGATTATGGTGCTATATTTAGAAAAAGTCACTTGTATGTTTTCAACACTTTCCCGAGGATTAGGGCAGTTATTCAACAGATTTAAATGTTGGGCTTAAAAAAAAATCACCTGCCCTATCTTTATGAAAGAGTGGAGTTCAGAAATTGGGTGTAGTTTGGCTGAAATGATGTGGGCAGCTATATTAAATGCTGATCTTATTAAGAATTAAAGTACAAGGAGATTGAAAATTAACCCACATCTATACCATGAGACCTGCAGTATTGTTAGCTGTTCTAGACACTACTTTCAGAAGGATGCATTAGTCTTTAAGGAGCTGCAGTATAGATTTACCAGAATGATACAGGGATTGCATTTGAGGAAAGAATTTAATGAAGAGAAGAAGGCACACAGGGTTGCATTCCTTGAAGGTGAAAGGTGATTTGGTTGAAGTTTTAGGGATATTAAAGGGATCCAAGATAGTATTTCCGTAGTTTGTGAGTGAGAGCTTGGGAATGGTGTTGGGGCAATATTGTCCAGGGGTGTAAATGGAAAATTCTATATGAGAATGGCAGATATTTGGAATTCTGCAAATAGCTATCAAAGCTATCTTTATTTGTGGGGCAAAGATATTAAGGGATGTGGGTCAAAGACAGTATGGGCTTGCATGACTAAATAGATTTGATTTTCCCATCTTCCTAATGATTGCTTTATTTTATTTTGTGTAATGATGTCCACAAATATTCCCTTACCCCAGTTCATCTGTGAAGCTTTCCTTGCCAATTATCTTAAGTACTCTTGTGCTTCCCCCTCTGGAGTGCAAAGTTCTTGTGCATATTTGTCTGATCTAGTGATCCAAATTAAAGCTGAATTTTTTAAAGAAACATTGATCAGTCATTTCCATTTTGACTTGAGTGCTCCTGCTGTTAGTTCAGCTTTTTGTGTTCTTGATTTTTATCTGTTGCTGGGGAATGTTAGTTGCAAGTTAATGTTGTCTTGGGTCTCCAAAAGAATCATCCACAAGCCTCTGACTGCTCTTTGCTATCTTTCTGTTGTGAATTTCATTTGGTAGTATCGCTTGTATTTGCATTGTCAAAGAGTGGAAACTATAATGTCCATGGAAGAAATTGTGCTTGTACTGATTATTTTCAGGCCCTGCATCCAGATCTGTTGAGATGCTGAAAGAGATGATCAAAGCTGGAATGAATGTTGCACGGATGAATTTTTCACATGGAACACATGAGGTAATGGCATTATTTAACTCTAAACTGGAACATGCATCAAGTACTTGATGCAGTATAAAGCCATACAAGTCAGAAGGTCCAGTTTTAATTCTGCTCTGTTGAAGCCAGCTATTTTAATTACACACAGTAATTGTACACCCTTGACCAGGGGTGAAAAATAAGCCAGGGTTTTGTTTGTGATGAACTGTCACTTTGAGTTTATAACAGTTTTGGCTCAAAGTTTGCTTCCTATTACATTGATATTGTCAAGGTGCATATAGTTTTACAGTTTTGGTACAAAAGGATGTCTGCAAAACTTGACAATTTTGGTAAGGGAGAATTTGGAGATTTAGATCACTTTTTTAAATGTTCCATTTATAATGGGAGGGCCAATTCAACAAACAAAATCTAGCTCTTGTTTCTCCAAGGCAATTTCAGTAAGGTAGTTCTACTATAGTGTGTGATTCCATAACGCAGTTGATGGATTAGGGAACACTATTTGCATTACGCAAGCTGCATTGGTTATCATGCATTCAAGAAAACCTATTTAAATCTGATTTGAAGGCAATTGCAGCTTGTTCTGCTACAATTTTCTATAACATGAGGTTTCTTAGGAATGTAGCTAACATAGCAGAACTACCTGTACTTAAAAAGAGGCTTACTGACTTTTGGCTGCTGAGGCAAATTAAAATAAAAAATGCTCATTGGTGATATAGGTATCAGAATGGAGAACTCCAATCAGTTTATTTCTAAGAATAGAATTAAACTGTGCTTGTGTTACTGACATCAGTTCTGGGTACTGCAGCTTCAGAAGAATGCATTACCCTTTTGAAGAACTGCAGTGCAAATCTACCAGAAAGGGACAAGGTTTAATGAGGATAGAGTTCACAATTAGGGTTGTACCTCCTGGAGTACAGAAGTATGTGATTTAAATGAAGTTTAAAGGTACTTAAAACAAAGTTTAGTATAGGAATATGAAGGTAAAGCTGTAATGAATATTGAGCAGATGAATTTTTCCACATTGAATCCTAGAATCTCATTAGTTTTTAACAAAGTGTCATGGGTTTAAAAAAATTATTTAATGTATCTTTTTAAGATGTTGAATTTCATGCAGCTCATCTTTTTGAAATACTGTTGTGGTTTAAATACAGGTTTATACCTATGCAAAGGTTTGCTTTCTCTGGTCTGGCTGAGATAACCTCTGGTAGTTGGGTGGTAGGGGGAAGGAGGGAATCATCTGGATAATCACTAGTTTAAAGCTTTATGCTGGCTGCACGTCAAGGTTAATCTGATTACAGCTATACTTAAATACAAGGTATAACCATAACCACTGGCTGCTGTTCTCTATTAATAGATGTTGCAAAAACTTACACTGGAAGCTGTCCCTTCTGGATTTGTATATACCCATTATAGGGATCCCTTGCGTAGTATTTTAAGAAAAGCTTTATTGGTTGGAAAGTTCAAAGTAATTGGAGAATATTGGGTCAAAGATCAGGGTTTGACATGCTTGACCTATCAAATACTGGCTAGTCAGCAAGGACAGCTGTGACTGCTGGACCTTTGCAGCTGTTAAAACTGTCTGCATGGTATAGGTCAAATGAAATGTAATATGATCCATCGATCAAACTTGCCTATTTATAGATCTTGTGGCTATGATGTGTAACAAATTGTATCCATTCCATATACTGGCACTGGATGCTTTATGGATATTGTACCATGAATGATACAAATAATGAAAAGATAATTCTGCTAATCGAAGTCAGTGTGCAGAAATTACATGAAGCAATTGCCCCATTTTAAGTTCCTACCCTGACATGTATGTGTAACTAGTCCTAGCTTCATTGGAAACTTGGCACACCATCCTTGACTGAACTGCACTCCCAGAATTGGCTGTTTTTGGCATCTACACACTGCAATTCCAGTGCACTTATTTAAACTAATAATTTCCTTCATATCATTTATTATGCAGTAATGGAGTGCTGGTAGAATTGGTCTGTTTTCAATGTTTTTTCCTTGTGATGTGGAGGCCATTTTGTTTAGCCCTGTGCGGATCTGCATTGCAATCTTTCACCCACTAATTTTCCCTGTAGTCTTTTTCCTTCTCACATTCCCCTTCACTTTCCTTCCCCCCCCCGCCCCCCTCCCAACAACCCCACTCTCAAATTAGTGACCAATCAACTTGTCCACCCACACTTCTTTGGAATGTGGGAGGAAACCACTGCACCCAGGCAACAGCTGTACAACCTGTCACTGTGCCACCTTAAATTGAACATAAAACCTTGCACGTATAAGATGCTACAGCCTGTCAGAAATTGTTGGCATCTGTTTCCCAGGTGTCTAGAATCTGCTCCCATGAAACGTTGATTTAAAACTTCAACAGTTTTTCTTTAGTCCCTGAGTTTGAATAAAGCTCTCAAGTAATATTTACCTGGTTTTCAAGGGGAATGAAAGATTTTAACACTCAATACAATAACTAGTGTGATCAATTAGCGTGGAATTGTTAACAAAGCTATTTGGGAATAGGTCAGTCCTCTGAATAGATTTATTCTTGTCTAGCCTTGTCTAGCCTAAAAGTATCTATCTAGTTCTCCTACAACAGTGGGACACAATTAAATTGTTTTCACAAAGCATTGTAATTGTTCACGTGGCCAGTCATCAGCTTCGTGAAAGTATTGTAAAATTGCCTGTGGCTCTGGTCAATAAAGATAACATTTGGACTGGATTCATTTCTGATTTGTTTAATTTTGCCATCAGAATACTTTGCAGAATAAATGGTTCTGACCCCTTATCCACATCAAATTTTGTAGCTTGTAACTTTTTTTGAAAAAAGACTTGCCTGCATATATGTAAAACACATTGCTGTTGAGGTGTCTATTCAGGTTGAGAGGAGTTCTGAATGTTTTAATGTAGTTTATTTTGGGTACCAAGCTTTTGAAACAAAAGCATTGGTGGTTTGGTAATGGAAGGTGGGAAGCACTTTGACTGAAATAGTGACTTTGGTAGGGAAGATTAGGATGCTTCGTCTGTCCGTTTGGATTTTAGTCTGCATTCAATTTGATTGGATTTTTGCACTTCAGCACAAGGAATGATGCAGAGATCCTGAAGCAAAATGCAATATAATTGTAATATTTGATGATATCCATATGAAGAACCACTTGTGTAGGTTTAGTCTTGCAGATGCATTAAGTTGTTGATGTCTGTTTATATGATCTTTATTTACATAAATTCAAAAATTAGTGATTTCTGGGCATTTTTCCAGGTGTTCAAATTTTTGCATAAAATTAGACATGCCACTTTCAAAAATATTCTTGTCAAACTGTTTTGAAGTATACTTTATGGCATTTGGGTGCCTATGTGTAGCATTGAACTTCTAATAACTTTGTTCAAAACATTCTTTGGAAGCTAAAAAATGTTCTGAAAGGCATTTCCAAATTGCAGAATGAACTAAATTGAACTCTTACTTGCAGTACCATGCAGAGACAATCAAGAATGTCCGTGAGGCCACAGAAAGCTTTGCTGACAACCCCATCAACTATAGGCCAGTTGCCATTGCTTTGGACACAAAAGGACCTGAAATTCGCACTGGACTTATCAAGGGAGTAAGTATTCTACGTAAATGTTTCGCTTGAACCCAATGTTTGTGGGTGTTGTAAAGTTAAGTGGTTCAGAAATACTACATGACAGTATAGTTGGCCTTGTTATAAAACGACATGGTAAACAATAACTTTTTTGTCTGGAGGTTGAAGTAGGCAGCACTGCTTATCTTGGCTGCTGGTCATTAAGTTCAACTTGTATTTGAATTCTGTTCCATTACTTTTCTCTGCTGAATGTGATGCTTAATTGTAGGAGGTTAGAAAAGTGAACGTGTCACTTCTCATTATTATTGTGCTTCCTACAAAGCTAGTTGTCAGTTTTTTTAAAAAAAGCCATACTTCAGTGCAGAAGATGCAAAGTGATTGTACTTGATTGTTTGAGATGCTGTGTTTAAACCAGAGGCATAAGAGTATAGGAATCTCTATTTATTACTTTTGCATTGATCTTTTGTCAGTACAAATTTATTTGAAAATTGTCAAAATAGTTTTAAGTCACACAGGCTGCAAGGATCAGGAAAAGGAATTGTTAGTTTGAAATTACAACTATTTTAAAACAGGAAGTCCTCTAATTCCAGTCTCAATTGCTCATATAATCAGACTTGGCAGGATTTGTTTTCTTTTGGCACATGTTTTATCTTTTTAATCACTTGTTAATGTGCATTGCTGGTATACTATGTTGAGGCACACTGATAAGGGGGCAAAGTGGCCATCAGACAGCTTATTTTGCCCAAGGATGCCAACAGCACTTCACCCACCCCAATTTTCTATTGAGCTGGGACCTTGATAAGCTGGTTGACCTGTTCCATGGTGGTGCTGATGGCAAAAAGGAGCAGTTTTTTCTAATGAGCCCCAAATATTTCCGATGTTGATGCAGGCTGAGAACTGACATTTGCCTGAAGTGAAATGGTCTGTGACTTGACCAACACATCACCTTTTCCTCCTCTTCATGGTTGGGAGCATGAGCACTTTGCTGCAACTTCCAACACATTCCTGCTCTTGTAGCTATAGTGCCCCAGTATGCACTGCACACGTGCCCATATGCTCATTAGAAACAAGGTAGTAGCTGTTGGTGTGGCCATTCTGGCTGAACATGGTTGCGAATGCTTCTCCCTTTGGCACTGGAGCTGGTAATGGAACCACGGCCTCTTGTTAGCTGTTTAATTGTCCACCACCATTCTTGACTAGATGTGCTAGGACTGCAGAGCTTTCTTGTTCTGGGCATAATCTTTATGAACTATTGATTTTGTGTGCAAATTTACTTGCATTTGAGAATAATCATACAGGCTTAAATGATACTGCATCTGACTACGTGATCTGATCTTCGTGCAATCTTAAAGTTCTCTTTATTTGGCTGTCTTGCCTCTGTCCTGATGTAAGGTTTTGACCCAAAACATTGACAATTCCTTTCCTCCCACAGATGCTGCTTGACCTGCTCAGTTCTTCCAGCAGATTTTGTTGCTCCAGACTCCAGGATCTGCAGTCTCTTGTCTCCTTAAGTTGGCTTGTCTGATTTGCCATTTTGTTTTGCTGCAGAGTGGCACTGCTGAAGTTGAACTGAAGAAAGGAGCTAAGCTTAAAATCACACTGGATGATGCCTATAAAGAGAAGTGTGATGAAAATATCCTGTGGTTGGACTACAAGAATCTGACTAAAGTGGTTGATAAAGATAGCAGAATCTATGTGGATGATGGCTTAATTGCTCTCCGTGTATTGGACAAAGGTAAGTGTTACGTCATGGACTATCCTAATATTAGAAGCCTCAGTAGTTTTGGTTAACTAATGTCCCTGTACTTTAGATTTTAAAAACACTTTTTCTGTGCTCTGGCACTATTACTATATTCTGCCCATTTGTTTCCCTTGAGATTGGATTCAAGTTCATTTTTGTCATGTGCCCTGACTTGTGTGATAGTATGATGCTTGAGTACTTAAAGTTTGGATTTTGTTTCATACTTCGTAGCTAGATTTCAAGTTGCTTCAGGAAATGGGGACATCCCTGTTGTGAGAGATTCGAAAGATCTTGAAAGTAAAGGACTCCAAACAGTCTGACAAGGAAGGATTTTATTTACAAAGACACAGGAAAAGATAATGGGGGCAATATACACAGGTGATTGTGAACGTGGGGAGGATCGCAACAAGGGTGAGATGCATGCACACAAAACAAATCAAGGAAGAAACAATACGCTGTCTGCCACCCCTCTTGCTCTCAGTGCAAGCATGGCTCTATGGTCCCAGGGATCCTTAACTAATTACTCTTAAGCAGTACACAGCTTATCTCAGACAGAACCAAGCATGTGGCACTCTTTATACTGCTGGAGGGCTGGATGGTCCAGCCCAGGTAGTTCAAACAGGCCAATTGCCTGAGTGTGCCAGGTACTAAGGTATTTAAAGCGACCAATCATCAGGTGTGTGCAGGTGGTTGGGGTGGAGCCAAACATTGACAGTGGTGTGTCTTCTGACCAGATGGGGTCAGTGTTGTCATGTGACAGCCATGAACCTCCGTAATGCAATCCCTGACAAGGTTAGTGTGTATCCTTAATTGCCCCTGAACTGAATGGCTTGCTAGAATATTTTGAAGGATATTTAAGTTGACCACTGTTTCAAGTCTATGCAATTCTAGACAAGGCAAGAATAGTAAATTTGTTTGCTTCGTAGTCTTGGAATCAACAGAGGTTGTTGGAATGCAGTAATATTTTTGTCTACTTGCTAGATTTTTATCATTCAGTTGTTTCTCCTTGATGCTTCAGGTTTACCTGTATCATAAGTTTGGTTATTGCTATTTACATTTCCTTCACTTAATTTACAGGTGCAGACTATTGTAATACTGAGGTTGAGAATGGTGGTTTCCTGGGTAGCAAAAAAGGTGTCAACTTGCCAGGAGCAGCTGTTGACCTTCCAGCTGTCTCAGAGAAAGATATCCAAGACCTAAAATTTGGTGTGGAGCAAGGAGTAGACATGGTGTTTGCCTCTTTCATTCGTAAGGGTGCTGATGTCGATGCTGTGCGAGCTGTCCTTGGTGAGAAAGGAAAGAAGATCAAAATTATCAGCAAAATTGAGAACCATGAGGGAGTTCGTCGGTGAGTGGTTGACAGCCTTGCAAATGTTATATGGTAAATGAAATAGCTACCAGTCGCAAAATACGTACAGATTATAATACCAAGAATAGACCTTTAAGTCACTGAAACCCACTGATGGGTTATCAGTAATCCTAGCTCCAAATACCTGTCTTTGTTCCATGTGCTTGAATTGCTTCTGTTAACAAAAATATTGATGGAATAGAAGTTGAAATAAGCAATTGACCTAGATTCATTTGTTTTTGGCAAAGTGTTTCAAATGCCTCATCTTTTCATGCAAGTGTTTGACTTCTGAAAAGATCTGACTAATTTGTAAACCATGTCCTGGAATCACTGACACCCCAACAAGTGGAAGTAGTTTGTTCCAGTTATTTTGGAGATGTAGATAACTTTGGCTATTCCATCATTTATTCACCATCCCTAATTGTCATTGAAGTGTTCATGAGCCTTGAGCCAGTAGTTCTTCTGTTGATACTCCCACAGTACTGTTGGTTATGGAGTTCTAGGATTTGGGCCCAGCTGAAGGAAAAGTGACAAAGTGCACAATATCCCAGTATAGAAATCTTAAAGGGGAAGCTGTAAATGGCAGCCTTCTGTGTGCCTGTTATCCTTGGCAGTGGAGGTTCTCTTGGCAAAACCTAAAGCAAGTAACTGCAGTGCATTCTGTAAATGGTACTCGCTATGACCATGGTGCACTGTATTAGAGCAAATGGATGGAGGGGTACTTGTCTGGCTGACTAATTATTGGGTGTTGGTGAGTTTGTGTTGGAGCTACATTCCTCCAAGCAAGTGGAGAGTATTCATCACACTAATGTAGATGCTGGAATGGTGTTGGTTGGTAGGTTGCTTGCTGCAGGACAGCATCTGACTTGCTCTTGTAGTATGTGCAAGTTGTTTCTGGTCAGTAGTAACCCTTGTGATAGTAGGAATTTGCTGATGGAAATAACACTGAATGTTAGGGTTTAGTTTCTGTATTGGAGATGGTCATGACTGACATTCGTGCACAGATGTCACTTACTGGCCTCTGCCTGAATGTTTTCTTGGTGTTGCTGCACGCTGGCATGGACAAAATTTGGGGATCTACAAACTGAATTGATCGGTGGACAGCAGTGATGTAGCTAGTAGAGCTGCTGCTTCTCAGCTCCACTGACCCAGGTTCAATACTGACCTGCATTGTCCCTGTTATTTGTGGGTTTCCTCCACATCCCAAGTTATGCTGGTTTGTGGGTTAATTGGCTACCATCAATAGCCCCTCATGTTGGTGGTTGGTAGAACAGCAGTAGGGAATGCATAGAAAATTAGCTGCAGGGTATGTTAGTGAGGGAATGGGATTCTTGAGCTGGCATAGATTCAGTGGGCCAGATGGTCTTGTGTCATGACAAAATATGGAAACCTCCAACCTTCTGGTATAATGGAAGGCCACTGAAGGTGGTTGACCCTGGTGCAGTGATAACCTAGGGCTGGGATGATTTAGTCTATACAACTACAAGGAATGTGCAATATGTTGCAGGCCAGAGTTAATTTAAATGCCTTTCTGCACTCTCCCTTTCCAGCTTTCTGCAATAATATTCCATTTTCTTCTCTAGGCCCTCTTCTGATGACTATATTTTTCACACTGGTGCTTCTGAAAGTCTTCATTTTCCTTAACTCTGGATTCTCCTCTTGTAGTTAATGGTGCTTCAACCCCATCTGACCCATTTGCTGCCCTTCAGCCCTCGCCATACTCTCCCACCCAGAGCAAGGATAAGGTTTTACTTGTTCTTCCACACCACTAGCCTCCACATTTGATAGGACATGTTCTTAATTTCCACCATCTTCAATGTCATGCTTTCATATCATCTCTACTCCTCTTCAGCCTGCTGAAGGAACCAGATTCCTTATTCCCTCCCCTTTGTCTCCCTGGTTTACTACTACTTCAGCAACACCCCACATCCTTTCTTGTATCACCTTGCCATATGGTTGCATGCGAGGCGATATGTACTACATCTCTCCTTTCCCAGTACTAAGGGATGTAAACAATCCTCCCAAGTGAAATAATAGTTTGAGTAGTACTTAGCAGTTTTGTGCATTATATTTGATGTGGTCTCCTCTTTGGAGAAGTCAAGGGTGGATTGGATTAAGTGGAGTATGCAATACCCAATACTGCAGAAGTAATTTACACTGAATAAAATATCCTCCCTCACCCCAACTAGACCAAGTGTGATTTGTAAAGAGTCCATACTAGCTGCTTAATATATATTTGTTTTTCAGATTTGATGAGGTCCTGGAGGCCAGTGATGGCATCATGGTTGCTCGTGGTGACCTGGGCATCGAAATCCCTGCTGAGAAAGTTTTCCTTGCTCAGAAGATGATGATTGGACGTTGTAACAGAGCTGGCAAACCTATCATCTGTGCTACTCAGGTATAGTTTTCTCCTTCTTTCCCATGCCCCAAATTTGGTCTAAAATTGTGTGCCTGAGATGAATATTGTTCCTAGTAACTGGTGCATGTGGCTGTATTCCATAAGAGATTTGTGAAGGGTAATTTATATTAAGTTTGTACAGATGGCAGACATTCGCATCTATCACTGTGGTGCAACAATTAGTGACACCAGTTCAGTCCTCTGTTTCATATTTGGAGTTTGTATGGTCTTCCTATTACTCATGGAATCCCCTCCCCAGTTGCATAAACTTCATACCACATTCCAACACTGCTAAATTGGCTGTGTAGGGGGTGATTGGAGAATTGGGTTGTGTTGGTATGAGAGCAGGTACAGGGAAATTAGGGAATGAGGCTGAGAATACTCTGAAAGCTGCCATAAACTCAAATGGTCATCTGTATTTAAGAAAATAAGAAGTTGCATCTCAATGGTTCTGTCTACTAGGGGTCTCAACTGGGGTGTAAATATACCAGATTGAAATGTAAGTGAGTTTTTTGCAAAAGCTTGTTTGTCAAGTTGGGTGGGTATTCATGATGAAGACACTTAACTTTTAAATTGCATTCTATTGTCAGAATTAACACCTGTTACCATGCACATGCAGAGTTGCACTTACTTGCCTCATCCCAAATCTGGAAAAGCACTGTTCTTAATTCGCATCTTGTGTCCTACTGAAGTGTAAATAAAATTGTCAAGATTTGTCCTGTTTAGTGACTGCTCAATTGTATTTGGAACTTGGTTAACTAGCCAAATTCATCTTGTCCCTTGGGCTAATTGTTGACTACAGGGAAGGGGTGGAGTAATTGTCATTCGGTATCATGTGAACATCAATGACTGTGGAGCAATTTTGCATGTTGTTTTCTCCGCTTTTTATCCACATTATTTGCTTTAGCAAAACATCTGTGATATTCACATCTTGCAACACTGGTTATCCAACAGAGCTGGAGATTTTTAACAGTGCAACATCTGTTAGCACTTCATATCCCAACACGTAGTTTTATAGTGAGATGAGCTCCCATAAGCTTCAAGGACAAAAAGTCAAGTTCACAAAATATATCTATCTTTTTTTGTACTTGCGATGTTGGAGAGTATGATCAAGAAACCCAGACCCACCCGAGCCGAGGGCAGTGATGTAGCTAATGCTGTACTAGATGGTGCAGATTGCATCATGTTGTCTGGAGAAACTGCAAAAGGAGACTACCCCCTTGAGGCTGTAAAATGCAGCACTTGGTATGTAGTTAACATTAACCTTGTTTCCTGACCAACTTTTGGTTGCAATTCATATTTGTGGAAGGTAGAGGCCATAGCAGTGTGTTTAAGACTCCTTTGGGGTTGCTGTTCAATTGCAGGGAAATGAAATGTTCATACAGTGGTCTTGCAGTTTGCAAGTGGCCATGAGGATTTGCAATTCCAGTCTCTAGATTCCTTGACTATTGAACTGTTTCATAAATTGTAATCATCAAAATAGTTGATGCTTTGCTTTCTGCCTTGGAGCTATGTGCTACTTGTTTTGTTTATCTCAACCATCATATTAGCAAGTTGATCATACTCTGACTAGTTATTAATTTGCTTCATTGACAGTTCAGTTTAATTAGCATGAGCTTTTTGTTTTTAAAAATATATAAAGCTGAGTTTACCATGCTTGGCTAGTTTGGTTTGCTAAATTAAACCAGTGGTTTAAAGCATGTTAAGTTTTAATTATTGGATTGAGTATTTGTATATTTCAGGATCCTTGTTTATAATGTGTATGTTCTGCAAGAGTTAAACATGTTAGGTGAAGATCCAGTTGGTCCATCAAACCTGCTTAGTATCACACTGCTTCATACCATTGTGCTTTTCCCCCTCCCTGGCCAATTACACAATGTCTGGGATAAGGAAAATAATCCTAAAATGTTGGGATGGGGGGGGGGGGGGGGGGGGGGGGGGGTGTGGGGAGAAATGTATGACACTACCACCTCAGTGGTAGCACACATGGAGAAACACCATACACTCACATTTTTTTAATTATAGCTCCATTGATCTTGGTCAAACTTTTTTTTAACATTTCTTTGAGGTTGTCTTAGCAGCAGCTTGTATCATGTGTTGACAAATGCTTGCAAGGAATTAACTCAGTTGGTTCCATGCATGAACAACCTCTGTTCATGTCTGTTGTTTCCAAACACAATATAGCTCAAATGTCTATCCATGAAGACCAGATCATTCTTTCACCTTTGTGCACACCATTATAAGAGTGGGAAAAAAAATGCCACAGGGTTGTCTAACTGAGGTTATTGAGCCTCAAGTTATAAGTTTTCCTCTGAATGTTACTAGCTTGTGCAGGCAAGCTAAAGCTGGTCAAATCCACAAAAACACTTTCTAAGCTTTGCTGTACTTATTCCTTTTATTGCATGTTTGTTTTCCTGAAATACATTTCTCACTTTATTAGATTTATTTGTCAGGGTTTTTGTTACCTATGGACAGTTTCTTGCCTTGCAGCCATTTTCCTCACACCCCTGCCTTCATGGAGATTAGAAATTCCCAAGCTCCACTTCAGAATTTATTTTTTTCTTTAGTTGCTTTCCCATAACCTTTTACTTGTAATTCATTTTTCAAATTGCATCCTCACTCTGCTACCCATTTAAAAGCTTGTGGTCCAGTTCATTGAAGAGCAAGTGCTGCTGACCCCTGCAGTATCTGAAATCCCTACACCAAACCAATGCTGTTCATAATTTTTCAGAGTTCAACCAATTGAATTCATCATCAATGCCAAAATAAACTTTGTTTGTTTCCATTTTGTAATGAAAATGTTTTTAAATTTGATGTGACAAATTTAAAACTTGAAGTTTAGTATACTGTTAATCAAGATTTCAGAGCATTTGACTTGGTCTTGCACACTGAAATGTTTGGTGGATCAACTGGTTACTTCATGTCCAAAAAATTGGCTTGCCTTTTGCTTACAGTATTTGCAAAAACAATTTAAGTGTGTGTATATACTTGAAATATTGAATAATTCATGTGGGAAATCCTTAATAGACTGTGTGGCTTTTATTGAAGATTCAACTTTTGCTGTTGCATGAAATCTAGTTTATTGTCAAATGAAAATGTCACTTATACAGTGTTCTGCCAAGTTTGCAATAGCTTTATTTGGTGCTGTGCTGACAGGAAGATCAGAAACTTTTAATTTGGGTTTGGTTGCTATTTTACCCTTGCAAACTAAATGTTGCCATGCACAGTGGCTATAATTTTGCCAATTAATGAACTGAATTTAAATGTGCAGCTCAATGTTCAGAAGCAACAGCAAAATTAAAACATTTTAGATATGACTGAAGTTAACCAAGGCAAATTTATCAGAATTCTGATTCTGTGCTTTTTAATGCAAAAATTGGTACTATCCACCTGTACAACATGTACACCTATATCTATGCTGCTGACTTTTACTTTGTCAATCTTTGTAAATTTTTTTCCTTTCCCCCACATTCATGCTTGGTCAATAAATTGGACTTGTTCCAGTAGTTTAATGCTCAGACTAGAAGCATCCTTTGGAAAGGAAAGACTCACTGGCCTGAATGAGGGGAAAAGGTTGCTTTCTGTTCCAATGGTTTTTGGATGTGATTGCATTTGGCTGGATTATGATGGATCTGGCCTGCTATCTGCATACCTGCACTTAGCTGGTCATCCTCATGGCTCACCACACAGTTGTACAGATACACTACCCTGGAAGTCCCCAACTGGTGTGTAGTAAAAGCTAAGCATGGAGCCTTTTTCATCTTTAAGGATCAAAGATATGAATTGTCTTTAACATTTGAGAAATTTTAATTGTAAAATTGAAGTAAATTTTTAAGATGGTTAAAAATCAAACTCAAAAATAATTAATAGTTATTTAAAATAGTTAAGTGCCTTCCCCTTTCCAGCCAAATGCACAAACCTAGAATCCCTACCAGACTTCTATGCCAGAAGTGACACAAGTCTCCCTCTGAACAATTTTTGTCACTATTGCTCTCTTCCCATCCCAAGTCAGTGTTTGCTTCCCCCTGCTGTGGGATTAGAGTGATAACTTGTCCACTTCTGAGAAATGTTGGGTCTCTCAGCAAGACCTGCTGTGCCACTGAACTTTGGTATAGTGACAGGTGGGGAAAAATGTTACTAAATGAAGGTTTAGCTTTCATAGTGTGTTGATAAAAGTGCAATATTTTAAATGACCTGAAATATCTGAACCACTGACTTCAAGATTTTTCTTTAAGAAAACTTGCTAGCTCTGATATCTTCAAATTTGGCTGAAATTGGGAACATTGGAAGTGATACTATTCTTCAGTGCCTTGTAGCTCTAGATCTTTGACTTTTTTAAACTGCGTTGTTCATGCTTCTCATCTGTAAAAACCAATTTTGACAACTTTATCACTAGCTTGTTGGCCTTGTTAATGCTGCCTTCAGGCTTGCAGTTGCTTGCATATGGTGCCTTCAGTCATGCAGATCCAAAAAGGTCACATTTGCTTTAGGCCATTTGAAAGTTCACTGCACTGCATGACTAACATTGCCTCTGCAGAACTAACTGCCTGAGATTTCCCTATCAAATTTGGAAGTTGAAAAACTCCTAATCTTTATTTACCATTCAACTCAAGTGCTCAGAGCTAACATGAATATTGGAAAGGAAGCAGTAATACAGCATGGAAGTGGGCCCTTCAATTTAACTTGTGCATACTAGCTAACAAGTACATAATCTATGCTAATTCTATTTTCCACTGTCACTGTTAATCTAAATACTACATTGTATCTGCCTCCACCACCCCTTCTGAAGGTTTGTTCCCTATTTCAACCACCCCCGGGTAAGTCTTATCCCAGATACCCTCTATCTTTTGTTCTGTCTAGTCACAGATCTCTAAGGGTGAAGATTTCTCGGTATCTAGTCTACGTCCCTCAGAACTTTGTATACCTCAGTCTGCTATCTCTTCGGCCTTCTCTGCTCCTAGGAAAATAAAGCCCAGCCTAATCACTTCTCCTAACTGAAAACACTCCAATCCAGGCAATGTCCTAATGAATCTCCTCTGCACCTTCCCTGGTGCAATCGAATCTTTCCTATAGTGTGGTGACCAGAACAACACAGTTAGTAATGTTGGGTCCAGTTGTCAAGCATTAGAGAGGTGCTTAAATTCATAATTGATGCTTTTTTGAGTTTTCTAGTATATTGAACAGTTATTATAGTGGTGCACCTACAACAATTCTTGGTATGTAGTAGTGCAAATACATTGAAAAGTGAAGCCATGCATTAGAAGTTAGTAATTTCAATATCCAAGATCTTGAGTCTTAAGTGGCATTTTTTCCAGATTTTAAAAACTTTTTTAAATGTCCTAGATGCATGCAAAATTTTAATGCTGAAAGTGTACTTTTGCCTTGTTATTTGTTCAGTCATGTAGAAAAACCTGAAATTCACTTATTCAGAACAGTGGCCTCTACCTGAATCTAAACTTAAATCTTGTATCTTGTATAATTAGCTTGACGAAAATAGTGTGTAACCAATGGATTTGTAGCACAGCTTATACTTAACACTTGCATGTTGTAAAGTCTGCTTGCTTGAATCTGGAAACTATTCACCAATATGGAGTCTGCATTTGTATACCTATTTCCATGGAAGTGTTTGAGCACCTCTACTAGTGTGGAAGAGAATGTGCCATACTTTGTTATTTTTTCCAAACCCAATTTTACACTTCATTGCTATTATGAAAGAACTTGGGAGGGAACTTGGTTTGAAATCTAATGCACAAGATCAACGATCTTTTGTTTATAAACTGCTTATTACAAGATGACAGTTTGACTCCAGTGGGAATACGAAGTATAAGTGCGATGTTTCAACAGCACTTGCTGGAAGACCTTTTGGTATCATTTTTACTTTTTCTTCCCTAACCCTACTCCCTGCATCACATTTTAATTATATAGGGACCTATCCAATCCAGTTAATTTGTTAGACTAATAGTATGCATTGTTTTAATTTGCTTAGTTTAATTTTGCAATAGAGCACTAAATTTGCATGTATTTCTCTCATTTGCATGGTCTGGAACATTAGCATATTTTAAGTGCAGTTGTGCAACTTGCATGCAGTAGGCTGGGGCCATTGTTTAAAATCTCTTCACAATTTGGATCTTTACAGCTTGAACACCTTTGCTAATTGAAAGCTGCAATAGGGAATTGGTCTCAAATGTCAAAAACTGACTCCTCACAACTTTAAATTAGGAAACCATCCTTCTCTTACTAATCAACTAGCACACTTATTATGCTGGAATAGTAAGCTTTGATTCTCATTCTACTAAACATTCCTGTAATGCAAATCTTGCACAACTACCTAAATCTTGCTTTCACTAATGTTGCATGTATACCTGACACTCTCTTGCATCTTTCTCTGTTCCTGTTTTATTTTGTGGCTTACAGATAGCTCGTGAGGCAGAGGCTGCAATGTACCATCGACAATTGTATTCGGAGATCGCTCATCTAGCACCTCCCACGGTAGACACAACGGAGACTGCTGCCATTGGTGCTGTGCAGGCCTCTTTTAAATGCCTTGCTGCTGGTATTATAGTCCTGACCAAATCTGGCAGGTAGAGTAGTAAATGACTGATGCTATGCAGGTTGAGTTAACCATTTCTCCTTTCAGGCTTCTGGTTTGTCAAATGGCCTGGTGGCTGGATAGCCAAATCTCAAGTTTGAAGCTATTCCAATTGGCATGGGAGAAATTTGATGCAATGTAGGTTGGTTACAGAACAATCTTTGTTCATTCATACATCCAGAAGTAATGTGCCCAACCTATTGCCGGGTTGTGTTCACCAGGTCCAACAATTGGCTCAGTTAGGCTTGGAAGGTAGGTGAAAGTAGGCTGAGAAGCTGCACAAGGTGAAGTTAGGATTAACATGGCAGAAGTGGTAACTGACCGGACTGTTCCCTTCCCTGGTGCTGTTTTGTATGGCATCTGCAGATTGCTCGAGAGGCTGAAGCTGCCATGTACCACAGGCAGCTATTTGAAGAGCTGCGTCGCTTGTCACCACTTTCTCGTGATCCATCTGATGTGGCAGCCATTGGTGCTGTGGAGGCATCTTTCAAGTGCTGTGCTGCTGCTGTGATAGTGCTGACTAAGTCTGGAAGGTAGGAATGATTCCATTGCTTGTCCCTGAACCGTTGACATTTTGCAAGCCTATTTTTGTCCCATCAGCTGGTTATCCTTTCTCCTGTAGAGTGCAAAGAGCTGTCCAACTTAAAATGTCAATCTGATTTTATGCGGTGCCTATGTGCAATATTATTTCTGTTAAAATTGGTGCAGGACCATGTCTCACACTATTACATTCAGTACTATGTATGTACAGTTATGCAGATATGATATGAAACTAGCAGATATACCCAGTCAGGAACATGACCCCACTAATTTGTGGATTTCTTGTGGGATGTGTCTTCACAATTTAAACAACTTCCTTTAAACAGTCTTTCACGATGGGCAAGAAAAGTAATTATTAAACACTCACTGGGAATTGAGTACTATGGCATGAAACCAGTGCTAATTTCTCTTAATCAAAACTGCCTTTGCAAATGGGCCAAGGGAAAATTTGGGTATATCTTCATTTGCTCTCCTTTGTAACCTGAAGTCTGACACCATGCTTAACAACAAATGTGGTTAAGACTTTAGCAGTCCTCAGTATTTTTAAAGTCTGAGGTTAATTGAGTGATGTAAATTGCCCCTTTGTGTAGATCAATGGCAAAAAAAAATCATGGGAGTTGATAGACATGAGACCTTAATTGAAAAGGAGGCAGAGTGGGATTGCTCTGATAACCAGCATGATCCTGCTGGGCTACATGGTCCTGGTCCTAAGTCTGTCAGTCTTGCAGGTGGACTTTCAGAAGTGTTCTGACTTATCTCCTTCCCCAAACTACCCATCCACAAATCCCATTCCATAAAAAACACTGGAAAGGTTTTTTAAAAGAGTAAGGACCTTTGTGTAAACATAGAGCTTATCTTCAGTAAATGTATAATAAGCAGCTAATTTAAATTAACTTTTAAACAATGAACAAACTAAGTCACTCCCATAAAATCTACAGGTGGCATCAGACCTTTTTGGCCTAACCCACTTATTCCATTATTTATAATCCTCAAGTCTCCCTCCACTCTAATTGCCTTCTCAATGTTCTCCCTACTTTTATCCATTCTGCCTTACTGTAAATACATCAGTAATCTCTGCAGGAACCACTTCATGTCACTTTCACCTTCCGCTATGAAGAAACGTGTTCTTTATTTTCAGTACCATCTTGTATTTGTCCATCTGTTCAAGATTCTTGTGCAAGTTAAGAATTTGTGTTCACCTTATTGAACACTTTGTGGTGCAGTGGCAGTAAGTGTTGCTACTGGGCTACAAGAACCAAGGTTTGGTCCTAACCTCATTGTCTGTGTGGAGTTTGTGCATTCTCCCCATGACTAGGTTCCCTGAGTGCTCTGTTTTCCACAAGCCCAAAGGCATGCTGGAGGTTAATTGGCTGCTGTAATTTGCACCTTGTGTAGTTGAGTGCCAGGGGAACTGATGGGTATGAGAGAATGAGTTATGGGAATAAGTGAGGGGAATGAGACTGGTTTCGGTGTGAGCCAGCATAGACTAGATTGGCTGAATAGTCTCCATGTCATCACAGTAAAATATTTAATTGGTAAATCCAAAGAGAACCCCAGCCAATTTGTTCTGTTGCATCTTGACTTTACATCTTTGAAAATACTTTCTCATTCTTTTATCCATTGTTTAGTGTCCAAAACTCCATATAGTACTTGGTGTGATTTGTTTTCACCCCCCACCCCATTTTCTTGCATGTTGACCAGTTCTTTGCACTCTACATTATGTTGCAATTCCAAATTTCTTTTCTGATCTATCCCTCCTAAGTTTCATGGCTTCTGAAGGTGATTCTTTCCTCTACATGAAATGGGCAGCCTCGCACGCTATTTTGAATTTATCTGCTCACTTTGAAGCCAGTCTTTTTCTGTTTTGGTGCTGCTCTTCATAATTAACCTAATTTGCTGACTGGCAAGTTTCAACAAAACATTAATCTGTGTTCAGATCACTTGTCTTGGACAGCTACAGTATTTTGTTTACTGGACTCCTTCCTTTTCTGGCTTTCTAGCCATCTATCAATCTCTTCTGCCTTATCCCCAATTTTAACTTCATGATCAGTACCTTCTATGATATTTTTCATCATGGGCCTCCTGAAAGTCAGTACTAGATAATTCAAAATGAACTTTATGCAAATCTATCCTGATTTTCCTCTTCCAATTATTTCATCAGCAAGTAAAGTTTCTGGTATATTATCCATTCTGATCTTCTGCCTTTTGTAAAGGGGGTTATATTTGCTGTTCTTTGATTACCCCTATGCTTTATATACATGCTGCTGTTTCCCTCTGAATGTGCGCCTATCCACTGCATCTTTTATCCTGCAGAGCCCTGTTGTGATTCTGCTTTGACATCTTAATCTGAAAAATGATCAGTGGAGTTATTTTCCTTGGTAGCCATGTCATCTTAATTCTACCTTTTATGATGCTTGTCTGCTGATATTTATTTCTGGCTGCCTTTTGTCCATCTAGCCTTTTCCAAGGTGCTTGTTAGCATCTGCTCTGTGCTTTGTGAATGGCTTCATCTTTGGACTTGATTTCATTCTATGTTTGTATATCCATGACATTGCTTTCTTGCTATACATGTGGCCCATGGTAGCAATTGCAGTGCCAGATAATACTGTTGTGCAGTAGCACTGTATGCTTTGGAATCTTTAATGTCCAGGTTTTTGTGGACTTTGACCTGTATAGTGATGAACATTGTTGCTGAGCACCTGTCGCACGCTTTTCCTTGGCATTCTGAAGCGAAGATCTGGCTGCATTGACTCGACCTCTTCAGTGGCTGTTTGGTGCAGTGGCAGAGCTGACAGTACAAAACCTAGCTGCTCTCTTCACTGTGGGTTTCTCCTGAGCTGATAGCTAACAGTTAAATGGTCTCAGCAGGGAAATGACTGACTTGCATGTAGGTTTTCTATACTGTAGCATATTTTTGTGCATGAATGTTCTTTATCTATTTGGCTAGTGGGATGCAGTCAATGGAAGATTTAGACTTGAATTTTCAGCCTCAATGAAAGTGTACTTTGACGATGAATTCTTTGCATATTTTGGACTGCTCTGATGTTTTGAAGGGGGTGTGGCTGCAGACCTATTGCTTAGCAGCATAAAGAGACTGGGTTCCAAATTGGTGCAGAGAAGTGTTGTGAAAACTCTCAGGCCTGGTTGTTGTCTCAGTCTATACAAATGGGTGCTAGTTTCTAACAAGCTGCATCTTGTATGACAAGGCAGTCTGAAAGGGAGGCTAAATTGGCAAAGGATTTTGGTTAATATGAGAAAATAAAGCACCTTGCCTTTGCTGTTTCATGGCTGAGTTTGGGGGTGGTGAACATTTTCTGTTCAGTCCAAATGTCACAACTGGGAATTATGTACTGTGTAGAATACAAAACCATACAATGTTTTGAGCTAGTTGGGATTTGCTGTTCTGGTTGCATTTTTGTTACCCTTAAAATAACACCCTATTAGATGAGCTATTAAAAGAGGCTTGAATTGTCGGTACTGGGTATTGCAATACTGGATGCCAGTTGAGCATTTAATAGGATTAAAGAGTGGGCAAAAAATGTCGTGCTGTGTTTAAAATGTAGTGACATCCCAGTTCACACAACATGAAGGAAAACCAAATTAACTTGATGTCATCAATTATTTTTTGTAATTCTTTCAAATTGAATTTATCAAGTCAAATCAACACACAGCATTGCCCATGTCCTGAATGAAGCAATTATTACATTCCTCTAAGTTGATTTAGTGAGCCTTGATGCTGGTTGACTGTCAGATGGCTTGCAAGAATAGAGCCTGACTATATGATGTAAGTAGTGAGTCCGAGTTTTTGTTCAGTTCTGTAACATCTATAATTTATTCAGCAGATTGGCTGAAATCTGAATGTTCTAGGAATGCGGGAAACCTGCACTACAACAGCTCTTGGCTGTTTTTCTGCTTGGCAGTAATAATTACAGAACCATAGTTTAAAATATTTTTGTTGAGATCCTAGTTTCAGTAAAAGAAACTTGGGGATGCCAGAGACTGATTTTATTTTTTTTAGCCTCCATTTGGTCTAACAATTCTGCTTGGCATTTGTTAGCTGTTTGGGAAAGCTGGGTTAAAAATAACTTGGCCTTTGTCTAAGTACAAGTTGGGCAGTATTTCAGGCAGTGGAGGGCTGAAATTGAGTGGAATTGGTATGAAACTCTCACACAAGTTTACCTATTTCCCCTTTGTTTTCTAACCTTGCCATTTCTGCTTAGGTCTGCACACCTGGTGTCCAGATATCGCCCACGAGCTCCCATTATTGCTGTAACTCGTGAACCTCAGACTGCACGTCAGGCCCACCTTTACCGGGGTATCTTCCCAGTCCTCTTCAAACCACCAGCTGATGCTGTCTGGTCTGATGACGTTGATCACAGAGTGAATTTTGCAATGGAAGTTGGTAGGTTAAGTCTGCAAACTCACTTTTGTAATATTGGGGGGTTTTAGAATATCTGCATGAATCTTTTGAGAATGAAGGCAAAGTATGATTGAAACAATTCTTCATAATTAATTGATCACTTTGACTTTCAGGCAAGGCTCGTGGTTTCTTCAAGCCGTGTGACCTAGTGATTGTACTGACTGGCTGGCGCCCAGGATCTGGATCCACCAACACCATGCGTGTACTGCAAGTGTCCTGAGCGTGGTTAGGACTTGATATCTGATGTCCACTGCAGTATCACCTCCCTCTAGGCAGCCATAGCTTTGTGTACTGCAGAGCACCTTCACTTAAGCAAATTAAAGAGAATGCAACCCTTGTAATGTGTTCTGCTCCTGATTGCTCTGCTGTGTGGCACCTGACTGCCTGATGTAAGACTACATAATGCTTCAGTCAGTGTACTGTAAGTGCATCATACCCACACAAACCTTTATTTATATTTTGGTTAAAATTAGTGCTTTGGTTAATTTTTTAGTTCTGGATTATTTAGAAATTGTTTAAATCTTCCTTTAAATTGGTGTCTGATATTAGGCCTAATTTCACAGTACAACATGCTGTTGTAAACTATAGAAGTAAAATTCACTTTAAATGTTGAATGTTTGCAGATGATGTCAATAAAAGCTAGCTTCCACAGTGTACATTGTCTTATTTTTCTGATAAGAGCTGTTTTAATCTAGATTATCCTACATCTTGGATCATGTAAACTAGCAGGTAGATGTGTTCTGCACATCCATACATGTGCTTGTTCATTTGGAGATTCTGGTGGTGTACAGATGGTATAATTGATGTGGTACAAGTTTTTGAAAACTTAAGATTTTAAAGTCCATGCGTTGCAGTGTGAATGGGTCATAAGTATGTGGGATGCTTATTCAGTGTTTAGAAAGGTACATTCATGTGGGATAGATCGGGGACTGATGTAGAAACAATGGAGTGGTCCAGTCTTGAGTTGGTAACCTCTGGATGAGGTTGGACCAGAGCCAAGCAATTTTAGAAATGAAGATGAGCAGTTTGCACTAGAAGAAAAAGTACTCATCAGTATCAAGTGCTATATCAAGCTGGCTTTTTTCAGATGAGCCTGGATGTGTTGTGCCAAGGGATCTGTTTGCCATATGACTCTTAATTTCCTGGGGTGGGTATAGTAGCTGAAGCTGAGTTCTATAATAATGAAACCAATGTCTTTGTCTCTTATTTTGCATGAGGAAATTTTTGATCATTCGATGTTGGCTGTCAATTGTAAGTGAGTTAATAGTTGGGAGAGGTATTTCAGAGACCTGTATCGTAGCATGGAAGCCAATGATTTCTCCAGCAGGTAGCATGTGGTTGAGAAATAAAAGTCAAAGAAAGATGGATCTCTGGAGGTGGTGAGAGTTGGAAGGAAAATGAAAAGTTGATTCTCTGGCTTTAGGTATGGAACAAAGCAGAATGTTGTGCCAGAAGATGAAGTGGTCAACTATTTCAAAGGCGGCAACTGGCATGAGAGGAGAATGAGGTCTGGTGTTTTGTTGCTGTCAGCAAAGTGGGGGGAATAAAACCACATTTTTGGTAAAGACTTTATTAGTAATATGGTGTGACAAAAAGCTAGCTGAAAGATTGTAGATAACCTCTGATCTGGAGACAGCAAAATGAGGACTTCGCAGACAGGTGATGGATTTGAAGATTGATTTGAACGTGGGAGGGAACAATACTTGAGAGGGAATCTAATGCTGCCAGATAGCTTTGGAACCAGGAAAAATGTGATCATTGAACTGGAAGGTGAATCTCTGAAAGCACCAGATGGTGTAAGGCTCATGAGGTAGGACTGGGGAATGTTTGTTGTAGGGTGTGGCAGTGATGAAGGCAGTTGAATGAGTAGAAAAGGCAAAGTCCATAAGGTTGGAAGAAGCAGAGGAAGGTGAAAAGCTGGAGTTCTGCATTCCAGGATTAAAGATTTAGCAATGACTGATTATTGTTTAAATATAGTTCAGGCAAATCCGGTGAAGAAACAGCCAATTTTCTGCCCAAGATCTAGGTTAAAAGAAGTGACAAAGGCTTATGGCATTGGGAATGACTAGGAATGAACAAGATTAACACTTTGTTCTCCTGCATTGATTTGGTATCCAATATAACTTGCACTACAGCTTGCAAATTTCCCTATGGTAAGAATTCTCCAATAAAGCTAGCACATCTTTATCCAACTTGTTGCAAACTGGGCCTAAAGCAAGAACAATGCAGACAGCTGAAAAATGGATGTTGCTGCTGGTCACATGACACAGCCACCAGTTGCCCACCACTGTTTCAGTTGAGAGCTGGTACAGGTCCATTGGAAAAATTGTGTTATTAAACTTTGCTTTTTTTAAAAAAAAAAGTGATTTAATATTGAAATACTGTTCCAGTAAAGAAGGAAATGGATGGTGGGGAGAAAGAGACGGCAGTTTTATTCCCCCAGAGTATCAGGATATTGAGTACTTCATAGGCAAATTGAAGTGTGGGAAATTTAAGCAGACATAAAAGCCACAGCAGTGATATTGGCAGAGTTAAATGGCTAGCTGCCTACGTGAATTCTGAATTGAATAAACAGTGCTGGACACAGCTTTATTGAAGATTCCAAGATTTGTTTGTTTTTGAAGTGTGGCAAATGTTCTTCCACTGATATTTTCAGCAATTTATTCCCCAAAATAGATCAGTCTTAGTTTAACATTCTCTTCCAAATTTGTCCCCCTCTTACTCAAAGGGCACTAAAATTCACACTGTAGCATGTGCTATCATTTTATAAAGGAGGAGGCCCATTGAACAATGGGTATTGTTTTGCTCCCATTTACTAACTGCTGTGTGAGATGGTCAGTTCTACAGTACATTTGCAGTATTGTTGCTGGGCTTATTTTACATGTTGCAAGATCTTAGAAATAAGAATGTGCTCAACAGCTAGTCCATATGATCTTTTAGCAGCCATAGTAGATACTTATTAGTCACATGTACATTGAAATACAATGAAATGTCTTTTTGCATTACTGAGAATGTGCTGGGGGAAGCTGGCAAGTGTTGCCACTCTTCTGGTACCAGTGTAGCATGCCCACAGCTCCTAACATGTATGTCTTTGGAATGTGGGAGGAAACTGGAACAGCCAGAGGAAACCCATGCAGACGTGGGGAGAATGTACAAATTCCTTGTAGGCAACTGTGGAACTGAACTCTGGTTGCTGGTGCTACAACAGCATTACCCTAACTGCTACACTACTGTCATAATGACAATAAGACCTTCTTATGAACTAGAATGGGTAGAAAGTGCAGTGAGTCTCTTGGCTTTTCCATCAGTGCTTCACTCATTTCAATTTCTGAACTGAGGTTTGAATTCAAGTCAAATCGAGTTGTCATCTGCATAACTACGGTGATGTACAGCACAATGTAAACCTTGCAGCAGCAGCATCAGCACGTAAGTACAAACAACACACAAAACAAATTATACAAGGAAAATGAAGAAAAGACTGCAAAACAAGACAATAGTGCAAAAAAATCACAATCTAGAGACAAGTACATGGTAGTGCAAGAGGTGGTCTGTAGTGTTCCGTTGCTGAGATGGGGTTAGGGTTGTGCTGGTTGGTTCAAGAACCTGATGGTTGTAGGAAAGTAGCTGTTCCTGAACCTGATGGTGTGGGACAAGTTTGTTATTGCTACTTAGGTTTTTGTCACTGAAATGTGCTGGACTCCAACTTTTTAAACAGTATTATATTAAGCTTTTTATTCAATTAAATGCCCAAATTCATAAATACTGCATAACTCATGTATCATTTAGATTTTCAAATGGGCTCTGACATGGTCACGCACATTAGAAGCTTATGTCTGATTCTCCATGCAGAAGGTCGCTACACAGTGCCTAGTTACGATATGACATCAGACACACTTCCTATTTCCCCGTCAACCCTTTATCTCATTGCAGTTTATGATGAAACCCAGCCTTTAAAATGTTTCCTGCAGAACCATCACCTTTCAAAAGAAAATTAATGTTGCTCTAATTGCTGAAACCTTTAGATTGACACAAATTAAACAACTCAAAGGTCAACTAGCTTATTTCTAATGTTTAATAGGTATTATTTGAAATAAATAATTTACATTCAAGCTTGTGTGTAAGCTTATTGGGATGAATGAATTTATGATGTACAAAATAACCTATACAGGAGCTGGACTAAAGACTAATTTTCATAAGATCAAGGATCAGGGGCAATGCTACAGCTTGGGAGATTGCTCACATGTTCAATGATTTTGGTAAGTGGTTTCAAACATTGTCATTCATATCACGGTATAGATTATGTAACATGGGCTGTTGATCAGCAAAAGTGCTAGAGAAATGTCAGTTCCTGTGGTATTTTGGTATTTCTATGAATGAGTTATAGAGTTATACACCACCAAAACAGGTCCTTCAGCCCAACTTATCCATGCTGACCAAGTTGCCTACCTAAACTAGTCCCAATTGCTGGTATTTGACCCATATCCCTCTAAACCTTTCCTATCCATGTGCCTGTCCAAATGTCTTTCAAATATTATAATTGTACCTGTCTCTACAGCCTCCTCTGGCAGCTTGTTCCATAAACCCACCACTGTGTGTGGAAAAAGTTGCCCTTCAGGTCCCCTTTAAATATTCCCCTGTCACCTTATCTATGCCCCCCTGTCCCTCATGATTTTCTATACCTCTATAAGGTCACACCTCAGCCTTCTACGCTCCAGTGAAAAATGCCCCAGTCTATCCAGTCTCTGCTTGGCATAATGTTCAGTGAGGTAGACCAGAAATGTAGACACAGGAGACTGCAGATGCTGGTATCTGGAGCAACATGCAATCTGCTGGAGGAACTCAGTGGCTCAGGCAGGAGGAAATGAATTGTCGATGTTTTAGGACCAATTCAGGGTTTCCACCCGAAATATCGGCAGTTTCCTCCCACAGATGCTGCTCGACCCTCCAGCAGATTGTTTCTTGAACCAGAAATGAACCAGGCTGAAGTCTTACCTTGTACTGAATTATCTGAGCTTAACTGAGCAGAAACTAATGACACATGACTTTGTTCCACACTGAGGAAAACCCAGCCAGATTCAACTGTAGCAGCCCTGTCATCAAATAGCTTTCTGTTTACTTTTAAAGATTATGCACTTAGGCAAAGTCTGAGAGTTCATTCATGTATAACCGAAGGTGAATACAAGGCAGGGATGGGAAGGTTTTTTTTAAGGAAATCTTTGCATAATGTTCCAAAATATTTTATCCACAAGTCATTTACAGTTTGTAAGTGGACATGTTGCCACTGCACGTTGCATACCATCTTAGAAATATATCACTAGGTCTAAATCTTTGAAAAAGCAATCTAGTTGGAGTATCTTCACCAGAAAGACTGCCGTGCTCAGGAAGGTGACTCACTGCTATCTTTACAAGGCAGTTCGGGTGGGCTAATAATTGCAAACACAAAAAGCCATATCCTGTAAAATGAATTGAAAATAGAAGTCTGTATTGCAATATTGTTAATGCAAAATTGATGAATGAAGTGTGGGAATCCCAGAAGTCCTCATCCCTCTTTTGCCTGGTTCCCTGGTTGTATCCTCCACCTACCTTGCTGCAGCAAGTAGCATTGCTTTAATGGAGATCTACATCGTGCAACTGAAGGTTTCTCAAGGAATGGGGTATAGTGGCAATATAGGAAATGAATAATCCTTGTTAATTAATTCTTCCAAAGAATAAATTCCCTCATCTCGAGTATTGTTGCACATTTACACAGTTTTGTGGTGAACATTTTCCAGAAAGTGTGAATCTCCCCATCATGCCTGAGGCACAGCTATCCAATAGTTCCATTCTTTCCATTACCCCTGTATTCCTCTTTCATGCACTTGCCCAATTGTAATTCCCACCTGAGTTATAGATTTAATTATTAAAGGAAAATTAGGTTTCTGGAGAAAATAAAACCGAACAGGTTCGGGAAATTTCCTTCCAATTTACTCCAGTATTTTGAGAATCTTGAACTTGAACTTGAACCCTCTTTAATGATGAGCTGTCATTATTAATAAGTGTTCAGGCATGAAAAAGTTGTTAACCAAATAATTAGTCCCATAATTGCTGGCTATAAATTGCACCTCTATTGCGTTACGTGGTAACACAAATTAAATGACAAAATATCAATTGAAAAAAATAATGAGTGCTTAAAAATTACTAAAGTTTCTGCAGGGAATATTTTGTATTCTAGTTAATGACGTCAAGGACTGCATATTTTAGTTTAAATACTGACCTCTAACATTTGAAGTTGAGGTGAAGAACAATAAAGAAGTTAAGGGGTTTGTTAAATTGAACATTAATAAGAATGTAAGAAACACTCAGCAGGTCAGGCACCATCTGTGGAAAAAGAAACAGAGTTAATGTTTCAAGTTGAAGTCATCCACATTAGAATCTCTTGTCTGGTTCTCTATGCAGCGGTTCCCTACACAGTGCCTAGTTATGATATGACATTAGTTCCTATTTCCCTACCACTGGAACTGAGAAAATGAGAAAAGTAGTTAAGTTGCAGAGAGAGTGAGAAAGGGATGGACAGGACAAAGAGAATATCTCTGATAAGGTGAGGCTAGAGCTGCTCAGGTGATCCCAAAATTGGGAGTCATGTAGTTAATAGATTAATGAGATAAATTGGTGAAAGACGTTAAATCTGTAAAACGCAAGCCAGAGGTGTTGTTGAAACTTGAAATCAAAAGGAAAAAGTTGGAAATGTCCAGCAGATCAGAGAGTGTCTGTACAGAGAAAAGAACTGAGTTAATATCCCAGATGGAAACCCCATAGCAAAGAAGCCAATTCTGTTACAAACAAAAAAAAGTTATCTGAAATCGTTGAATTCCATATGAGTAATAGATGGGCTCAGACAGAAGATGAGGTGCTGTTCTTGAAGCCTACGTTATGCTTTGTTGCTACAGTGAATTAGCCCATAGATAAATCAGCTTGGGAGTGAAATGGAGCATTAAAGTGACGGGTAACTGGAAGCACAAGGTTGCCCTTGCAGACTGAATGCAGGTGTTCTGCAATGTATTCACCCAATCTGCATTTGGTTTCCCCAATTTAGAGAAAACCACCTCGCAAGCACTGAATGCAACACACTAAACTGGATTCACGGAGGAGGAGAAGTGAGAGGGGTTCTCACAGAACTTCCATCGAAGAGAGGAAGAAAATTTCTTCAAAGTGGGCATACCTCGAGGAGACTTTGCAGTGGAGTTGCAAATTGGAGACACAAGAGATTGCGGGTGAAGGGTCTCAACCTGAAAAGTCCACTGTCCATTTCCCTCCACAGATGCTGCCTGACCCGCTGAGTTCCTCTAGCATCTTATGTGTTGCTCCAGATACCAGCATCAGCACTCTCTTATGTCTACACTAGATTGGAAGAAGTCCCAGTGAATCCACTGCATCACTGGAAGGACATTGTGTCCCTGGATGGTGGGAAGGGAAGAAGAAGAAGAGCAGATGAAAGAGTAGAGTGGTCGATGAAGGAGTGGTCAAAGTCAAAGTCGAGTTTATTGTCACGTGCACAAGTCCATGTGTGCACAGGTGCAATGAACAACTTACTTGCAACAGCATCGCAGGCACAGAGCATCATTCAAGCAGCATTCACAAGAAAAACATAAATTAGCCATAAATTATACACAATTTTTACAACAAAGAACACAATTAGAACAAAAAAAGTCCATTTTAGTGCAAAGTGATCAAAGTGGTCATACTGTTGCTAAACTGTAGTGATTAGGGTTTTGTCGGTAGGTTCAAGAACTGGATGGTTGAAGGGAAGTAGCTGTTCTTGAAACTGGTGGTGTGGGACTTCAGGCTTCTGTACCTCCTGCCCGATGGTAGCTGTGAGAAGATGGCATGGCCCAGATGATGTGGATCTTTGATGATGGATGTTGCCTTCTTGAGGCAGCACCTCCTGTAGATACTACCGATGGTGGGGAGGGATGTGCCCATGATTTATTGTGGCTGGATGCTGGTGATCTTTGGAACAGTCCCTTCAGAATGCTGAATGGGGAGGGGAGGAGGAGGATGTGACTGGTGGTGCAATCTCATTCAACATGACATTCAGTGCAGAGGCTGGTGGGGATGAAAGGTGAGGCCCAGGGGAATCCTATCCTTGCTCTGACCTGGGAAAGAGGGTGTGAGTGAAGGAGAGCGGGAAATATATGAGATGTGGTTGAGGGTGCTGTGAATGCAGATTCTTGTTTAATCATCACTTTCACAAGTTTGAGCTTATTTTGTAACTGTGTTGTCATGGGCTGCAGATGGCACTCTCTTCCTGAATAAAATGCTTTTTACAACCAATTCAAGAGACCATCAATATGACTAAAGAAAGTTTCATTATTTAAGCATTCTTAAAGGTATGATTTGTTTTAAAATATATCCTATTGTGACAAATATCTAGCTTTTTTTTTGTTTTAAGATTTGCTGGTTTAATTACTTCTTTACATAATATGTGCATTAACTTCCACAAATCTTTCTTCCTGATGCATTCAGATCTCAAAAATCAATCTGATGTTCATTGACTGTCAGTGTGCTGACAGTCTGGCCAATGAAGTGAGAAGCAATTAACATGCCAGATTTAAAAAATGTTATCAATGACAGTGTTCATCCTGCTCTCCTGTTCCACCTTCAACTTTGCAGGTTGTTTAACAAATTACCATGTCAAACAGCAAGGGTTGACAATGCTTCTAGGATAGCTGCAATCAGCAAGGCTCTTCAATACCTGTCTGAAACATTCTGTGCAACAGTATATGGATCACTGAAGCGCATGCTCAGCAATAATTGGTAATTGGTTTATTATTGTCAGATGTACCGAGAAACAGTGAAAAACTTTGTTTTACATGCCGTCCTTACAGTCCACTCCAAACATCGAGGTAGTACAAAGAAAAAGCAAGAACAGAATGCAGAATATAGTGTTACAGTTACAGAGAAAGTGCAGTGCAGGCAGACAATAAGGTGCAAGGGCCACGACGAAAAAGACTGAGAGATCGAGAGTTCATCTTTATCGTACAAAAGGTCCATTCAAGAGTCTTTTAACAGCGGGATAGAAGCTGTCCTTGAGCCTGGTGGTGTGTGTTTTCAAGCCTTTGTATCTCTGCCCGCTGGAAGAGGGGGGAGAAGAGAGAATGGCCAGGGTGGGAGGGGCCTTTGATTATGTTGGATGTTTTCCCCAGGCAGCGGGAAGTATAAACAGAGTCAATGGAGGGGAAGATGGTAATAATTAATCTAACTTGAATGTGTTTGTTCCTGCCCATTTCTATCTCCACTTTTAACTGTGGGCAAAACTTTTTGTAAAAAAATAGCCATTTGAGCTGTCCCTACCATTTTGTTCCATCTTTGTTAATTCTAATTCACTCACCATTTCCCTTGACACCAACAACACCATAGCAAAGAGCGACTCCACTCCTGAAGGACTGCACAGAGTGCCCTCAGGAAGGACCATTCAACACAACTCACCCATGATGATGATTACACTGTGCACAAACCCTCCTCCACCAAATAACCCTATAAGCCTCTGTTCTTTCCACCATTCCTCACAAATTTATCCATATTCCCCTTAAATGTTATTCACTATAACTGCTTTCATCAGAATCAGGTTTATTATCACTGACATATGTCATGAAATTTGTTGTTTTGCGGCAGCAGTACAGTGCAAGACATAAAAATTACCGTAAGTTATAAATAAATAGTGCAAAAGAGGAATAACGAGGTAGTGTTCATGGGTTCATGGACTGTTCAGAAATCTGATGGCGGAGGGGAAGAAGCTGTTCCTGAAACATTGAGTGTGGGTCTTCAGGCTCCTGTACCTCCTCCCCGATGGTAGAGGGCATGTCCCGGGTGGTGAGGGTCTTTAATGATGGATGCTGCCTTCCTGAGGCCCTGCCTCTTAAAGATATCCTCGATGGCAGGGAGGGTTGTGCCCGTGATGGAGCTGGCTGAGTCTACAACCCTCTGCAGCCTCTTTCGATCCTGCACATTGAAGTTTCCATACCAGGTTGTGATGCAACCAGTCAGAATGCTCTCCACCGTACATCTGTAGAAATTTGCAAGAGTCTTTGGTGACATACAAAATCTCCTCAAACTCCTAATGAAGCAGAGTTGCTGGCATGCCTTCTTCATGATTGCATCAATGTGTTGGGCCCAAAGTACATCCTCCAAGATGTTGACACGCAGGAACTTGAAGCTGCTCACCCTTTCCACTGCTGACCCCTCAATGAGGACTGGCGTGTCTTCTCCTGACTTCCCTTTCCTGAAGTCCACAATCAATTCCTTGGTCTTGCTGACGTTGAGTGCAAGGTTGTTGTTGCGACACCACTCAACCAGCCAATCTATCTCACTCCTGTACGCCTCGTGTGGTAGGTAGTCACATTCTAACTGCCTTCTGGCTAAAGAAGTTCCTAGTGAATCCCTTAAGTATTGACTATCTTATTTTTAGGGCTATTAATTTTTGACCTCTATTATAATAAGTAGCTATATTATTTTTAGGGCTATTAATGTTTGACTCTACAAGAAGAAAAACCATCTCTACAGCAATCCTATCAAATCTTCTCATACTCTCACACAGATCACCCACAAGTCTTCTTCTTGGCTAGAGAGGAGAAAAGGCAGCTATTCATTTTTGCATGATGGTTATCTCCTCTGTGCTGTATCTCTCAGAGAAGATAACGATAAATAGTGTGGCTACTTCAGTGTATTGGTGGGGTGGGGATGGAGAGATAGATCAATATTCTTGTTGGGCTCTCTGTCATTACCTAGGCCTGGTCAACACTTGGATGCGAGACTACCTGAAAATGCCAGCTTGCTGCCCAGGCAAGAAGATGATCCAACCAGCAGACTAAGTTCAATAAAGATCTCAGTTGCACTGCATAAACCAAATGAACAAGCTATACCATAAGAATGTGATCCCAAGTAAGTTTAAAACAGATGCAGACCTCAGCAGGATGCCAAGACTAATGGGAACTCACTTCTCAGGGATTACATACTCTTGTAATTGGGCAGAGTTGTCGGTTCTCTGTTTTAATTTAGGCCTTCGGTTATCCCAATCACCATGGAAACAGTCCACAGGGCTAATGAGGCCTTGGTTTCTACCAGGGATGCCTTCAAATAAACATATTGTCTTGTATCTGATCACAGTTTGCTTGGTCTGATTCCACCTCAGATATAGTTTTAATTGCCATAGGCGGCTCATCAAAACAATTCCTGATTCAGGATTCCGTGATCTATCAATCCTGGACAATTCCTCTGAGTTCATAATCAGCTTCATGCTCCCTTGATATTGTCAGGGAGCTTCACAGGTCATTAAAGTATGTGACCATCTCCAGATGTCTGCTTAGGATGAACACACTGTCCATTGTTCCATTCTATGAAGGTAGTTTTAACATTCTGACTACCATAAATACTATCAACAATGTCTTGATTTTACTATATCCTAATGAGCATTCCTGTAAAATCCTGGTTTATTACGGCCATACAGTTTTGCCAATGCAGAAGAAAATGGGAAGGGAGCTCTGGGGAAGAAAGGGTCTCCCCCTCCCCGCCCCCCCCCCTCCCCCCGGTAAACAGCTTGAGCCACCTGCTCATGAAGCTTAGCAACAACTTATCAGCCAAACTGACTTCAAGGCCACAAGAACAGAGTTGTTTATGAGACTAACTGTGAAAGATGTGTTAACCTGTCTCGGACCAATGGTAGCGTGAGCTGGTCAACCATACCCAAATATGGGTATACCACTTCAGTAGGTGGACACCCACCTGTGAACAATGTATTTAAGTTTGTTAGCACCCTGTATTCCTTGAGTTGGGTCACGTGCAGGGAAGAGCAGCACTGCTGTTTGCTCTTCCATGTACCCCCTACTCCCGTGAGCGTTAAGCAATAAAGAACTTGTTGTACGCTCCTTGGTTCTGCTGCTGTCTGATTATTACAGAGCGTGGGTCTGAGGATTCCAGTTGTACCAGAAAATATGGAACAGCCTAAAAGCTCAACAACTGAGGTGCTGAATGAGATGATTTCAAGGTGTTTTCTTTACTGCCCCTTAGAGAAATATATAATTTTTTTACACTTACAATTCCGGATGTTACTAATTGAGCTTTGACCTCATCCATCACTGTGTGACCTAACCTATGATCAGTTTGTAGCAACCAGTTAAGTCTATGAAAGGGCACCATGTGTTTGTTCTTCACCAACTGTGCTTTAAGAGATTGAGAGATTTTCTTCTGTCAAACATTTATGCTTCCTATGAAGTATAAAGCAAAAGGCAGAACAAGAGATGGTTGTATTGCAAACTGAGTAGCAACCACATTAGTTGGTACAGTGTTTCAAAGGGAATGATTTTTCTTAGTTTGTTCCAACTGGTGATGTTAGAAGAAATAAACTTGATTATAATTGGTGATGACACAGACTTCTGCTGCTACATGTTGCCACCACAATGATCAAGGAAAATCTGGTCTCAAATCTCCTTCCACCTCCTCATTAATTTATTTGACACAGAATGCATCATCAACAAACTCTGTGTCTTTTATGCCACTATTTTATTTTTAATGCAAATCGTGAAACTCAAGTGTCCTTGTACTCTCCTGTTTGGATTGTTTCATCAATCACCAGCGATCCATAGCTGGCATCACAAAGCCTTTTAGATGCAATTACTTTTTCATAAAAGATGAGAATCATTGTGTCATCTGATGTTTTAGCTATGCAGTTTTAAAGTTTGATCTTTGACAGCTGACTAAAAAGTACTCCTGAATCCAATTAACCTTTCACTGCACATAAGAAATGAAAGGTGTAGGCCTTATGGTTCCTCCAGCTTGCTCTGCCTTTCAGTATTAGGACCAATTCCTTGCCTCTATCCCATCTAAATCCCTTGATTTCCTTAATATCCAATATTTTGTTGAGCTCAATCTTGGATATACCCAACAATTAATCACAAGAAACTAGGATCAGGAGTAAGTCATTGTGCCCCTCAAGCCTGCCCTGCCATTCCATATCATCATGGCAGATCTATGCTGACCTCTTCTGCACCAGTTCCCCATAACCCTCGATTCCTTGATCTTTCAAATATTTATCTTCTCCACCTTGGTCCAACCTCCATCAACTACTGGGGCAGAGCATTCTGAAATTTGCCACCCTCTGAGAGAATAAGTTTCTCCGCCACTTCCGCCATCTCCATCGGGACCCCACCTCCAAGCATATCTTCCCCTCCCCACCCCTTTCTGCCTTTCGCAGGGACCACACTCTCCGTGACTCCCTAGTTCACTCCTCCCCCCCACTACCCATCCCACACTCCCACCCCGGGAACTTTCCACGGCCCCCGCCACAGATGCAACAGCTGCCCCTACACCACCTCCATCACCTCCATGCAGGGACCCAAACAGTCCTTTCAGGTGAGACAGAGATTCACCTGCACCTCCCTGAATATCATCTACTGCATTCGGTGCTCCGAGTGTGGCCTCCTCTACATTGGTGAGACCAAATGCAGACTGGGTGACCGTTTCGCAGAACACCTGCGCTCCGTCCGTAACCACGACCTGCATCTCCCCGTTGCCAGTCACTTCTCCTCCCACACTATCACAGATATGTCAGTCCTCGGCCTCCTCCACTGCCAGGAGAATTCCAAGCGTAAACTGGAGGAACAGCACCTCATTTTCCATCTTGGAACCTTGCAGCCTAACGGCATGGACATCGAATTCTCCCACTTTAGGTAATCCCCACCCCCCCTTCCCCACAACATCCCCCCCCCCCCCAACCACGCTTCTCCCCTTTCCTAGCATCTTTTTTCTACCTTTTTCTTCCCCCCTCTCTCTCCTTACCTGTGACCTATCCCCCGGTGGATCTGCTCTCCCCTCCTCCCCCGCACCTGCCCATCACTGTCTCTTACCTGCATCTACCTATCACCACCTTGTGCCCACCCCGCCTCCCCTCTTTTGTCCTCCTATCACTGCTCTGCTTTTCCCTCCTATATATCGGGCTTCCCCTTTTCCTATCTTCAGTCCTGAAGAAGGGTCCTGACCCGAAACGTTGACCGCCTGCTTTCCTCCACAGATGCTGCCTGGCCTGCTGAGTTCCTCCAGCATCATTGTGTTTTTCATCTAGTTTCCCACATCTGCAGTCCTTTGTTTCTCCAAATTTCCGCCCAACTCAGTTTTAAATGACTGGTCCCTTATTTCATACCTTAGTCCCTTTGTGAGTCTCCCACTAATGGAAACATCTCAACATCTACCCTGTCAAGCCCCCTTAGGATCTTACATGTTTGAATAAGTTCACCCCTCATTCTTCTAAACTCCAAGGAATACATACCCTAACTGCCTTGCCTCTCTCAGAGTCATAGAATCATACAGCACGGAAACAGGCCCTTTAGCCCAACTCGTCCATGACCCACCAAGCTAGTCCCATCTGTCCACATTTGGCCCATAGCCTTCTAAACCTCTCCCATCCATATACTTATCTAGATGGCTTTTAAACATTGCTATTGTGCCCGCCTCAACCACTATTTCTGGCAGCTCATTCCAAATACGCACCACCCTTTGCGTGAAGAAGCTGCCCCTGATGTCCCTTTTAAATCTCTCGCCTCTGATCTTAAACCTATGCCCTCTTGCCTTTAGCCCCCCCTCCTTGGGAAAAAGACAGTGTTTTCACCCTGTCTATGCCCCTCATAATCTTATATACCTCTTGTCACCACCTGTAGTCCCCTGTGTACAGGATTTAACAAGCTTAAAATAAAGAATTTTCTCCCCACCTAGTCAGAGGTGATGCTCCTGGTTCTAAACTCTCCAGCCTGAGGAAACATCCTCTCATCAATTTCTTTATAGATCCCTATTGGAATCTTATACATTTCAACAAAATCACCTTTCTACTCTAGTGGATATAGGCTAGCCTTGCTCCATCACCATCCTTGTCATAGTAATTTCAAGTACTTCACTATTCACTCCAAGAAGCCAATGAGAAATGTGAAGTTGTAGATACTACAGAGCAACAGTGATGTTTGTTCTTGTTGTGCCACCCCAAGTTGTAGCACTTAACAAGGAACTAGGGTTCAACCAGAAGGGGAGTGAATCAGGCTGAGGATCAAATACATCGTCAAACACCTTGATTTTGATCAGAGACACAAGAGACTGCAGATGCTGGGATCTGGAGCAACACACAAAGTGCTGGAGGAACTCAACGGGTCGGGCAGCATCTGTGGAGGTAAATGGACGGTCGACGTTTCGGTTTGAGAACCTTCACGGTGGGTCAGGCAGCTGAGTTTTTCCAGCGCTTTGATTTTGATCAGGTTTCTGAAGGTTGGGAGACACATAGTCAGGAGGATTAGGAAGAGAGTTTAGAACACAGGGAAGTGGTGGTCCAAGCACCCTTCCACCATTGTGTGTGAAAATGGTGGAAACTGTGCAATAGACTGGAGTCAGGTTTGTCCAGTATTGTCTAGAAAGGCAGCAGGTTTGAAAGTGAAGACATTGCAATCATTGCACAGGGCTAATTGAAGATGAGGTTGGCAGGAGGTGACTGGACAACTATGGATGAGTAATGGCGAAGGGTAAGCACATAGTAATAAGTGTTGGAAGAATCAGTCTGGTAATAAAGTCACTGATTTGGGTTTCAGTAATGATGGGTAAACTGGAAACATTGACAATAAATATTGGAATAGATATTCCTCGGACTGGAATGGGTTTGAAACTGAGTAGAGGGAGAATATACTAATCTAGTGTTGGGCATAATATTTAACAAAGAGTTGAGAAGGGGAATGGAATCAGTGTGTGCAGTTCTGCTGGCCCCATTACAGGAAGGATGTAGAGGCTTTGGAAAGGGTGCAGAAGATGTTTTCCAGGATGCTGCCTGGATTACAGGGTATGGGCTATAAGGAGAGGTTGGATGAGCTTGGGTTGCTTTCTCTGGAGTGTCGGAGGCTGAGGGGAGACCTGATAGAAGTTTATAAAATTATGAGTGGCATAGACAGGGCAGATAGTCAGAATCTTTTTCCCAGGGTGGGACTGTCAAGTATTGGAGGACACGCATTTAAGGTGAGAGGTGGAAAGTTTAAAGGAGATGTGCAGGGCAAGTTTTTTACACAGAGAGTGGTGGGTGTTTGGAATAGGCTGCCAGGGGTGGTGGTGGAAGCTGATATGATAGTGGCATGTTATATAGACACATAAATATGCAGCGAATGGAGGGCTATGGATCACATGCAGGCAGAAGAGATTTAATTTAATTTGGCATTGTTTACAGTTCAGACATTGTGGGCTGAAGGTCCTGTTCCTGTATTGTACTATGTTCCATGAATACACCATTTTGATAGCAACCATACTAGAAGGGTAGAATTCGTTTAACCAACTCTGAAGGTGGGCCGTTGGGGACCACAGACTGTGTGGTTTTGCTGCTCACAGTAAATCCACTGAACTATTCAAGGGAGCTCAGATGAAATATTTCCTTTTCTGTTCCTTCACTGGATGCGGGTGTCACTTGCCACAGCAGCATTTACTGTTCATCCCTTATTGCTCCTGAAATAAGGAGACAAGTAAAAGCGAATCACATTGGTGTGGCTGGAGTTACAAAGACCAGCAAAGATGACAGATTCCCTTTGCTGAAGGTTATTAGTTAACCAGACAGGTTTTGTTTCAGAATATTTTGTTTCAATACTTTCACACTTACCATTGCTGAGACTAGTTTTTAAAAAATCCAGATTTAAGTAATTATTTGGATTTAAATTCCACAGCTATTATGGTGGGATTTGAACTCATTGCTCTGGGTCTATAGTTAAGCGTTCTACCCGATAGTTCAGTAACTGAGCCATTGTGTTATTGTGTCCATCAATAGGAACTTGAGAGACAACTTTTTCACCCAGAGGGTGGTCGATATATGGAATGAGCTGTCAGAGGGAGTGGTTGAGGCAGGTACAATAACAACTTTTAAAAGATAGTTGGACAGGTACATGGATAGGAAAGGTTTAGAAGGTTATGGGCCAAACTCTGGCAAATGGGACTAGCTTGGATGGGGCATCTTGGTTGGCATGGACCAGTTGGGCCGAAGGGCCTGATTCCATGCTGTACAACTCTATGACTCTATGAATAAAAATATGATGCCATTAAAGTTTCTTGCCATTATCCAAAACTTCACCACCCTCTCTCCACCAATCATTCTATCTTAGTTTCCATCCTATCACAGTCATTCCATTGTTCTCCTCTGATAAAGGATTTACCTGAAACATTAACTCTGCTTCTCTCTCCACAGATGCTGCCTGATCTGTTGAGTATTTCCACCATTCTCTGCTTTTATTTCAGATGTCCAGCTTTTCGGTATAAATAACATTCTTTACCTCTTGTGTGTGGGAAAGGCATGGTGGTAACCCTGCTATCTCACAAATCCAGGTTCAGTCCTGACCTCAGGTGCTGTCTGTGTGAAGTTTGCAAGTTCTCCCACTCACTGTGTGGGCTTCCTCCAAGTGCTCTGGTTTCCTCCCATTGCTAACCCTCAACCAACATAACAAATAGAAATTATATTGTCACAATCGCATTTCTGTTTCTGTGTACAACTTGGTTGCCACATTCCCTATAATGTTGATTAGATGTTGAGAAGAAAATATTTGGCTGTAAAGTGTTTTGGGATATTCTAAACGTGAAAGGTGCCTTATGCTTGCATTTTTTCTTTAAAATGGATAAGGGGCACTTTTTTTCAGATCAATAATTGAAGGGAAGATTGATTTGAGGTCCCGTTGTAAGTATTCCACTGCAAGATAAAAAACTGCTTCTGTGCTTGTGATGTGCTTATCAAAATTTAATAGCTTAGTGTTAGTTAGCATTCTAGTCATTAATCCTACTTTGATTCAGATTTATTTGGTTCATAGAAGTCACACAGCTGTAGACAATTACAGCTACCAGCAGTAAACCTACAGTCTACGAGTCTTGCAGGCTCACATACATAGTCATAAAGACACTAAAATCATTGACCTTAAAATGTTGCAGTGCGAACACTACTACATAAAAACAATGCCTTTGCATGTAATTAAGAATATATCACCATAGAAAACAGGAGGAGGATTATGCCAAATGGCCTCTCATGTCTGCTCCCATATTCAATAAAATCAAAGTTGGTCTGGGTCATACTGTGGCTCTGATGTACGGTGAGGGAATGAATGTTTAGGGTGGTGAATGGTGTTGCCAGACCTGTAGAACACCTTGTGATGCTTCAGGACCTCTCTGGAAATGATTCACGATTGTCTTTCCTGATGTATCTATGGTTATTTGCAGAGGGTGCCATGGTTTTGCAATTCCATCAGACTGAATTTGGTTCACTAGAGACACAAGAGATTGCAGATAATGGAATCTGGAGCAACACACTAAGTGCTGGAGGCATTCAACAGATCAGGCAGCATCTGTAGGGGGAAATGGATAGTCGACATTTCGAGTCGAGACCCTTCATCTAGACTGTTTTATTTTGTGGATCAGGTGTCTGAATATGGTTTACAGTTGTCTTTTTGATGAAATAAATTAGCAAGTTCTCAGCCAACTACCACAAGCAAGACGTCGTCGTCTCCTGAAGATTCAACTGAATCCACAAAGGTCGATGTGACTGCCTGGAAGATGTTAGAAGCTCAAAGTGCATTTTTGTCTTAGGTTCCAGACCATGGAAGACATCACACCCACCTGACCACTGGGTTCTGTTACAGCAGGCACCTCACTTCTCCAATTGGCATCTTGGCATTGACTGACCTGACACGTGAGTGTGAAGCTGTCCATGCCGTAGAGAAGAAAGGCTCTGAATGTTCAGCCAATTGTAAATGAAGCCAAATGTTCCTCCTCATTGGGGACCATTCCTTGCTAGATTCAGTCAATGGCTTTTTAAAAATTTTATTTACAGCGTGGTAACAGGCCCTTCTGGCCCAACGAGTCCACGCCGCCCATTTTAAGCCCAAATTAACCTACCCGTACGTCTTTGCAATGTGGGAGGAAACCGGAGCACCCGGAGGAAGCCCACGCAGGCACAGGGAGAACATACAAACTCCTTACAGACAGCGACGGGAATCGAACCCCGATCGCTGGCGCTGTAATAGCATCGCGCTAACCGCTACGCTACCTGTGGTTTCTTGCAGTGATTGCCACTAATTTTCAAGCAGCAAACACTTTGTCGAAAGACCCATGTGAGTCACAATAAGTATTCAATTAACACTTTGCTTCCTACTAATTGGCTTGCTGTCTCTTGTACTTTCTCCTTTTATTTCACACTCATATCTCATGTTGCCCATTCTTTCTTAATTTCTGTCTCTCTGATTCTCTCCTCTCTCTCTCATACATATACCCTTCTCTCCCCTCATCCTCTCTCTCCCCTCTCTTACCTTTTACCTCAATCATTCTCATTTCACAGAACATAGAACACAGAACACTACAGCACAGTACAGGCCCTTCAGCCCACAATGTTGTGCCGACATTTTATCCTGTTGAGTATTTCTAATATTTTGTACTTTTGTTCCACCCCCCCCCCCCCCCCCAGTTAGAACATCTCACTCCTAAATTAACTACCGTTTATTCTCAAATTGTGCCCCATGGTCCTAGACTTGTCAGTCAGAGGAAACATCTTGTATTGAGCCTGTAAAGCTCTTTAAGAACTTTATAAGATCTCCTCTTGTTGCTCTAAACTCAGGAGATTACTAGATACTCATTCTCTCCTCATGCACAACTTGTCATCCCTGGAATCATTCTAGTGAACCTTTGATGTACTCCCTCTGTAGTAAGTATATCTTTTCTTGAGTAAGGAGAGCAAAACTGTACACAGTACTCCCAGTGTGGTCTTACCAATTGTAATAAGACTTACTCCTGTATTCAAATCCTCTCTCAATCAAGGATAACACACCATTAGACACCTTAGACCTTGTTTTTACCTACATGTTGGCCTGCTGCAATTTGTGTACAAGCACATTCAGGTTCTTTTGAATATTAACATTGCCCAATCTCTCATTTAACGAATACATTGTTTTTCTATTATGAGCATCACTCCATCTGTACTCATACATGTTGGCACGCACAGGAATACATGCCAGTGGCAGTCACGTTTCTCAGTAAAATAATGGGACCAAAAAGTGTTACTAAACAAAAGCTTCCTAATGGCTGTCAGATACCTCTGTAGACGAGCGAGGAACTAAGATCATAGACAAAGCAGTCACACAAGATTCCTGCAAAAAGCACATCAATTCATGCACGTTGTTGGTTCTACATTATTCACTCTCCTCCTCCTTTTCTTAGAACATAGAACACTACAGCACACTACAGGCCCTTCGGCCCACAATGTTGTGCTGACATTTTATCCTGCTCTAAGATCTATCTAACCCTTCCCTCCCACATAGCCCCCCATTTCCTTTCCTCATATTTTGTCCTCCCTCTTTCACTACATCCATTTGTTTCCACTCTCACCCACCCCTCTCTGTCTCTGTACCTTGCCTAGACATAAAGGTTTTATCTCAGAAGCACCTCTCTCCTTCAGTTAATTGTCTCTGTGTTTCTGCCTTTCTATCATGCTTCCCCTCTATCTGTCCTTATCTATTGATATTTCTATTACATTTTCTGCCCCGTCACTCAATCTTTCCCTATCTTTATCACCCCCAACCTAAATATCTCTCTCCTTCTCCCTCTCCCTCTCCCTCTCTCTCACTCTGTCTCAGACTTACTCTCTCCCCCTCTCTATCTCACTCTCTCTTTATTTCCATCCCTTTTTGAATGTTTTTCTCTCTTGCATTATTCACCTCTCTTTCTCTTTTGTTTCCTCTCTCTCTATCTCACCTTTTCCCTCGCTCTATCTGTCCTTCTCTCTCAAATGCACACTTCACTCCATAACTCTTTACCACACCCATTCTCTCTCTCTCTCTCTCCCTTATTGCCTCTTTTCTTCTCTGCCTCACTCTCTTTTTATCCATATCTTGCCTTCTCTCCCGCATGTGTGTGTGTGTGTGTGTGTGTGTGTGTGTGTGTATACTTTCGTGCAGGTGTGTGTGCATGTGTACATGTTTGTGTGTGTGTCTGTGTGTGAGTGTGTGTGTGTGTGAGTGTGTGTGTGTGAGAGTGTGAGTGTGTGTGAGTGTGTGTGTGTGTGTGTGAGCGAGCAAATGACTTTCTGAGTTTCTGTTTGTCTAGTTTTCTCTGTTCCTTTGTTTATGTGTGTATCTTTCATTTCTCTCCACCTCGCTCTCTCTCTTTCCACCACCTTTACACTTTGAGAGTGTCTTTCCCGCTCTGTCACTCTCCTGCACTTTATGATTGGGTGTGTATGTACCAGCATTTGTTCTCTCTCACACACGCCTGTTTATGTGCGTGTGAGAGAGAGTCTCCCTTACTTGTGACACTACCCCTGTGCATCTTAAGGCTTCCTTCCTTACACCTTACCCCTGCTCTCTGACTTCCTCCTGCCTTTCACAAGCCCCCTCCCTTCAGCCCTTACACCCACTCCCACTCTGGGCACACCTGACCACATTCCTGGCTACACCATGGCCCCCAGCTCCTGTGGGAGCTGCACTTAGGTTCTATGGGAACTACCACTGGCTTGAAGGCCTTGCAATGAAGAAGAGTATTCCATAGAACTCTACAGGGTGAGAACATTGTCCTCTTTGTTACATTGGTATTGGTATTGGTTTATTATTGTCACTTGTACCCAGGTACAGTGAAAAACTTGTCGTACAGGTCATTTCATTACACAGTGCAGTTACACTGAGTTAGTACAGAGTGCATTGAGGTAGTACAGGTAAAAACAATAACAGTACAAAGTGTCACAGCTACAGAGAAAGTGCAGTGCAGGTAGACAATAAGGTGCAAGGTCACACAAGTTAGATTGTGAGGTCAGTGTCCATCTCATCATAAAAGGGAACCGTTCAATAGTCTTATCATAGTGGGGTAGAAGCTGTCTTTAAGCCTGTTGGTATGTGCCCTCAGGCTCCTGTATCTTTTGCCTGATGGAAGAGGAGAGAAGAGAGAATGACCCGGGTGGGTGGGGTCTTTGATTATGCCGGCTGCTTCGCCAAGGCAGCAAGAGGTAAAGACAGAGTCCAAGGAGGGGAGGCTGGTTTCCGTGATGCGCTGGGCTGTGTCCACAACTCCCTGCAGTTTCTTGCGGTCCTGGGCAGAGCAGTTGCTGTACCAAGCCGTGATGCATCCAGATAGGATGCTTTCTATGGTGCATCGATAAAAGCTGCTAAGTACCAATATGAAAGTTATAACGCTGCATCTTTCACTTTGTTTCTGTAGTCTCCTTCTGATGACTTTGCTCGATTTCAATTATCTGGTACTTACTCTTTTGCTCAGGCAAATAAAGCATCCCCTGTCCTCTCCAAACAACCCTCACCAGCCCAATGTACTGTTTAAATTACTTTGTTTGAACCTCTCTATAAAACAAATTGATTTTAAAAGAAGCTGACTTTGCATTAACAGCAGTGAGCAATGTACCTATTTGGAGGATAGAACTTATTACTGTAGCAGTTGGGCATTGATTATATTTTTGTTAGACTAAAAATTTGTAATGATGATGTTCGAATGCTGAATACATCGACATTGATTTACTTCATTCTTATATTTTAAAAGATGCAATAAATCTGCTTCCTTCACACAGCGTAACTTGGAGGTAGCGACTAAATTGGATTTCCAGTGACCGATGAATTTCTTCCTGAACTTTGGCTACTTGAAGTGGTAAATAACATGAAATGGGCAAGTTTTTATAAGAGATAAGATACCTTTATTAGTCACACGTACATCGAAACACACAGTGAAATGCATCTGTTGCGTAGAGTGTTCTGGGGGCAGCCCACAAGTGTCGCCACACTTCCGGCACCAACATAGCATGCCCACAACTTCCTAACCCGTACATCTTTTGGAATGTGGGAGGAAACCGGAGCACCCGGAGGAAACCCACACAGACACAGGGAGAACGTACAAACTTCTCACAGACAGTGGCCGGAATTGAACCCGGGTCGCTGGCGCTGTAATGGTGTTACGCTAACTGCTGCACTACTGCGCCTGCCCTTCAATCCACAAAGGAACTAAACTTCAATTAAATAGCATTTCAATATTAAAATTGTAAATACAAAGCAACGCCAATCTTGCCTACTGATTGGAACGGCTTTCTTAACTTGACAATACAAGTTAGAACATCCTGTTTAATTGTTTTAACAGTTTGAGCTGAATTTAAGGTATCCTTTCCTTCATAGAAACAGTTACAGAGTCATAGAAAAATATAGTACAGAAACAGGTCCTTCAGTCCGCACTGAACATCAACCACCCATTTACATTAATGCTTATTAATACCATCTCTTTTTAAATTATTTTCCCATATTCTACCACTCATCTACACACTTGGGGCAATTAACAGCGGCCAATTAACCTACCAACCACCATGTTTTAGGACGTGGGAGGAAACCAGAGCACCTGGAGGAAACCCTGACAGTTACAGGGAGGACGTGCAAACTCCACAGACTTCAGAATTTGATTTTGTTCTCTTTCTTCCCCTGTCCCCCTCTCTCCCTTTCTCTTCTCCTGCCCTCCTTCTCCCTCTCTCTCTCTACCTCTTTCCCTCCACTTCTCTCTGTCTCCCTCTATTGCTACCTATCACTAGCCCTCATTAACCTATCATTCAGATGGTTTCATCAACAGCTTATCACCTAGGCCTCAACCTATCAGAGGTATTTCCTTATTCCTCTCCATCCCACCTACATCCTACCCTCTCTGCAACTTAAAAGTAACTTGTTTTCTCTCTTTCCTAGTCCTGGTGACCTGAAATTTTTACTCTGATCCTCTTTCCACAGATACTGCTTAATCTACAGAGAAAGAGTTGGGGAAAGGGAGTGGGTGCTTTGCTCTTTCAGAGCGTTGATGTGGACTCTATGGTTCCCTTTCACCTGCAACAATTTTATGATGTATTGGTTGGTTGGCCTTTTCTCCTTGGAGCGACGGAGGATGAGGGGGGACCTGATAGAGGTGTATAAGATGTTAAGAGGCATTGATCGTGTGGATAGTCAGAGGCTTTTTCCCAGGGCTGAAATGGTTGCCACAAGAGGACACAGGTTTAAGGTGCTGGGGAGTAGGTATAGAGGAGATGTCAGGGGTAAGTTTTTTACTCAGAGAGTGGTGAGTGTGTGGAATGGGCTGCCGGCAACGGTGGTGGAGGCGGATACGATAGGGTCTTTTAAGAGACTGTTGGATAGGTACATGGAGCTTAGAAAAATAGAGGGCTATGGGTAAGCCTAGTAATTTCTAAGGTAGGGACATGTTCGGCACAGCTTTGTGGGCTGAAGGGCCTGAATTGTGCTGTAGGTTTTCTATGTTCTATGTTCTATGTATCTTTTAATCATCTAAGATCATTTTGGACAGAAGATACACAAAGTTTCATGGCCCTTGTCTGACTCTACATTCCCCACATTCTTTGGTTGGACCTTCTCTATTGCTTGGTTTACAGATACAATGTGACCGTAGCTCACCATTGTTATTCAGTGGGCTGTCCAAACAATTCCCCATCTGCTTTCCATGAGGATAGAATGCATATTTATTTGATGGTATACTTATGTAAACGAAGCACACTCTGCACTCAGTAACCCCATATCAAGATCGAATAGAGCTGACATTCAGACAGTCTTCGAAAGAGTAGCAGTAAAGCAAAATTCATTCAGAGGCTAAAAATAGATAGAGAATAAAAGATCAGAAGACATGAATAATGCACTTAAGACAGAGAACATATTAACATCCAGGTCCCTCTCTTTTCTCCAAAAGTACTGCAATAAATAGCTTTATAACCTATGGTGCACTTTGATCTATGAAATGTACACAATAGGTAAAAAGTGACAGGTGATATGTTTGTTCATGAGACACGCCTCTGTTTTAAGGCTGTCTACAGTGACACTATAGCAATATTACTGGGTAACTCCACTATCAATCAAATTAGTCACCATACTGCTGTAAGTGGCTGAGATTGGCCTTATGTTTGTTATTTTTAAGGATCATTTCAATTTTTTTTCAGGAGAACTTAGCTTGTTTTTATTGCAAGAAGTTGCTGCAGTTTCTTTTTCCTGCACTCATCAGGGTTTTCTGGGCAAGCGGGCTTTTTGCAGTACCATATGTGGATCATATCGCTTCACCGAGCACCTTTGCTCCGTCCGCCGTTACAGCCGGGATCTCCCGGTGACTAGCCATTTTAATTCCACTTCCTATTCCCACACTGACATGTCTGTCCATGGCCTCCTCTACTGCCAAGTTGAGGCTAGACACAGATTAGAGGAACAACATCCCATATTCTGCCTTGGCAGATTTCTTGAACTTCCAGTAACCATTCCCCTCTGTTCCCCCCCCCACCCTTTGTTTTCCCTTATCCCTCTGGCCCCTTTACCCCTTCTCTTTCCCCTCCCCTGCCCTCATGACCTGCCCGTCACCCACATCTCCCTCCCTCTGGTTCCCCACCTCCTTCCCTTTATTCCATGGTCTACTGTCCTCTCCTATCAGACTCCATCTTCTTCAGCCCCTTGCCTCTTCCACCCATCACCTCCCAACTTCTCACATCGTTCCCACTCCCCCACCTACCTGGATTCACCTATTACCCGCCAGCTCGTTCTCCTCCCTTCCCCCCCCCCCCCCCAACCCTTTTATTCTGGCTTCTGCCCTCTTCATTTCCAGTCCTGATGAAGGGTCTCGGCCCGAAACGTCGACTGTCCATTTCCGTCCACAGATGCTGCCTGACCTGCTGTTCCTCCAGCATTTTTTCTGTCTATTGCTCCAGATTTTCAGCATCTGCAGTCTCTCTTGTCTCACAATATCCCAGTTATTTTCAATCTATACAGATGGAAGAATCTCAGCAGCTTAACCACTAACTGCAACAGTTATTTCAAGGCTAATAGCCCATGGTTATTATAACCCCACCTAGTTATTTTATTCATGTGTGTATCACTGGCAAGATCAGCATTTATTACTATCTCCGAGTGCCCTTGGTAAGATCGTGATGATGCATAATCCTGAACTGTTTCAATTAAAGTGGTGCTCCACTGATCAGTAAGTATCAGCATGTGGACCTATTTTTCTCAATATTTTTGGAGGCTTTACTGTATACCCAATGTGCTCTGTGTCACTATGATAATGCCACACATAAGAACACAGTCTACTATGATCTGGTGGTATTTAAACTTAAGTAGTTGTGAGTGAGACATAATATTAAACATAATTGGGTTGTTTTCTCTCGAGTGTCGAAGGCTGAGGGGAGACCTGATAGAAGTTTATAAACTTACGAGAAGCATAAGAAGGGTAGACAGTCAGAGCCTTTTTCCCAGGGTAGAAATGTCAAGTACTAGAGGACATGCATTTAAGGTGAGAGGGGGAAAGTTTAAGGGAGATGTGTGGGGCAGGTTTTTTTCACACAGAGAGCGGTGGGTGTCTGGAACAGGCTGCCGGGGTGGTGGTGGAAGCAGATCCGATAGTGGCGTTGAAGAGGCTGTTAGATAGACACGTGAATGTGCAGGCAATGAAGGGATATGGACCATGTGCAGGCAGAGGAGATGTAGTTAATTCAGCATTGTGTTCGACACAGACATCGTGGGCCGAAGGGCCTGTTCATGTGTTGTATTGTTCTATAATTTCACAAGAGCATTGACATCAGCAATTGCAGGCGATTTTACCAATAGAAGAAAGTTCCAGTCCAGACAAAGCTACACTTTATTTCAAACTTCATAAGCGCCACTGAACCAAAAAATATCTGTAGGTGACAGCACTTCCTTACAAGAAGAATCAATATACTGGGTGAAGCATTGGTCCATGGCTTCACTGTGATAGATCTTCTGCTGGTGAGATGGAGGTGGAGTGGTGTGACTGCATTAGGTAAGTTGAACATTTTTCATGGATCATTGACAGGAGTGGATGTCTCAAAACTGACAATATATTCTGGGCCGATGCATTTTTCATGGTAAAAATTCTTCCTGTTCGTATCCTCGTGCTTACCATTGACAATAAACTCAACTGAACCAGTCACATAAATACCCTTACCCTGTGAGGAGTGATTCTTTGGAGACACAAGACACTGCAGATGCTGGAATCTGGAGCAGCAAACAATCTGCTGGAGGAACTCAGCGGGTCAAGCAGCATCTGTGAGGGGAAAGGAATTGTCGGCGTTTTGGGTCGAAACTCTGCATCAGGACTGAGTAATTCTTTCCCTGACACCTCAAAGCCTTTCTACCATCTTCAAGGCACAAGTCAGGAGAGTGAGGGAACACCCTCCCCCTGCCTGGATGAGTGCAGCTTCAACAACTCTCAAGAAACTCAGCACCATTCAGGACAAAGCAGTCTGCTTGATTGGCACCCTGCTCCTGCTCCTTTAAATCTTTCATGTTAGTTCACTTTGACTCATTTCTCTAATGTGGGCATGTTTGCATTTTGATTGAGGAAGCTGTTAGGTTGTTTCGGAGTAATTGACCTTGAGCTGTGTATTTGCTTGGTTTATGATATGTCGTATCCAGGTGATGAGACCGTATTGTTGTTCATTTCAGCAAATTGTTATCTGCAAAGTTGAACATGTCACTCAAGCCCTTGGTTCTAAGCCAGGTTCTTCTGCTCTGCATCCAGGCTTAACTCAGATCATTATCACCTTTGAAACTACTGTGATATAACTTGGGGAACCAGACTGGTGCTGAGGATGAATTAAGGTGGCAACATTTTTATTTTGTTTATTCATTCCCCAGATGGAATGTCTTGGCAAAGCCAGCATTAATTATTCATCCTTCATTATCTCTTCTGTTGATTAAGTTGTTGGTCAATTCACAGGGCAGTTAACAATCAACTAGATTGCTGGGTTGGGGGTCATATAAATGCTAGACTGGACATACATGGCAGATTTCCCGAATATTGTTAGATAATCTTAAAATTTCATGGTACCTTGAGTAATGCTATTTTCCCCTAAATTCCAAATTGAATTAAATAAACTTAAATTTCCCTGTTGTCATGATGGCTTTTTAATAGGATCAATGGTATTTGCCTTTATTGTAAGAAGGTTAGAAGTAAGGAAATATTGCTACAATTGTACGGGGTGTTGGTGCGGTCTCACCTCGAGTACTGTGCGCAGTTTTTGTCCCCTTTATTTAGAGACAGTCCTAATGAGGTTCATTAGGCTAATTCCTGGGATTAAAGGGTCGTCCAACAATGAGAGGATAAAGAAATTAGATCTATATTCCTTGGAGGTTAGAAGAGTGAGGATTGATTTTATTAAACCATATAAAGTGCTGAGGGGGCTGATAGGGTAAAATATTGACGTTTCCACTTGTGAGAGGATCTTGTGGGGGTGATCAATTAAAACTGAGATGAGTAGAAACTTTTTCAGTGGACGGTGAATGGCTGGAATTTTCCACTCTGCATAGTTGTGGAGATGTGATTATTAATATTGTTATTAATAATATTTATTGTTATTGTTACATGTATTATGATACAGTGAAAAGCTTATGTTTTGCATGCCATCTGGAAAGATCATGCCCTACATAAGTACATGGAAGAAGTAAAAGAAAACAGAATGCAGAATATAGTGTTGCAGTTACAGAGAAAGTGCAGTGCAGATAGACAAATAAAGTGCAAGGGCCACGATGAGGTAGGTTGGGAGATCAAGAGTTCAAGTTTATCTTTTAGCGTATGAGATGTCTGCTCAAGAGTCTGATAACAGCAGGAGAGAAGCTGCCCTTGAGTCTGGTGGTACGTGCTCTCAAGCTTTTGTATCTTCATCCCGGTGGGAGAGAGGAGAAGAGAGAATGACTGGGGTGGGAGGGGGCTTTGTTTGGAATTGAGGGCCATGGGGAACTGGTCTAGAAGAGGAAATGAGGCCTGGGGAAGATCAACCAAGCATATCGCGTTCTCTATAACATTTCACTTGAAATATGAATTTAAACTACGAATCAGAAAATAGTGTATATAAACAGCAATGTTTACCATAGGGTCTTTTATAATGGAGGATTAGCAATCACGCAAACTGATTAACATACCCTCACTGAATAAACAAAATAAAAACAGAAAATGCCAGAAACACTCAGCAGGTTAGGCAGCATCTGTGGAGAGAATGTTTAATGTAAATAGTCCTGATGAAAGGTTCTGGATCTTAAATGTTAACTATTTCTCTTTCCACAGATGCTGCCTGACCTGCTGAGTGTTTCCAGCATTTGGTGTTTTTATTTCAGATTTCCAGCATCTGCAGTTTTTTTATTCTTTCAAACCTGCAAAATTTGTTTTTACATTCATCAGTAAAACATCCAAAGGTGTTTTGAAGCAAAGCTCACCTGTACTCACCTGGGCAGGGTCCAGAGGCCAATTGAGCTGACCTTCTGCACCCAGACAGCATCTGGCAAGGCCTCAGGTGTGAGTAGAACTCGGGTATTGTATCCCTGAGGACCCAATTCCCATGGAATGCCATGACAGGACGAAAAGCAGGAGAAGAGCCTTGTCTCCTTTCAAGGTTGTTTTACTTCGACCATAAGACCACAAGACCATAAGACAAAGGAGCAGAATTCAGCCATTCGGCCCATCAAGTCTGGTCTGCCATTCTATCATGAGCTGATCCATTCTCCCATTTAGCCCCACTCCCCCGCCTTCTCACCATAATCTTTGATGCCCTGGCTACCCAGATACCTATCAATCTCTGCCTTAAATACACCCAATGACTTTGCCTCCACAGCCGCCTGTGGCAACAATTCCACAGATTCACCACTCTCTGACTAAAGAAATTTCTCCACATCTCTGTTCTGAATGGGCTCTGATGAATACTTGTCTCTGATATTTTCATATTTTAAAAAATATATATTCAAGGAGAGATACAGCACGGAAACAGGCATTTTGCCCACAACCCTGCGCTGACCATTAATTGCACAGACTGACTATGTCCTAGATGTGTTCAGTGGCAGATTCCTGCACAAATGATGTTCTGCTCCATAGGGTCCAGAGTTAGTGACTAATGGTGCTGGGATTTTCCTCTCCAATGCTACTCCATTCAAATAAATGGGATTCCCGAACATGCAGCATAGATAGAAGAATTATTAAGATAAGTTTATTTTTTCCTTGTTTTGGTTTATTTTGTGTTTCAGTTTTATTTTCTTGTGGCTTTTATTTAAACCAGGTAACAGAGCGGCACAGTCCCACAGCTAGTAGACCCACTGCCTATCTCGCTGATCATCCCTTTACACTAACCCTACACTTTTTATTCTCCTCGCATTCTCATCAATCCTGCCCAGATTTGTTCACCAGCAGTAATATACAGTGGCCAATTAACCTACCAACCTGCATGTCTTTGAGATGTGGGAGGAAACCCACGTGGCCACACAGAGAAGGTACAAACACCACACAGACAGTGCCGGAGGTCAGGATTGAACCCAGGCCTCTCGCACAGTGAGGCAGCGGGTCTCCTTGCTGTGGGACTGTGCCGCTCTGTTACCAGGTTTAAATAAAACCCACAAGAAAATAAAACTGAAACACGAAATAAACCAAAACAAGGAAAAAATAAACTTATCTTAATATTTCTTCTATCTATGCTGCATGGTCGGGAATCCCATTTATTTGAATGGAATAGCATTGGAGAGGAAAATCCCAGCACCATTAGTCACTAACTCAGGACCCTATGGAGCAGAACATCAGTTGTGCAGGTATCTGTCACTGAACACATCTAGGACATACAGTCAGTCTGTGCAAATATGGGAATTACCCAGCTGGAGGTGCCTGAACTCTGGGGTTGCCCTTTGGAACCACATCCAGCTTAAGTCAATGCGATGGCCGATTGGTTAAGGCGTTGGATTCGAAATCCAGTGGGGTTTCCCTGCACAGGTTTGAACCCTGCTCACAGCGGGTTTACGGTTACAGTGAATTTTCACACTGAAGAGATCAGCTGAAAATCATAAGCTTTTGGCGGCACGGTAGTGTAGCGGTTAGCGTACCGCTATTACAGCGCCAGCGACCCAGGTTCAATTCCTGCTGCTGTCTGTAAGGAGCCCGTACGTTCTCCCCGTGTGTCTGCGTGAGTTTCCTTTGGGTGCTCTGGTTTCGTCCCACATTCCAAAGACATACAGGTTAGGAGCTGTGGGCATGCTATGTTGGCGCCAGAAGAGTGGCAACATTTGCGGGCTGCCCCCAGTACATTATCAGTAGTGCAAAAAGATGTATTTCACTGTGAGTTTCAATGTACATGTGACTAATAAATAAACATCTTAATATCTTATCACTTTCCCACTCCTTTTTCAGGAGTGCGTAGCACACATTGAGTGAGAACGTGGTTCTAGTGTGGCACTCCAGTCTAGACCTGAGGGAGTGCTGCACTGGGAGGGTTGGTCTTTCAGATAAGTCATTAAACAAGGGACCCTTTGACTTTCTCAGGAGGATGGAAAAGAACCCTTGGCACTGTTCTGAAGAACAGCAGCGTATTCCGACTAATCCCTCAACACCAGTAAAAGCAGATTATCTGGTCGGTATCACATTGCTGTTTGGGGAAGTTAGCAGTGTGCACGATGATTACTATACATCCTACATTCGAAAGCATTAAAAATTATTGGGCTGCACTTTGGGTCATTCTCAAAGGGAATGAAAAAGCACATTTTAAGAATCAGGCAGCTTCTTCTTAAGAAGACTTGCCTCCACTCTTGGCGCCGGAAGCGTGGTGACACTTGTGGGCCGCCCCCAGAACACTCTACGCAAAAGCTGCATTTCACTGTGTGTTTCAATGTACATGTGACTAATAAAGAAATCTCATCTCATCTCATCTTGAGGAAGTCACAAAAGGTTTGCCTTCTGCTGAGTTTTCTCTCTCCAATTATAAACCAAGATGCTGGAGGAACTCAGCGGGTCAGGCAGTATCCGTGGAGGGAAATGGACTGTCGATGTTTCGGGTCAGGACCCTTCAGCTGGACTGAAAGATAGCCAGTATAATAAGGGAAGGGATGGAGCAAGAGCTGGCAGGTGATAGGTGGATCCAGGTGAGGAGGGGTGAGAGGCAGATGGAGGAGGGGGGAGTGGAAATAGTGACTGGGAGGTGATGGGTGGAGGCAACAAAGGGCTGCAGATGAAGGAAACTGTCCAGGTGAAGGGTCTCAACCTGAAACATCAACTGTCCATTTCCCTGCATAGATGCTGACTGACCTGCAGAGTTCCTCCAGCATCTTGTGTGTTACTCCAGATACCAGCATCTGCAGTCTCATTTTTTATATAAACTAACAATCCTCATTCAAATGAATGGGGAATTCCTAACCCTATCAGCTCACCAGTAAGATCAGGCAAGAATCGAGAGAACGGGCAGCTATTCCTGGGAAATTTTGGGACTGGGGTGTATCACTTGCCGGCAGTTCCCCTGCGTGAGTCCCAGTTAATGGTGGAATCCCAGGATTGCCAACCTCAACATTATCCGTACTATGTCTCAGGTAATAAGGCCAGAGTCATCAGTAATATAAATTGATCGCCAGGGCACTGCAGCAAGCAACCTGGGCAAAAAAAAAGAATCATTAAACAACTTTCCTTTTCTTCAAAGCTTTTAGAAATTACGTCATCATGGGGGCAAAAAGGAGCTGTTTGATCAAAAGTAACATTGAACAGCAAGGTGTTTGTGTTCTTTGCATGTGGTTTATGTGTAAGATGACCACTAGAAGATGAGGGATTATGGGACAAAATCTCCAGGTACTTCATAATTTGCAAATCCTAGTTGTGGAGGTCAGTCGCTCTTTGTGAAAGGTGGCAGCAGGAACTGGTCGTTCACAAGAAATCAAAGGCCTGTTCCACATTGGGGTTGTCCTGATAAGCAGCAGTGCTCTTGTGGGGAAGGACCTCAGTCTAGGGTGCTTCCACTACTAGACATTGGGGGCCAAGTCCGGTGGGGAAGCCCCTCATACAACGGAAGGGTGTATCACTCCAGGGGGCCACATGAGTGGCAACAGAGTTATGTTAAAAAGAAATATTAACACTACAGAATATAACCAAATAACACCAAGAATATACAGAACTTTGCCCTGTGTTTTTCCATTGTATATATATTTTATTATCAAAAAAATTTAATTTTGAAATAAAGAAAAATTGCTATCAAAAGATGAGTTAAGACTGCTGAATGTATTGACCAAATGACACTAAGAATATAAAAACCTTTACACTGTTTTTCCTTTGTATATATATTTTTATCATGAATAAAGCTTATGTTTGAAATTTAAAAAAATATTTCACTACCAATGTACAGAACTGACAATATGGTGAGTGTATAGACTGAATGACACAATGAATGTAAAGAGAGCCATGAACTGGGTCTTTTGCACTTGTATGTATTTTTTCCGACTATAAAACAAAATTACTTTCAACATGAGTGGCATTGATACCTTCTACACAGAATGTACTAACACTATAAATGTATAGACCTGATGAAACTATGGATATAAAGATTGGATGACACAATGAATACAAAGAAAGCCTTGCATTGTTTGTTGTATTTACTGTATATATTTTTCATGAATAAAGTTGATTTCTGAAATTAAAAAAATTTACTTTGTACATAAAAGAAGCAATTTATTTGATGCAGAGGCAGTTACTCTTGAAACCAATGGAATGAGCCTCTATACTACACAGAATGAATAAGGTGTCTTGTACTTTGATCAGTGACTTAAGATTATGACATCTTGTAGATATGCAAATTTTATGCACGAAGTATATTTTTAGAAAAAAAGACTATTTTTTAAATTCATTTAAGGTGTCTGGTTCTTGTGGATAAGGCCAGAATTTAGTATCTATTTCCTGAAAATGGTGTGCTCGTCCATTTCTGAGGATCTGGAGTCACATATCGACCAGGCTGCGTAACAAGGCAGACTTCCTTACCAAAAGGACATCAGGTTCTTTAAAAAGTTTCTTTTTTCTTTTAAAAGTTTACACTACTGAATGTAACGACCATGAATGTAAAACTTTTTCTCCAATATCATTGCTTGTGGCAACTAGAATCATACAGCATGGTAACAGACCTTTCAGCCCACTGAGAATGTGCCGTTATCCATTTGCACTAATCTTGCATTTATCCTGTTTTTTATTCTCCCCACATTCTCTGCAACTTCTCCCAGATTCAACCACTAGGGGTAGTTTATAGTGGCCAATGAACTTACTGATCCACACATCCTTGGGACCAGTGTGGAAACCAGAGCATCTGGAGGTAGCCCACATGGTCACAGAGAGAACGTGCGCACTCCAAGCAGACTTCACCGGGATTGAACCCGGGTCTCTGGCGCTGTGAGGCAGCGACTCTATTAGCTGCACCACAGTGCCACCCTTGTGTCTAGTGATTTAACCACTATTCCCTCCCTTTTGTCTATCTTTGAACCAATCTGCTGGAGGAACTCAGCTTGTCGAGCAGCATCTATGGGAGGAAAGGAATTGTCAACGTTCCAGATGTCGACCAAAAGCGTTAATTGGTTTTGGTTTATTATTGTCACTTGTACCGAGGTACAGCGAAAAACTTGTCTTGCATACCGTTCATACAGATCAATTCATTACACAGTGCATTGAGGTAATACAGAGTGCATTGAGGTAGTACAGGGTAAAAACAATAACACAATACAGAGTAAAGTGTAACAGTTCCTTTCCTCCCACAGATGCTGCTCGACCCACTGAGTTCCTGAAGCAGATTGTTTGCCGCTCCATATTCCAGCATCTGTGGTCTCTTGATCTCAGCTTGTTTCAGTTATTGATGGAAGATAAGGGATTTGGGTTCCTGAATTCCTAAGCAATGTACCTTTTCCAGCTTCTTGATGGAGCGACTCCATTTGAAGTTTCATTTTCTTGAGTGTTAGCTTAGTCCATGCCGTTGGAAGTGTTAAATAAACTTGTGGTAAACTATTTCCTGGCACCCTCTACAGGCAGTATACGTTCTGGACACACTTAAAGGATACCCAGTTTAACTGCAGAGGTCATTTGCTGATTAACCCAAGTTATAGAATAAGTCTTCAATGAATATTGTATTATATTCTGCACATCAAAGTTTAATGAGTCTATGCCAAGTGGAGGTATTTCCCTAAGCTCCAATATTCGCATTGCTCTCTTCTGTAAGTGAATGTAAAATTGCTCAAAATTAATTGTCCGGTAGGAGATTTGAAACAATTTGCTTTGTGTGATCTTTTTTTGAGTTTGCCCAGTGTTAAGTTGGAAAAATAATTCTCTTTCTCTTTAGACCTCAATAAATGCTTGGCAGGTCAAACAGCATCTATGGAAAGAGAAACCGATTTAACCTTCTCACTAAATGCAAATTTATCGACCTCAAAGGTTGAGCTCTTTCCACAGGCACTGCCTGACCTGATGAGTATTGCCAGCATTTTCTGTTTGTATTTAAGGTTTCTAGAATGAACATTTCTTGGCTTTGCTTTTCAATCCATGTTTGACATAGTATTTCCGTACCATTCCTTTCTTGCTACTTAGAATGGCAGGGATTTGGTCCTCTGTGCCAGGAGTTTACATATCACCCATACACTTGGTTCATCTTGCATCTATGTTAACTCTTTAGCACCATTGTATATTCAAGTTCAAATTTATTGCCATAGGCATATACCCAGGGTATAAATGCCATGAAAATTACCTTTTTGCAGCAGCTTTTTACAAACATATTACAAACATAAATTATCATAAATTATGCATAACTTACATACAAAATAAACACAATAACACTAGTTCAAGTTGAGAGAGAGAAAAAGCAATGTAGTCCGAGGTAGTGTTAGGGCTTTTCAAGTCGGTTCAAGAACCTGACGGCAGTGGGGAAGAAGCTGTCGTTGAACTTCGAACTGTGGGTCTTCAGTCTTCTCGCATGACCTGGGTGGTGGGGGTCCCTGAAGACCCACAGCTTGAAGGAGACGTTGTTGAACTTCGAGCTGTGGGTCTTCAGGGATCCCCACCACCCGGGCCATGTGAGAAGAGGACATGGCCTGGGTGGTGGGTGTCCCTGATGATTGATGTCACCTTCCTGAGACATTGCCTTTTGTAGATGCCTTCGATGTACCCCTGATGGAACTGGCTGTCCACCACCCTCTGTAGCCTCTTGCGTTCCTGTGCATTGGAGGTTCCATACCAAGCCGTGATGCAACAAGTCAGAATGCATTTCACTGTACATCTGTAGAAGTTTTTCAGAGTCTTCAATGACATGCTGAATCTCATTAAAGTTCTAAGAAAGTAGAGATGCTGGCGTGCCTTCTCCATGGTTGCATCTATGTGCTGGGCCCAGAATAGGTCATCTGAGATGTTGACACCCAGGAAATTGAAGCAGCTCACCCTTTCCACTGCAGACCTTTCTATGTTCTTCTGTAGGTTGTTGGCTCCACCTTGGTCCTGGTGTGACTGTGTGACTCCACCATGCATCCCTGGTTCCAATGTACATTTGTAGCTGTTCCCCTTGTTCTATCATATGTCTCCAGTTGCCTTTTGTGGCTCCACCAGATTTCACTGGCTGCACCATATACTCTCGATACACCATGGTCAGGCTGACCAGGAGGACTCTGACCACATGGCTGTCTTCTCTGCTTTCTATAGAAGCTGACAACCTTTCTCAAAAGTGTATATGTTTCAGGATTCCCCACTGTTACTATTGCTCAACCAATGAACAAAAATATAAGGATTCAGATTATAATTGAACTAAATGCCTCTTTTATCAGTCAGTTTATGGACCCTATTGCAAAGTAATTTTTTCCCTGGATAATTTGTTCCCTGAGCTGCCGACATTTACATGTAAATATTTTACAATATTTTTAATATTTCATAATGTCAGTGAGTCACGGATGATGAAAATTCATGCCAGACATCAGCACTTGTTGGAAATTTTCTGAACTAAACAGAGAAGAGAAATTCCAGTCAGTACGTCTATTAAATTATTCCCATGATAAATGTCCTGCCTCAGCCTATGTTGCATTTTGGATTTACTACTAAAAACTGAAACTCAGGGTTTGTGTTTTTTTTTGATTTTCAGGACATTCTTTAGAGTTCCACTTTATAGCAGTTAACGAATACACAAGTTCCAAAAGACATTCAAAAGGGTTAATTTGCATGGATAAGTGTGATAAACATGGCCCTTCGCTAGAAGTTTGAATAAAATGGTTGCTACTAAGTGACTTGCTACTTCAGAAGATAGTAAACTAATCAGCATTTTAGGACTAACATCTTATTGATATGCATGTTAGTTGACAGTCCAAAGCTTTCCACAGTAGAGAACCAACCAACTCTTGTTTTCAGGACAGACAACTCTGAATGAACACATGAACTCTGAATGTTTCATCCCTTGACTTGCCATCTCCAAATGCTCAACACCCATACTCTTAACTGGGCAGCACAGTGACACAGCAAGTAATGTTGTTGCCTCACAGTTCCAGTGACCCAGATTCAATTCTAACTTCTGGTGTTGTCTGTGTGGAGTTTGCATGTTCTTTCCATGATTATGTGGGTTTCTTCTGGGTGCTCCGGTTTCCTCCCACATCCCAACGTCGTGCTGGTACATTAATTGGCCACAGTAAATGACCCCCCATGTAGGTGGGTAACAGGAGAATTCGGGTGAGGTTGATGAGTAGATGAGTAGAATAGGCTACAGGGAAATAAGAGGGGAAATAGGGCTGATGGGATTGCCCTGAGAGCTGGCAGAGATTCAGTGGGCCAAATGATCTCCCTCTATGGATATATGGTCACCTGACTTGTCAACCTCGGCATCGTCACACCTTCTCTTTCCAACTGAAAAGCAATTTGTTATTCACAAGGATACAAGGAAATAGGAGCAGGAGTAGGCCACCTGGCGCCTCAAGCCTGCCCCGCCATTCAATATGGCCATGACTGATCTACCCCAGGCCTCAACTCCTCTGCTGTTCCAGTTCAACAAAGCCCACAATTCCTCAATCTCTCATAAATGTATCTACCTTCTGCTTAAATACCTTCCAGTTACCCAGCCTCCCCAACACTTTAAAGTAGAGAATTCCAGAGGTTCACCACGCTCTTCAGGAAGGCAAGAGTTGGCTGGTTCTTTACTGTGGCAAACCCTGGACTGTCAATTAACCTGTCTATTATCAGGACATTAGTCCTAAAACGCTGATAAATCAGCCAATACTGAAGTCATAAAATAGGAAGTAACGTCAACAGGTCTATCATCCAGAGGAACTGAAGGATCCCTCTCTGGATGATAATATGATGAGTACAACAGCAGAGACAAGGAACCTTCTACAGGTATGCACTTGCATGCTTAACATCCACTGACAGTCACTTTAGACCTCTAAATGCTTCAGTTTGAATTATTCTGCAGCTTTATCACTAGATGGCATCCACAGAACCTGCAGTATAGAATTTCCCTGTGAGGGAGGAGAGACTGGAATTATTGTTCTACTGTGTAGTATTTATAAAACATATCAATCCCAGTGCCAAACTCTGGTAAGAGTTGAACATTGCCCCTCAGGGAATACTGTATATGGGATTACAAGGTCCCAAGAACTGCCATAAAATGCTGATAGATCTTTAAAGCAATGCCCTTGTCTTTGATCTCACAGTGATGATGTTAGAGACATTTAGCAGATAAGTGATGAAAGTGTAAATGGATGGCTCACTAGAGTGGCTGCCTCACAACTCCAGTGACCCAGGTTCTATCCTGACCTCCGGTACTGTCTGTTCTCCCTGATATGACATGGGTTTCTTCTGGGTGCTCCGGTTTCCTCCCACATCCCCAAAACAAGCAGGTTAGTAGGTTAGTTGGGTACTGTAAATCATGCAGGTGAATCTGGGGGTAGTTGAGGGGAATGTGGGGAGAAAAAATTGGGAACTCTGTCGGATTAGTGCAAATTGGTGTTGAATGGCCAGCATGTACCTGCTGGTTTGTTTCTGTACTTTATGTCTCCGTGACTCTATATAGGTCTGGTTCAAGTTCAAGTTACTTTATTGTCATTCACCCATGTGCTGTAAAACACATGGAGGAACGAAATGTTGTTTTCCCCAGACTACACAACAGAGGACATACATAGAACAGAGGACATACAATAAACGCAGACAGAAAAATTGTGCAAGTACAAATATTGCAAAAAACGATATACGTAGAATACAAAATTAGTGCAAGGTTAGTGCAAAACCGAGTTGGACGACTCGGTAGACCGGTTTACCCAATGCAGCATTTTTTTCAGTGGTTTAGCAACATGTTTGCAGTCACATGCTAAATGCAGGTAAGTAGAAAGGATATTGGTGGGATAGTTGAGCGATCATTGTTCAGTCAGATTTAGCATTATTGTAGATACAGACAGGGCTAAAGATTATCCCTTGGGGAAGGGCAAATGTTATAGCAATGAGATATGATTTGGCAAACATGGACTAGAAATAGTTAATTGAAGCTAAACCAGTGTCAGAAACAGTGAGGGATAAGCAGGAGCTAGATGGGTTGATCTGAAGAACATAGAAGCAGTAATGACAGAGCTGAGGTGGACTGCAGATCCCACACAATTAAAGGGAGGTAGAGAAACAAACGGGTAGGTTGATTCCTAAGAAGGGCAAAATCAACGGGGCTGTTATAATAGGGGACTTCAACTAGAAGGATTCTTTGGCTCCTTGGGGAAAAATAGTGCCATGTTCCCACAGGGAAATGATCCAGGATATTACAAGGTTATAAAAATGGAATGAAATTTTGAGGTAATGCGTATGGATCGGGGAAATAAGGAACTACACAATAAGTAAAGAGGAAGAGAGGGGAAAGTGACCACAGATCCTCAAGGATAGAGAGGTACAGGACACATAGGATATTGTTTGCCCCTACTCACTGTGAGGGAGGAGACAGCTGCTCCATTTTAATGCTTTTTTTATTGCGGGCAGGCACGGTAGTGTGTTAGCATAACACTATTACAGCGCCAGAGACCCGGGTTCAATTCTGGCCACTGTCTGTAAGGAGTTTGTACGTTCTCCCCATGTCTGTGTGGGTTTCCTCCGGGTGCTCCAGTTTCCACCCACATTCCAAAGACGTATGGGTTAGGACGTTGTGGGCGTGCTATGTTGGCGCCGGAAGCGTGGTGACACTTGTGGGCTGCCCCCAGAACATTCTACGCAAAGATGCATTTCACTGTGTGTTTTGATATACATTTGATTAATAAAGAAATCCTATCTTCTTTGTTTAGCATTTTACAGCATGTTTAATTTTGTTTTATTTTTCTCAATAAAGCATTTTGTTTTTGATACTTTATATAGTTCTATTTCCCGCATCACCTGAATGATGGGGTGGTGCTATACAAAGGGTTGAAGAGGAGATTACAATGGATGCTGTCAAGACCAGGGAGTTTCAGTTCTGAGGAGAGATTGGCTCAATGGGGGTGTTTGGATTGGAGGGAAGATATAAGTTTGCAAAATGAAGGGATGCCAATAAATGATGTGAAAGACGGACTTATTTCCTCCAGAGAGAGCAGCTACAAGATGATATAGATTTAAAGTGACAGATAGAAGATAAGAAGAGAATTGATATTCTTTCTCCTGTGCGTCTTCCCCCTCCCCCAGAGAGTTTTGGAGGTCTGGACCTCTACCTGAAAATTCGGTGAGGACAGAAACCCTCAATATGTCAAAAATATCCAAATAAACATTTGGTTTATGTAACAAAAGTGCCAAACTGAGAGCTGGGAATTGAGTCTTGGCTAGATCACTCTTTCTATGATGGAGATCATGACTAAACAGCCTGCTTGGAAGCATGGCGACACTTGCAGGCTGCCCCCAGAACATTCTACGCAAAAGATGCATTTCACTGTGTGTTTCAATGTACATGTGACTAATAAATAAATATCTTATATCTTATTATTCTGAATACTATTAGTTTCACCATTCCTACTTTTTGCCTGGCTCTGTATTTTTCTCTGATTTTGGAAACTCTGCAGAAGACCATACATATCACATTTATAAATTTATAGTCACAGAACATAGAAACAGGCCCTTCAGCCCACAGAGTCTGTGCCGACAATCAAGCACCTATTTACACTAATATTTACACCAACCCATTTTTTTCCTGCCCATATTCCCATCAACTCCCCCCTGGTTCTACTATTCACCTACATGCCAAGGGCAACAAATAGTGGCCAATTAACCTAACAACCCACGTGTCCTTGGGATGTGGGAGGAAACCGGAGCACTCAGAGGAAACCCACGCAGTCTCATGGCCAACTTGCAAACTCCATACTGACACCACAGGATTGAACTCGAGTCACTGGAGCTGTGAGGCAGCAACCCTACGAGCTACACCACAGTGCTGCCCCCAATTTGCAGAACATAATCAGCAAATGAACTTCAACAGGTATATCTACTTTGGTAAGGAAAATAAGGCGCTCTTTATTACAGAGTCATAGAGTCATACAGCACAGAAACAGGCCCTTCGGCCCAACTGGGCCATGCTAACCAAGATTTCCATCTTCACTAGGCCCACTTGTCTGCATTTGGCCCATAAACCTTCTTTCCCATACATATTCCTGTCCAAGTATCTTTTAACTGTTGTTAATGTGCCAGCCTCAACCACTTCCTCTGGCAGCTCGTTCCATGTACTGACCACCCTCTGGGTGAAAAAGTTGCCCCTCACTTTCCTATTAAATCTCTCCCCTCTCACCCTAAACTTATGCTCTCTAGTTCTTGATTCCCCAACCCTGGGAAAAAGACTATTACTTGGAAAATAAAAATATAAGCAGGGTACAGAAGCAAAGGGATCACGTTCACAAATCACTGAAAGTTGCCGTGCAGCTAAATGGAAGCTGGACAGGGGTAGATGCCTGTGCATTCTTTTTTTAATGAGGAGTTGTCACTGCATGATAGCCAGCACGTGATCTTGGTAATGAGACCATAAATGTAAACCAGATGTTGGAGAATACCACAACATAGTTTTGGGAATGCTTCATCGTCAGAACTCACCGACAAGCATCAAGACCTAGCTTGGCTAGGGGTGAGAGGGGCCCTCACAGTCAGATCATTCCTGTACAGACAAAATATCATCCCCAACACACACTGCCCTTAGGACAGATGCGGTGGGGAAGAGACGGTCACCCACCTCTTTGTAGACCGTGGATTTGCTAAGAGGGTGTGGAGGCGGATGCAAGGGTCCGTGTCTTGGTTCATCCCCAGCAGCTGTGTAACAGAGGACTCTCTGATCTACGGGCTGTTCCTGGGGACACACACTGAGACAGACATCAGGTACTGCTGGAAGGTCATCAACTCAGTGAAAGACTCTCTGGTCTGCCCGGAACTTGTTGGTCTCCCAGCACAGCGAGATGTCCATAAGGGAATGCTGCTGACTGGCACATTCCAGGCTGTAGGAGCACGTGCTGAGGGACGGACTAAAGCTCGGTGAATGAAGCACAAAGGCTCTATGGGGAATGATCACAGTCTAGGCTCCTTCTGCAACTGGATATGGAGGGGCTGAGTTGGGTGGGGAAGCCCCTCAAACACTGAAAGTATGTATCACCCCAGGGGGCCACATGAGTGGCAATGGTGCTATGGTTTCAAAAAAAGTGTTAACACTACTGAACGTATTGATCATATAAAACTAAGAATGTAAGAAGTTTTTGCACTGTGTTTATTCTTTTGTATATTTTTTTATTGTGAATAAACTTTATTTTTGAAGTAAAATGAACATAGTCTCAGGAATGTTGCTGTAGAGATTAATAGGACAGGTATAGGACCTGTGATTCTGATGCTATCTCCTCCGCTGTCTGTAAATTTTGTACTATACAGGCTTATATATATTATACTATATTATATTAATCAAGGTCAGATCTGAGCCTATTAAGATGGCTTTCTAAATAAATACAAAATCAAATCTGAAGTAATGACATAAAAAGGTAAGAGAGCTTTAACTTATTCTTCTGGTTCAAATAAGATAAGATAAGATTCTTTATTAGTCACATGTACATCAAAACACACAGTGAAATGCATCTTTTTTTGTGTATAGTGTTCTGGGGCAGCCCGCAAGTGTTGCCGCGCTTCCGGAGCCAACATAACATGCCCTGAATTGTTATTCCTTTAGTTCAATCCTCAGACATCAGGCAGGTTAATACCTGGTATGTAAAAATAGTCATAAATACATCTGAATTAATAGAATAAAAACCAGTACTATCATCGAATATCCCAAAAATATTCCTGTCACGTTTATCAATCCATTAAGCCCTTTAAAAGAAATTTCCAAAACAGTGAAATCAAATGAAATCAGAAAAAATGTTTAATTAAATCTGTATAGAAGATTGCAGATTAATTACCCTAAGGTCTTATTATTTGGAATTAAATATTATTTAATGCAATCTAAGTGCTCATCAGTCTCAGATTCTGTCATTAGCAAGCTTGGGAGGAGACTATAGATGTATATTGAAGGCATATTCCTTTTTATGATAGAGTTATTCTTCCCCAGTAGATACAGTCTAATTGTGCCAGGGTTACTAAAGATTGATATCATGATCAATGTTAAGCTCCACCTCTTCGATATGGCAAACAGAAAGAGGCCATGTTACTGGTATAATGTAGTCATCATATCTGGGAACTGGGCAGCATGAAGATTGGGGCTAGCACTGCTATTGTTCCAAGGTGATATTAATAATTTTGAAGATGCAGATCAAATTGGGTCAACATTAAGACTAGAATATATCACATTGATAAATTCAAAGAATATAACCAGCTAATGAATTTCAACATGGATAAGTGTGAGGTCTTTTTCATGAACATGTACAGGCAGTCCCTTGGTTACAACAGGGTTCAGTTCCTGAGAACTGATTGTATCCTGAACTGTTTGTAAGTCGGAAGTCACAGAGCATTATAGCACAGAAGCAGGCCCTTTGGCCCACCTAGTACATGCTGGCCTAGTTTTCTGCCTGGTCCCCTCTACCTGCACCCAGACCAGAGCCTTCCATACTTATCCCATCCACGTATCTATCCAAGCTTCTCTTAAATGTCACAACTGAACCCGCATCCACCACTTCCACTGGCAGCTCGTTCCACACACGCACCACCCTCTGAGTGAAGTAGTTCCCCTCAGATTCCCCTCAAATATTTCATCTTTCACCTTAAACCTATGACATCTAGTTCTGGTCTCACTCAAGCTGAGGGGAAAATGCCTGCATGCTTTCACCCTATCTATACCCCTCATAATTTTGTATACCTCTGTAAGATCTCCCCTCATTCTCCTGCGCTCCAGGAAATAAATTCCTAACCTATTCAACCTTTCTCTGTCACTCAAGTCCTCAAGTCCCGGCAACGTCTGTGTAAATTTTCTCTGTGCTCTTTGTGAACAACAACAGTGTGGGAGAGGGTCACAGAAACAGCGGTGACAGGGAAGCGGGCAGGTGCAGGAAGAGCGGCCGCCAGCCGGCCTCAGTGAGTGAGTGAGCGAGCGAGTCTGCTCAGCGCTCTCGGCTCTGCTCGGCTCCACCCAGCCTCGGATAGTTGCAGCTCTGTGGGTGGGGAGAGAAGGCGCGGGGAAATGCCCCATTCCCACCCGGCAGAAGAAGCCTGCAGCCGTGCAGCAGCTGGCAAATCTGTCCTCATCCATCCCGCAGGTCGCCCAGACACTCATTTGTATGTACGGGGTGTCCATAAGTCGGACACTTATAACCCAGGGAGGATCTCTACATAACAGCATTGGAAGTAGAAGTAGGAATAGACCATCCAGCCTCTTGAGTCTGCTCCAGTATTTGCTAAGATCATGGCTGATCTAATTGTAACCACGTCCTTGTCTACCCCCAATAACCTTTCAAGCCTTTACTTAATAAGAATCTATCTATCTCTGCCTTAAAAACATTCAAAGACTTTGTTTCCATTGCCCTTTGAGGAAGAGAGTTCCAAAGACTCACAACCCTCTGAAGGAAAGAACTTTGGCTTATCTCTACCCTAAATTTATTTTTAAACAGTGACCACTAGCTTTGGGTTCTCTCATAAGAGGAAACATCCTCTCCACATCCACCCTATCAGGACCCCCTCAGGATCTTACATGTTTCAATCAAGCCCCCTCTCTCTCTTCTGAACTCCAAGCTCTTCTGGACTTCTGAAGCCCACCCTGTCCAACCTCCCCTCACTAGATGACTGATCCAAGTCAGGTAAGGAAATGAAGGACACCTCACATCACACAGAAAATGAAAATCTAAATGGGGTACAAGAGCGAGGGGATCAATTAGTAGCGCAAATATTCAAACCACTAAAAGTTGAAAAGCAGCTTACCGGAAGATACCTGGGTGCGATTTCTTGTATGTGAGGTAGTCATTGTATACCAGCCACGAGGTGGCCTTCGCAAGTCAATGAAACTATGAAGGTTAACCTGGTATGGGAGTAATTATGCTACCAGGCTAGTATCAAAGAACTATTAACATGTGGATGTGACTTCAAATCCCATAATGGTACATGAGAAATTCAAATTTAGTTACCTAAATCTGGATAAATTGTTGGTATTTGTAACGGTGATCATGAAACTACTGGTTTGTTGTTTAAAATCCATCTAAATCATTAATGTCTTTCTCTTCCCTGGTCTGGCTTATGTGTGACTCCAGACCCACCATGGTATTTGGCTCAATTGTCCTCTGAAATGGACCATTTGGTTAGGGATACAAAACGAATGCCAGTGACATCCACTTCCTGAGACTGAACGCAATAAAATACTAGGGTTAGCTTTTCAGAGGGAAAGAATTGAGAAGGATTGATGGTGAATGTATCAAACCTTGGTCAGTTCACGGTAGAAGTGTTGTGTGAGGTTCTGGATACCATGTGAGGAAGTAGAGATGGTGAAAAAATGACCCACAACAATGACATTAGAGCTGTGAGGCTATACCTGTCAGGGAAAGATGAAGGAGGTGGACAACTTCTCTCCAAAAATAGAAATATTAAAATTGGGGAAATGCTTTAAGTGTCCACTTAAGGAGAAGGTAAAACTAGAGATTATCAATATAAGAGTTGGTAATTTGTCAAAAAGGGAATTGGGAAGAAATCACTTTAAAGGGAGTGCAGATTGAATGTGGGGTTTACGAATACATGGAGTTAGCTGAGACATAAACTTTGAAGTGGAAACCAAATTAGAACATGAAGGAGAGGGGAATAGAGGGTCCTTCTGATAGATTTTGATGAGGAAGGCTCATCAGACCCTCTCTTCAGCTCATCACTGCTCTACCACAAGATGCCTGGGCGTAATTTCTTGTATGTGTGGTAGTCATTGTACACTGGCCACTAGGTGGCCTTGGCAGAAAGAGAAATAAAGGACTACAGATGCTGGAATCTAGATGAAAAACACGATGATGCTGGAGGAACTCAGCAGGCCAGGCAGCATCAGTGGAGAAAAGCAGGCGGTCAACATTTCAGGTCAGGATGTTTCTTCAGGACTGAAGATAGGAAAAGGGGAAGCCCAATATATAGGAGGGAAAAGCAGAGCAGTTTTTTCTCTCTCCTTACCTTTGACCCATCCCCCGGTGGATCTGCTCTCCCCTCCTCCCCCGTACCTGCCTATCACTATCTCTTACCTGCATCTACCTATCACCACCTGGTACCCACCCCACCTCCCCTCTTTTGTCCACCTATCACTGCTCTGCTTTTCCCTCCTATATATATATATATATATAAGGAGTTTGTACGTTTTTCCTGTGTCTGTGTGGGTTTCCTCCGGGTGCTCTGGTTTCCTCCCACATTCCAAAGACGTACGGGTTAGGAAGTTGTGGGCATGTTATGTTGGTGCCGGAAGCGTGGTGACACTTGCGGGCTGCCCCCAGAACACTCTACGCAAAAGATGCATTTCACTGTGTGTTTCGATGTACATGTGACTAATAAAGATATCTTATCTTGTCTTATTGGGCTTCCCCTTTTCCTATCTTCAGTCCTGAAGAAGGGTCCTGACCCGAAATGTTGACCGCCTGCTTTTCTCCATGGATGCTGCCTGGCCTGCTGAGTTCCTCCAGCGTCATCGTGTTTTTCATCAGGTGGCTTTGGCAAGTTAATGAAGCCATGAAAGTAAACCTGGTATGGAGGTATGGTGACACAAGAATTATGTTACCGGACTCGTATCAAAGAACTGACTATTAATCTGGAGGTGTGAGTTCAATTCCCACAATGGTACGTGGCAAATTCAAATTCAGTTACATAAATATGGATAAATTGTTGGTTTTAGTAATGGTGATCATGAAACTAGTGGTTTGTTGATTAAAACCCATCTGCGTCACTAATATCTTCCCCTTACCTAATCTGGCTCATGTGTAACTCCAGACCCACCATGGCAGTTGATTCTAAACACTAGAACATAGAACATAGAACAGTACAGCACAGGACAGGCCCTTCGGCCCACAGTGTTGTGCCGACATAGCTAATCCCTCCTGCCTACAGAATGCCCACATCCCTCCATTTTCCTCTCATTCATGTGCCCATCCAAGCCCTTCTTGAAAGCCCCCAGATGAGTTTGCCTCCACCACCCTATCAGGCAACACATTCCAGGCATCCACCAATCTCTCAGTAAAAAAATTACCCCTCACGTCTGTTCTGAACCTACCCCCCCTCACCTTAAATAGCATGAGGAAGTTGGCTGAATGGCCTGTTTCTGTGCTGTGCATTCAATGGACCAGATCGTCCTGGACCTAACTTGTGTCCAGCCTCAATGACTGCCCGCATGTGCCTTTCTCATATATAGAGGCCAGACAAGATGATGCTCAGTGCCTGAGAGGTGAAGCGAGCTCTGATGACATCCAGGTCTACCTGAAGCCCTGCCCCCAGAAAGCCCTGACGAACATCTTTCAACTGATAGAGACATTCAGAAACTCTCCAAATCTTTGTAAATAATGTTTAAAAAAATGAGTTGCTGAAAATATAAAAGAAAATCGCTTGATAAAATGATAAAACAAAAATTGACAAAATAATTCAAATACCTGCAAATTCAAATACATATTTTTTTCACAGAATCGGTAATCCACATTTAAATATTTTAATAGATGGGTTCACAGTCCATACACCAATCTTCCTGGAGTAAAGCTGAGGCACCAGGTATGAAGTGCATCAGACCCTCTCTCCAGTTCATTGTTGCTCTGCTGCACGAATTCATGGTGAGTCCAGCAGCAAAGTGGGAGGTAACATGCACCCACCTCTGATCTCCAGGTCATTTCAGACTCATAAACATGGCTGAGTGACATCAAACGCCTAAATAAACTGAACAGTGATTGACCATCAGCTGGCTGTTATGCCCACCTCCAGCTCACTTTGGTCCAGCGCTAGACTTCAGTTATGGAAGGAGGTAGACGCTCCAATGGCAATATTTTTTTAAATTCCAAAATAAACTTTATTCATCATAAAAAACAAACTATATACAACAATAAAAACAGTGCAAGCTTTTGCGTTCATGTACGGATTGATCATTAGTGTTACCTTTTTAAATATATTAAAAAAACACAGCACTGATGCCACTCGTGTGGCCCCTGGGGTGCTACCCCAATCCCATATTTACAATATTTAAGGGGCTTCCTCACCTGACCCCACCCCTCCCTCTCCAGTGGCAGAAGAACCCTAAACTGTAGTCCTTCCCCACCGAGCCCTTGCGTTGGCTGCACCCAGCTTCAGTGCGTCCCTCAGCACGTACTCCCGCAGCCTGGAATGTGCCAGTCAGCAGCATTCCCCTACGGATATCTCGAGTGCTGGGAGATCAACAAGTTTCAGGCAGATCAAAGGGCGTCTTTCACCGAGTTGATGACCTTCCAGTAGCAGTTGATGTCTTTTATTGAACATTTTTATAGCTGTTATTACAATTTTACAATCATGGGCAGGCACGGTAGTGTAGCGGTTAGCATAACGCTATTACAGCGCCAGTGACCCAGGTTCAATTCCGGCCACTGTCTGTAAGGAGTTTGTACGTTCTCCTCGTGTCTGCGTGGGTTTCCTCCGGGTGCTCCGGTTTCCTCCCACTTTCCAAAGACATGCAGGTTAGGAAGTTGTGGGCATGCTATGTTGGTGCCGGAAGCGTGGCGACACTTGTGGGCAACTCCCAGAACACTCTATGAGAAAGATGCATTTCACTGTGTGTTTCGATGTACATGTGACTAATAAAGAAATCTCATCTCACCTCATATATTCTGTTCTTCTATTGTGTTCTGGGCTATTAAAGAGCCTTACAAAAAAAAACATCTTGAAATTGTTGCTTCTACATTTACAAAGAGCAGGTTTGGTGTTTAATGTTGTGTACAAGTCCACAGCAAGTGCAAATAAAGACTGCAATGTTTAATCAGCAGTTGATGTCTTTGGAAATGTATTTATTCCTAGGAACAAATAGTGTTACACCACAAGTGCTGGCAACAACAGTAAGTGAATACTTGACCTGCCTGTATCCCAATTGATTGCAGCTTTAAGGAGGCAGAATCGTTTTCCTCTTAATTAGGTTAATTCCTTCAATAAAAAAAGCAAACATCTGGACGTCCTACTCGAGGGTCATGTTATCAACTGTATTTTCTGGTCCCACCACTGAATAAGCTGACCAAAAAAGATTGAACCAAAAGAAGACAGCCTCAAAATTAATGAGCCCTAAACAGCATTAGAAGTGAGACGGAGCATTCATCCCATATATGAACAGCCTCAACGCAGTGCAAGCTCTGGCAGGAAGCTCAGTGATTCTCTCTCTTCAATGTACTCTGCACCGTGAAAGTTAGGCCTTTGAAGATGTGTGGTTACCATTGGAGTTGAGATTTCTCTGTCTAAGATTAAAAACACAAGGTTAGACTAACAGGTATAAGACCTGGGATTTTCACCAACTGTGTTCTAGCACACACAGTGATGCAGAAATTCCTCTCTCCCAGACAATTGTTTTCCAGCAGCTTATGATCTTGGCAAGTGGAGGTTCCTTTTGTGTGTTCCTGATGCATGTCAGGACATGAAGCAGCAAAATCAAATGTGCTGCTACCCAGGTTCATCTGTCCAGGATGCGGAGGGCTGGATGAGTTGACCCTTGGTGCCTGAGAGGCGGAGCAAGCTCATGAGGTGACTAGGCCTCAGGTGATGTATCCTGAGGCCCTGTCCCCAGACCTTCCTGATAGAAGATCAAAGTCAGCATGTTCGCTTCCACACGAAACAAATCACAAAATACCACAAGTAATTGCAGATGAGGTAACCTCTATGGAGAGAGAAAAACAAATGCTTTATGCCAGGAGCCTCAGTCATGATTCTTTTGACATAGTTATGATTTTACAGATTCTAATTCTAATTAATTTAAACTAATCAACTTAAAGGACTGCTACAAGAAAATCCAAAATTTACTGCATCCAATCTGCCCTGAAGGAATAATTGGTGTCCTATAAAAGAGTTTTTGATCATGATATTCCTTCCATCTGATGATACCAATTTTACAATTGCTTTAATTGGATAATCACCTGGTTACTAACAGTGATCGGAATTAGAATCGGAATCAAATTTATTATCACTGACATATGATGTGAAATTTGTTGTTTTGAAGCTGCAGTACAGTGCAAGCCATAAAAATCTGTAAATTACAAAAACAAATAGTGCAAAAAAAAAGGAATAATGAGGTAGCGTTCACGAGTTTATGAATCGTTCAGAAATCTGCTGGGGAAGGGGAAGAAGCTATTCCTGAGTCATTGAGTGTGGGTCTTCAGGCTCCTGTACTTCCTCCCTGATGGTAATAAGGAGAAGGGAGCATGTTCCAGGTGGTGAGGGCCCTTAATGATCGATGCCGCCTTCTTGAGGCAGCACCTCTTGAAGATGTCCTCGATGATGGTTAGGGTTGTGCCCGTGATGGATCTGGCTGAGTCTACAACCCTCTGCAGCCTCTTGCGATCCTGTGCCTTGGAGGCTCCATACCAGGCTGTGATGTAACTAGTCAGAATGCTCTCCACCGTACATCTGTAGAAATTTGTAAGATCTTTTGGTGACATACCAAATCTCCTCAAACTCCTAATGAAGTAGAGCTGCTGGCATGCCTTCTTCATGATTGCATCAATGTGTTGGGCCCAGAATAGATCCTCTAAGATGTTGACGCCCAGGAACTTGAAGCTGCTCGCCCTTTCCACCGCTGACCCCTCAATGATGACTGGTGTGTGTCCTCCCGACCTCAACTTCCTGAAGTCACCTTTTGTATCACCTTGCCTCAACTGATAGGACTCCCATCTATAAGGCAACACATTCCAGCCTTAAACCATGCAGTAGGAACATTACTTAAAACTAGTACCTCACGACAATACTAAGAAAGTGTTGTATCCTTTGAATAAGATGTGAGGTGTCCTGCTTGTTCCATTGACTCAGGTGAATGCTAGCCATAGCAGTTTTGAAATTAAACAGAGATATCTTCCAAATATCCTCTTCAACAACCTTCCTTCAATTATCTTTTACAGAGTAACTTATCTCATCCTTATAACAACACAGAAGCCATTCAATTCAGTAAGTCTATGCCAGTTCTCAGAGGAGAAAAGAAGATGCTGGAGAAACTCAGCAGGTCAGGCAGCATCTGTGGAGGGAAATAGACAGTAGCATTTTGGATCGAGACCCTATATCTAGATAAAAACAACAGGGATAGAGTTCCCCTGGTCCTCACCTATCACCCCACCACCCTTTGCATCCAACACTTCATACTTCATAACTTCCACCTCTAAAAACAGATGAAAGGTCTTAACATGAAACGTTGACTGTCCATCTCCCTCCATAGATGCTGCCTGAACTACTGAGTTCCTCCAGCATCTTGTTTGTTGCTCCAGATTCCAGCATCGGCAGTCTGTTGTATCCCCATTAATCCCTTCTCCCTTTCCTTATCCTCCTGTACCCCTCAATTTATTCTCTCTCACAAATGCCCATCAGTTCTTTTTGATTCTTTTTACATGAACTGGCACTGAGAGATAACTTACAGTGGCCAATTAACCTACCAGCATGTCTTTGGGATGTGGGAGGAAATTGGAGCACACAGTCATGAAGAGAATGTGCAAACTCTGCACAGATAGCACCTGAGGTCAGGATTGAACCTGGGTCGCTAGAACTGTGAGGCAGCAGCACTAACTACTGACCCACCATGCCACCTGGAGGCAACAATGTCAGATAAACTGCCAATCACCTGGATTATTCTTCCTCAACCCTGCAGTGTGCAAATCCGCCACCATGTTTGCCCATATAATATCACCTTTAAAATGATTCAGATTGCAGCTGAATTGTTTGGGGAAAGTTCTGTAATATGAGTTTCTACTCAATGCTTTTCTTTCCTAGCTGGCACACAAAGGAGATGGCATTTGAGTTTGTACTGAAGTGGGAAAAGTTTGTATTTCAGAGTAAGATGGGTTATGAATGGAAGGGTTGTCGTTGACTTATCTTGTACATGGCGTAAGAAAATAACAAATGTCAGGTGGCAAAAAGTGCACCCCTTGGCCCATCGAATTTCAGTTGCTCCAATACTAAACTCTGGGGGTAATTTTCCTTCCCAGGTAAAGGGGCTGAAGATCAGTTGGGTTCGACAACTGCTGGCTACCTAGGAGATAGACGTAGAACAATACAGCACAACACAGGCCCTTCGGCCCACCATGTTGTGCTGACCTTTAAACCACGCCTAATACTATCTAACCCCTTCCTCCCACATATCCCCCTAAGAGTCATAGAGTGGTACAGCACAGGAACAGGCCCTTTAGTCCACATCCTCTATGCTGACCATCTATACTTATTCTACTTGCCTGCATTAATTCCATGTCCTTTTCTCCCTGCTCATTCAAATACGAGTCCGGATGCCTCTTAAATATTGTTACAGTTCCTGCCTCCACCACCTCCTCTGGCAGCTCATTCCAGACACCAAATACTCTTTGTGTGAAAAATTACCCCTTTAAACCTCCTCCCGCTCACCTTAAAACTATACCCTCTATCTTTTTAGACACCCCTACCTCAGGAAGCAGACTCTGGCTATCTACCCTATCCATGCCTCTTGTAATTTTATATACCTCTATCATGTCACCTCTCAGCCTCCTTCACTCCATGGAAAACAGACCCAGCTTATCCAATCTCTTCTTATAAATCAAGCCCTCCAATCTGGGCAACCACCTTGTGAATCTCTTCTGCACCCTGTCTAACTCAATCACATCCTTCCTACAGTGGGACGACCAGAACTGCGCACAATACTCCAAGTGTAGTCTAACCAACATTCTGTGCATAATGTCCCAACTCTTATATTCAATGCCTCGGCCAGCAAAGGTAAGTATGCTGTACCCCTTCCTCACCACCTGGCCTACCTGTGTCGCCAGGGTAGTGAGGAAGTACCGTCTGTACAGTATGTGTGTGCAGGAGGCTACTTTCATGCCACATAAGCAAGAGAGACGAGTCAGTATTATAGTTTTAATGTTGGAGGCAAATCAATAACTTAACATACTTTATAATGTTGTGAATCATTTGTTTATATTCTTAACAACAACTTCCAAAGCTGCTCTATCAGCCTTTCTCACAAACACATATTTCAGCAAGGCAACACTTTAATGACAACTCACAAGTGAGCTGTTACTAAAACAATGGTCTTCCCGGGGATTTGATTTAACTTGTGGGAAACACAGTTGAAGTGGCAGGAAGGAGTGATGCAGAAACATTCCCCACGTGGTCACTGATACTCTTCTTCCCCTTATTCCTGGTATTTCATTTCCTTCTAACGCACGCACACACACACACACACACACACACACACACACACACACACACACACACACACACACACACATGAGCATACACACACATTCACACTCATGGATATATCTCCTCCCTTGCTTACTCTTACAGACATTCCCACACACAGACACACTCTCTCCCCCAGTAATGCATGTGTTTCTGCCTCACACTATTGTACACATGCACATGCTCACACAATCAGGCACTAGTCTGTAAGGAGTTTGTACGTTCTCCCTGTGTCTGCGTGGGTTTTCTCCAGGTGTTCCGGTTTCCTCCCACATTCCAAAGACGTACAGGTTAGGAAGTTGTGGGCATGCTATGTTGGCACCGGAAGCGTGGCGACACTTGCGGGCTGCCCCCAGCACATTCTCAGTAACACAAAAAGACGCATTTCTCTGCGTGTTTCGATGTACATGTGACTAATAAATAAATGAAATAAATAGTGCACATCCACTGCCAACGCCACCCCACATCATTGACTCTAAATAATCTGTCTTTTATGCAAAAGTGAAGATGACTTTAAAATCTGTGAACATGTTACACATTCACACTGGTGTATGCACGTTCACATCAACATGTATATATGGACACACATTCACAAATGCACGCACATCTATGCACAGGCACACGTAAAAGGTACTACATAAATACAAATCTTTCTTTTATTCTTTTTTAAGTGATCCACTTCTTTCCCAGGTTTCCATTTCCATGTACTGAGGCTACCTCATTAAGTATATTTAAGACACAGTTAGATAGATTTTTGTCTAGTGGGGGAATCAATGTTTATGGGGAAAAGGCAGGTAAGTGGAGCTGAGTCCACGGCCAGATCAGCCATCATCTTATTGAATGGTGGAGCAGGCTCGACGGGCCAGATGGCCTACTCTGGCTCCTATTTGTTATGTCCTTATGTGTGTTACTCTACATTTATATGTCTGACTGTTTCTGAGGAAGTCTGTTGTTAGCAGTATCCACTTGTTATTGTTTGCATTTCTCTGTATTACTTTAACTGCAAATAAATGCAAACAAACCATTTTGTCTTCAAGCAACTGCTTAATTTTCAGCTACAGAAGTGGCAAAAGAAACCAGTGGAAACACCAAGTGTTTTCTAGTATAGTAATTCCCTGATTTACAGACATTTGATTAAGGAATATTTGCTGTAATGTTATTAACTTTGTAATAACATTACAAATTGTAATAACGTTGTAATGACAATACCCTTAACAGTATTGAAGAGCAGAGAGACCTTGGGGTGCAAGTCCATGCCTCATTGAAAGTGGCTACACAGGTAGATAGGGTGGTTAAGAAGGCTTATGGAATGCTTGCATTTATTAATCGGGGTATAGAGTATAGGAGTCATAATGCATCTCTATAGAACTCTGGTTAGGCTGCATTTAGAGTATTGCGTGCAATTCCGGTCACCTCACTAAGGAAGGATGTCGAGGCTTTAAAGAAGGTGCAGAAGAGGTTTACTAGGATGCTGCCTGGATTAGAGGGCATGTGCTATCAGGAGAGGCTGGACAAACTTGGGCTTTTTTTTCTGGAGCAGTGGAGGCTGGGGGTGATCTGTTGGAAGTGTATAAAATTATGAGGGGCATAGATAGGGTGGACAAGCAATATCTTTTTCCCATTATTAAGCGATCCAATACCAGAGGGCATGCAATTAAGGTGAGAGGGGGTAGGTTCAGAACAGATGTGAGGGGTCCGTTTTTTACTGAGAGAGTGGTGGATGCCTGGAATGCGTTGCCTGATAGGGTGGTGGAGGCAAATTCATTGGGGCTTTTAAGAGGGGCTTGGATGGGCACATGAATGAGAGGAAAATAGAGGGACATGGGCATTCTGTAGGTAGGAGGGATTAGCTATGTCGGCACAACATTGTGGGCCAAAGGGCCTGTTCTGTGCTGTACTGTTCTATGTTCTATGTTCTAACTCTTTGGAGTCTGTGTTTTTGATTTACAAATCTATTTGTTGCTATAATGAATAGTGCACTACAGGATTAAACTATACCTAAATACTCATAATACATCCTGCCCAGCACTTCCAATTTATAAAAAACCAAACTATTGGAGGAACTCAGCAGGTCAGGCAGCAGAGAGAAATGGACAGCTGATGTCTTGGGTCGAGACAATTCATCTGGATTGGTCCACTGAGTTCCTTCAGCTGTTTGTTTTTTGCTCCAGATTCCAGCATCTGCGGTGTCTTGTGTCCAATAAGGACAGCTTCTATCCCACTGTTATAAGACTCTTGAAAGGACCTCTTGTATTGATAACGAATTCTCAATCCACCTTGCCATGGCCTCTTCACCTTATTGACTACCTGCACTGCACTTTCTCTGTAACTGTAACAATCTAATCTGCATTCTGTTATTGTTTGTCCTTTTGTCCTACCTGAATGTACTTATGTATGGAATGATCTGTCTGGATGGCTCGCAAACAAATCTTTTCACCATACTTCGGTACATGTGACAATATTAAACCAATTACCAATTACAAAATGTTCTAAAGAAAGGTACCCTGTCTAAAGTTGACGAATTAATTTAAGTAATGATGATTTTAAATCAAGCAATTAACACAGCTACGTCCACACATTTGTTTTTATAACGACATTTATTTATTCACAGGACATGGATGTTACAATAAATGCCAGGATATTATTTATTGTCCATGCCTACCTGCCCTAAGGCAAGTGGCTTGTTGTCCACTTTGGTTCAGAGTCAATCATTTTGCTTTGTGACTGGAATCACCCACAAGCTAGACTTTCTTCCCTGAAGGACATAAGTGGGGTCGTTACAGCAGCCCAGTAATTTCAACTCAATCTTTAATTCCCAATGTACTTAATTACCTGAATTTAAGTTCCACGGCTACAAATGATGAGACTGGAACTCAGATCTGTGGATCATCCCTAGTGTGTAGCTGGGTGGCAGAATCGGTGGGGGGAGGAGGGGTCGTTGATGGGACTATGAGGAGAATAAAATAGAACTAGTGTAGATGAGTGCTTGATGACTTAGTGTGGTGAAGGGCCTGTTGTTATGCTGTATGTCTCAACAATTATATCTCCAGATTAATAGCCCGGATATCAGAGTGTTAGTGCAGCAACCTAACCACTAGTTTACCATATCCATTGATTGGTAAGTATAATCTGCTCCCCAATCCTTTGACTGCCCATTAACAGGAAAACAAATGATGGCAATAACTACAAATTCTGAATGAGATGCAGTAGTTAATCGCAATGGCCTTTCAAAATAAAACAGAATCTGTAAGTTTATTTCAACCATCATGCCCTGGACCTGATGCTCCCAGCAGAACTTTTTCCCTGCCATCTTAGAGTCATGGAGAGATGGAGCACAAGAAGAAGCCCTTTGGCCCATCGAGTCCATGCCGACCATCAAGCACCTATATATGCCAATCCTTCACTAATCCCACTTTATTCTCCCCACATTCCCATGAACTCCTCCCATATTATACCATCCATATACAGAGCAGGGACATTTTACAGTGACCAATTAACCTACCAACCTGCACATTTTTGGGATGTGGGAGGAAAATGGAGCACCCAGAGGAAATCCACATGGTCCCACATAGACAACACCAGAGATCAGGAATGAACCCATGTTGCCCGAGTAACTATATTGAAACAAATGCATTGCTGTACACAAAGACGGGAGCCACCTGATCCACAGCAACTTAATATCCATAAATTTCACATCTTCTGCATTTCATTTATGAAATGCAAAGGGGATTAGAATTGCTCACTTGTTGATCTTTTAATTCAGTTCCTGGAAACCTGGTATTTTATTCTGTGTCCGTGGCTGGACTATAGGGATAAAGCTTTAACGGCATAAACAGTGGGAGCTGACTTGTGGACATCAGTCTCTGAATTACGAGGGGCTTTGGCAACTTCATTGACCTTTGTTCTTTAATTAGTTGCTCTTTTTCTGGGAAACTTCAGAAGACAAAATGCATGGGAATTAACCATTCAGGAAATAATGTGGATTAGGAGATTAGTTGATTGATTGGGAGTTGCCCAATACCAAATACACTGATTTCCTGCTATTTAACGTCTTATTTCTCACTCAACTAAACAACAGTTCAGATCCTCCATCTCTGTTCTAAATAGTTGTTATACTGCTGTTCTTTGGGCACCTGGTGTGAGGGAAGTTGGCTGGTTGAGGAATCTCCTCATTGGTCTGTTCCTGGGCCTGGTCAAATTGTTGACTCAGTACCAGAGTGGAGTTCCATCCACCTCATTACCTGCCTCTTTTCTGTGGTTATTTTCATGCCCAGGAGTCCCTGAAGAGAAACAAAATCAGAAAATGTTGTAACAACACAGAAGCTCAAAGAGGTTTAATGTTTCAATTGATGACCTTTAAGTACCAACCATGCATATTTTGTTTGAATATTTTAAAATCAGTTGCTGTTTTCAAGCTTGCTCAACTCTGAACTGTTTTAGCTCAGTATCTACGTATTTGTACAAGAGTTTGGGGTGCAATAACCTGACTTCTTATTTATTTTTACTTTTATTTTTAATTTAAGTACAATGGAGGAAGTTAATGAAGTTCAAAAAAACTTCCAGGTGCTAGAAGTCTGTAATTAAAGTAAAACCTGCCGGAAGACTCAGCAGGTCAGGCAGCATCTGTGGAGAGAGAACTGGTGCTAATGAATTTAGTGGTTTTGTTTAGCGCTTTTTGAAAGAGTCTTTTGGGGATTGTCAACATTTGTACAGAGGAAAACGGTGCAGAAAAAATTCTCACCATGCAAGTTTTAGTGTAAATATCTGTGAAAAGTATTGGGGAAAGAGCGGCAAATCCCATTCATTTCCTGCTGGACCCTAAATCCAGGCCAGTATGTCCATGGACCTTTACTCAGGTTTTCAGGATACTAGTGGAACACTTGGAGAAAGGCAAGAAATCTAGGAGACTATCAAGAAACTTTATGTCTTTGTAACTGTCCACTGCACATACCGTATGATGGCTCTCTTGTATTCTAATATTTGTTGTATGTTTTTGCAAGTATTTCAACACTCTCAGGATGGGGAGTTCTAAAGTCTAGAGCAACTTCTTTACATGATACATGATACAACTTTTATTTAAAAATTATTTTTAAGAAAACATTAGGGACTTGCTGTATTCCTTGAAATCTGTGATTTCCCTGTTGAGATCTCTGTAGATCTGATGTGAAATTCCTAAACACATCAAAAGAATGTGCAGTTGCATCCAATGGAGACATTACAAATCACCATCATCCTCCTCTTTCAAGTTATTATTCAAGGAAATCAAGATATTTCTATCTTTATTATCCAACAGGGACAAAGTACTCTGAACATAGTTAATATCCCAAGGTGCTTAGAAGAAGTATTAACTGACAAAATTTAACATTGGGCCCCATAAGGAGGAGCGTAACCAGTATCTTGCTCAAAGAGGTAGATTTTTTTTAATCAACATTTTAAATGAGGAGAGAGACATAGAGATACTTAGGGAAGGAATTCCTGAGGACAAAGCCCAGGCATTTGATGAGACAGTCATTAACTGCGAGGGAATGAAAACTGGGATATTCAAGACACTAAAAATGGAGGTTTATGGAGAAGGAAGAAATTTCCGAGTTAGAAAGGGGCAGTGGTTATGAATGGATGTATGAAGTCTGTGTGGGGAGCACTGACCTCTATGACAATGTTAATGGATTTCATCCACTATATCAACATCCATTGATTACTTGCTATACCAATGTTGTTAGCAGTAATCAGGTCATTGGCTGAATTGAAATATTTACATTCCCTATGAGATGATTAATATTACATATGCTCAGTCAAAGATGGAACAAATCGAAAGACTGACAAACTGTGGCATTGAAATGAAAATAATAAATTGGGGTTCATCCAATAAAACCATTTTGCAAATAGCATGTGGTGAAGGCACTGGTCAATTGGCTTGGATAGCGATGACCTTTGATACTTTCTTCAAGGTCTAATTCTGAAAAGACCTCAAGGTCTTCCTATTAGTTGCTGGAGGCTGTCTGAAAATGATTGAATTCACTTTTAGGTGGTGGACTAATAGATTTCTCTAATATGACAGACCTAACTGGGCTGCATTAATCTTCTCCCCTTTGCTTATGACAGGCCATTATTCTTTGGTCTGCTGGGAACAGCAGCAGAATTCTGCCAATGATCCAGCAGAGAACCCTCTCCCTTTCAAATGGCCACCCTTTGATCAGGTGAGGGGTACATGCGCGTTCCTGACAAATTGATTCATTCAAAGAAGGTGAAAAGATCCGGTTTTGCTCATTTGTTCTGACTCGGAAAGTCAGCAGAGTTTTCCTGATTAATGATTGGCCTCCCAAAACCACTGATTAGCAGAATTCAATAATTTAATGAGGTTACCTAACTGCTCCCACTTCATTATTAAATAGAACTTCTTGTGAAATTTATTACTAGCTCCTGGAGTTGAACGATCATAATGCAAGTTTGCTAACACCGATTATTCCACATTCTCTCTGAGTCTACTTTACAGTGACCAATAAGTTAGAAATGAGTTCTTGAAGCAATGTAACTTCTCACCCCACAGCGCTGGGAAATATGGAGAGCACGTCCAACTTCATATGGGTGAACTAATTACTCTGATCCACTTATTGACATCCATTATTTCTTCTCGCCACAGATGCTGCTCGACCCCCTGAGTTCCTCCAGCTGATTGTTTGTTGCTCCATTTTAGTAATCGTGTCAGGAATTATTTATGGATAACCAGCGCTGGCAAACCTGCAGTGGAGCCAGTGAGGGATCATTCAGTCTTATCTGGGGTCCTCCCTACAGTCCCCATCACTGGTGGACCTTGTTGTCTATGATTCTTGTATCATTTGCATCAGATTAATGCAAGTCATTAAAGGTGTCATTTTTGTACTATTTTTTAATTGGTTTGTAAAACTTCCAAAACGTATATTGTCAAAAAGGTAATAAAATCTTACAGCAATACAAACACTTCTTTGGCTTTTTCAAGCACTAGAGAATGTGCTGGAGAGTTATGGTCACCTTAAGTTCAACTCATGAATGGGCCTCTTGTACGATAAAGATGAACTTTTAATCTCTAAATCTACCTCATTGTGGCCCTTGCACCTTATTGTCTGCCTGCACTGTATTTTCCCTGTAACTGTAACACTATATTCTGCATTGTGTTATCATTTTTCCTTTTGTACTACCTCGATGTACATATGTTTGGAATGATCTGTCTGGATGGCATGCAAAACAAAGCTTTTCACTGTACCTTGGTACACATGACAATAATAAACCAATTACCAATTACCAACTACTTAAATTCCTAATTGATCGAACCAAACCTTCCAGCAAGTCTACTTGTAGTTATGTCAGAAAGAACAGTCAGAACTATCGAAAGATATTGAATCCCACCATAACATCACAAGGTATTATCCCAGATTTCAACCTAGTAATGATCCCAAACTCCTGTCGTTCAGTGTTATTACTTTGTGAAACATACAACAATATTAGAGTTTCTGTGTTGGGTGAGAAGTCCTGCTGTTTTAAGAACTCACATCATTAACTTCAAACCCATTGGCCACCAAAAAGAACTGGCAAAGGGAATCTGGAATGTCGTGTGCCAGCAGCCCACATTATGTTTGTCTAAATCCAGGAGCTGGTAATAAATTTCACAGGAAGGTCTATTTAATGATGAAGTGGGACCAGATAGCTTGAAAAGGAAAGAAGATTGGAGTCAGCATGCCTTCACAATTGACACTATTTGCTGCCTTCTGCATCTCAACCAACAAGAAATAAGAGTCTTTGAGTCACACGGCATAGAAACAGGCCTTTTGGTCTATCCAAACCATACTGACCATTAAGCATCCATTTAGATAAATCCCATTTAAATTCTCCCCACATTCCCATCAACAACCCCATCCCTTGGTAATTTAAAGCAGCCAACTAACACACCAACCCTCACATCTTTGGGATGTGGGAGGAAACCCGAGCACTTGGAGGAAGCCCACAGGGTCACAGGCAGAAAGTACAAACTCCACTCAAACAGTACTGGAGTTCAGGATTAAACTGACATAAATTTCATATAGTTATGAAATGGCTTCATTGTGAAGTATCCTGTAAACCTTATGCTTACTTACATAAAAATATATAATGGAAAAGATTTTCTATTTTACTTCAAATTTTCAGCATCTGTATTTTTTCGCTTTCCAATGACTCCCTAGTTACGAATTGTTTAGTGTTTTAAAGGCCACAATTTCTACTTTGCAAAATATCAGCCCACAAAAAGCTAATTTTATGCATACATATTATAATTTCCTCACATAAATGTTTAAAAATGTAAGTGATTTTAAAACAATTTTAATAATATTTCTGCTTTAATCATATGTTCCAATTATTATTGAGCACCTTATACAATGTTAATTTAAATTTGCTTCCTAGTTTGCGATCTGGAAGAATTCATTAATATGATTGGCTATTCAGATGCCTTGACAACACCATAGCTGGTTGCCAGGAACCCACTAAAACAGATGCCTGCCAGTATCAGAGTTTTGGTAATATGGGAGTTCTCGCCAAGGAGACTGCTAATTCTTTGTCGGGAGAATGTGTAAAGATCAGTGGGAAGCATTGACACTTTGCAATTGGCCACAGATACTGCATCATTTTTTTTTACATTATTAAGCTGCAAATCATTCAACCAAATGTCATATAGTTATGGATAATCCAGTGAAATAAACGTTATGTCACCAAAACAATATTGTCCAAGTCCTTACTACCATTCAACCACTTAATCGGAAGCAAACATTGATCAATTAATTATCCTTGATCAATTTTGATACTTTGTTGTAAGTCCCTTAACTAAGTTATATATCTGGAGGTTGTAATATCTCTCCCTGATATTTCACTTCAGTGTTTTAAATGCCACAATTTCGACTTGGACAGTCAGAATCTTTTGCCCAGGGTAGAAATGTCAAGTACCAGAGGACGTGCATTTAAGGTGAGAGGGGGAAAGTTTAAAGGAGATGTGCTGGGCAGGTTTTTTACACAGAGAGTGGTGGGTGCCTGGAATGCGCTGCCAGGGGTGGTGGTGGAAGCAGATACAATAGTGGTGTTTAAGAGACCGTTAGATAGACACATGAATTTGCAGGGGATGGAGGGATATGGACCATATACAGGAAGAAGAGAATTAGTTTAATTCGGCAATGTGTTCGGCACAGACATTGTGGACCGAAGGGCCTGTTTCTGTGCTGTTCTATATGTTCTAGAGCTCAGGATGTGTTCCCAGGAATAAGAGCACTAACTGAATCAGCGCAAAAGGGGGTCATGATGGCACTGTATATAGTGAGATGCATTACTGATGGCTCTGCTGTGTTAGGAACCTGGCAGGAATCTGTTGATGAATTGCCCCATGATTCAAGCTGCCTATGAGGGATGGACTGAGTGAGCAGTGTAGTCACTCAAGAGCTGAGATGTGGGTCCCAGGGCTGCACCCTGGCATCACAGCGGGTGAGAACCATTGGAGGAGACTGTAGCACCTGCCCCATGTGTAGGCAGACCGCCTGAATCCTACTGTCCCCCTCATCACCTCCCGTTGGATGTGACAGAAGCTGGTGTCTCCCCCTCTACTCGGCTGCAGTGCTTTCCCCAGCCAGAGATTTCTCCATGGAAATTGATAATTGGTTGATTACTGTCACATGTACAGAGGTACAGTGAAAAACTTTGTCTTGCAAGCCATCTATACAGATCAATTCATCACATCAGTGCATCGAGGTAGTACAAAGGAAAAGCAATAACAGAATGCAGAATAAAGTGTTGCAGTTACAGAGAAAGTGCAATGCAGGCAGACAATAAGGTGCAAGGCTGTGATGAAGTAGATCGTGAGGTCAAGAGCTCAAGTTATGACACAAGAGGTCCATCCGTTGGATGGGAAGTGGGAGGGAGCAGCTTCCAACACCTCCAACAGAAGTGTATGGAGGTTTATAACCTCATGAAGGGCATAGTAAGGTGAATGGTGGCAGTCTTTCTCCCAGGGTAGGGGAGTCCGAAACTAGAGGGCACAGGTTTAAAGTGAGAAAGGAAAGATTTAAAGGGGACCCGAGGGGGAAGTTTTTCACACAGAGAGTAGTGGGTGTTTGGAACCAGCTGCCAAAGGAAGTGGTAAATATGACTACAGTTGCGACATTTGGACAGGTACATGGATAGGAAACCAAAGGGCCTGCTTCCATGCTGTATAGCTCTGTGACTCGATGACTGATGTAGGGGGCTACCTGTCAACACATGGCGCAGGTGCTGCCAGTCCCCAGTGACGGTCTGAGCCACTTTCCCCAGCCCACCGAATACCAGCCCTCACAGGAAGCCTCTCTGCACCAGGTCATGGCCGGTAGACTGCTGGGGAAGCACCAGTGGAGGGCGAGGGTTTGCACCAGGTTCCTGGCTCGTAGATTCCCACTGCTGTGCCAGGAAGCTGGTGTGACTCCCTGCCCTGAGGGCAGGAACCCACACCAGCTTCCTGGCAGGGCAGTGCACAGCCCAAGCAGATGTTGTTTGTAAAGCACAAGGAAGTATGTGTTCAGACTCCAGAACCATGCTCGCTATAATGAAGTAACGCACTGCATGGTAAACGTAACTGGAGTACCAGTGTACTCTGCCGCAATTACTACATTATTGACGCAAGGGTGCCTTTACCTTGTGTCTCTGCACCAATCAGTCATCATCAAATTCTGTCTCTTTGTCCACTGCAGTCAATGCTCCCGGTGTGACCTCCTCTACGCCAGCGAGACCAAGTGCAGACGAGGTGACCGGTTTGCAGAGGACTTTCGCTCTGTCTGCACTGGCCATCCCGAGCTCCTGGATGTGACCTATTTCCACTCCCCTTCCCATTCCCACACTGACCTGTCCATCCTCGGCCGTCCCCACTGACAGGGTGCGACCCAATGCAAACTGGAAGGACAGCTCGGTAATCTACAACCCAGTGGTGTGAGCATTGAATTTTCCTTCCCACTCCCCCCACCCCCCCCATCTCCATCTGATCCACATCCAGTCCTCCCATTTTCATTCTCTTTGCCATCTGCCTCACCTTCAGCCCCCACCCCCCCCGCCGCCCCCCCGTCACTCACTTTCCTCTCCCATCCCTTCCTGGTTCCATCTACCTTCTACCCATATATTTCACCCACCAGACACCCTCCCCACCTTGTTCCATCCTGCCCTTGACCTCACCTAATGGTTCCCATTATCAGATTCCAACACTGGTATCCTTTGTGTTCTGCTTATCACCCTCCAGCAGATGTCTCCAACCTTCACCTTCCCTGGCTCCATCCGCCTTTTATCCCTCCTTGTTTGCTTCCACCTATCACCCACCTGTCTCCCTAGAACACCACTCCTCTCCCCCACCCCCCCAGCTCCTTCTGCCCATCATCCTTCACCTCTCCTCGGTCCACCTATCACCTACTGGCCCCTGTCTCACCCCTCCCCCTTTCCTCCTTATACCGGCCACCTCCCCTCTCCACTCTTGGTCCTGATGCAGGGTCTCGACCCGAACGGTTAACAATTCTTCCCCACCCCCCCACAGATGCTGCTCGACCCGCTGAGTTCCTCCAGCATCTTGTTTTCTGCTCCAGACTCCAACATCAGCAGTCGCGTGTGTCCCCATTAAATGTTTAACACTTTCATTTATATTGTATATTTAACATAATAAAAAAATCCCAAAAGTGCAGCACAGAGGCATTATCAAACAAAATTTACAAAATAATTCTTCACAGTTAAAAATTCACAATACGATAATTTTACCGATACTGATGCTTTGAATATTTTATACTGCAAGATCAATGATCCTCATTTGACGTTCTTCTCCCTTTTACTTTCAGCTGGTGAGTCAATGAATAGCTCACGCAGAAACATATTATTCCTCCACCTTGTAACCTTTATCTATTACCCTTTTCCCAATCATGCATAAACTGGGATTACAGCACATACCTCAATTTTTCTTTGTGTGACAAGTAAGAGCAAGGTAAAATATAAATTAATATTTTTTTATAAAAATCATGTCCCTGTCTTTTCAATCTAGTTCCATTGCATTATGAACTTCATAGAATACTGAAATCCAATGAGAATCCTTGAGCATTGGAGATTCTTCGGACTTTGTTCATTCACAGGGTGAGTTACAAAGCCTCAAGGAGATTACTTTTTATTCTTAAGAGATGGTTTACTTTTAGAATGGGAGCATCTTATTGATGGCTGATCCTACAGCTCAGGACAAAGGTTACAGACTCTGAGAACACTGACTAATGAGCTATTGACTCCAAAGTTTAAGTCTGAATATCCATCTGTAGTATTTCCAGATACATTTTAAATGAAAAACATGATGATGCTGGAGGAACTCAGCAGGCCAGGCAGCATCCATGGAGAAAAGCAGGCGGTCAACGTTTCGGGTCTGGACCCTTCTTCAGGACTGAAGATAGGAAAAGGGGAAGCCCAGTATATAGGAGGGAAAAACAGAGCAGTGACAGGTGGACAAAAGAGGGGAGGCGGGGTGGGCACAAAGTGGTGGTAGGTAGATGCAGGTAAGAGATAGTGATAGGCAGGTGAGGGGGAGGAGGAGAGAGCAGATCCACTGGGGGATGGGTCAAAGGTGAGAAGAAAGACTATAAAAAAGGCTAAGAAAGAGAAGAGGAGAAGAAGCATGGTGGTGGGGGGGAGGGGTTGTTGTGGGGAAGGGGGGTGGGGATTACCAAAAGTGGGAGAATTCAATGTTCATGCCATTAGGCTGCAAGGTTCCAAGATGGAAAATGAGGTGCCGTTCCTCCAGTTTGCGCTTGGAGTTCTCCTGGCAGTGGAGGAGGCCGAGGACTGACATATCAGTGACAGTGTGGGAGGGGGAGTTGAAGTGACTGGCAACGGGAAGTTCCACATTCATATTAGAAAAAAATCAAGAAACTGCAGAGAGTTGTGGACACAGCTCAACGCATCACAAAAACCAGCCTCCCCTCTGTGGAGTCTGTCTAAACTGCTTGCTTCCTCAGAAAAGCAGCTAGCTGACTTTATCAGCAAGTGTGTTGAGGACTGTGTACCAAAGAGGACAAACAGGGTATTCTCAAACCGGAAACCATGGATGAACCGGGAGATCCACTCCCTACTGAAGTCTAGGACTGCAGCATTCAAATCAGGTGACCCTGACCTTCACAAGAAATTGAGATACAACATCCGTAAAACTATCAGAGATGCCAAGAGACAATATCAGTCAAAAATCGAGTCCCAGACCAGCTGTAAGTTGCGGCAGGACTTATGTGCTATAACGGGCCACAAAATGAAGTTGGGCAGCATCGTCAACAACAGCTCATCCCCTCTCGATGAGCTTAACGCATTCTATGAATGTTTTGAACAGAAGGGGATTGGTATGTCACCACCTGCCCCGACAGCCTCCAATCCTCCTGAAACCATGGTCACCATTGAGGACGTAAGATCAGTCTTCTGGAGAGTGAATCCGTGGAAAGCATCTGGCCCGGATGGTGTCCCTGGCCATGTCCTCAGATACTGTGCAGATCAGCTGGCGGAGGTATTTGCAGACATTTTTAACTTCCCCCTGCTTCAATCTGAGGTTCCCACCTGCTTTAAGAAGACCACTATCATCCCAGTACCTAAGACAAACAAGGTAACGTGCCTTAATGACTACCACCCGGTGGCTCTGACATACACCATCATGAAATGCTTGGAGAGACTGGTCATGGCACACATTAAATTCGACCCAATACAATTTGCCTACCGTCAAAACAGGTCTACAGCGGACGTTATCTCTCTGGCCCTACACTCATCTCTGAAACACCTAGAAGGTAAGACACCTACATTAGATTATTGTTTATTGACTATAGCTCTGCCTTCAATACTACAATTCCAAGCAAACTCATCACCAAACTCTGAGACCTGGGACACCTCCCTCTGCAACTGGATCCATGAGTTCCTGACCAACAGACCGCAATCAGTAAGGATAGGCAGCTATTCCACCGCCACGATTATTCTGAACACCGGTGCCCCACAAGACAGCATCCTCAGACCCCTGCTCTACTCCCTATGCACTGCGTGGCCAGATCCTACTCTAACTCCATCTAAAAGTTTGCAGGTGATACCACAGTAGTGGTCCGTATTTCAAATAACAACGAGTGGAACACAGGAAGGAGATACAGAGCTTAGTGATATGCTGTCATGACAACAACCTTTCAATGAATGTCAGCAAAACAAGAAAGCTGGTCATTGACTTCAGGAAGGGGGGGCGGGGTGTACATGCACCTGTCTACATCAAAGGTGCTGAGGTCTAGAGGGTTGAGAGCTTCAAGTTCCTAGGAGTGAACATCGCCAATAGCCTGTCCTGGTCCAACCATGTAGACCCCACGGCTAAGAAAGTTCACCAGCACCTCTACTTCCTCAGAAGACTAAAGAAATTTGGCATGTCCCCTTTGACCCTCACCAATTTTTACCGATGCACCATAGAAAGCATCCTATCTGGATGCATCACGGCTTGGTATGGCAACTGCTCTGCCTGGGACCGTAAGAAACTGCAGAGAGTTGTGGACACAGCTCAGCACATGACAGAAACTAGCCTCCCTTCCTTGGACTCTGTCTACACTTCTTGCTGCCTCGGTAAGGCAGGCAACATCATCAAAGACCTCACCCACCCCCGACATACTGTCTTCTCCCCTCTCCCATCAGGCAGAAAATACAAAAGTCTGAAAGCACGTACCACCAGGCTTAAGGACAGTTTCTATCCCGCTGTTATAAGACTATTGAACAGCTCCCTAGTACGATAAGGTAAACTCTTAACCTCACAATCTACCTCATTATGGTCTTGCACCTTATTGTCCATCTGCACTGCACTTTTTCTGTAGCTGTGATACTTTACTCTGCATTCTGTTATTGTTTTACCCTGTACTACCTCAACGCACTGTGTAATTAATTGATCTGTATGAACAGTATTCAAAACAAGTTTTTCACTGTACCTCGGTACAAGTGACAATAATAAACCAATACCAATTCCAAACATAATCAAGGTCCCCACCCACCCCAGACATTTTCCCTTCTCCCCTCCCCATAATGCAGAAGATACAAAAGCCTGAAAGCACGTACCACCAGGCTCAAGAACAGCTCCTATCCTGCTGTTATGAGACTATTGAATAGTCCCCTTGTATGATAAAATGGACTCTTGACCTCACAATCTACCTCGTCATGGCCTTGCACCTTATTGTCTGCCTGCACTGCACTTTCTCTGTAACTGTAACACTATAGTCTGCATTCTGTTATTGCTTTTCCTTTGTACTACCTTAATGCACTGACGTGATGAAATGATCTCTGTATGGATGGCATGCAAAGCAGTTTTTCACTGTACCTTAGTACATGTGACAATAATAAACCAATTTACCAATTCACCAATGCTAGAAATCTGAAATAAAAACAGGAATCAAAAGAAGCACACAGCAGGCCATGCAGCATCTGTGGAAATAGAAACAGAGTGACCATTTCAAGCTGAAGATCTTTCACCAGAAATCTCTTCATCAAAGTTCTGATGAAGAATCTCCATCCTGAAGTGTTAACTCTGTTTCTCTATCCACAGGTGCTGCCTGATCTGCTGAGTGCTTCCAGAAATTTCTGCTTTATTTTATATTTTAAAACATTTGAGTTTGTCACTAAATGTTCAAAGCCCATTTGTGGCAATATTTGCAAGAAATCATATTTATTACTACAGAAAGAGGAAATCAAGTGCTTCCTTTAATTAGGAAAAACCTGCTGTCAGCCAGTCTGTAGAAAGTGACTAGGATTTCTATGGGAAGCTTATCACAATGACACCTCTTAAAAGGTCCATACTATACAAGCAAGAATGACTTTCATATAACATCTCACAGGCAAATCAAAATCAGTTAAGAGTCAATTGATTTATGCTCCTTGTTTGAAAGAAAATAGAATGAATATCTGTTTCTCTGCATTCTTTCACAACCTCAGGAGGATCCAATGTACTTTACAGCTAATTGTAATGTTGTTGATGTTCTAACATAACAATGACAACAGCCCATTTGTGCAAAGCAAGCGCCCACAAATGTCAACGTGATAATGTCTGAATAGCCTGTTTTTAGTGATAAATATTGGTCAAGAATCTAAGGATAGTTCACTGGTTTACCTCAGAGGTGCACTGAAGTGTTTATTCTAATATTTTGTGTTTGGTCTTTAGACTGGGATTTAAACCATGATGTTCAAACTCAAAGGGAACACCTTCAATTGCCCAAATGGACAGTCAATGCTATGGGACTCAGATGAAGGATCTCAAACAATACCGTTGACTTTCCATTTCCCTCCACAGATGCTGCCTGACCCGTTGAGTTTCTCCAGCATCTTGTTTGTTCTTCCCTGATATCGCCTTCTATGGCTTGGTGTCAACTTATGTTTGTTCTGGGAAGCAGCTTGGGGCACTTTACCATGTTAAAGGTGTTGTATAAACACATTTGTTATTGCCAAAGAGGGCCGATGTGTCAGGTGTAAGAAAATTCCTATTAGTTGGTTATTTGAAGGCATGGATTGCACAATTCTCATTCTCAATGTGAGCTGTTCATAGTAATGTTGTGAGCTTTGTCTTGTGCTGGATTCTCAGAATCAGCATTAAAATCAGGTTTATAATCACTGTGTTATTTGAGGTGGAATTAGTGTTTTGCAAGAAATTAGATTCTGCAAGAAAAGCCTGATGAAGAATCTCAGCTTGAAATGGCGACTGTTCATTTCCCTCCATGGATGCTGCCTGACCTGCTGGGTTCCTCCAGCACCTTTTGTGTATTGCTCCAGATTCCAGCATCTGCAGAATTTCTTGTGTCGAAGAATAATCACTTTATCTCCTTCCTAGGAACCAAGCAGCACTTTCCAATGATTAACATAGTACTCTGAATTTAGCTGGGTTTGTGATTATAACCAGAAGAAATGTCTCTACCTTTTTGCTGAGGGATTTTCTAACAGTCACTTCTAAAACTGTTCTGTGTGATAGGCACCGATTTAAAGAATCAAGTAAACTCAGAATTATAGGAAGGATGTGAAAGCTTTAGAGAGGGTGCAGAGGAGATTTACCAGGATGCTGCCTGGATTGCAGAGCATGTCTTATAGGTTGAATGAGCTCGGGCTTTTCTCTTTGGAGAGAAGGAGGATCAGAGGTGACTTGATAGAGGTGTACAAGATGATAAGAGGCATAGATCGAGTGGACAGTCAGAGACTTTTTCCCAGGGCGACAATGGTTAACACGAGGGGGCACAATTTTAAGGTGACTGGAGGAAGGTATAAGGGGGATGTCAGGGGTAAATTTTTTACACAGAGAGTGGTGGGTGCGTGGAATGCACTGCTGGCAGAGGTTGTGGGAACAGATACATTAGGGACATTTAAGAGACTCGTCTAAGATAGAAAAATAGGGGGCTATGTGGGAGGGAAGGGTTAGATAGAGCAGGATAAAATGTCGGCACAACATTGTACTGTGCTGTAGTGTTCTATGTTCTATGTTCTATAACAATTCTGGGATGGTATTCCTTGAAAAGACCACACATAATACAATGATGGTATAAACACTAAAATGCGGAACTGACTACCTTATCTGGTTACTGGGTCTAATCTTCTATACCTAACTCCTCTACAGAAGTATCAATCATTTGCTTTTTAACAGACGTATCTCTTCTCTATCCCACAACCTCACCACCATCTCAGACAAGGGCAGTTGGTGCATCACATCCGTTACCCTCCAAGTCACACACCACCCCATCAGCCTTACCCTCATTGTTGCTGGGACGATATTCTAGAATGGCTTACCCCGACAGCTCCTTTACCACACCAACTTTGACATTTCAAAAAGACAGCTCACCACCACCACCGCCTTTGCAAGAGCAATTAGGGATGCATAATAAATTCAAGTCAAAGAGTAATACAGCATGGAAGCAGGCCCTTCAACCCAACTTGTCTATGCTGACTAAGTTGAACATCTAAACTAGTCCCATTTGCCCATATTTGGCCCATATCCCTCCAAACCTCTCCTATCCATGAACCTGTCCACATATCTATTAAATGTTGTTGATGTACCTGCCTCAACCATTTCTTCTGGTAGCTCATTCCATGTTTGTACCACTCTCTATGTGAAGAAATTGCCTCTCAGGTCCCTTTTAAATCTTTCCCCCTCTCAAACCTCTGCCCTCTAGTTTTTGATTCCTTTTCTCTGGGAAAAAAAGTCTGTGTGCATTCACCTTATCTCTGCCCCTCATGATTTTATACACCGCTATAAAGTCACCCTCAGTCTCCTGAGGGTATGCTATGTTGGCGCCGGAAGCGTGGCGACACTTGTGGGCTGCCCCCAGAACACTCTACGAAAGATGCATTTCACTGTGTGTTTCGATATACATGTAACTAATAAAAATATCTTATCGTATCTTATGCTCCAATGAACACAGTCCTAGCCTGCCCAACCTTTCTCTATAATTTAGGCCCTTGAGTCCTGGCAACATTTTCCTAAATCTAAATTCCTAGGAGCAAGTTAAACAAAAAAAAAACATTTCTTATGAATAGACTGGTTTTTACTTTGATAGGAGCATTCACCTGTTGAACTGTCTGTCTTTAAAGGACACTGCTTGGCACAACAGCTCCAGAGACCTGGGTTTAATCCTGATCTCTGATGCTGTCTGTAACGAGCTCCCTATGGCTGCTCTGGTCTCCTCCCACATCTCAAAGACATGTTGCCAGGTTAATTGGATGCTGTATATTTGTGTAGGTTAATGGCAAAGAAAAAGATCACTAAGGGTTGATGGACATGTGTGAGAGAAGTGCAGAAATGCAGAGAGATAAGGAGACGGGGAATGGGATTGTTCCATGGGGAGTTGTCATGGCCTGAATGGCCTTCTTCTGTCCCATTAGAAGACACGTCCAACATTTTTGAGTGAAAGCCCCATTTCTTCATGTTCTGTCAAATTGTCCCCCCCCCCTCCCACCACGTGTCTGATGACATCATAGGCGATGATTTATGGAGTTGGGCCTGTCCCAGGAATTCCTCTGAGCAGCCCTAGAGCCAGGGTTATTAGTGTGCCGGGTACATTTTTATTTCCTAGAGAGCCTCCATATTATTTAAAGTTTCACGAATCTCCTGTCATCTTCAGCTCACCCAGAACCAAGCAAGAAGGTCATGAACTCCAGGCTGGGAACTTCTGCTCTCAACTAGTAATGATTACAGGTAATCAAAGATGGTAATAAACTTCTAAATTTGATTGCACATTATTGAGATTGCATGTAAACCAAGATGGGGAATAAAACCCCTAATCAGAATTAAATGAATAAAAAGAAAACCCATTAACCAGCTTGTATTATTGATGGTTAGGATCTTAAATCATTCTGATGATGAGTTATTGACCTGAAGCATTAACTTTATTCCTCTCTCCACAGATGACCTGTTGAGTATTTCTAAAACTTTCTGTTTCTACTTCAGATTTTTCAATCTGACACTTCAGATTCCTAGCACGTACATTTTGTTTTGAGATCTTCATTCAACCTTTAGGATTTGCTCTATCTCCCAAATTTTGCACTGCCCTTTAAATATAGACGCACTTCTCATTGAGTTCTGAAGCACTTTACAGCCACACTTCAGTACTGTTGAAGTGTACCTATCACTGAACTACAGGAAATGGACTGTAAAGTGGAAATCGAAACAAAAACCGCAGATGATGAAAATCTGAAACAAGAACAGAAAATGCAGGAAACACTCAGCAAGTCAGGCAGCGTAGAATCATAGAGTCATACAGCACGGAAACAGGCCCTTTGGCCCAACCAGTCCATGCCGACCAAGATTGTACTTGCCTCAACCACTTCCTCTGGCAGCAAATTCCATATACGTACCACCTTCTGTGTAAAAAAGTTACCCCTCAAGTTAGTATTAAATATTTCCACTCTCACCTTAAACCTACACCCTCTAGTTCTTGATCCCTCAATCCTATGGATAGAGAACAGAAGTTGAAGAAACCTTAACTCTGTTTTACAACCTGAGGTATAAACTCTGCTTTATTTCCAAAGATGCTGCCTGACCTGCTGAGTGCTTCCAACATTTTTCTTTTTTGTAGTACGGTTCTTTAAACTGCAGATGTTTTGATGACCAGATCATCAGCTTTTAGGTTTTGATCAAGGATTAAACATTAACCAAATTTCTGGGGTCAACTCCTCCGACCATATCTCAAAACAGTACCATGCAAAGTTTGGTATCCACTTGACAAGGCATGCTGCCATTAGCTTAATGTCTCACCTTAAAGACAGCATCTCTGGCAGTGCAGCACTCCCTCGGTGTTACACTAGAATCTCAGCCTAAACCTTGGGCACTCAATCATCTGGGCTGGGATTTGAACACACAATTTTCTGATTCAGAAAGAAAGCTATTATCAATTGAACCACACTTGCCACTAGAGCGAGGCTGATTTAGATGAAGTAGTTCTTCAAAAGAGTAACCTGCCTTTTCTCTTTACAGTAAGTTAATGTACTGGTTGAGAAAATGCAGGGTTTTTCAGTCATATTTCCTCCCTCCTTTCCTTGTAAGCTCCATTCTATATTTCAGAACTTTGCATAAATCTTATTAGAAAATCAGCTTTGCTCTCTCCTCCCACTGAGCATTAAGTACAGGGGAAACAGTAGGAAAGCCAAGCCATCAGAACACTGCATTAACACTCATTAGCGATCAGACTATAGAATGTGAGACGTTGCCCTATCTTAAAAATGAGAAGGACCACTTTTCAGATAATGGATCACTGCACAATTGACTGCTCTTTGGTGGAAGTAATTACAATCATTCAATGATTGTGGCTGTCATTCAGAATCCAGTGATCTACAAAATTTAGCTGGATTAGATGCAGAATTGCCATAATTGAATAAAGTGGAATTCATTTAAAAAACTTTCTCTCTCTTGTCCTTGCATATATAACAGGCCAGATGTAATGTGTATAGAAGTGAGTACAGGAAGGGATAGTTTGGAGAGGGCTTTAGAAATATTATGCTGGAATTACTGAATAATACTATTTAGGATCGAGGTTACCATTTAGGAATTGGATGGTTTCGCGTTGAAAAGGTCAGTGCTACCCACCCAGTTTTGATTTCAATGGGTGTAAATTAAGTTAACAATTATATTTGGGTGGAATTGCACTAAGCACAGAATTGGATTGGGAAATTCCAACTGCAATGCAAGTTGGCAGATGCAAACTTTTCCCAGCACCAGATGTGCAGTCGATGTCAATAATAGTCTGTCCTGGTCCAACTGCATAGATGCCATGGCCAAGAAAGCTCATCAGCATCTCCACTTCCTCAGGAGGCTAAAGAAATTTGGCACGTCCCCTTTGATCCTCACCAATTTTTATAAATGCACCACAGAAAGCGTCCTATCTGGGTGCTTCTTGGTATGGCAACTGCTCTGTCCAAGACCACAAGAAACTGCAGAGGGTTGTGGACATAGCTCAGCACATCACGGAAACCAACCTCCCCTCCATTGAATCTGTCTATACCTCAATGCCTCAGTAAAGCAGCCAACATAATCAAAGACCCCACTCGCCCAAGACATTCCCTCTTCTCCCCTCTCCCATCGGGCAGAAGATACACAAATCTGAAAGCACGTACCACTAGGCTCAAGGACAGCTTCTATCCCATAGTCATATGACTATTGAACGGTCCCCTTGTACGATAAGATGGACTCTTGACCTCACAATTCACCTCATTATGGCCTTGCACCTAATTGTCTGCCTGCACTGCACTTTCTCTGTAACTGTAACACTTTATTCTGTATTCTGTTGTTGTTTTCCCTTGTACTACCTCAATGCACTGTTGTGATGAAATGATCTGTATGGATGGCATGCAAAACAACGTTTTTCACTGTACCTCGATACATGTGAAAATAATAAATCATTTTACCAATTATTAGCACAGCACCAATTTTTTTGATGAGTTGGAGCTTGAAGATCCACACTTTAATTGTTGTGGGAAAGTATCAGTAGAACTAGGAGCACAGTGTGCTCACTTGTGGCTTCTCTTGTAGAGCGATAACTGACATCGTCTGGAGACATGATTGAGCAGCTTGATAACTGACCACGGGATGCTCAAACTCTTTCCAAAGTCACAGAGTGCACTACAACCAGCAGTGACTTTTTCTCCTTCAACGCATGTCCCAGTAGTTACATTACTGTTGGCAATCCATTACTGAAGGTGTAACCTTAGCCACAATTGGGTCAGGGATCTCAGGATGGGAAGCAATGTCATGCCTGTCAGTGAAGACTCCCAAAACGTATTCAAAGACACCACACCATGGACCTCTCAGCTGAATGACACACTCATAGACTCCGACTTTCCAAGGCTGTTGTTACTGAGAGATGTAGCATCCTGTAGGAAGGTCTTAGTTCCTTATACCTGGATTCCTCTCTCTACAGAGGTCAAGGTCACCTTGATTCTCAGCTTCCTCAACACAAGATCTCTATCATGTCTCAAAATGTGCTCCTTAGAGAGGTCATCAAGGCAGTGTGCTCATAAAGAAATGACATCATTCACTTTGAGCAAGCAGCATCTCAGACATTGTGTTCTGCCACCTTTGCTGGACTCATCTGGGTTATTAAGGAGAGCCCATAAAGGTTTGCTCTAATAGCTCAGAACCTTCTTATGAAAAGGAATGTGCAGGTCATTGTGGATGAGGAGAAGTTTCCTGATAGTGAGTGACTTATATCCAGAAGCGCACTTAACTTCGTCATCCCAAGGGAGTTTGTATGAATACACAGATATTTTCACTGACTGGCACAATCCCAAGGGATGGTCCCTGGATCAGAGGTACAAAGGAGCCACCAAGGTGCCATGTATAAGAAGGTGTGTGGCATGCTTGTCTTCATTGGCCGGGGCATTCAGTATAAGTGTAAGTCATGTTGCAGCTATATAATACTCAGGAAAGGCCACACTTGGAGTATTGTGTAAAATTCTGGTCACTCTATTACAGGAAGGATGTGGAAGCTTTGGAAAGGGTACAGAAGAGGTTTACCAGGATGCTGCCAGGGTGTGAGTGTATGAGCTGTAAGCTGAGGTTGGACAAACTTGGGTTGTTTTCACTGGAAGGTTGGAGGCTGAGAGGAGACCTGATGGAAGTTTATAAAATTATGAGAGGTATAGATAGGGTAGACAGTCAGAATCTTTCTGTCAGGGTAGAAATGTCAAATAACAGAGGACATGCATTTAATGTGAGAGGGGAAAAGTTTAAAGATGTGTGGGGCAAGTTATTTTACACAGAGTGTGGTCGGTGCCTGGAACGAGCTGCCTGGGGTAATGGTGGAAGCAGATACGATAGTGACGTTTAAGAGGCTTTTAGGTAGACAAATGAATACGCGGGGAATGGAGGGATACGGATCATATGCAGGAAGGAGAGATTTAGTTTAATTTGGCATCGTGTTTGGCACGGACATTGTGGGCTGAAGGGCCTGTACCTGTGCTGTACTGTCCTATGTTCTTTGTTCTACGACAGTGGTAGCAAAAAATCCACAGGATGAGATTCCATCGTCTACATCTGTCCAGGAGCCTCTTGGGGTCCACGCAGAGCAGATGTGGAGACTTCATCACTGTGTACTGCAAAACCTCACCAATGAAGACAGCAGCCAGTGTTGGAGGAAGAGCAGGAGGGAGAGCTGAGAGCCACAAGGAAGAGGATGAAAGGCAGTAGGATATTAGTCACACGTACATCGAAACAGTGAAATGCATCTTCTTGCGTAGTGTTCTGGGAGCACCCGGAGAAAACCCACACAGACACGGGGAGAACGTACAAACTCCTTGCAGACAACGGCCGGAATTGAACCCGGATCGCTGGCGCTGTAAAGCGTTATGCTAACCGCTACACTACCATGCCTGAGTATGAGGAAGCATGAGGAAGTAATCTAGCAGGGGGACATCCCAGCTCAGCATCACTACCCTCACCTCCCAGATGAGGGGGCAGGTGTTGTCTACACAGGCTATAAGAGACTTACTATAGAGAGGTGATTCTTGTAAGGAGATGGAAAATAATTGACTGCAGTACAAAGTGAGTCCCTCCAAACTCTAAGGGTTGATGACAACAAGGTCCACCAGTGATGGGGACTGAAAGGAGGACCCCGGATAAGACTGAATGATCCCTGGCTGGCTCCACTGCAGGTTCACCAGTGCTGGTTATAACACATCCATAAATAATTCCTGACCCAATTACTGAAATGGAGCAACGAACAATCAGCTGGAGGAACTCAACAGGTCGAGCAGCATCTTGTGGGGGCAGGGGGAAAGGAATTGTCGATGTTTCTGATGCAGTCCTGATGCCGGGTTTTGACTCAAAACATCAACAATTCCTTTACCCTCACAGATCCTGCTCGACTCGCTGAGTTCCTCCAGCAGATAGTTTGTTGCTCCAGATTCCAGCATCTGTGGTCTCTTGTGTCTCCATTTTACTACCGAAATGCACCGTCACAAATATTTTCAGTGGTCTCACTCTGATGTATATTGTGAGGATGCAAAATTGACTCATCTCCATTGTGATGAGATTTTCACACCTGGATTTACCTCCTGCCAGGTTCCTCTCATGATGGGTGGTTCCCTGACCCCTGGTACACTGGACCTCCTTCCTGACAGAATGTCATGTCCCTTTGAGTAAATTGTGGGGCTCCCTTCCTCACCTCTCCTGCTTCTCTCTCCTCCATAGCAGCTATGGTGTGTGTTGCTAGACCTCAGTTGTGATGAGGAGTATCTGAACTCAAACAGGTAGGAGGCAAATCCTCGGAGTGAGTGTGGTCCACACAAGTTCCCTGTTTTAACCCTTGTTTCTGGTTTCTGCTTCAAGTGCTCTTTTGGCCGGGTTCACAATATCTGAACTGGCAATTGTGCTGAATGCACCTTCAGCTTAGAACACCAAGAGTCAGTCAATTCCAATTTCTAGGCATTGATTTCTATCTGAGACTGAGGTCCAAGGTGACCTTAAGGAATGGGTAGGTTTTGGCAGTTCCAGGCTTGGCCACTAGGTGGAAGACTTTACTGAGACACAGAGGTTCAGCAGGCAGAATGGGGAAAGACCATAAACAAAGGCTTTAACATTTAACAAAGCCCAGTGAAAGCCTGAAGAACAATTTCTCATTTTCCAACTCGGCACATTATAACCTCTAGGACTCTCGGCTAATTTCAGACAACCGCCCTTCCCAATTTGTATCAGAAGTGGCCAGAAGAAATAGGAGAAGGAGTAGACCATTCTGGTCTTCTTCCTGAACACTATTTTCCTCCACTGTTGTAATTTCCCTTTGTTCCTTTAATATTCAGAAAGTTATTTATCTCTGCTTTGTATGAAATCAATGACTGATTCTCCACTGCCCATCAATCTGAAGAATTACAGTTTTCCTTTCATACTACCTCAATGTACTTCTGTATGGAACAATCTGTCTGGATGACACGCAAACAAAAACTTCTCACTGTATTTCAATACATGTCCCAGTAATAAACCATTTACCAATTACCTTTCAATGATGAAATTTCTTTTCTTTTCAGTCCTATTTTAAAACTTGTTCTAGAATCCTCAGTCAGGGAAAATCTGCTCTTCATAGCTACACTGCTGAGCCTTCTAAGTGGTCATCAACCTATAACGTTAACTCTGCTTCCCCCTCCACAGAAGCTGCCTCATCTGCTGAGTATATACTTTTTTGCTTTTACTTCAGACTTCCAGCATCTGCAGTGTTTTATTTCTCCAGTTTGTATAGGATAAGACAAGATAGGATAAGATCTTTATTAGTCACATGTACATTGAAACACACAGTGAAATGCATCTTTTGCGTAGAGTGTTCTGGGGGCAGCCCGCAAGTGTCGCCACGTTTCCAGTGCCAACATAGCGTGCCCACGACTTCCTAACCTGTCCGTCTTTGGAATGTGGGAGGAAACCGGAGCACCCGGAGGAAACCCACACAGACACAGGGAGAACATACAAACTTCTTACAGACAGCGGCAGGAATTGAACCCGGGTCGTTGGCGCTGTTAAGCGTTATGCTAATCGCTACACTACCGTGCCTACGGAGGGAAATAAACAGTCAACTGTTTATTAAGACTGATGAAGGGTCTCGACCTGAAATGTTGACTGTTTATTTCCCTCCATAGATGCTGCCTGACTGGCTGAGTTCCTCCAGCATTGTGTGTGTGTTGCTTCAGATTCCAGCATCTGCAGAATCTCTTGTGTCACAGCTTTAGACTTGTTTTTCCCTTTTTTTTCTCTCCTTTACTCTTTTAATCATTTCAGCCAATTTACATTTCCTGCAAACAGATTGGCTACGATTAACAAACCTCCGTCTCTCAGCAGGCACCACCACCACTTGTATCATTCAGTCTCTTTGAGGCTCCGCCCCACCTCAAACACTCCCTGTGTCCTGTCCTCCGTCCCTCCCCCACCTCCTCTGCAATTTAAAACATGTCTGTCTTCTAAGTTCTGATGAAAAGTTATGGGAAACACTGACTGTTTCCCTCTCCACAGATGCTGCCTGACCTGCTGAATATGTCCGGCATTGGGAGACGCAAGAGATTCTGCAGATGCTGGAGTCTGGAGCAACACAAACAAAATGCTGGAGGAACTCAGCAGGTCAGGCAGCATCTATGTAGGGAAATAAACAGTCGACATTTCGGGTCGAGAACCTTCATCAGTCCTAATAAACAGTTCCTCCAGCATTTCATGTGTGTATGTCCAGCATTCTTTGCTTTATTAGAGACTTTCATTTTTATAGCATCCTATCTGACCTGAGGACATCCCAAAGCATTTTACAGCCATTGAAACACTTTTGAACTCCAGTCACTGTTATTATGTTGGGAAGGTGGCATCCATTTTGTGCACAGCAAACACTTGCAAATGGCAATGAGATGATGGTCACATCAACTAATGTTCTTCTATTCTCATTTATTCTCTTTACTTCTCTTTATTTGCCCCATTACCACAGTTTTCCAGAACAGAAATACTGCTGAGTTATTAGTAGAGAAGAACAAGACATTGGTGAGGCCGGATTTGGAATATTGCATTCAGTTTTGGTCACCCTGCTATAGGAAAGATGATGCTAAACTAGAAAGAGTGCTGAGGAGATTTATGAGGTTGTTGCCGGGACTTGAGGGTCTGAGCTATGGAGAGTGGTGGAGCAGGTTGGGACTTTATTCATTGGAGTGTAGGAGAATGGGAGGTGGAGGAGGTGATCTTAGATAAAATCATGAGGGGCATAGATAGAATGAATGCACACAGTCTTTCTCCCAGGGTTGGGGAATCAAGAACTAGAGGACGTAGGTTTGGGGTGAGAGGGAGAGACTTAATAGGAACTTGAGGGGTAACTTATTCACCCAGAGGTGGTGTGCATATGAAATGAGCCAGAGGAAGTGGTTGAGGCAGGTACAGTAACAACATTTAAAAGGCACTTGGACAGATACACGGATAGGAAAGATTTAGAGGGATACGGGCCAAACGTGGACAAATGGGATTAGTTTAAATGGGAATCTTGGTCGGCATGGACCAGTTGGGCTAAAGGGCCTGTTTCCGTGCTGTGTGACTCTATGACTCTAAGAACAGTTTTTTTATTTATTCATTCATGGGGTATGCAGGATATTTATTTTTGATTCCTGATTTTCCTTGGTCATTTCAAAGGCGGTAATAGCATCATAGAGCAAGAATCAGACCCTTTGGTCAAATGAGTCGACCATCAAGCACCATTTGGTTTTACACTAATCCTACTCTAACACATTTCATTCTCCCCACATTCCCATCAGCTCCGCCAGATTCCACCACTCACTCACACGGTAGGTATAATTTATGATGGCCATTTAATCGACCAACCCGCAGGTCTTTGGGATGTGGGAGGAAAACGGAGCTCTTGGAGGAAACCCACACAGTCACAGGGAGAACGTGCAAACTCCACATAGTAAACACCTGAGGTCGGAATTGAACCCAGGTCTCTGGTGCTGAGAGGCAGCAGCTCTATCAGCTGTGCCACTGTCCCAGAGCAGTTAAGAGTTAACCACGTTAGAGGGTCTGGATTCACATGGAGGCCAGACCAGGTAAGGATGGTTAATGTCCTTCCCTGGAGGGCATTAGAGAACGGGAAAGAATTCTGTCAAATTGAATTATAATGTGATTCTAGATGTTGACTAACAATGCAAACTCTCCCAGTTCTACTCAGAGGAGCTCACTGGAGCAGCTTAGAGGCAGCCATGGACGCTAGACCAACGTTAGCACCGGAAACCATGCATGTACTTGGACAGCCCCCAGTGTTGGCCTGGAAGATCTGCCCCATGTGTTCGAGGCACTATATAAGTGCAAACTGTTAACCCTGGCTCCACCAGACTGACCACCGAAAGGCCTCATTGACACTGGCAAACACTTCACTTGCAACTTAAAGAGTGAGAAGCCTCTGAGAGAATGGGAGGGGAGGGAGATGAAGGTGACATTTCTGTTCTTTCTTTCCAAACTAATCCAAGTCAGTGGAAGGACGAAGTGAGAAACAGAATGCACAATTAAAATAAAACAAGCCTCCACTTGAAAGGTATCACAGGCCAGTTCGGAGATGCCTGTCAGTTTCTCCGTGCTGGAAAAACAATTAATGGGCAATCACATTGCTTTATGTCAGTTGGAAAAAATCCAATCAAGCTTCATCCACAGTCTTCAGAGCGAAATTCCCTGATGAACTTCTTGCTCCCGAGTACAACCATACATAGCCATAAGAAATCACAAGGACTCATATGGTGCAAATCCTTTCAGTGATATTTTCACTCTGTTTAATGTTCCATCTAACTCCTCAGCTAGTGCAGGAGGACATGATGAATTTGCCACGTTATGAGAGAGTCCTTTCTTGTTAGCATTCCCAGAGCACATGATGGGAATCCTGACATTCAGATCAAAGGGCTCCCTTACTCCCATTGACCTAAAATGTTAACCCCATTTCCCTCTCCACAGATGCTGCCTGACCTGATGAAAGTTTCCATCACTTCCTTCAGAACTTCAGCATCTAGGATTATTTTTTCCCCCTTTTGATAACTCTCTCACCCTTGACAGTGTCCATTCAATTTCTAACATCCATTTATGTTTTCATGAAGTTCTTTGCTATTATTTATTAATAGGAGGGATCCAAAGCAAGATCAGCGTGTTTAAAAGGGGAGAGCATTTATAAAAATGTGTCATTTTTATTCAGCTTGTGGAGAATGGAATGAGGCAGACAAACTGGAATCTGTAATGATGTCTCCTCTCCTTGAGCGTGGAGCTTGGGCAACCTTCCCAATGCAGCAGTGAGCTGCAAACTGTGACATGTGATAAGACCAAACACAGCATCTGCCCAGAATGGTCCTGAGGTGAAGAATCAGTAACTCAGATCTCCATGGGTAAAGTAGTCCAGGCAATACACGTGGTTGGTTTTGAGATCTTTGGAGGTCACACATCTCAGTGAGGACAAGGAAGACAGTTTGCTCCTTTAAATAGCACAGTTTCTGTCAAAACAGGATTACTCAAAGCTGGTTGTTCTGGAAGTAAGACTCGCTTTTCAGACCATTGAAGTTAATATTACGTATTGCAACACTGATGTCTTTTGGGGAAAGTTTACATCAGAGATAAAAGCTGCTGAGGAAAATAAAGATCCCATTGAGGAAAGAGGAGGTGACTTTCCTGATGAGATCCCATTTTACTGGGATTATAATAATGAAAGTTACTGGAGTTCTGACAATGTGTGAATGAGGGTTCAGGGACCAACAGACAGCAAGAATCAGGAGAAGCAAAAGGGGATGATTAAGAAGAGACAGGAACAACAAGAGAGCATGTAAAATTTTTGTTCTAATTGTATGTTAAAGAATTCAGGCACTAAACAAATATTGGATGATTTTCAGGTAAGATAAGATATCTTTATTAGTCACATGCACATTGAAACACACAGTGAAATGCAACTTTTGCGTAATGTGTTCTGGGGGCAGCCTGCAAGTGTCGCCACGCTTCCGGCGCCAACATAGCACGCCCACAACTTCCTAACCCGTACGTCTTTGGAATGTGGGAGGAAACCGGAGCACCCGGAGGAAACCCACACAGACACGGGGAGAACGTACAAACTCCTTACAGACAGCGGCGGGAATTGAACCTGGGTCGCTGGCGCTGTAATAGCCTTACGCTAACTGCTACACTACCGTGAAAGGGAAATGAGAGAAAAGACAAGTGCCATGCAAGGAGAGATCGAAAAGGCCTCTTCCACTGTTTCAGATTGTCCCAGTACTCCTTACAGTGAATCTGTGGCGATGTGTGGTCACATGGAAAGGGTCCACAGAGATAAAGGCCAAACAGAGTGTTTTATTGGAGACACAGGAGACTGCAGATGCTGGAAATCTGGAGCAACACACAAAATGTTGGAGGAACTCAGCAGATCAGGCAGCATCTGTGGAGGGAAATGGACAATTGATGTTTTGGGTCAAGATCCTTCATCTGGAGTTCTTTTATTATTAAGTGTTGATTGAGGGTTAAGCATTAGGAAGGGTACCAGGAACAACTCAACCACTCTTATTTGAAACAATGCCATGGGCTTTTCACATATGCCTTAGGTGTCAGACAGGACCTCTGCTTGAAGCAAAAGAAAGAGCTGCTGGAGAAACTCAGCAAGGTCAGGCAGCATCTGTGGTCGGAAATGGACAGTTGACATTTCAGGTTGAGAACAGGGTTACTCAAACCTGGTTGTTCTGGAAGTAAGACTCGCTTTTCAGAATATTGTTAATATTATGTATTGCAACACTGATGTATTTTGGGGAAAGTTTACATCAGAAATAAAAGCTGCTGGAAAATAAAGGACTGAGAGAGCAGAGGGGAGATAGTCCGTATAAAAGAGGCGAGGGGGAGGGGAGAAGCTGGAGCTGGCGAGGATGCAAGCGAGGAGGGGTTGATAGGCAGGTGGGGTCAGGTGGGGGAGGGAGAGGTGGAGGTAGTAACAGAGGTGATATATGGAGGCAAGTGCTGTGTATTGTGGAATCCTGATAAGAAAGGAAGGTGAAGAGGAAGTAAATAAGGGAGGTGGGATCAGTGGGGGAACGGTAGGGGACGCAGGGGGATGAGTGTGTGGGTGATAGGCAGATGGAATGGGTGGGGAGGAGGAAAGAAATGGGAATGGGGGGCCGGGGGATGGTATTGGAAAGGAAAGTGTGTGTGGAAGTTCTAGCAGACATCTAGTAGCCTGTTACAATTCACTGCCCAAACTTTCGCACAAAGGGATTCTTACCTCGTTATGACCTTGCACCTTATTGTCTGCCTACACTGCACTTTCTCTGCAACTGTGACACTTTATCTTGCATTCTGTTATTACTTTACCTTGTACTACCTCAATGCACTGCTGCAATGAAATAACCTGTACGATCGGTATGCAGGACAAGTTTTTCACTGTACCTCGGTACATGTGACAATAATAAACCAATTTACCAATTTACTAGAGGCTGTGTGACCATATAGTAGCAGAAATAAACTAAATTTTATTTAAAATGTTATGCATTAAAAGTTGAGAATCTTTATATGTTGTGGGAGAAACTTGCATTGCATCCAGCTTGTGACTGACCAACTTCTATTCAGTGTGTGGGAGGACTCAGTTTGAAGATTCATCTGAAAGGCAATACAACACTCCTTTGTTGCTACATTGGAATGTCAGTCCACACTACTGGAGCAGGACGAGGGAGTCCTACGTTCTTGACTCAGAGGTCGGAAAGCAGGACACACCTGATATGAAAAGCAACCTTGTTTGACGTTTCATAAGACTGGTTTAAAGCATGTCAGCTGTGATCCCACTCCACAGATATGAACAGGCATCAAATACTCCTAGTGATAGCAACTACAGGGCACTGACTGAATGAGATGGTACCTCAGTTTCACACTCAGTTGTCGAGTCGATGATTGTTGACCATAATATAGCAAGTTCCCAATCTCAGCTTTTGCAAAAGTTGGTTAACAAAAAAAAATTAAGAGACAAGGAATCAGTGCATGGAGAGATCAGCAGTAAATAGGGCTTGATGAAGGAAGGATTTAAGATGTCAGTCAAAATGACAGCTCTTTCAAAGGGAAAAGACATCAAACAGGTTGCACTTTTTTTTAATTCCAAAATAAACTTTATTCATCATAAAAAACAAACTATATACAACAATAAAACAGTGCAAACCTTTACATTCATGTTCAGATCAATCATTAGTGTTACCTTCTTATATAAAAAACACAGCACCGATGCCACTCAGTCGTCTCCCTGGGGTGCTACCCCAATCCTATATTGAAAATATTTAAGGGGCTTTCTCGCCTGACCCCGCCCCTCCCTTTCCAGTGGCAGAAGAACCCTAAACTGTAGTCCTTCCCAACCGAGCCCTTGCGTTGGCTGCACCCAGCTTCAGTGCGTCCCTCAGCACGTACTCCTGCAGCCTGGAATGTCCTCGTCAGCAGCATTCCCCTACGGACATCTCGCAGTGCTGGGAGACCAACAAATTTCAGGCAGACCAAAGGGTGTCTTTCACTGAGTTGATGACCTTCCAGCAGCAGTTGATGTCCGTCTCTGTGTGCGTCCCCAGAAACAGCCCGTAGATCAGAGAATCCTCTGTTACACAGCTGCTGGGAATGAAATGTGACAAGGACCCTTGCATCTTTCGCCACACCCTCCTCACAAACCCACAGCCCGCAAAGAGGTGGGCGACCGTCTCGTCCCCAGCGCAGTCCTCCCGGGGGCCAAACAGGTTGCACTCTGCGAGAATGTCCCAAACATTCCTGTTTTAGTCCAATCACCTCAAGGCATTCCCCTTTCATGAAACTCTCTTGCTTACCCACACCATTGTCATGGCAACTTCCACACAATTTTGGTATCAACTGCATAAGCAATAGTTGAATAGGTTCTGGTAGATTTTAATAGCAATGTGGAGATGTTTAATTACCTGGAAAATATCTCATTAAATTCCGTGCCTCTGTTAATTGCTAACTGCATTAGGGATTAGGAGTTGAACGATGGGAGGGGGAGGAGGAGGGCAAAGGGAGTGGGAGGGTTAAATTCTTCTTCCTTTGAGAAATCAAAGCTATTCACCTTGAGGTAATTTTTATTTCGAAGGACAACTTTAGCACACATGCCCTTGTTTCGGTCAAGTTACTTGTTTGTGACATTTGGAATATTTTTCATCAGTGTGGGCCCATGTTATGACAGGAATAGGGGGAAGTAAAAGATGCTTTTGAAGCTGACAGTTAAAAAGTTCTGAACTAAAGTTCACAAACAAAGAGAAGGCAACTGTTTGATGTTTCTGCTTCTCTTTATTGGGTATACTTGTTTGCAAAATAGCAATGAATGGAAAGAAAAATAAATCAAGCCACTTTGTTTGATGGCCGATGCATCTTCTCACTCCTGCATGGATTCCATCGGTGAAAATCAAAATACTGCAGATGCCAGAAATCTGAAATAAAAATGGAAAGAGCTGGAGATATTCAGCAGGTCAGGCAGCCTCTGTGGAAATAGGAGCAGAGTTAACTTTTAAGGTCAGAACTGGGCAAAAGAAAAAATAAGTTAGTTTAAGTTGTAGAGAAGGTGGGGGACGGATGGACAAGACAAAGGGAATATATTCTGATAAGGTGAGGCCAGGGTTGTAATGAGGATAAACTGTAGATGAAGGGGAGGGAACAGTGATACCCTGGAGCATCTCAACATTACAAAAGAGGAGGCCTTGCAATACACAAAGATGGATAAATCCCCAGGTCCTGAGCAGGATGTTATGGGAAGCAAGAGAGAGACTACTGGGGCATTGGGTATCTTCATTAACCACAGGTGAGGTACTGGAAGACTGGAGGATAGCTAATGTTGTGCTTTTATTTAAGAAGGGCTGCAGGGAAGAAACAGGGAACTATAGGCTGCTGATCCTTACATCAGTGGTGGGAAAGTTGTTAGACGGGCTTCTAAGGGACAGTATTTATTTGCAATTGGAAAAGCAAGGACTGATTAAGGAGTCAGCATGGCTTTGTGCGAGGGGAATCCTGCATCATGAATTTAACTGAGGTTTTTGAAACAGTGACCAAGATGATTAGCAAGGGCAGGGTGGTAGACATTGTCTGTATGGACTTAACAAAGCCTTTGGCAGGGTCCATATGGTTGGCTGGTCCGGAAGGTTAGGACACGTGGGATCCAGGGTGAGTTAGCAAATTGGACATTGGCTTGGTGGTAGATGACAGAGGGTGGTAGTGGAGAGTTGTTTTTCAGATTGGAGGCCTGTGACCAGTGGTGTGTCACAGGGATCGGTGCTGGGTCCCCTGTTGTTTGTCATATGTTTTAATGATTTGGATGAGAAGATAGTGGCAGGATTAGTAAGGTTGCAGATGATATCAAAACTTTTATCGATGCACCATAGAAAGCATCATATCTGGATGCATCACGGCTTGGTATGGCAACTGCTCTGCCCAGGACTGCAAGAAACTGTAGAGAGTTGTGGACACAGCCTAATGCATCATGGAGACCAGCCTCCCCTCCATGGACTCTTGTCTATACCTCTCGCTGCCTCGGTGAAGCAGCCAGCATAATCAAAGACCCCACCCACCTGGGTCATTCTCTCTTCTCTCCTCTCCCATCAGGCAGAAGATACAGGATACAGGTGAAGGCATGTACCACCAGGCTCAAGGACAACTTCTATCCCACTGTGATGACTATTGAACGGTTCCCTTATACGATGAGGTGGACTCTTGACCTCACAATCTACCTTATTGTAACCTTACACCTTATTGTCTAGCTGCAATGCACTTCCCTGTAGCTGTGACACTTTACTCTGTACTGTTATTGTTTTTACCTGTACTACCTCAATGCATTCTGTACTAACTCAATGTATCTGCACTGTGTAATGAATTGATCTGTATGATCAGTATGCAAGACAAGTTTTTCACTATACCTCAGTACAAGTGACAATAGTAAACCAATACCAATACCAACATTGGTGTGGTGGACAGTGAAGAAGGTTGTCTAAGCTTACAACAGGATCTAGATCAACTGCGAATGTGGGCAAAGGAATGGTGGGTGGTATTTAACATGGGTGATGCACTTTGGGAAGTTAAACCAGGGCAGGACATACACAGTGAATGGCAGGACCCTGGGGAATATTGGTGAACAGTAAGACCTTGGGGTACAGGTACGTGGTTCCCTGAAAGTGGGAACACAGGTGGAAGATGTGGTGATGAAGGCATTTGGCATATTTGCCTTCATCGGGTGAGGTACTGACTGCAGGAGCTGGAATCTTATGTTACTATTGTACGAAACGTTGGTTCAGCTGCACTTGGAGTATTGTGTGCAGTTCTGGTCACCACACTATAGGAAGGATGTGATTAAGCTAGGGAGGGTGCAGTAAAGACTCAAGGATGTTACCTGAATTGGAGGGCTTGAGAGATTGGATGGATTGGGTCTGTTTTCTCTGGGATGAAAGAGGCTGAGAGGTGGCATGATAGAGGTATATAAAATTATGAGAGGCATTGATAGGATAGAAACCCAGAGTCTGTTTCTCATGGGAACGCTGTCTAAAACTAGAAGGCAGTAGTTTAAAGTGAGAGAGAGGAGGCTCAAAGGGGAACTGAGGGATATGTCTTTCACACAAGGATTATTTTTAACGTTTAGTTTCACAAGTAGTTAACACTTTCATGTTGAGTAGTTGGCATCTGGAATGAGCTGCCAGAGGAGGTGGTGGAGGCAGGAACAGTAACAACATTTAAGAGGCTCCATCACGACGCATCACATCACACGGGCATGACCCTCCCCACCATCGAGGACATCTTCAAGAGACGGTGCCTCAAGAAGGTGGCATCCATCATTAAGGACCCTCACCACCCGGGACATGCCTTCTTCTCACTACTACCATCAGGAAGGAGGTACAGGACCCTGATTCAAAGTTTCAGGAACAGCATTTATCCCTCTGCCATCAAATTTCTCAACGGTTCATGAACCCATGAACACTACCTCATTATTCCTCTTTTGCACTATTTATTTATTTTTGGAACTTATAGTAATTTTAATGTCTTGCACTTTACTGCTGCCACAAATAAACAAATTTCATGACATATGTCAGTGATAATAAACCTGATTCTGATTCTGATTCTGATTCTGATTCTGATTCTGAGTCATCTTTGAATGAGCAAGGCATAGAGGGATATCAAGCTAGTGCAGACAGGTGGGATTAGAGTAAATATGTATTTTTTGTCAGCATAGGCATGCTGGGCCAAAGTACCTGTATCTGTGACTCTAAGTCATCTGGTTGATAGGTTAATGAGGGCAGATTAGAGAGATCATGAACAAATGAATGTAAAAGCTGTGAAATGAGGGCAGTTCGAGAGAGAAAACACAAACAAAAGAACATAAAAGCTACAATATGCAGAGCCATAGGGAGCGCCCAGAGATCAGGCTGTACCAGTGGAGAGAGACAAACTAAGCCAAAAGTATAGACCGCTGACCTACAACAGGACTGGCTGGTTCTGGTACAATCAGAAAACAGACATTGTAGAGTTTGATATTGAGTCTGGAAGGCTGCAACGTGTCCAGATGGAGGATGATATCCTGTCCTCAAGCTTACATTGAGTCTCACTAGACACAGGCAGTCCAGATTGGGAGGTGAATGGAGAATTAAGTGAGTTGATCAACCACAACTTTCCCACAGAATGTGAAAATCAAGATCAATGGAAAATATGGAAAGGATGAATGAATTATTATTGTTAATAATATGTAGGGCCCAAAGTTAAGTCAGATCATAGTCACAAAATCCTCATCAAACGATAATATGTACTTGGAACAACTGAAGGAAAAAGACACCTGCTAATAAATATATCAGGTACTTGATGGTTAGCATGCACATGGTGGGCCAAAGGGCCTGTTTCGCTGCTGTATAACTCTATGATTCTGCATCTGCTACAGTCAGTGAGTATCAATGTCGACAAGGGTAATGAGGTATATGGAATACTAATAAGTACCACGAAGTCAAATCAGGTGGACAAGAAACAGAATGAGCAGGAAATAGATTGTATAGCCTTTTAAAAAAGTGGATTTAAAAAGCATTCCATGAGCATTTGAAGAGTTGTAAGGCCACAGACCGGGAATTGGGAAGTGGGTTAGGGAATTTGTCGAAGTTGATCATTTCTGACCAACATTGTCTCAGTGGGCTGAATGGCCTCATTCTGTCCTGTAAATTTTTATGTTTCAGCTACATTTTCCTGATGCTACATATATTCAGACGAGATAGTACTGCAGAAGTCATAAATATAAATGTCGCAGGGATAATTCTGCTATTTTGTGCTTCTCACACTGCAGACTGGCACTTAATGGAAATTCTGATGTGTTTTCATTAAGGTAGGCCTCCCCAATGGGAGTGAAGTTATCGCAAATTAGATCCAGACACGTGAAGGTGTTTCTACAAGCTACATAAGGTATGTCAAAATATACGATGCTTAAAGGGTGAATGACATTACTGTTTCAAACAGGTCAGGAAATAAAGACACGGGTTCTAAGCTTGTACCTGATTATTGGTTATATAGAGCCATACAGCACGGAGTCTGCCCACTGAGTTCATGATGCCTATCAAGCATCATTTACACTAATCCTACTTAATCCTATTTTCCCCACCTTCTCATCAACTGACCCTGAATTCTACCACTCACATACACACTCGAGGCAATTTACAGTGGCCGATTAGTCTACTAACTTGGGATGTAGGAGGAAAGTGAAGCCATCGGAGGAAACTCACAAGAGTGGGCACACATACTCCACACAGACAGGACCAGAGGTCAGGATTGAACCAGGTTCATTGGAGTTGTGAGGCGGTAGAGAGCTACCAGGTGCGCCACTGTGCCATATGTGTCAGTGTAACTTAAAAGGAATTCAGGAGTCAGTGCAGCTATTCATTGTACTTTACCACTGTACTGTCTCCAATATGCATTGTGGTTACCTACCTCAGTTACTCCCACAGCACCTCCCAAACCCATGGGCTCTACCACCAAGGAAGACAAGAGCAGCAGGCACGTGGGTGCACCACTACCTGTGAGTTCCCCTCCTGCTTGCATAATATATGGGCCAAATGCAAGCAGATAGGATTAGCTTAGATAGGCATCTTGGTCGGCATGGATACACCTGCCTCCATGCTGTCTAACTCCATGATTTGGAGATACATTATCAATCCCTCATTGTCATTGGGTCTTAGTCCTGGAAGGCTGCACCTCTACTGTGGGAGTACTTTCACCAGAAGGACTGCAGCAATTCACCACTACCTTCTCAAAGGCAATTAGGGATGGGCAATAAATGCTGGGCTTGGTAACAACGTCCAGATCCCACAATATGAATAAACTAAGAAGAAAGGATTTGCAGCATCCAATGTGGTATTACCAGATACACAGTGTTACAGCTCCGCCTGGATGGTAAGGAGGAAGCTTCTTCCTACTCAGTCTTTCCAACATGCCTCAGTGCCGTAGATTGCAGTGGGGAAGAGACATCACCCTGGAGCGAAGGAGAGATGACCTTAATGAGGTTTATAAACTCGTGAGGGGCATAGGTAGGATAGACAGTCACAATCTTTTTACCAGGGTAGGGGAGTCTGTTGGACTGGTGTAGGAGAGTTGCTGCTCTACGCTCCAGTGTGAAATAGGCTCCAGCGTAAGAAACTCAGCAAATCAGTGTTCATCATGCGGGCTTGTTCCAACGGTCCACCATTCTCTGAGAGCACAACTACCTCTCGATGTCTAACACAGACCTAAAGTGAAGAAATACTTGCACTTGTGTAGCAACTTCCAGGACTTCACAATGCTCTGGAGTGCTTTATGACCAATGAAGTGCTTCAGAAGTGTTGTAGGCAACATGGCAACCAATTTGCATATGGCAAGCTCTCACAAATTACAGTATGCTAATGACAAGGTATTCCATATTTTTTAGTAATGTATGAAGGATTAATATTGAATATTGCCTTCATTCTCATTACTATCATCAGGGAGGAGGTACAGGAGCCTGAAGACCCAAACTCAACGATTCAGGAACAGCTTCTTCCCCTCCGTCATCAGATTTCTGAATGGCCCATGAACCCATGAACACTATTTCATTCTTCTTCTTTTTGCACTAATTATTTATTTTGTAATTTATAGTAATTTTTATGCCTTGTACTGTACTTCTGCCACAAAACAACAAATTTCACATCATATAAATCAGTAAAAACAAACTAATTCTGATCAGTCCATTCTGACTGAGTTAGGACGTCACGTTACAGCTGTATAAGACATTGGTAAGGCCACATTTAGAGTACCGCATACAGTTCTGGTTGCCGTGCTATAGGAAGGACGTCACTACACTGGAAAGGGTGCAAAAAAGATTCACGAGGATGTTACCAGGACTGGAGGTTTTGAATTATAAGGAGAGGCTGGATAGGCTAGGGTTTTTTTCCCTGGAGCGTTGGAGGCTGAGGGATGACATTATAGAGGATTATAAAATCATGAGGGGCATAGGTAAGGTGAATAGCCACAGTCTTTTCCCCAGGGTAGGTGAGTCCAAAACCAGAGGGCATAGGTCTAAGGTGAGAGGGTGAAGATTTAAGAGAGACCTGAGGGGCAACTTTTTCACACAGAGGGTGGTGGGTATATGAAACGCGCTGCCAGAGGAAGTGGTAGAGGTGGGTACAATTACGATATTTAAAAGACATTTGGACAGGTACATGGATAGGAAAGGTTTAGAGATATGTGGGCCAAATACTGAGAAATAGGACTAGCTCAGTTAGACAACTCCATCAGCATGGACGAGTTGGGCTGAAGGGCTTGTTTCCATGCTGTATTACTCTATGACTATTACTCAGCATGGTGCTCACCTGAGAGAACAAATGGATCTTCAGCTTAAGGTCCCCTCCAAACACTGTTGCTGCAGTGGAATGCCAGTCTAGGTGATTGTGTTTGGCTATGGAGTGAAACAAATCTGGTATACTTGAAATTAAATCAGAAAATGCAGACCTGGCAGCATCAGTGGAAGGAAAACAGGGTTAACTTTTCATACCAGGTACTCTTCATCAGAACTCAGGAGACTCAGCTGAGAGTGATTCCAAATAAGCCAACGTTCACCCTTCAATCAATGCTTCCCAAATATCATAGTAGATGTTTATCATAGAAAATGTCATCATTTCAAAACAGAGATGAGGAGAAATTTCTTTAGCCAGAGGGTGGTTAAATTGTGGAATTCCTTGCCAGGTACAGCAGCGGAGGCCAGATCACTGGGGGCGTTCAAGGAAGAGATAGATAGATATCTAAATAGTTGGGGTATCAAGGGATGTGGGGAAAAGGCTGGAAATTGGGATTAGAATAGTTTCTTTTTCTTTTCTTCTTCCTCCCCCCCATTTCTCATTTCTCATTTTTTTCCCTTTTCCTTGGAGCAGACTCGATGGGCCGAATGGCCTGCTTCTGCTCCCTTGTCTTGTGATCTTGTGAAAGGGGAACCAACACAGAAGAGGAGAAGAGACCTAGAGGAGGAGATCAGCTGTGATTATATTAAATGGCAGAGCCAGCTTGAGGGGTTGGATGGCCTACTCCTGCTCCTAATTTCTTGTGTTCCCATTGTTCTTATATTTTGAATGCCTTAAACAATATTCTTCCCTCTTGTTATTTTGCTAGTTACTTTAAAATTTGACTGCCTCTGGAATGTTTTGGGAACATTTTCCCCTGAGGAGCAAGTTATACTTCAAGCAACAGGTGCACAAAATCATAGTTTTTGTTAGAACCCATTATATCAATTGCCCAGGATTACCAGTGAGGAATCACATCCAAGAAGGAAACACAACCTTTCTCAAAGTAGGTCGCTTTAGTACATTCTTGGAATTGCAAAGTCAATAAGAAGTCAACCATTATATAAAATCAAATGATAAATATTTATCCATTTAAAAAAAATGTACAATAAATTCTAATTTACAGCAATCTCCTGAGTAATCACACTGCATTCATAGTGTTATGCTAATTGTTTTGGCAGCAGACTTTATTATTTTATTATTATTTCATGAAACACTTTCCATCTGATTCCTTGAGCTCAGCTGGGTGGAGAGCACTTGCCTGCAGTGAAAATGGTTTCTGGAGTTGTCAGTTCATTATGGAACCAGCTGAAACTTTTGGCATGGACTTTGGACTGTTTGAAACCTTGCGCCGATTTTTCAGAGTTCTGCTGTTTGGCATGGAGGCATTGTTATCTATACAGCTGCCCACGAGACTTCCCGCTGCATACAGTCAATCTGGAAAAATTGCCTGGATGGTGAGGAATTGAACATATTTTCTACTCAGTGGATATGGTGCCAGCTTGATGTCAGAATCAATCTTCTGACAAGGGGAACAATTTGCTCTGTGGGTCAGCTGCCACAGTCATAATCACACAGTTTTTAAATCAATTTTCATTATTGCTACACTTCGGAGTACGTCTCAGTATTAATAGGTTGGATTTCTGTCAGTGGTGCATGGAATGGGGGGGTCTCTTCAGATCCCTGATGTGTCCATTTGAAAGAGCATCCCGTCTGGTTTTAACATTGGGAATATTGGGATGCCAGCACTGGAAGGAGTCCAAAACAATCCCACTTGCCCCATCATGCAACTACCTGTGCTAGCCCCATGTCCCTTTTTTCAAGTACAGGTCCTCTCCAGATGAGGAATGCCCGACGTATCTACAGCCTGTACATACGAACAAGTGTTTGGGATTCCGGCGGGATGGATTTCCTGGCTGCTGCAGGGCTCCAGGCATCTTCAGCCGTGTGGGAACTTGGTTTGGGGTGATATCATCGCATCTTGCAGAGAAACCAGAATGGTTGAATTAAATGCACTGATTTAATTACCCGTTGCCCTTGGTTGGCCCATGTTTTTCTTTAAGTATTTCAGCCGCACTTACCGACTGTTCGGGTTACGAACAGTTCTCAGGAACAGAACCCTGTTGTAACCTGGGGAGGACTTCTAGTCAGGTTCTCCCATTCACTTCCATGGGCTGAATTAAGGCAGTAGAGGGTTGATGGGTGGATCTTCCATCCTGAGACCTGGGCCATCAGTGATAGTTAGTGTGGTGCCATCGGACCCCACCAGCATGGTGAGGTTGTCCCACAGACCGTGCTCTACTGAGTGGGCTTATGCACTATGGCCTCAGCTTGGGAGTTGCCCAGTTACGGCCGATATCCATCTGCAGAGGCGTATGGATCTTGGCGGAAAGTTTTCCACAAACTCCCCCCACAAACATTGATGAACCTAACATACTTTAACACTTTCTTTCAGATTTCTAGCACTACATTGACTTCCCTATGGAACTTTTTTTCTGGTATCAACATCAATATCTCTCACTCAACCAACACCAAAAGCAGATTAACTCACTGCTTCTTGTGGGAGGTGAGTGTGAATTGTCTTAACAGCTTTTCTAGACCACTGTCATTCCAATGCAAAATAATTAAATGCATTTAAAGTGGTTTGAGATAAAGTGCGATACAAGTACAAGACAGTTTACAAAGCTAGCATAGCCTGGCCTCAGGTGCTGTCTGTGAGGAGTTTGCACGTTCTCTCTGTGACCATATGTGTTTCCTCCCATCCGCCAGAAAGTATGTAGGTTGGCGGGTGATCTGGCTTCTGTAAATTGTCCCTTGTGTGTAGGTGAGTGGTAGAATCTGGGGGGAGTTCATAAGAATGCGAGGAGAATTAAAAATAGGATTAATGTAGGATTAGTGGTTGGTTGATGGTCAGTGTAGATTCAGTGGGCTGAAGGGCCTATTTCCATTTTGTATTTCTCTCTGATTCTTACCCTCCATGACTTTACCACTCCTGAAGTTTTGGGACATCTGACGTTGTAACATGTGCTTTATGAATAGAAGTTCTCTTGTTGTTTACTTAAAGTTACAGTATGAGAATTAAAAGATATAAGTTCAAGGAGACAGTATTTACTCTAGCCCTGGATGGCATTTGATAACGGACAAAAAGAACACAGCAATAAAGAACTGATGGATCTGACAGTTAATCACAATTCTTTCCTAAAGTGATTAAATAAATAGGACATTTTTTTTTCCTTTTCAAATGGTTAAACATTCTTCTACACTTGATCAGAGATGGGAAATCAATATGATTTAGTTAGTACTCAAGCTTTGACTGCTCCAGTCAATAATAACCCTACCATTTTAGATCAATTTCATGCCAAATCAATCTGATACGGACAGATGTGGGTGGTAAAGCACCCAGCTGATGCTTTGAGAGTCTGCATGCTCCATCTGACAACCAGAGTGTGTGTTTTGGGGCTGATTAAGACCAGCTGGATTCCATCTTCCTGCAAAACTGATGAGCATTCAAAGAGGGGGACTTATTCATTCCTTTGGTCTAATCTTGAAGTGTAGGATCTCCCGCTGAATTGATTCCCTTCTCATGTTTGAGAAGCCACGATTTCCGTCTTCAATATTTTTTATTCTTTCCTCTGACAAGCTAAACAACAATTTGCATTTATATAGTGTTTTTATGGTCATAATACTTCTCAAGACACTTCAGAGGAGCGTTATCAAACAAACTTTGACATTGAGTCACAAGGAGACATTAGCACAGGCAACCAAATACTTGGTCAAAGTGATAGATTATAAAGAACATCTTAAAAGAGTTGAAAGGGTTGGAGAGATCTCAGGGAGAATGCTGACTCCAACTATTTTAGTCATAGTCATAGAGTCATAGAGTTATACAGCACGGAAATAGGTCCTTTGCCCAACCCGTCCACAACGACCAAGTTGTCTACTTGAGCTGCCTCATTTCCTTGCATTTGGCCCAAATCCCTCTAAACCTTTCCTATCTGTGTACCCGTTTAATGTCTTTTAAACATTATAATTGTATCTGTCTCTATATAACAGGTCGTTCCATATGCCCACCACCCTCTGTGTGAAAAACTTGCCCCACAAGTCCCCTTTTCCCTCTCACCTTAAACCCAGGCCCTCTAGTTTTAGACTCCCCTACCTGGGAAATAGACTGTGACCATCCACCTTATCTATGCCCCTCAGCCTACTACTCTCCAGGGAAAAAAGTCCCAGCTATCCAGTCTGGATAACCATCTGTTAAGGAATAATTATTTAAATAATAAGCTAATAGCCCTTGAAAACATCAATGCCACTGAGATATCAGTGTAGGGTTTCAACTACAGGGTTAGATTGGAGAAGTTGGGGTTCTTCTCCCTGGATTAAGGAAGAGTTAATTCTCTATCCAAGCAGACCCCTATTGAAGTAATACAGGAAATGCAACAGCCAAATGATACACAGTAAGCTCCCACAAACATATAATTGGTTCTGAGGTATTGATTGTAAAATAAACGTTGGCTACTATTTCTCTTCTTCCAAATAGTATCATATGGTTGTTCTTATGCCCCCCTGAGTAGTAAAATGGTGTTCGCGTGATCCCTCCAACGATGCAGCACTCTCTCAGTACCCCGCTGGGATTTTGTACTTATTCCCCAGTGTAAGGAGTCGAACAGAGAAAGTAACATCACTCCCTCATCGTTCTCCCTTTGTTCCCCTGCATCAATATCCTGAAGCTCTGTAATATCATGCAGGGACAGTAGCAGTTGAAGAAAAAGGTCCACCACCTATCTGGCAATGACGGAGGGAATTCCTAGATCAGGAGACTACTGGGCAGTGTGTGGAAGTTTGCAATGGGCTGAAGCACACAATGCAGCCAGAGTAGGGTTCTCTACAGAATCCCCACCTAAAAATCAGAGCGATCTCGCCCATCTCCAACAATTTGATGTTCTCAACCGTATTTGAGTGAGATGTTGGGAAAAGGCATTAGTGTTATTTCGGGGGAGGTGGTGTTTAGGATAGTGCTCCACTAGTGGGACAGAGGGGTTTGCTGCTACTAAACTACCCCCTGGAGTCTGGTACTCACCCAGTCAATGTGGGCTCTGAGGCAGTGGTTGGATATACACTGAAGGTTTCCTGCAAATTAGAAAAATTCACTTAAAATAGTGAATACAGGGCAAAAGACTATTACTTTAACCTATCATTTCTGTTGACCAACAGGGCAAGCACTTTGGATTTTCTTATGAGAAGATTAACACTGTGATAAGGACAATAATTTAAGCAAATAATAGTGTATTTGGTATCAGGTCTATTTACATACAGTACAGAATGTACTGTACAATGTTTTATACAAATTAATAATTATTTAAAAAACAAATATATAGTTAACTATAACTTTAGCTAAATATAAACCTGCTCCTGCAATCCTCTTACTACAACACAACTATATAAACTAGAATTAATAGTGTAAGAATGTCTGCCCTGATATCAATAAATTCAATGAGTATAGTACAGCTCACATGTAATAAACTACACCTCGTACTGAATAAATACTTTAGCAATAGATAACCATGAATGAGGAATATCACAAGTATTTCTCAACATCAAATGTAACTCCAAAGTCTTAACAACGGCACTGAGGTCGAGAGGGTTGAGAGCTTCAAGTTCCTAGGAGTGGACATCACCAATAGCCTGTACTGGTCCAACCACGTAGATGCCACAGCCAAGAAAGCTCACCAGCGCCTCTACTTCTTCAGGAGGCTAAAGAAATTCGGTATGTCCTCTTTGACCCTCATCAACTTTTATTGATGCACCATAGAAAGCATCCTGTCCGGATGCACCAAAGCTTGGTACGGCAACTGCTCTGCCCGAGACCACAAGAAACTGCAGAGAGTTGTGGACACAGCTCAGCACATCACGGAAACCAGCCTCCCCTCCTTGGACTCTCTGTCTACACCTCTCGCTGCCTCAGTAAAGCAGCCAACATAATCAAAGACATTCCCTCTTCACCCCCTCCCATCTGGCAGAAGATTCAAAAGCCTGAAAGCACCAGGCTCAAGGACAGCTTCTATCCCGCTGTTATAAGGCTATTGAATGGTTCCCTAGTACGATAAGGTGGACTCTTGACCTCACGATCTGCTTCAATATGGCATTGCACCTTATTGTCTGCCTGCAACTGCACCTTCTCTGTAACTGTAACACTTTATTCTGCATTCTGTTGTTGTTTTACCCTGTACTAACTCAACACACTGATGTGATGGAATGATCTGCATGGACGGTATGCGAGACAAGTTTTTCACTATACCTTAGTACATGTGACAATTATAAACTAATTTACCAACTTAACTGTGCAATATACATGTTCCTTAGAATCACAAACCCAATAAGTTCTAATTAATTTTTCCTTTATGCTTCCATCATTTTGTCTTCATGCATGCTCTTTCTCACATTGCAACACTCTCTGCAGCTGCCTAGGGACCACAGGCAATCTCTTTTTCTCTGCTGGTCCCGTTGAAGCTAGGAATTCATCGTCTCTGACCTTGTCTCTCTGGACAGTTTCTAGTTGCAGGCACTCTACCCAATGTACAACAAGTACAGCTTCATGTAGATGGATTCAAGCCAGTAAGATCATGTGGCAGCTTCAGGCCAGTGGTAGAAAGCTACATCAGAATGGAAGGTTCGATACCCACTTGAGACAGGGGTGTTAACTTTAAAAGTAACAGGTGGGCTACAAATCTCTTTGGGATGTCAGGTGGCTGTAATGGGTACGAATCTTTCTTTAAGGTTGAAAAATTGCATTGAATGGTGATATGGTGATCCTGTGGTTCTGTTCCTGATCCAAAAATCCACTATGGAAACTTGAGATTGAGAGTTCAGTTGTTTGTACCACATGATGCCTTCTGATACAGCAAAGGACCTTCCAAGTCCCACGAGTGCCATAGGGAGTGGTGTATGTCCAAGATGATATATTTTAATTATTGTTTTGTGCAATAAAGACATTTTGAAATCAAAAACATAAAATTGCAACACAAGCTGAAACAAGTGGAGACCAATCAGCCCCTTGACTTTGTACTCCTTTTCACCTCACAGTTAGAGGTTGACTTTTGGATGAGATGTTACACCGAGACCATATGTGCATTCTCAATTGGATGCAAATAATCCCATGTTGATACTTGAAGTAGAGCACAGGGAATATCAATCCTTCAACAAACACTTAAGATAGACAACCTGCTCATTCAGTTCATTGCTATTTGTGGGAGCTTGCTCTGCGCAAATTGGCTGCCATATTTCCAATGCTATACACATCAAGTGCACTCCATTGGTTGTCAACTGAGATATCCTGAAGTTGTGTAAGGTGCTATAAAAATGCTGTCACGAACCAGCAACAAAAGAAACACACTGAGCATGATTCAGTGTTAAAAACTATCTTATTAATCACTACTTATGATAATACGTAAAATAAAAGTAAAAATGTTAGTATTTAGAATTCAAAAATGTTAAACCTTGAACGTTAACCCCAAAACTAAACTCTTTGTGTGTGTGTGTGACAAAGTCCCAAACTCCAAGTTCAGGAATGGTTCTTAAAGTTCAGTTCCGCAAGCCATAAGGTGAAACATGAGCAAGGGCTTCTTCAACAACCACCGTTGTCTGAAGATAAGACGTAGACGTAGAGAAACATAGAGAGAGTAAATACGAAATCCAAATGTTCCACGATGGAACCCAAGTGACATTTCAGTGTTTACTCGGTAGTGACTTCCTCACCCCGAAAAGCATCCGAATCGTGGTCGTCCACACACAAATACCTGTTTCCTTCTACAGGTCAGCAACAAAGTGAACTCCACCGGATTACTTCCAACTTCCATACATGGATTTCAGTGGCAGACACAGTTATTGTCTCACATCCATCGATAGAGAAAACTAGCAGGCTGGTGTCTCTCTCCCTTCTCTCTCTCTCTCCTCCTTCTTCTTCTGACCTCTTCAACAACATCATTACGTCCTTTATCTTCAATTGACGTAAGCACGCCCCACACACACAAATACACACACTCTCTATCTTAAAGGGACTTTCACTGAGTCCGTAACAATGCACCCACACCGAGTTAGGCTGATTGATTGGGACAGTGGCTTCTTTTCACTAAGAGCCTCCAATACATTTGCTTCTCCCATTTCAATTTTATCACACATTTCATCTTTTTTAAAAAAAAATTGGAATTTTGCAGAGTTGAGACACAAATCTCAATAGCATTTATTTCAAGAACTGAGGGGAGGGCAGAGACTAACATTTTGGGCAAGGGAAGATGTGAAATAAAATTTCCTTCCTTTTGCAAAGAACATAAGGATATAAGAAACAGAAGCACAAGTAGACAATTCCATCTCTGATACTTGCTCCACCATTCAATAAGATCATGGCTGATCTTTTATTTTAATGCCACTTTTCTGCACTAGTCCCATATATTTTCTTCCCTGAAAATCAAAAAAATCCATTGATCCCTATCCAGGGAGTTTCAAAGGTTCACTACCCTATGGTTGAAGAAAATCTTCTCATCTCTGCTCTGAATGGCCAGCCCCTTATTTTAAGACTGTGACCCCTTGTTTTAGATCAGGACTCTTGGTTCTAAACTGCAGGGCAGCATGGTGGCGCAGTTGGTAGAGCCACTGCCTCACAGCTCCAGCGACCCGGGTTCAATCCTGACCTCGGGCGCTGTCTGTGTGGAGTTTGCACGTTCTCCCTGTGACTGCATGTGTTCCCTCGGGGTGCTCTGGTTTCCTCCCACATCCCAAAGGTTAATTGGCCCAAGTGTGCAGGTCAGTGGTAGGATCTGGGGAGAGTTGATGAGAAAGTGGGGAGAATAAAATGGGATTAGTTGCGAATTAGTGTAAGTGGTCGGTGTGGACTCAATGTGCCGAAGAACCTGTTTCCATGCCGGATGAGTCTATGGCTCTGTGAGTCAAGCCAGGGGAAACATTAAATCTGTATCTACTCTGTCAAGCCCTGTAGGTTACAATGTAATCATCTCTTATTCTTCTGAAGTGGTTATAATTTGGAACTCATTGCCTGTACAAGTGGTGGAAACAGAATCAATCATGGCTTTTAAGGGGGAATTTGAGGGCACTTATGGAAAAGTAATTTGCAGGACTTGGGAGAAAGGTCTTGGGGACAGGATTGCTGTACTAGAAGCTGGCATGACCTCTGTGCCAAAACAACTCCTTCTGTGCCATAGCATTGGAAAATCTTGTCTTAGTTGCATGCATTGTTGTATCTAGCCAAGGTCAAGATCGAGGTTGGCCTCTCAGTGCTGTACTCCAGAAGGAAGTAATGCAAAGATGTCTTCACAAACCTGACAAGCTTGGTTGATCAGGAAACTTGCTAAAGGTTTTTTTTAACAAGGCTTTGTTCTAAGTGCAAATTGAATTGGACACTGCAAGGATGTTAGCAGGTGTTTGAGATGCAGCATGCTAATGAGTAATTAATCACTTGTCTACTCTGCGATCATCCATTGCATTGTAACTTTGCTCAGCACTGACTGAGTAAACCATTTTCAAAACTGTATAAAACAGCATTTACCCTTTAGTTCTGACTGCAAATTCCATGGGAGCTTACGACATGTTATCATACTGGACAGTGAAGGCTTTGTGCGGAAGGACTACAATCTAAGGTCCTGCTAACACTGGACACTGAGGGGTTGGGTCCTCGCAGACAATTGATGGGTGTATTGTTCAAAGAGTCCACATGAGTGACATTGGTAATTTGTAGATAGAATGTATTAACTTGATGACACTATTAATGTATTGATGATGACACTGGATGTAACTAAAGACATATACTGATTGTATTGTATTTCCTGTACATATTTCGAAATAGAAAAAAATACTGAACAACTTTCTTAGCTGGGAAAAGGAAGATGCAATGACTCCTGTAAATCCTTTTTACCATGTCTTCTTCCTTACACCCAATATCCCTGAGTTACTTTGGTTTGAATGTGGTCACATTTTTGTAGCCATGTGGTTCCCAGTGTCCTGGAGGTACAGCAGACTGCATATGACAACAAGACCTCAGGTCATGTTTCCTGACGCACAAGAGACTGCAGATGCTGGAATCTGCAGCAACAATCTGCTAGAAGAACTCAGCAGGTCGAGCAGGATCTGTGGGAGGAAAGGAATTATCGATGTTCCTGCATCAGTCCTGACCTGTTGACGCTTGACCCGTTGAGTTCTTCCAGCAGATTGTTTGTTGTATCCTGAGGTGAACCATGGATTGCCCTGATAGCCTGTCACTGTGACAAGGCTCTTCTCACTTTCTAAATGTTTCTGATGATTGGAGACAATTGAAATATAATTAATTAATGAAAATAAAATGTTAGAAATAAAATTCAGTTAAAATACATTAAACTGCTGTATAATAATTGCATCATAAATATGAAGAGAAATAAAGAAAATGAAATAATGCTCACTTATCCTTCTAATGTGGTCAAATCAATAGGGCCACACAATGTGCAAGTTAGAGGTGGGGTAGAAGTGGCATCCAGGTAGGATGTCACTAAGCTGGAAAGGGTGCAGAAAATATTTACGAGGATGTGAGCAGGAGAGAATAAATGGAGGCTGAATAGGAGCTACTCTTCCTTATAGTCCCCAGTATTAAATTCAGGGAGACATCATGGCAGGAGAAGTCACCTTTAAATGCCTGGATGCCATTTGGCTAATTCATTCATTGTGCACACTCATCTGCAAAATCAATCGATCTGCCTGTTTGGAGTGTCCCTTTAAATACTGGGAGCACCTGAAAATAGTAAACATTAGAAATCACCACACCCGATCATGCTAATTGTTCAGAAATCGTGGAAATAATATGCTTAAAATGCCAATGACAGTGAGGAAGCTATTCTCTCAGACTTCCCCACTCACAGTCTTCAGAGCTTCCCCCTTACACCAGCTATAAGAGCTCAGTCCTCCTGGTCTGAGTCTCATCTCTTTTCATAGAAAACTCCCAACAGAAAAGTGTTTGGGGCTGACTCTAAATTGGAAATAGTCTCTCCTAATTAATGGTAACTAATGAAATTATGAAGCTTTACGCTTTGCAAAACGACTGCACTCTTTTGAAATCAAATCAAATTTGAAAACCAGGGCAGTAAGCAGCAATGGATCGGCCACTGTCTTTGTAGTCAAAACTGATTAACATTTAGAAGTTGAACATTTTTGTCTGATCAGTGAGATGGCCAGTTGTAGGCATCTTTGCCCTATGGTAGCCCAATACATGAACTCTCACCAAACACTGCACTGCCAAGGGGACCAGGCTTTATAAGGGGGAGATTCTGAACACATATCATGAAGATTTCATTTCTGGGATGGCCTGCTGCTGTGGCTTGTATTTGTCAAGGCATGACCCCTGACCAGTTCCAACACAATATTACTCACTTATCAAGATGATTTTCCAAAGCAACAGGCTGTTAATGTGTTGTCTTTGGTTCTGAGGCATTAATATAATATTATCCAAGAACAATGCAATTAGTGTGTAATATCCTATGTGAGGTCTCTGTAATAGTGAGTGTTGCCCAGATTTTCAGAGACACAATTGCCTCTGCAGGTAAAGCAAAATGAAAGGCTAATTGAAGACTGCAAAGTGCACATTAAGCATATCGGGAAATGCGTAGGAGGTTGATTCATTTACTCATACATTAATTACACAGGATCGCAAAATCCTTGAGTTCATGTCTGCTCGCTATAAGGACAATCTAGTCAATCTCATGCTGCAGATCTTTTCCCATTGTTCTGCACCTTTCAGAAAGTCGGGCATTCATAACACAGGGAGGATCTGTAGCTGATGTGCCTCAACCTCCTGACCATTGTCCTGAACCCTTTCTCCCCCCTTCACATCATTCCTCAGCTGTGAGGACCAGAATTGGCTGCAGCACTCTTTCCAACAAAACAGAGAAAGGTCATTCACTGGTAATTAATTCATTCTAGAGTTAATACTCCTCTTCAGCCTCCTTTCATTTTTGCTAATGACATCCAAAGTGCCCTCTAATGCCCATCCAAAACGCATCAATGCTATTTCCCTCAACCACTCAAAGTGCTAATGTATTCAAATTCTCACCAGTCTCTGAGTGAAGATTGATTTCTCTAATCAGTGCAAGTTGTCTGATTGGTGGGACCTGCTGTATGTTTGGCGCACTCTTTCATTTGCTCAGTGCTGCTCTTGGACTTTTATCATCAGAAGCCATTAATCCTAAAATGGAGTTAAGGTGCAAGCTTGATAGACAATGGTGAAAGAGAAAGCAGCAACAGATCACAAAGAGTAGCCGGCAGGTGGTGGGGTTGCTGCTTTTTCTGTCCCTTTGGGTTTTAGTAATGTGGATTGCATTTAGAGTAAAACTAGATAAGTAAGTGAAAAGAAGATTCTGATGTTATTATTGAAAGAGGTTTACTTATTTATCCACTCATGGATGTGGACATTTCTACAAATGCCAGTATTTATTGTCCATCCCTCATGACCCTGAAACAGATAGAAGTCAATCACATTGAGTCATAGAGTCGTACAGCATGGAAACAGGCCCTTTGGCCCAACTCATCCAAGCCGACCAAGATGTTTATCTGAGCTAGTCCCATTTGCCTGCATTTAGGCCATATCACTCTGAACCTTTTCTATCCATGGACCTGTCTAAATATCTCATAAACATTGTAGCGTAACACTATTTACAGCGCCAGCGACCCAGGTTCAATTCCAACCACTGTCTGTAAGGAGTTTATTCGTTCTCCCCGTGTCTATGTGGGTTTCCTCCGAGTGCTCCGGTTTCCTCCCACATTCCAAAGACGTACGGATTAGGAAGTTACGGGCATGCTACGTTGGCGCCGGAAGTGTGGTGACACTTGTGGGCTGCCCCCAGAACACTCTATGCAAAAGATGCTTTTCATTGTGTGTTTCGATGTACATGTGACTAATAAAGATACTTTGTCTTATCTTACTTTACCTGTCACTACCACTCCCTCTGGCAGCTCATTCCATATACCCACCACCCTCTGCGTGAAAAAGTTGCCCCTCAGGTCTTATTAAATTTTTCCCCTCTCACCTTAAATCTACTGTATGTCTACTGTTTTAGACTCTCCTACCCAGGGAAAAAGGCTGTGACCATCTGCTTATCTATGCTCCTCATGATTTTATATACCTCTATAAGGTCACCCCTCAGCCTCCTATGCTCCAGGAAAAAAAGTCCCAGCCTCTCCTGCTACTCCTTATACCTCAAGTCCTCCAGTCCCAGTAACATCCTCATGAATATTTTCTGCATTCTTTCGAGCTTAATGACATCTTTTCAAAAGTTGGGTGACCAGAACTACACACGATTCTCTAAGTATGGTCTCATCAATGACTTGTACAGTTGCAACATGATGTCCCAACTCCTGTACTCATTGGAGACACAAAAAGTTCTGCAGATGCTGGAATCTGGAGCAACACACACAAAGTGCTGGAGGAACTCAGCAGGTCAGGCAGCATCTATGGAGAGAAACAAACAGTCGATGTTTCGGGTCAAGACCCTTCTTCACCACCCTGAGTACCTGTGTCGTCACTATGTAGCTCTATCCCTAGGTCTCTCTGTCCTACAGTACACTCCGAGGCCCTACAATTTACTGTGTAACGTCCCACTGGTGGGTTTGGAGTCACACATAGACCAGATGAGAGAATGGTGACAGATTTCCTCCTCTGTGGGACAGTGTGTGGCTTCAGGGCTAGTTGAAATGCTGCCTCACGCTTCCAGTGACCTGGGTTTGATCCTGACCTCTGATGCTGTCTGTGTGGAGTTTGTATGTTCTCCCTGTAACTGTGTGGGATTCCACCAAGTCCTCCAGTTATTTTCCAGTAGCAGAGAAGGTGGGGAAGGGACATATAGAACAAAGTGTCTGTGATAGAGTGAGTCGAAATGGTTTATTGATGGCAATGTTAACACATTAAGCTTTCTGGTCTGTGTAATGTGCTATTAATGGTTAAGTTGTAGGACCTGCTCAGCATCTGAATCCCTTTGATAGACAAAGGAACATGCCCAAAGACCCAATGTCTGCCACTTAGTTAATTGCCACAATAACATAGAGAACATTTGTTACCTTAACGATTTTAATTTTAAAGAGTGGTTAGAACACTTGTCATTGTGGTAAGTAGAGATCAATTTGACAAGGCATCTCATATAGTGTATCAATAATATTAATGATCAGAAACAATTAATTGGTCAGAACAACCATGCTGGAAGGGATTGTCACATGGTGGTTAGGTTGCTGACTAGCACCCTGAAGCCCAGAACACTGGTCGATGGACGGGAGTTTGAATCCCATTGCAAAAGTGGAGGAATTTAAATTAATCAATTAAATAAATATAGAATTTAAGAAGGATAAATGCCATGAAACTACTGGGTTGTTGCAAAAATCTATCTTGTTTGTTAAGATCTAATCTAATATGGTCTGAGCCAGAGCCACCATTGTTTTTGACTTTAAAGTGTCTTCTCAGTTTGGGGGCAATTAAGGTTGTCAATAAATGCTGGTATCACCAGTGACATCACATCTTACGGGAAAACATGCAACAAAGCAGTAAGTGCAAGGAGTGGATAATACATACAGATGATCATGGCTTAAAGTTGACTGGCCCTTCCTACTTTATATGTTTCCTTAATGCTGGATGTATCCATGTACCCATGTATCACAGAAAATAGAACATAGAACATTAGAGCACAGTACAGGCCCTTCAGCCCGCAATGTTGTGCCGATATTTTATCCTGCTCTAAGATCTATCTAACCCTCCCTCCCACATAGCCCTCCATTCCTCTATCATTCATGTGTCTATCTAAGAGTCTCTTAAATGTCCCTAATGTATCTGCTCCCACAACCTCTGCCAGCAGTGATTTCCACACACCCACTGCTCTCTGTGTAAATAACTTACCCCTGACATCCCCCTATTCCTCCAATCACCTTAAAGTTATGCCCCCTCGTGTTAGCCATTGTCACCCTGAGAAAAAGTCTCTGACTGTCCAATCATCCATTTTCAGCCAATCAGTGACCCAGTAGACCACTTAACCCATATATGGGTATGGCTCTATTTTACTTTTACCTGGCAGTTTTTGAACAGCAACACCTTCAAATGGTAAAGTAGATTAGGGTGACAATACTTAGTCATGTTGATTGGGAGCTCCAAGTTTTGGTGTGTTGTCAGGGCTGAGTTATGATGATGGTTGTGGGAACATCATCAATAACAATACTCCTGCATGACGAAGAGGATTCGTCGGTCTATACAACTGTTCGGATCCTGACACCAAATATGGATTACAATTTTTTTGTTTATGTGTATCAGACCAAGGTTCCCTGAAAGTGATGTCACAGGTAAACAGGGTGGTGAAGAAGGCTCTTGGCATGCTGGCCTTCATTAGTCAGGGCAATGAGTACAGAAGTTAAGATGTTATGTTGCAGTTGTACAAGACGTAGGTGAGACCACTTGGAGTATTGTGTTCAGTTTTGGTCGCCCTGCTATAGGAAAGATGCCATTAAGCTGGAAAGAGTGCAGGAAAGACTTACAAAGACATTGCCGGGACTTGAGGGACTGAGTTGTTGGACGGGCTAGGATCTTATTCATTGGAGCGTAGGAGAATGAGGAGTGATCTTATAGAGGTGGATAAAATCATGAGGGGCATAGATAGGGTGAATGTGCACTGTCTTTTTCCAAGAGTTGAGGAATCAAGAACTAGAGGGCATGGGTTTGAGGTGAGAGGGGAGAGATTTAATAGGAACCTGAGGGGTAACTTTCAAAGAGTGGTCAGTACATGGAATGAGCTGCCGGAGGAAGTGGTTGAGGCAGGTACAATAACAACATTTAAAAGACACTTGGACAGGTTCATAAATAGAAAAGGTCTAGGGGGATATGGGCCAAAGGCAGGCAAATGGGACTAACTGAGATGGGCATCTTGGTTGGCATGGATGTGTTGGGCCCAAGAGCCTGTTACCATGCTGTATGACTTTATGCCTCAAAGTTCAGATGTAGAAAAAGGGTAGAAATTTTTCCTCTGCTGTGCTGAACAAACGTTCTGAAGTTCTGAAATTCAGTGTACACTTAGCACATTCAGTAGAGGATGATTGTCTTTGAGCGGTAAATATACAGATAAATTAACAATGTTTCCAGGTTATTTATCCTTGGGTGAAGACGTGCCTGGCAGCTACTTTCCAATCTTGATTCACTCTCTTGTTTTAGAATCATAGAAATTTAAACCACCGAAAGCCATTAGACTCACAGTATTCTTACCAGCCAAAAGGAGCTAGCCATTCTAATCCAATTGCTCACTACTCCAATCCAGCTCTTGGTCTGTCAGTGATGAGGGTTTCTGCTCCTCCTATCATTTCAGGCAGTGAGCTCCAGACCTCCACCACACTCTGGTTAAATAAAATCTATCCTTTCTGGTTATTTATCTCCCTGTGAATGGAAATATGTCCTACCAATCCATTCCATTTAGGCTCCTGCAGACCTGTCAGTCTCCCATTGACTGGCACTTGGGTGTCTAGGTAACCAGATGAAATCAGATGATTAGCTGAGTGTAAGTATGCATTGCTTGCTTAACAAGTTACAGATATCACACTCCAGATGTTACACCTTGTTAAAGATGCAAAGTAATGCTCAATGTGAAAGGCAGACATCGACAAGGAAACTGGAATTTACAAGTACTTGCAATTTTTCTTGGACCTTGTCATTGATGTGGTGGGTTTTATTGTGATTGGACTTACCTGAAGGTGATGGGAATAGACACTATTTACTTCCTCTCATTCCATTATCTCTGCTTCACAAAAATGGCAGTGTGAACAAGTCAAGAGGTGTTAATCTCATATATATTGTGTCTCAGCAACTAAACCAAAGTGCCAATTGAAGACCAATGTAAAAATAAACAGCATTTTTATCCAATCATTGAGCCATAGACTCATACAGCACAGAAGCAGGCCCTTCAGCCCATCTGGTCCATGCCAACCAAGATGCCCATCCAAGCTAGTCATATTTGTCCATGTTTGACTCATATCCCTCTAAGTCTTTCCTATCCATGTACCTGTCCAACTGTCTTTTAAAAGTTGTTATTGTATCTGCCTCAACCGCTTCCTCTGGCAGCTCATTCAATATACACACTATCCTCTGGGTGAAAAAGTTACCCCTCAGGTTCCTATTAAATCTTTCCCCTCTCACCTTAAACCTAAGCCCTCTAGTTCTTGATTCCCCAACCATGGGAAAAAGACTGAGTACATTCACCCTATCTATACCCCTCATGATTTTATACACCTCGATAAGATCACCCCTCAGTCTCCTATGCTCCAAGGAAAAAAGTCCTAGCCTGTCCAACCTCTCCTTATAACTCAGTCCCTCAAGTCCTGGCAACATCCTCGCAAATTTTTTCTGCACTCTTTCCAGTTTAATATGACCGAAACTGAACACAACACTCCAAGTGTCGCCTCACCAAGTAAGCAGAAAGGAAACATACATAATTAAGGATTAAGCCAAATCTAATCCTGTGCATAGTTGGGTGTGTAACAAGGGTCTTCTAACAGTCAGAGCTGCCTTTGGTTGGTCATGTGGAGGTCCATTGCAAAGAGACATTTGCTATCTTAAATGATGGAACAGGCTGGCAAATCTCACCACCCAGTACAGCAAACAAGAAGTGACAACCTGGGCACTCAGAGTACCTACAATGCTCAGAGGACCACACTTCATCACCAATCAAATACAGTTCAAAGGAAGTAATTCTTTGAAAGTTACATTGTGTATGAGAAAACCTCAAGGCTACATTTGCAAGGTTCAAGGGAACTATCCTGTCAGATCTGCATGTTAAGCTCTTCTTGTGTGAAAACTTCACTGAGTATAGTCTCAGATTTGTTTCCCAGCAGCTTGTCTTGGTTTAACATGCAAGACTGGTTCGACCGTATTGGGTTATCAGCTGTACTCCTGAGGTCCTCTTAGTTTCTTTGCACTTTCTTTATCCTTTTAAATTAGTTCTTCAGAAACAGGCATCCCCAGCTAAGCCAATGTTTATTGCCATTTTTATCTCCTGAGGTAGCCGCTTGCTATAACTTAATTGCTTGCCCAAACACTTAAGGGGGCAGTTCTATACTGATTTCTTTGATTCAAGACGAGAGTCACACATATACTAGGTCAGATTATGATAATGTGACTTTGCTAATAGAAGTTATTGAACCAGTTGTTATCAATCCAATAGTTTCATGACAACTTTGACTGATCCCGGCTTTCTAATCCCATTCTTTCTAAAACTGTACAGGTGATCCCTGTGTTACAGCAGTTTGGGTAATGGAAATTCTCCCTTATGGAATTCACAAATAACTACCAAAAGAATCGGAGGAAATGAACATTCTCTTGTGGAACCTATGTGAAAAAATCAAATAAATAAACATGATTTTTTTCAATTTGCAGTTCTTGATGTATGTGCAGATAATGTGGCTTCGTGTTACAGAAAATTGCGATATGCACAGTTTTCTAGGAATGCAACCCCTTCCCCCTCCATAATCCAAGAATCAGTCGTGGAAGTAGAACTTACATTTGCTGAGGTATTAGTTTAGTCTCTTTTACTACCTGTGTCTGGTATCATGAATACTACCCTATCATATCAATGTTCAATTGACTTAAATTTATTAATCTTACTCTTTGGAGGTAGAAGAACTGAAACAGGGGTTGATTAACTACACAGAGAGCATTCGGTATTTCTGGTCTGTTGTGTATTTTAATTTTAATTGATGCACAGTTGACATTCGGATCTTCACTTGTCAAGGGTACAAGCTCCGGAGCTTTCTTCTTTACCTCTCTGCCTTTCTGTTTTCTACTCCTCCTTTGAGGCCCTAATAAAAATAGAAAATGCTGGAAACACTCAGCAGGTCAGGCAGCATCTGTGGGAAGAGAAGCAGAGCTAATATTTAAGGTCTGAGACCTTTCATCAGTTCCAACAAAGAGTGTTGAATCAGAAATGTTAACTCTGTTTCTCTTACCACAGATGCTGCTTGACATGCTGAACATTTACAGCATATTCTGTTTTTTTAATTTCAGATTTCCAGCATCTGCAGGGCTTTTTTTGTTTTCTTTAGGCCTCTTTGACAAAGCTTTTGGTCTTCAGATCTAATATCTCTGCATTTCAGATGTTATTCTATTGTTTGTTCTCTACGGGAAGTGGCCTTGCTAGCAAGACCAATATTTATTGCCCTTGTGGTGAGCCACCTCCTTGAATGGCTTTTTATCCTTCTGATGAAGGTAACCCCACAGTGCTGTTGGGTAGAGAGTTCCAGGATTTAGACCAGTGATGGTGAAGAAAGAGAGGTGTATTTTCAGGTTAGATTGATGTGTAAATTGGAGGAGAAACCTGCAAGTGATGGAGTGCAGCACAGACACAGGCTCTTTGCTCCACCGAGTCCACACCAACTATCAAGTACCCATTTACACCAATCCCAAACTAATCTATCTTAAGTTCAAATTTATTGTCATAGGCATCCATACCCGGGGTATAAATGCCATGAAAATTAGCTTTTTGCAGCAGCTGAACAAAAACATTACAAACATAAGTTAACATAAACTTAAATTAACATAAATTATACATTAAATAATCATAACGACATTGATGCAAGTTGAGAGAGAAAAAAGAAATATAGACTAAGGTAGTGTCAAGGTTTTTCAGGTGGGTTCAAGAACCTGATGGCAGTGGGGAAGAAGCTGTTGTTGAACCTTGAGGTGTGGGTCTTCAGGCACCTGTACCTCCTGCCTGATGACAGCATTGAGAAGAGGGCATGGCCCGGATGGTGGGTGTCCCTGATGATGGATGTCGCCTTCCTGAGACGTCGCCTCTTGTTGATGTCCTTGATGGTGGGGAGAGCTGTACCCGTGATGGAACTGGTTGAATCCACCAGTCTCTGTAGCTTCTTGCATTGCTGTGCATTGGAGTTTCCATACCAGGCCATGATGCAACCAGTCAGAATGATTTCCAGTTTACTCTGGCCAAGAAAGCTCACCAGCGCCTCTACTTCCTCAGGAGGTTAAAGAAATTTGGCATGTCCCCTTTGACATTCACCAACTTTTATTGATGCACCATAGAAAGCATCCTATCTGGATGCATCACGGCTTGGTATGGTAACTGCTCTGCCCAGGACCACAAGAAACTGCAGAGAGTTGTGGACACAGCTCAGCACATCACGGAAACCAGCCTCCCCTCCATGGTCTAACCCTCTCGCTGCCTTGGTGAAGCAGCCAGCATAACCAAAGATCCCACTTACCTAGGTCAATCTCTCTTTCCCCTCTCCCATTGCCCACGTAAAATGTGTGTGTTCCAAACTTTGAAGAAAGATCTCACAGGTACAATAACTAACCCCTTCTGCTCTGCTCCTAATAACGCAGAATTCAAATCAGTAATAAAACACAGGCAAAAATATTTCAGTCGAGACACAATAGACTGCAGATGTTAGAATCTGGATCAACAAACAACCTGCTGGAGGAACTTAAATGGTCAAGCAGCATCTGTGGGGGAAAGGAATTGTCAATGTTTGGGGTTGAGTCCCTGCATCAGTCCATCATTCCTGATGCAGGGTCTTAACCCAAAATGTCGACAGTTCCTCTCCTCCCAAAAATACTTCAGTGATGTTCTATTCCACCTGCAGGTTATGAGCAGGGCAATAGGGTGAAATTGTCCTTGATTTCTGCCCTAAATTCTCCCTAGCACAACTCCAGATTTGTATGTGTCAGGTTGTACATGTTCCTTTGTGGAAAATCAGAAGCCATTCAAGAGAGAAGAAGCAAGGTAATGAGACCTGGATAATGGAGAGGAGATTTGCTTTGAACAGAACAGTATACTTTTTATGTAATCAGCTGACTTTAGTGGAGGCAGCTTCCTGCTAGCTCTCAGTAAGGGTTACAGTTCATGCTTGATTGAAAGAAGAACACTTTCACACATGCAGCAAAACAGCACCTTGATTTCCTTGGAACAGCTGAGCCCTTGTTATTATTTCTGCTGATTGTTTAAACAAGCCTTTATCTTTTCATCTGTTAATTGGAGTGATTGTTAACAACATCACAAAATTGAATTGACATGTTCTTGAAATTTACAATTCTACCAATTTAAAGCTGTATACAGTGGACAGGTTTCTACCTGGTGTTTTTTCTGCTATAAGGAACCACTTGACTCAGCTCACTCAGGCTCGTGGTTCACTGACTTATCTTGCATTTAGTTTTAGGACAACTACCGCAGCTTCTGAAGTCCATAATTTATATCATTGCCTAGTCTTCTGATGGAGCTCCATGCCTTATATAATTGTTGAGTCTCCCGATGGAGCTCCACACCTCATATCATTGTTGAGTCTCCTGATGGAGCTCCACACCTCATATCATTGTTGAGTCTCCTGATGGAGCTCCATATCATGAATCATTGCCAAACCTCCCACTGGACCTCCCAACTTCACGTCATTGCTGAGGCTCATAATGGAGCTCACCACCATGTATTACTTAGTCTCTTGATGCAGCTCCAAACATTGCATCATGAATCAGCCTTCTGATGGAGCTCTAAACCTTAGTATCATCAATAAAATGTCTTTCTATCATAGTTCATATCATTGGCAGTAACACGCTGCTGGAAATGAACCTGTAATACATACTTCTCACAATGAAACATTATAATAGAAAAAGAAACCAGTTTGACTCAATAATTGAGTTCATTTCATTCATGAATCCTTTCCACATGGGATATCCTTACTGCACTCCATGCCTCTCTCCCATGAGACGAGAACTCCATCCCACTGGGAAACCCCTTCCCCTGGGAGAATCTTCTCATTGGAATCCCTCCCCCAGGAGCTAGAAAATTTCCTAGAGCCCCTCTCCTATATTCCAGGAGTCATTCCCTATCCATATGTTGAACTGTTTAACACTTTGGTTTGGCCACACTTGGAGTATTGTGTGCAGTTCTGGTCACCCCATTACAAGAAGGATGTGGAGGCTTTCGAGAGAGTTCAGAAGAGGTTTACTGAGACGTTGCCTGGATTAGAGGGTATGGGCTATAACGTTGGACAATCTTGCATTGTTTCCACTGGAGCGTCAGAGGCTGAGGGGAGAGTTGATAGAAGTTTACAAAATTATGTGAGGCATAGATAGGGTAGGTAGTCAGAGTCCTTATCCCAGGGTAGAAATGTCAAACACTAGAGGGCACAGCTTTAAGGTGAGAGGGGGAAAGATTAAAGGGGATGTGTGAGGTAAATTTTTTACACAGAGACTGGTAAGTGTCTGAAGTGCACTGCCAGAGTGGTGGCGGGAGCAGACACGACAGTGGAATTCAAGAGGTTTTTAGACAGACACATGAATATGCAGGACATGGAGGGCTATGGATCATGTGCAGGCAGAAGAGATTAGTTTAATTCGACATCATGTTCAGCACAGACATTGTGGGCTGAATGGCCTGTTCCTGTATTATTCTATGTACAATTCCTCCCTACTGAAGCCCACTGTGGTGAATCTCCTCCTGGACCAGAAAGTCTTCCGTCTCACCACCCCCTCCCCAATACCTGTCGACAACTTGGTTGGCATGGACGAGTTGGGCCGAAGAGCCTGTTTTCTGTGCTATATAGCACTGTGATTCTACAACCTTAAAGCCCCATCAGGAGTTGGGACCTCTCCTCCCTCTTACCTCTGAGGCCAGAAAGACTTTCTGCTGTGGACCTTTCCCAGATGCCAGGAAGCTTCCCTGCTTATTCACTCTCTCAAAATATTGTTCATAGAACTGAGCAAATAGAATATATAACATAGAACAGTACAGCACAGGAACGGGCCCTTCAACCTACTATGATGTACTGATCTAATTAAACTAGTAATTAAATGCCTCACTACACAATGTCCATAACCCTCCATTCTCTGCATATCCATGTGCCTATCTAAGAGCCTCTTAAACACCTCTATTGTACGTTCCTCCACTACCACCCCGGCAGAGCATGCCAAATGGTCTTAACTGCAATTTGTGAATTATTCAAAGTTTAGAAAATGTTTGTAATCTAAGTAATTCATCACCAAATAATCCAAGAACACAAGTGCCATACAATCCACTGACCCAGTTCTTCCTTGATTTTAGTTTGTACTGCAACGTAATCCCTCAGATAATAGGTTGCTTGCAGAGCGTGCAAATCCTCTTTGTTCAGATCACCAGTGTTTTTTTTGGTGCATTTACATTAGGTCAACATCCTTAGTCAAACAGTGTGTGTAGTCTCACACAGTATGTCATTGTCCTGTGGGTAAATATCACATCAGGATCAGCAAATGCACTATAAATACATAGCATTTCCTAAGATATACCACCTAGAAATACGCCACTCAGCCCAAACAGTCCAAGCCTTCTCCTATCTTTCCTCATCTAAATCTATTGGCATAACTCTGTGTTCTCTTCTCTCTCGATGTTAGTCCAAAATCCCATACGATATATCTGTGCTATTATACTATTGCCTTCCAGAGTGATATTCTCAGCATTCCAAGAAGTTACAGAAGGAATCAGCAGTGGGAAATGAGTTGAGACCAACATGCCTGAACTGAGAACGCATTGACAGTGTAAATCAGTAATTCGTAACCATGGAGTCACAACTATTACAGAGAACATGGAACAGTACAGCACAGGAACAGGCCCTTCAACCCACAATGTCTGGGCCGAACACAATGCCAAATTAAACCAGAGACACAAGAGATTCTGCAGATGCTAGGATCTGGAGCAGCATCTATGGAGGGAAATAAACAGTCGACGTTTTGGGTCGAGACCTTTTATCAGGACATTATTCCTTTTTTTTGCACTATTTATTATCACTTGGCAGGGTAACTGGTCTACTATAAACCTAATGCCATCCATCTGTTCAACAACAGTTTTGAGTACGTCCAACAAAATTGACACATATTCATTGCGCAATGTTGGCTGCATTTTGGGGTTTAAATGGGACCAAGGTTGGGAAAAGTTTGGGAAATACTGGAGGAAATGTTTGTTTTGCAGTGACATCCATGCCTACCTTATTGCTGGTGTCGAATGTCCCACCATGTCAGTTTCCAACATTGCTCCATCTACGAATTGGAGAGCATCCAATCTCATGTCAAGTCCTGTTCACTTTTCAACCCTCCCATACTTGCTGAGCTGACGCTGGCTTTCAGCTGCCAACACCCTGAGTTGAGACTAACATGCCCACGGTGAGAAAGCATTGACAGTGTATGTCAATAATTCCTAACCGTGCAGTCACTAGGACATAGAACATATCCTGAGCACTAAAACATAGAGAACATAGAACAGTACAGCACAGGAACAGGCCCTTCGGCCCACAATGTCCCTGCCTGAACACAATGCCGAATTAAACTAAGTCTCTTCCGCCTGCCACATGATTCATATCCCTCTATTCCCTTCATATTCATGTGTCTAACAGCCTTTTAAATGCCACTATTGTATCTGCTTCCACCACCACCCCTGGCAACCCGTTCCAGGCACCCACCACTCTCTGTGTAAAAAAATTGAGCTGCACATCTCCTTTAAACTTTCCCTCTTAAAAGCAAGTCCTCTAGTATTTTACATTTCTACCCTGGGAAAAAAAATTTCTGACTGTCTACGCTATTGATGCTTCTCATAATTTTACAAACTTCTATCAGGTCTCCCCTCAGCCTCCGATGCTCGAAAGAAAACAACACAAATTTGTTCAAACTTTCCTAATAGCTCATACCCTCTAATCTAGTTGGCATCTTGGTAAACCTCCTCTGTACCTTTTCCAAAGCCTCCACATCCTTCAAGTAATGGGGTGACCAGAACTGCACACAGAGTGGAACTAGCGACAGAGGCTGGGAGGTGATAGGTGGAGGCAACAAAGGGCTGAAGATGACGGAAAAGAACGTGGAACCAAACAAGGAAGGTTGGCTGGACATCATCTGTAGTCTCTTGTGTAGCTGGATTATTGGAATTTTATTGTAGCAAAAACAAGGCCAAAGAAATCTTTTTCTAAATTTGAAGCCTGCAGTGATATTTGTTCACTCACCACTTGATGCCTCATACATATTTCACCTAAAAGGGATCAAATGAATGCTATTAGTTGATATACATCAAATGATTGGCAGAAAGCAGTAGCAGCCCTTAAACCCAGTGAAATCTTCAACACTGCTACTGTTTCAGAACTCTGCTCAAACCTCCAAGAACATCAAACACTTGGCAGAACATATGTGGATTCACTCTTTAACACCTTCGATCATTGAGGCAGAAACTCAAAAATCAGATCAAATCAGATGCCAAGCGACACTAAATATTTTATCAGCTTGTGCAGCTGCCTGCAATACCATCAGCACTTCAAGCTATTTACTGTTCAACTGGCTGAAAAGCAGAATAACTTTGTTGTGATGCTGTTTATAAATGTAGTTTTAATGTTGGCAGTTTATACATGCAGGACGAGATGTAGGTGTGAAACTAATTATATTGGAAACAAAAGATTAGCCTTCAGACTATTACTCTATAATAAATACTGACTGCACTATTTGCTTTTGTCACCTAATTAAACATTGTTGATTATTTTATAATTAATAATTCCTCACTGGCAACCCTAATTAAGTATCGAGTAAGTGCAGATACAGAATACCATGATATTTAAATCAATAATAAAGGATCCAAAGAGTAGCACAAACAAGGAAAGGGCGGGATAATTAACTCTGCACATTTTGCCTTTTACCTCCTCACTATGGCCTACATGTGGTGAAGTCTAGGGGCTGCCGTAATACAGGTAACGAAAGTTGAAGAGCAACAGAAACAATGAGATGAACTGTGGAGTTATAGTGTGTTATAGCAGCAGGCCACTCAGGACTTGATGTTCTTATATATGGCACACAAACAAAAGCCTGTGTCTTGGTACAGGTAAGAATAATAAACCAATACCAAAATTGTGCTCTTTGGCAGATCAATCCCATTAAACCCTCCCATCTTTCTTGTAGCTCTGTGAAGTTGTTTCCTTATACATTGGCCAAGGGAATTGGAATGCAAAAGTAAGGAAATCTTGCTGCAGTTGTCCTTGGCTTTGGTAAAAACGTTCAGGTTGGTGGATGAGCTGTGTCAGTCAAATGGGGTGAATTGGTAAGGATGGTGTCGAGTTTCTTGAGAGCTTTGGTGATGCACGTCCTGGCAATATTAAAAATGTGTATAACAAAGAAATACTTCAGTACTTCAGGAAGAAATATTTGCCTTTAGGTTTGTGCAATGTGGAATTTTCATAATGCCTTACAACAGAAATTTTCAGATCCTTTCATACTCTTTCCATTCTCTATCTCTGCAGCTTCCAACAATACCAAAACCCTCCAAAATATCTACTTTCCTCCAATCCCATCCTCCTGAAATCTCCAGTCACTTGGTGGATGAGTCTTTGGCTGCTTAAACTCTGGACTTCCCTCAAACAAGCAAGGGAGGGTGCAGAAAAGTTTCACAAGGATGTTGCCAGGACTGGAGGGCTTGAGTTACAAGCAGAGATGGATAGGCTTGGTCTGTTTCCCTGGAGCAAATGAGATTGAGGGGTGACTTTATAGAGGGTTATAAAATCATGAAGGGCAAAGATAAGATGGGGCATAGATAAAGTCACGGTCTTTTTCCCAGGATAGGGGAGTCTAAAACTGAAGGACATAGATTTAAGGTAAGAGGAAAAAGGTTCAAAGGGGACCTGAGGGACAAGTTTTTCACACAGACGATCAAGTCAAGTTTATTGTCATGTGCACAAGTACGGTGAGGAACAGCACAATGAAAAATTTGCTTGCAGCAGCATCACAGGCACGGAGGTACTGACAACACATAGAGTATAAACTGTACTAAGTTATACATAAAGTTATACCATGCAGTGAAAAAAACGACTGCAAAAGCAAGACAGTGGGAATAAAAAGCAAAGACACGATCGTGCAAGAGGTGGTCCATAGTGTTCCACAGGTGAGGTAGGATTAGGGTTGTGAAGGTGGATATATGGAACGAGCTGCCAGAGGAAGTGGTAGCGGCAGGTACAATTACAATGTTTAAAAGACATTGGGACAGGTTTATGGATATGAAGGATTTAGAGGAATATGGGCCAAATGCAGGTAAATGGGACTAGCTCAAGAAGGCACCTTGGTCGGCATGGACGAGATGGGCCAAAGGGCCTGTTTCCATGCTGTCTAACTTTATTTATTAAGTTCTTAGAAGATCTCTTAAAAATCATCCTATTTAACCAAGTCCGGTTCACCAGTCCTAATACCCCTTCAGTGTCAGCTTTGTTTAAAAATACAAATTAAATCTTTCTTCTTTATGTCTTGGAAGAATGTATTTTGCAAAACATGTTGAATTTCATCAGGTGAAATGTCATGTTTAATCTCTGAAATCTGATTTAAAATAAGAATCCCCCTGTTTCTCCTCGCAGTAAATCATGTCCCTATTTGGATTAACCGCCCACTATGTAGCTTCAGCTACTTTTCTGTTGTGTTATTACACTGTACATTTCTTTCATTAAATGATAATCCATCATTTATTACCAGGTTTTTCAGTGCTTTTGAAAGCAACAACTTCTTTGTATTATTATTTCCTAAGGCACAGTTTTTTGTTCTGCCACTGGTTATATATTGACCACATCGAATCATATGTGGAATGTTCCTAACCCGGAAGTCTACAAGATCTCTGCTACTTTCAATTCTGACCTCTTGCACAGCCTTTTTATTTGCTTCACTGTTGGTAGCCTTGTCTCCAGCTACCCTGGTTTCATAGAATCATAGAACAGTGCAGCACAATACAGGCCCTTCGGCCCACAATGTTGTGCCGACCTTTAACCTCGCCTTAGACTATCTAACCCCTTCCTCCCACATATCCCTCTATTTTAAATTCCTCCATATGCTTATCTAGCAATCTCTTGAATTTGACCAATGTACCTGCCTCCACCACCACCCCAGGCAGCACATTCCATGCCCCAACCACTCTCTGGGTAAAAAATCTTCCTCTGATATCTCCCTTGAACTTCCCACCCATTACTTTAAAGCCATGCCCTCTTGTATTGAGCATTGGTGCCCTGGGAAAGGGATATATTCGTTAATATTTTGTACACTTCTATCACGTATCCTCTCATCCTCCTTCTCTCCAAAGAGTAAAGCCCTAGCTCCCTTAGTCTCCCCTCATAATCCATGCTCTCCAAACCAGGCAGCATCCTGGTAAATCTCCTCTGCACCCTTTCTAATGCTTCCACATCTTTCCTATAATGAGGCAACCAGAACTGGACACAGTACTCTAAGTGTGGTCTAACCAGAGTTTTGTAGAGCTGCATCATTACCTTGTAGCTCTTAAACTCGATCCCACGACTTATGAAAGCTAACATCCCATAAGCTTTCTTAACTACCCTATCCACCTGTGAGTTTGAGTCAGCATCTTCCAATTCTCTCTTCTCTCCTCTCCCATCAGGCAGATGGTACAGGAACCTGAGGGCACATACCACCAGGCTCAAGGACAGCTTCTGTCCCGTGGTGATAAGACCATTGAATGATTCCCTTATACGATGAGATGGACTCTTGAACTCACATCCACCTTGTTTGACCTTGCACCTTATTGTCTACCTGCAACGTACTTCCCTGTATCTGTGACACTTTACTCTGTACTATGTTGTTGTTTTTACCCTGCACTACCTCAGTGCACTCTGTACTAACTCAATGTATCTGCACTGTGTAATGAATTGATCTGTATGAACGGTATGCAAGACAAGTTTTTCACTGTACCGCGGTACAAGTAACAATAATAAACCAATACCAATACCAGTGAGTGAGAGATAAATTCCATAGCAAATTGTTAATACAAGCTGTCCCCAGGTTCCATTTTTACAGATGTCCATAAAGTGATTTAGTCTGTAGGTCGGAAAATACACAAAAATCACTCAATAAGGTAACCACATCTTCACAGTGTTGTCATAAATGGCATCAAAAGTACTTAGGACTGATTTGAATGAACAACTTATAGGTACCTGGGTAAGTTATGAACATTAACGGAACTATTTGAACACTGTTTGTTGGAATTAAATGATATTTGTGCTCACAGTTCAAGCTTGCCCATTTGACCTTTCACCTCTAGAAGTATACAACATTTTGGGTGTGTTCTCAGGAATGGGGACAGACCATCCACTATGTCAGTAGCAGATCTATCACTGCACCTCAACAGGGATATTGAGAAAGTTTGATACTTTTAAAATTAATTGGGCAGAGGGTCAACTGTAAGGGCTGGTGGAATTTATCACGTTACCATGTTTCGGGGGAGCCTTGACAGATAATTGGTATAACCCAAGGTTTCCCTGATATCCTGAAAACTCTGGAGATCACACATAACACTCAGCTCTCTTAGGATTATGTTGGATAGATGACACAGAAACAGACCATTCGGACCAGACAGTCATTGCCAGCACTCATGTTCTGTTTAAAGTCAAAGTCGAGTTTATTGTCATACGCACAAGTACATGTGTGCACAGGTGCAATGAAAAACTTACTTGCAGCAGCATCGCAGGCACATAGCATCAGAGAAGCAACATTCACAAGAAAACTTAACAAACATAAGTTATACACAAGCCTCTTTCAAGCTTCCTCCTGCCTTTCCTCAGCTATATCTATCAGCCTGACCCCTTATTCCTTTTCCTTATCAAATGCTTGTCCTGCCCCCCATTTTCTTACCAGTCAGTCCTTCGGGATGAAGGATTCTTGCTTCCACCTGAGTTTTATGTGTTCTGGAGGGGCTAATGATGTGATTGTGGGAACCGCAGACACTTCCACAGATGGAGCAGATGGTAGCCAATAGCACAGGCAGGTGGTTAGTTTGAACATAGGACAGTACAGCACAGGAGTAGGCCTTTGGCCCACTATGTCTGTGCCGACCATGATGCCAATCTAACGAATCCCATTGGCCTACACGTGGTTTGTATTTCTCTGTTCCCTGCCTGTTCATGTGTCTATCTAAGCGTTTCTTAAACATCGATATTGTATCTGCTTCCACTACCACCCCTGGTAGTACGTTCCAGGCACCCACCACTCTCTGTGTAAAAAAACTTGCCTCATAAATCTCCTTTAAACTTATCCCTCTCAGCTTAAACCTATGCCCTCCAGTATTTGACACTTTACCCTATCAATGACTCTCATAACTTTATATACTTCTATCAGGTCTCCCCTCAGCCTCCAGTGCTCCAGAGAAAACAACCCAAGTTTATCCAACCTTTCCTTATAGCTAAGACTCTCCAATACAGACAGCATCCTTGTGAACCTCTTCTGCCCCCTCTCCAAAGCCTCCACATCCTTCCTGTAATGTGGCGGCCAGCACTGCACACAATACTCCAAATATGGCTTAACGGAAGTTTTATACAGCTTGCAATGTTTGTGAGGTGATCCATTTCTTTCACCCTGTTGTGTAGGGCCTCTGTGTGCTCCTGGTGCATGAAATTAAGGTTCTTGGCCCTGAATGCTCCTTCTCCACTTTGAGTGGCCGTGAGCCAGGGATTCCCAGTTGTCAATGGAGAGGTCAAGAGACTGCAGATCCTGGAATTTGGAGCAACACACAAAGCGCTTTGTGTGTTGGTCAATGGGAAGCTACTTGAAGAAGTGCAACACGTCTACACTATTCACCAACCACTCCAGATTCACATAGCCATTTAGGTAAAGAAAGTTCTTCCGCATTGACTAGCAGATTTCCTGGCATTAGGCAAGGACATAGAAGGTTTAATGTACAATGGAATTTGTACTTTGCAAAAAACTCATTCAACCGCATTCGATCCAGAATGTCAAAGATTCCCAATACCACAAGGGCAAGTATTTAAACAAATGTGATAAATGTGTCGGCAAAAATTAGACATCATGAATTCACAGTCAAGGTTAAAATGCACTTGCAATGTCACATAAGGATATTTAACTTATATATTAGGAATATTTCTACTGTTCTGTAAACTGCAATGGTCACTTTGGTTAAATCGCCAAACCCTAATGCATGTGCTGATATCATGACTCTCAGATTCCACGCTGATAAAGTAAATTGCGGCACTGAATTATTACCTTTACCTGCACAACAGCAGTCATTGTGTTGCAAAGTAATTCATCACACATCAATCAGGGTTGTTTCTGTGGAATCTGATAAGATTCTTTATAAATGCCAGTCTCTTTTAATGACCAAAACCAGACACAGCCGGTGTTATTAAGTGACTTTGTGACTTTCCCAATTCCTTTTTGTATTTTTAGCCTTTCTTCCTCAGGAAAAAAAAAGAATGAATTAAATTCACAGGAGGATAGATTCCGATTTTCTTTGGATGGATGTTTTTGCTCATGAATCAATTCAGTCAAAAGTTTGCTTGGTTCTACCTCATCTCAATGACAGTCTCTGTGTCAGTGGGTAGAGCTACTGCCTCACAGTTCCAGTGACCAGGGTTCGATCATGACCTTGGGTGCTGTCGGTGTGGAGTTTGCACATTCTCCCTGTGACTGTGTGTGTTCCCTCCCTGTGCTTTGGTTTCCTCTCACATGGCAAAAATGTGCAGGTTGGTAGATTAATTGGCCATCGTAAATTGCCTCTAGTGCAGGTGATGGGTTGAATCTGGGGGGAGCTGATGGGAAAGAGGGTGGTGAGTCTCTGTAATTCTCTGCCCCCAGGGATGGTGGAGTCCAGATCATCAGATATCTTTAATGTGGAGATGGATAAATATTTGAAAGATCGAGGAATTGAAGGGAACTGCCACAGAGGAGGAGTTGAGACCAGGATGGATCAGCCATGATGATATTGAATGACGGAGCAAGTTGGAGGGACCTGGTGGTCTACTCCTGCTCCTATTTTCTTGTGTTCTTGTGAAAGCAGGGAGAATAAAAAGGGATCAGTGTGTAGTGCTTGATGCCAACAAGGACTCAGTCTTCCGAAGGGCCTCTTCCTGTACTGTATGACTCCATAACTCCATGACAGCACAGAATTATGCTTAAATGTCAGCTTACATTCTTCATTCAAAACTTGGAGTGCAGACCATGTTGTGAATAAGGTTAGTTAGTTGTAGCTGCTGACAGATAGAGCTCAGGGTTGTAAATCACAACAGAACATTGGTATTGGTATTGGTTTATTATTGTCACTTGTACCGAGGTACAGTGAAAAGCTTGTCTCGCATACCGATCGTACAGGTCAATTCATTACACAGTGCAGTTACATTGGGTTAGTACAGAGTGCATTGAGGCAGTACAGGTAAAAACAATAACAGTACAGAGTAAAGTGTCACAGCTACAGAGAAAGTGCAGTGCAATAAGGTGCAAGGTCACAACAAGGTAGATTGTGAGGTCAGAGTCCACCTCATTGTATAAGGGAACCGTTCAATAATCTTATCACAGTGGGGTAGAAGCTGTCCTTAAGTCTCAGGCTCCTGTATCTTCTACCTGATGGAAGAGGAGAGAAGAGAGAATGACCTGGGTGGGTGGGGTCTTTGATTATGCTGGCTGCTTCACCAAGACAGCAAGAGGTAAAGACAGAGTCCAAGGAGGGGAGGCTGGTGTCCATGACATGCTGGGCTGTGTCCACAACTCTCTGCAGTTTCTTGCGGTCCTGGGCAGAGCAGTTGCCATACCAAGCTGTGATGCATCCAGATAGGATGCTTTCTATGGTGCATTGATAGAAGTTGGTGAGTGTCAAAGGGAACAAATTGAATTTCTTTAGCCTCCTGAGGAAGTAGAGGCGCTGGTGAGCTTTCTTGGCCATGGCATCTATGTGATTTGACCAGGACAGGCTGTTGGTGATGTTCACTCCCAGGAACTTAAAGCTCTCAACCCTCTCGACAACAGCACCGTTGATGTAGACAGGTGTATGTGCACCGCCCCCTTTCCTGAAGTTAATGACCAGCTCTTTTGTTTTGTTGACATTGAGGGAAAGGTTGTTGTCATGACACCATTCCACTAAGCTCTCTATCTCCTTCTTGTACTCTGGCCTGTCACTGTTTGAGATACATTGGGGTAACCTACTGCCAAGATCTACATGGATCTGCCAGTTGATTTGCCCGGAACCACACCCGGGGGAGGCAGAGCGTCATAGAATCACACTGCACAGATACAGGCCCTTCGGCCCACCACGTCCGTGCTGACCATCAAGTACTAATCCATACTAATCCCTTTTCCCAGCACTTTTCCAATACCAGAGGGCATGTATTTAAGGTAAGAGGGGGTAGGTTCAGAACAGACGTGAGGGGTACATTTTTCACAGAGTGGTGGATGCCTGGAATGTGTTGCCTGATAGGGTGGTGGAGGCAAGTTCTTTGGGGGCTTTTAAGAGGGGCTTGGATGGGCACATGAATGAGAGGAAAATGGAAGGATATGGACATCCTGTAGGTAGGAGGGATTAGCTATGTTGGAACAACATTTTGGGCTGAAGGGCCTCTTCTGTGCTGTACTGTTCTATGTTCACTTAATCTGTAACCTTTTATGCCTTGGCAATTCAAGTGCTTGTCAAGATATTTCTTAGATGTTGCAAAAGTCCCTGCTCCACCATCTCCTTTTGCAATGTATTCCAGACTCCAACCATATTCTTGATGAAAAAAGTCTTCCTTACGTCCTCTCTAAACTTCTTTCTCCTTAACTTGATGTACTGATGTGATGAAATTATCTGTACTGGATGGCATGCAAAACAAAGTTTTTCACTGTAACTGTACCACAGTACATGTGACAATATTGAACCAATTTACCAATTTAAATCTAAGCCCTTTGGTTACAGATTCTTCCGCTATGGGGAGAAGCTGACTACCCTACCTCACATAATTTTGTATACCACCATCAGGTCCCCCCCTCAGCCTCCTCTCCTCCAAGGAAAACAAACCCAGCCCCTCCAGTCTCTCCTCATACCTGAGACCCATCAGAGCATCAGCCATGGGTGATCTGTTCTGTCCCATTGGGGACCAGGCAGCAAAACTTCAACTAATTGCTGCTCTTGGGCTGGGATATCCTGTTGCTAAACCTACACCAAGTTCACCCAATACTAGTAGAGTGACCGCATTGAAAACAATAGGAGAAATCAACTGCAGGGGAGAAATAAATAAATTCTTTTAGTCAATTTAATTAAAACAATTTAAATATTTTAATTGTGCTTTTTAAGGTTTTTAACATCTTTTGTAAAAGTTTAAGATGTTCAAGTTACTTTTATTTTGAATAATCTTGACTCATTTTGAATGCTTGGGACTGCAAGAGTGCTCAATTTCAATGGCAGTTTGTGGCACTAGGGTCAGGGTGGACCTCGGCATCCTATGAGCGTAGACAGCCACTGGTACCAGGAGGTGCCCCTGGTCTGACAGAAACTGTGTAGGCAACTGCGTTCACAGGCCAGTGTTATTACCATATACCACAATTATGGCAACAATGTGGTCGAACGTTATTCAAGTTTTCTGATCCATAATCTCTAGAATAGGTTTTACCAAGTAATGAAGACATTAAATACCTGCCAATGAATCAATGGTTATTTCAAGACTCAGAAGACTAAGTATTGGATTCCTGTAGGCTTTCAGAAAATGAAAATGACCAGTGAATATTAAGTTAAGTGGAGTCCTCTACACTGGAGAAACAAACGTAGACGGGGTGATCGCTTTGTGAAACACCTGTGTTCTGTCTTCAGGAGCGACTTCGAACTTCCTGTTGCAGCTACTGAAATTCTACATCTCATTCCCACTCTGACCTATCAGTCTGTGGTCTCCTGTCCGGTCACATTGAGGCCCAATCCAACCTGAGGAACAGCACCTCATCTTCCATCTGGGCACGTTGCAATCTTCTGGACTCTTATATTGAACTCTACAACTTCAGGCAACTTGATTTCTGTCTGTATCAGTCGTCCATCTGTGATGTCTGCTCAGTATGTTTCTTTTTTCCCTTCTACATCTTCCTCTCTCTGGGAGTGGAGAACGTGCCCAGCTGGACATGTTGGGCATGTCCTCATGTTCTGCATTTCATAACTTCCACATTCTTTGTCTCGGTTCTTTTAGAGTTGTAGAGTCATACAGCACGGAAACAGGCCCTTTGGCCCAACTCGTCCATGACCCACCAAGCTAGTCCCATTTACCTGTGTTTGTCCCATATCCCTTTAAACCTTTCCTATCCATGTACTTGTCCAAATGTGTTTCAAATGTTGTTATTGTACCTGCCTCAACCACTTTCTCTGGCAGCTCGTTCCACATACGCACCACCCCCTGCGTAAAGAAGTTGCCCCTCAGGTCCCTTTTAAATCTTTCACCTCTCACCTTAAACCGATGTCCTCTAGTTTTTAGTTCTGCTTCCCTGGGAAAAACACTATGTGCATTAACTCTATCTATGCCCCTCATGATTTTATACAAGCTCGCCCCTCAAGCTCCTATGTTCCAAGAAATAAAGCTCTAGCCTTCCCAACTTCTCCCTATAACCCATGCCCTCAAGTCCTGGCAACATTCCCATAAATCTCTGCACTCTTTATAGCTTTTGTCCATGTTCTTGCTCTCTAACTGCTGCCATTCACTCATTGACCAGATAATCTTGTTTACAGTTTATCCCTATGGTCACCCCAGTCTTACCCTTTCAGAGACATTCCCCCTCCCCAACCATCCCTGCTTCTTTTGTCTCCTTCTCAATCCTGACAAAGGGTCTCCAACCTGAAATGTTGACCCTGTTTCCCTTCCCACAGATGTGGCCTTACCTGCTGAGTATTTCCAGCATTTTCTGTTTTTCTTTTATGTTAATTATGCTGCCAAACTTTATCCTCATGAAGTGGTGAGATTAAATAAATTAAACAAACCTTCACGACCAGACATTGCTTGAGTTAGTTTGAACAGTGATACTTCTGAGTGAAAAGCAATTATTTTAGTGCTGGGGAGAATTAATCTAATGTATTAGGTTCATTTATGCTTAATGATGTTTTAAATGTTCTTTTCACTCAATCCTGGTGTTATCACAAACACGGTTTCAGCTTCACATGCTAAAGAGTATTTAATGTTCTTGATAGACTTGCTATTTTAGATACCCAGGTTAAACCAGGGATAGTAATTTACCCTCTTTTGCACACACAATGTGTGTAATGATAATATGAGTAAGTCAAGCTCTGCTTCTGAAATTTGGGTCCACAGCAGACATTGGTACCAATTCTCAGATGCAGAATACAATGTGTGTGTGTGTTCCTACATCCCACAGCACACGTGCATAAAATGGAGGATGAACTTCAACCCATATTTTGGGCAAAATAATTAATTTAAAGTGAATCCTGAAAAGGAAAGACTGACAGGTCTCCTGTTGCCTTGGGATTGCTGGATACCCTGGGCTATGTTATTTCTTCCAGAGCAGCCCCAGCACAGTCGTCCCTGTACATGGGTGGGGTCCAGTGAGTTCTCCATAGACCCACTGGTTAGCCGTCAGTGTGATTCAGTGCATTATACCAGCTGAAAAAACACACACTCCCATATATCATGCTAATTGCCATATGATCAAAACTAGATGAATGAAAATTCACCTACTGTAAAAACTCATGTACAAGGAACACTGATAATAAGTTGCATACCACTTTTTGGGACTTCTGTTTTAGTAAAGCATCTTTCTTGCCTTAAAGTATATTTAGATTTTTCTTTATTAACTTTAGTTTGATAACGAGAACAATTCAACATATGAATGAAGAGCAACAGTAGACCACTTGGCCCTTCAGGTCTGCTCCATCACTCAATAAGACCATGGCTAACCTGAGTGTAACCTGAACTCCACACTCCATTTATCTGCAGTAACCTTTCACCTCTTTGCCCTCTTGCTTATCAAGAATCTGTCTATCTCTACTTAAAACAAAGCATTCAAAGACTCTACCTCCACTGCCCTTTGAGGAATAGTGTTCCAAAGGCTCATGACCCTCTGGGAGAAAATACTTCACTGAATCCTTGCCTTAAATGGGAGACCCTTTATTTTTTAAACAATGATACTGTGATCTGGATTCTCTCTCAAGAGTAAATATCCTCACCACATCAACCCTGTTAAAACCCCTTAGGATCTTCTAGGTTTTAATCATTCCCTCTTATACTCCAACAGATACAAGCCTAGCCCTTCCAACCTTATAAACTATTCACCTATTCCAGATATCAGTGTGCAAACTACTTCCAATATACTTTCACTGTTCCTTATACAATGAGTCCAATACTGCACACAGAATTCCAGATAGTCTTACCAATGGCCTTTATAAGTGAATTGACATTTGGAAACACTATTTATTCCATTAATAATGTAGTGTGCTATATTTTACAAAGTCATCGCTGACAATAAAGTTTAATAACATAGTGTCATACAGAATGGAAACAGGCCCTTTGGCCCAACTGGTCCATGCCAACCAGGGTACCCATCTAAGCTAGTCCCATTTGCCCGTGTTTGACCCATTCCCTCCAAACACAGCCCTCTGAAGGCACAGTCTCAGAATAAAGGAACAAGCCTTTAGAACTGAGATGAGGAACATAGAACATAGAACACTACAGCACAGTACAGGCCCTTCGGCCCACAATGTTGTGCCAACATTTTATCCTGCTCTAAGATCTATCTAACCCTTCCCTCCCACATAGCTCCCTATTTTTCTACCATTCATGTGTCTACCTAAGAGTCTCTTAAATATCCATAATGTATCTGCCCCCACAACCTCTGCAGGCAGTGTGTTTCACGCACGCACCACTGTCTGTGTAAAAAACTTACCCCTGACATTCCCCTTATACCTTTCTCCAATCACCTTAAAATTATGTCCCCTTGTGTTAGCCATTGTCACACTGGGAAATTTCTTCAGCCAGAGGGTGGTGAATCTGTGGAGCTCATTGCCACAGAGGGCTGTGGAGGCCAAGTCACTGGGTGTATTTAAGGCAGAGATTGATAGGTTCTTGATTGGTAAAGGGGTTAAGGGTTGTGGGGAGAAGGCGGGTGAATGGATTTGATGAAATATAATAAACCATGATTGAATGGCAGAGCAGACTCGATGGGCTGAATGGCCTAATTCTGCTCCTATATCTTACAGTCTATCTTATGGTCTAACCCTTTCCTATTCATGTACCCATCCAAGCAACTAATTCTCCCGAGCCTAAGCTTATTGGATGAACACACTATTATACAAAGTACAAACCTCCTTCAACCTAATCTTTCAAAACAAATCAAACAGTGCAACACTCAAGGTAAATTAAATGTAAGAGTTGTATGATTTGATATGACAGGTTATGCAACAATTATATTTCAAATGTAACATAGAGGCATGGAGATATCATACATAACAGTGTTTTAAAACTCCCCCCTCCTTGTTTTCCCAAGTGCCTTTCAAAATAGACTTAAATTAGTGTTGAAGAGGGTGGATAGGGTGCACTGTTTGGTGATGAAAGTGGGCTTTACAAACACTTAGTATACAATCAGGATGATTACAGATGTGAGGTATAATTTAGAGTAATTGAAATTCAATAATATAGCCTGTGCTATATTTTAACTCTCTGTGTGACTTTGACTTGTAGAATGCCCTCGTCGGAATGTATTGTGGGACTACTTGAATAGTCATACAGTTAATTACAAATCCATGGATGAAAAATGATCATAATGTATCTGACACTGATTTATAACCAATATGCAATTTAAACTGAAACTCATTTTAATTTCATAGAAATTTAGAAAGGAAATGTATGCCACCCACATAGCCAGAAGAACATTAAATCAATCATCACAATAGCATATCCTTGATGGCATTCCTTCAGCAGGACCCAGTTATACCAGCTGTACTTGCTATATTCTGCTTAGTTTCGGGCATTCTAAAGAGGTTATATTCATCTTTGGGTGGGCTGCATTGAGCATACATATCAGAACAGTGTCGAGATTAAAAGAGTTTAATTATGAGGTTATATTGCATAATTTAGGTCCGTATTTCCTTAGCAATCTACTAGATATTTTTAAGATGATCTGTAAGATTGATAAGGTAGATTGGGTGGACATTCCTTCTGGTCAGGGAATTTGAAACAAAGAGGTACAAACTTAAACAGGGTACAGTAACCTAGTGCTGAAGTTATTGGACTAGCAGCCAGAATCTGTAACATTAATCCTGAGACATGCGCTTGAATCCCACAGTGGTAGCTGGGAAGTTTAATTCAAGTAAGTAAGTAAAAACAGGATTAAAGCTGGTCTCTGTCTGTGGATGGAGGACGGGAGAGTGGAATAACAACAGAAGCTGGGAGGTGATAGGTGAAGGCCCAAGATGGACTAGCAGGGTCAATGTTGAGAGATTGCTTCTGAGTAGTTCTGGAAAGTGCAGAACTTGAGTGCAGTCACTGACTATGGTGGTCGATTTAGCACAGAGATAAGGAGACATTTATTTTCTCAGGGGGTGGGTTTATAAACAGGAGAGGTTGAGCAGGAATGGTCTATACACACTGAAATTTCGAAAAATGGGAAATGATCTCAACAAAATATATAATATTCCGAGAGACATTGACAGGCTAGGAAGCTGCTCCCCTTAGCTCAGAGGCTGGAACTAGGAGGAATGGTCTCAGGGTATGGACTGAGGTGAGAAGAAATTTCTTTCCTCAGTCGATAATAAATCTTTGGAAGTCTCTATCCCAGAGGACCATGGATGCTCAGTTGTTATATTTGGGTCCCTGGAATTTTAAACGCAAGTAGAATCAGAGGAAATGACAATTTGGAGAAGGGGTGGACAAGATGTAGTATCAATCATGATTGTATTGAATGCCTTAAGGGTAATGTGCGTCTGTTCATGCTCCTATCTACAATGTTCTACTTCTTACCTGAACCTCTTTACTTCTGTCTTTACCTCTTGCTGTCTTGGTGAAGCAGCCAGCATAATCAAAGACCCCACCCACCCGGGTCATCCTCTCTTCTCTCCTCTTCCATTGGGTAGAAGATACAGGTGCCTGAGGGCACGTACCACCAGGCTTGAGGACAGCTTCTACCCCACTGTGATAAGACTATTGAATAGTTCCCTTATATGATGAGATGGACTCTGACCTCACGATCTACCTTGTGGTGACCTTGAACCTTATTGCACTGCACTTCCTCTGTAGCTGTGACACTTTACTCTGTACTGTTATTGTTTTTACCTGTACTACATCAATGCACTCTGTACTGACTCAATGTAACTGCACTGTTTAATTAATTGACCTGTACGATCGGTATGCAAGACAAGTTTTTCACTGTACCTCGGTACAAGTGACAATAATAAACCAACACCAACACCAAGCTGAAAGAGACTGAAGGGTGCATCAGTGTTTATGGTTGTGGTATCAGGGTTCTCTGTTTGGGTATGGCATGTATAATGATTCGGTAGGTCTAATAAGATATGATTGGTTATTCCAAAGGCACATTCAGACTGATCCAGGATGCTTCCAAGAACAAAATGCAGAGCAGTCAACCATATGATGTCATCCTTCAGAAGGGATCAGCCTTTACCTCTTCACAATCGATGTTACATACACTATAATGGTTGAAAGATCTGTCCTTGTCAAATATTATTTTGTTCTCCTAATATTAACCACTTCTTATAACAAGGGCACATTGTTGTTCAAATTCCAGGAGGTAAGAGAAGATTGGGCAACAAAATGGTGCATCTACAAGAGACTGCAGGGAATCTGGAACCACAGACAATCTGCTGGAGGAACTCAGCAAGTCGAGCGGCATCTATGTGGAGAAAGGAACCGTCGATATTTTGGGTTGAAACCCTGCATCAGAACAGGTCAGAACCCAGCCTCATAGCTCCAATGACCCAGATACAATCCTGACCTTTGCTGCTGTCTGTGTGGAGTTTGCACATTCCTGTGACTATGTGGTTTCCCCCAGTTTCTTTCCACGTCCCAAAGACATGTGGGTTTGGCAAGTTAATTGGCCTCTGTAAGTTGTCCATAGTGTATGTAGGTGAGTGGTAAAAAAATGAGGCCAGCTGATGGAAGTGTGGAGAGAGTGGTTTACAGGGAAATTTAGCAGGCTAATGGGATTGTTCTGTGAGCTGGCATAAACTCGATGGACCAAAATAGCCTCCTTATATGTTGTAAGGAAATATGAGAAATATGGAATTTAGAACTGGAAAGGCATGAGTTAGAGTTGGAGACAAGCCAGCAAGGATTGGTTTCAGTACAGTGTGGATGCAAGATGAAACAAGAATATATGTGGAACAGAATTATGTCAAAGGTAACCAAAGAATACAAATATTAACAAGCTATGTTGTCAACAGGCTCCAAAGTGAATCGTCTATGTGGAATTGTCACTTCTGTTTCTGCTGGTTAGCTAAAAGTAGTCTAGGGAAGAAACTTATTAGTCTAAGATGTATATTTGATAAAGTAAATTCAATATCTTGTGTTCCTGAAGAATCAAATTTAGATATTTGAAAATCTTTGTCACAACCCTATTTCACTTACTTTTCTGAAGGCACATCAATTTCTTACTGACATGAACTAACAATTAACTTGGCAAAACTTTCCAAGCTCTTTGGCTTTATGTTCTGTTCTGCAAAGTTCTGAGACTGGAGTTGCCTTGCGGTGAAGGTGACCCACAGTGATCAGTAGGATTTCAGCAGGCTGTAGGGACAGGGACCCATTGTGCTTTCATTAACAGACGCATGCATCATTAAAGGTCACCTTCGCTCACACACTGCGGGGGTAGAGAAGGTGAGAGGAAAATAAATTGGTTTACATTGTGGAGAATCAGAGAAGGATTCCCAAAGACAGGTAGCCCTTGTGTTTGTACGGGCTGTGGCTGAGTGGACATCACCCTCAGCTCTGTCAGAAGGCTGCTAGTTCAAGTCCCGCTCTGGAAATCTAAGGTCAAAAGTCTAGGCTGACACTTGTATGCGCTAGTGAGAGAGAGATAAGGGTAAGATACATTAAGCAGAAATCCTATCTGTCATAGAGAGATACAACATGGTGTCCATGCTGGCCTTCAAACACACACCTTATTGTCTACCTGCAATGCTGTGACACTTTATTCTGTTATTGTTTTTACCCTGTACTACCTCAATGCACTGTGTAATGAATTGATCTGTACGATCGGTATGCAGGACAAGTTTTTCGCTGTACCTCCGTACAAGTGACAATAATAAACCAATACCAAAATGTTGTAATTGTACCCGCTTCTACCACTTCCTTTGGCAGTTCATTCCATATACCCACCACCCTCCGTGTGAAAAAGTTGCCTCTCAGATCCCTTTTAAATCTTTCCCCTCTCCCCTTAATCCTGTGCCCTCTAGTCTTCGACCCCCCTACCCTGGGAAAGAGACTGTGACAACCCACCTTATCCGTGCCCCTCATGGTTGTATAAACTTCTATAAGGTGACCCCTGGGAGCTTACCACAAGTAATGGGTTGCTGCCTATCCTTCTCCACATTAATAACTACCATTCAAAAAAATATTGAACTGGGTATCCAGGGTGATTAAAAAAAGTGAGACTGAGGTGCAGCTATCTTTATAAGATTTCTTTATTAGTCACATGTACATCGAAACACACAGTGAAATACATCTTTTGTGTCAAGTGTTCTGGGGGGCAGCCCGCAAGTGTCGCCACGCTTCCGGCGCCAACATAGCATGCCCACAACTTCTTAACCCGTACGTCTTTGGAATGTGGGAGGAAACCAGAGCACCCGGAGGAAACCCACGCAGACACGGGGAGAACGTGCAAACTCCTTACAGACAGCAGCCGGAATTGAACCCAGGTCGCTGGTGCTGTAATAGCGTTACGCTAACCGCTACACTACCGTGCCTGCCCGTTCCTTCCTCTCCTCCAGATGTCCCCTATTGGTAAATTCTAACAAACCAACAGGGCAACAACTGAAAGGAAGACAGACGCACAAATTGCCAGGTAACACACAAAACCCTGGAGGAACTCAGCAGGTCAGGCAGCACCTATGGAGAGAAATGGATAGTCGACGTTTTGGGTTGAGACCCTTCATCTGGATTGTGCCTCAATCAATATACTACATCCAGTGCCGTGAAAGATTGAATAAAGATGCAGTGTTTTATTTGCTGGGAAGATATAGAAGAGAGGTGACTTCTGTGACATTAGCTTGTATGGTTGGGTAGCATCAACAGACAAGCACGGAATGGAAGGTAAAATTAAACAGGTGGGGATGAAGTTCAGATTTTGTCGACAGTCTGAGGGAGGGAAGGAGCACGAGGTAAAGTGTTGCATGTACTTGAGGCTTTAGCATTTAAACAAAGAACTACAAGACTGTGGTGAAGCTGAGAGTTATACTTCACTTTACATCCAGTAAGATTACAAGGACTCTCTAAACGGGTATGGCATGAACTCAGTAAGAATATGAAACTTTAGCTGAGACCCAGCGCCCTAAGTACCTACCTCTGGCTTTTACTCACTGTAGACTAACATATTTTGAAAGCTGATTCCACTTGTAGTGGCCATCACTGGCAGCCTCTGGCCACAACGGTGAACAGCTTTGGAAATATGTCAGATGACTGATACCTTGTGGAGAAATGAGCCAATCCAAAGACCTCACTGCTCACCAAGTGCCACCGATGTTTTGTTAACATCATCAAACACGAACTTGGATCTGCCTGATGTTTCGTTAAATAATGTGTAAGATCACAGCAACCAGCTTCATTTTACTTGTCTTCTGGGGAAGGCTCTATTCTGTCAGAGCGAGACTCTACGATAGTCTTTCTCAGCTCCCAAAGGGAAGAAAATAGGTGGTGTTGTAGAACGTGCAGAAGATTATGAAAAACTAAAGAGGGATCTTCATCAGCGAGGTATATGGACTGAGGAATGGCAAATGGCTTTCAATCCAGATAAATGTGAAGTATTGCATTTTGGGAGAGCATACCAGGGTAGGGCTTATACGGTGAATGGTAGGGACCTGGCGAGTGTTATGGAACAGAGGGACCTAGGAGTGTAAGTGCATAGTTCACTGAAAGCGGTGTCACAGGTAGATAGGGTGGTGAAGAAGGCTTTTGGCATGTTGGCCTTCATCAGTCAGGGCACTGTGTATAGGAATTGGGAAGTTATGTTGCAGTTATATAAGACATTGGTGAGGTCACACTTGGAGTATTGTGTACAATTTTGGTCACCTTGTTATAGAAAAGATGTTATCAAACTAGAAAGGGTGCAGAAGAGATTTACCAGGATGTTGCCTCGACTTGGAGGCCTGAGTTACAAGGAGAGGTTGCATATACTAGGATCTTATTACTTGGAACATAGAGATTGAGGGGTGACCTGACAGAGGTATATAAGATTATAAGGGACATAGATAGAGTGGAAGCACATAGTCTTTTGTCCAGGAATGGGGTGCTAAAAACAAGAAGGCATAGGTTTAAGATCAGAGGCGAGAAATTTAAAAGGGACATCAGCGGCAGCTTCTTCACACAAAGGGTGATGCTTATTTGGAATGAGCTGCCAGAAATAGTGGTTGAGGCGGGCACATTAGCAACATTTAAAAGCCATCTAGATAAGTACATGGATAGGAAAGGTTTAGAGGGCTGTGGGTGAAACCCGGGCAGATGGGACTAGCTCGTCGGACAACACAGTTGGCATGGACCAGTTGGACCAAAGGACCTCTTTCCGTGCTGTGAGACTCGATTGACGCTAAAATGCTGTGAAGGCAATAACAAGGTAAGATCATTTTTTTTCTAATCCATTCACTGGCTGTGGGTATGGACAGCATTTAAAACTCTTTCTTAATTCTCCCTTGAGTTGAATAGCTTGGCAGCCCATTTCAGACAGCAGTTAGGAGCCAATAGCATTTCTATGGATCTGGAGTGGACTTCCTTCGCTAAAGGAGATTGGTGAACCTGGTAGGTTGTTACAACAGTCTAAGTTTCATGGTTGTCATCTCTAAAACCAGCTTCAGGTCATTTATTTAATTAAGCACACGTAAATATCCCGATTGCCATGGTTAAGGTCATGGCGTCAAACAGCACAGAAACAGGCCCTTCGGCCCTCCATGTCTATGCGGCCTCATCCACACTAATCCCATTTAACCGCATCGTTTTCTGCTTCACCCTGCCATGCCCGCACCCTCTTCACATTGTCCGGACCACTTCCAATCGCCCCCCCCCCCTCCCCCCGCCTGCTCTCCCTGCCTCACCCTGCGCCCCATTGCACTTGGCTGGCTGCCCCTTCGCTACGTCCATCCCTGCCGCTGGTTCACCCTACACGGTCCGCTAGGCCATCACCCTTTCGGGTCCGCTTGAGCTGCACTCTGCCATATTCCTCCCAGGTCCGCTTGAGCGCCAGCCTGCCTTCTCCCCTTTAGGTCCGCTTTGAACTCCACCACCCCCCGCCGCCGCCTCTGAGCTCCTCCCCGCCTCCCGTTCCTTCTGCTCCTCATGTAGTTCGCCCTCGCCCCCGCTCTGCCTCCTCAGCCTGGTTCATGCTTCCTTCCCCCTTACCTGGTACACTGGCTCATCGCCCCTGCACCACGTTGCCTGGTCTACTTCCAATCGACCCCTCCTCCCGCTCTCCCCGCCTCACCCTGCGCCACATCGCACTTGGCTGGCTGCCCCTTTGCTCCGTCCGTCCCTGCGCCTGGTTCACCCTACACGGTCCGCTAGGCCATCACCCTTTCGGGTCCGCTCGAGCTGCATTCTACCGTATTCCTCCCAGGTCCGCTTGAGGCCAGGCCTGCTTTCTCCCTTTTAGGTCCGCTTTGAGCTCCACCCCGCCGCCCGTTCCCTCTGCGCCCTGTGTGGTTCGCCCTCGGCCCCGCTCTGCCTCCTCAGCCTGGTTCATGCTCCCCGCACCACGTTACCTGGTCTACTTCCAATCGACCCCCCTCCGTTTGATTTGAACTCACATCTTTGGATTATTAGTTCAGATCTCTGGGTCTGAACTAATAATCAACTTCAGACACCATAAGTATCAGACTTGAGGTAAAAGCCATTTTAGTGAGCTTTGTTCTCATAGGACCAGACTGCTTCATGGGCAACTTATATGTATCTTGGTCTTGGGTCCAACATATCAGAGCCTCCGTTAATTTTAATCTTGATTTCTATAATCCTTAACCTCTTTTGCAGCTTTTCTTCAATTTATCTAAACAGCAGTGGTTATTGGCCATCAAGAGTATTCCTATCCTTCCTTTTAACCCCAACTATATTTTAAACAGGGATACTGTTTAAAAAAAACATTGTCCTAGAAGATATGTGCGGGGTTTTGCTCAATGCGAACTAGCTGTCGTGCTTCCTGCAGATGCCAGCAACCACATCTCAAAGGTATTTCATTGGTCTGAGTAGCTTGGGGTTGAAAAGCCTCCATATTAAGGAAAGTTTCTTCGAATAAGAGGGATGGATTGAGAGGAAGGAAGTATATCCACCTAAACAGTTTGACAGAATGAACAGTATATTGGCATCAACTTAAGTGTGATATGCTTCGGATCTATTTGATATGAAGATTAAGTAAATGCTTTAATTATTGCGAAATGCTTCATGTTATACTTCCAAGTGCAATGAATTAACTTCCTATAAGACTCAAATTAGGTGTCTTCTTGGTGGGAAGCCTATGGTAATCAGTCTGTCACTTCCACAGGTTAACGACGCTGAATAAACATTTCTTTTCATATCCCTGCAAAATGCTTCAATTGACATCGAAGGCTGTATTATTTTAATTTGCATAAATTTCAATAATCCTATTAAGATATGCAGAAAATTAGCATTTATAATTAAACACGGCCCTACGTTAAATGATATACTTCCCTATTGTTCATGCATTAGAAGATGTGAAGGGATTCCTCCAAGGTCCATCATTCATTAATACATATTCAAATGCACAGGGTTATGTATAAATCTGTGGAAGGTACCATGGTTTTAAAGCTGTAATATGTGTCTGGCTGTTACATGTCTCTTTTGTGTCCATTTCTATTAAGGAGGCAAAGATACTGACTTCTTTAAAAAAAAGCCTCTGAGCGTTCTTTTTACCAGGATGATGAAATTTTCATGTAGTCGCACTACCGACCCCTGCTCTTTGCCCCAAGGGTCCTGCCAATCACAGCATTATGGGCAGGACGGCAAAAAAATGTTTTATAAATCTGACTTCTGACTTGAGAAAGGGAGGCCAAATCAGTTTGAAAGAGCCACAAGGAGATTACAGTGCTCATTTTTTGGGTAACTTTAAAAAAAAAATTCATTAACCATTTAACTGATCTGATCCATATGGAATTACATAAAGAGAAGAGACAGGCCATATAGACCAAAAATTCCACCGACTTATCGAGTCATAGAGAGATACAGCATGAAAACAGGCCCATTGGCCCTCCAAGTCCATGTTGACCATCAACCACCCTACATTAATTCCATTTTCTATTCTCCTCACATTCTCATAAACTCCATCCCACCACCCCCCTCGCCCCAGCTAGTTTCTATCACCCACCTGCACATTAGGGGCAACTTGCAGTGGCCAATTAACCCACCAGCTCGCACGTCTTTGGGAATGTGGGAGGAAAAGGAAGCACCTGGAAAAAACCAGCACAGCCACAGGGAGAACATGCAAACTCCACGCGGACAGCACCCGAGGTTACGATTGAACCCAGGTCTCTATTGCGATAAGGTGACGGCTCTGTCAGCTGTGCCACTGTACTGTATATGTCAGCCTCGCGTCTGTTCAATGACTCTGCTTCCATAGCCCTCAGGGGTTGAAAATTCTGAAAATTGACAACTCTCTGAGAGAAAAAGAATCGATCTCCCTAACACTTGTGGTTGACCGTTATCTTGAACTATGTCTCCTTGTTCGGGATTTCCCACAATATTTAAGATCCTGAGGGTTATTGACAAGATAGATGTGGAGACAATGTTTCCTCTTATGGGAGAATCTACAACAAGGGACCACTGTTTAGGAACAAGGGAATACTGACTAAAGACAGAGATGTGGTGAAATATTTTCTCTCAGGTTCTGAGTCTCTGGAACTCTTCCTCAAAGGGCAGTGAATATTTTTATTCACTGTGAATATTTTTAAGGCAGAGGTAGATAGATTCTTGCTAATACAGGAGATGAAATGTTACTGCTGTAGTCAGGAATGTGAATTGAGTTTATAATCAGATCAGATGAGTTCTTGAGACACGAGACAACAGATGCTGTAATCTGGGGCAACAAAAAAGATGCTGGAGAAACTCAGTGGGTCAGGCAGCATCTGTAGGGGGAAATAAACAGCCGATGTTTCAGGTTGAGACCCTTCATCTGGACAAGAACTTATTGAATGAGTCAAGGGGATGAGTGGTCTACTCCTTCCTGTTCCTAATTCATAAGTTCATATGTCCTCTCAGTATCCATGTTGTCAAGCCCCCTCTGAATCTTACATATTTTAATAAAATCACCTCTCTTTCTTCGAGCTCCAATGAGTATTGGCCCCACTTGCACAATCTAATTAAGTAGAAGGAAGAACATTATGCACCTATTACGGTGCATAATGGTTAGCACAACCACTATGCATGGTAGCATAGTGGTTAGCATAATGCTTTACAGTGCCAGCGAGCCGGGTTCAAATCCGGCCACTGTCTGTAAGGAGTTTGTACATTCTCCCCGTGTCTGCGTGGATTTCCTCCGGGTGCTCCAGTTTCCTCCCACATTCCAAAGACGTACAGGTTGGGAAGTTGTGGGCATGCTATGTTGGCGCTGGAAGTGTGGTGACACTTGTGGGCTGCCCCCCAAAAAAATCACTACGCAAAAGATGTATTTCACTGTGTGTTTCGATGTACATGTGACTAATAAAGATCTTATCTTATAATGGACTCAAAATGTTCCAAAGAACTTTAGAGTTAATGAAATGATTTAGAAGTGTATTGCTGATGTAATGGTAAAAATGTGGTGCTCGTGTTGTACCTTTGTGTGGGTTAGGCAATGGATACTGACCAGTCCACCAGTGTAATCTATCCTACTTATCTGTAAATCCGCACAGTGAGATATTTTATGTTCACTGGAGAAGCCCCAGCCTGACATCCCATCTGAAAGACACACCTTCGACAGTCCAGCACTCCCATAAAGCACTAATTATTTTGATTTTTCTGTTCAAGTTCCTGCAGCAACCTTCAAGGAAACAATCTTCAGATTCAGAGCAAAAAAAACAAGCTACCAGAGGAAGTCAGTAGGTCAGGTAGCATCTGTGGAGAAGAACGGACAGCTGACGTTTTGGGTCCTGAAACGTCAACTGTCCATTTCCCTCCACAGATGCTGCCTGACCCATTGAGTTCCTCCAGCAGTTTGTTCTTTTTTGCTCCAGATTTCAGTATCTGAGGTCTCTCGTCCCTAGTTTCCAGGTTTAATCTAGGACCGGGTTCTGAACAGCTACTAATTAAAACTAAAAAAATCCTCCTCATCTCCCCTGTGGTTCTTGTAGTATCAATTGTTGTGTACATTGGGATCAATTTGATCACTCTACCAATGGGTCAGCACAGTAACGAAGGGCTAAAGATTGTGCACTGCACCACTCCATGCCTTTTATGCCTCCATGGTCTAGCCATCAGAAACAGTTTTGCCCCATCTAATCTAAGGCTTGAATCATTGCCCCTCATTACTCTTTTGCTTCCCTCAGCTGTCTGAAGTTTGCAGTAAAGGCATTATCTTACATATCTCACAGTAAGATAGGATTGTTTATGCATGATAACATGAGCCAAGATTGCAATAGCAGCCTCATCACCTTACTTATTGAAAAGAAATAATCACTTTTCCAGATATTCAAGAATAAATATATGCACTTAATAATTTCAAACAAAAGCAATGTTACCAAGCTTCTCATCAGAGTAATTTTTGTCTAAGCATGTTAATGCTGCTGGGTTTCAAACATCTATTTGCATAATTTATTCATGGATGGGGCCTGAGATTATTTTGCAGTAGAGTCGCTTATGTACCAGTGCCACAAGGCTAGTCTAAATTTTCATCTCTATAACACTGGCTTGGTTGGAATAATGATACTTTAAACTGTCATGTTGCAAAATCTATCTAATGTAAATGCAGCGTATAAAATAGCCGAAGGCTCCAGAGTTTGAAACATTGCTTTGTGAAGAATTATTATGAAATGTGGGCAGATATGTGGTTCACATTCCCACCGTTCCCTATCTCTTACATCCTCCTGCATCTCTCAACCCTCCAAAAGCTTCCCTACTGACGTCAGAAACCCTGGAACTCCCTCACTAAATTTTCCAACTCTGCATCTCCCTTCTTTAAAAGGTCAATGCTCTCTATTTGTTTCCAGAGCTCTGTTTCACAATTACACTTTAAGACTCAAGTCTGTGGGTTTGCATATTCCTCGGTTTACACTATAACACCATTGATTCTCGGAGTGCATAACTTCAGTTTACAAAGGTACTTTTCACAATAACGAATGGTGTAACACTCTCCATCCATAGGAACGCACTAACCAAATTTCCCACAATATATTTTGTCCAGCCTTTCAATTTATGAAATTTCACTTAAAATGATAGATAATCACAGTCATATAGCAGGAAACAGGCCCTTTGGTCCATTGAATCCATGATGACCACTTTTATACTATCCCCATTTTAGTTTCCCCACATTCCCATCAACTCTGCTCTGATTCTCCTGCTCACCTGCTCATCAGGGGCAATTTACAGTGGGCAATTAACCTGTCAACGTGCCATCTTTGGGATGGAGAAGGAAACTGGAGCACCAGGAGGAAACCTAAACAGTCACAGGGAGAACATGCAAAATCCATGCAGGGAGCACCTGAGGTCAGGATTGAACCCGAATCTCTGGCACTTTGAGGCAGTGGCTCTACTAGTTGTGCTCCCCTTAATGTCTTTCAGGAATGCATCCTTATAATAAATCGAGGATTAACTGCCTTGTGAATTTGAGAGATACCTGGTGCGACTTGTACTCATAATGGATGCCAGACTTGGAACTGCCTGCATGAACCATTGCTTCCAGTCAGGAGATGCATGGAATCCATCACTAACCATTGAACAGCTCACCTTCTGATTGCCCATTTAGTGGGTCCCTGTTTGTGCCAAGCATCACAAGGTTAGCCATTGCGTAGCCAAGTGACCTCTTCTTCCAGCCATCCAGGCACCACCAAGACGTTTTAGATCACTGAATGGCATGTGGCCTCAGACTGATTGAGACCCTGGAAGGAACGGAATCTCCACCTCAGACCAAGACCTGGAGGGATGGTGGGCAGGTGAAGGTCGGGTGAGTGTAGGAAACCCTTGAAAGAAAAAGGCTAATAATATCTCAAAGCAAAAGGAATGACAGCTGCTGGAAACCTGAAATAAAAACAAGGTTCTGGAGATACTCAGAAGGTCAGGAGAGAGAAACGAGTTAATGTTTCAGTTCATGGCCTTCCATCAGAACTGAAAGGTGAGAAAACAGTTGTGTTTTAAGATGTAGACACAAGAAATTCTGCAGATGCCAGAAATCTGGAGCAACACACACAAAGTGCTGGAGGAACTCAACAGGTCAGGCAGCATCCATGGAGGGAAATGAACAGTCGACGTTTCGGGCCGAGACCCTTCATCAGGACTGGAAAGGAAGAGGGCAGAAGCCAGAATAAGAAGGTTGGGGGGGGGGGAGGGGGAGGACCACACGCAGGCAGGGGATAGGGGAGTCCAGGTGAGGGGGGGAAGGTAGGTGGGTGGGGGAGAGGGAGAAGATGCAATAAGCTGAGAGGTGATAGGTAGAAGAGGCTGAGGGCTGAAAATGTAAAGGTATAAGTGGCAGGATGGGGTAGGGGTGGAGGGAATACAAAGGGGATGTCTGTCATAGGGTGGAGATTTAGGTGACACAAATCCTGTTGGTGAGATCCAAGTGATGCATGCTTGATGATCACAGCAGATCTGTCTGGAGACGGTGTAAAGAGATGAGATGATGAAAGCAGGAGAGATAAAAATTCATAGTGTTCCAAAGTTGTTTCATTTGATGACCTTTTATCAACACCATTATGATGTGGGGCATCATTACAAAATGTGCTCTCTCCACAGATGCTGCCTGCGTTTGCTGGTTTATTTCGAAGCTGAAGTTTAATGTTTTGTTTAATCTAATGCAAGTCCATGGTAGCTCTGCCATCAATCTCCACTAATTGTTCTTCTGCTTTTTCAACAGTGTTATCATTTCCTAATAAGATGATGCAGTATGAATGGAAACTCATGAACCATTAATAGGACCTGCTGAGAGAATTGAAATGTCATTGGAAAGTCTTCAGTTGCATTGTCTTTTCATTGTTGTTGACATTCAAGTTCAATAAAACATTTTTTGCACATTCTTAATGTTCCAATCTGAAATGTCCTTGCTACGTTAGTCTTCTGAGATTTTTATTCTACAAACAAGCATTAGGAAAATGCAGCAACTTGTTGAGTTTGACCTTCAATAGAATTTTTACAAAGATTGGTTTTAAGATTTAGCAAATTCTTATTGATTTTCACACTTCTTAAACATTCATTCACTGTGTTGTTCAGGTGGTACGTTTTGTCTCCAGTCTCTGGATCTAGATGGCATCATGTGATGAGCTGACCTGTTGATGTTTTTGTAGATGTCGCACTATGATGTCCTCATTATCCACTAGTTTAGCCACAATCCACAAGAAATCAGCCATAAATACTAGCAATGTTGGTAAATATAGTGTCTTCTCCTGTAGTTTCTGGTGAAACCTTTTGCCATGAGATGGATTGGTGTGGGTACTGGAATAGCTTAGCTAAAGGCATAGCTAGTTCTGGAGTGCAGGTCTTCAGTACTACATCTGGGATGTTGTCTGCTCCCAAAACCTTTCTATATCCAATGCTCTCAGCTATTTCTTGATATCATGTGGCACGGACTGAATTAACTAAAGACTGGCTTGTGTGATGGTGGTGATCTCAGGAGCAAGCCATGATGGATGATCCCTTTGGCACTTGGAATATGGCTGTGAACGTTTCAGCCTTGACTTTTAGCACTCACACAGTGGGCTCCACCATCACTGAAGATGAGGATATTCTTGGAGCCTCCTCTTCCTGTTTACTGTTTAATTTTCCACCACCATTTAAGACTAGATTTTTAGGCCGTGCTTCTTTCATTTTTTCACAGCACTGTGAATGCTGAGAAAGCATTTGTAACTCTTTGTTTGTGTCACATTTCTCTGGGCATTTCATCCTCAATCCTAAATCTTTCAACTTGCACTTCTCCTGTGGTGATGGAGGACACAATGCACCTGCTTGCACCATTTTTTGGTTGGTGCTTCAGAGCAAATTTGTGACTTGGAAGCTTTAAGAGCAATCTATGCCGTCACATTGGCACTTTACATTGGCCCTTCTTGTAGATTAGCTCCAGGGTCTTGTGAACATTTCCATTGACAAATTTCATTCCACAGAAAGGCATAGGATTTCTTGCATTCATGTACGACTGTTAACAGCTCTCTTTTTATGCTGGCATGCCTTGCTTCTGCTGATGTGAGTGCTTAGGATGAATGGCAGAGCAGACTCAAAGGTTTGAATGACGTATCCTGCTCCCAATTCTTATGTTATTGGTTTGCCTCAGTTCCAACTAGAAAGATCATATAACATCACAAGATATAGGAGCAGAAATAGGCCATTTGGCTCATTGAGTCTGCTCCACCATTCAATCACGGCTGATGTTTCTTATCAACTCCATTCTCCCTCCTTCTCCCCATAACCCCTTTACCAATCAAGAACCTATCAGTCTCTGCCTTAAATACACCCAATGATTTGGCCTTCACAGATTCACCACCCTCTGGCTGAAGAAATTCCTCCCCATCTCAGTTTTAAAGGGACGTCCCTTTATTCTGAAGCTGTGCCCTTGGATCCCAGACCTTCCCACTAATGGAAACATCCTCTCCAATGTCCACTCTATCCAGGCCTTTTGATATTCAGTAGGTTTCAATGAGATCTCCCCTCATCCTTCTGAACCCCATTGAGTACAGGCCCAGAGACATCAAACGTTACATAAATTTTCACTGCAACAAGGCAAAGGTGCCATGAAGCCCTAATGGTGAGAGAATTCAATGCGGAAGAGTTCCAACGATTGCACATGACAGCAACTCACTAAAGAATGCTTCAGCTAAACAACCCCTGCTCCCTTGCAAGAACAGTTCTGTCCAATATTTAATTTAATTTTATTTACAGCGTGGTAACAGGCCCTTCCGGCCCAACGAGTCCGCGCCGCCCATTTTAAACCCAAATTAACCTACCCGTACATCTTTGCAATGTGGGAGGAAACCGGAGCACCCGGAGGAAACCCACGCAGACACGGGAGAGCGTACAAATTCCTTACAGACAGCGATGGGAATCGAACCCCGATCGCTGGCACTGTAATAGCGTTATGCTAACGGCTACGCTACCGTGCCAACACTTTCAACACACAGAATTGCTGGTGACTATTGGAACACTGTTTGCAAAAATTCCAGAAAAAGATTACCATTTTAATGGCTACAAAGCCTGATTAGCAAAGTAAGCTTTTAATGCTGGTTTTAAAACTTCTTACTTCTGTAAGATGCTCCCCAGGAGGAGATTCACTCAGCAGCTAAGGAGATATCTTAATTTGCATCCTTGGATCTACAAGGATGTGACTGTGGTCCGTGCTATGTCCTTGACATTCCATCTAATATAATTGGATTTGTGGGACTGGTTTGTAATTGTTGATGGGGATCCTGGCAGTCCAAGTATGCTGAGTCAGTGGTTATCAGCATGGAATTACATTGAATGTACAGCACAGAAATAGGCACTCCATTCAGATGGGTTTATTTTTATGCTTTACACAAACAACCTCATAGAGTCACACAGCACAGAAACAGGCCCTTCGGCCCAATTCATCCGTGCCGACCACGATGCCCATCTAAGCCAGTCCCATTTGCCCACATTTGGCCAATATCCCTCCTTTCAATATCAAACCTTTCCTATCCATGTACCTGCCCAAGTGTCCTTTAATTGATGTTATTGTACCTGCCTCAACCACTTCCTCTGGCAGCTCGCTCCACATTCGCACCGCCCTCTGTGTGAAGAAGTTGCCCCTCAGGTCCCTTTTAAATCTTTCCTCTCTCACGACCTATGCCCTCTAGTTTTTGATTCTCTTTCCCTGGGGAAAAGACTGAGTGCATTTACCCTACCTCTGCCCCTCAATAAGGTTACCCCTCAGTCTCCTACAATGAGGCAGCAGTTCTACTAGCTACATGACTGTGTCTCCTTTAATATTTGACGTTTGCAAGAAAACAGTCCTGTCTTGAGTTCTGAGTCCTTGATCTCTTTAGCAGAGCTAGGGGACAAGTTTGGTTTGACAGTGGGCTATCTCTTAGATTATCCTTTCCACCTGCATCTGTTTCCATGCTCAATGTTTCACCCTGGACACACACGTGCTCCAACTTACTTCCTGTAACATATATATGGAGATTAGGGGAGAGGTTGCAGTGGGAGGGAGTTGACTTCTGTGGCAGTGAACAAAGATGACATTGCCACCTCTTCTGGAGGTGTTCTTCCCCTTGATCTGTGTGACTGCAGTGTTGAGTATTTTGCTGGGTCTGGAGAGAAGAGGTGAGTGTCAACGAGAAGCAGGGAGAGGAAAGACCATGCTGTAAGCAGATTAGTGACAGGATAATGAGGTACCTGGTTGTCACACTAGTGTCTGAGTAAAAAGAGAAAATGAAGGCTATACACTCTCAAACTTATTTGTTCCTTTCACAGTTCCTGAGTTGGATGTTAAATTGGGGTTTGTCGACCTGAATCAAGAAATGAAGATACAGTATCTCTCTTGAAGCTCTTTATTGACCTTTAAGCAAACAAGACTCCCATCTAATTCTGTGCTTAGTTGTTCAGACTGATGCTTTCTTGAAGACTGACTCTCCAGATGTCCACTTTTGTTGGACAGGACACTTCCAGTGGCCTAGACAACTACAGTGTAAAGTCCAGACACCAATCACTTTTTTAATAATCTCTGTGTTCTCCCTTCCTCCATGTATGGAGCATTCTAACTTCAACCATAAGTTCAATGGGGCATGTTTCCTAGATTTTCATGGTTGGTTCAAGTTTACTGAGGCACCTCAACACAACTCACCTGCTGAAGCATAACAAATCTCTTATCCAAAGATGGCAGGCACAGTAGTGTAGTGGTTAGCGTAACACTATTGCAGCGCCGGTGACCTGGGTTTAATTCCGGCCGCTGTCTGTAAGGAGTTTGTACATTCTCCCCGTGTCTGCGTGGGTTTCCTCCGGGTGCTCCGATTTCCTCCCACATTCCAAAGACGTGAGGGTTAGGAAGTTGTGGGCATGCTATGTTGGCGCTGGAAGAGTGGCAACACTTGCATGCTGCCCCCAAAACACTCTACGCAAAAGATGTATTTCACTGTGTGTTTCGATGTACATGTGACTAATAAAGATATCTGATCTTATCTTGTCTTAACTTACCAGTTTATCCCACTCACTCTACACTAGCTCAAAATTTATCCTTGATTATCACCAGCTTTTGTCTCAATTTAGAGTTCAATGTGGTTTAGTTATCATCAAGGACCTTCAAATATTCCAATTTTCTATAGTCACAATGCTTATTTTTGTATTAAAACACAAAGGTGCAGTTAGTAGCACCGCTGTCTCACAGCTCCAAATAACGCAGGTTACTGACCCCCCCCCCCCCCCCCATGGTGTCTGGGTCAAGTTTGCACATTCTCTCTGTGACCAGGGGTGTTTCCCCTGGATATTCCAGATTCCTCCCACATCCTAAAGCTATACGGGTTGGTAGGTTAATTGGCCACTGTAAGTTGTCCTGAGTGTGTAGGTGAGTGGCAGAATCTGGGAGAAGTTGATGGGAATGTGGGGAGAATAGGTTACAGGGAACATTATAAGTTGGTAAATTAAATTGGTTTATTATTGTCACGTACTGAGGTACAGTGAAAAGCTTTGTTTTGCATGCCATCCATACAGAGCATTTCATTACAACAGTGCATCGAGGTAGTACAAGGCAAAACAATAACAGAATGCAGAATAAAGTTTTACAGTTACAGTGAAAGTGCAGTGCAGGCAGGCAATAAGGTGCAAGGTCATAACGAGGTAGATTGTGAGGTCAAGAGTCCATTTTATTGTACTAGGGGACCATTCAATAGTCTTATAACAGCAGGTTAGAAGCTGTCCTTGAGCCTGGTGGTACGTGCTTTCAGACTTTTGTATCTTCTGCCTGATGGGAGGGGGGAGGAGAGAGAATGTCCGGGGTGGGTGTGGTCTTTGACTATGCTGGCTGCTTTACTGAGAAAGTGAGAAGTGTAGCCAAGAGTCCATAGAGGGGAAGCTGGTTTCTGTGATGTGCTAGGCAGTGTCCACAACTCCCTGCAGTTTCTTGCGGCCTCGGGCAGAGCAGTTGCCGTGCCAAGCCGTGATGCATCCAGACGGGATGCTTTCTATGGCGTATCAATAAAAATTGATAAGGGTCAAAGGGGACTTGCCAAATTTCTTTAGCCTCATGAGGAAATGAAGGTGCTGGTGAGCTTTCTTGGCCATGGCATCTATGTGGTTGGACCAGGACAGTCTATTAATGATGTTTACTCCTAGGAACTTGAAGCTCTCAACCCTCTCGACGTCAGCTTTGTTGATGTAAGAAGGAGCTTGTGCACTGCCCCCCTTCATGTAGTCAACGACCAGCTCTTTTGTGTTACTGACATTGAGGGAAAGATTGTTGTCATGACACCATGTCACTAGGCTCTCTATCTCCTTCTTGTAATCTGGGTCATCGTTATTTGAGAGATGGACCACTACGGTGGTGTCACCAGCAAACTTGTCGATGGAGTTAGAGCAGAATCTGGCCACGCAGTCATGAGTGTATAGGGAGTAAAGTAAGGGGGCTGAGAATGCACCAGTGTTCATTATTGGGATTTCTCCTTGTATTGATGTGGACTCAATGGGCCAAAGTGGCCTCCATCTATCTCATAAAGTAATATATATATTATTGCTAATGATGGTTAATACAGTTTATTCCTTCAATGCCCAAGCACACCACATGCCAAGCCACCAACTTAGTCACCAGCAATGTACACATACACTCCCTTGCCAATGATGACAAGAGCTGCCTCTCTCATTGTTGTCAGTATCTGTAGATTAGCAGGAACGGGTGTAACTCTGGTTACCTCCTTTCTGTTGTGCTTCAGCTTCTTTTCCATGGTAGGTAAACGTAACTCCCATCTCAGGAAGCACAAAGCTGTTTAGTGTGGTGAACAACAAAGAGATGAGAGCAGTGAATGAGGTGGGTGTGATTGCAAATAGAAAGCCTGAACCTTAAAGTGCTCGGCACCGACAAGAGGAACAAGCAAGTCAAACGTTGTTGGTGTTGGGACTAAAAGAGATCTAAACAGAAAGAGAGGTGAGAAAGGGGAATCTTGATTTGGTGATGGTTGCTAGATTACTCATTGATTTTCTTGCAGTCTCGTGATACTTCAATGATCTGTGAGTAGAAATGTTTCAGCAAAGAAAAGAAATTATGAAATGTTTGTAGATGAAGAAGTGGTGAAAATTTGGAACTTTCTTCTGTAATTGGAAATTTATCCAGGTTATATGTTAATTTTAAATCTGAGACTGATAGATTTTTGGTACCCAATGATACGATGAAAGCTTGTCTTCGGTCACAGATCAGCCATGATCTTGATGATGAAGGAGACGAGGGACTAAATGGCCCATGGTCCTACAAATATCATGAAAGCAAAGTGTATTTTTTCGCCTTTCTACTTTTCATCTAAGAAAAGAGGATTTCCTGCACATACATCTGAGCCCACACATTCTTTGTCTGCGCAGACACTATTTAGCACCTTGAACAAAAATTATTTGGAGTCATATCATGGAAACAGGCCCTTCAGCCCAATCCATCCATGCCGACTACGGTGCCCAGCAAGCTAGTCCCATTTGCCCACCCATACCCCTCTAAACCCCTCCTATCAATTTGCTTATCCAAATGTCTTTTTAGTGTTGTTATTGTACCTGCCTCAACCACTTTCTCTGGCAGTTCGTTCCTTATACGCACCTTACGTTGCATGAAGAAGTTGCCCCTTTTAAATCTTTCTCCCCTCACCTTAAATCTATGCCCTCTAGTTTTTAGAAGGTGTGGTATTAAAGGGGGAGGAGTGGCATGACATCAGGGAAAATGTCACGGCAGTGCTCAGAAAGGACATACTGGACAACTCAACTACCAAGGCAATTTGGGTGGAGCTGAGGAATGAAAAAGGGGTGACCACATTAATGGGGCTATATTTAGACCTCCCAATAGTCAGCAGATTTGTAGACAGATAGCAGACAGTTGTAGGTGCTGCAATAGCATTACTACCGCTACGCTACCATGCCTGCCCCTACACTACTGTGCCTGCCTAACTAGAGAGAGCATGATACTGGATCTCCTCTTAGGGAATGAGAAAGGGCAGGTGACAGAAGTGACTGTCAGGGAAAACTTTGGAGCTAGTGATCATAATTCCATTAGTTTCAAGATAATTATGAAGAAGGATAGGACTGGTCCTAGGTTTCAGATTCTAACCTGGAGGAAGGTCAGTTTTGAGGGCATCAGAAGGGATCTGGCAGGCGTGCGTTGGGATAGGTTGTTTTCCGGCAAATAGATGCTTGGTAAGTGGGAGGCCTTCACAAGTGAAATATTGAGACTACAGAATCTGTATGTTGCTGTTAGAATAAAAGGCAAGGCTAACGGGTTTACGGAATCTTAGTTATCGAGGGATATTGAGGCCCTGGTAAAGAAAAAGAAGAAGATGCATATCAGATAAAGGCAGTTAGGATCAAATGAGGCACTTGAGAAGTACAAGAAATGCAAGAGAACACTTAAGAGAGAAATCAGGAGGGCTAAAAGAGGACATGAAGTTGCTCTGGCAGACAAGGTGAAAGAATCCCTCAAGTTTCTATCGCTATATTAAGAGCAAAAGGACAATAAGGGACAAAATTGGTCCTCTTGAAGATCAGCATGGTCATTTATCCATGGAGCCGAAAGAGATGGGGGAGACCTTAAGTGAATTTTTTGCGTCTATATTTGGTCGAGAGACAGGCACAGAGTCCATAGAACTGAAGAGAAGGAGTAGTGGAGTAATGGAATGTATCTGGATTATGGAAGAGGAGGTGCTTGCAGTTTTGAGGTGAATTAGGGTGGATAAATCCCTAGGGCCTGACGAGCTGTCCCCTTGTGGGAGGCTAGTTCAGAAATTGCAGGGGCCCCCGGCAGAGATATTTAGAATGTTCTTAGCCACGGGTGAGGTGCCGGAGAATTGGATGATAGCTAATGTTGTTCCATTGTTCAAGAAAGGCTCTAAGAATAAGCAGGGAAATTATAGGCCGGTGAGCCTGACATCAGTCGTGGGTAAATTATTGGAAGGTATTCTGAGGGACAGGATATATAAGTATTTGGATAGACAGGGCCTGATTAGGAATAGTCAACATGGCTTTGTGCGTGGCAGGTCATGTCTAACCAATCTTACAGTGTTCTTCAAGGTTACCAGGATGGTTGATCAAGGGGAGGCGGGGACGTTGTTTACATGGACTTCAGCAAGGCCTTTGACAAAGTCCCGCATGGGAGGCTGGTCCAGAAGGTTAAGTCGCTTGGCATTCAGGATGAAGTAGTCAATTGGATTCAACATTGATTTAGCAGGAGAAGCCAGAGAGTGGTAGTAGATAGTTGTCTCTCTGATTGGCCTGTGACTAGTGGTGTGCCGCAGGGATCAGTACTGAGCCCATTGTTGTTTATCATCTATATTAATGGTTTGGATGATAATGTGGTAAACTGGATCAGCAAATTTGTGGATGACACCAAGATTGGGGACATAGTTGCCAGCGAGGAAGGCTACCAAGGCTTGCAAAGTGATCTGAATCAGCCGGAAAATGGGCTGAAGAATGGCAGATGGAATTTAATGCAGACAAGCGTGAGGTGATGCACTTTGGGAGGACAAACCAGGGTAAGACTTACACAGTGAATGGTAGGGCACTGAGGGGTGCAGTAGAACAAAGGGACCTGGGAATACAGATTCATAATTCCTTGAAAGGGGCGTCACAGGTAGATAGAGTCATAAGGAGAGCTTTTGGCACATTGGTCTTCATAAATTAGGACATAGAGTACAGGACTTGGGATGTTATGTTGAAGTTGTACAAGACGTTGGTGAAGCCAAACTTAGAGTATTGTGTGCAGTTCTGGTCACCTACCCACAGGAGAGATATCAATAAGCTTGAAAGAGTGCAGAGAAAATTTACAAGGGTGTTGCTGGGACTTGAGGACCAGAAGTTTAGGGAAAGGTTGAATAGGTTAGGACTTTATTCCCTGGAGCGCAGGAGAATGAGGGGACATCTTATAGAGGTATACAAAATTATGAGGGGTATAGATAGGGTGAATGCATGCAGGCTTTTTCCCCTCAGGTTGCGTGAGACTAGAATGAGAGGTCATAGGTTTAGGGTGAAAGGTGAAATATTTAAGAGGAATCTGAGGGGAAACTTCTTCACTCAGAGGATGGTGCGAGTGTGGAATGACCTGCCAGCGGAAGTGGTGGATGCGGGTTCAGTTGTAACATTTAAGAGAAGTTTGGATAGGTACGTGGATGAGAGAGGGGGATACGTGGGGGATATACGTGGGGGATATGGTCCAGGTGCGGGTAGATGGGATTAGGCAGAAAACCAGGCTGGCATAGACCAGATGGGCTGAAGGGCCTGTTTTTGTGCTGTAGTACTCGATGACTCTATGACTCTATTATCCTGGGACAATGGCTAACTTGAGGGGACATAATTTTAAGGTGATTGGAGGAAGGTATAAGGGGGATGTCAGGGGTAAGTTTTTTACACAGAGAGTGGTGGGTGCGTGGAACACCCTGCCTGCAGAGGTTGTGGGGGCAGATACATTAGGGACATTTAAAAGACTCTTAGATAGACACATGAATGATAGGAAAATAGGGGACTATGTGGGAGGGAAGGGTTAGATAGATATCAGAGTAGGATAAAATGTCGGTGCAACGTTGTGGGCCGAAGGGCCTGTACTGTGCTGTAGTGTTCTATGTTCTATGGGCAATATTTATTTCTCAGTCAGGCTGACTAGAACAGATGATCTGTTCATTGGGCTGGACAAAGTTCGACCTGGCTGTCTAGGATTTTGATGCTTTAGAAATGCAAGTCCTTCTCTAACCTTTGCTTTCGTAATTAGTGTTTCACATATAGACTTTAAGGAATTGGACAGCAGTATTAAAATACTCCTTATTTTGTGTTTCAAAGAGAATGATGTCAATACTTATGTAAGGAGGGCTCACAGATTCCTTCTTATTAATCCAAGTCGACATCAAAAATTAATCTTCCTTCAACTGAAGTTAACAAATGCAGTTGATTGTAACCAGTGCAGCTGAAGTTACTGAACATTAAATTATCATGCACAGCATTGTAATTCTCTCAGGGTCTGTGTTTCCATTATTAAGGTATTAATATAGAGAAAGCTGGGGATGGAAGTTTCATGTCTTTTTGCATTTCTTAATTTCACTTGCAGTTAGCAACCACAGAATTGGTTCAGTGGATGAAGAAAATTTGATTGAAGTGTCTGTGTGAATACTGCTGTGGTGCTCCTGAAGCCCTTCACAGTCGATTTTAACCAGGGTTATGGGCTGCCCTCTCTTTCTTCCCACCTATCCTCTCCCTGAAGGGAAGTGCCAGTTGCCGTGGTAACCGTGCTCTGATGGTTAGCGTTCACTCTAGACCTGTCACTGTTTTCCAATTAAGCCCTGGAGTTGGGAGACTCCACTTGTTGGAACAGGATTAAGTCAATCACACACCCACTGTGACACCTCCCTGATCATCTTGTGTCATTCAATTATGTTTCAGCTGGCTTCTATTCCTCCACCCGAAAGCAACGTCTGGCAGTTCTGATGTCTTAGCGCTGAAATAAAGCTTGCATTGAGGCACATCATTAGCGTAGAGACGGAGAAGGGCACTTGTCTATCTAGCTGTGTAGTCCCTGACCTGTGGGTGCCTGTTACTGATCCTTGGGGCTGAAACTAGGCTTGTTACCCATCACTAACACGCTGCAGCTTTATAAATGCACATGTCACAAAAACAAGTGAAATGAAAGTCTTGTGAATGGGAAGTTTCAATCCAGGCTACCTTCAGCCTCAAATGAAGGACCCCTTTTCCAATCATGTCACTGGGAATTGGCCTGACACTGCATAAAGCAATCCAACACCTGAAACCTATCTTATATCATTAGTAAATGTATATAGAACACAGAACAGTACAGCACAGGAACAGGCCCTTCAGCCCACAATATCTGCGCAGAACAGAATGCCAAATTAAACTAATCCCTTCTGCCTGCACATGATCCATATCTCCATTCCCTGCATATTCATGTGTCTATCTAAAAGCCTCTTGGACACCACTATCACATCTGCTTCCACTACCTACCAGGCACCTGCCACTTTCTGTGTATAAAACTTTCCCCTTCTCATTTTAAAGCTATGCTCTTTAGTATTCATCATTTCTACACTGGGAAAACAAATTCTGACTTGTCTACCCTCTCTCTGCCTCTCATAATTTTATAAACTTCCATCAGGTCTACCCTCAGTCTCCGACGCTCCAGAGAAAACAACCCAAGTTTGTCCAACCTCTCCCCATAGCACATGCCCTCTAATCCAGGCAGCATCCTGGCAAACCTCTTCTGAATGCTCACCAAAGCCTCCGTATCCTTTCTGTAATGGGGTGACCAGAACTGCACGCAAATGTGGCCTAACTAGGGTTTTATACATATCTGTTATCATTATCAAGCACTTGAATCACCAAGACAATAGCAGACCTTAAACCAAATGTGAGTAAATGGGATTAGTGTGGATAGGTGATTGGCGGAGCAAAGGACTGTGCTGTATGACTCTGTTAATACTTTGCAATATAAAGGAACCATGCATGCACAGTGGCGGTCCAATGCATTGCGGTTTGTGGCAATCAAACAAACACGTCAGTACTTACGGATGACAAAAAGCCATCAAACCCAGTTCCTGTTTCAGAACTATTAACGAAAGTTAGAGGGCTGAGATATTGAGAAATCTTTCAAAGACTGCTGACCTTTGAGGTCTGATTAGACTGTTGAACAAAGCAACATATTTATAAACACCCCAAAAATGGAAAGTTATAGAAAACACACATCTCAGTTTATGGTAAATGCTTCCAACATGCAAAGTCAGAATTAAGTATTCCCCTGATAAGGACATTTATCAGTTAAGTGTCAATTAGTTTTTACTTTGATATTAAAAGCATATTTGGAGTCATACTACATCTTGATTAATAAGGAAAAATGGTTTAAGAATTATTCTCATTTTTCCTTATGACATAGATGGAAGCCATTCAGCCCTTGAGTGTATGCTGGTTCTCAGAGCCATCCCATCCTTCCCATTCCCTCACTTATTTCCCTGTAACCTATTCTCTCTCACATTCCTATCAACACCCAGCTGATTCTCCTACTACTCACCCATACCAGGGGCAATTTATAGCAGCCAATTAACCTACCAGAATGTCTCTGGGAGGTGAGAGGAAATTGGAGCATTCAGAGCAAAAACACAGGGTCTCAGAGAGAACATACAAACTCTACAGAGGCAGCACTGAGGTCAAGATCAAACCTCGGTTGCCTGAGCTGTGAGGCAACAATGCTACTTGCTGTATCTCTATGGTAACCCCTGATTCTGTGAGCAAATAACTTGAAATGTTAATAATTATTCAGCAATAAAATTTCTCCCAAATAGCCTTCAGCATAGCAAAATCTCCTGAAGAGTTTGCAGGTATAGGGTACAGTAACGTGGTGGTTACGTTACTAGATTACCAGTCAGAGTTCTGCACCATTGATCTAGTGCCATGAGTTCGAATCCCACTTGAGCAGCAGGGGAATTTAAGTTTGGTATTAATTTAATCGGGAACTTGTCAAAATAAAAAGCCAGTGTCAGTAAGCACAAAAATACCACATTGTTGTGAAATGCAATTAACGGCTTTGGGGATGAGTCCCGAATCCTTACTCAGTCTGGACTACATGCGATTCTAGAAACAACTACATGCGGTTGACTCTTAACTAGCTCCTCAACTCAGGGACGGTTATGGATGGACAATAAATGCTTGCACCACCCACATCTCATGAACAAATGAATTAAAAACTGGCATGCAATCAAGCAAAAAATTGATACTAAGCCATGTGTTCTGAGGGTCACATATGTTTTCAGATAAAGTTGGTGAAAGGTAGAGGAGAAATAGAAGAGCTGTAGATAGATCCATATATATATAAAGAGTTGTACAGCACAGAAACAGGCCCTTCAGCCCACCATATCCATGCTGTTCTTTGCACCTATCTACACAAATCCCATTTACCCACAGTTTTGGGAAATGTGAAAGGAAAACTCTGACAAACTGACAAACTTCTACAGATGTACAGTGGAAAGCATTCTGACTGGTTGCATCACGGCCTGGTATGGAAACTCCAATGCACAGGAACGAGGCTGCAGAGAGTGGTGGACTCAGCCAGTTCCATCACGGGTTCAGCTCTCCTCATCATCGAGGACATTTTCAAGAGGCAATGTCTCAGGAAGGCAACATCCATCATCAGGGACCCACACCATCGGGGCCATGCCCTCTTCTCGATGCTGCCATCAGGCAGGAGGTACAGGAGCCTGAAGACCCACACCTCAAGGTTCAACAACAGCTTCTTCCCCACTGCCGTCAGGTTCTTGAACCGACCTAAAAAACCCCAACACTACCTCAGACTATATTTCTTTTCGTCTCTCTCAATCTTGCACTAGTATCATTTTGTCTATTTTGTTGTTTTTACACACGTGTAAATTATGTATAATTTATGTTAATTTAAGTTTATGTTAACTTATGTTTGTAATGTTTGTAACATACTGTGCTGATGCTGAGAAAAAGCTAATTTTCATGGCATTTATACCCTGCGTATGTATGCCCATGACAACAATAAACTTGAACTTGAACTTGAACTGAGCATGGGAAAATTTTGCTGGTGACTTTCTCGTTGTCTGGTCAAATGAGCATAAGTTCAAGTAAATGTTGTCCCATCCACCTGGATAATACTGGCGATGCATTGGGGGATCATGGAGAGTCAACTGCATTAAAGACTGCAATGGGTCAATATCATAACAGTGGATGCAAATAGAGTTAAGACAAGCCTCACACTTTGGCAGCTTTTATGAAGCATTTCTCCAGGGTGTGAAGCTGTTTTATGTAGTGTTGCCATTTAACGAATGGAGGAAGTTGATAACGATGGAATTGTGACTTCTCCTAAAGAGTCCACTGCCAGCAAGGATTATCACAGTCAAGAAGGATAAGGAGGAATATATGACCCTAGAGCATCCCACTAGTGACTGAGCAGAACTATTGTGGCAATATGGCATGGGCAAAATTCCAGGTGGAGGGGTCATAATTTGAAGTGATGACAAGATTTTAAAGGAAGAGGAAGCACCAGAAGGAAAGGTTGCATAGATCATGCTGCAGGTTTACAGTTTGGATGAAACAAAATGCGATTAAAAATCAAAGCGAGGTATGAAACAAACTATCAATTCGACCTGTGCACAAGCTCAAAATGGGCCACCAAGCGGGTCCTTCTTTGTAATGGTGGTTGAAGCAGATTCAATCGGGGCTTTCATTCAGACTAAGTAGTAAATAACACAGGGCTGCAGGATAAAAGCTAGCCCATGTAACTAAATAAATAACTCTGGGACCAGCCAGCATGGATTGACAGGATCATTCTTTATCTTCTGTTGCACCCAACATCTCCTTGTTGAATTAGGGATGGGAAGATAATTGTGACTAGTATAATCCACAGCCTGAGAACAAACATAAAAAAAACCATCATTATATACAATTCGTAGAATGGTAGAATTGTAACAGTACATAAGGAGGCCATTCAGCCTGTCAATCTATGCTGGCTCCTCCCAGAGTAATTTATTTAGTTGCATGACCCAGCTCTTATAGTTATTTTCTTTAAAATACCTCTCTTGAATGAAAACTATCTGCACGTAGTGAGTTCCAGGTCGTTATGGTTCTTTGCGTAAAATAGTTAAATTGTCCCTCCTACCCTTAAAAATTTTTGCCCATCATTTTGAAATCTTGCCTCCTGTTCCTTGAACCGTCAAGGACTGGGAACAGCTTCCCTTGTCTAAATCAGGTGCTGTCTTGTCCACCTCTATCAAATCTCTCTTCAATCTTCTCTATTCCAAGGAGAACAACCCCAGCTTCTCCAGTCTAACCATGGAGCCTAAACCCCGCGCCTCTGGGACCACAATAGGGAATCTCTTCTGCACCTGCTCACCAGGACCTTCTTATACCATAACAGCATGAACTGGATGCAAACTTTTGTGCCCTGTGTGGGTACAAAATCTGACTAATTCTGGTACGAAGATATACCCATCAATGAGGTCCACTTAAAAGAAACTCTGCATGAAACAATTCACGAGCATGCAAACTTTTCTTTAATGCTTGCTGATTGCTGGGGGCTGTTGGTAGCTCATTAGTGGTAATTTTAAAAGAAACTGAACATTTATTAACAGCTTAATGATAAGTAACTTGAATACAATACTTTGGTTCTTTGCTGACTATACGTCATATCTGGGATATCCACACATTCTGGAGACAATAAGTAAAAATAATCTTCCCTTAACAAATGAAGAAGTCAATCCTAGTGCACACAGTTGCCATGGAAATAGGGTTATAGTAGAGTGAATTCAATTTTTTTTATCATGGACATTCAGAGGGAAGAGGACCTGTATTATACAGATGATTGAAATCCAGCATTGTGCAAACGTAAGATATAATTCAGCTGTTTTCACTTGTTATACAACCTTAACTATTTTTTTAATTAGCAGGAGAACTGGAGTGGGAGCTGGGAAATGGGTTGGAGGTGGGTGGAGGTGGGTTAAGAAGAACATTATGTATGCAGTGTGACGTTACAGTCCAGAGTCCATCGGGTGGATGGACAATGGAAACGGAATGAATGATGATTCTGCCAACGGAATTTGGTAAATATAAAAGAAGAAAAAAATGCGAAGCAGGGCAAAGCGTAGACATTCTAAGGAATCAGTATGGACACATGGGGAGGAAAAAATGAGTTAGAGTAGGATTAGTGGATGCTTGATGGTTGGCACTGACTCAATGTGCTGAAGGGGCTGCTTCCCTGCTGTATCTCTATGACTCTTTGTTTATGCTCCTTTAGCAGCTATAAGGAGAACCACCCTATTAGTATCAACAGGACAATTACTGTAAATGGTGCTTGATGGTTGGCACAGACTTAGTAGGCCAAAGAGCCTGTGACTCTGTGACACAGCTTGGTGGGAGTGTAAACTCTAGGGAGGGTACAAAGAATCTATGCAGCGATATAAGTAAGTTAAAAGAACAGGCAAGAAGATGAGATGTGAAACAGGGGAATATGCAAGTCGTAGATTCATACAGCATGGAAACAGTCCCTTCGGCCCAACTGGTCCATGCCGACCAAGATGCCCATCTAAGCTAGTCTCATTTCCCTGCATTTGGCCCATATCCCTCCAAACCTTTCCTATCCACGTACCTGTCCAAGTATCTTTTAAATGCTGTTAATGTTCCTGCCTCAACCACTTCCTCTGGCAGCTCATTCCAGATGTAGATCAGGCACATGTCTCAGGAACATCAACGAAGGTGGAACATCAACATCAGAAGCATCAGTCATTGTCTCAGGAACATCAGTATCTCAAAATGAAGCCTGTCTCAGGAACATCAATGAAGGTAGAGCAGAGATGGAGCAACCCTCTTGCCTGTTTTGCAAACACTTTGCATGTTTGTCAACAGAAATAATGAGCAGTGATGCTGGTACAGTGACATCATTTCACTGATCACAGCTCTACTTCAAATGCTTTAATACCATTGGTGTAAAGGAATCAGAAACCATAGATTAAATGCTGCTCTGATAAATGAAATATTTACATACTCCAACCCCAGCACCTGCTACTCCTTCAACCTTATATTGAACACCAAACCTCATTGCATGCTGTAACATAAGGAATGGCTTAGCTTCCTGACTGCTTTCTCATTTTTCTTTATGATAGAGAAGGAGGCTATTTGGCCCATCGTGTCAAGCAATCCCAGCAGTCCAACCCTTCCCAACTTATTTTGGTGTAATCTGTTCTCTCTCACGTGCCCATTGGCTCCCCCCCCACCCCCAGATTCTCCTGTTACCCACAGAGGCAACATACAGCAGCCAAATAATCTCCTTTGGGATATGGTGGGGGGGGGGGAGGGCGAGACATGAGCACCCAGGGAAAAAAAACTACACAGTCACAACGTGCAAACTCCACACAGACAGCAGCAGAATTCAGGACTGGACCCGGGTCACAGGAGCTGTGACCTGTAGCACTACCTCCTGTGTACTGCGCCACATTGATATCAATACCTTTCTGTCAAAAGTCACTCAGTGGTGATGTTGTGAACAATTGCAGCATGCCAGGGTTAGGATTAGAGTTAGTTAAACTAAGTAACTCTTGCCTCAAAGACAACTGAGGATTCATTTCCCACTTAAGGCCTTAAATGTGTAAAAACCACACACGCGATTCAGTGCAGAAATGGTGGGCTACTACATTGCCAGAGATATTTTCTTTTGCTTTATTTTGTCGATGGAATGAGGTAGATGGATAAAAAAGATTCGGAGGCATATTTCAGCCAAACATAGACAAGTTTGGACTCGGACAGGACAGCATCTTGGTCTCCCTGGATGAGTTGGGCCAAGGAGCCTGTTTCTGTGCTGTATAACCATGACTCTAAGACAATCACTCCATCTCAATACCATATTCCTTCTCTCTCCAATGAGTTCTGTGTGAAAAAATCTGCCTGTTTAAAACACTTGCTGCCCATTCTTAATTGCCCTTAAGGTGGTGGTGGTGAGCAAACTTCTTGAACTACTGCAGTCCTTCTGGTGAAGATACTTGAATGGTGATATAATTTCAAGTCAGGATGACATCAGACTAGGATGGAGAACTTACATGATGCTGATGCGTTGTTCCTGCTACCCTTGTTCCCCTAGTTGAGATCGCAGTATGTTCATAAGGTATGGGCTGCCCTGAGGTCCACCACAATTGACTGCTGTGAAGAGACTCTTGGCTTCCTTACCAAGAAGAAATAGGACTGGTTTGACAAGAGTGATGAGGAGACCGAGGAGCCAACTAACTGCGAACTTCAGGCTGTCTTGGATTGGAAGCTCCGTCATTCCCCAAGGGAAAAGAAAATGGTCTACATGTACCTGAAGGCATAGATCTAGCAGAAAACCTGGGACCTACAGAACAGGTAGTGGGTCGAAAGGGTCAGCAACTCACTTACAGCCGTGACTTGGGTGGGTTCAACACAGCGGTAAAGGCTATCAATGGCCCAAGCACCAAAGCCCCTTCTCACTGAGAGCCAAGAATGGAGGTGAAACTATCAAGAGCAGAAAAGTGGTCAAATGTCACTTGGAAGGAACATTTCAAAGACTTTCTCAAATAGGACTGCGATGTTGATGTGAGTGCTCTTGACCTATTCCACCACAAACTATTCAGGCCAGACTGGCTGCCTCTCCTGAGCAACAAGAAGTTGAAATGGCCTTCTCCAAACTGAATAACAACAAGGCCTCAGGAGCAGGCAGTAACCCTGCTGATGTTCTAGAGCTTAGCAGTGATGAGCTTCACTCCAAAATCCACATTCTCATCGTTCGTATCTGAGAGAAGCAGGATTTACCAGAGATGCCACAACTATGACCATCTCCAAGAAATGAGACATGTCCAACTGTGGTACTTAGGGAAGACTCTCCCTGTTGTCTGCCACAGGTCATCTCTGAGGACCTCCTCAACTCTTCTGCCCAATGGCCAAAGAATTACTCCATAAATTCATGGTTTGGATTCTGTCCACCTAGACACATAGTGGACATTATCAACATTATTCATGGCCTTCCTCTACCTCATTAAAGCCTTTGACTCCATCAAGTGGTAAGGACTGTGGAACACCCTGCTCATATCTGGCTCCCTTTTATTCATCTCCATTTTATGTTTGCTCCATGACAGCATATTAACCCAGGGCACTGAGCAACAGGATTGCAAAACCAATCTCAGTGAAGACCGGTGTCAAACCAAGTTGTTATTTTATGATTCTTCTCACTGTAACATAGCACCTCACCTCCAAAAAACTTCCTGAGGGAATGGAGCTAATCAGAACTACAGTGACTATACTGCAGAACCAAGGTCACTCAATCCTCAGTGGTCAAGCTGCATTATGCAGGTTGTGCTTGCATTTATCCTTGCTTGAGGCCAAGCTCCAAGCCATCAAAATCTCATTCATGGAAACATATGGGAGGATGGGCCTCACACACAACATATGCATGACAAGGATCCTGGGCCAATCTGCCCCCACCGTACAACACTGACCTTCTCAAGGTACTCAGCAAGAACCTGGTAGTCATGAAGCATTTCACAGATCTTGTGCGCCACTTCTCATGGAAGGCAGACATAGAGTCATAGAGCAATACAGCACGGAAACAGGCCAACACATCTATATCAACCAAGGTGCCCACCCAAGCTAGTCCTATTTGCCAGTACGTGGCCTACATCCCTCTAAACCTTTCATATCCATGTACCTGTCCAAGTACCTTTTAAATGTCGTTAATGTACCTGCCTCAAACATTTCCTCTGAAAGCTCATTACATATACTGACCACCCTCTGGGTGGAAATGTTTCCCCTTAGGTTCCTATTAAATCTCTCCCCTCTCACCTTAAACCTATGTCCTCCAGTTCTTGATTTCTCAACCCTTGGAAAAAATCTGTGTGCATTCATATGCCCCTCATGATTTTATGCACCCTTTATTCTCATAATGCTCCAATGGAATAAGTCCCAGCTAGTTCAACCTCTCTCCATTACTCAGTTCCCAGTGTCCCGGCAACATCCTAGTAAATCTCCTCTGCACTATTTCCAGCTTAATGGCATCTTTCCTATAGCAGGGAGACCAAAACTGAACACAATATTCCAAATGCAGCCTCACCAACATCTTGTACAACTGCTACATAATATCCCAACTTCTATACTCAGTGCCCTGACTGATAAAGGCTAGTGTGCCAAAAGCCTTCTTCACCACCCTGTCGACTTGCAATGCCACTTTCAGGGAAACATGTATTTCTAGGTCCCTCTATTCTACAACACTCCCCAGAGCCCTACTGTTCACTGTGAAAGTTCCACCCTCATGTGTCTTCCCAAATTACATCACCTCACCCATCACAATTAACTCCATTTGCCATTCCTCAGCCCACTTACTCAACTGATCAGGATCCCTCTGTAAATCCTGATAACCATCTTCACAGTAAACAACACCACCTATTTTAGTGTCATCTGCAAACTTACTAACCATGCCTTGTGCAGTCTCATCCAAGTCATTGATATAGATGACAAATAGCAATGAGCCTAGCATGGATCTCTGGGGAACACCACTAGTTATAGCTTTAGAAGGTGCTGTTGAAGTAGGCTTAGTGATTAATTGCGGTGTATATTGTAGCTGGGATGCTCTCGACTCTGGTAATGCTTTATACTTGGAATTGGAATTGGTTTATTATTGTCACATGTACTGAGGTACAGTGAAAAGCTTTGTTTTGCATGCCATCCATACAGAGCATTTCATTACAACAGTGCATTGAGGTAGTACAAGGGAAAACAATAACAGAATGCAGAATAAAGTGTTACAGTTACAGAGAAAGTGCAGTGCAGGCAGACAATAAGGTGCAAGGCCATAATGAGGTAGATTGTGAGGTCAAAAGTCCATCGTTTCGTACTAGGGGGCCGTTCAGTAGTCTTATAACAGCGGGATAGAAGCTGTCCTTGAGTCTGGTGGTATGTGCTTTCAGACTTTTGTATCTTCTGCCCAATGGGAGGGGGGGGAAGAGAGAATGTCCAGGGTGGGTGGGATCTTCGATTATGTTGGCTGCCTTACCGAGGCAGCAAGAAGTGTAGGCTGAGTGGCTGCTGTTTGTGGGGTAAGACCACACCTACTTATTCAAATGGAAGTTGCTTCAAAGGAAAGCAACATTTTCCCATTGCACTGGAAATGAATTGTTCTTCAGTCATAATATGTAATCATTAATTTCAATAATATTATTTTGTGAAATTTTGCTGTGCACAAGTCCACTGTATTTGTTCACATAATAAACATTGCACTCAAAGATTTATTTATTAACTGCAAAGACTTGACACTTCAGGAGAACAAGTAAGAGTCTTCATTAAAGCATACTCTCTCATCTAAGAGATTGAAGCATAGTGATGGTGTCCTCATAGCAGTGTCAGTGGTTTCAGTTTGAAGTGCTCTTGTGCTTTCATTCGAAGGTGGTGAGTTCAAGTCCCTCTCTGGGGACTTGAGCATCCGGCCTCGGCTGAGACATACACATACTGAGTGAGTTCTGCATCATCAGATCTTTTGGAAGAGATACATCTGTGAGATTGTTGCCCCAGATTCCAGCATCTGCAGTCTCATGTCTCTCTTTTGAACGAGATGTTGGATGATGTATCCTCAGGTGACTACTCTGATAATCCGGCACACTTCGATGGTGCCAGACGAGCAGATTTTCTCCACTATTGGAATGTTATACCCAACACATTTTTTAGCTTACTTTTTAAAGTTGATACTCAATATTATAATAAATTCCCAGTAAACCAGTAAGCTTAAAGGAAAATGGGACCCTGGTGAGTTGAATGGGAGAGCAGGAACAATTGGAAGGAGGCACAAAAACCAGGGTCTCAGTGAGTCAGAGGGGATCGCAGGAACTGGGGTCACAGTGAGCTGGAAGGGAGCACAGCAAACATTCCTTGGTAAGCCAGACGCCAAACCATCAGGATTTCTAAATTGTTGGATAACAGATTATTGGAGTTTTACTCAGGATCATGGCACTGTTTCAAGGAAGAACAATACAGTCATTCACAGTATGTTGGCCAATACCACCAAAGGACACGAGAACATGAGAAATAGGAGCAGGAGTAGGGCAGAGTTGACCCCTTGAACTTGTTCCACCATCCATCAATGTCATGACTGATCTTCAATGGCTTTATCCTGGACTATCTCCATATCCCATGATTCCCTTAGTAGCCAAGAATCTGTTGATCTTTGGTTTGAATGACTGAGGCTCTTGCAGTCACCAGTAGAAATTCACCATCCTCTGTGTGAAGAAATATCTCTGTGTCTCTGCCTTAAGTGGGTTGTGCCTTATTCTGAGACTGTGACCCTGGTTCTAGACTCCTCGGTAGGGGAAACATCTCCCCTGCATCCAGCCTGTTGATCCAGGTGAGGATTCTGTTAGTTTGAATGAAATCTCCGCTCATTGTTCCGGAGAATACAGGACTTGTCTATTCAATTTGTTCTCAAGGGCCAAACCTGCCGTCGCTGGAACCATTCATTCATTCCAACCACATCCCCTCCGAACGTGCAGCACTCCAGACCAATCCTGACCTTGTCACCAAACCCACAGACAAGGGAGGTAGCGTTGGTGGTGCATTGACCTCTACCTTGCAGAGGTTAGACGCCAACTTTCTGTCACCTCCTCATACTTTCCTCTGGACCGTTACCCCACTAATGAACACGAGGCCACCATCTCATAACATCTCCTCTCCACAGCCTCCAACTTCATAGTGCCCCAAACCCACATTGCCTGCTTCAATCTCATACCCAAGATCCATAATTAGACTGCTGAGCTGATGTTTTGATGTTAGGGCAATGGCCTGAATTGTTCTGACCTTTCATCAGAAAAGCAGCTCAGCAATCTGAAACATTAACTCTGTTTCTTTCTCCACAGATGCTAAGAAAGTGTAAATTATCAGGTCATTATGACGTTTCTGAGAAGTTGTGGCATGGTGGATGAATTGGCTGCACTGTTTCCTCCCTTGCAAGTGGGAAAGACTGCCAAAGAGTCACTTTTTGAATACAATGTTAAGCTTTCAGGTAGTTGTAAAAAAAAACCTCACAATTTTGAAGCAGAGAAGAAAGTTCCTCAACCAACATCACTAAAAAAGATTTTCTAATTAATTTCAGAGAGTTACTTATGGGATCATCTTATGCTTGATTTGGTTAGTCTTTCAGTGTCTATAAAGAGTTCTATGGCCTGTAAGGTGCTATACAGATGCCGTCTTTCTCAAATGGCCTGTTAATTATTCCAAATGCATTGTATCTTAACATGTAATGGAAATTGTTTATGCATTGACCTTAGTTACTGACTTGCACTTTAGGTCCTCACTAACTGTCATGGCAGATCTTTATGTACAGCTAGGAGATCCCAGCTCTATTGCCTGAATTTCGTATTTTCAAACATATGATACGCAGGTAATTCAAACTGAGATCTCCCAGCTGTGTACAAAGATTTACCACAACAGGTAGGGATGACTCTCAGTACAAGTCAGTAATTAAGGTCATATATTTTCAAAAACAGGGAAGGAAGATATTTGGGACATTGTCTATGCTGGTTCTGAGAGCCCTCCCATCAATCTCATTCCCTCACTTATTTCCCTATAATCTATTCTGATTCATAGAGTCAGACAGCATGGAAACAAGCCCATCAGCCCAATTGGTCCATGCTGACCAAGATTCCCATCTAAGCCAGTCCCATTTGCCCGCATTTGGCCCATATCCCTCTAAACCTTTCCTATCCTTGTACCTGTCCAAGTGTTGTTAATGTACCTGCCTCAACCACTTCCTCTGGCAGCTCGTTCCATATATGGACCACCCTCTGGGTGAAAAAGTTGCCCCTCAGGTCCCTACTAAATCTCTCTCCCTCTCACCTTAAACCTGTGCCCTCTAGTTCTTGCTTCCCCAACGCTGGGGAAAAAGACTGTGTGAATTCACCCTCAATTCCCATCAATTTTCCTGTCACTCACCTACATTAGGGATAATTATAGGTAAACAGTGGTCAGTTAACCTACCAACCAGCACGTCTTTTCAACAGAGTCATAGTGATAGAGACCTATGGCACAGAAACAGGTCTTTCAGCACATTGAGTCCATGAGGACCATCAGGTGCCCATTTTCACATTAACCCTAACTCATTTTATTCTCCCACATTCCCATCAACTGACCCCCCACTCCCAAATCCTACCTCTGATCCATACACTATGGACAATTTTCAGTGGCCAGTTAACCTGCCAACCCATTGGGATGTGGGATGAAACGGGAGCATCTGGAGGAAACCCATGCATGCACAAGGGAGAGCATGCAAACTCAGCACAGACAAACCCTAGGCCACGGTCGGATCTGGGTCACTGGAGCTGTGAGGCAGTAACATCTTTTTGTGCCATTTCCTCTGAATCGTCAGGACTGTCTGCTGGAGGAGGAGAAGGGGAGTTGTTCCAAAGGGTGTTAGAAAGCCTTTTGTTGGATTAGAAGTATCAGTGCCCCCACCATGCCAGCCAACCGAGGAACGACTGGGAAATAAATACTGTGGTCAGAAGCTTAGGAAGGTGAGCCTCCTGAATTTAAATCATCTCTAGGAATATTTTTAAGGTCTGGCCGATTATTCCGGCACCACTGCAATTAACTTTGAGCAATTCCAATGGACCATTAAAAGGAAACTAATCTGATATCAGACTCTTCCAGATCATTTGTTGCAGTATTGCTATGAGCAAACACGAAGGCAATCTATAATATCACATCTGAATAAAGGCACAGATGGATATTTCATTTGACAAGTTCAGCCACTGTAAAACTAGGGTCTGGTGTTGGTGTCATCCCTGGCTGTTACTGGAATAATTAAACAGATTGGAGACTTCCCTGACACCCAGTAATAGATGGAAATCCTTATTGCATCCACTAACTGGCATTAAACTAGGGCAAAGGAAAATATTTAACTTCAAATTGACAGCAGCATGGAAACTGTGCTGAGTTATGATTTGATATATAAAAACACAAGCTGCTGGAGGAACTCGACGGGTCAGGCAGCATCTGTGGAGGGAAATGAACAGTCGACGTTTCAGGTCGAGACCCTTCATCTGGACTGACTGACGGGACTGGTCCAGATGAAGGGTCTCGGCCTGAAACGTCAATTGTCCATTTCCCTCCACAGATGCAGCCTGACTCAGTGAGTTCCTCCAGCAGATTGTTTGTTGCTCCCAGATTCCAGCATCTGCCATCTCGTGTGTGTACATGATTTGATATAATTTGTTAACTACAGCTTCTGGAGCTTGGTTTTATAATAAGGTGAATCTCAACATATCAGCAACCTTTAACACAGCTGACCACTCCATTCTTTTGCTGCTTCTCTCCCCTATGATCTAGCTGGATGGGACTGCTTTATTTGGTTCCATACTTATTGGATTATAGCCAGTCACCTGCAATAGTTTCGCGGTTAGCTGTAATAGCGGTTAGCATAACGCCATTACAGCGCCAGTCATCTGGGTTCAATTCCCGCCGCTGTCTGTAAGGAGTTTGTACGTTCTCCCCGTGTGTCTGCGTGAGTTTCCTCCAGGTGCTCCAGTTTCCTCCCACATTCCAAAGGTGTACGGGTTAGGAGCTGTGGGCATGCTATGTTGGTACCTGAAGAGTGACGACACTCGCGGGCTGCCCCCAGCACATTCTCGGTAATGCAAAAAGACGCATTTCACTGTGTGTTTCGATGTATATGTGACTAATAAATAAATATCTTATCTTTTCATTCCCAGACCTAGGAGTTGCCAAGAATGTTTCCTTACCTCCTTTCTGTGTCCTACGTCTCAGAAATATTCTTCTAAGGCATAACAAACACAGCTTACAAATCTCTTTGGACCAATTCAATCTCCACTCTCTTCAATTCATCATTCCATTTGCCTAGCATTCAGCATCAGATGAGCACAAGCTTCCCAGCACTATCCAGCTGAAGGCACTGCCTGTAAAAACATTAAGGAGCAGGTCACCATTCCTATTCCAGGAACCTGTCTGAAGCTAAAGCAGATGGTTTGAAGCCTTGATTTTGCACGTGAAATAGGGCTAACTTTTGGTTCCCATGATCACCTCCCTTACTCATCAGATTCCAGCACTGGTAACCCTTGCATTCTTGCTTAGCGCCCTTCCAGCCGCTGTCTCCACCTTCACCCTCCAGCGCCCCCCCCCACCTCTCTCTATATGTCCTTTTTTGCTCTTTGTCTACCTCCACATCACCCACTTCCCTTTTGTGTCCCAAATCCACCCATCTTCCTCCCCCATCTCTCCGTCATCCTTCAGCCCTCCTCTGTCCACCTATCCCCTACTGGCTTCTTGTCTTACATTCCCCTCTTTATGCCGACTATCGTCCCTCTCATCTCGTGGTCCTGATGCAGGGTCTTGACTCAAGACCTCGACAATTCCCTTCCTTCCACAGATGCTGCTCGACCCGCTGAGTTCCTCCAGCAGTTTTTTTTTGCTCCAGGTTCCAGCATGTCTCTAACATTTTGCCCACTCCATCCGCTTCAACAACCTCACCTAGCTCTCTCCCTGCTCCCATTCATCCGCTGTCATCTTAAGACTCGTACTCTCCCAGCTGGCTTCCTCTCTGTTAGCACGCACTGCCTGTGCTCATCCATAACTTTGCCGCCCACATCACTCCATGCGTGGTTACCTATTAAGTTTGTTCACCCTATGTTGACCCTCGTTCCTATGGCAGCCTCAGTTTTAAAAACCCCATCTTGTTATTCATTATCGCACATTCACCCCCAACTCCCTCCCTACCATCCTTTCGTCCCTGTCAGCTGATCACTTTGTCTTCCCAATTTTCACCACCTGCACTCTTCCAGATTACAGTGGCCCCCCTGCCATTGACAATCACACATTCCGATGCTTTGGCCGGAAGAGATGGAATGGTCACAGTCTTTTTTCCGGGGTAGGGGAGTCTATAACTAGAGGGCATAGGTTTAAGCTGAGAGGGGAAGGATTTACAAGGGACCTGAGGGGCAACTTTTTCACACAGTGGGTGGTGGGTATATGGAACAAGCTGCCAGAGGAAGTGGTAGTTGTGAATACAATTAAAAGACATTTAGACAGATTCATGGATAGGAAATGTTTAGAGGGATATTGGTATTGGTTTATCATTGTCACTTGCACCGACGTACAGTGAAAAACATGTCTTTTATACTGTTCGTACAGATCAATTGATTACACAAGAGCATTGAGGTAGTACAGGGTAAAAACAACAACAGAATACAGAGTAAAGTGTCACAGCTACAGGGAAGTGCATTTCAGGTAGACAATAAGGTGCAAGGTAGACTATGAGGTCAAGAGTCCATCTCGTCGTATAAGGGAACCATTCTATCACCGTGGGATAGAAGCTGTCCTTGAGCCTGGTGGTACGTGCCCTCAGGCTCCTGTATCTTTTGCCTGATGGGAGAGGGGACAAGAGACAATGACCCGGGTGGGTGGGGTCTTTGATTATGTTGGCTGCTTTACCGAGGCAGCGAGAAGTAGCAAGAGGTATAGGCAGGCCAAATGTGGGAAATGGGACTATCTCAAACAGACAACTTGGTCGGCATGAACAGGTTGGGCTAAAAGGGCCAGTTTCCATGCTGTATAACTCTATGACTTTAATTCTTGCCATAATCCCCTATTTCAATCTCCTTGAAAAGGCTCCTTAAAACCTACCTGTCTCTCTAAGCTTTTGGACACTTGTCCTGACATAATTTTCATTGGTTAATACTCCTAACTAGGCTTTCTTTGCATTAGAGCTGCAGTACAACTATGCCATTGTTGTGTGATGCTTATAGTCAATCCCAGGATGTGATGCCCTAAAAGGAGTGTTAATACTTGCAGTACAAAAAAAACATTAAACGATGATCTAAATGAGATGCTTAAGATGGCTAAAGGATTTGACATGGTATATTAACTATTTTCACATAACAATATGTTGCCGAACCAAGTCAAGACCAGGATATTTCAGCTCTGGGACAGCGCAATGAGACAAGATTAACTCCCAATATTAAAGGATGAAGTGACACAAGCTAGCCACAAGTGCACAGGCGATGTATATTAGGGCTGGTTGATCACGTTGGAAACACAGAATCACACAGTGCTGAAATATGCTGACCACCAAGCATACATTTCCACTAATCCTTCACCAATCCCTTTTTATTCTCCCCATTTTCCTATGAACTCCTGCCAGATTCTACCACTCACCTACAAGTCAGGGGCAATTTACAGTGAACAACTAATCTATCAACCCACATGCCTTTGGAATGTGGGAGGAATTCAGAGCACCCAGAGAAAACCTACACAGTCACAGGAAGAACTTGCAAATTCCACATCACCAGAGGTCAGGATTGAACTCAGATCACTGGAGCCGTGATGAACAGCTCTGCTAGCTGTGTCACAGCTGGGTCAATAATGACATGCAGTTCCAAAAACAGTACTTTCAGATCCACATACTTCTCAATCCTCATTTATATAATGATGTTGTATCTTGATTCTATTTCCCCAACCCTTGTCAGTAACATGACAAAGTCGGTTCTTTCTCACTTCTCACCTTTGGGCCACAGGGAATAAGTTGGTGGCAACACCACATGTCAGAACTTATCAGGTGTTTGAGAAGAGTACCGCAGGATGTCTGTTCAATGGCATAGTGTCTATCTTGAAGTGAAGTGCTATAATTGTAGCTTAGTTTCCTGGTTTCTTGATGTCTCGAAGAATAAAATGTCATTATCTATTCATAAGACGCAAAATAGTTTCTGTAAGCTGGCAAACAGATAAGCCAAACTAAGTGTGGTGGAGAGGACGTTATCAGTCTGCTCTAGACTGGATTTTCAAAGCATGCATCACCAGGTCCTTTCAACATTATCTCAGCGGTCAAGTATTCCTTTTACGTTTACTTTAAGAAGAGCTGTATTAGAAGAACCGCAATATTTTCTCTGACATCTAAAATGTATATATAAAAAAAATTAAAAGGCTTTAACACAGGGCACATTTCTCCTGTCACACTTACTTCCTGGAGCACTTTTCCCATTGTGATTTTGATGATATTTCTATTGTTAGAAAGTAATATATACTCCATCACCTTTAAAGTTATTCACTCTCTCTTCATCTCACATTTGCTATATCTAACACACACACACACACACACACACCCCCTTTCCCCGTCACATACATTTGCTCACACATGTATGTGAAACCAGCTATATTTAAATAAGATTTTTCTCTCACACATCCTCTTGTTTTCTCTTCTCAGTTTCTCATACGCTTTGATACACACACACACACTTTCTCTATCCTTCAAGCAGGTTCCTGCATTTGTAACACGTGTAATTATATTATATACTATATATGAAATTTGGAAAGGGTTTGCGAGATTAGCAATAGTTCATGAGTTGTGAACAGATGGTCAGAGACTCGAAATAAGGGGTCGGCCATCTGGGTCTGATTGGAGGAGAGAAATTTCTTCACTCAGAAAGTTGCGAGTCTGGAACTCTCTCCTCAGGAGTGGCATGGATTCTCTGAGTATATTCAAGCCTGAAATTAATAGATATGTGAACACCACAACTTTAGATCAGCCGCATCTGGAGAACATCGTTCAGTTCTGCGTGCCCCATTATAGGAAGTACACGGAGGCAATGGAGCGGGTGCAGAAGAGGTTTACCAGGATGCTGCCTCGATCAGAGGGCATGTGTTATAAGGAGAGGTTGGACAAACTAGGGTTGTTTTCTCTGGAACGGCAGAGGCTGAGGGGAGACCTGATAGAAGATTATACAATTATAAGGAGCATAGATAGAGTAGATATCCGGTATCTTTCTCCCAGGGTGGAAATGTCTAATGCTAGAGGGCATGCATTTAAGGTGAGAGGGGGAAAGCTCAAAGGAGATGTGCAGGGCAAGTTTTTTTATATACAGAGAGTGGTGGGCGCCTGGAATGCGCTAACAGAGGTGGTGGTTGATGCAGATACGATAGAGGGGTGTAAGACGCTCTAAAGTAGGCACATAAAAATGCAGGGAATGGAGGAATATGGACCATGTGCAGGCAGAAGGGATTAGGTGTCATTAGTTTAATTAGATCGGCACAACATTGTGGGCCGAAGGGCCTGTTCCTGTGCTGTACTGCCCTATGTTCTATGTACGGGAAATCGGGGGAACGGAGATGGTGGGTAGGTTAAGAACATAAGCAGAACAGAAAGGTAGCCATAGAACATTACATTATAGCACAGTACAGGTCCTTCAGCACACGATGTTGTGCTGACGTTTTATCCTGCTCTAAGATCTATCTAACCCTTCGCTCCCACAGAGCTCCCCATTTCTCTATTATTCATGTGTCTATCTAAGAGTCTCTTAAATGTCCCTAATGTATCTGGCCCCACAACCTCTGCCGGCAGTGCGTTCCACGCACCCACCACTGTGTAAAAAACTTACCTCTGTCATCCCCCTCTATATCTTCCTCCAATCACCTTAAAATTATGCCCCCTCTGTTAGCTATTTTTGCCTTGGGAAAAAGTCTCTGACTGTCCACTTGATCTATGCCTATTATCATCTTGTACACCTCTATCAAGTCACCTCTCATCCTCCTTCTCTCTAAAGAGAAAAGCCCTCGCTCACTCAACCTACCCTCATAAGACATGCTCTCCAATCCAGGCAGCATCCTGGTAAATCTCCTCTGCACCCTCTCTAAAGCTTCCACATCCTTCCTATAACAAGGCACGTGAATATGCAGAGAATGGAGGGACATGGACCATGTCCTGGCAGAAGAGATTAGGTGTAATTATATCGGCACAACATCGTGGGCCGAAGGGCCTGTTCCTGTGCTGTACTATTCTATGTTCTACGTACTGGAAATCGGGGGTACGGGGATGGTGGGCGTGTTAAGAACTTAAGCAGAACAGAAAGGTAGCCATGTTTCTGCTAGTCCTGATGCAGGGATTTGACCCAAAACGTCGACAATTCCTTTCCCCCAACAGAACCTGCTCGACACTCTCTGAGTTCCTCCAGCAAATTGTTTGTTGCTTCAGATTCCAGCACCTACAGTCTCTTGTGTCTCCATTTTTCCTGTTGATTTGGCTCCACCATTTAACAAGATCACAGCTGAAATTCTACATTACTCTCCCTCTGTAGGATTGCAAATTAATTTTGTCTCATTAAACACCTCTGGAACAAGCATAACCTGCACCCATGTTGTTTCTTGAAAATCATGACGAAAGGAAACTTCTTTAATGGTGAAATTCATTTTCCTTCCACTGCTCTAAGATTGACGGTCATCTTCCCTTCAGCCACATTGATTCCCCCAACGTGGATTTGGGATCACAGTCCCACTGGGAGGCATATTCCCGGTCTATTGGAAGGCATCTCTGTCACATATATTCAGCTACACTGACAGAAGGGGCTTGACAACTGATGAAGCCCTGCCCCCAAACTCGCCGGTTGTCAAAGCTGTCCTAGTTATTGGATGTCATTAAAAGTAAAAATGACAAAGATAATTAATTCTCCTCTAATAGTTAAAAAACTAAAAAAACACAGAGACTCTTAAAAACATTTGAACTATTTCAGTTGAATGAAAAGCCTTAGTTGTTCTTCCTTCTGACAGTCGATATTCCTCATCGATTCCAATTGGACCACGTTTTTTTGGCGGCACAGACACTGTGGATGGTTTCATCAGTCTGAAAGTTGGGAAAAATACAAAAATTGGCATGCTCTATTGAGTGGAAGAGCCCATTTGGGAATAGCCCAGATACAGGTAGATCTGTTGGGACATCTGGGTAGATTAGGCTGAAAGATCAGTTTGTAATTTTAGTGATTAACTAAAAGATTTCCTGCCACCCTGCTCACAGGAAGTCAGATAAAGTGTAGCTTTCCCATGAAGTGCTGCACAGTCACTGCATGCATTAATTGTCTAATCAAAGTCTATTATGTACATATAACAATAATATATTCACATGAGAGTTTGATTTACATCTGCACATCCTTGTCCAACTGTCCCTTGCCTTCAAACTTCACCTCACATTAAAACCACATGTAATCTATGAACATGTGTCTGTATGCACGTTTGTCTGAGTGTGCGTGTGCATGTGTGCACCCAACTATGTGCATATGCGCCCGGACAAGTGTATGAGAGAGAAAGAGAGAGAGAGAGGGTGTCTGTGTGAGAGAGAGGGTGTGAGAGAGAGGGAGTGTGTGAGAGGGAGTGTGTGAGAGGGAGTGCGTGAGAGAGTCCATCTATCTGTGTGTGCCTGTGTCCACGGGGGTGTATCCATGTGTTCAAGTGTGTGCGCGTGTTTGTGAATGTGTTAGTCCATGTACCTGTGTGTTTGCATGTGTTCTTGTTTTCCACTGTGTGTAGGTGTGAATCTCCAAGTGTGTGTGTACATGTATGTGTGTGTGTGTGTGTATGTGTGTGTGTACATGTACGTACATGTGTGTTTGTGTGCGTGCGTGTGTGTGTACATGTACGTACGCGTGTGTACGTGTGCATACGTGTGTGTACATGTACGTACATGTGTGTGTTTGTGTGCATGCACATGTATGTACGTGTGTGTACATGTACATGTGTGTGTACATGTGTGTACATGTACGTACATGTGTGTACATGTGTATGTACATGTATGTGTGTGTACATGTACGCACATGTGTGTGTTTGTGTGCGTGTACATGTACGTGTGTGTACATGTACGTACATGTGTGTGTTTGTGTGCATGTACATGTATGTACGTGTGTGTACATGTACATGTGTGTGTACATGTGTGTACATGTACGTACATGTGTGTGTACATGTGTGTGTACATGTATGTGTGTGTACATGTACGCACATGTGTGTGTTTGTGTGCATGTACATGTACGTGTGTGTACATGTACATACGTGTATGTACATGTACATACATGTGTGTGTACGTGTGTGTGTACATGTACGTACGTGTGTGTGTGTAAGTGTGTGTGTGTGTGCGCGCACATGTGCGTGTGTGTGTGGTGAGGAGTTTGGGTGTGAACAGAGTTTGAATCAAGAGGAGAAAGCAGAAGTGACTGTGAGAGAACCGCGATACATCATCAGCCTCATGTACTAGAGATTGTACGTGTGAGAAAATGTATGTGAGGGAAAGGGGGAGAGTACACGTATGTATGAGATGGAAATAATATGAAAGGGGAGAGAAAGAGAGAGTGAAAGAATGGCAAAGAAAGCAGGAGAATGAGAGAGAGAATATGAGGGTGAGAGAAAACAAGAGAAATGAGAGGGAGGGAGAAAGAAAGAGAGAGATTTCCTATTAATTTTGTCAGTGCACTTAGGATCAACAGTGGAATTTTACTCCTCTAATGGTTGTTATTTCCTTCTGAATTTGTCCTGTCTTTTGACTCTCACGTTCTGACCAGTGGATAAATGAAATGGCAAACAGTGATGGCTGACACCTTCCATGTGTGTGCAGGGCTGAAGGGAAATGCTTTAAGTTGCGATGACACAGGAAGCAATGTGAGAGCTGTGGCCACAAACCAGCTGTGACAGTGGGATTTTCAGGAACCCACCTGCAGCATTGTTGCCTTGTGAACTTGACAATGAGCATGGTCACCAGGGCTACCTCTAGGGACGGAAGAGAGACGGACCAGCTGGAAAAACCTGAACCAGCTCAGTAATACGTTGTGTTGTGCAGCTCATTGAGTTTGTCTGCTATGGTGCTGTCATAAAAATAGATGGCAATGAAAGGGTGAACGAGCAGTGTCTTTATCCCAGGGTTGGGGAATCAAGAACATAGGTTTAAGGTGAGAGGGGAAAGATTTAATAGGAACCTGAGGGGTCAACTTTTTCACTCAGAGAGTGGTCAGTATATGGAATGAACTGCCAGATGAAGTGGTTGAGGCAGGTACATTAACAGCATTTAAAAGGCACTTGGACAGATACATGGACAGGAAAGGTTTAGAGGGACATGGGCCAAATGCAGGCAAATGGGTCTAGTATAGATGGGAATCTTGGTTGGCAAGGACCAATTGGGCTGAAGGGCCTGTTTCCATGCTATATGACTATGACTCATACCCGCAGAGAATGAGCAGGGGGAGATGGAGCTGGGATAGAAAATTAAAGATGTCTGCACATGCATGTTGCTCTCTCTCATTCAATGAAGGTTATTACAGTCTCTATGCACGTTGGTTGGTCAAGAGCTGAGACGGTGAAACGAAGGAATTCTATAATGCTATCCAGAGGCAGATCATGCAGAACCTTTTGGACTGCTCACGGTAGTGTGTGGCAGGCACGGTAGTGTAGCAGTTAGCATAACACTATTATAGCGCCAGCGACCCAGGTTCAATTCTGGCCACTGTCTGTAAGGAGTTTGTACGTTCTCCCCGTGTCTGCGTGGGTTTCCTCCGGGTGCTCTGGTTTCCTCCCACATTCCAAAGACGTACAGATGAGGAAGTTGTGAGCATGCTATGTTGGCACCGGAAGCGTGGCGACACTTGTGGGCTGCCCCCAGCACATTCTCAGTAATGCAAAAAGACGCATTTCACTGTGTGTTTCGATGTACATGTGACTAATAAAGATATCTTATCAAAGATGCCCAGACACAGTTCAGGATATCGATGAGGTTAACCCGTGAACATTGCATTGTGCCATCAACGAAAAGATGGGGTTTGTGACTGAATGAGAAGATCATGTCAAGTCAGGTCAAAACGGAAATTTTATTAGTTTTGCAACAAGAGCAGAAATCTATGGATTTTGAATTGGTGCAGCCATATGTTAGCTTGAAATATTAGACATCTTACAAGAAGAAGGGTGGTAATACTTCAGCTAAGTTATCAGTGCATACTCAAGGCTTACATACAATGCCTCTTCAAGGCTTTTGAAATCAGAATATTGCTTTTATCCAACGCTGCCTGCTTCCTGTCCAGACTCATCCCAAACAATTATGATGTGATTACCCAGAGACATAAACCCATTTCCAGCAATCCACACTGATTGCATGAATCTTAGATTTAATGTTATCTTACAACAAAAGGTCTGGGGATCAGGGTATTGGCAGATGTGTGAAACTAGGGTCAGGTGACAGCTGATGGGGAGAAGCAATCAAATCCGGTAAATTTCAGACAATTTTGCCACTGAATCCACATTCCCTAAGGATAACTACAAGCTAAAGATAATTTGCATGTTTTTAACTGGGTCTGAAAACCCAGCAGCTACCTGTAATTGTGGCTGGCATGTCTGTAATCGAAAATCCTGTCCAAAATTCTGACTTGAAGGAAAATGATTGGATTATGAGTTTGCCTCAGTGTAGGATGGAAAATAGCTGCTCCATAACCTCGAATGCAAGGTCAGGCTTGGAGATCAAGCTTTTAAAAGGTCATTAAAGCAGAGAAATAGAGAGGGGGCTGGCAAAATGGAATTTACATCATTACATATTCATTGCATTACAGGCATTCTGAAATTTAACCCTGTTTTGAATAGAGGAAAGTGCAAAATAGCGGGTGATGTGAGGAAAGGACATAGAACATAGAGAAACAACTGAAAAACAATAACCATAGAACAGTACAGCACAGGAACAGGCCCTTTGGCCCACAATGTTTTGCCGAACTAATTAAACTAGTAATTAAATAAACTAATCCCTTCTGCCTACACAGTGTCCATATCCCTCCATTCTCCGCACATTCATGTGCCTGTCTAAGAGCCACTTAAACGCCTCCATCATATTTGCCTCCACTACCACCCCTGGCAGCGCATTCCAGGCACCCACCACTCTCCATGTAAAAAACCTGCCCCCCACATCTCCTTTGAACTTTTCCGTCTCACCTTAAATCCATGCTCTCTGATATTAGATATTCCTACCCTGGGAAAAAGATACCGACTCTATCTATGCCTCTCATAATCCTTTAAACTTTTATCAGATCTCCCCTTAGCTTTGCAGCTCCAGAGAAAAGAATCCAGTTTGTCCAACCTCTCCTTGTAGTGCATGCCCTCTAATCCAGGCAGCATCCTGGTAAACCTCTTCTGCACCCTCTCCAAAGCCTCCACATTCTTTCTATAATGGGGTGATCAGTATTGAATGCAATACTTCAGATGCTGCCTTAATAGAGATTTATAAAGCTGCAACGTAACTTCTCGACTCAATGAACTCAGTGCCTTGACTAATAAAGGCAAGCATGCCATATGCCTTCTTTACCACCCTATCAACCTGTGCAGCCACTTTCAGGGAGCTATGGACTTGGACCCCAAGATCCCTCTGTACATCAACACTGTTAAGGGTCTTGCCATTAACAGTTCACTATCCCTTTACATTTGAGCTCCCAAAATGAAACACCAGAGAAAGAGAGAGATGACTATAATCCAACTGGATAACTCTCGCAAAGAGCCAGGACTGGTTCCTAGGACCAAATGGTCTTCCTCTGTGTCGCGAGGGTCCAGGATGCTTTGAAATGACAATCTTATGGAAGGTTAAGCAAGTCAGAGAGCTCACTTGTGATGATCTCCATCTGAGCTGTGAGTTAATCAGAAGGCAATCAGTCACAGAAGACTTTAAGAAAACTGCAGGAAATGTGAAACATTAAAAAAAAAGACAGGGAATGCAGGAAACACACCACAGGTGTCTCAAGGACCCATCTGCTGCACAGTTGATAACTTCCAGAGTTACTGCAGGAGTTCATTTAAAAATACTATTTTCAGGTTAAAGCAGAAAGGTTCCTCAAGCTTATTCAAAGGCCCTGTTGGTAGGAGATTTGGAAACAGAATTAGTCTACTGGACTAGCTGCACTGCAGTACTGCATTATTGTAGCTTAAATTTAGAGCCATATCTGTGGCAGGTGCAAAGATAAAGGATTCTGATGAAGGGTCTTCAACCTGAAATGTTAACTCTGTTTCTCTCTCCACAGACGCTGCCCATCTCGCTGAGTTTTCCCAACATTTTCTGTTTTAGTTCAGAGTTGCAGCATCTGCAGCTTTTTGACTTTCAGCTTCTGTGTCAGGTGTGTATATTCAGTCAGAAACACACACACACACACACACACACACACACACACACACACACGATTTCACATACAGAAACACACACATACTCTCTTCCACACACATAGACATACTCATGCGCACACACAGACACATACACACCTAAAGATGATTTCACACACAGAAGTAAACACAGACTCAAAATCTCTCTCCCCACAGACACACTCACACACATAGTTATGCACACAGACACACAAAGACAAATTCACATACACAAATTTGTACAAACACAAATTCTCCCCCTCACACACACCGCAGAGAAAATCTTTCTCTTAAAAATTCTTTAGATAGCTCCCTCTCACACATACAGATTTATGAATATACACAGTTATTTTCTTGCACACTTACTTGCACTCTCTTGCACATGCAAACATCAGTGCACACACTGACTCCCATGGTCCTGCACACAATCCAATGTTCACAGTCACTTTCTTACTGGGTAAGGTTTGGTCAGAATGTGTATGCCAAGAGGTCAATTTCTTCATGTCAGCGGCACTGAGGTCAGGATGTTCCTAGCTCCTTAACACTGCACCTTGGAAGAGGAATAAGATGGAGCATCGACAAAGTAGCAGCCAGCTCTGGGAATACCTGTAGTTGGTCAACAGAGTGGGGAGAAGGGAGTGAGAGAAGGGGAGGTCCAGAATATTGTACAGTTGTGAGGTCTGAAGCAGGAGGAAGAGTGAGCGGTAGAACTTGGAGCCTCTTTAGACAACATGAGAAGAGGGTGAGGTTGGTGAAGCCACTCATTCCATCGGTTTCTCATTCCCATGTTCCTGCTGTTGACATTTATGGCTAATTCCAGCCAAGTTTCCTTCAAGACAACAGTAGTGTTCTTCCTCCTGTTATAGAATCTCTCTCTCTCTTACACACGCACTTCCGAGCCCCTCTCACCCTCATTCCACCCTCCCTTAATACAATCCCTCCCCTCCCACTCTGATAAATCAAGGTAGGTGCCATTAAAATGAGTCACAGACTTTGAGCATCATAAGCCCATCTTCTGCAATGCTGCCTCAGCATAAACATCTACCAACCACTCCAAGTTCCGTCTTGGGGTTGCCTTGTTAACTAATGGGGTTGGGACAGCATTTTGCAGGCATCCCTCACACAGGCTGAAGCACAGTTGACCTCAAATCCATCAGCAGAATGGGAGCGAGGTGGCTGCCATAAAGACAGCTGTACTGAAATTCCTGAAAATCAAATCAAACCTGCAGATGCTGGAAACCTGAAATACAAGTAGAAAATACTGGAAACACTCAGCATGTCAGGCAGCGTCTCTGGAAAGAGAAACAGAGTTAATGTTTCAGGAGTATTGTATGCAGTTCTGGTCATCCCATTACAGGAAGGATGTGGAGGCTTTAGAAAGGGCACAGAAGAGGTTTACCAGGATGCTGCCTGGATTAGAGGGTATGAGCTATAAGGGGAGGTTGGACAAACTTAGGTTGTTTTCTCTGGAGTGTCAGAGGCTGAGGGGAGATCTGACAGAAGTATATAAAATTATGAGAGGCATAGATAGACAGTTAGAATTTTTTTCCCATTGTAGAAGTGTCAAATACCAGAGGACATTCCTTTAAGGTGAGAAGGGGAAAGTTTAAGGGAGATGTGCGGGGTAACTTTATCTTTACACAGAGTGTGGTAGGTGTCTGGAATGGTCTGCCAGGGGTAATGGTGGAAGCAGATACGACAGTGGCATTTAAGAGGTTGTTAGATACACACATGAATATGCAGGGAATGGAGGGATACGGATCATGTGCAGGAAGAAGAGATTCAATTTAATTTGGCATTGTGTTCAGTGCAGACATTGTGGGCCGAAGGGCCTATTCCTGTGCTGTACTGTTGTATGTTCTATGTTAGAGATTGCAATTCTGACGGAGGGTTTCCAAGGTGAAACGTTAACTCTTCCTCTTTCCACAAATGCTGCCTGACCTGTTGACGGCTTCCAGCATTTTCTGGTTTTAATCATTGATATTTCTTCTGCTCTCCCCATATGATCCCTCATGCCCCACCCATCATGGATACCTCAAAGTTATTGGAGAGACTGTGCTTTCTTTCACAGCACCCACATTCTCACTTTATCTCTCAAACACACCCTCACAGCTCAACCCCTGTAAGTCATTCTCCAACTTCCAGTGGGCTATTATTGAAAAGAGAAGGAATCAATCTGGTGCACATTTTAATTGTGTATTTATTGTAATAAATGAGCTAAGAATTTACATTTGCTTATTTTCCCCCAAATACATTTAATTCTACATTGAACAGGTAAATAAAAATCCATGAGGTGGGATGAAAACGGCAGCTCCCTTTCAGTCAACGGAATGTGCACTTTTACAGAGAAAGCATCAGCGGCTTAACTGAGTAAATAAGAACAGCAGGTGACTTTAATTCCCCCACAATAGAGATTTCTTTTCCCCTTCTTCAAATCAAAATACGCTGTCTGAAAGCAATTGCCCACAATGAATAGCCAAGGGCTTTGTTTAACCATCACAGGCCATAGCTCCATGAGCCACGATAGGAATCACGGCAAAAAGATTGCACTGCTTTGTTTGGTTTCTAATACTACAAAGCTGGATGACATTAGTCTATTGAAAATTTCTAAAATGCTAATACTGCAAGGTATATATTACTTGATATAAATACATCTGTTTGATTTACAATAAAGTCAAATTACTCCCAGCATTACAGAAAAAAAAATCAATGTTCTTCTTTACTCATCTTTCTTCTCTGATTACATTCGTGTTTCGTGTTCTGCAATTGCCTCTTTTATCTTTTTGTTCAAGTGGAGATCTGATGAATAACGCTGACCAGTGAGACAGACACTGGGAAATGTGAATGGTTGGGGATGGACTTCAGAACTGGGACCAAGAGATATCAGTTCAGTCATATTTCAAAAGTGTTGCTAATTAATATTTTTATCAACAAAAAAATCCCAACTAATGCCTTTAATGTCAGTCCATTGTGGCAACATTTTCCCCAAGGACCATTAATAACTGATGTCATCCCTATGGGTCAGTCTAAACCAACATCTTTCTTGATGGTTATTGTCAAGGACTGATACATCAGAGGATGTGTTTAGTCACACTGTTGTGAACAGTCTCCGAATGGACTGTCAAGATGAGAAGATCAGTAGTTTTAATTTTACAATGAGATCTTCCCTGACAGGTTGGAAGATGAAATAGCCCTATCTTCTGATAGTGGTGCCTTGCTTTCTTTTGCGGGAAGAATTAAAAGGATTAGTATAACACTGAATGCCAGTCTTGTCAACATTCCAGAATGAGAAAGTTAAAAGGTACTCGAGCATGTTGAAATCCAACATTAAAACTGAGAGATTGACCTATTATTCCCTTCAGCCTATATTCTAAAAGCCAACCTCTTAAAGAAAGCTATCAATTCATGTTTTATGTTATGATCAGGGATCAAGGGATTGAATTTTCACAGTGGTTCTTTGCTTGTAACATTAACAGGATCAGGAGAAACTTGACAATTGGTATTTATTGGAATGTTTATCTCATGGAAGATATTGGCTACATGACCATTCAGACAAAGCATTGATATGTAACCCTCAGAAAAAGACACATTGTGAGTGACCCTCCATGGCGATTATGGTTACGAGCGAACCTCAGGGATGATAGTTGTTATCGATGACCCTCACACAAGACATTGGTTACATGTGACCCTCATGATAGACAGCTTGGGAGGACTTCCTTACAACTTCAATGTATTGTTCACCAGATCTATCACAAACGACTTAAAGATTCAACATGGAAAATTCACCCTCTTCTATCCTGGCCCAAATTTGAACCTGATGATCTCTATTCTATGTGGTGTCATCCACATTTAAGAATATTAAGATAATCTAGCAATATTTTCATGTTGAACCTTGCCTAAAGTGATTATAATGATGGAAACAATTGCAACGAGACACAAGCATGTCTCAATGGAGAAAAAGTGATGCATTTTTGCAGTCTGTTTCTATATCATATAGGTACATAAACATCAAACCCCAATTCCATTGACCATTGAAAAGGTTTTAGAATATAGTGTTACAGTGCCTGCTAAGGTATATACATCTCTTAGCTTCCTCCTTGCAAAACCATATAAAGTACCCACTTTATAATTTAGTTTTCATATTCCAAAAGATACAATTGCAAAAGGTATCGCATATTATGTACATTTAAGAAAAACAAGGCATTATATAACATTGGTAACTTCATTTATACTTGAACAATATCACAAAAATACTGTACAAATCAATTTCTTCATTAACCATCGGAGATAAAGCCTTTCTCTGCAAAAGTATACAATTAATGTTGGTTTTATTCACTTACTGTGCACTAAATTGTGTTTTATTAATTGAGAAATCTAGGTTTGAAATGGACATTGATTGTGTTAGCATGTCACCGAAAATAAAAAGGTAAGCAGGAGTTGAGCAAACCATAATGCATGTGACACAAGGCTTGGATTGTAGGAGGAAGGGAAGGCTGGAGGAGGTAAACATTTCCTCGGATGTTTGAGATCCTGGGGATGTTTTATTGTGTTACAATTCTAGGGTAGGGAACTTCCTTATAGTTCTTTCTGCTCCGCCAATCTAGATATATTGGCGCTGTGTTCCCTGCAGGGCTACAGGAATGCAGCTCCAAGGAAGTTCTTGGATACAACAGGGAGGAGAAGAGTCTCATTAGGACCAGAAGGAGAACATTCAGTTAGGAGAGGATCATTGTTCTAACTAAACAAAGAGCAACCAAAGAAAAATGGGTTAGAATTGTTTTCTACTAAATGACTCCTTCAATGAAAATTTGAAGAAACTAAATCTTTATCTGGGATGTTTGTCATAGGATCAGGATTTGATGCTAATTTTGGTGGTACATAATGACTAATCTTTGTCTACCTTTTGTGTATTTGGAACTCCTAAAACCATTGCCCAACAAAGACTTCTCACTTTTTAATTTAAACCTTACCAAATTAGGACTTTATTGTGGAGTAAGGGAGAGGTGTGGGGAAAGTCTCTTAGCTTTCCACAAACTTACATGAAGAATTACTCTAACTAGAGAAACTGGGTTCCACTTAAGATTAGGCATCTTTATTCGAACACAAGGAGTAGAAGCAGAATTGGGTACATAAACCATCTCGCCTTCTCTGACACAAGATGATGGCTGATCCTATACTTCAAATCTATTTTCCTTCTCAATCCCCATATCCTCTGATTCCAGGAGAGGAACTATTGATCTCTGAACTTCAAAAATACTGGAAATGCTTGAAATCTGGAATAAGTGCTAGAGATACTCAGCAGGTCAGGCAGTATCTGTGCAGAGAGAAATGGAGGTGATATTTCAGGTCAAGAGCTGGAAAAAAGTTACGAAAGAAATTTGAAGATGAGAAAATGAAAATACAACAGGTTTGCGAAAGGTGGAGACCAGGAGGAATTGAGATAAATGTGGTGGATGTGCAGCTGAAAGAGGGTGGAATTGGTATATGGTGGAGTGATAACTAGAAGATGAAGGAAGTGTGAGATACCAGATGAAGAAAGAGAAAGACATTGCTGCAAATGCAAGATAGAAAACTGGAATTGCCGATTAGGGCAACACAGTGGTGCAGCTAGTAGAAGCACTGCCTCACAGCTCCAGAGACCCGGGTTCAATCCGGAGCTCAGGTGCTGTCTATGTGGAGTTTGCATGTTCCCTCTGTGACCATTTGGGTTTCCTCCAGGTGCTCTGGTTTTTTCCTAATCTCAAAGTCATGCTGGTTGGTAGTTTAAGTGGCATTTGTAAGTTGCCTCTAGTGTGTAAGTGAGGAATAAAATACGAGGGGAATTGATGGGAATGTTGGGTGAATAAAATGGGATTAATGTGAATGGTGGTTGCTGGTCAGCATCGACTCAGTGGACTGAAGGGCCTGTTTCTGTGCTTTATGTCTCTATGACTATGATTACTGGGTTCAATGTTAAGTTCTTAAGGCTGTAATTGTATGAAGTCAGATGATACAGGTATTGTACCTCTAACCTTTGGGAGGTCAAAACAGAGAGGGCTGAAAAGATAAAGTGACAGGAAACTAGCAACTCAGGATTATTCTTGCAGACAGAAAGGAACTGTTTCACAAAGCAGTCTCCTGATCTACATTTTGTTTCTCCAACATACAGACACCACAATGCAAGCAACAAATGCAGTCCATCGAATGGGAAAAAGTGCATGCGAACAGTTGCTTCACTTGGGAGTGCTTGGGTACCTGGGTGACTGGTGGAATGGAAGTAAGAGGGAATGCTGGAAGGAGACACCTATAACTTGGTGCTGTGACCAGACTCATTTTCTATTCATCTCTTCTCCCATTATTCTGAAGGGACCACTCCCCCAGGTCCATTCCCTCTCTCATTACGCATCCCATGCCTTTTCACCTCCTCCCCTCTGTTGTCCAGGGACCCAAACACCTCTTCTAAGTGAAGCCGCATTTAACTTGTATTTCTTTCAACTAAATGTACTTCATCACGTTTTCATGATGTGATCTCCTCCATGGTTAGGAAAACCAAAAGCATTTTAGATGACCACTTTGCAACAAACCTCAGTTAAGTCTGCAAGGATGACACTGAGCTTCCAGTTTTCTGTCATTTTATTTTCTATTCCACTCCCACTTTGACCTCTCGGTCTTTGGATTTCTACACTGTTCCAACAAAGCTCAGAGGCTCAAGGATCAGCACCTTACTTTCTGACTGGGATCTTTACAGCCTTCAGGACTGAACATTGAACTCAACAATTTCAGATCATATCCTTTCCAGAATGCATCTAACATTTCCATTCTTCAGGTTCCTTTATTTATAAGATTTTGTCCCTTCCAGACATACATTTACCTTTTACCATCAGCATTTGTGTCACCCAATTTCTCCTTTGTCTCCATTCTATCACAGATAATCCAGATTGTATTTTTGTAAAGTTTAGTTAATCCCTAATTTAAATCAATCAAATGTCACTTGATTGGCATTGAGCTACCTTATCAACTTCATTAATTACTTTAAACACCTCAGTTAAAAAACTGGTTACTCTCCTGCACAAACCTTCAATTTTCTTCTGTACGGGAAATAAAGGCAAGACTATGTCACAAGCTATCTGCATCTTATTTAACTCTTGGGACCTCTTCAGCATCAACTTTTAACAGATGTCACACTGGCTGGCCCAATAAATGGTAATTAGTCTAATTTACTCCAGTGGATCAATTTGGCTTCTCTCAGTATCCCATGCCAATTAAAAAAAAGTGTATTGCCTTCCCACCATACAATCTTCCCAGATGAACTATGCGAAGAATAAGTATAGAGTATACAGCATGGAAACAGGCCCTTCAGCCCAACTCGTCCATACCGACCAAGGTGCCTGGCTGAGCTAGTTCCATTTGCCTGCATTTAGCCCATGTCCTTTGAAAGGTTTCGAAGGACATGGGCTTGCCTGAATGTCTTTTAAATGTTGTAATTGTACCTGCCTCCACTATCTTCTCTGGCAGTTTATTCCCTTCCTCTGACAGCTTGTTCCAGGAGTTTTTTTTTAAATATAGCGAGTTTATATGACAAAGTAGTACAAGCAGCTTCAATACAGGAAATGATAGTTAAGTTACGGGATGACCAACCAGAATTCTGATCACTTGATTCAGCCACATGAATTTGGTTCCTTCCGAGGCAGTTGAGGCAACCATAAATCCACTGTGTTGTAAAAACCTGTTTGATTCACTAATGTACTTCAGGGAGGGACATCTGCCCTTACCTTATATTCTGATGAAGGGTAATCAACCTGAGACATTAACTTTGTTTCTCTCTCCACAGATGCTGCCTGACCTGTTGAGCATCCCCAAAGAGTTCTGTTCAGTTTCAGATTTCCAGTATCAGCTCAGACCTAATGTGACTCCAGGCACTCAGCTGCGTCCGCATTTCAGGGGAATACTGGCATTGATAGCAACATTTACGTCTTGTAAATTAGTAAATTTAATTAAAAAATTTAATATCTGTTGAATATATGTTTGAAATGGGTGGAAAAAATTGCAAGGTTATAGGTTTAATTGTATATCTGCCTCACAGCTCCAGTGACCTAGGTTCAATCATGACCTCCATTGCTGTCTGTGCGGAGTTTGCATGTTCTCCCTGTGACTGTGTTGGTTTCATTTGGATGCTCTGGTTTCCTTCTACATCCCAAAGATATGCAGGTCAGTAGGATAATCGGCCACTGTGAGTGTGTAGGCAAGTGGTGGGAATTGATAGGAATGTGGGAGAATAAAAAGAAAATGGGAATTAGCGCAGGGTTGGTATAAGTAAGTGCTTGATGGTCAGTACCGACTCAGTAGGCCAAAGGGGCTGTTTCTATGTTCCATGATCCTATGATACTAAATCTTCCAGAGGTGAACTGGACTGAGTGATCTCCTCATGTGATGCAATGTAATCTCGGAATTCCGGATTATAGAAACCCAATTCTAATTTATAGGTGCAGAAGATAATTTTCTGTTTCCCAGTCACTGTCCTGATATATACCTAACACTAGAACCTGGGGCATCGTTGGTGTGGATGGAACAATTTCTGATTGACCTAAATCAAAAGAGCCTTCTGCACACCTTCTCAGAGCATATTTAAGATTCTTGACAACAGAGAACTAGAATTATTAACCCAAGTAATTGTCATAATGACTCAGAGGGGATAGTGCAGAAGGTAGTCATTGGGCAATGAGTTTTTAATGCAAATTGCCAATCTAATTTGCTCTGTCTTAAATATTTATGAGTTCTTGCCCATTTCATACATGGATGTTCTTAAGTAACTTAACGTCATTGGAGAGAAGATTCTTTACTGAATAGGTTGTAGAAAATGGACTTCCCAGTGACATTGCTTATGGAATTGAAACACAGGAAGAACAGTGAACTTGTATCATTCATGTGCTGGGATTATTTGCATTTGCTCTGTACTGTGCATATACTTATCTAGTAATTAAACATTTCGGAGTATTTAGGAAAATTGTTTTTTCCATTAAACCCTTTAGTGGGTGCAATTATAGTACAATATGTAGTAATTCAGGTTACTCTAGGGTCAGATAAAGTCCAGCAATCAACCTTTGCAAACCTTAATGATGAGGAATGATGCCTATAGTGTTTGAAGCAGGGAGATCTTGACTTCCTTTTCTTTGAATAATTCAATGCAAAAGGAGACAGTTTAGCTATTTATGTCAATGCTAACACCTTTGAAAGGTTTTTTTCCAGTCTCATTTTCACATTCTTTTCCAGGGTATAAGTATTGCTTTAAATCCAATGGATTCTATTTCTTGTTTTCACACGGGGATTTAATTTCCACTCCACAATTCCTAGCATCAGTAACACGTTCTATTCTCTGTATTTGTCTTCCAAAGGTTTATCTTATTTATTCATTTCTCAGGTGTTGCTGGCATAGCCAGTTTTTATTGCCTACACTAAATGCCCCTGAGAAAATGATGGTGAGCCACCTTATTGAACTACTGTATTCCTTCTAGTGAAGGTCCTCCCACTGTGACTTTGGGTGGGGAGTTTCAGGATTTCACCTTGGTGATGGTAAAGGAATGGTGATACATTTCCTGCTCAGGATGGGGTGTGAGTTGGAGGGAAATCTGCAGGTGGTGGTGCACATACAGCCCCTGAACTTGATGGTAGAGCAACGCAAACAAAACGCTGGAAGAACTCAGCGGGTCAGACGGCATCTGTGGAGGAAAATGGGCAATCGACGTTTTGGGTCGAGACCCTCCATCTGGACTGGAAAGGAAGAGGGCAGAAGGGAGGGGGAGGAGTACGAGCTGGCATGTGATAGGTGCATCCAGCTGAGGGGGGAGGTAGGTAGTTAGGTGGGGGAAGGAGGGGGTAAAAGGGAACGATGTGAGAAGCTGGGAGGGGATAGGTGGAAGAGGCAAAAGGCTGAAGAAGATGGAATCTGATAGGAGAGGACAGTAGACCATGGAATAAAGGGAAGGAGGTGGGCAGGGAAGAGGAAAGAGAAAGGGTGAAGGGGCCACAGGGATGAGGGAAAACAAAGGAGGGGGGAGCGGAAGGAAAACAGAGGGGAGGGGTTACCAGAAGTTAGAGAAATCGACGTTGACGCTGTCAGGTTGGTAGAGGTTGTGGGTTTGGGAGGAGCCCATGCCTGTAGCTGTAGTAGATGGTACACACTGTAGCCACCATACTCAAGTGGTGGAGTTAAGTCTATTATTACTGACTGTTGAACTGAAGGTGGGTCCGCCTTGATTGTGAATCAGGTGAAGGGGACCTTGATCCCAAGTTAAATCAAATTTTCAGCAGGTATATACACAATATAGTGTCAATAACATTCTAATTTCTTTGTTTGTGCTTCACTAAATCTTGGCTCAAATACAAAGTTGCCTAATAACTACCTATATCTCCAGAGTAGTCACGTGCTCTTACATAATAACACCCTACAAAATAAAGAAAGGCCAAATAAATCATTGGTTCTTCCAAATATTTTCATATAACAATATTATCCAGAATACAAACTCAATCAAACACACTGGTGTTGTCTAATCTATAATATATTCAAAGCTTGTGTGTACAGCACACTACATGTGACCAATATACCTCTTTATCAAACATTACTTGACACTCTTTATTGATAACATCCTCATTCTAAAACTATAAGTCTTGATCCACTATGAGGAAACCCTGTGAAATCTGTTGGTAATAACATTAGATGATCATCAAGTTCATTCCAGACATGCTTCAGACTGGCTGCTTTCCCATCAGTTTCTGGTTGTGAACATTAGGTGTAAGATTAAAGTGATAAGAGCACAAATTTGTAACACTTCTTTGAAATCTTTGGTGCATAATTTTTGGATGAAAATAAATTCCTTCCCTATTTTGTATTTCAAGGTAAAATGAGCAACTTTATTGTATTTCTTCTACTTGCATTGTCCTGTTAGGGACATGGTGAAAGACTCCGACAGGATGTACAAGGCAATGGTTTCTGCGTGGACTTTGCATGTTATCCCTATGACTCTGTGGCTTCCTTCTGGATGCTCTGGTTTCCTCGCCCTTCCCAAAAGCATGCAGGTTGGTAGGTTATTTGCCCCAGTGTAGGGGATGGTATAATTGATGGGAATGATGCAGAATAAGTTACAGGGAAAATTAGTGGAGGAGCGGGGATTGTTCCATGAGCCAGCATAAACTTGATGGGTCGAATGGCCTCCTATGTTGTAAGGAAATATGGAAAGTCTTCAAGTATTCAATCAAGGAGCTAATTATCATGTTGAGATCAGTGTAGGTTAGTAATAACTTCTTAATTTGAAAGACTGTCTGCCAACCATTCCTTATCTAACATCAAAGATTCATAAGATCAAACAGTGCAGAAACAGGCCTTTCGGCCCACTGTATCCATGCCAACCATCAAGTACCTTTTTTTTAAATGTTATTTACAGCATGGTAACAGGCCCTTCCGGCCCAATGAGTCCACGCCGCCCATTTTAAACCCAAATTAACCTACCCATACGTCTTTGCAATGTGGGAGGAAACCGGAGCACCCAGAGGAAACCCATGCAGACATGGGAGAACGTACAAACTCCTTACAGACAGCGACGGGAATCGAACCCCGATCGCTGGTGCTCTAATAGTGTCGCGCTAACTACTACGCTACCGTGCCTTTTTAAGATTTACATTTTTATGGGCTGGGTTTAATTTTCTCAGAATGTTGGATCTGACTCTTGGTTCTAGGTGAGCCAGCTGTTAATTAAATACAGAAATTCTTGATTTTCTGATTTGTTGACCCACAGTAGTTATGTTACTGGACTAGTGAACCAGAAAATGTCTCCAGATTCCACTACTATAAAAAATAGTAAATAGCAGTTGGTAACCCATTAAACCAGCAGATCGTCAGAGAAAACCAAGTGTTTCATCAGTGAGAGACAGGATGTGCACCATCCTTATCCATCCTAGTCTGTGTATAATTCCAGTCACTCGTTAAGGCTCTTCAGTTATATCATGGGCATATAGCAATGGGGAATACATGTAGTCCTTGCAATGAATCCCATTATCTTAGAAGGAAATTAAGGGAAATTGGAAATGTCCATTCTCCTAATGGAAAAAAAAACTTATAACTCATCCATCCAATCTTTTCAGTTCTCTTTCTCACTACCATCGGTTGATAATATTTTAGGTCTTGCTAGCCATATCCAATCTCTCTTTACTTAACATGTGCAGTGATAGTCCTGGCTTTATAAGATTTTGATAAGAAATATTCTCCTCTTCGAATTCTGAATATGTTCAAATCTATTTCTCTTTGTTTATCATGATGTCTTTGCAATTAAAATAAAGGATGAAATATTATTTGAATATTAATAAAATTAATCTTTTAAAAAATATTGAGCCCTCCAATACTTTCTTTCAAAGGCACACACTAATGGCTCCATATGCACCAGCCATAATTCTAGAACCCAAGCCAAATGACTTTGCTTTATATGCAAGGCCACATGGCGAAGACTGGCAAATGCTTTGAATGGGGAACTCATGACTATGCCTAACTATCTACAGGTGACACATTCCAGTAGAATGTCCTTGATCAAATCCAGCAGATGGACAGCTGTCTTATTTTTTTGGATCCTCTGCATTGGTCCAAAGACACCTTTGACATTTATGGCAAACAAGCTGAGACCAGAGCACTCACCATAAACTGAGAATTAAACCTGTGTTGTTAAGGACTGTACAGTTTAACTTCACACTCTGCCATGAATTAAGCATCTGAGCCATCAAAAGAACTGCTTAATCCTGTCTACAGTTATACTGACATTTAAAAATCTTACTTAGTAAGACATTTATACGTCATTTGGGCAATTTTTGGTATAATGCATCTGCACATCGTAGATACCTCATTGAACAATTTCACTAAAGGTCACTCTGCTAATGAAATACCCATACAAGGATTTGCTTCTGAAGCTCTTGATTTACATAGTGTTGTCTACATGTGGGGAATAAGATGGAACAGCGTCTTTGTGGATGTCAACCCTGCTCTGTTTTAACTAGTTTCTAACCTTCCCATGACCATTACTAATTCAAAACATTTTCATATGAAGGTAAAGTACAAAGGCTAATCAACTGCTGGGCAAAGTTATGGTTAGCAGTGTAACAAATGGAAGAGTGATACTGCCATTCCTTTTTTAAGAAGATCCTTAAACCCTTCCTATTTGGCTGAGAAATGTTATCTTAATATATCCTTATGTGTCAAATTTAGTGTGACAATGCTCTTTTGAAGCAACTTGGAATGTTTTACATGCTATATAGACCAAATGGTACATGAGAAGTGAGAAAAGTTGCTTGTTACAAAGATCTCATGTTAGGATTACAACAATGAAGCAATTTAGGGCGAAACTTTTAGTTCTAATAGAGCGTTCAGTCGCATCGTGATTAATTACTGGACTAGCAGCCAGACAGCTGTACTACCGATCCGGTGATGTGAGTTTGAATCACACCAAGGCAGTGGGGGAATTTAAATTCAATTAAATTAATAAAGCTGGAATTAGAGTTAGTCATAATAATGGTCATAAAAATCCACCTGATTAACTTATGCTCTAGTGAAGGAAAACTGCTGTCTGGCCTGTATGTGACTCCAGACCCACTAATGTCATTGACTCTTAACTTCTCAGTTCAGTGACATTTAGGGATGGATAAATAAATACTGGCATTGCCAGTGACATCCACCTACTGTGATAAATAATTAATAAACAAAATGTTTTGATTTTACTGTGTTTGACTCCTGGTTGCGTGCAGAGCACATCTGTGTTATGACCGAGTTGACCTTCTCCTTGTCTTGACCCTAGCTGACGCACATTTTGCATATCAATTACAATGGAATCCCAGACCATTCTGACAGCTCCAAATGTCTGAGAACAGAGGTCTTCTCCCACTCTTGTAGATCTAATGGTATTCATCGATTGAACTTCATCCTACTTTAAGTTCTGTCTCTGGATTCATTATTGGTCCAATTGTTGTCGTTAAATTGTTTCTGACCTTTAATGAAGCTACAAGAGTCATTAGCTACATTACGTCTTTCAAATGAAATGACATTTTAGTGTCCCTATGATCGTTCTGCTATTAGTTCCAATATTGCAAAAGAGGCTGTTCTTCGTTTATCTTCATCAGTTTACGCAGTTTATCAATTATCCATTCTCAAGGTATGAAAAATTTATAAAATAATATGACACAAAACTATATCTCTAGATTAACTGGTTATCTAAAAAAAAATCACAGTTATACAGAAGAAAGAGAGAGTTATATATAATACATGACCTGCTAGTTCCTCACATAACCTCACAAGTTAGAAGGAAGCTTAGATCGGACAGATTCCAAATCGGAACCAAAGCCTATTGATCCCTTCCGGGGAACGGTTTTGTCTTTAGGTAACGTTGGAAAATTAGCAGCAGATGCTCCTGGTATTTGTCCTTGTGGTTGAGGTAAAGATCCCGAAGATATCTGCTTAGGTAGAGTCATATGCTCAGAGATGGAACTGCAAGGTTTGTTCAAGCGTCCTGGCCTAGAAAATGTTGTTAAGCTTCCCACAGATTCCCTTACTGAGGAAGGACTGCTTCGATGCAACGCGTGCGCCAACTCCTGTGGCAGAGAAGGCTGAGATGTGGAGATCATTTTAAGGTCCTGCGTGAGGCGTCCGACTGGCTGCGTGCTTTTGAGGGTGATGACTTGCTGGAGTGGGGCCTGAGGCAAGAGGAGAGCAGCTGGGGAGCCTGACCCATTGGAACGGTCGCACTGAAATGTCCGTTTAGTCGCTGGACTTTGAACTGGAGGGCTCGGAACGTGGGGGGCGTAGGACAAAGGTATGTTGCCTGAATGTTGCAAGGTCGACACGGCAGCTGAATGGCTGGTCTTTTCCCCTTGAACTTGGACCACAGGGCTCATCTGTTGTCCCACTCTGCCCTGTGGCCTCTGGAAGTGAGCTGATGGGGAACCAGCAGCGGCTTGAGTCTGGTGGCTCAAACTGGGCAGCGGAGAATCCATCCCAACTTGTGGAAGCTGGACTTGACTGCCCGAGGGGGAGCTGGTGGTCCGCTGGGGACACTGCTTTAGCCCAGTGGACTGGGCGCCGCCAGGGAAGTGAGGGTGGCCGCTATTCACCTGGGCCGACCTGGAGGTGGTCTGGAACTGGTTGGCGCCAGCGGGGGCAGGGCTGGGTGAAGACTGGTGGATCTGGGTGAAGATAGGGGAGGACGATCCCAAGGCAGGAGACTGGAGGGAAGAGACCGGAGAACTGCTCAAGAATTGTTGGAGCTGCCCCAGGCTGGCGGAAGGCGAGCTGGCTCTGGACCGCTGCGTCTGCCCCAGGCTGGTCGACGGCCCGCCCAGGGGAATGCGAGCCGAGCCTCCTGTGGGGGAGCCGGCGCCCAGCTGCTGGATTTGGCTCATGCCGCTGGAGGAGGAGCCGCCCGTCAGCTGATGGGTCTGGAACAAAGCGGCCGAGGGCGACTCCGCGCAGGGGGTCTGCAGCTGGGATGGGGTGCTGGAGGGGGAGCCCACTGAAGAAGGTCCGGTGGTGGAGGCAGAGTGCTGCATCTTCTTCAGCTGCCTCGGCGTCTGGCTGGATTGCTGTCCCAACGAGCCGAGGATGGACAGCGGTGGCTGGAACATACCCCCAGGGAGGCGCGGGTGGTGGTGGGTGAGCGCGATAGCCACCGACGTGGTTGCGGCCGCTGCCTGCAGTGGCGCTTGGACCAGCGGAGTCCAGATGACTGGTGCTGGAGTGGAGACGGCGGCGGCCGGTTTCTGGACGTTCTGCGCCATCTCTCGGTCATGCTGCACGATCTGCTGGATTATCTCACTCTCCTGATAGTTCAAAGCACCCGAGTTGAGGTCATTCTGCACCTTATGCAGCAAGATGGAGTTTTTCTTCCCTGTCGAGACAAAAGGTGGAAGAGCGTCAGATTATCATTCCAGGTGAGGGCCTGAGGTGTACTCACCTCTGATTGGTGGATCCGTAAAGAGCAGCCAATGGAATCTTGCTCGAGGGTAGTCCTGCCCCCAATATCAGCATCTGTGCATTGAAACGAGACAAGCTGGAGATCAGATAGAGCGTGCAGATACAAGGCACTGCCCTTACAATAGGGCGACCAGAATTGAATGCAGTACTCCAGATGCAGCCTAATCAGAGTTTTATAAAGCTGCCTGATTCTTGAATCAATGCCTCAACTAAAAAAGGCAAGCATGCCAAATGCCTTCTTTATCACCTTATCAACCTGTGCAGCCACTCTCAGGAAGCTATGGACTTGGACCCCAAGATCCCTCTGTACATTAGCACCGTTAAGGGTCTTTAACTGTCCCTTTACATTTGATCTCCCAAAGTGCAACACCTCACCCCTGGCCTGATTAAACTCCATCTGCCATTTCTTTGCCCATATCTGCAACTGACTCCATCTGCAATTTCTCCACTCATGTCTGCAACTGATGGATGAAAGGAAGATTTCTAATATGAATAGAACTCCACTGCCAGGGTGAGGCAGACTGAGGCAAATGCAAACTAGCAGAACAGCACCTCATATTCTGCCTGGGCAGTCTGCAACCCAAAGGCATTAACATTGACTTCTCCCATTTCAGGTAACCTGCTCCCCCTCAGTCCCTTTTCTTTCTCCTCCTGATCTACCCAGTTCCTCCTACACCCACCCCAGTCTCCTAGTGTTTCCACTAGAACACATGGATACCACACTATTAACGAACGAACAGCTGGCCTGTCTTCACCCTGCCCTTCTCCAGATGCACAAACACATTCATTATGGACAGGATGGAGAATGTCAAGATGGCACATTATTACCATGTTGCAGAAAGAGGTACAAGCTAAGAATCTCGAATGTTGTAATTCTTTGGGAATCCAGAGCTGTTCTTCCAGAACAAGGAAGGGCAGGTATTCTTCAGTAGTTGCAAGAAATCTACTCAGGTGTAGATTATTTCAAACAAGTTGCCTGATGTTGTGATTGGTGTCAGCTGGAGGACATTGTGAAGGAAGGTTTGCAACGTCAAAAGCATTATAAGAATTCACCAGTAGTTCCTCTCACGTCCTGCCCCTGAACAAATAAACCTTAGTAGAGGATACATACGGATTTTACAGGTCCATCTGTGGAATAAAAAAGATGATTGTAATAATGCCCGTTCAAAGTGAAAGAAAGCAGTTCTATTGATGCACTACATCTCAAATGAAGGTTTCAAAATTGAGAATGATCTTCGCCACACATGTTGTTTTCTGGAGTGTTTGTGACAGACAACAGAAGCTAATTCACTAGTGCTGAATTTGCCAAGTTCTTCCAAAAGAATGGATTCAAACCAGGGGCACACAGCTCCAGGCAACCCAACTTCAACTAGTTTGGCAGAAAGGGGCAAATAAAGACGGCAGGAAGTGAAACTTAGAGCAATAGTTGCAAGTTTCTTATTTTACCATGAGAATATATCGCATACAACTGGAAGACAGGCACACACTGAATTATTGGTGGACTCAATGTCAGCAAGACCAAGGAATTGATTGTGGAGTTCAGGAAGGGGAAGTCGGGAGAACACATATCAGTCCTCATTGAGGGGTCAGCGGTGGAAAGGGTGAACAGCTTCAAGTTCCTGGGCGTCAACATCTCAGAGGATCTGCCCTGGGCCCAACACATTGATGCACTCACAAGGAAGGCACTCCAGCGGCTCTACTTCGTTAGGAGCTTGAGGACATTTGGTACATCACCAAAGACTCTCACAAATTTCTATAGATGTACGGTGGAGAGCATTCCAACTGGTTACATCACAGCCTGGTATGGAAGCTCCAATGCACGGGATCACAAGAGGCTGCAGAGGGTTGTAGACTCAGCCGGCTCCATCACGTGCACAAACCTCCCCACCATCGAGGACATCTTCAAGAGGTGGTGCCTCAAGAAGGTGGCATCCATTATTAAGGACCCTCCTCATCCGGGACATGCCCTCTTTTCATTACTACCATCAGGGAGGAGGTACAGGAGCCCGAAGACCCAAACTCAGTGTTTTAGGAATAGCTTCTTCCCCTCCGCCATCAGATTTCTGAATGAGCCATGAACCCACGAACACTACCTCATTATCCCTTCTTTTTTGCACTATTTATTTATCTTTGTAATTTATAGATTTTTATGTCTTTGCACTGCACTACTGTTGCAAAACAACAAATTTCGCGTCATATGCCAGTGATCATAAATCTGATTCCAACAGACTTCTCAAAATACATTTGGATTTGGTAAAGCCAGAGATATGTGTTGCTGAAATGCCCGGTCAAATGTACAAAATGCTGGAGTTGTCCACTGCTAGGAAGAACAATTTTCAATTGCATAACTCTGAATCAGAGCACTTTTACTCAATTGAATTTTGAGGCAGAACTTCCAGGCCAATGATCAAGAGGTATTTAAGCAGAAGGTCAAAGGTTCCTATAGTCTGGGATGATGGCAATGTCCACCTGGCCTTATATAGCTGAGGTTCCAAGTGTAATGCTCCATCTGTGTTCGACCAACCTATCCCATTGAAAGCAGCAGGTGGGGAATTCCTGCATGGAATGTAGGAAAGGTAACCAGGATCCCGGATGCAAATTATACTCCTGTTGGAAAGTGCAGTCATCTGATAGATGAAAGCAACCTTCAGTCTGGTGAGTATAGCCATCAACAAATAAGCAGGCAACTGTAGGTTTAGGAAAGAAAATGGTCATTTCTGCAATCTGCCAGTGATACAAGTACCTGTGAAACCCCACTCCAGCTGGAATCAATGGCTCAGAACTAACTGGGCAAAGCCACATTATCATCAAATTTCATGGGAAAGTACTATGAATAAGAATTATTATTCCACAGAAAGTGAGAGATGCAGGCTGGTTTTTATTAAGGAATCTTCTTCTAACCCATGTTTGGAATGTACAGTCAGTTTGTTATTTAAACACCTCTGGATAAGTAATAATAACTCCAGAAGACTGGCGGGTCACTGAGGTCTAAAACATTGCTGACAAGTACATTAAGAAGTCTGCTTGTGTGTAAATGCATGTAAACATCCAGGCTTTGGATTAAGCCTAACTCATTAACTAATAGACCACTAAAAGTAAAAATGGGGATAAAGCTTCAAAGATTACTAAACATTGCCTGGATGATGAAACATACTATTCAGCGGTTTGCTTTTCTCTTGCTGAATGTTGTTCTAAAATTATATTTGAGAAATATCATTTTGCAGAAAATAATGGGCTGCTAGTATTAAATATTTATGAAATTCAACCTTCCCTGACCCAGAGAAATTAGCATTTCTTATACATTATTTGCTCTGTAGGTTGCTAACAAGAGGAGAGTGATAATTCCAGTTACTGCAGACAAGTGAATCTCACATCAGTAGCAGGGGAACTTTTTCAGGGGCAATTATCTGGAATAAAGTTAATAGTCACTTGCACTGGTAAATGACAAGAGGAAGTGTGGTGGGAAAAGGGGAAGAGAGTGGGGCGAATCGGGTTGCTCTCAGGAAGATGGTCCTAGCCTTCCGCCATGTCCAGTCATCAGTAAATTCTCATTGCTCCGAGCACAAAGATTATACAGCAGCACGCTGTGCCTCCTGCAGTGAATTGAGCCAACTGTCAGCCATTCGTGGCTCAGATTGTCTCTGATGCATGCTTGCTTGGGTGAAAGCAGAACCCTGAAATAACCTGATGGTCGTATGTGAGAGTACCTGATCTCCCGCTGGATCCACAACTGAATCCAACATCAGGGCACCGAGATGCAAAGGAGAGGGTCCGTATACACTTTGCACCTCTCTCCCTCAGCTTCATGCCAGGGAGGCTGCCATACAGGTGGAAACCCCATGGGTAAAGATAAGTGCATGTTATAAGTGTTATAAGCACCTTATTAAAAAAAATATAGTGTTTTAATTACTTTTTTTAACAAAATTGATTCAATAGTTGACTAGTTGTTAAATATCTGTCAGAGATACTTGTAAACAAGTCAACACCTATTCCAGAAGCAAGGTGTCAAAAGACACATTATAACAGCAGGGTTTCAGAATCCAACATCTCAGGCTTATTTGTTTGGATCACGCTTCACCTTGTCTTGCCCTTCAGCTGTAGAGAGGCAAGCCTCCTGATCTTGTGCATGCGGAAGAGGTGGGCAGCATACTAAGCTTGGACAGTGGGCTGAATCCAACACAGTCAGGCCCCATCATTTGCTAACGCTAACCCACAGAACGCCAATAGTGAGCATTACCACATAATGTCAATTTATTTTGTGCGTTAGCTTGCTTTCATTTTCAATCATTGTGCTGGACCCAGTCCACTGCCCAGGCTTAGCATCTGCACTTACCTTCTTCAGGTGCACAGCACCAAATAACCTTCCTCACACACTAGGTGGAGCAGGGATTAAGTGGCAACTGGGCCTCAGATGGCAGATCATGAGACCCTGCCTTTGTAATGGGCTGGTAACCTTTTGACACCATACATTGGCAAAGGTTTTTATCTGCAAGACACATTGAAGAACTATTTAGAGAGGGTGCAGAGGGGATTTACCAGGATGCTGCCTGGATTGGAGAGCATGTCTTATGAGGATAGGTTGAGCGAGCTAGGGCTTTTCTCTTTGGAGCGAAGGAGGATGAGAAGTGACTTGATGAGGTGTACAAGATGTTAAGAGGCATAGATCGAGTGGACAGTCAGAGACTTTTTCCCAGGGTGAAAATGGCTAACACGAGGGGGCATAATTTTAAGGTGATTAGAAGGGATGTCAGAGGCAATTTTTTTTTAACACAGAGAGTGGTGGGTGCATGGAACGCACTGCCGGCAGAGGTTGTGGGGGCAGAAACATTAGGGACATTTAAGAGACTCTTAGATAGACACATGAATGATAGAAAAATGGAGGGTTATGTGGGAGGGAAGGGTTAGATAGATAAAATGTCAGCACAACATTGTGGGCCGAAGGGCCTGTACTGTGCTGTGATGTTCTACTGAAATAAATTTAAACCAAATGGATTGATAAAAGTAATTAAAACACTATAAAATGTTGCAGTAAGTGTTTTGAACAACAAGCAGATTTTGAAGTGTGCATCTGTTTATGGGCTGGTCTTTCTTTTTAGGTTGCAATCAAAGTCTGTGTCTATGTACTTGTTCCTGGTATTAATGGGGGCTCAAGAGACTGCAGATGCTGGGATCTGGAGCAAAAGAAGAACAGCACCTCATATTCCGCCTGGATTGTCTACAACCCAACGGCATAAACACTGAATGCACCATTTTCAGGTAACCTCTCCTCCTGATCTACCCAGTTCTCCCTACACCTGCCTAAATAATCCCCCTCCAGCCCCCCCATTACCCTGTTTCTTTCCCCTACCCCACCCACTCCATCTGCCCATCACCCACACACCCCTCCCACCAGGTCCCCTCCCCCCACTGTTCCCATCTACCCTGCCCACCTCCCTCACCTGGTCCCATTCTCCCTCTCCTATCAGATCCCATCATCTGCAGCCCTTTGTCACCTCCACCTGCCACTCTCCCCTCCTCCATCTGCCTATCACCTCTCCTCACCTGAATCCACCTGTCGCTTGCCAGCTCTTGCTCAACCCTTTCCCCTTCCCTCTTTACATTGGCTATCTCCCCTCTCTCTTTCAATCCAGATGAAGAGTCTCAACCTGAAAGATCGACTGTCCATTTCCCTCCACAGATGCTGTCTGACCCACTGAGTTCCTCCAGCAGTTGGTTTTTTGCCCCAGTATTAATGGCCCTGTTCTGTTGAGTGGGGCCCTTGGCTCACACTCACCATGGGTCCTTACACTGGACACATCACAACTTGCTGGACAAAAGCTTACTGGACCCAATCAGAAAGTCCTTAGATACGTCCAGCCCCTCATCAGATCAGGCCAAAACAAAGCCCGCCCACAAATGTGTTGACAACACTTTTGATTGGTGGCAGGCCACCTTTCAAAGCTGTCAAAATTTTACAATGCTTCTAAATCAACCTTGCATTCAAAAAATTCCTAACAATGAAATAAACAATCAAAATATTTTAATACATTTAAAAAATTAAAAATAATGACCTTTAATCACTTGTGAAAAACTAAAAAAAATAAGAGCAAAGGCAATTCACGGAAAAGGAGTAAATTATTTCATTCTTTGTCTGTTCCACACAGCGATAAAATAGGGGCTCACAGATCCTGTGCCCAGTGGGATCCAGAGTAGATTTCTCAGCTCAGGTGCTGGGGAATTCCAGTTCGATCCCGCTCCACCATTGGAACCCATTTGGACTCCAATGCCAAAGCATAGTGAGATTTACCAGAGCAAATCTGGAACGTCCCCACTGAATATGCATTTGCTGAAATTGTGAATTTCCTGCCAATTATGTGAGTGAATACAAATTTATGGTGGAACTGCTGTTATTTATTAGCACGCCCAGGGTCATAGTTTCTTCTGACAGGAACTAAATGTTCAAGTGTTTAAGCTATTTTGCCATCTGATTATAAATATCACATGTAGTGGACATATTAGTAACTCAAAATATCCTCCAAAAATGCACAATGAAATTTATCATTCAGCGATCCCAAAAGCCAACCATTAATACCTTAAGACAAAGGAGGCTATTTAATCCCTTGAGTCAATGCCACCCCTAGTGCAATCCTAGAAATGCCATCCCCCACTTGTATCCCCTGTAACATATTCTCCCTCAGGTGCTTATCAACTCTCACTGATTCTTCCACTACCTACAGTACCTACACTAGAGGTGATTTTAGCCAATTAACCTACCAACCAGAACATCTTTGGGATTCAGGAGGAAACTGGAGCACATGCAATCTCAGGGAGAATGTGCAAACTCCACAGCATTGGAGCTGAAGAGATGAGGCAGCTGCACTACCTGCTGCACCAGTGTGCCGTCCTCATTTGTGAGGTATTGACATCAGTGACAATATATCCAGCATTGACTGTATCCAGAAGGGCAAATTCTCCTGTTTTCACCATCTTAGGTGCATTAGTTACAAAAGGTCCACTATTCTCAAGGCATGGTTGGTTATTTTACATAGATGTACAGGGGTGAAGGTGTGTTTGGAGAGGATACAAGAGGGGTGGCACCTTCCATATTCTGTCAGCCATGCTCAATTTTGTGCGCAATGTCCGGGCTTGGACTGGAAACGGACTTCCTGCTGTGGGGTCTCCCAGTTGGCCCACAGCAGCCACAGGAAGGGGCCAGACCCCATGCCCTGTTAAGCCATCCGCAACAGCGGTATGATAGAACCTTGCTACCTGACTGGAGTCTGACAGGAAGTATCTGGCTTGGGTTGGACAGGTGTAAATTCTGATCAGACATTTGGATTTACTGGGGTCAAACCATGATGGCTCAGTTAAGCACTTACAGAGTCATAGAGATGTAAAGCATAGAAACAGGCCCTTCTGCCCACCATGTCTATGCTGACCATCATGCCATCTAAATTTCCTAATCATAGTCCCTACAAATCATTCATATATAATATATAACAAAGGTCTCAGCTCCGATCCCTGTGGTGCACCACCTATTACAGACTTCCAGTCACTTAATCAAGATCAGATTATTTATATGAATCACAGAATCATAGAACAAAATAATGGAATTGTTACAGCAGAGAATGAGGCCATTCAGCCCATCAAGTCAATGCTGGGTCCTAGTACAGCATCCCAGTCACTTCTATTCCACTGAACTTTCCCTGTTGATGCTGCAGATCATTTTCACACAGGGATCTATCCCATTCCCTTTCCAAAGCTCTGGTTAATTCTGCTGTCTCCAGCCCTAAAGGCAATGAGTACCAGATCACAAGTACTTGCTGCATAAAAAATAATTTGATTCTCAGCAAGGCTTTCCTCATGGGCAATGTGTCATATCTTTCTTGTATCCTTTGACCCAGATTTTAAACCTGTGTCCCCTAGTCCTTGAAGCAGCTTCTCTCTACTTATCTTCGCCAAACCAGTGGCCTCTGTTCTTGGTCAATAGAAGTGCATGTGCAATGTACCAAATCCTTTTTTTAACCCCTGCTTTTCTGCAAATGCTTCTGGGTCTAATTAGGCGTGGAATAGAATATAAGTATTCAGGGCTAGGTTGGCTTGGTTGTGGTGGTTTGGGATCAGGTCGTGTTATAATTTTACACCTGAGCTGACCAGTCTGACAAGTCAATCATAAGAATGTAAGAAATAAGAGCAGGAGTAGGCCATCTGGCCCATTGAGCCTGCTCCACCATTCAATAAGATCATTGCTGATCAGGCCGTGGACTCAGATCAACCTACCCGCCTTTTCCTCATAACCCTTAATTCCCCTACTATGCAAAAATCTACCTAGCTGTGACTTAAATATATTTAATGAGGTAGCCTCTTCTGCTTCCCTGGCAGAGAATTCCACAGATTCACTACTCTGAGAAAAGCAGTTTCTTCTCATCTCCATCCTAAATCTACTCCCCCAAATCTTGAGGCGATGTCCCCTGGTTCTAGTCTCACCTACCAGTGGAAACAACCTTCTTGCCTCTATCTTATCTATCCCTTTCATAATTTTATATGCTTCTATAAGATCCCCTCTCATTCTTCTGAATTCCAGAGAGTATAATCCCAGGCAACTCAATCTCTCCTCATAGGCTAACCCCCTCATCTCCAGAATCAACCAGCTGAACATCCTCTGCACCGCCTCTAAAGCTGGTATATCCTTTGAACAGAAACTATAAGTGGCTGCTGCACTGAAAATACCAACATAAAGCCCTAGGGGTTAATCCAACAATGTCTCATCAGCAATGAGGATCACCCAAGGTAATCAACTCCATCAGTCACGAAAGTGAATTATCTCAGCCCTAGTTGATAATTTAAATGCCATTTGATTACACAGATTTATAATGGTGAAAAATGATGTTTGGGAGCATCGATTGGCTGGTGGTGAGGAAGGTGAATTTCCGATTGGATTTCAGCGTCGATGTTTAGGTTGAACCTTGGGAGGATGGGGGTCTTATAGGGAGAGAGTAAGATCGGCCAATACTCACTGGAGACCAGGGAATTGCCTGAATTCCTTCGGTTTGTAGCTCGCAACCTTTGGTCTAACCCCATCCCACGCACCGATCATCACTACATTCTGATCCAGTCCCTTTCTCCACCCCAAGGCCCCAATCCATAACCCCCCATTAACCACTGAGGCCCTTATCCTTGATCCTGCAAACTTCCTGGACCCCCTAATCATGGCCCCAGTCACTCTTTCCAGGCCTCCATTCACAACCATGTGGTCAGTGACCCTTATTATTCCCTGAATGCAACAATCCCACCCCAAACACCGAGCCTCTCTCCCTCCTCCCCCTACACTCCGATCTCTGGTCCCAGGTGTAACTCCCTTCACACGTCCCACGAAGCATGAGCTGAACAAAGATTTGGGCACTACTGAACTTTAAGCAGTGAGCCTAGAGCTAAGAAAGTTGTTGGCACAATCTATGATGACTGAATTATACATCCCTGTAGGTGCCAATGAATTCCTTTTGTTTTAGTGTCAATGAATGGCTTGCTTCTAAAAAATCCTTTGCAGAGTCCTACAAAGAAACTCCAGTATGCAATCAACAGGCAGCAGCAAGGTTAGAATGTGATAAACCACAGAGATCCACTTACAGTAGCCTAGATAATGTGCACGTCACTCTCTGTTGTGAGGCAAAATGGCACATTTTAACACTAAGCACTGGCTTTTCCAAATTCCCACATATTACTCTTGTCAATCCCAGAGATACTCGTTTAGAAATGTAACATTTCTTGCCCATCAAAAAAGGGACTGGAAGTAAATTTGTCGGGTTCCACACAACTAAAACCCTTTAATCGGAATTGCGAACAAACACAAGAAATTTTTAAATGTGTTGCCACAGCCACCGTTTAGTTCATTATGCACCAATGTCACCAATGATAAGATATCTTTATTAGTCACATGTACATCGAAACACACAGTGAAATGCATCTTTTGCGCAGAGTGTTCTGGGGGCAGCCCGCAAGTGTCGCCATGCTTCTGGCACCAACATAGCATACTCACAACTTCCTAACCTGTACGCCTTTGGAATGTGGGAGGAAACCGGAGCACCGGGAGGAAACACATGCAGACACAGGGAGAACGTACAAACTCCTTACAGACAGCGGTGGGAATTAAACCCAGGTTGCTGGCGCTGTAATAGCGTTACGCTAACCGCTACACTAGATAAGATATCTTTATTAGTCACATGTACATCGAAACACACAGTGTAATGCATCTTTTGCGTAGAGTGTTCTGGGGGCAGCCCACAAGTGTCACCACGTTTCCGCTGCGAACATAGCATGCCCACAACTTCCTAACCCGTACGTCTTTGGAATGTGGGAGGAAACCGGAGCACCCGGAGGAAACCCACGAAGACAAGGGGAGAATGTACAAACTCCTTACAGACAGCGGTGGGAATTGAACCTGGGTCGCTGGTGCTGTAATAGCGTTATGCTAACCGCTACACTACCGTGTGGATATGAAACATTTGCCTAAGAGTTTATTCCTGGTCGCATACAAGTTGTGGAACAGGAGCATCGGCCCAGTGTACACTGAAGAATAGATTTTGGAGGCAGAGTACAATGTTCTGTTAAGCACTTCTGACCTTGGGTGAATTTCTGGACAATTAGCTGTTTTGCTCCCTGTGAATGCTGCATGACCCGTTCGAGCACTTTTTTCCTTTATTACAGATTTCCAGCCTCCTCAGTATTTTGTGTTTGTATTAAATTGAACCTTGAAATGCAGGTCATGATAAGCAGTGATCAAAAAGTGATCTGCTATTTCACTTTCATTCTGTCTTGTTCTGTGAATGGAGGAACAGCTTGATTCTAACCAGACTTTCCCCATGGGCAATATAACAGTTAGTACACTGGTAATTCTTGGAAGCTGGTCCCCAGAAATACTGATCTGTTCTCTCCCATCCAATACCTCAGTCTTGAAAGCAACTTTCCACTGGCACTGGGAATAGGGAAGATTTCACTTGCTTTGACTATCTTCATTTATCTTTTGAACACAATTAGTCACAAGAGGGTAAGTTACTGAACTAGCATGTGGCAGGGACCTGAGTTGGAACTGCACTACAGGAGCCGGGGAATTTAATTTTAATTCATTAAGTAAATCCAGAAGTAAAAACAGGCAGAAGTAATGGTATCCATGAAGCAATTTGATAGTTAGCAACAGAAAAGATATACTGGTTTTGGAGGCGGTGCAGAGGAGGTTCACTAGGTTGACTCCGGAGATGAGGGGGTTAGCCTATGAGCAGAGATTGAGTCATTTGGGACTATACTTGCTGGAATTCAGAAGAATGAGAGGGGATCTTATAGAAACGTATAAATTATGAAAGGGACAGATAAGATAGAGGCAGGAAGGTTGTTTCCACTGGTAGGTGAGACTCGAACCAGGGGACATAGCCTCAAGATCTGGGGGAGTAGATTTAGGACGGAGATGAGGAGGAACTGCTTTTCCCAGAGAGTAGTGAATCTGTGGAATTCTCTGCCCAGGGAAGCAGAAGAGGCTGCCTCTTTAAATATATTTAAGACACAGTTAGATAGATTTTTGCAAAGTAGGGGAATTAATGGTTATGGGAAAAAGACAAGTGGGTGATCTGAGTCCACGGACAGATCAGCCATGATCTTATTGAATGTCGGACCAGGCTCGATGGGTCAGATGGCCGACTCCTGCTCCTATTTCTTATGTTCTTATCTGTGGTCCATTATGCCCCATGGGAAGGAAATTGCTCCTTAACCAGTCTAATCTCTTGCACTATTTGTTCTTCATTTTTCTTCATAACAAAGGAGGCCATTCAATCCACTGCATTGATTCTGGCTCTTAGAGCAATCCCATCAACCCCATTCCCCCTATTTATCCCTCAGTAACCCATCTTTTCCTCACATGGCCACATTGGGGGTAATTTACAGTGGCCCATTAACCTACCAACCAGCATGTCTTTGGGATGTGGAAGGAACAAAGCACCCTGGGTAAACCCACACAGTCACAGGGAGAAAGTGCAAACTCCACACAGACAGCACCTGAGGTCAGGATTGAACCTGGGGTCCCTGAGGCTGTGAAGCAGCAGCTTGCATCAATGTGCCACCATGCACTGTGGCAATCCTCAGGCACTGTGTGGTTAACTTTGAGCTGCTGCCTCAGTTCGGGGTAATTAGGGATGGTAACAAAGGCCAACCTCGCCAGTGATATCCATGTTCATGGGCACGTCTGCTCCCAGGTTTGTCCTCCCCTGATACACTGTTACAGGTCCTCCCCAGCTTACAAACACACGACTTATCTACGGCCCGTATATACGAACGAGTGCTTTGAGAAACCGGTGGGATGGATTTGCCGGCTGCTGCAGGGCTGCAGGCATCTTTTGCCGGGTGGGAACTCAGTTCCTGGCCGCATTTCCGACTTACAAGCTCTTCGGGTTGCAAACAGTTCACAGGAACGGGACCCTGCCGTAACCTGGGGACAACCCATAATGTTTCGAAGCAAAAAAAAATCTGCAGATGCTTGAAATCTGAAATAAAATCAAGGTGCTGGAAATACTCAGCAGGTCAGGAAGCAAATGTGGAGGAAGAAACTGAGATAACGTTTCAGATTCACGGCCTTCCATCGGAACTGGAAAGATGAGACAAGTGTGTTTAGGTTGTAGAGAGATGTGGAGGACGTTTGTGATAGGATGGAGATCCAGGCTGTCTACAAGTGCCGTTGGTGCCATTGAAGAGAGCGCTTGATGATTAGAACTGACCTGTCTTAAGAATGCATAACTAGAGAGGATGATGAGTGCAGGAGAGAGAAAAATTAATAATTTTCCAAAGTTGCTCTATTTGTCGACACTTTATCAACACTATGGCTGCAGTTCACACTTGCAGACTGTTTGGGTTACATAGAACCCAGAACAGCACAGCTCAGGAACTGGCCCTTCAGCCCAGGCTGTCAGCATTGAACACGAAACTTAATTAAACCAATTGTCTTCTGCCGGTACATGATCCATATCCCTCCTTTCCCATCATAGTCATGTGTCTCACAGCCTCTTAAACACCACTATTGCATCTGCTTATGGTAGTGTAGCGGTTAGCGTAATGCTATTACGGCGCCAGCGACCTGGGTTCAATTCTGGCCGCTGTCTGTAAGGAGTTTGTACGTTCTCCCTGTGTCTGCATGGGTTTCCTCTGGGTGCTCCGGTTTCCTCCCACATTGCAAAGACGTATGGGTTAGGAAGTTGTGGGCATGTTATGTTGGCGCCGGAAGCGTGGTGACACTTGCGGGCTGCCCCCAGAACACTCTATGCAAAAGATGTATTTCACTGTGTTTTTCCATGTACATGTGACTGATAAAGAGATCTTATCTTATCTGCTTCCACCACTCTCCCCGGTAGCTTGTTCCAGGTACCCACCACTCTCTGTGTAAAAAAACTTGCCCCACATATCTCCTTTAATCTTTCCCCTTCTCACCTTAAATGCATACTTGACTTTTCTACCTTGGGAAAAAGATTCTGCTGTCGACCCAATCTATGTCTCTCATAATCTTAGCCCTCAGCCTCCGATGCTCCAGAGAAAGCAAGCCAAATTTGTCCAACCTCTGCTTATAGTTCACACCCCCTGTTCCAGGCAGAATCCTGATAACCTCTTCTACACCCTTTCCAAGGCCACATCCTTCCTGTAATGGGGAGACCAGAATTGCACAGAATGCTCCAAGTGCAGCCTAACCAATATTTCATATAGCTGCAATGTGAACAGTTACAGACAGTTCATAGAAACAGAACCTCGTTGTAACCTGGGGAGGACCGGTATTTTGCAATTGGAAAGGGTTAATTTATCTTGGGATTGCATTACTTTCAAGCATCTCTGCCATCAGGAGAAGCTGGCTGATAGAAATGGATGAAGACAAACACTGCAATGTCCGTGGATGTTAGGACAATGGAGCCTTGTCCAGTTCAGTCACACTTTAGAAGAAACAGAGTGATGTGGAGGTGATGTGGTCGCCTCATTATAGGAAGGATGTGGAAGCGTTGGAAAGGGTGCAGAGGAGATTTACCAGGATGCTGCCTGGCTTAGAGAGTATGCATTATGAGGAGAGACTAAGGGAGCTAGGGCTTTACTCTTTGGAGAGAAGGAGGATGAGGGGAGACATGATAGAGGTGTACAAAATATTAAGAGGAATAGATAGAGTAGACAGCCAGCGCCTCTTTCCCAGGGCACCAATGCTCAATACAAGAGGACATGGCTTTAAAGTAATGGGTGGGAAGTTCAAGGGAGATATCAGAGGAAGGTCTTTTACCGAGGAAGTGGTTGAGGCATGGAATGCGCTGCCTGGGGTGGTGGTGGAGGCAGGTACATTGGTCAAATTCAAGAGATTGCTAGATAAGCATATGGAGGAATTTAAAATAGAGGAGATATGTGGGAGGAAGGGGTTAGATAGTCTTAGGTGAGGTTTAAAGATCAGCACAACATTATGGGCCAAAGGGCCAATATTGTGCTGTACTGTTCTATGTTCTATGTACAGCAGGTAGTGCTGCTGCCTCACAGCTCCAGCAACCTGGGTTCGAACCGGACCTCAACTGCCGTCTGTGTGGAGTTTGCGTGTTCTCCCTGTGAGTGTGTGGGTTTCAGCTGAGTGCTCCTGTTTCGTCCTACATCCTAAAGACCTGCCTGTAAGTCATATGGCTGCTGTGTAGGTGTAGTGGCAAAAGAATGGGGGGGGGGGGGGGGGTGGGTTCATTAGCATGTGAGAGAGAATACATTGCAGGACTTCAAGGAAATGAGGAGGATGGGTGATGGGGTTGTTCTGCTGGGAGCCTGAAGGGCCGAATGGCCTCCTACTGTGCTTAATTTGTCAGTAAGCAGCTGGCATAAATGTATTCATCCAAATTCATTGCTCCCAAATCAAACAATAAGATTCCCACCCCCTCCCTCTGATCCTCTGCTCCCCCTTCCCACACTCCCCCCAGCCCCCCTTCACCCATCTTCGTCCCCCTCCCCCTCCTGCTTCCATCCACCCACCACACACAGGTTCCCCCCCGGTTCTATCTGCCATTCACCTCTCCCCTAATGGTCCCACTTTCACCTCCTTTACTTATCCGAACCTAGCACTGGTCGTGTTTTGTGTTCCTGCTTATCTCCCTCCAGCAGCCGTCTCCAACCTTCACCCTCCCCTCCTCCCACCGCGCTCCATCTGTTTTTTTTCCCCCCATTTTCCTCTCTCTGTCCGCCTCCGCCTATCATTCACCTGCCACTGTGTCCCAACTCCACCCCCGCTCCCCTCGCCTACCCAGCACAACCTGCCTGTCGTCTTACTACCCTCCTCAGTCCGCCAATCGCCTTGAAACCCCGTCTCACCGACCCCCTTCTCCTCTTTATACCAGCCATCTCGCCTCTCCCCCACCCACTCACTCTCAGTCCTACAAGGTTTAAACCCGAAACGTCAACAATTCCTCTCCCTCCACACTTGCTGCTCGACCTGCTGAGTTCCTCCAGCACATTGTTTGTTGCTTCAGATTCCAGCATCTGCAGTCTCTTGTGTCTTCGAGATTAATTTCCTTGCTTTGTTCATTTTAGTAATAAAACAGTTAAAGTATAAAATAGAAATCACATCATATTTATCCAAGTTTTGCAGTGAAAAAAAGTGCAGGAAAATATACTGGTCTGTGCTGACATTGCAAACTTCACATGAGAGACAGTGTAACATGCAGTGGAATGCAATGTAATCACATTTTGGTCTCGTTAATTACATTGTGATAATAAGTGTAAATTGGATTATTTGGCCATTTGTCCTTTTGTTTCTGGGATTTTGCAAGATGCTTCACCTGGTCCAATAATAGTAACTGTTCGTAGTAAGGTCCACAAAATGCTCAGAAGCAGTTGCCGAAGGGGTGATCTAAGAGTAATAAGATAAGATAATCCTTTCTTGCTTTGAAAGAACACGGGCATACGAATTCTTCAGCAGATGGGAAGTCCTGGGGAGCAAGACAGCAAAGTAACAGACCCTTTGGTCCATTGTCTGCATCAACTATCAAGTTATATAGAGTCATACAGCACAGAAACAGGCCCTTCTGCCCATCTAGTCCATGCCGACCTGATCTTCTGCATAATTCTATCTACCTGCACCCGGACCATATCCCTCCAAATCCCTCCCATCCATGTACCTATCCAAACCTCTCTTAAATATTTTAAGTGCATCTACCACTTCTGCTGGCGGCTCATTCCACTCTCGCACCACCCTCTGAGTGAAGAAGTTTCCCCTCAGATTCCCCTTAAATATTTCACCTTTCACCCTAAACCTATAGTTCTGGTCTCACCTAACCTTAGTGGAAAAAGCCTGCATGCATTTGCCCTATCTATAGCCCTCATAATTTTGTATACCTCGATAAGGTCTCCCCTCATTCTCCTGAGCTCCAGGGAATAAAGTCCTAACCTATTCAACCTTCCTCTATCACTTAGGTCCTTGAGTCACGGCAACATCCTTGTAAATTTTCTCTGCACTCTTTCAAGTTTATTGATATCTTCCCTGTAGGTAGGTGACCAGAACTGCACACAATACTCCAAACTCGTCCTCACCAACGTCTTGTACAACTTCAACGTAACATCCCAACTACTGTACTCAGTGCCCTGATTTATGAAGGTCAAAGTGTCAAAAGTTCTCCTAATGACCCTATTCTCTCTCTCAATCTTGCACTAGTGCTGGTATGTTTATTTTGTTATGTAAGTTATGTATAATTTATGTTAACATAAGTTTATGTTAACTTATGTTTGTCACATTAGTAATGTACTGTGCTGCTGCTGCAAAAAAGCTAATTTTATGACATTTATACCCTGGGTACGTATGCCCATGACAATAGATTTGAATTTAATCCTACACTAATCCCATTTATTTTCCCTAGATTCTACCACTCACCTAATGGCATTTTATAGTGGCCAATTAATCTATCAGCCTGTCTTTGGTATGTGGGAGTATACTACCATCAGTAGTATCCACATGAGGCATTGCCTCAAGAAAGCAACATCTATCATCAAAGGTCCCCACCATCCAGGCCATGCCATCTTCTCACTGCTACCATTGGGCAGGAGGTACAGAACCCTGAAGTCCCACACCACCAGGTTCAGGAACAGCTACTTCCCTTCAGCCATTCGTTCTTGAACCGACTGGCACAAGCCTAATCACTACCTCAGTATTGCAACACTATGACTACTTTGCAATACAATTGGACTTTGCTTTTTTATTCGAATTGTGTTCTTTATTGCAAAAATTGTGTTTAATTTATGTTTTTCTTGTGAATGCTGCTTATCTGATGCTATGTGCCTGTGATGCTGCTGCAAGTAAGTTTTTCATTGCACCTGTGCACACATGAACTTGTGCAAATAACAATAAACTCGACTTTGAGAGTGGAGCATGTTACTGCCATTTTCAGGCTTTCACCAAGATTTTTTTCCCAGCAGCAGATTGATGATATAACATGAAACTGTATACTACAATGCATTTAGAGCACATTGCTTTGTGTTGTCTTCTAATTCATATTACTGTGAAAAGGATTGTACAGGAAGGTCCAATTTCTCTGTATTCATCCCCCAAATTATCCAGTTGGAATGGTTCACCAGTAGCAGTACCACTGCAGGAATTTGCAAAATCACAGAATGGTTATAGAATAGAAAAAGGCCATTCAGCCCTTCAAAGCCATACTTACTCATTGTAGGAGCAATCAAGCTAATCCTACTTCATAGACGTGCAAATTCTTTCTTTTCAGATACTTATCCACCTCTCCTTTGAACACTGGAATAGAATCTGCCTCCACTATTCCATCTAGCAGTGTATTCCGGATCCGAGGCTCCCAATGAGTAAACAATGTTTCTCTGATGTTAGTTTTGGTTTATTCGCCAATCGTTTTCATTCTATGTCCCCTGGATCTTGAGTCTCTGTCAATAGGGGCAGTTACTCTGTCTACTCCAAAATCCAAACCCCCTCACAGCCTCCTCTGTTCCAAGTAAAACAATCTTAGATTCTTCGGTTTATCCACATAACTAAAGCCCCTCATCTCCGCAATCACTGCACCCTCTCTAAAGCCTATATAACGTCCCAAATATGCGATACTCAGACCTGGGTACAATACTCCAGTTGTATCCGAACTAGTGTTTTATAAAGGCTCATCATGACTTCCTTACGCTTGAACTCTTGTGCCTCTGTTTATAGTTTATAGAGTCATGGTGTCATGGATGACACTTTACTCTGTATTCTGTTATTGTTTTTACCCTGTACTACCTCAGTGCACTGTGTAACGAATTGACCTGTAAGAACGGTATGCAAGACAAGTTTTTCACTGTACCTTGGTACAAGTGACAATAATAAACCAATACCAATACCAATGGATTCATACAGAGCAGAAACAACCTTTTGGTTCACCAAGTCAACATCAACCACCTAACACCCAGTTACACTAGTCCCATTTTATTCTCCCCACATTCCCATTAACTCCCCCCAGATTCTAAAACTTACCAACATACTTAGATCAATTTACAGTGGCCAGTTAACCAACCAACCTGAATGCCTTTGGGATGTGGGAGGAAATCAGAGCACGGTGGGGGGGGGGGGGGGGGGGGGGGTGAGGGTGTGGGGTGGGGGGAGGGGTGGAATCCCACACAGTCACAGGTGCAAGTTCCACACAAACAGCACTGGAGGTCAGGATTGAACTCAGGTTTCTGGAGCTTTGTGGCTGTAGCTCTACTAGCTGCGCTCCTGTGTATCTATTCCTACCATATCTATGTTTTTAAGTTCTCTCATGGGATGTAAGCTCTGGCATTGCACATAGGTCAGATAAAGTAAGAATGTTAGACTAACTTCCCCAAGCAACATTATTGAACTAGATGGGTTTATAAGACAATAAACAACCTGCTGGAGGAACTCAGCAGATTGAGCAGCATCCACGGGAGGAAAGGAATTGTCGACATTTCGGTTGAAACTGTTGGATTCAACTGTTTTAAGCATTTTTTTTAACATGTATAGTGTTTAACACATCTCAAGTAGCTGTACAAGGAATGGCCACTTCTTAGTTTATTAGTTCGTCCATCAGGTGAATACGTGTTTTCTTATTGGTTGGTTTTGCCACAGGTATCTAATAGGTTTTTCTGATTGGACTATTGTTAGCTAAGGAGTACCTCTTATCTCAGGTATAAAAGGTGTCATTTTTTGTTAATCACTCTCTTCCCCACCCCCCGGCCCTAGCTCATTTTTAGTTCCTTTTGTCTCGGCTCGTCTCCTAGTAGTAAAGCTGGTGCCAAGTGCTCTGTGACTGTTTCTTTGTCTTAAACTTTTCCAATAAAACTTTGTGAAGCACCAAGTTGTTTTCAACTCATTCTTGGACTCCTGAAAGAACCTGCGGATTCGAAAATAACCGGATCCGACAAAACCCTGCATCAGGACTGAGAGTGGAGAGGTGAGATGGTTGGAATGAGGAGGCGAAGGGAAGTGGTGAGAAAGGAATCCGAGATGATTGGTGGATTGAGGAAGGGTGAAAGATGCCTTTTGCTGAAGAGCAGTAGAAACCACAGAGAGGGTGCACTGAGAGAGGGTCTCACAGAACTTACAGGACAATCTGGTGGTTTGTGGTAACCATCACTGATGCTAGCATTTTATTGCAGAATTTAATGATGATCACCGTAAACCTACATTTATTTGGCACCTCCACTGCAAGAGAACATATGGCAAAGATTATCAGGCAAAATTTGCCATGAAGCTCCATCAGGAGTTATGAGAGCAGAAAAGAGAAAGCTAAAGACATAGAGAGCATCAGGCCTTGGTGCCTAAGCTACTGAAGGCATAGCTGTCAATGTGTTGTACAAAATTAATGTTTAGATTCTGCAGGTCAGGATGTAGAACTACAGAGGTTTCCATCGGAATTAGGAGATGATTTTTCCGCAGTTATGTCTCTAATGGATCTCAGTTGTACAGTAACCACGTGTATGTGTAGGTACCAACACTGGACTGAACCTACGCAAACCTCAGGAGTAATAGAGGAGCAGATGTTTAAAGCCACGTGACTGATATATGGAACAACAACAGGACGTTTGGGACACATTGCCAGAGGAAATGTGACATTTAAGAAAATAATTGGGAGCTGAGACTGAAAATCCTGCCTTTGTTGAGAACGAGAAAAATATGAAAGCAAAACACGGTATTTTTCTCTAAAGTTGATGGCTGGGACTTTGGTTTCTTCAAGCATTTGATGTTACTCAGTCGGTGGTACCCTTGCTGAAGGTTGGCTGTTTGAGTTCCACCCAAGGGCTCAGCAGGGGCCCAGGCAAGTTGAGAGATGAGGTGAGGTAAAAAATGAATCAACCCAAGTGGCTTCCATTCTAGTATCAAGGCGAACCCAACATCAGTAGGTGAGCTGCACAGATAGAATCATAGAGTCATACAGCACGGAAACAGGCCCTTGGGCACAACACGTCCTTGCCGACCAAGATGCCCATCCAAGCTAGTCCCATTTGCCAGCACTTGGCCCACAACCTTCTAAACCTTTCCTATCCATGTACCTGTCCAACTGTCTTTTAAAAGTTGTTATTTTACCCGCCTCAACTACTTTCTCCAGCAGCTGGTTTCATATACCCTCTTGTGTAAAAAATTTGTCCCAGAGTGTCCTATTAAACTTTTCCCCTCTCACCTTAAATCTATGCCCTCTTGTTCTTGATTTACCAATCCTGGGAAAAAGACTGTGTGCATTCACCTGATCTATGGCCCTCACGATTTTATGTACATGATGCTTGAATCTGCACGCATCCAAGACATTGTCCAATCAGTCTCTGAAGCATCAAAGGAAGGGAGCTTACAGTTAGCTTCCACAAAACCAGAGGTCCTCCACCAACATGTTGCCACTGCACAACACTGCTCCCTTACAATAAATGTCCATGGTGACACAATGGATACTCTCGATTACTTCCCATACCTCAGGAATCAGCTGTCAGTAAAAACAGACATCAGTGATGAAATTCACCACCATCTTCCATGTGCCAGCACAACCTTTGTCCTTCTATGTAAAAAAGAGCAAAGATTAAGACCTCAAACCTGGCACAAGACCCATGAGCTCCTGCGAAGCAGTGATCCCTGCCTTCTTACATGCTTCTGAGACCTGGTCTCCTTCAAAAACTGGAAAGGAACCAGCTACACTGTCTCTGGAAAACCTTCCAAATTCACTGTCAGGATAAGTGAACCAATGTCAGTACCCTCTTCTAGGCCAACATCCCCAGTACTGAGGCCCTAGTTACACATTTGGCAGCGTGGAGCAGTCCACATTGTTCACCTATCCAACGTCAGGCTCCCAGAAACAGACACTCCATTCCATTGGTCATTGGAGGAGATTACCATGACAGAGGAAAAGGTTCAAGGGTATGCTCAAAGTATCCGAGAACACCCCAACTAGTTCTGTTGATCCTCTGGCCCATCCATCACCGTGCTATCAGCCTAGGTTCCTAGACTCACCTCCTGCAACCATGGCTGTCAGTTTATAAAAACTTACCAGCAAATAGAAGAGGGAAGTTTGAACAGTAAGTGAAACAATTCAGCAGTTTGCAACTGCTACTGGATAAGGGGAACGAGTTGACCCAAACCAAACTCAGTTCCTGCTGTTCTCACCTAAACACGGAACGCTGAAAGAACTCAGTGGGTCAAACAGCATCCATGGAGGCTAAAGGTGGAAGTTGATGTTTTGGGTCGAGACCCTGCATCAGGACTGAGAGGGAAGAGGAAAGATTGCCAGTATGTCGCAGTATGAGGGAAGGGTGGGGCAGAATCTGGTAGGTAATAGGTGAAACTAGATGAGGTAGGGGAGATGATGATGGGCGGAACCAGGTGATGGGGGGAGTGGGAAATGGGAGAGGTGAACAAATGAAGAAGAAAATTAGGTGGATGGGTGAGTGTGTGTGGGAGGAGAACACCAAGGGTGCGGGTTACCTGAAATTGGAAAATTCAACGTTCATACCACTGGGTTGTAAGGTCCCCAAGCAGAATATGAGATGTTGTTCTTCCAAATTGTGTTTGGCCTCTCTGGAGAAGGCCGACGACAGACAGGTCGGTGTGGGAGTGGGAAGGAGAGTTAAACTGGCACTCAACTGGAAGCTCAGGATGGCTGTTGTGGACAGCCATTGTTGTCAGCTCTGAGCTGGACCACATGGGAAAGGCAGAGGCATTCCAGAAGGGGGCAGGTGAAGAGGTCTTTGGTGGTGTTATATTAAGGTCATACAGCCTGGGCTATGAAGGAGGCTGAATCACGTGCAGAGTCTCACCCTGTCAGTGTCTGTGAGGTTTTGTCTTTTTACTTGAATTTGTACATTCACAAGATGTGGACATTGCTGACAACGCTGGTGTTTATTGTCCATCCCTACTGAATTCCCCAGTTAAGGGTCAGCCACAGTGGTGGGTCTTGTGTCACATGTAGACCAGAGCAGGTAAGGAGGGCAGATGGAAGACAACAGTGAACCAGCTGAGTTTTCAATATTGATCCGGTTATTTCATGGTTGTTATTGCTAGTTCTAATTCCAAGTTTATTTATTTACTTGAATTTAAATTTCCCTAGCTGCCCATGGTGGGATTTGAACGCACGTCTCTGAATCACTTCTCCAGAGCTCCAGCTGATAAATGAACTAATGTATCCCAATTGTTACAGTGGTTAAATGTTTCTGATATCCAAAGACATTTTAAAATTATTAAGACACAGAAGATTCTGCAGATGCTGGAACCTGGAGCAACGCACACAAAATGCTGGAGGAACTCAGCAGGTCAGGCAGCACTGGTTGAAGGGTCTCAACCCTACATGTCGACTGTTTATTTCCCTCCATAGATACTGCCTGATCTGCTGAGTTCCTCCAGCATTTTGTGTGTGTTAAAACTATTAAGATTGTTTGAAATAATTTAAATGTCCTTTTAAAAATAATAATTAAAATTTTAAGAACTAATTAAAAACGGGAACATAAATAAGAAAGAAATCTTCCTAATTCCAAAGTTGGGAATTCTATTCAGGTGAATGGGGGGGGGGGGGGGGGTGGTGGTTTCTGATCATTCACCAGCATGGGATTGCAAAGGCGGATTGTCCAGCGTGATGCTTGGGAATGTCGGCATGATCTGAGACTGTTGATGGACTCCCAGTGATGGAGTGGAGTAACAGATTGCACTGGAACCTGAAACTCAGCACGTCATGGATTTAGAACTGATCTGTGGAAGCGCAAGATGCAGTTACTTCGAGCATTTGATTGCAACATTTGCAATAGGTCAGTTTGGTCCACAATTAACCTACCAACCCACATATCTTTGGGATGTGCGGAGGCAGGTGCAGCACTGGGAGGAAACCCACACGATCATAATGCTCATACCTGTCAATCTTGAATTTTTTTTCAGGAAAAATAACAGCTTGGGATGAAACACATAGCCCTTCGTCGAGCTGCTACCTCATAGCTCTAGTGAACCCAGTCTGATTCTGACTTCCAGTACTGTCTGTGAGGAGTTTGTACATTCTCTCTGTGGCTGTGTGGGTCTCCTCCCAGAGGTCCAGTTTCCTCCCACATCCCAAAGGCATGTGGGTTGGTCGGTTAATTGGCTTCTGTAAATTGCCCTCGGTGTAGGTGAGTGGTGGAACCTGAGGGGAATTGATGGGAATATGGGGAGAATAAAATGGAATAGTGTTGGAGTAGTGTAAATGGGTGCCTGAAGGTTGGAACAGATGGTGGGCTGAAGGGCATGTTTCTGTGATATGTGGCTCTCTGACTTGGAAATTCTACCATGTTAATACTTGCTGTGTGGTGGAATTTTGGCAGGGAACTACTTGTGATGTAACTGTGTGAAGTTTGTGGCTTCCCTTATGGGTTTTCTTTATGTCCGACTCTCTAATGCATGAATGCGCAAGGATCCCCACCATCTGGGTCATCCCCTCCTTTCGCTGCTACCGTCAGGCAGGAGGTACAGAAGCCTGAAGTCCCACACCACCAGGTTCAGGGACAGCCACTTCCCTTCAACCATTCGGTTCTTGAGCCAACCAGCACAACGCTAACCCTATCTCAGTAATGGAACACTATGGACCACTTCTTGCAATACCACAGACTTGTCTCTTACTGTTTTTTTATTTTGCACTAAGTTTTTGCACACTTCTTTTCTCTCTCCCTTCACTGTCATGTATAATATATGTAAAATTTATATTCTGTATGTTGCCTGAATCTATGTGCCTGTGATGTTGCTGCAAGCAAGTTTTTCACTGTACCTGTACCTCACTGTACTTGTGCACATGACAATAAGCTCGACTTGACTTGCCTGGATCTATGTTACAATCTCCAATAGTTTGTAGCGCACATCTGGATGCTGCTTCTGCTGATTCTCTTTGGCGCAGACTCACTGGTCCGAAGAACCTGTTTCCACGATGTATCTCTATGACTCTATGATTATCAGGTCATTATCACCTTGCTGTTTGTGGAAGGTTGCTATGAATAAATTGGCTGCCAAGCTTTCTGCATTACAAGCATGACTACACTTTAAAAGCACATCGATGGGAGAGCTTGGAAGTTGCTGATAAATTCAAGTCTTTAACTAACCCAGTTTACTATATTTTCTTTCCATCTGTGCTGTCAATCAAAGAGAACTTAATCTACCATTCATTAAAGATCTGCAATCTACTTGATGCAGATTCCCACGACTCTTACCTTTCTCATGCCAATGTCACTGCTGTTTTAATGCCATTCCAAGAATTATTTTGGTTTGTGTCATTAGAACACTGAATTAATAAGAAAAGACAACTATATGCAGTGCAAGTTTTAAGTGACGTTTCCTCAGCTGTAGCTGAATTAATCAACCAGGTTATTGACTCCTGTTGTTAACCCAAACTAATCTGGGCATCTCCAATTCAATGAAACCTTATTGTAATGCATTGAAATCCATTTTATCTGAGTGATGTCTGGCATCTGAGTAAATCCCAACCATTTGGTAACCTGCAACCCGTTCCATCAGACTAGTCTCTATTTGCAATATACAGGAGAATCCATTAACAATTCGTTTTTGTTCTACATTAAAGTGACAAAAAAATGTTATCAGGAATTTGTGACATGCCAGGCAGGAATTCTCAATAGCAAAGGAGAAGCTTCACTGGAATTATAAAAATGGTCAGAAAGAGGGATGAATGAAATTCCTCCAAAATGAATCACAGTGAAAGTCAAATTTGACCTGCATCAAAATGCACAGTGATTAAAATATTGAAGAAGGCCTTTAAGCTTAACTAGAGCACTTTAGTGATGCTGTTTTGATAAGTATGCTGGAGTGATGTACTTTCTGCATTGTTACCCATTGGATTCATTGGACCCTTTTGGAGATTTTTTACAGGGAAATCCAGTCCGAAATAGCAAGTTTTGCAGTTATTTCCCTTGCAGTTAATGAATAGGGTAAGCCAACAGGTCAAGAATAAATGCTCCTGTTGCTTGTCGATCACCTTGATTACATGCTTAATTAACTAGTATCTGTTTCAGGTTTCTTTATGGGAATTTATTGATCCCTTCAATTGCTTAGACTTTAGAAGGTTGAGGATAAATCCGTCAGTCATCACCTTGCCCCACTTTCCATCACGAAAGCTACAGGTCAGGCTATCCCTTGCACACTGTCTCCAACACCCTTCAACCACTGCTCGGGGCTGAAGATCAAAACTGCAGATGCTGGAAATCTGAATTAAAACGGCAAATACTGGAAACACTCAACAGGTCAGGCAGCATCTGTGGAAGGAGAAGCAAGATTTTTGCAGTTGTAGTCCTTGTAGTCAAAGAATGCAATGGGTCAAAAATAAATTAAGTCCCTGTTGCTCGACTCTCTGTGTGTTTTCAGCATTTGCTGTTTTTATTTCAAACTGGGAACTAACTTCAATTTAATCCTCTCGTTGCACATCGCCTTCCTTACATAACAGATTCCAGCATCTGCAGCTTTATTTTCCACTTATCACCTTCCAGCCTCTGTTTCGACCTCCACCCTCCTTCCGCCCCCCCCCCCCACACTGGCTCCTTCCCTGCCCCCTTTTTCTCCTTACCTTATCCTTCTCTACCTATCTCCTGACTCCACCCCCTCCACCCCAGTTCCTTCGGCCCATTATCTCCCTCTTCACTTGATTCCACCTGTCACCTGCCTCACCCCTCCCTCTCACCTCTTTCTACTGGCTGTCTTCCCTCTACACTCTCAATCCTGATGCAGGGTCTCGACACGAAACGTCGACTACCACACATGCTGCCTGACCCGCTGAGTTCCTCCAGCAGGTTGTTTTTTTGCTCCAGATTCCAGCTTCGGCAGCCTCTTGTGTCTTTGCCTTGTTGTATCCAGAAGAGTTTCTCCAGGCCTCATTCCATATCAATGTTCATCACTACCCATTCACTACAGACGCTGATCTTATTTCTTATACTGACAGCAACACAGAAAGAAGCCTTTTGACCCATCAGGTACTAGAGGTGCAATCCTATCAGACCCATTTCCCCTCTCCTTTATTTCCTCTGTACCTGTATATTCTCCCTCACATGCCCATTTGCTCTCCATTTTGATTCTTTATGTTAGCCTATATTGGGGATAATTTACTGTGGCCAATTAACCTACTGGCATGATTTGGGTGTGGGAGTAAATTGGAGCTCAAACCCACTCAAAATCCACCTGAGGTCAGAATCGAACCCAGGTCTCTGAGGCAGTAGCACTAAATGCGGTGTCACAACATCATCCTCCACATCACTTCCAAAATCACTTTGTTTTGTTACATCTCATGCTACCATCTAAACAGGCATCCCTTTAACATGCCTTCAATCTCTTTGCTTCCCACAAAATCCATTGCTTAAGTCACCTCTCCTCCTCTTGCTGAAAAAGTACGTTATGATGATCATTTATGTGGTCACTTGCACATTGCTCTACTGGAAGTCATGCCTTCAGTTGCCATAGCATGAGGCCATTGAGCCCATCGAGTCTACGTCAGCTCTCAAAACATTCCCATCAATTCCGTTAGCTCTGGAACTCCCAACCTAAAACACTGCCCTCCTTTGAGGCTCCTTTGAAATCCCATGGCAGCTGAAGGCATAGGTGTCAGTAGTAGAACAAAAGATGTGCAAGAGGACATGTGAACAATCATCTCAAAGAACTTTGGTAAAAGAGGTGCAGAGCTGATGAAAAACACGATGATGCTGGAAGAACTCAGCAGGCCAGGCAGCATCCGTGGAGAAAAGCAGACAGTCAACGTTTTGGGTCAGGACCCTTCTTCAGGACTGAAGATAGGAAAAGGGGAAGCCCAGTATATAAGAGGGAAAAGCAGAGCAGGGATAGGTGAACAAAAGAGGGGAGGCGGGGTGGGCCCAAGGTGGTGATAGGTAGATGCAGGCAATCCTGACCCGAAATGTTGACCGCCTGCTTTTCTCCACGGATGCTGCCTGGCCTGCTGAGTTCCTCCAGTGTCATCGTGTTTTTCATCTAGATTCCAGCATCTGCAGTCCTTTGTTACTCTTTCTGCAGAGCTGATTAGCTTTGGGGCAAACAACAAGACGGAAGACATGTTAAGGGTGTGTCTGCCAATCATTTGGCTGTCTCCTCCTTGTGTGACAATGTAAAGTTTTGTTTGATACTCCTCCAATGAACCACTTAGGGATATTTAACTGCATTAAAAGTGCCACTTGTACAGGTTGTTGATTTTGTTGTTGATAAACATCAGGTATAATTTGTATGGGACATGACTGGTGTCAGCTGTGTCTCAAGTAGGAACACTTTTGACACTCAGTTGAATGCTTGTGGGTTTGTCCTACTTCATAGATTTGATCGTCAAATCCAAATGTACTTCATAGAAGTACTGATGAGGTGCTGCATTCAAAATGCTAACTTTTTGTTGATACGTTAAGCCAACGACCTCTCTGTCCTTTCAGATCATCATTTCATATATCTCATTATACAGAATAAGGCCATTCAGCTCATTGAATCTATGTCGGCTCTCAAAACATTCCCATCAATTCTGTTGCTCAATGGGCAGGCACGGTAGTGTAGCGGCTAGTGTAAAGCTATTACGGTGCCAGTGACCCAGGTTCAATTCCGGCCACTGTTTGTAAGGAGTTTGTACGTTCTCTCCGTATCTGCGTGGGTTTCCTCCAGGTGCTCCGGTTTCCTCCCACATTCCAAAAGACGTACGGGTTAGGAAGTTGTGGGCATGCTGTGTTGGTGCCGGAAGCGTGGTGACACTTATGGGCTGCCCCCAGAACACTCTACGCAAAAGATGCATTTCACTGTGTTTTGATGTACTTGTGACTAATAAAGATATCTTATCTTATTTATTTCCCTGTAACCTATTCCCTCACATGCCCATCAGCTCCCTTCTGATTCTCCCACCACCCACCTACACTAGGGGTAAGTTACAGTAACCAGTTAAACTACCAACACATCCTTGGGATGTGGGAGTAAACCGTTCCAAGGGAAACACACACAGTCACAGAGAGAACATGCAAACTCCACGCAGACAGCACCAGAGGTCAAGTTTGAATCTGTATCACCAAAACTGTAAAACAGCAAGCCATACAGGATCTTCCCTGGCATCCCTAAGAATACCTTTCTTCGGGCAAGATCACAAAGGAAAACGTCCAGCTATTATCAAATCACAGCTTGCGGTGAGCCAATTGGTTGCTGTGTTTGCCATAGTGACTCCATCTCATCGATCTTCAATGATATGCAGTGCATATGTAATGTCATTTCCTTCACTCGAAACATAACAGTTACTCAGTCCCCTTGTTGTCTCCCTCGCTGATCTCTCACCGAGCCAATATTGAACGTGAACAATGGAGACACAAGAGACTGCAGCTGCTAGAATCTGGAGCAACAATCTGCGGAGCGACATTTAAGAGACTCTTAGATAGACACATGAATGATAGAGAAATAGGGGGCTATGTACGAGGGAAGGGTTAGATAGATAAAATGTCGGCACAACATTGTGGGCCGAAGGGCCTGTACTATGCTATAGTGTTCTATGTTCTATGAACTCACGGGTCGAGCAGCATCTGCGGGGGTAAAGGAATTGTCGACGTTTGGAGTCAAAACAGTCCTGATGCAGGGTTTTGACTTGAAACGTCGACAATTCCTTCCCTCCCACAGATGCTGCTCAACCTGCTGAGTTCATTGTTGAACACAAACAAGTCATATTAATTCTTAATCATCCTTCCTCATTTTTTTTCTGCATGATTCTCTCATTTGGTACACTTGTTAGTTGCTAATGTTTGACATTCTCTTAATTCCTACCTCTCTAGCAATTGGCTCAGTCTGGACTCACCAATTACCTGACCTAGTCTGGCACTGTTCTTCCTATCTGCATTGTAAGGACCATCGGACACAGCAATACAATGGAAAGTCAAGCAATCCTGGGCATTCCCCAATCCTTTCCCCACAAGCAACAACTCATCAGACATTGCAGAAGGCACAGTACTTCAAAGGTAAGGTCATTAACTCTCTCATCCCTGGCTATCAGCATCTTGCAGCAAGTCAGAACTGATGAGCTGAAGGACTTGCCTCTGCACTGTATAACTCCATGAGCTTCCTCAAGCTGCTTCACTCAAACAACTCCATTCATCAAGTAACTCTTGCTTTCCCAATTTTTGCAGTATTTCTGCTCCCAGTTTGACCTAAATAACGGAGAGAATGATTTGCATACCCACAGAGCTTCCATGCTGATTTAAAACCTGTCAGCATTCCATTAGTTCACACCATGCTCATTAGCTTACATTATCCATTGCACGATGTTGAGTGGTTCCTCTAGTCGCTCATTGCTCTTCCAGTAAGGCAGTATCAAACATTGTTCTGAAGTGGTGAATTTATCACACCTTCACTCTGCACTATGAAGAATTACCAACAAATTTTGCAGCTGATTCTTCATTCTGGTTATGTTTTGAAGCTCTTTATGGATCACTCTGCTTGGTAATAGTGAATTTTGTCATTGAGGTGAATGCACACAGTCTTTTTCCCAGGGAAAGGGAATCAAAAATTAGAGGGTTTAGGCTTAAGGTGAGGGGGAAAGATTTAAGATGGATCTGAGGGGCAATTCTTCATGCAGAGGGCAGTGCATATATGGAACGAGCTGCCAGGGAAAGTGGTTGAGGCAGGTACAATAACGACATTTAAAAGACACTTGGACAGGTTCATGGAGAGAAAAGGTTTAGGGGGATATGGCCAAACGCAGACAAATGGGACTAGCTTAGGTGGGCATCTTGGTTATCATTGACAAATTGGGCCGAAGGGCCTGTTTTTGTGCTGAATTACTCTATGACTATAACCAAGTCCAACAATGGTTCTTTAATGTCCTGCAATGCAGGGACATATCATCTTATAGTGGGTACAGTGGATTATTCCAGCATAGCCCCATTCATTCGAACGGTGTCATCAACACACACAAAAAAAGAGTGGTTTGAATTAGCACTAATTAATTTAGAAATGATGAATGCAGATTTAAATTAATTTTTAATTAATACATTTCAAATCTCTTAATTTGTTTTTCGATTGCTTCTCGATGTCTCCGACTGTTGGCAAACAGTGAGAAGGCCTTTGACAATACAAGCTGTCGGAAGGCTATCAAGGTACTCAGTGGGCGAGGCCTTGGTTCCTGCTGCCTGTGGCCTGGTCACCACCCTCGGATGGCTCCAGCTCATAGAGTGGTTGCCACGGCAAGTAGCGGGATGTTGGGAGCCATACAGCCAGGGAAGCCAAGGTGGGAAGCTGCAATGTGCAGGTGGGTCAACACTACCCACACCAAGCCAACTCAAGAGGAGACGCAAGAGCCTGCAGATGCTGGAGTCTGGAGCAACACACAATCTGCAGGAGGAGGAACTCAGTAGGTCGAGCAGCATCTGTGGGAGGAAAGGAATTGTTGATGTTTCAGGTCAAAACTCTCAATGCAGGGGTTCAGTTCAAAACGTCAACAATTCCTTTCCTCCCACTGATGCTGCTCGACTTGCTGAATTCCTTCAGCAGATTGTCAATTCAGGTTTGGCTTATCAACGTGCAAATTAGGAGCTGGAGTAAACCTTCTATCCCTTGTGCCTGCTTCACCATTCAGTAAGATTACAGCTGATTTGATTGTAACTGTATTCCTATCTACCAATTACCAATTACCCCCAGTAACTTTTCACCTCCTTGCATATCAGGTATCTAAAAAACAAACTGCTGGAGGAACTCAGTGGGTCAAGCAGCATCTGTGGAGGGAGATGAATGGTTGGCATTTCGGGTCGAGACCCTTTATCCAGTCCAGATATCTGTCAAGTAAAGTCCAGTCTTGAAGCAGGGTCTTGACCCGAAACATCGACAGTCCACCTCCCTCCACAGATGCTGCCTGACCCACTGAGCTCCTCCAGCAGTTTGTTTGTTACTCCAGATTCCAGCATCTGCAGTCTCCTGTGTGTCCACATCAAGAATCTATCCACTTCTGCCGTAAAAATGTTTTAAAGACTTTGCTTTCATCGGCCTTTGGGGAAGAGAATTTCAAATAACGTTCTAAGAGAGAAAAGATTTTCCTCCATCTCTGTCATAAATGGGTGCCTCCTTATTGTTAAACAGTGGCTTCTAGTTCTAGATTCTCCCACAGGAGGAAGCATTTTCTCCACATCAAAACTGTCAAGGCCCCCCTCAGGATCTTATTATATATGTCAATCATATCATCTCTGACTCTTGTCAACTTCAGCAGATACAAGAGTACACTGGCCAACTTTTCCTCATGAGACAAACTGCCCATTCCAGATACCAGTCAAACAAAGTTCAATCCTGAGGCAGGGTCTCGACCCGAAACGTTGACAATTCCTTTCCCCCACAGACGCTGCTCAACTTACTGAGTTCTTCCAGCAGATCATTTGTTCCATCAGTTAAGTAAACCTTCTTGGAGGAGCCTCCAGTGCACGGTAGTGTAGCGGTTAGCATAATGCTTTACAGCGCCAGCGACCCGGGTTCAATTCCGGCCGCTGTCTGTAAGGAGTTTGTATGTTCTCCCCGTGTCTGCGTGGGTTTCCTCCAGGTGCTCCGGTTTCCTCCCACATTCCAAAGACGTACGGGTTGGCGCCGGAAGCGTGGCAGCACTTACGGGCTGCCCCCAAGAACACTCTATGCAAAAGATACATTTCACTCTGTGTTTCGATGTACATGTGACTAATAAAGATATCTTAAAATATCCTTCCTTAATTAAGGAGACAAATACTGTACACAGCATTCCAGATGTAATCCTACCAATGCCCTATATAACTGAGGCATAAACTCCTTACTTTGGTATTCATTTCCCTTGTAATATCATACCATTCATTACATGCTGTGCCCGTATACTGAACTTCCAGAAATGGAGCATGTTCCAACGGTGCAAGGGAGAGGGAGCAAGGTGAGGGTAGGGTGATTATGATCTGGAGCTCATAGCCTGTAGAGGTGGTGGAAACAGAATCAATCAAGGCTTCAAAAGGGAATTGGATAGGTAGGAGGGACAGAGTAACATAAAGGGCCATGGGATAAGAGCAGGGGAAAAGGGAATGTCCTCCCTCAAGTCCAGGCAACATCTTTGTAAATCTTTTTTGCACTTTTCCAGTTTATTAAATCTTTCCTATAGCAGGGTGACCAAAACTGAACACAATAGTCTAAGTGTGGCCTCACCAGTGTCTTCTACAACTGCACCATGACCTCCCAACTTTTATACTCAGTGCCCTGACTGATGAAGGCCATCAGTCTTCACCACCCTGGCTACCTGTGACTCCGCTTTCAGGGAACCATGTATTTGTGCTCCAAGGTCCCTCTGTTCAAGAACACTCCCCAAGGCCCTACTGTTCACTGTGAAAGTCCTACCTTGATTTGACTTTCCAAAATGCAACACCTCGCACTAATCTGAAGCTCTTGTATGATAAAGATGAACTCTTGACCTCCCAATCTACCTGATCATGGCCCTTGCACCTTACGGGCAGGCACGGTAGTGCAGCGGTTAGCATAACGCTATTACAGCGTAGTGACCAGGGTTCAATTCCGACCACTGTCTGTAAGGAGTTCTCCCCGTAACTGCGTGGGTTTCCTCTGGGTGCTCCAGTTTCCTCACATATTCCAAAGACATACAGGTTAGGGCATGCTATGTTGGCGCCGGAAGTGTGGCGACACTTGTGGGCTGCCCCCAGAACACTCTACGCAAAGATGCATTTCACTGTGTATTTCGATGTACACATGACTAATAAAGATATCTTATCTTATCTTATTGTCTACCAGCACAGCACCTTCTCTGTAACCATAACATTATATCCTGCATTCTGTTGTTGTTTTACCCCTGTACTACCTTGATGAACTTTGTTTTGAAATGGTCTGTATGGATGGCTTGCAAAACAATTTTACACTGTGTCTCAGTACATATGACAATAATATTTCAATTACCAATTACCATTCAGGTGGTGAGCACTGATTGCAATGCACTAAACTGGAAGAAGTACAAATGAATCACTGCTTCATCTGGAGGAGTGTTTGGGCCTATGGATGGTGAGAAGTGAAGGAATAAAAGGGCGGGTGTTGCATCCCCTGAAGTTGCATGGGAAGTTGCAGGGAGAAGCAGAATATCATAGCATGGAAGAGGTTATGCCACAATACCGTGCACTGAATTTTAGTGCTATAATAATTACGGGTAATTAAAGTGGATTTAAAATGTACTCTTCAATCAGAGGCATGCAACTTCCACCATGTTTCAGGATGCTTTACTTAATGCTAGTCATATTAATCTTAATTGCTGGTTGAAAGGGGGAAGCACTGAATGTCACAAAAAAATACATCGAGATTAGTAGTGTACATCCAGCATTGTGTGAAACAGAATCTGAATAAACCCATATCAAACAAATCATAAGCGAGTTAGAAAATTCATTTCTCCTGTGTTTTTTGTTGTATGGTTTTGTTCCTTCCCTGAAACAATTAAGTGAGGTATTCTTCTCAGCAGGAACTACAAAGCCAGCAGTATTGGATTCACTGCCTGTTATAGTCAGTTCTATTGACTTAAACAATGCTGAATAACTAAAGGTAACACCACCTACTTTGTGCTACTTCCCAAGGCTAACATGTACTCCATTGGCACCGGGCTCTCTCTTGTACTGAGTACTATTCATGAAGTAAGCAAGCATCAGCAGCCAATTAACCAAGAGTGGCATCACACCTGAGCCCAATCCTATCCAGATCCAACACCCACACATGCACCATTACATCATGGGTCTCTTGAATAGTTAGCATGAGGGAACCTGATCCATTCCCTCTAACTATAGTCTTAGAGTTTACAGCCAATACTGTTTTTCATTCCACATTTATTTGATTAACTACATTTAGCTTCTCAGACCAATTGTAGTATAGATTCTGCAGTTTGTGCAGAAATCAGACTGGTATTTGAATCTAGAACTATTCTGGATTTTAATAGTTCACTGAACTTGCCAAGATAATGGGAGTCCAATCTAACATACCCTACAGGGAGGCTATGGTAACTAAGTGGGTACATGCCAGCAATCTGGACTGATCATCTTGAGACAAACCCAAATCCCATCACAGTCATGCTGACTGGGGAATTTCAAACTCAGTTAATTAAACAAATCTGGAATACAACAAAATGGCCTGCTATCAACCTGATAGAGGTATATAAAATTATGAGAGGCACAGATAGGGTAGATGATCAGCATTTTTTTCCCAGGATGGAAATGTAAAATACTGGAAGGTTAGCGTTAGGGTGAGAGGGCAAACATTTAAAAGAGATTTACGAGGCAAGTTTTTTACACAGATGGTGGTAGGTGTCGAGAATGTGTTGCCGGGGAACATGGTAGAACCAGAATAGATAGTAACGTTTAAGAAGCATTTAGACAAACACATAAATAGGCAGGGAATAGAGGGATATTGGCCTGGTGCTGGCAGTTGGAATTAGTTTAGATTGGCATCATGGTCAGTTCAGACATTGTGGGCTGAAAAGCCTGTTCCTGTGCTGTACTGTTCTATGTTCTATCATGCTTCAGCAGTGAATTGGCACCCACAGTGATTTGGCCTGGACTAAGGATAGTGAATTTCCTTGTCTGAAGAACAGTAGTGAACAAAATGGATTTTCAATAGTCTGGTAGGTTCATGGTGACAATACTGTTTCTCATTCCACATATATTTGATTAACTACATTTAACTTCTCAGCTCAATTGGTTGGACTTGAATTTAAATCTCCAAATCATTACCTAGGATTATCAAACCACTAACATAACCACTGTGCTATTGACCCATCACTTTGCAGTCTAGTGTGCTATTATGCATTGAAAATGTAGCACTGTATACATAATGTTACAATGCATTGAAAAGAGATCTCTGCAATTATAACATAGAACAGTACAGCACAGGAACAGGCCCTTTGGCCCACAATGTCTGTGCCAAACATGGTGCAAAATTAAACTAATCACTTCTGCCTGCACATGGTCCATATCCCTCCATTCCCTGCATACTCATGTGCCAATCTAGAAGCTTCTTAAACACAACTAGCATATCTGCTTCTACTACCGCCCCGGCAGTGCGTTCGAGGCATCCATCACTTTCTGTATAAAAAAACTTGCCCCACACATCTCCTTTAAACATTCCCCCCTCTCACCTTAAAGCTACACCCTCTAATAATTGACATTTCTACCCTGGGAAAAAAAACATTCTATTGTCTATGCCTCTCACAATTTTATAAACTTTTATCAGGTCTCTCAGCCTCTGACACTCCAGAGTAAACAATCCAAGTTTGTCCAACCTTTCCTGATAGCTGATACCCTCTAATCTAGGCAGCATTGTGGTGCACTTGTCTGCACCCTCTCCAAAGCCTTTACATCCTTCCTGTAAAGGAGTGAACAGAACTGCACACAATACTCCAAAGTTTTATACAGCTGCAAAATGACTTCCTGCCTCTTATACCCAATGACCCAACTGATGAAGGCAAGTATGCCATATGCCTTCTTTACCACTCTATCTACTTTTGTTTCCACTTTCAGGGAGCTATGGACTTGGACCCCAAGATCCCTTGGTATATCAATGCTGATAAGGGGCCATTAACTGTATACTTCCTTCTTATATTTGACCTCCCAAAGTGCAGCACCTCACACTTGCTCATATTAAGCTCCATCTGCCACCTCTCTGCCCATATCTGTAACTGATCTATATCTTGCTGTATCCTTTGACAACCTTTTTCACTGTCGGCAACTCCACCAATTCTTGTGTAGTCTGCAAACTTACTAACTAACCTGTCTACATTTTCTTCCAAGTCATTTATATATATCACAACAGCAGAGGTCCCAGCACTGATCCCTGTGGAACACCACTGGTCACAGACCTCCAGCCAGAATAACACTCTTCCACCGCAACCCTCTTTCCATGAGCAAGCCAATTCTGAATCCAAACTGCCAAGTCACCGTGGATCCCATGCATCTTAATATTCTGAATCATTAATAATTACTAGCCGAAGCATGTTTACCTGAAAGAAATTATGGGTTCCTGCATTACTCAGGATTGAAAGAAATACTCAGATTGTGACTGGAAACATGCATTGCTGCTGGAATTGGAATTGGTTTATTATTGTCACTTGTACCGAGGTAGACTGAAAAACATGTCTTGCATACCGTTCGTGCAGATCAATTCATTACACAGTGCACTGAGGTAGTACAAGGTAAAACAAGTCTGAATGCAGAGTAAAGTTTCACAGCTACAGAGAAAGTGCAGTGCAGGTAGACAATAAGGTGCAAGGTCGTAACAAAGTAGATTGTGAGGTCAAGAGCCTGTCTTTTCATGCCAGGAAACCGTTTAATAGTTTTATAACAGTGGGATAGAAGCTGTCCTTGAGCCTGGTGGTATGTGCTTTCAGGCTTTTGTATCTTCTGCCTGATGGGAGAGGGGAGAAGAGAGAATGTCCTGGGTGGGTGGGGTCTTTGATTATGCTGGCTGTTTTACTGAGGCAGTGAGAGGTATAGACAAAGTCCATGGAGGGGAGGCTAGTTTCCGTGATGTGCTGAGCTGTGTCCACAACTCTCTACAGTTTCTTGGGGTCACGGGCAGAGCAGTTGCCACACCAAGCCGTGATGTCTCGCAAAACAACAAGCACTGCTATCCCTCTTCCTCCTACAGCCACTGATTTCAAGTGTTTCTCTGGAACCCACTGCTCGGGCTGAAGCCAAAGCTTATTCCCTGCTGGTATCTTCCTCGCCACTATTACGCTCTCCTCCTGCACTCATCCTTCTGCACACTCCCCCATTTTCTCCCTCTTCTGCTCCTTCCCTTCCCCCATGCAGAAGCTGAAACACAAGTTCTCAGTCGTTCTCTGAATTGTCCAAAATCCCTAATAACTGAATCACAGACCTGTGAAGTGGTGTCAGCTGCCAGGGCAAGACCGTGTGCCTTTATGGTGCCTGTTGTGATTGCAGGTTTGTTTTGGTGGAACTTACTTTGTGACATCCCCTAGCTGACACTACAGCAGTGGTCAGTGAGATCACGTCATTAGATCAGATTTTTACGTGATCCACATAGTTCTTGGATGTTTCCCTGTGAGGCAGCAAATAAAATGAACTTGGGAGAAAGGTAATCTCCTGAGTGTTATCACGTTACGGTTCTTCTTTAAATAAAAATTATTTCTTTTTTCTTAACAAACCTTGAGTACACCTATTATTTAAAGAGGAATCGACAGAGTGTGGCTCACCCCTTCCCTCATTAAGCCCCTCCTCTCTCAATAACCCATCTCCTTCCCCACCATATTCTGTCTGTCAGTCGCCTCCCTTCCCCCTCATCTCCCCTGCTTGGACTCTTCAGATTATTAGGGAGAGCACGGTGAAGCAACTGGTAATCTGCCACCTCACAGCTCCAGTGACCCAGGTTCAATCCTGATCTCAGCTCCTGTCTGTGTGGAATTTGCATGTTCTTCCTGTGACTGTAATGGTTTCCCTTGGGTGCTCCGGTTTCCTCCTACATCCTAAAGTCAAGCAGGTTGGTAGGTTAGTTGGCTCCTAATGTGCAGGGGAGTGGTAGATCTTGGGGGGGTTGATGGGAATATGGGGGGAATAAAATGGGATTAGAATAAGTGGGTGCTGGAACACCAGGATGGACTCAATGGGACAAAGGGCCTGTTTCTGTCCTATATAATTCTGTGACCTCTAATCCTCTTCCCGCTCTTATCTTGCTGTCCCACCCTCTTTTTTGCCTCCATAGCAACCCCACTCATCTTCAGTTCTCTGCACCCATCCTCTCCTCCCCTGACCTTTATTGACCCTACCCCTTCCGAGGGTGCCCTTAATTCATCTCTCTGCCTCTTGCCCCTCTTCCCTTATTTCCCAACCTCTGAGGCCAGAATTCACTTGCAGAACCATAACAGGGGGCTAAGTTGGAGGGAAGGGTTAGGTAGATCTTAGAGCAGGATAAAATGTCGGCACAACATCGTGGGCCGAAGGGCCTGTACTGTGCTGTAGTGTTCTATGTTCTAATACCAGCATCACAAAGCAGATTAAGCCATGGAATTGCCTCATTCTCCACAACTCCCGACAACTCCCCACAACCTTTGCTTGCTACATCAAACTTTTTACTTCCTACTCCCCTCTCTCACCACCTCCCACCCCCACCAACCCCTAAAACATTTTGGTGGTGTCATTCTCAAGGTCTGCTGGACGTTGGTGGCCGGTGGTGATGTTCCCTTGAAGAATGAAAACCACGATGATGCTGGAGGAACTCGGCAGGCCAGGCAGCATCCATGGAGAAAAGCAGGCGGTCGACGTTTTGGGTCAGGATCCTTCTTCAGGACTGAAGATAGGAAAAGGGGAAGCCCAATATATAGGAGGGAAAAGCAGAGCAGTGATAGGTGGACAAAAGAGGGACGGCGGGGTGGGCACAGGGTGGTGATAGTGATGTTCCCTTCTTATTTAACACTTTATTGGCAGCCCTGGTGTCTTTTGCAGCAAGTTCTTTCTTAGTAACTGCCTTGACCACCCCTGCAGCTACTGTCTGCCTCATGTTAAGGACAACAATGCTACCAAGAGGTAGTTATTCAGAACAGGTCTTCACACGAATGGAACCATATCAGCAATGGCTGCATCTCCTTCCTATTACAGCTTTCTTCCATTTGGCCAGACCTCCTTTCTTGGTCCTGAGGATCCCACTGGGATTTGATCCTCTCTGCCAACCCCCTCAAGCCTAACCTATGTTCTCTGACACATTTACTTTGACCCTAACAGCTCTTTCTCCTGTTGCTGCCTTCTCCTCACTCCCATTCCCTCCTCCCTCCCTATTACTCTCTGCCTGTTGGGAATAGCATCGCATGAGTATAAATGGGTGCTTGATGGTTGGTGTGGTCTTAATGAACTGAAGGGCCTGTTTCTGTGCTGTGCGACAACCAATTTTCCAAATGTTTGGTTGCAGGTTCATGAAAAAGGTAGCTGAACTAGTGAAAGAGAAAATATAGTACATAAAAGCAGTACTGTTTTTGACCAAAACACATTGAATTACCTAATATAATTTGATGATGAGAAAATAACCTCACCCCCAACCACTGAAAAGACATGAAATTGTATTTAATATTTAGCCTTTGTTCAAAAATTGATGTAATTCTTTTCAGTTGCAATTTACAGCTTAATCTGGTCACCATCATATAACTGTTTAAAGGTTCTTCCTCTGCACAAGGCGGAAATTCTTTCATTACAACATCAGATGTAAGGTGTTTCAGGGTGTTCTGAGGCTGTCAAAACAGCTTGTATAAAGCCAAGTTCTTTCCTCCCGCTGTGCTCTGGTGTGCTAGACCAATTTAAAACGGGACTATGGTTCTATTCTCTCTCCTTTCATCAGACAGTGTGCACTGTACTGAAAATCAGCAATGTCACAGTGGTTGCTGCAGAAGTGATCAGCAGTTAACTAATGGCTGGAATCTTGCACAGACTAGTTCTGCCCCTAGAGGACTACTGTCAAAAAAAGTAGGTTATCATTATTAATTTGCATGTTCAAGAGGAGAGTAAGTCCAGAAAGTAGAACACAGTTTGTACAGACAAACTCTGTTATACTGTTACTTCCTCAGTTTGATTTTAAACAAGGGCGTCTTCAAGACTGGGACTAATTTTTCATGGATCTGTCAACAGATAAGATGATAACTGGAAAATTCCTGAGTGGAAGCTGTGGTGCTGACTCAGCTGAGGAGAAGAACAGAAGAAACAGAAGCAGAAGTACATAGAACATGGAACAGTACAGCACAAGAACAGGTCCTTCGGCCCACAATGTTGTGCTAGACTAACGAAATGCCTAACCTAACTAATCCCTTCTGCCTACACAATGTCCATATCCCTCCATCCTCTGCAAATTCATGAGCATCTTAAATGCCTCATGGTATTTCCCTCCGCCACCACCCCTGGCAGCACATTCCAGGCACCCACCGCTCTCTGTGTAAAAAAAACTTGCCCTTCAGATCTCCTTTGAACTTACCCCCTCTCACCTTAAATGCATGCCCTCATTTCAGCCCTGGGGAAAAGATATTGGCTGTCTACTCTATCTATGCCTCTCGTAATTTTATAAACCTCTATCAGGTCTCCCTTCAGCCTCTGCCACTCCAGAGAGAACAACCCAAGTTTGTCCAACCTCTCCTTATAGCACATGCCCTCTAATCCAGGCAGCATCCTGGTAAACCTGGAGCAACAACGAAGGTGTTGGAGGAACTCAGCAAGTCGAGAGCATCTGTGGGAGGAAGTCCTGATGCAGGGTTTTGATCCGAAATGTCGACAATTTCTTTCTTCCCACAGATGCTGCTCGACCTGCTGAGTTCCTCCAGTACGTTGTGTGTTACTCCAGATTCCAGCATCTGCAGTCTCTTGTATCTCCGTCCTGGTAAACCTCTTCTGCCCCCTCGCCAATGCCTCCACGTCCTTTCTATAATAAGCTGACCAGAATTGAATGCAATACTTCAGATGTGGCTCAGCCAAAGTCTTATAAAGTAGGCCATTCAGCCCCTCATGCCTGCTCTCCCTTTCCATATGACCATGGCTGATCTTCTACCTCAGTACCACTTTACTGCTATACTTTGTATCTACAGATGTATTGATTTCTTGAATAAACTCAGCAACCAAGGCCCCACTGCCCTCTTAGGTAGAGAATTCCAAATATTTACCATCCTCTGGGTGAAAAAAATCTTTTTATTTCTTTCTTGAATGGCCAACCCTTACTGCGAGTGTGTAACCCCAGGTTCTGGGCACTCCAGCCAGGGCAAAACTCATTCCTGCATCAACCCTGTCAAGCTCTTTAAGAATTTCAGGTGCTTCAGTGGGATCACCTTTCATTCTTCTAAACCCTTGTACTTGAGCACAAGTACACTGGTTCCCCTCCTCACCTCCTTCCCTTTGTTCCACGGTCTATTGTCCTATCAGATTCCATCTTCTTCAGTCCTTTGCCTCTTCCAACTATCACCTCCCAGCTTCTCACATCATTCCCACTCCTCCACCTACCTACCTTCCCCCCCTCACCTGGATTCACCTATCACCCGCCAGCTCGTGCTCCACCTCTTCCCCCCCACCCTTTTATACTGGCTATCTCCCCTCTTTCTTTCCATTCCAGATGAAGGGTCTCGACCTGAAGCGTCAACTGTCCATTTCCCTCCATAGATGCTGCCTGACCCACTGAGCTCCTCCAGCTTTTTGTGTGTTGCTCCAGATTTCCAGCATCTGCAGTCTTGTGTCTCCATGAGTATAAGTCTAGGCTTTTGGCCCATAACCTTCTAAACCTTTCCAATCCATGTAGCTGTCCAACTGTCTTTTAAATGTTATTATTGTACCTGTCTCAACCACTTCCTCTGGCAGCTCATTCAACATGGATACCACCCTTTGTGTAAAAATGTTGTTCCTCATGTTCTTCTTAAACCTTTCCCCTCTCACCTTAAACCTTTCTCCTCTCACCATAAACCTATGCCCTCTAGTTCTTGATTTCTCAACTCCGGAAAAAAAAAGACTTGAGTGCATTCAGCCTATCCATGCCCCTTGTGATTTTATACCCCTCTATAAAATCACCTCTCAGTCTCCTACGCTCTATGGAATAAAGTCCTAGCCTGTCCAACCTCTTCCTATAACTCAGTCCCTCAAGTCCTGGCAACATCGTTGTAAATCTTTTCTGCACTTTCCAGGGGCGGGGCGGGGGGTGTGAAGCGACAAAGGGGAGTGGTTACTGGAAGTTAGAGAATCCGATGTTCATGCCGTCCGGTTGGAGACTACCAAGTCAGAATATGAGGGGCTGTTCCTCTAACCTGTTCCTCTAATCTGCATTTAGCCTCGACCTGGCAGTGGAGAAGGCCGTGGACAGACATGACGGTGTGGGAATGGGAAGTGGAATTAAAACAGCTGGCCACAGGGAAGTCCCGGCTTGTACAGCGAACGGAGCGAAGGTGCTCGATGAAGCAGTCACCTAAGCCGCGCCGGGTCTCACCGATGTAGAGGAGGCTGCACCAGGAGCACCAGATACAATAAATAACACAAATGGATTCACATGTGAAAGATCCCCTGGAAGAACTGTTTAGGGCTCTGGATGGTGGTGAGGGAAGAGGTGTTGGGGCAGGTGTAACAGGTTTGTTTTCTTCTCCTGATTCCATTGGCCTCTTCTCCTTAATTTTCCCCTTGCCCACCCTCTCCTTCTACCCAATCACCCACACATTCCTCCCCCTTCAGCCGAGTGCTATGAAATCTTTCATGGTTAGTTCACAGAACAGGCACTACCACCAACAGTGCTACAATCCCACTACGCTGGAGCACTAGCCTAGATTTTTATGCTCAAGGTTCTGGAGTGGGATGGTCACCCAGTTTTATGTAGAATGCATTGACATAGACTGATAGCCGTGAGGGCTGCCTCACACATTATCCGGGGAAACTAGTGGCCTGATTCATCTAAGCCACAGCTGACACATTGGGTTAGCAAAATGCTTTCATTCCTGGATCATTCTGGAGGGGTCGGTAACACTAGTCCAAGGGTCCCTTGGTGCTGCTGACTCAGACTCCTGTATCTGGAAACCAGATAAGAAACCCAAGTGAACTCAATTTTCCCAGGGCAAAAATGGCAAACATGAGAGGGCTTAATTTTAAGGTGATTGGAGGAAGGTATAAAGGAGATGTCAGAGGTAAATTTTTTACGAAGAGAGTGGTGGGTGTGTGGAACACCCTACCTGCAGAGGTTGTGGGGGCAGATACATTAGGGACATTTAAGAGACTCTTAGATAGACACATGAATGATAGAGAAATGGAGGGCTATGTGGGAGGGAAGGGTTAGATGGATATTGTGGGCCGAAGGGCCTGTACTGTGCTGTAATGTTCTATGTTCTATTGAAATAAATTTAAATAACTAAAACAAAATGGATTGATAAAAGTGATTAAAACACTATAAAATGCTGAGGTGTTTTGAACAACAAGTGGATTTTGAAGTGTGCATATTCTATGGTTTGTGCAGGCTAAAGAGTAGTGGGCAACTAGTGAGAGATTATCCAGTTTCTATGCATCCACCAGAGTTATTGAATCATACAACACAGAAACAGGCCCTTTGATCCATTATATTTATCTGACCATCAAGTATGTATCTTCACTAATCCCATTTACCAGCACTTTGTCCATAGTCTACTATGTCTTGGTAATTCAAATGTTGGCCCTTCACCCACAAATTAGAGCTTGGCTCCTGAGAAAGGAAAGGGACTCAACATGTCCAAGATTCCCTGCTGGATTGCATCCACTCATCAGGTGCAAACTTATTTTCGGTTCCTCATATTGGATCAGCTAATCTGCACTTGAACTTCTGGATTGTTGACGTGGAAAGAAGGAAGAGAGTAACATAGAGTGCAGAGTGCGTGGGGACAGGGGCTCTGTGGTTAGCTGGGGATGAAGATGCTTGGGGGTGGAAACATGTCATAAGCTATTGGAATTGGAATTCGTTTATTATTGTCACATGTACTGAGATACAGTAAAAATCTTTTGTTTGTGTGCCATCCAGACTGATCATTCTATACGTAAGTACATCGAGGCAGTAAAAAGGAAAACAGAATGCAGAACACAGTGCTGCACTTGTAAAGTCCAGTGATGGTAGACAAATAAAGTGCAAGGGCCACGACGAGGTCGATTGGGAGATCAAGGACATAGAAAAGTACAGCACAGAACAGGCCCTTCAGCCCACAATGTTGTGCCGACATAGTTATTTCGTCCTACCTACAGAATGCCCATATCCCTCTATTTTCCTCTCATTCATGTGCCCATCCAAGCCCCTCTTAAAAGTCCCCAATGAATTTGCCTTCACCACCCTATCAGGCAACGCATTCCAGGCATCCACCACTCTCTGAGTAAAACAACTTACCTCTCACATCTGTTCTGAACCTACCCCCCCCCCCCCCACCTGAAATGCATGCCCTCTGGTATTGGATTGCTCAATAACGGGAAAAAGATATTGCTTGTCCACTCTATCTAGGCCCCTCATAATTTTATACATTTTCAGCAGATCACCCCTGAGCCTCCACTGCTCCAGGGAAAATAGCCCAAGTCTGTCCAGCCTCTCCTGATAGCACATGCTCTCTAATCCAGGCAGCGTCCTAGTAAACCTCCTCTGTATCCTCTCTAAAGCCTCAACATCCCTCCTATAATGAGGTGACCAGAACTGCATGCAATACTCTAAATGCGGCCTAACCAGAGTTCTATAGAGATGCATCATATCTTCTTGACTCCCAAGTACCTCAATTAATGAAAGCAAGCATTCCATAAGCCTTCTTAACCTGTGTGGCCACTTTCATTGAACTATGGACTTGCACCCCAAGGTCTCTCTGCTCTTCAACAGTGTTAAGGGTCTTGCCCTTACGAGTGTACTGCCTCTTGACATTTGTCCTAACAAGGTGCAACACCTCACATTTATCCAAGTACAGCTTTTAGCATATGAGACATTCTTTCAAAAGTCTGATAATTTTACACCAAAATTGAGAAGGTCTTATGAACTCACTATGGAAAAAGTGCCTATGAAAGGCTAATTGCTACTGGAATGAGAGCAGATATTAAGGACAAACCATAAGAGAGTTGAAACATTGGGTCAAAGGTCATAGAACAAAGGTTTATAACTTAAAAACAAATTTCGCACAAAACTAAAGCAATTCAGTTACCCTGTCAGTTGAACTAAATAACATAAACAACACATCAAATTTTCACTTTTTTTGAATGATCAAGTAATTGGAATTAAGGAACTATTGTATTGCTAGCAGACTGTAACTAGCACAACTTTAAACTCTGATGACAAAAAATATTTTCTGCACTTCCAGTGAAGAACCCCTATCATAACAGAGTGTGGCTACAGAGAGAAGCAATTACATGGGGAGATGGTTTGGGGAACGGCAAGAAGTGAAGCCCATAGCATTGCTTCCACTGTTATGATGATTCCATTCTGTAATTTTGATGCTATGATTTCCCATTCTCTGCTTGTCAGAAGAAGGAGAATATATTTATTCAAAATAACCTTGCATCCAGAAGCTATTCATAGTGCTTTAATAAGCCTTGGTGTTCTGAAGGGCTCTAATTAAGCTAAAGGAAGCAACGTTTATCTTCCTGTGTTGCTGTCATCGTTCCTTCAGCAAGTGTGATCTAAACCTCTGACATCATGTCATCACGATACTGAAATGGTCTTTTTTCAGAAAATCTGCAGCGAATACTGAAAAATAAGTCATCCTTGGTGTTATAAGTGACTGAGCAACTGACTTCCTCTTGTCCACTTTGAAGGGAGGGATTTATCCTTTTATTTCAGATGTGTCATTGCCGCCGTTAAAATAGTCGGCCACATGAGCAAACCAAGTGTGAGCTGACTCACGTCATTAGCAGTGGTTTCTCAGCTACTGTCTGTTCCACTGAGCCAGATACATCTGCCAGTGCAGAATGAGGCATAAGAATGCAACAGGTACTGCGTTGACCAAATGTCAAAACGCTATAAGCACAGTCTGTTTTATCCCATCCCCATTTTGTTGCAAAATTTTTGTCTTGATGCAGATTTGTCCCACGGTGGATAGGGTTCCATTTCCGACTGCATGGTTGAGGGTTTTGACATTATTGCCATGCGTTGTACTTACTTAACTTCTGTGAATTTTGCACCCAGCTCTGTGTCAGAAGAGTGCACATCTGAAAACTCAATCATATTTCCGACTATCAGGTGTATATAGTTCCTCTCCCAATCCATGCCCTTTCATTCTCCCAGTTCTGTGACTGCACATAAGAAGGTCAAACTCCCCAGATCGGATTGGACTTTGTACTGGGGACTTCCGGTGCAGAGGAGAAGGTGAAATTGCACGATAGGAGGATTCCCTTGCATTCATCATTTTTCTTCTGTACCTTGACAGGATGCACGACAGCTTGAAAGTATCCTGACTGGTTGCATCATGGTCTAGTACGGCAATTCCAATGTGCAGAAATGTAAGGAGCTGCAGAGAGTAGTGGACTCAGCTCAATACATCACGGGCTCATCCCTCTCCACCATTGAAAGTATCCACATGAGCTGCTACCTCAAGAAGGCAACATCCATCATCAAAGATCCCCACCATCCGGGCCATGCCATCTTCTCGTTGCTACCGTCAGGCAAGAGGTAAAGAAGCCTGAAGTCCCACACCACCAGGTTCAGGAACAGCTACTTCCCTTCAATCATTCGGTTTTTGAACCAACCTGTACAACTCCAAACACTACCTCAGTATGACAACACTATGACCACTTTGACCACTCTGCACTACAATAGACCTTGTTTTTTTTGTGCTAATTGTGTTCTTTCCTTTATAATTTTGTATAATTTACATTTAATTTATGTTTTTCTTGTGAATTTTGTGCCTCTAATGCTACATGCCTGTGCTGCTGCAGGTAAGTTTTTCGTTGCTCCTGTGCATACATGTACTTCTGCATATGACGATAAACTCGACTTTGACTTTAGTCATCGACGCACACTGAACATATAGGTGTGCTCCACGTGTGAGGCGGGTGATCAGCAGTCTATGGACTGGGGGGAACAAGGCACAGATCTTCACATTGTGCCTCTTGTCAGCAGCTTCATAAACCTCAGTACAGCAACATTATGATCACTTTGCACTACAATGGAATTTGTTTTATTTTGTCCTAATTGTGTTCTTTGTAAAAATTGTATTAATTATTTTTTTTGTGAATGCTGTTTATCTGATGCTATGTGCCTCTGCTGCTGCTGCAAGAAAGTTTTTCATTGCACCTGTGCACACATGAACTTGTGCACATGACAATGAACTCAACTTTGACTTTGGTATCAAACTACTTTCATCCCATTGATGAGACAGACGAGCAAATTGCTGCAAATTGCTAGTAATACAAAGATTATTAAGATTTTGAGTGCATATTTCAGCCTTTGCAATGGCTGTACAGCAATACTATATGATTATTCATTCCAGGGATGTAGACACCACTGGCAATATTGATACTTATTGTCCATCACTAACGGCCCTACAACTGCGGGGGCAGTTAAGAATCAACCTCATTTGTGGGTCTGCATTAACATGTGGAACAAACTGGGTAAGATTGGCAGAATTCTTTCGTTAGTGAAAGAATGGGTTTCTACAACAGCCCAGTAAACTTCTGCTCATCATTGCGGATTCCAGGATTTTAAATTTCAGGTGTATTTAATTACCTGAATTTAAATTCCCCAGCTGCAGGTGGAGGGATTGGAAGTCACATCTCCAGTAACATAACCACTATGTCACCATGTTGTTGGATTCCCTGCCAAAACCCACTGGTTGACACTGTAAGCAGCAAGGCACTGTTATATGGTTACAGAATCATAGAAAGGTTACGACAGAGCAAGAGGTCATTCTGCCCATCATCTGGATACCTGTCAAAAAAAGATTGGGATATACCAGTCCCAGCTAAGCCCCACCTTCCAGTATTGCGTCCACAGCCCAGCAGGCCACAGCACTTCAAGTTGTTTTTTCAAGTTCAACACGATGAAGGGTTTTGCCTCCACCACTCTTTCAGGCAGTGAGTTCCAGACGCCCACCACCCACTGGGTGAAAACATTTTCCCTCATCTTTGGACAATCTATGCCCCTTGGTTTCTGATCCTTCTGCTAAGGGAAATAGATCCTTTCTACTCACTCTGTCTTGGCCCCCTAATAATTCTATGCAATGAAGTCACATCAGGGGGTAGGTACGGCATGATTCATACTCCTTGGAACTGCACTGCAGCATCCATGTAGGATATAAGCCAGTGTCACACCTCTGATGCATTTTAGCTGCAGGTTTCCTTGCATGAGATGTTGAGGAAGGGCAATGCAGACCTGGTCTGCCTTTTTTTCCCTATGGGTCCAGTAGTGAAATGGTTAAGTTACTATTCAGGTGATGTGAGATGATTGGAGTGAACACTAGTGAATTTCTGCTCTGAGAGATCTTTCTCATTAAATTAATGGTAGATGGTACCTCATTTCAATGAAAGGAATATCCAACAACGAAGCACTCTCTTAACACTGCACTAAAGAAATCTCATCGCAGATTATGCACAGGTTAATAATGCACTTGGGCATAACCTGCACCTGGATTAATATTTGAACCCACAATCCTCTCATTGGAGATACAAGAGTCTGAACTGAACTGTTGAGCCATGGTTTGTTTTCCATTTAAAAGAAATTAAACTGTAGGTAGCATCGAGAAGGTAAAAATGATATGAATTACTTGTGAACGCAGCATACAGTCTGCCAAGAGTGTTTACTGTTGCGTGAATAATAATCACATTCTCTATCAGCAATCAATTAATAATCGGTATTCAAACACTGAATGATTACACTTAAACTCTCATTACATTTTTTTGAGAAAAAATTGGACTAAAATACAGTGAATAATCTGCACTGCCCCTCCTTAATCACTATTGGCATGTTCCAAAAATCTGACAAGTAACAGATTACTTATTAAAATTATAATGTTCTGAGGTTTCAATTATATTGTCAAATTTACATTGCTTCCTCTTGCTCTCAAAGGATTGCTCTGTTGATTAGGTCACAGGCTGAATCTCAGTCATTCCTTTTCCATTATCTGCTCAACTCATTGCTTCATTCAAACAACAGAAAGGAAAAGAGGAACATAATTTTGGCAATTAAAATAGAAAGGTCTAGATTTAAGATTGCGAACTTTGAACGTGGTGTGAATTGAAATGATATTAGATTAGAGATTTAAATATCTTGCAGCTCAGTAGTTATAAAGTATTCTCAAAAATTGACTAATTTTATCAATTCTATGATTCTTATTACCACAGATGCTGGAAATGTGAAGTACAAATGTGAAGTGCTGGAAATATTCAGCAGGTTAGGTAGCCTTTGTGGAGAGAGAAACAGAGTTAATTTTTCATGTCAATGACCTCTCTTCAAAACTCTGTTTCTCGTTCTCTAGATATCTCCAGTATTTTCTGTTTTGATGTCAGATTTAAAGAAAATGTGATCAGCACAATCATTTTATAGTTTTGAGGTGCACTTATGCCAATTCCTTCACCGACGTTTGAATGCTTGATGCAAAGACTAACAATAGTAATAATAATTCTGTCGCTGAATGAGCTGGGTTTTTATTATAATTTGATAATATTTGAGTTCTATATTTAGTTAATCACCTGAACTTAAATTCCTCAGCAGCCATGGTGGGATTCAAACTCTGGTCTCTAGAGCAATGGTCCAAGTCTCCAGGTGGCAGTCAATTAACTTATCCACTAGGCTACCTGGAAAGGGAGTGTGAGCTTGCTGGCATTGTTAATGTGAGAAAGAGAAAGCTAGGCAGGAAGTAATACAATGAAAAGGTTTACCTATCCTGTCGAGTCTGTCCAGAGCCACTGTCTCAAAGGCACGCCTCATCATTGGGTATTCCTCCAACACTTCATTGAAGTGGTCCACAGAGAGGGAGTACAGCCTGCAGTAAGTGTCGGCTCGTACGCTCGCTGTTCGACGGCCACGGGTCAACAGGCAAATCTCTACCGTGAGGGACAGAAAAGGCATCATTAATGCAAAGCAACTTCACTGTGCATTGACACTGATGTTACTGTGTAAACTCCTGAATACAGCCTCATAGCTGACATGGTAATGGAATGAAGTACAAGAGGATCATGGACACACAAGAGACTGCAGATGCTGAAATCTGGAACAATACACAAGATGCTGGTAAGGTCGTGGATAAGAAAGGTTTAGAGGGATATGTGCCAAACATGGGCAAATGGGACTAGCTTAAATGGGCATCTTTGTTGGTATGGATGAGTTGTTTCCGTGTTGTATGACTCTGCTGGAGGGACTCAACGGGTCAGGCTGCATCTACAGAGGGAAATGAACAGTTGACATTTTGGGTTGAGACTCTTCATCTGGACTTCATCTTGACCCGAAACGATGACTGTCCATTTCCCTCCATAGGTGCTGCCTGACCCGCTGAGTTCCTCCAGCATCTTGTGTGTTGCTCCAGGAAAATCATATAGGCCATTTCTGCCCAAGAGAATAATGCAGCCATGTGCTGTATCCCTGACTGATAAAACATTGTCCAAACATGCATTCTTCAAAACTGGCCCAAAATAATTGACTCTTTGCAGACTTGGTGCCTTTGACCCGGATGCCTGTGCCTTCACTGCCTGGTTCCACCTCCATGTTATCACCCACCTCTGCATCTGCCTCAGCCGCCTAAATTCTAATCCATGTCCCTGCGCACTCTAGATGTCAATTCCAACTTCTGGACTGGCTCCAACCTCTTACTCTCCTTCAACTCCAGATTATCGTCTCCACCCATCTCGCCGGTGTCTGTTGGTCTACACCAGCTCCCAGTTAAGCAAGTTTCAAAATTGCCACCCTTGTTTATAAATCTCTCTGTCAGTTCAACCTTCATTATCTCTAAAATTTTTACCCGATGACGCTCTGAGATCTCCACAGAGATCTAGCCTTTTGAACACTCCCCAATTTAATTGCTCCACCATTCGCAGTTGTACCTTCACCCATCAAGGCCCCAAAACCATGGAATTCCTTCCTTAAATCTCTCCACCTCTCCTTCCTTCTTTAACACTCCCTTTAAAACCCACTCTTTTGACCGTTTTTGGTGACCATCCCTAACATCGCTTCATGTGACTTGGCATCAATTTTTGTTTTAGAATGTTCCTTGGAATGCCTTGCAGTATTAAAAGCGCAATACAAATGCAAGATGTTATTGTTAATAGCTGGCCAAAGCCTGAATTTTATGATGCATTCACAGCACAGCTGTATTGTTAATGTGCAGCGATTTTATTGTGTGTCAACACTAATGTTATAGTGTCTTCTTCTTAGGCAGTCCCCCAGGATAGAGAATGGTTTGCTTCTATTGTGGCTTGGTGGGTTCTGAGGTGGCTAATGAGGACAATGTGGGAACGCAGCCTCTTCTACAGGTGAGGCAGGAGCTGGCTGACAGGGCGGATGGATGGTTTATGAGGTGGTGCGTTCCTTCCAGCACTTAGGTCGGGTTTCTGTGTGCTCCTGATGCACGATCTCGATGTTCATTCCAAGCAACCTGAACGTTCCTTCTCCACTTTGAGTGGACATGAGGACATGGGCAAGAGGCTCCCAGGAATCAGTAGGAAAAGCCTCCTCTCCAAGGAGAATTTGAGCACATCCTTGAATCATTTTCTCTGTCCACCAGTCAATCACCTCCCGAGGCAGACCATGGAAATAGCATCATAGAGCAAAGAAACAGGCTCTTCAGCCTAACCAGTCCATGCTGACCAAGGTTCCCATCTAAGCCAGTCTCATTTGCCCATATTTGGTCCATATCCCTCTAAACCTTTCCTATCTATGTCTCATCCAAGTGCCTTGTAAATGTTGTTAGTGTACCTGCCTCAACCACTTCCTCTGGCAGCTCGTTCCATATACTGACCACCCTCTGGATGAAAAACTTGCCCCTCAGGTTCGTATTAAATCTTTCCCCTCTCACCCTAAACCTATGTCCTCTAGTTCTTGATTCCCCAACCCTGGGAACAAGGCTGTGTGCATTCACCTGTCTATACCTCTCATGATTTTATGCACCTCTCTAATATCATCCCTCATTCTCCTATGCTCCATTGTCGGTTTGTCTATTCCATAATTTTGGACTTTATATAAGGTAAATCCCTGAAATATACATGACATGGCAATGGAACAAGAGAACAATGTAAGCATTTACACCCAATTTCAGACCACTATGTAGTACATTTGACTTTTCCCTCAGTGCCAAATGATTGAAGTGTAAAAGTGACATTATTGTAACAGTGAAAGGTAGCAAAATGAAAATAGCTCGTGGAGGCAAAAACACCGTGAAATGTGAGAGAGCAAAAACTGGAAGTCACCAAGGAGAGAAATCTTTAGAAAAATATTCCCACTGACTGCATTATTCACCATAAAGCAACCTTCAGTAGCTTTGGAGTGAAGTAATACAGATTAGATAGAATGATATATAATGGGAGTCAGAACCAATTCCCCTTAGTTGAAATTCTAAGTAACTCAGTGCTTTTTAGCATTAAGGCTCTGACTGTTTAGGGCCAGTGCATACCACACAATAGATTTTACAAATATTATCTATTCATGATTCTGATTCAGATAAAGGGGTCCCAATCCACTAGCCCACCTCCTATTCAATTAAGCCATATGGGATCTTATTGAGCAAACTACTTCATATTCAGTCACATTGGCCCGAGTCCCAGGAGACTAAAACTATTTTGTTTTCATTGATATTGTAATGAATGTCTATGGAGTCAGCCAGGGACTATACCAAATCCTGACAGAGACGCAGAGACTACAGATGCTGGAATCTGGAGCAACACACAAAAAGCTGGAGGAACTCAGCGGGTCAGGCAGCATTTATGGAGGGAATTGGACAGTCATCATTTTGGATCGAGACACTTCATCCAGGCTGACAGTCGATATTTCGAGTCGAGACCCTTCATCAGTCCACGTGAAGGATCTCGATCCGAAATGTCGATCATCCATTTTCCTCCATTGATACTGCCTGATCTCTTGAGTTCCTCCAGCTTTTTGTGTGTTGTAAAAAACTAAATCCTCTTCATACACTTTTTTATGCACAAAAACATTCCCTCACCACCGATTCCATCCTCACTCCCATTAGATCCAGTCTCCTGATTCCAATTATCAGTTGTTAACAAAAATACCCATTAAATCAATCCCAATGTCAGACTTCAACTTATAAAGTGCATTAAGAAGTTTAATCATTTTCACCTGACCATATCTTTCATTTTTCATATAGACTCACATTGATCTGTTAACAGAATAGATATTTCCCTATTGGATATCTTCATTCCCATTTTGGAGAATTCCTGCTTTGAACAAAAGTAATAATTTGGCACATTGGTCATATATTTACTGGGAGTTTTACTGTACTGGGATGCTCCCTGATACCAATATGTTTGGAAGTATTGAATAAGATTTAATGCAGTTAGCAGATGTCACTGATAGTGTATTAATAATGCATTGCATTTCAGATCAGTGTTATAACTGGATTGGATCGTCATAATCAACTGAAGTATAGCCAATCATCTCCTAATACTGTACTGATTGCATGCACTTTGCTTATCTCCCCCACGGATTGACCTAAGACAACCGTAAAAGTGAAAGTTCTAGTTGAGGTAAGTTGATTATCTCATGTCAGAAGCAGCAGGACAATGAAATAAATCTCTCACTGCCGAAATAAAAAGATTCGATGTGATGCAGCAAAGAGGGAGATGCTGGGATTTATTTGAATGTGGATGGTTAATTCCAGTGATGTACAGTTCTGGAACTTTGAAAATGAAAGTCCTTTCATTTATAAGGTTCTGCTCAGGTCACCTGGATGTCCCAAGTGTTCTTCAGACAATGATCCTAACATGTGTGGCGAGGTTTGGTGATGGTGTGAAAGACCTGGCTAGGCCCTCAGTTTTAAAATTCTCATTCATATTGTCATAGAGTCATACAGCATGGAAACAGGCCCTTCAGCCCAACTCATCCATGCTGACCAAGCTGCCTATTTAAGTAGTCCCATATGCCCGTGTTTGGCCCATATCCCTCTAAACACTTCCTGTCCATGTACCTGTCCAAGTGTCTTATAAATCTTGCCAGATACCTCCATTACCTTACTCCTCCCTTTTATCTGTAATCTTCACCAGCCCTGTAAGTGCCCAGGATCTCTTTGTTCTGGTCAGTAGCGTATCACTGATTTTCATTGCCTGAACATTGTCAGACATGCCTTCTGCTGCCAAGGCTTTAAGCCCCAGAATTCCCTTCTAAACCTTTCTGCCTCTCTACCTCTCTCTCAAGCATAGCCTAAGATTTTGGACACCAGCCTTAGAACGCCAAGGTTTTTTTTAATAATGCGCTTGAGATATTTTACTATGTTTAAAGCACTTTGTAAATTCAATCTCAAATTCAATTTTAAGTGGTACATCTAGTAGATCTGGTTTGTCACCATGCCAGAGACCTGGATTCAATCCTGACCACCGGTTATATATATATATATATAGAGTTCTCCCTGTCACCACATGGGATTCCTCGCTGCTCCCACATCCCAAACATGTGCGGGCTGGTAGGTTAAACGGCCGCTGTAATTGTCCCTAGTATGTAGGTGAGTGGTAGAATTTGGGGGGAGTTAGTGAGAATGTGGGGGGATAAAATGGGATTAATGTAGGATTGATGTAGATGGGTGTTTGATAGTCAGCATAGCTCAGTGGGCTGAAAGGCCTGTTTCTGCACTGAATCTCTTTATGACTCAATTTGTTGTTGCACAACTGAATTTAATGGTGGGATTATATAAATATTTTTTGAACATGCCCAGCATGTTCACATTCTGTCATTTTCCAGCAATTACCAGGACAAAATGTTGGGATATGGAGTGCATCCTCTTCATGGGACACACTTTCACTCCAGTCTCAAGGTTGACAGGTGCAAGCCAATTTAAATGTTAAAATATGGCGTTTTACACATGATTCCTTTTTTTTTTCCTGAATAACACTCTGTTTGAGAACATGTTGAGACAAGGCTGCAGCTGTTGAAGTGATTACAATTCACAGACACAGTAATAAAAACTGATTCTTTTGCTGCAGCCTGTTAATGAGCCCTGCACAGGCTGCTTCAGTCTTCTTGTAGAAAGCAGCAAGCACATCCTTGGAAGCACATTAGGCTGAGAGGGCTAATGGGTTGTGAGCAGAAATGCAGTTGTTGAAGGGCGTAAGTCTCTCTAGAGAGGGATTTAGGTAGGTAAAAAAGAATACAAGAAGATAATGTTGGAGGAATTAACCATGAAGAGGGAAAATTCTGGGCTGAGAGATCTAAGAAGAGAATAACAGTATTATAAAACCAATAGAAAGCACAAAAGTATAGAGAAAGCAAAAGACGTAATGATGTTACAAAGTGCAGTGAAAGGAGGGCAAAATTGCCAGATTAAAATGTAGAGATCTATAGGTGCAGAAGTTCAAAGTGAAATTGAAAATAGCAGCAACAAACAATCTTCTGGAGGAACTCGGCAGGTCGAGCAGCATCTATGGGAGGAAAGGAATTGCCAATATTTCGGATTGAAAACCCTGCACCAGTCCTGATTCCCAGAGACATGCAGGTTGGTGGGATAATCGACTATTCTGAATTACCCTTAATGTAGGAGGGTGGAGGAGAACCAGGAGGGAGTTGAAGGACATGTAGTATATAAGGAAATAAGTGCAAGCATAGACTCAATGAGCCAAAGTGCTTCCTACTTACTTATTATGACACAGAGGAGGCTACTCAGCCCATCATCCATGTTAGCCCTTAGCAGAGCAATCCCATCAGTCCATTCTCTGACTCTAAATTTCCCTGTAGTCCTACAACACACGCCCATCAATTCCCCTTGTTTTGCCATTTACCCAAACTAAGAGGTCATTTACAGTGGCTAATTAATTTACCAGCATATTGGATGCATCCTAACAAATATGAAACACAAAGAGAAACAAAGGACTGCAGATGCTGGAATCGACATGAAAAACACTATGATGCTGGAGGAAATCAGCAGGCCAGGCAGCATCCGTGGAGAAAAGCAGGCGGTCAACGTTTCGGGTCAGGACCCTTCTTCAGGACTGAAGATATGAAAAGGAGAAGCCCAATATATAGGAGGGAAAAGCAGAGCAGTGATAGGTGGACAAAAGAGGGGAGGTGGGGTGGGCACAAGGTGGTGATAGGTAGATGCAGGTAAGAGATAGTGCTAGGCAGGTGCGGGGGAGGAGGGCAGAGCAGATCCACCGGGGGATGGGTCAAAGGTAAGGAGAGAAAAAAAAACTGATCAGCTTTTCCCTCCTATATATTGGGCTTCCCCTTCTCCTGAAGAAGGGTCCTGACCCGAAACGTTGACTGCCTGCTTTTCTCCACGGATGCTGCCTGGCCTGCTGAGTTCCTCCAGCATCATCATGTTTTTCATCAATATGAAACACAATATAAATATGAGAGCCACTGCCTCATAGCACCAGAGACTTGGGTTCAATCCTGACCTCGGAGGCTTTCTGTCTGGCATTTGCACATTCTCCCTATGACCATGTGGGTTTCCGCCGGGTGCTCCGGTTTCCTCTCACATTCAGAAACATGAAGTTTGGTAGGTTAATTGGCCACTATAAATCGCCCCTAGTGTGTAGGTGAGTGGCAGAATCTAGGGACAGTTGATGGGAATGTGGGAAGAATAAAAAACGGATTAATGTAGGATGGGTGTAAACAGGTGAGGGCATGGACTCGGTGGGATTGGTAAATTGGTTTATTATTGTCACATGTACTGAGGTACAGTGAAAAACTTGTCTTGCATACCGTCCATACAGATCAATTCATTACAACAGCGCGTTGAGGTAGTACAAGGTAAAACAATAACAGAGTGCAGAATAAACTGTTACAGTTACAGACAAAGTGCAGTGTAGGTAGACAATAAGGTGCAAGGTCACAATGAGGTAAATTGTGAGGTCAAGAGTCCATCTTATCGTGCTAGGGAACTATTCAATAGTCTTATGTTAGATAAGATAAGATTTCTTTGTTAGTCATATGTACACAAACACACAGTGAAGTGCATTTTTTGCATAGAGTGTTCTGGGGGCAGCCCGCAAGTGTCGCCATGCTTCCGGTGCCAACATAGCATGCCCACAACTTCCTAACCTGTATGTCTTTAGAATGTGGGAGGAGACCGGAGCACCCGGAGGAAACCCACGCAGACACGGGGAGAACATACAAACTCCTTACAGACATTGGCCGGCATTGAACCCGGGTCGCTGGCACTGTAATAGTGTTGCGTTAACCGCTACACTACTGTGCCTGCGTGTTCCGTGGTCTCTATTATTCAATGACTATGAAATGATTATACTCTCACCTCCAAAGTAGGAACCATCTGATAGTTTGGTCTCCTTATTGCCTTTTGTAAGGACGCTGACGAGCCCATGCTGAATGAAGTACATCTTCTTTCCTATTGTTCCCTCACGGATGATATAATCCCCAGGCTGAAAGACCTCAAAGAACAGCTTAGTCAACATGGACGTGACGAAGTTGGGATCTGCATTTGCAAAGAGGGGCATGGATGCCACTAGCTTCCTGCAGTTAAAGTTAATGATTTCCTGCAGAAGAAAATGAGAAAGAAGAAAGTAAGTTAAATCTGCAATCTCAAATGATGGAGGAAGTTGTCAAGTAAGTTAATAGTTTGCAAAAGAATTATTGAATTCTAAACCGGTTCACCACTGGGACCAATATAAAGTGTACTTTACACCAGATGAGACATTAGTAAGAGACAAAGGTTTGGAGATAATGTATGCTTCAAATCCTTGTTTAAGTTGTAAAGAATTACAGGGCAGCACAGAGACACAGCAGTAGATGGTACTCATTGGGTTAACTGTCCTGTTGAATATTTTGGAAACATTTATGCACATTTCTTTTTAATTAAAAAAAAGGTTTGAGATTTTTCATTTTGAAATGGTGTAACTCATTTTAAGAAGGTTGCATGAATTTCCTCCATTCATCCTACCCCCAACTGGTTGTCATTAGATAATATGAAATGTGTCAATGTTGCAGGAAAGAGCTTTAATATTCTGGACTAAAGTGAGATCAACATGGCAGATAAAAAGAAACCAGTTAGAACTGGGACAGATTGAACAGCTCCAGCAGTCTGGGTTCATTCCTGACCTCCTGCACTGTCTGGGTGGAGTTTGCAGGTTCTTCCTGTAACTGTGTAGGTTTTCATTTTCCTCCAACATCCCAAAGATGTGCTGGTCAGTAGGTGGATGGTGTAAGTCATCCCTGGTGTAGGTGGATGGCAGGAGAATCCAAGGTTAGTCGCTGGGCATGTGAGAGAGAATTAGTTACAGACACCTAGATGGGGGAATGGGATTGTTGGGTTGTTCTGGCATAGACTCAGTGGGCGAAAAGTTCTCCTGCTATGTTGTAAAATGTACAAGAACTATGAGAACTATCATGACTTATAATGCCACTGGTGAGATGGCAGCTGGAATATTGTGTGGTCTGGTCCCCCTCTCTATGGATGTTGCTTGCAATGGAAAAGTGCAACAAAGGTTCATTAGATTGATTTCATGGATGGGGCTATTGTCCTGTCAGAAGAGATTAAGCATATTGGGCATGTACTCTCTAAAGTTGAGAAGAATGAGAGGGAATCTCATTGAAACACACAGAATTCTTACGGGTATGTCAAGGTAGACGCAGGAGTGATATTTCCCTGTCAGGGGCAACTAAAACCAGGAGTCACAGTTGTTCCATGGGGACTACCTGTACAGAACTAACCTGTGGATCAGGGTACTTTAGGTGGCATGTACGCCTTGGGATGGAAAGAATCAGATTATATGTAGTTTTCGTTGTCCCAGAAAAAGGAAGATGTCACCAATGGCAAAGGTAAACAGATGGACTGCTACCACTTGCCAATTTCTCAAGCTAGTCGGTTAGGCTACACTTGGGGTATTGTGTGCAGTTCTGGTCACCCCATTACATGAAGCATGTAGAGGCTGTGGAAAGGGTGCAGAAGAGGTTTACCAGGATGCTGCCTGGATTAGCGGGTATAAGCTATAAGGAGAGGTTGGACAAACTTGGGTTGTTTTCTCTGGAGGCTGAGAGGAGACCTGGTAGAAGTTTCTAAAATCATGAGAGGCATCGAAAGGGTAAACAGTCAGAACCTTTATCCCAGGGTAGGAATGTCAAATACTAGGGTACGATTTGGAAGAGACAAATCGCAAGGGTGTGGTACAGATTGTCTGAAAATATTACATGATAAGCCGAATGAAAAACGTCATAGCTGCACCGGCAAAGAAGTTTGTACCTCACCTCACGGAGAGGCTCACTCAGTTCCCCAAGTATACTCTCCTCATCAAACATCTTGCCCTGGAAACGATGCTCATAGTAATCGTGGATTCGCTGGCGCATGTCAGCTGGCAGCTTGTGGAAGGACATGTACTGCTCCACCTGCTTGTACTGCGGAGAGGAAGATAAAAGGTAAGTTACTGAAGGGTTGAATGTAATTGATTAGACGTAGGGCCATGACTCACGACCTGTCCATTGTACCTGAAATGTTGCACATATTCGATGTGGCAGGACAAACACGGCAGAACAGTCAGTGGCTTAAGGCCAGAACCTATTACACGCAAGTTCTGAATTTGTAACTTTGCTTCAAACAGAGTACCACAGAGTATCAGAGTCAGCAAGTCACGTTGCAGCTATATAAAACTTCGGTTTGGCTACACTTGGAGTATTGTGTGCAGTTCTGGTCGCCTCAGTACATGAAGAGGGGGCTCTTCATGTAATGGGGCATAGAGACTTTGGAAAGGGTACAGAAGAGGTTTACCAGGATGTTACCTGCATGAAGAGGGTATGAGCTATAAGGAGAGGGTGCGCAAACTTGGATTGTTTCTCTGGAGCATCAGAGGCTGAGGTGAGACCTGGTCGAAGTTTCTAAAGTCATGAGAGGCATAGATAGGGTAGACAGTCAGAATCTTTATCTCAGGGCAGGAATGTCAAATACTAGAGTATGCATTTAAGGTGAGAGGGGGAACATTTAAAGGAGATGTGCAGGGGCAAGTTCTTTGCACAGAGAGTGGTGGGTGTCTGGAATGGGCTGTCAGGGGTGGTGGTGGAAGCAGATACACTAGTGGTGTTTAAGAGACTATTAGACACATGAATATGCCGGGAATGGAGGGATATGGATCATGTGCAGGCAGAAGAAATTTAGTTTAATTTGACATCGTGTTATAATTTATAACTTTTTTTATAATTTTATTTACAGCGTGGTAACAGGCCCTTCCGGCCCAATGAGTCCGCACTCCCATTTTAATCCCCAAATTAACCTACCTGTACGTCTTTAGAATGTGGGAGGAAACCAGAGCACCCGGCGGAAACCCACGCAGACAGGGGAGAATGTACAAACTCCTTACAGACAGCGATGGGAATCGAACCCCGATCGCTGGCACTGCAATAGCGTTGCGCTAACCGCTACGCTACCGTGCCACCCAATGTGTTCAGCACAGACATTGGGGGCTGAAGGGTCTGTTCCTGTGCTGTGCTGTTCTATGCTGAATTCTGCTATAAAAACAGAAAATGCTGAAAATGTGAACTGTTTCCCTCTCCACAGGCACAGCCTGGCTTGCTGCATATGCCCATCATTTTCCTTTAGGGGTCATAATAGGTTGGATGTGGTGTACGGAGAGCAGGAATGGGTCCGACGGCTGAATAATTCCCTTCTGTGCTGCTATTTCATATTTTCCATTTTTCCTTATGATATAAAAAGAGGCCACTTCACATCCTGCTCAGTTCATCAATCACCTCTGGCCCCTGTCTCAGCCCACCCCCCCAACTCTTAGTCCTGATGCAGGGTTTTAACCCAAAACGTCGACAGTTCCTTTCCCCCCTTGGATGCTGTTCGGCCTGCTAAGTTCCCCCAGAAGATTGTTTGTTGCAGACAGTTGATCTGTTGAGAATACGCCAACTCACACAGCGATCCCTTCTCCCCACATTTTCCCTGTCATCTACTCTCCCCACATTCTCATTAATCCTACCACCCACCTATACTTGGGGCAACGTTTTACAGCTGCCAGTTAATGTACCATCCCCCAAGTCTTTGGGATGTGGAAGGAACCTGGAGCATCCGGGGAAACCCACGTGGTCACACTGAGAGCGTGCAAACTCCACACAGGCAGCACTGGAGATCAGGATCGAATCCGAGTGGTTGGAACGCTGTGGCAGCATTCCTGCTGGTCCTGCCCCATTAATTAATGTGGAGAAAGAGGTGATTCAGCACATTGTCTCTTCTATCTCCCCAGTAGAGCAATATGACTAGACCCATCACCCATCCTTCTCCCACAGCCCTGAAAATTATTCTCCCTCAACATTATAGTCTACAAAATGGAGGGAGAGTTGAATAAGTTATTTATGCTGGGCAAACAAAGCACTTAAGCTAGGAGCACAAGAGACTGTCGATGCTGGAATCTGGAGCAACAAACATTCTGCTGGAGGAACTCAGTGGGGCAGGCAGCATCTGCAGAAGGAGATAGGCAGTCAATGCTTCGGGTCGAGACACTTTCATCTGGACTGAAATAAATAGAATGGAATGAGCAAGAGCTGGCAAGGAGGAAAGAGATCCGCACCTGGGTAGTCTACAATCCAACAGTATGAACATTGAAATTCTCCAATTTCAGGTAAACTGCTCCCCCTCTGTCCCTTTTCTCTCTCCTGATCCACCCAGTTCTTCTTACACTCACCCCAGCCTCCATCACCCTGCTTCTTTCCCCTCATCCACCCCCTCCATCCGTACACTCCTTCCTCCTTTGTTCCCATCTGCCCTCCCTCGCTTGTCTGGTTCCGTGCTCCATCTTCCTCTCCTATCAGTTTCTATCATCTTTAGCTCCTTGTTGCGTCCACCTAATACCTCCCAGCCTCTGTCGCTATTCCCACTCTCCCCCCCTCCCATCTGCCTATCAGCCCCCACCTCACCTGGATCCACCTATCACCTGCCAGCTCTTGCTTCACCCCTTCCCCCCACCTTTTTATACTGGCTACCTCCCCTCTATCTTTCAGTCCAGTCTTTGACCCAAAACGCAGATTGTCCATTTCCCTCCACAGATGTTGCTCGACCCTCCGAGTTCCTCCAACACCTTTGTTTTTTGCAAAGCATTTAAGTTCCCTTCTGGCCCATAATGTGCCTAATGCAGCTGCACTAAGGTTGCTGTATGACTGAACTATGTGAACCATGTAATCTACATATAACTCCCTGGAAATCCAATACCCAGCAGCGTTGAGTACTTTGGAATGACCTGATCTACATTTATATTGCAGATGCTCTTGAGTACTAATGTCTGCGGTGAAAATACTCCCAGCTATATTGCTGGGTCGTATTCACAGCTGCAGCATTGCTGGGCACTGGGAGAATTGTAGAGACACGCAACCTCATGCAAAAGCACGCATTTTCAAGTCGTGATCCACAGTATTATTTCCTGACACTACTGAGAAACCTTAGAGCAGCAAAGGGTTTAAAAGCTTCATTAACTGAGCACAGATGACTCAGGCAGCTCCTGGTCAGAACAAAAAAGCCTCTCTCTATCTCTAGAACTCGAATTTTAAAATAGAAATGAGGACGCTGTGTAAAACCCCATCTGGTTCACTAATTTCTTTAGAGGGAGGAAATCTGCCGTCCTTATCCAGTCTGGCTTACAGGGGACTCCCGATTCACCAGTGGAGATATAAGAGACTGCAGATGCTGGAATCTGAGCAACAAACAATCTGCTGGAGGAACTCAGCGGGTTGAGCAGTTCCTGTGGGGGGAAAGGAATCATCCCACAGATGCAACATCCTGATGTGGGGCTTTGACCTGAAACGTCAACAATTCCTTTCCTCCCATAGATGCTGCTCGACTCGCTGAGTTCCCCGAACAGATTGTTTGCTGCTCCAGACCCACCAAGATAGGTTGACTCTTAATTGCCCTCTGAAATGGTTCGGCATTCCTTGGCTCAAGGGGCAATTAGGGAGCTCTTTTTATTCATTCACAAATGCAGAAGATGATGGCAATGTCCAATCAGGAAATGAGGAGGCTGTAACGATCCAACGATCTGGAGTCACTAATAGCCCAGACAGACTAAAGACGGCAAATTTCCTTCCCTGAAGAACATTAATGAACCAGGCAGGTTTTTTATGATCTCGTTGAGACTAACCTTTCCTTCCTCTCAAGTTCAAGATTTATTTAATTGCGTAAATTTTAACACCCCATTTGACAGAAAGGAATCAAGTGTCTGAAGCAATTCTGGCTGTCAGTCTGCTAACAGAACTATTAAATTATCATAAAATAAAAATGATAATAGCACAAAAGGCTTTCGGTCATTCCCATTTCTCCACATTTTCCCCACACCTTTGCAAATCCTTTACCCACAAACATTTATCTGACTCCCTTTCCAAAGGTGCAATTCAATCTGACCCGTCGCACCAAGTCAAGTCAGGTCAAGTCGAGTTTATTGTTATATGCACAAGTGCAGTGAGGTACAGGTACAGTGAAAAACTTGCTTGCAGCAGCATCACAGGCACATAGGCACAAACACACAGGATATAAATCACACATAAAATTATACCACATAGTGAAAAAAAGACTGTGCAAAAGCAAGACTTTATTGGAAAAAAAACAAAGACACAATCAAAGACCAGTCCATGGCAGTGCAAGAGGTGGTCCGTAGTGTTCCGTTGCTGAGGTAGAGTTAGGGTTGTGAGGTTGGCTCAAGCACCTGATGGTTGGAGGAAAGTAGCTGTTCCTGAGCCTGGTGGTGTGGAACTTCAGGCTTCTGTACCTCCTGCTTGATGGTAGCAGAGGGAAGAGGGTGTGACCTGGATGGTGGGGATCCTTGATGATAGATGCTGCCTTCTTGAGGCCTATGATGGACTGGGCTGTGTCCAGGTTATAACCACATGCTGCTTGAGAAGGTTTTCCTCACATTATCCCATTCACCCATCAACTCAAGTCTATGTCCTTGGTCCTTGAACCATTCAGTAATGTAAACAGTTTCCCTTCATCTACCCTAACTAAACCTGCCCTATTTTTGTACACCACTACGTCTCTATCAAGCCTCCTCTCAACCATTTCTATTCCATTGACCCTATTAACAAACCTCACAGCTGTCACAACAACAACACTGTCTGCCTGATGTTTCCAAACTTTGGCAAGCACACTCCAGGGAAAAACCATCTGGTTCACTAATTTCATTCCAAAAGAAAAATTTTTATGGAGTCGCATATAAGCCTGACCCAGTCTGGTTTATATGTGATTCCAGACCTACCAGTATGGGTTGATTCTTAACTACTCTGAAACAGTTCTGCGGAGCAGATGTTCAAAAGGAAATTGGGAGTGGTTTCTTTTTAACATTTATTCACTCATGGAATTTCCTCGGAGGTTGCACAATTGCAATGGAGGATTTAATATTCTTAGCTTGATGCAGTGGTTATTTATCAACTGGCGGACTGACACCAGCATTCAGCTGGGGAAACAGCTGCTGTCACTGCCTCCTGGAATGGAGCCCAAGGCTGGGTACTGAGGGTTGGTCCAGGGGCCAGTCGCTGGGTTCACAGCGCCAACTGGACATGGCAGGGGTGACCACATGCTAATGGGGTTGTGGGTGATCCATGAGCCCAGGTCTACTTTTGTTTCTGGCACTCATTTCTGTTCGGGAAGATTTCGAGCCTTTGCTGAAATGAGGAGTTAGCTGTAAACTCTGAAATTTCGCTCCAGGTCGCTATCCATCAAGCAAAGACTTTTAAGGCATTCCCACAATATGAAGAGATTTCTTACACTTCAATTTGCTTTCAAATGAGTGTCGGCATGGTGGGTGAGGAGAGGATATTTCCTCCCAGAGAAAAATCTAGCACTAGGGACACTGCTTCAAAACAAAGGGTCTCCCACTTGGAGATGAGACACAGATGAGGTGAATTTATTTTCTCCTTCGAGGGTTGTGAATCTTCCTCATAATGTAATGGAAACAATGTCCTTTAAGGCAAAGGTAGATATATAATTGAAACTCAAGGGGGTGAAAGGTTATCATGGGTAGGCGTAGAAGCAATCAGATCCCAATGGTCTTATTGAATGGCAAGGAAGGCTTGAGTGGGCTACTCCTGCTCATAATTCATGTGCTCATCTCTACTCTGGATATTGGTTGATATTTACTCACAGAGTCATAGAGCACAGAAACAGGCCCTTTGGCCCAACTGGTCCATGCTGACTAAGATTCCCATCTAAGCTGGCCCCATTTGCCCACATTTGGCCCATATCCCTCTGAACCTTTCCTATCCATGTACCTGTCCAAGTAACTTTTAAGTGTTGTTAATGTACCTGCCTCAACCACTTCCTCTGGCAGCTCATTCTGTATACGGACCAAACTCTGGTTGAGAAAGTTGCCCCTCAGGTTCTTATTAAATCTGTCTAATTCTTGATTCCCCAATCCTGGGAAAAAAGACTGTGCGCATTACCCACATCTATGTCCCTCATGATTTTATACATCTCTATAAGATCACCCCTCATTCTCCTAATGGTTAAGATCAAATGAATGCCTTGTAATCCTGACAAAGAATTATAGAACGGTGGGACATAATATGATCGTATTCAGTGCATACAACACCTCCTTGGGAAGTTATTCAAATGGTCCCATTCCCTATTTATTACACACTTCTACACAAATTTTCTTCTTTTAGTTACTCTTTGCAAAGTATTGGTCTGTTTCATGATGACTTTTCCCCGGCTGACTGCAGCCAGGTTTCACTGTGTTCTGCGTGGCCTGCCTATCAGAAACATGCTGGAGGTCAGAGGCAGATACAACAGACTTCCTGCTCTGTCCTCTGAACTCAGCATTGAATCCAGTAGCACCTCTGTAATGCCTGGGCCAAGGAGTTGAATGCACTTGGTCCATGCCTTGGAGTTTAACTCTTCCATCAAGTCTGGGCTGCTGTTCCAAAGCTCTTTCTAATTCTCATTCAATTCTTGTTTAATGCTGTTTGCCGGGTGGTTTGTAAAACCCTGATGTTGTTGGCTCTCCAGAGGATATGTCCTAAATCAGAACACCTAAATCTGTCGGGAACAGCACTCAGAAATGGCTGCAAACTAATAAGAAGATAGCTTCAAATTTTACATGTGGCTCCCAGGGTAGTCGACCAATGGCACTACGTATAAAAAGCCTGGATTTTCTGCCATAGCTTACTTAACCTCTCTTTTTTTGCTCTGTGTCTACAGGGAAGTATGAGACAATTACACATTCAGAAGCCAAGATAAAGATGCCTTTTGACTGTTAGACAACAGTCTGGGAGGGCAGCAATAACGACATTTTTGACTTTGGATGCAGGCAGGTACTGGGACCTATTGTCAGATTTGTTGGACCTTTTACTGCAGCTACTGATGGCAGAGGACACAGCAAGCAGATGTAAGTAGAACATCATCGTATGGTACTCTGGGAATAGTTTATTATGAAGACCCTCAAATGCTTGTATCAGTGGATTGGAAAAATCAATATTTCAATGAACCAAAACGGATTATTTGCAAAATGTAACATTTGCAATTGAGAATTTCTTGCATAGACAAATAGAATTAAACAACAACGACAACATATGAGCAACATATCTTGGCAGATGCCCAATAAGATTGGACAAAGAGGTGAGTTTAAGGAGGAGAGAGAGGCAGAGAGCAAGGTTTAGGGATGGGATTCCAGAGTTAAGAGGGTCTCAATAGCCAATGGAAGGGCCACTGATGGTGGGGCATGTAAGCAGATTGTGAGGATCATAGATGCCACAGGTTATTGGACTGAAGGAGACTGAAGAACTCGTGAGGGATGAGACAATGGATGGATTTGAAAAGTTCATTTGAACTTTTCAAATCCATCAGGGTTAGTTGGGCTTGATGCCGGCAGAGTTTCAAAGGATGAGCTTATAGAGAGTAGAATAAGGGAGTACACCCCGACACACATACACCCCGACACACATGCACACAGACACAGACACAGACACAGACACAGACACACACACACACACACACACACACAAAGACGCAATCAAAATCACCCACACACACCCACCCACACATCCCAACTCACAATCTCACACGCACCCACCCACATACCCCGACACACACACACACACAACCACACACCCCGACACACACTCTCACACACACACACACAAAGACGCAATCAAACACACCCACAAACACCCGTACGTGTACACACACACACTCTCACACACACACACACACACACACACACACACACACACACACATACACACACACACACACTAACAAAGATGCAATCAAACACACCCACAAACACCTGTACATGTACACACGCACACTCTCTCACACACACAGACACAGACACACACACACACACACACACACACACACACACACACACACACACACACAGAGGCACTTACAAGCACACATAAGAACATCAAAAATAGGAGCAGGAGTAGGTCACCTGGTCCGTCGAGCCTGCTCCATCATTCGATAAGATCATGGCTGATCTGTCCGTGGACTCAGATCCACCTACCTGCCTTTTCCCCATAACCCTTAATTCCCCTACTATGCAACAATCTATCTAACTGTGAATTAAATACATTTAATGACGTAGCCTCCACTGCTTCCCTGGGCAGAGAATTCCACAGATTCACTACTCTCTGAGAAAAGCAGTTTCTCCTCATCTGTGTCCTAAATCTACTCCCCCGAATCTTGAAGCTATGTCCCCTAGTTCTAGTCTCACCTACCAGTGGAAACAACCTTCCTGCCTCTGTCTTATCTCTCACACATAGACACACACGACATACACACACATTCACATACTGTACATAAAACCAATTAAAAACATTTAGATCAACTTAATTAAATCAAATAAAAGCTTTACTTATCTCTTTCCCAGTATCTAGTTTATTCCTTTGATTCTAATGGGACCGACCTGACTGCCTGGCACAGGTTCAGTGTGCGGATTTCCCAGTCTGAGAGAGGGATGATCTGCAGAAGTTGGTGCTGGCCTGTTGGACCACGCAGAGTCTACAGGACAAGACATGAATCTGTGCCTCATGCTCCACTGAGCAGAAGCCTGTGCTACAACTTCCAGTCAGGAACAACCCAGTTACTGTCCTATCAACCAGCAGATCAGTGTGGACATCATCAGGAGTGTACCTACTCTATTAAATCAAGGTTCTGTCTGCTTGCTCAGATATACCACAAAGACACCACTCTGGTATTTAGGATCCTGGTCAATTTATACTCCCTCACTCAACACTATCCAAAAATGATTGATTTGCTGATGATCTCATTACTGGCCATGTTCTCTTGGTGTAATCAATGGCTTCCACATGAAACAAGGCAGTGTATTGCGAAATATTTTGTTTCATTGTTCCTTCAGAGTTTATACATGGCTGTGACTTCTTACATTGCACTAATGACTGTACCACAGCAAGGCAGCCAGGCTCTTTCAATAGCACCTCTCAACCCTAAAATAGGAGGGCAACAGATGCATTGCAATAGAATGACCATGGTCCCCCACCCACCCCCATCCATAAATTACACACCATGCTGACTTGTGAATAGATTTCTATTCCTTCATCATCAAGATCTGAGGACATTCTATGCACCAACACCAAGAGTGCACTGACCACATGGACAGCAGAGGTTCAATAACTTGATGGAACTATCAACTTCTCAAGGACAATTAGGGATGGGAAATAAATATTACCCTTGCCATTGACATCAAGAGAACCTTGGCATAGCTCAGTGAAGAGGAAGACCACACAGCACATTAGGGCTGGATGATAGCTCTTTCAAAGAGAAACCCCATTATTACCATTCCTCTGCCCTCTCTCCGTGTCCCTGCAGTACTTCCTCCTTCAGATGCTTATCCCATTTCCTTGTCTGGACTTCCACTGAATTTGTGATGGCTCAGTGGTGCAGCTAATCTGCCTCACAGCTGCAGTGACCCGGGTTCAATCCTGACCTCAGGTGCTGTCTGTGTGTGCAGTTTGCACGTTCTCTCTGTGATCCAGTGGATTTCCCCCTGGGTGCTCTGGTTTCCTCCCACATCCCAAAGATGTGCAGGTCGATAGGTTAATTGGCCACTATGAATTTTCCCTAGCATGTAGATGAGAGGTAGCATCTGGGGGGAGTTGATGAAAATGCAAGGAAGATTAGGGTAGGATTAGAGTGAAAATGGGTAGTCGATCATCAGCATGGACTGAAGGATCTGTTCTGTCCTGTATCGCCCTATGAACGTATTTGATAATGCATGAGCAAGGTTATTCCAATATTCAATGATTATTCCTTTCTGTATACTGCCTTTGATTCTTTTACTGGTCTCCAAAATAAAAAATATAAAAATATCATATAAGTGCAATAGGTGAAGTCACTGAAACAGATTTAACAGATTTACTCTGCACCTAACCCACCTTGTACTTGATTCACAGTGTTTGATGTTAATGCTGGGTAGATATGCTCTCTTGTTACCAACTCAAAAGCCTTTGAAAACGTATCTTTATGAAGTTCCAAAAGTCCATTGTTTTAAACACCTCTATCTAATCCCTCTTAACCTTCTCTGCTCTAAGGAGAACACACAAATTTTAATGACTCCCCACTCAAGTGGAACCATTTCAATAAATTCCTCTTCAAGGGGGATCCTTCTAAAAGTGTGGTGAACATAAAAAGACACTGTTCTCCACTTGAGCCAATGCTTATGGAGGTTTAAAATAACTTATTGGCTCTTGGATCCCATATTTTTCACTGTCGTCCTGATACCTTCAAAGATTCTGCACCACAAGAAGGCAGCATCCACCATTAAGGACCCTCACCATCCGGGACATGCCCTCTTCTCGTTACTACCATTGGGAAGGAGGTACAGGAGCCTGAAGACCCACACTCAACGTTTCAGGAACAGCTTCTTTCCCTCCGCCGTCAGATTTCTGAACGGTCCGTGAACACGTTATTCCTTTTGTTTTTGAACTATTTATTTATTTTTGTAACTTACAGTAATTTTTATGTCTTTATTTCTTGCACTGTACTGCGACCTCACAACAACAGATTTCATGACGTACGTCAGTAATAATAAATCTGATTTATCCCATGTTGTTTATCCTCATTTTTCCCATGTCTCGGCTATTCAGCCAGCCTGCCCAGTTCCCGGTACGGCACAGTAGTGCAGCGGTTAGCGTAACGTCATTACAGCGCCGGTGACCGAGGTTCAATTCCCGCCGCTGTCTGTAAGGAGTTTGTACGTTCTCACCGTGCGTCTGCGTGGGTTTCCTCCGGGTGTTCCAGTTTCCTCCCACGTTCCAAAGATGTACGGGTTAGGAAGTTGTGGGCATGCTATGTTGGTGCTGAAAGCGTGGCGACACTTGTGGGCTGCCCCCAGAACACTCTACGCAAAAGATGCATTTCACTGTGTGTTTTGATGTACATGTGACTAATAAAGAAATATAATATCTCTTGTGGTCTATCACTACCCTCCTCTGTATTAGTCATACTTGGAAGTTCTGTGTCACCAGCATTTTGCAAAAATGTGCACAGTATCTCCATCCAAGGAGAGCAGTGGTCCCTAGGAATGTGTCTCCCAGGCTGCAGTGATCTTTGGGATGTTGCTTAAAGATTCTCACTGGTTTGCATTCTTTTCCCTTTCCTGTTTCTTCCTCTCTTCTTTCTTTCTCTTTCTCCTTTTCTTCCTTTTCCCTCCTCTCTTTCTTTCTCTTTCTTTTATTCTTTGTAGCATTTCTTCTGAAGCATTAATTGAAGTGATTCGGTTTTATAAATCACTGGTATGGCTGCACCTAGAACACTGTGTCACCACATTATTAAAAGGACAGGGTGCCCACTGAATAGAGTGCAGGCAAGCACGGTAGAAATGATTGAGGTGATGGAGGGGATTGGATTATGAGGTAATAATAA